>NC_141689.1:1979895921-1981298734 GCF_964263255.1 Lissotriton vulgaris
CTGGGGTTCTGTATTTGAATGCTGATCCTTCTGGATCTAAGAGAGGATCCAGAGGAAGATTAACATCTCCCCTACTATTGTTTGTTTTTTGTAATTTGTGTACCAGAAGTCATCTATATAGGGTCATAGATATTCATAACGTCCAGTTCTTAAACTCTATTGGACAGTCTAGTAAGTAGCTTTCTCCCATTGGTGTCATGTTCAGCTGTGACTATAGTTAACCTTGAATTCTTAGTTATAAGGGTGAGCAACCCAATTAATTGTCCCAATAGCTTCAGAGCATGTCATATCCGCGACCCACCCTTTACTCTGGTCTCTTGAAGGAGTACTAGGTCCCCCTTCAGCTCTTTACAATAATTAAGATTTTGGCTTTGATCACCAGATGATTCAATCTTTTGGTTTTCAAGGAAACAACTTCGGTGCAGGCATTTTGAACATTGAGTGAATAACAGGTATACAATGTAGTGTATCTGGCTCAGTGTGAGCCTGAGCAGGTTGGAGGTTCAACTGTGGTGATGCTGATATCCCACCGGGAAGAGAGGTAGGAAAAGGGGGATATGGGGAGAGAAAATAGTTGGGTGTTTATCACCTTCTCTGTGCCATACCAGAGAAGCGCTGGAGCCCCACCCACCAGGGGGTGTCTGTAAGAGTCATATTGCATGGTAAAAAACGTAGTCAAAGTACAGCAAGGGCTGCCAAGATTAGTACAGTGGTTAACGCTGGGAAACATTGAAAAGGTGGCGGGAGGTGAAGAACAATAATTGCAATGAAAACCAAGGAGGTAAGGGAAAAACACACTCGAATTCAATTTGTAGACACTAAAATATGTGTAAGAACATCATACCCAAATAAGCTTAAAATATGTTCGAGACATCATATGTTGCAAACCTAGTCTAAACCAAGACTTATCTCAAGCAGAAACAATCAACATGAGATGGACATAAACAATCGATCATAGAATCAAAGAACAGCGGTATGAACCAAATACAAAGTTGTTTTTTTAGAGTTTTATATAGCGCAAACTGGACTTGATACATCGGGTATCAGAGCGCTTTACATGAGTACCAGTTTCGTTACAGAAGGAAGCATTCATTTTTGTTAGGCACAGGGAGATGAAGTGATTTGCGCTGAATCACAGGATGTTGAGCATGATTGCTGAGACTTGAACCTGGTTCCCCAGCTTTGAGGTCGACTACTATAGCCGTAAGGCTGGTTACATCCTCTCCCCATGTTACTGCTTATCTAAACTCAGGTTTGTTGGTATCCTCTGTGGCAGTGTAGGATAACGCACATTAGGTGAATTGAACAATATGAAGTTGTCCAACTGATGGAATTTTAGATAGTGTCTATAGCTTAAGTGAGCTAGATGTTTTGATTTTACACTTCTTAGTCTGCAGTCTGATGGTGTCCCAATAACAGATGTGCCAAGAACCAATAGTGGTAGTGAACTTGCCTGCAAGATAATCAGGAAGTTGGTTGTGATGGCTTTGCAGATGATGCAGAGCACAATAATGGGGGAACTGGGATTGTATCTACCCACCATACAAGCTCTATGAATGTATTTAAGTGGCGTGTGCAGTTCCTAATAGAATAAGAAAAGGAAACAGAACAGGCAGTAGGTCGGTATGGGTCTCAGCAAGCAGATCGGGGGGATCTGATTGGTCATAAGCAAGAGCCCACACAATCCCAGATAGGATTCCACCATCTGTATGGATTTTCAACAATTGCCCAATGCATTGATATGTGACAATGGGGTATGACCTACTGAATAATCTCCTTGCTTTTAACTCTCACTCTCTATAGATCTCTTTACCATTGCAGGTCGGATTTTAAACATGATAAGGTAAACCCAACTATTAGGGTGACTTTTTGATATTGGGTATTGTTGCTAGTTAGCACACCTATAACCCCAATCATTGGTAGATTAGGTTGCATGGTCTGGACATAGTGCCCAGACCCGCAGGGACTTTTCATGACATGAAACATGTCTCACTTTCCTGTAAGAACAAACATTCTCACTTTCCTGTGAGCTGTACTGGATCAGTATCTCTAACATAGCCACCCTTTGATTTTATTTACAAAAAGAGGTCCCACATATTAAAGCATTCAGGGTATCTCTTGGTTATTTTTATATCACACTTACACCAATCTACACCCACAGCACCTCCACTTAACCTTCATTATGGTGTCTAACTTTAAAAACCTCTCGCAAAGACCATCAAGCACATTGCAGAGTGGGCCCGAGGAGCTGCCCAATGATGAAGCATGACACCCATCTGGATGGTTGAGGGCTCTTGTTTCTGGGCAACCAGATACCCTAGATATGCTTGCTCAAATCCATCCTTACCTACTGCCTGTTGTGCTCACTTTTCTGATTCTTTTAGGAGCTGCACATTCCACTTATATACTTTGTAAAAGATGCAGCTGTTTTGGAAGATGGTGTTGGCATGCAAGGTTTGCCAATGGAGTTCTAGCAATATAAGGGTGACGTGATCATATTTCTCCAGGTGCTGGATGAGACATGCTGCACCATGTAGAATGCTCCTAAGGGGTGTCAGAGTGTAGTTTGGGAGGTCATGGAGTAGGACATTGCCACTATCCAGATGTGAGAGTATTAGAAATTGAACAGCATTTCTGAAATTGCTCTCTGTAAGAAGCGGTTTAATTTTCTATAGAAGAGAAAACTGGTGCCAGGTCATCTTTGTTTTTTTGCAATGTTTCCCTTGAGGCTAAAGTTTGTATCTAGGGAGAATCCAAATGACTTGGCATTTGGAGAGAGTTGGGGTTCAAAGCTGTCACGATTCATTCAGTTTTGTAATGCACCTTTTTGTACTTTTTTTTAATCAAATAACAGGAACTCTGTCTTGTTTAGGCTGAGCTTTAAGTAGGCATTGGACATGTAGTTCATGATTATATGCAAGCAGAGTTTGAGGCATTGTGGATGTCTGTAGCAGTTAAGGCTTTCAAGTAGAGTTGTGAATCATTAGCATATTGGTGAATCTTGATGCTGTTATCTGTGAGTACAGAACCAAGCTGCTCCATGTAAGGGCTGCAGATGACAGGAGACAGTAAGGAACTTTAGGGGATTCCACAAGTTATAGGGATCTTTTGTGACCATGTAAACAAACTGGTGTTAATAGAACGGTAGGAGGAGAACTAGCGTAGGACTTTGCCAGTGAATACCATTCAGGATTTAAGGGTGTGTAGGAGGGTGGGATGGATAACTGTGTTAAAGTCAGCTGATATGTTCAGAAATATCATGGGGCAGGGGTTATCTTCCTCTGTGGTCAAGAGGGCATCATCTATCATTCTTACTTCACCATTATATGAAGACAAGGGGGGCTACAGCGGAGCTGACACCACGCCATCGGGCAGCCGTGAGGGAAACGGCGGTGCGGTTCAAGGGACCCGGGCTGCTTCACGCCATCGGGCAGCCGTGAGGGCAACAGCACTTCATTCACCAGAAGCCCCGGGAGTGGCGGCGCACCGTGACGGGTGCTGAGCGACAGGAGGCGCTACAAAGCTCCCCGCGGCAGCAAGCACTGTGGGGGCTACAGCGGAGCTGACACCACGCCATCGGGCAGCCGTGAGGGAAACGGCGGTGCGGTTCAAGGGACCCGGGCTGCTTCACGCCATCGGGCAGCCGTGAGGGCAACGGCACTACATTCACCAGAAGCCCCGGGAGTGGCGGCGCACCGTGACGGGTGCTGAGCAACAGGAGGCGCTACACAGCTCCCCGCGGCAGCAAGCACTGTGGGGGCTACAGCGGAGCTGACACCACGCCATCGGGCAGCCGTGAGGGAAACGGCGGTGCGGTTCAAGGGACCCGGGCTGCTTCACGCCATCGGGCAGCCGTGAGGGCAACGGCACTACATTCACCAGAAGCCCCGGGAGTGGCGGCGCACCGTGACGGGTGCTGAGCGACAGGAGGCGCTACAAAGCTCCCCACGCCCTCTCGCCCCGCGAGTCGCGCCCGTGGGAGCGCCCGGGGCTAAGCCCGGGCAAAGGGCGGGCCCTCTGTGGCCCTCCGAGGCCTGAGGAGTCTGGTCTGGGCCAGAAACGCTGCTCGGACTGGGTAGGCCCCTTTTTGTTTGTTGATTTCCAGTAGCAACTGAGACATTTTAAACATTGTGCCTATAACTGGTATGGTTCTGAATTAGCACTGTGTATCTTCTTATAGTGTGTATTTTACAAGCTCAATGTCAAAGGCTAAAGTAGGCAACATGCCACTGGGACAGATTGCCATTGATAACTATATGGTAAAAAAGGTCGCCCAGATAAATAGCGATCGACGTGCCTCATTAGGGAAAGGAGACACCACAGTATGTACACAGGATGATCCCCTGATTGCTGTACAAGACACAGAGGCTACTATTATCAGGGCTAGTCTGTCCAATATAGAAATACCCTCTCTGAGGGCACACGACCAGCCACCAGCCAGCCCATCAACATGTATGCTGACACAAACACCCAACACTATAAATGTTGTGGCAATGGTACATTCAGGAGAGAGGGAGCAACCCGATATAAATAGTGAAGCGAGCGAGGGGGTATCACCCAAGAAGAGGCCATTCAGGCAGTGTAGAAAGACGGCATCACGTAAAGGGGGACAACCAACTAGCAATTTAGCGGTAGCAAACCCTACCCACACTACTGATAACATCTGGGCAGCAGCTAACAATCCCTTTGTGTTCACGGGAGCTGATTCAGGCCCCCCCAAGCAGAATGCCAGTATTAACATTACTAATGAGCAGTTTACTGCCTTAATCTCAATTATGGAGACCAGCTTGGGGATGAAGATAGAGGAGGCTCTCAAACCACTAGTGGAAAAAATCGATTTCCTTGTAAAAGAAGTAGACAGGCTTGGGGGGCTTCTCTCCGCGCAGCAAAAGGCCGCTGGAGATACTAGCACTATACTAAAAGAAATAAGGTCCACCCGAGCTGTACAGGGGAAAAATGTGCCAGCAGTAGTCAATCCGGCAGGTGCACAGAGTACACTAGGGAATAGACCCCAGCGGCCAGCCCCTGTTAGTCTCCCCCAACCTAAAACAGGAAACCCGCAGCCACGGGTAGGCTCACCTCCAATTACAGGTAACAAGATAGATCCTAGACCTGACAGAAGAAACCGCTATCTAAATCTTCCTCCGGATTGTGCGCCTTTTGTGGTGGTCTTAACAAATGTCCCTGCAGTTGGCACCCATCCGGCATCTCCATATGGCGAGTCATATGACTCACTAAAAAACAAGACAGTCTCATGGCTAAATAAGAACTGTGGTTTCCCCGTCGGGTACTCAGATCAGATAACGCTAGTTAGAAGGGTAAACTGGGTAGGGCCTTCTAACAAAGTGGGAAATGGGGATTGCATTGTGGCTAATTTTAGACACCCCCAACATGTGGCAACTGTGCTGCTGAGAGCTGCATCCTTGGTTTACAACGAGGGTAGTATTTGTGTTCGTCCACTGGGCTATTTTTATGCTCACCTTTGTACGGCATCCCCACAACTGAGTAGGCCAACACCTCGGTTTGATACTCTGACCCCGAACATTGGGAATAATGGGATGCAATTTACATACAATGTAGTTAATCCTGGCGGGCTAGGCTTTCCATCTAACCCAGGGAACAGACTTGATATTGGTGGGCAACGCCAGATGGCCTATAATGTCAACACACATAACAGATACGAACTTTTGTCCGGTCTTGATATGTGTGACTGACATAAAGTACCTGTGGGCAAGGATGGATTAAATGTAGCTGAACTAACATGCAATATTGACTCTACCAACCCACAGGAGCCCAATAAATGTGTGAATATTGTGTCTTGGAACGTTGCGGGTCTAGCAACTAAAATGGCAGATGAAAAATGGGTTTCCTTCATTAAACAATTTAAGGTTATCTGCCTCCAAGAGACTTGGGATGTGGAGTGTGAAATGTTCTTAGAAGGTTATAAAGCGTTCTCTGTGCCAGCAACTTCATCTAATAGAGGAAGACCAAAGGGAGGATTGGTGATCTTTGTTTCTGTTTTGATAACCTCAAGTATCCTCACCATTAATGTCCAACGTTTATGTGTCCAGGGTATTGTTTTGTCTGCCAAAAGTAATAGGGTTGGACTGGTAATTTTTACAATGCTACTAATACCACCCTAGCACTTAACGAATTAACTGTACTAGATGAATATATTAATGTCTCCATGAAGAAACACAGCCATAATCTAATGGTCATGGGAGATTTCAATGTGCACCTCTGTGGCGATCCCCTTAGGAAATGTATACGGGATCTAAACTGCGATAGAGCAGATGGGCTACATTTTGCACATACAGCAGAGGGTGAATTTTGTAATTCCATGATGAATGATTTAGTTTTAACAATGGGCATGGAAATTAGAGATCCCGGTAAAAGCTTTGACACTCCGACTTTTAAGGGGCATGGTAGAGGCACCTTTATTGACCACATGCTATTTTCTGAAGCTCTGTTGCCTTTCTTAGAATCCTTTGATATTAGCAAAAGTGAGTTTAGTGATCATAACCCCCTTGTGGTTTGTCTCAGGGGTTTTGGCCTCTCAGATGTCATGCCCTTACGCCTTGAAAGCAATCTGACTACGACTGAGGGGAGGCGGCGCTTAAAGTGGTCAACTATCACCCCAGACCTTCTGTATAAAAACATAGAGGAATCCTGTGCAGATGAAATTGTTAATTGTACAGGGACAGATCCGGTGGGGGTCCTTAATGCCTATCAAGCTCTGGCGGGGAAAGTGTCAGGGTTACTCACGAAACCATCCAAGGGAAACTTAGAGAAATGCGGGCCAAGGTGGTTTAACCAAGAGTGCTCAAAAGCTGCCCGTAACCTGAAGGCAGCATTGGCAGATGTACCACGGAACCAGGAGAAAATCCGACTCTGCCGCAAAGTTTATAAGTCTTCCCTTAAAACACATAAGGAGACTTTGCGTGTGGAGGCCTGGAATGAGCTTTTGGACCCCGAGACTTTAAATAGTAGCACGAAGTTCTGGCAGTTAGTAAAAAAACCATTCCTGTCAGAACATCCGGGGGATGGGCTGGAGTGCTGTATAATGAAAGAGGATTGGTTTCGTCACTTTGAATCTCTGTACTTTTCAGCCGACCCTGGTATTGGTGAGAGCTATCCCAGTGAATCTAAAGGAGTACTTAGGTTTGAGTGTGGCGAAGTGCTTGAAGCCATAGAAGGTTTGACATCAAACAAAGCTCCCGGCCCAGATGGCATCCCCCCTGATTTATTTAAGTCCAGACCACACTTCTGGGCCCCTATCTTGTTGGCGGTTTTTAATGCTGCCACAGTGGTAGGATGCCCAGTGACCTGGGGGGTGTCAACCATTGTCCCGGTTTTCAAAAAGGGAGACAGGGGTAGCCCATCGTGCTACCGTCCAATCTCCCTAATTGATTCAAAGGTTAAAGTTATCGGGAGAGTTCTGTTGAGGAGAATCACTAGTTGGGCAACTGCAAATAATGTCATGTCTATATCTCAATATGGATTCTGTGAGGGCAGATCCACGATTACTCAGTGTCTTAATTTATTCCTCATACTCAGCAAATACACGGTGGCCCAGAAGGGCACGATCCACCTCGCCTTCATGGACCTGTCGTCAGCCTTCGACTGTGTTAACAGGGGGAGGCTGTGGCAATACATGAGGGCGAGGGGAGTCGACATTGGGATTGTCGACTTCCTGGTGGATATGCACCATCAAACTAGTGCCAATGTAAGATATTCATCTAATGGGGACACCACTGACAAGTTTATGATAAATAAAGGAGTACGTCAGGGATGTATTCTTGCCCCTTTTCTTTTTAATTTTTATATTAACGATTTGGATGCAGCTCTACAATCTATACAGGCTGACTGCCCCAGAGTAGGAAGAAGGGGCATCCCTGTGCTGTTATACGCGGATGACGCGGTTTTAATCTCGCGCACGGAGAAGGGGCTCCAGGCACTTTTAACTGCTTTTAATGTTTTCATGTCTGATAGGGATTTAATGGTCAATAATTCCAAGTCCTATATAATGCAGGTTGGCCAACGCCCAAGAAAGAACTTTGTATTTAAGCTTGATGACAGCCCCATTCCGGTAACAGAGACTTTTTCCTATCTGGGTGTGCTATTTGACTCTAAGTTAAGTTGGGCCCCTCATCTGGTGAAGAAGAAAAATGATATGTTGAGGGTTAATGGAACTATCCTTAATCTTGCGAAAAAGATAGGAAAGAAACCAATAACTGCAATGATTAAGTTATATAATGCCAAGTCTGTAGCGACGGCGGTATACGGTAGTGAACTGTGGGGCTATGTGTCAAATACTCAATTACAGGTTATCGAAAACACCTTTTTTAAACGGTTACTATGTGTTCCTGCGAGTACCCCGAACCTTGTTGTGCATGAGGAGTTAGGGACACCGTTTTTATGCGATAATCTAGCACTGAAGCCCCTGATCTGCTGGGTCTCGCTGTGGCTTAACAAAGAGATACCACTCACTCACCAGATTGTACGGGATGTAACATCTCAGGATAGCTGTATGCGCATCCCCTGGCTAAAATACTTGAAATCTTGCTTTGAAATGCTGGGGTGCCCAAAACTGTTCTCCCATCCGAGTGGCATTGTGAAGGGGGACATAACAGCGGTTAAAAGAGCCTTTCTCAAGTTTAAATTGGCGGACAGAGAAAGTGTGGAAGTGCTGAAACCAAGTGTCAGAAAGTTTATCATGCTAAAGTCGTGTGGTGGAATGGAGCCCTACCTGGCTTGCGCCTTTAGCTCACATGAAAAGTTCTTGCTGACTAGGTTCAGATTTAACACTTTTCAGCAGCTTTTAATAAGACCCAAATCAGACATTTTTAGCAAACATGTAGCTCCCTGTGGCTGCGACGGGAAGTCTCCTCAGGACATGCTACATTTTATATTTTTATGTAGGTTTTATGATTATCCCAGACGTTACTTTCTTGTTGATTTGCTGAGAACATTGGATTTTAAACAAATTAGACCTGCCCTCATGTATTTGCAGCTCCTGCACCAGGATTGTGTACTCCATATTTTGTCGTTTTTAAAACTTGCACTGAGAATAAGAACTTGCTTAGATCTATGATCAGGACCAGTAGGACACTTTTGCTAACTAACAATCATGATGATTTTTAACGATATTTGTGTATAATGTTTTTTAATAATGTATTGTTGTGCAATTTTGAAAATGTAATCAATGCATGTACTTTTTATGGTTTGAAATATTAACCGAAATAAAGTCTCATTTGATTTGATTTGATATGAAGACAAACTGATAGTCATGGAGGAAATTGTTATGATTGATGTGATATTAGATATGATTGCTTTTTCAATGACATTGCCGATGAATGGTAGATGAGTGATCCCACGAATATTGCCGAGGTTGTCAGGTGTGAGTTTCTTTAAGAGTTGGCGGATTTTGCCTCTCGTGATCTTGTTGGAAGACGTCTCAAATGAGGAAGGCATTGGCAATGGCAAGTAGGGGCACAAGAGCATTCCCGGAGAGCAAAAGCAGCGCAGCACAGGTGGTGTGCTGTGTCGCTTACGAAAAACGTACATATTGAAAAAATACAGGCCCATAGAAATGAATGGTAATGCATTCGCAATTTACGATTATCAAATTGGTAATCGCAAATTGTGCATGCAAAGCCAAGGATGCCTGGGTGCCTAAGGCCCCCCTGAAGCACCCCCGTGAAAATAGATATGTGTGCACATGTGAAACACACACATGCTCTAAGGGCATGTGTGCACTACATGGCACTTTGAAAAATGAATTTTTGTGCATTTTTCAAAACATGCACAAATTAACATAAAGTTGAAGTTGATGGTAATTTATGTTTCCTAAATGCACAGTTCTCATTTAGTAAAGACCTACAATTGTGTTCAAATGTTTTCTCTTATACTGATGAGCAAGCCTGAATTCCTGTTGGTTCCTTCTTAGTTCTGAGTCACTGAGTGGGTGAACTATATGAATCTTTTGCATGCTCAAGAATCTAGGATGCGGTCTATAGGCCTTAGTTTTATTTAGTAGAGCAGGGTATCTGTGACAATTTTCTTTCCATAGTCATTCTAAAAATACAGGGGCTCATTTACAAGCCCTGTGCACCACCAGAACGTCACTTTGTGTGATGTTCTGGTGGCGCACAGGGCATAGCCATATCTACAAATTCACATAAACCCACCCTGCATGGTTTTTATGGCCTTGTAGATATGGAGTGAGGCAATGCACCGCATGTCGCTGTGTAGCCTCACATTACGATGGGGAGGCATGCCATGGGCATTATGGTGGGTGTTCCCACGTAAAGCCATGGCATTTGCACACATTCCCAGATTTACAAGAAGCTGTAAACCTGGAAATGTGTCAAAAGACTACTCCTCCCCAGGACAGGCGTAGGTGAGGAAAAGCGAGGAGAAATAACATTATTTCTCTTTGTTTTTGCCTCTTTCTATGTGTGCTGCATTCTGAGGCACACATAGAAAGAAGAAATCACCTCCATTGATTGTTTTTGTGCAGGAAGGTGCCCCTTCCTACACAAAAACAATCATCCCTACAATGCAGACACCATTGCAAATGGTGCAAGGGAACGGCATTGGCGCATGGTAGCCAATTGAGCACCAGTGCAAGGAAAGAGGACAAGAATGTGCTGTATCTTATAGATATGGTACATTCCTGCCTTTTTCTTTGGCCATAGGGCAGCACAGCAGGAAGGCATGCAGCACTGCCCTATGACAAAATATTGCAAATGAGGCCCTCAGTGTGTAGTGGGTAAGATACGTTTCCTTAACTTGCTTACCCTGAATTGGATCCATGGGTGTGTTGTGTGTGTAACTTGAGGATTATCTACTGTAGGTACGAAACTATTGGAGTCATTTTGGGATAGCTGAGCATGAGTCCATCATAAATCGGCATGCCTCCCATCCGAGAGAATGTGGTTTCCATACCTGAGATTAGACGGAATTGCTAGAATTTGATGGTGGAGTGCCAGCAGTCTCCAAACAGGGTCATAGCTATCATTGGTGCAGCAGGTGCAGTGGCACAAGGGCCCAGTGAACCATGACAATGCTGTATTTTAATACACAATCAGCAGTCAAGGGACCATTTTCTTTTCTTGCACCGGGCCCATGCATCCTTTCTGCTCTACTGTCTTGAAAATTGAAAACCTATGATACAGTAGGCCAATCAAACACACAGGGCTGCCAAGTCACTGGATAGGAAGATCTGCTATATAGGGCAGGATTTCCAAAACATAGTTTTCCATTTTTTTGGGGCTGTGAAGAATCAGTGACCCCCCGACTCTGGGAGAAAATACCATGCATATGAAGTTCATTGTTATTTATTTTAAAGAAATAAACTTTCCTTTTTTTTATTTTATTTTTTTAGCAAAATGGAAAATAAAAAACTAAGGGCCTCATTTCGAAGGCAGTCGGGCGAGCGTCCGACCACCATCACAGTGAGTTTGAGACCGCCTGACAAGAGTCGGAGGCCCCACCCACCATATTTTTATAAGACCGCCATGTAGCTAGTTGGAAACTGCATTTTTCTACTGCGGCTATTGCTGCAGCACGGGAAACGGCCACAGCACAAGCCACAGTATAAAAAGGCATGTTTTCAAAAATATCTCCAGCGTGTACCAGGCACCATGTTACCTGGCACATGGTGCATGGATGTTTGGGAGGGCATCACATGAGCCCCCCCCCCCGCCCCCCGGCTACTTAGCAGTGGCCCACCGGGTATGGGTCCCTGCTTGGGACTGCATTGAAAAGACTGTGGTTAATCTGCGCAGGCACCAACTCCATTGTAGGGATTAGTGTCTGACCTCTGCCCCGACAGGGTCCTTGAGCCTGTCAAACGTGGCGGTCTGTCTGCCAGACTGCTGCAGTCCAACCATCCGCATCATAAGGTGGTGGTCCGATCGATGGCTTGTGCTGTGTCAGTGGGACCACCCCTGATGTCCTGTCAGTGACGGTCCCAACGACATCAAAATGAGGCCCTAACCACCCCCCACCTTTTAACTTCTGGCTGTATTACTGTTTTGCTGAACATTTCCCACTGTTCTCAGCAAATCAGTTCTTGCCATTCTGGCACACATTAGGTGGGCAAGAAAAAGAGGTTCAGCTTATTGTGAGCCTTTTGCCACATTAAAAAGTGGCTCATCTGGACATCATGGTAAAGGTACCTCTTCTCCTGGAGCCATGGTCAGGTTCAACTTCTAGATTTATCAGTGGATGATGTTGAGAACTTAATAAGTTGCTAAATTCAAAGGTGAAAATCTTGCGAACAGGGCAAGGCCGCAACTTTATCCAAGTGTTGAAGCAACCTTAGAAGCTGCCTAGTGCAATTTTGTTTCACTCAGAACTTTTGGCAAGAAAACCAATGGCTACAGCATATACAACAACATATACAAATTCGAGAGCCCTTGACAGCTTTAGCTCCAGTCCTTGCCTTGCTGGAAGACTTTGAGGTAAAAGAAAGTGGCTAAGTCTCAAGGTAATAACTTTGACAGTGGTGATCTGCTTGTTATAGTGATTTCCACTTAATAGAGTCTAGCTTCCTGCCGACCAGGAGCTGATGTTTTTCTATGGTACTTCACTTTTTCTGAGTGGTTTTTACCTCAACAATTAAAAAATCCCTATCTCAGGTTCTCCATGTCCAATAGACTTTTTTTTGGTTCTTTTTGCTTATTACGTTTCTTTATATTTCTAAATTGCTTTGGACATTTTATAATGTAGTTTCTTTAACTTAAAAATTGATGTTCTTTTGAATTTTGAGAAGACTTGTGTTGAGCCCTAAGCCGGATGGATTTATTATGAGGGTAATGATTTCCTCTTCCCAAAATATTGACAGGCATATTCACAAGGAGTTATCGCCGTGTTAGTTAATAATTTTATCGCCCTATCACCAAGCTGTCTCTAACAGCCATTAGCGACAGTTTTTAGGCGAAAACATCAGTTGTAAAGATTGCTTTGTCTTTTATAATAATAATTATATACAGGAGAGGCGTTCCTGTATGGCTGCAAACCCCACTACCCCATATTCCATAGGGGATCCTTGAAGTTCTGACGACCAAAAAAACTGTCTCTAACTGCAGTTAGAGCCAGTTACTTACGACCAAAAAATAGGTGGTCTTAAAAATGTGGCTAACACTTGGGACCTCATCTCAGCAGGTTTTGGTGTTGGACAGCGCTGCAAACAATGCGACAAAAGTACAGGGCAGGAATGTGCACCATCTTATTGATAGTGCACAATCCTGGGCCCCCGTCATGAAAAGTGTTGTAGCTCTGCGACAAGACAGCGTTGCAATACTACTAACTACGCCGTTCTTGCAACACCATGGTTGCGCCAGGAATCCTGACGTATCTGTCTGCGCTAAAGTCATGCATTGCTGCAGTCGTGTCACAACCATGACACAACTCCATCAATGCATGGGGCCAGCCTATCCCTGTTGCACTACGTGACCCTCACGGCTGCCATTAGGCAGTCGGAAGGTACTGACGCAGTGCCGTTCATGAGGGGTGCCCGAATGTCGACGCTGTTGGAGATCCATTGATGGCGGTTGCATGCTGTGGTGTCATTGTCTGTATGCGTTGGTGGAGTGTTGGTGCGGAGGGCGTTGACGAGAGGTTCTTCGGTGGCCTTGATCCAGCTGCGAGGGGGTGCGATGATGGCGGTGGTGTCCGGTGGGCAAGGTGAAGACGTGATGTTACCAATGATGGTCAGTCCAGGAGAGTCCGGTCTTGTGGCTGCAGTTGAACTTCCCACTGTTTGTCCTGCTATGTCACTTATTGAGGTGACTTTCTGCTTCCGTCTGATGTAGGGGACCTTCCTCAGGAGGGGGTGGTGTCCTGGTCACTGGGGTTGTCCAGGTGGAACTTGAGTTCACTGTGTAGGATGTCGTCAGTGGATTGGAGACCCTGGGGTGCAATAAGGTCTACAATGGTATTGGAGAATGGGGGCCTGCACATGAGGGTGCCGCAGAGATGTGCTTGAGCTTGGTCCGGATCTGATAGTTGAGGTGGTCCATGGTCACCCATGGATCATTAGAGTGCGTGGTCAGTCGGAGTGTGCTTCTGTAGGTGATGGCAATGCCTCCTCCTTGATGGTTGAGGTGCTCCTTGTGGTTGATACTGTAGCCATCAGTGATAGCGATGGCAATGTCCTGTCTGGAGCAGAGGTTGGTCCTGGCAGGTGAGGTGTCGTCCTGGGTTGATGGCAAAGAGGATGCTGGTGTCGTAGCGGTGGAGTGTCCAAGAGGAAGGCTACTTGTTGCTGACCGCTGTCCAGGGGCAGACGGATGCAAACGGCGTAGCCTATGGGTTGCCTTTGGCACGGGAGACGACCATTACAATGCAGGCAGTACATCCTTAACAACGCAACTCTGACAATGCAAGTGCCTTTCCATCGCATTTGGTTACAACACATTGTGAGGTCAGTAATGGGGTCATTTAAACTTTTTCCGGTGGGTATGGGTTTTGGATGTAAAATATGAAAATTGGGGTGTGTTTTGGGGTACAATATGGAAATCGGGGTGTGTTTTGGGGTAAAGTATGGAAATTGGGGTGTGCCTTTGGGTCAAATTTGATTTTTGGGTGTGTTATTGGGGCCCAAAAAGGAATTCCAGGGTTCACGGTTGGGCTTGGGGTGCAAAGGTTAGTTTTGGGTTACACTCATTGAAGTGGGAATAGTGATATTAATATCTCCTCTATGCATCACCTACTCTACTGTTGCAATTTTCCTAGTTTTAGTATGCATTAGAATGACATGCGATGTTAAGGCATGCTTCGCAACCAAGTATGTGCCTTTGGCACACAAGTGGTGTGCCTGCCATGCATGGGCACACAGCGGCCGCCATTGAGAAGTGCTGAGGGGGGCTGGTCAGCTGCGAGGTGGTAATTGCTGGAAAAAACACTGGATAGGGCATGGAGGAGTCAATCATAATGCTGTGATGCAGTTATGGGATTGGTAATTGGCAACGGGACAAGGCATGCAGCCAGGGGCTGGAGGGGTGGGCATGTTCTCCTTGCAGGCTGTAATGCAGCCTGAATTACGAACAGGGAAGTGTGCATGACTGCTTTGGGCAGCCTGAGTGGGCTGACCAAAGCAGTCATTGCGCACTTGAGTGGGCATTCGGACAGAAGCAGACCGCGCTTACTCTCAGGCATTTTCCTGGCCAGCGCCGGATCCTTGCTCATTGCAGCACCTAAGTGGCATGATCTTGAAAAATAATTGGACAAACTGCGTATTGTAGCCACGAACGACATACTCCACTGTGTATTATCCTACTACTTACAGTGAGTACCCGGCTGGGTCCACTGTGAGTACGTTTATTTTCTCCCTTGCACGCATGGTTGGCACCTACTCCACCACGAGCCCATGATTGAATCTTTTAAGATGTCTCACACCGTCCCTGTCCTGACGAGACCCTCCATCCAGTAAAGGGTTGAATCGCCGTCGACGCTCATTGGGTATGAACCTTTTAATCAATGTCTATGAATTTAATAGTCATTGTATATATTATTGAATATTGTTTGTATGGTCGTTTTCCCATTCCCTTGTAAATATACCCCTGTTGAAACCGTGTACATAATTGTCACTTGCTGTCACCTTTTGTGTCTTTTAACCACTCCTTCGGTTCACATTTTACACTCGGGACTCTTCTTTCGAAAGTCTTCACATTGATATATGTAAATTATAATATGTAGTTAACTGTATACTCTTTGAATTCTTGCAAAAATAACAACTGATGGTTTTTCAATCTGTGGTATGAGTTTTGTTTTTCCTTCCTACATCCTCGGTAACCTTCATACTATTATTAGGCATTGTTCAGTATTTATCAAATATACTTTCACTTGTTCCACTGGAACCAATGTTTTTTGATATAAAATATGTACCCTGGTTCCTTAGTGGGTAGGGTTCCCTTGTTTTGTGTGTGATGCCCCATGCTTGGAGCAGTCCTGACAAAAGGAAACATAGCACAGTTACATCAGTAAGTTAGCATCATGTGATGATTGTTCCTATTCTGCACTGCTTGAAGGTAGTAGGGTGACGCTCTTCAGCCATAGTGGATGAGCCACTACTGGGAGGGCATCATCTATGTGTGGTAGGCCTGGCTGACTTGACCCCCAGGTGTCCTGTGCTATGCGTCCCACCTTCCCCTTACCTTGACATTGACCCAGTGGCGCAATCCGCTGCACTCTTTCCAAAACTGTGACTGAGCCAGCAGGATCCTCAGCCAGGTGGGATTTCACAAGCCTAGGTACAGCAGTTGCCTTCAAGTCCGCTGGTGAACCTCCTGATGTAGCTGATGCAGCAGGGCCCCCTTAGAGGTGAAGTTGCAGCGCTCCCAACACATAAGTTCGCTGTAGCTCAGGGACCTCTCCCTCCACAGCATCTGGCCAGCCCAACATCATTGGGCCTGTGATGCAGAGAGGTGGCACCCACGGTTGGTAATCCCCTCTGTGCACCCCGGTGTAGTGGTGGATCGTAGTATGTGATTCAGACCTCCCTACATTGGGGCACAGGAGCACCTCTACTATTAACATCTCCAAGGTGCGCAAGGCGATCTTCTCACACAGGTCTGCAACGTGTCTCCATACAACCTGCCAGACTGCACCACCAGGTCCGGGCAATTGCCAGGCCTCAATGTCTACTGCCACAGCTCATCGACTACACAGCTCCTCCACATCCCATTCCAGGCTCCAGATGCAGGCCCAGCGAAGCATCCAGGCTCCAGACGCAGGTCCAGCGAGGCATGCTGGCTCCAGACACAGGTCCAGTGAGGCACCCTGGCTTTCATACTGGTCCTCCTGGATGTTGGGTGGCTTGCAGGGGTTGTTGATGTGTGCTGCACTTGGCCCAGGCAGCTCCATTCTGCACTTTTTTGTTTTTTATACCTATTTCGTATTGGATTTTGATTGATGGACTATTTTTTGCATTAGAGGCTCATATTGGGCTGGCTAACATGAGTTTATTTGCAGCTAATGGGCCTATCTGTAGTTTTCGCCTGCTAACACCGGATTTCACATCGCCTTCGCGCTGATGTTAGTGGCAGTTTTCACCGGCGTTTCCTGATACTATCACCATGTAGCGACGGCTTGTTAATACGCCCCTAACATGGCAATAGTTTTCAGGGTTAGGCGGCGATAAAAAACCTGCCACTAACTGCATTTGCGATAGGTATCGCTGGTCCTTGTGGATATCTCCCTGAGAGCTTTATGCCACCTTCCTACCTCCTACCATTTCAAAGTTATGATTTAGGCATAATTCTTCCAAAGTGCAAAAACTGTTCTCATATGAATTAAAAGGACTTAGCTTGTCACAGAAAAATATTCTGGTTCTTATCTGCCACAGTGCTCCTTGTGCGGAAATACCAAGAAGAGTCAGCCTTTTGTCTTTCTTGTTCAGTCTGCACATATGTGCAATGGTTTGTGTACTCCTGTTAACACATAGTGGAGCAGAACATTTTTACCGTACCTGCACAATATAGAGACATTTATTTTAAAGGTGTCCAGTGGAAGTTACAGCTCAAAGACATTTTTTAGCAGACGCTTACAGTTGAGGAGACTTCATTAGTTTGTCTAATTTATAGCATGGGTCCAACATTCAGAGGTCTAAAACCCAAAAACTGGGGATTGTCACAGGGGATTCTTACAGGTTAAAATTTACTTTCTTACAGTTTGGCAATGTATCGCAGCTGGCAAACAGGAATTTGATATAATGGAATCACAATAACCAGTTTTAATGAACGTGGAATGTGGCCACTTTGCAGAAAGGTATGTAAAAGGTCACAGATCCTTTTGGTGAAGACTAACATTGAGAATGTGTTTTCACAATTTTGTTTGAATTATATTTAGAGCTCCGGTTTTAAGGCACTTATTTTTTTTTTACATTTCCGTCTGTATTTATCCATATTTATTTTGTATAATGTTATCTGTATTTAACTATATTTATTTTCAGTTTTGTGAAGAAAATGAAGTTGAAACTAGTATATTTTACAATTACATAACTGATAAATGTACATTCATGCTTGAACGCCTGGTTTTAATGATATGAACATTTACAGATGATAAATCAATGCACTTATATGAAAATATGAACATTTTAGTATCAAGGCTGCACATATGTACTGCTGTTTCAGCCCATTTACTAAAATCTGTTTTTTTGTATCCCCTCACCTGTCAATCTGCACAGCTATTGGCCTGGCAGTCATCACTGACAGTATTAAAAAAAAGAATGTTATTTCCGTTTTTATCCACATTGTAAAATAAATACAGACAGGAAAATAAATTATGTTCTCCCTGTATTTATCTGTAAATAATAAGTAAAAACAGAAAACAGAGAGCCTTAATTATATTCTGTAGTAAGCCTGGTTGCCGACTTTAATCCATCACGGTATTGAAGTCAATTTCTGATATTACACTGAAGTGATTTAATAGTTAATATTTCCCGCATGCAGCCTGTGATTGCCTGTTTGCCTGCTAATAAAGTGACTTGGCATTACATTATAGGCAGACATAGAAAATCAATATTTGACAAAAAACATTCTGTTAAAGCTCAGTGGGGTTTTTCCTAAAATCACTGTGGAATTCCTGGAGGTTATGAATTTCATCCATTATTGACTACCAGCCCATTGAAACGTTTGAGCAATTAAAAAAAAACAGCTAGAATAATATTGGAGTACTGGGGCATATTATCAAGGGGGGTTATCTCCGCTTTTTTGGCTTTAAAAGCCAAGAAAGCGGAGATAAAATGATCTCCCTATTACCTAGCTGTCGCTAACACCAGTTAGCGACAGCTAGTAGAAGATAGCGACCATCTTGGGCCCCGCTTTGCATGTCAGTGATATTTATCACTAATGACATGCAAAGTGGGTGTGCCAAGATGTTAGCGACTGGAAACAGTCACTAACATCGCTATCTCCTATTACCAACTTTTGGAGATATTCGGGCTAAGCG
This sequence comes from Lissotriton vulgaris, assembly GCF_964263255.1. Taxonomy (NCBI): domain Eukaryota; kingdom Metazoa; phylum Chordata; class Amphibia; order Caudata; family Salamandridae; genus Lissotriton; species Lissotriton vulgaris. The sequence continues at coordinate 1,979,914,882 of NC_141689.1, forward strand.
CGAATATCTCCAAAAGCTAACACCTGCCCCTGAGCAGTTCTTAGCCATGTTATCCAATGGTAGGTGGATAACATGGCTAAGAGCATTAGCTCAGTAATGCATGAATATCGCGGACTTTTCAGCGATATTCATGCATTGCGGCCGATTTTTATCGCATTTGCGATAAACCTTGGTAATACCAAGGTTTATCTGCGATAAAAATCGCCGCAGGTCGGCGATACATTTTTGTCTCTAACCAAGCAATAGCGATAATTATCGCTACTGCTTGGTAATATGCCCCTCAGTTGCTTTGTTTCTATATTCCTGCCATTTTAATGCCCATTAAGTTTCATCATTAGTTTTACAATGTGTATGCCAAGGTTGTTCTAATTATAAGGGTAGAAATTTTAATTGAGGGATGTACCATTTGTTGTATAGGTTATTGATATGTTTCTCAATCTGTTGGATATAATCAAGGACTGACATATGTTTAGAAAGATACTGAAGCAGTTGAGCAGGTTGATCTGAAATCTGGCCTTGAGCAGGTGACCAGTTTTGTTTAAGTGTATGGATGCTTACGTTTCTGCATTTAAGTCTTCTATCGTTGTCCCTCTAGAGACTGAACCAAAGTAGTTACCCCAGGAGTATATCAATGGATCCAATAATGTTTACTGATAGAAAGGCTGTGCAAAGAGTGTATTTACCTCTCTTTGGGCCCGATGTAGGAGCCCTAATACCGGTCGGAAACGGCCAAATTCGGCGGTGGGATTTAGAGCCGAGGAGCCATTCTGGAGCGGAGGTTCCTATGTTGAATGTATTTGGTGATTTTATTCCTGATGAAGAGCGGTCCTAAAGTTGTCCTGCAGCAAAGATCATGTCGCTGCCTTGCATATGTTTGCAATTGGAGCCTCTCATGCAAAAGCAGAAGTGGTGGAATAAGCCCCAGTGGAATGGCCTGGATCACTTCCGGAGGTTCCTTCTTTGCCAAAGCATAGCAGGTTTTGATGCAGAGAACTATCCACCTGGAAAGGGTCCACTTCTGTACTGATTTGCTTAACTTGGCACCACAAAGAGCTAGACATGCAGTCCTAAATTCTTTGTGCAGTCCAGGTAGTAGTTGACCTCCAGGCTAGAATCCAACTTATGCAAACATGTGTCTTCCTTTGTGGAATGGGGCAGGTGGCAAAGGTTGGTGAGGTGATAGACTGGCCCTGGACAGGAGTGACCATATTTGGCAGGAAAGCAGCCCTAGATTGCAACACTAATTTGTCTGGGGAAAATGTTGTGAAGGGAGGACCAAAAGCCCAGATCTTGCAGCTCACTTACCCTTTTGGCAGAAGTAATGGCTACTAAAAATATAGCTTTTGATGTCAACATACGTAAGGAACAACTATGAAGGGCTGAAATAGATTTCCCTTAAGAAAGGTAAGCACTAGATGAAGGTCTCACTAGAGTGCCACAAAGGGAGCTAGAGGATACAGATTTGTTAACCCCTTTAAAGGAGCACAGTTGAAGATCCCATTGTCCGCGCATTCCGAAATGAAGTTGCCCCATCTGCCATAGTAGAACGACTTTGTGGAGAAATGCTAGGGTCAGCATTTGTGACTTTTCCTTCTTGAGGAGGTGGTACAAGTCCCTGAGTTCCAGGATTGAGTGCAGATTGCACAGGAAGTAGAGACCTTATCCCTGTTCTGGCACTATCGCCTGTGCGCCTTTCAGTAACACAGCTGCCACTTTTTTCTGAAGATTGTCCAATAAAACAGCTGCCACTTCTCTCTATAGTATGTCCAGTAAAACAACTGCCACTTCTTTTTGACGTCTGTCTGAGAATTCCAAAGGATAGGAAGGTGGGGTGCAGAGGGAAAGCATTCTGGAGCTTGAAGGAATGGAAGGTTGTAACTTGTTTTTACAATTTGAAGAACACATTGATCCAAAGTAATGGCCTTTTAGTGTGGTTGAAAGGAGGACACTCGCACTCACAAGCTCAGAGTGTGTCAGGGACAGAGAACTAAGATTGTTTTTGCCTGGGAGTTGGGGGAAAAGTGGGAAGGGTGTTGCTGGATGAATAGAAAAAGCCCTTTCTTCCATTTCTATATTAAGGGTCAAGCTGGGCCTGGGACTCTTGAGCCTGCCACTGATATGATTGCCTCTGTCAAAAGGAAAACCTCTGGTGAATCCCCAAAAATTGCATAACTGCCTGTAATCTTGTTGGAGCTCAGCTTGCTGGAGACTTAGGATCATGATGTGGCTTTGTTGGTTTTAAACCTCTACAAGCCTGCATCTGCTTTTTTGCCAAACCATCTCCTGCCATCGAAAGTCACATCTGTTTTGAGGTTAAGAGGTCATGAGTCAGGCACTGCGTCTGATAGACTGATTTAGCTATTGCCCATGGCACTGAGCCCATGTCAAGGCCCAACTTTGCGATATGCCTAGAAGCATTTTGCCCATTTTTATTAATCTCCTGAAAGTGGCCTTGCATTACTTCGGGGACATTCAACACAATTGTTTAGGCCATACCACACAGGGTATGGATTTAGTGTCCCATAAGGCAAATGATAGTCAAGGATTTCCCGGCCATGCTGCCTTCTGAGAACACCTTCCCCTGTGCTTCTAGCTGCTTAGAATCCCTCTCTAAAAGGTCTGTTGGGAACATGTCTTTTGACAACCCAGAGGAACATGAACTATGGATCACTAGGCTCTCAGGAAGGGTGCACAGATAGAAAGGGGCCCCAGGAGCAGTACAGTAGCTAGACACCACTAGACGGTTGACCACAGGGTCAGATGCTTCTCTCTGCTAAGACTGGTCCAGGAAGGGCTCATTGAAAGGCAATAAAAGGCATGAGGTTGGTTGCACAGTAAGAAGAACCTCAATGAGGATTTTTTGTCGCATCAACTGTTAACAGTTGCAAGTCGAAAACCTTAGTCTTTTTAACCACCAAACAACGGGAGATGACTTCTGTAGCTGTTGGCCCATCAGGATACTCCATGTCCATCTCTAGTGAAGTGTCTATGCAACTGCATCGGACAAGCCAACAATCTCATCACAGATTTCAGTCTCCTCATCAACATAGGGACAGAGGTTCAGAGAGTAAGAATTCAAGTCAAAGATATTTTGGATCTTTTGCCTGTGGTTCTCTTCAATCAATCAAGCTTTGAGCTTTTCTTCTAGACATTTGTTGAGGTGAGGGCGCTGTAGGAGGTAAAGGCAGCGTTAATTGCTCCAAGCACAGATCTGGTGGAGGCGGTGTCTTTGACCTTTGTGGCAGCGCCCGCCACTATGTCGATACCGGAATAGTCTAGGTGGGTGCTGGCATAAAGACTGAAGAGGACATTCGAGCTCCTGGGCCTGCCTCATATGGTGCCATAGGCATGAACATGGGGAGGTCAAATTGAAACAATGTCCCTAAAGAGTATGATACCCTGCAGAAAATTATGTACCTATACAGTATTGAAATCACAGACACAAATACAATATTAGAATCACAGACAGAAATTACTTTGATGCACATATAGTGTATATCCTGTGTGAAGTTTATTTCCTTTGGACAGACTAGGAGAATTTTCATTTGTATGTGACAGGGGATATGAGACTTATTTCCCTCTTCCCCTACTTCTACAAGTGATTTTAAAGTGAGTATGGGTAGATTTAAACATTTTGCATTGTTTCAGCATAAAAGTGATGCAAACCAGCGCAAAATATATTTTTTGTAATTTACTTTTCAGCGCAAAAACTTGTTTTCCACTGGAAACTTGCCTAAAAGTAACACAAGCACAAAAAGCAGTGTTGTGCCTTACTTACCATCAAGGGAGCGTTACATGGATGCTACATTGGTGTTCCCATGCAACCGCCCATTCATTGAAAGCTGTCATTAAAAGGAGAAATATTTAAATTTTTCCCATCTTTTCTGACTTTGCATGTGTGCAGTATTGTACAGCACATATACCAAGTAGGAAAAGTTTTACAGGTTGTCTTGACATACCGTTTTGTGCTGGAAGGGAACCATTCCAGACAAAACCTATGCTAGACTCTTGCACACACCTTTGCCCAATGGCACAAAGGTGTGTGAGTGGCACTCAGCAGCAAACTTCTCTGCTGGTGCTCGGAAGAGGGGGGAGAGAGCCATATCTCCGTAGATATAGTGCTGTCCTGCTTTCTCCTTCTCACACAATGCAGTGTAGCATTTCTGACTATGTTGTGTAATAATTTAGTGAACCTGGCACTTCGACTTTGTAAATTTGTGACAATCTTTTCATAAATTCAGCTAATTGCCCATACTATAGTTTGACACGATTATGATTTCAGATTTAGAGATCATTTGGGTCCCTTGAACGCTTCAGATAGGGATTGCTTGATTTTCCTACTGTTAATATTACTGGGAATTTTTGGGTGGGTCTTATCCATTTTTATTTCTTGCCTAGGCATTGCTTCTCTGTATCTGCGACACAGGCTGTTTTCCGGATATGGGCTTTAAAAGATCCAACCATTTTCAAGGACTGCCCCTGATCCATGTGTTGTTACTCAGAGCTTGTGAGCACTATTTCTTTCTTTAAGTTGGCGCACTGGAGACCAGTGCTTGTGGTTTACAGAGCTCATTTGTAAATAGGGCTGTAAATCTTGCTCTTATCTTGCCACATTTGCTGTGCATTCAAAAACCAAGGCATGTTTTGCCTGTAGCTGCCTTCTCCTCTTCCCTCCAGCTTTCGAAAGACATGGTCTGGCGTTACGGTCTCTGCCTTGCTATGGCTCAACAAGCATTTGCAATGCAATAGATGTCGCATTTGCAAGAGGTTGAGCTATTGGCATTGTAAATGACAATGCCTTATATATATGTTTTTTGAAAACCTGCAAGTGACGCGTAAACACACACTTTGTACTTATAGTCCTTCGTTTCAAGAAGAAATGCTGGCAGTAACTACGCCTCTTTTACTGTCAGCCTTGCTTCTCGTAAGCAATTCTTTCACCTCCTTGATATAGCCTTTTACCCAACAGCCATAAATCTTGTGACAGTCTGTAGTATGTGTCTGGTTACCTTATTCCCAACCTGCAAAATTCGAATGCCTTTCTCCCAGGTCATCCAGATCAGGCATTCAGGTAAAGGGGAGAGACGTTAAGGGTAGCTTTCTGTGGCAACTGTTAGGAACTGGAATGAACTGGGGCAACATTTCTAGCCCCTCGTTCCAATCACATCTTGACTTGTTCTTGCACCACTCCTGCCTCTCCCTAAGCCTAGGTCTCTTTCCATTCCCATGTATTTCTAACCTATTCCTTTCCTCCTGAGTGGTCAACCAAATCTCTGAAAACTGATTATTTTTCCCAATCAGCATCTTCCGTGGGTTGCACCTCCTTGACTCTTTGGTGGTATTATAGCTTCTGATAACTCTGGTGTTTTTTCAGAAGCAGTGTCTTTCATAGGTTGCTTCTCGCCACTATTGGGAGGACCTCATAGCCTTTGATATCTCTAGTGTTTTTCAGAAGTTGCATATATTGCATCTCTGTCACTTCTCGTTGAATGGCTTAACCTCTGATTCCTCAGGTAGTTCAAGGAAAGTGTCCAGCAGGTTTCTGACAACGTATTGCTTCTTAACTGCTCCTCCTAAGACCACATCAGACAATAACCTCTTAGCTCAACTCATCCCACAGAATTTGGATGAGTACCCGGAAGCACAGGACATGTGTGTTATGATCTTGAATACATTCATACTTGTATTGGAAATTCTACTAGTGTGAAACAACTCCCGCTCCTCATCTCCCTTAACCATTTTTCCCCATTCTTTTTCCCTCCCTGTAGCTTTCCAGTTGCACCATCCTATGAGCACCTCACACGTTTGTCTAATAAGCTCCTCTCCTATCCCTCTGACAAGTCCCTTTACCTTCTCCTCCTTTCCCTATCTACCCCATTGTTCTTCTATCCATTTCCCGACATTTCCTCTTTCATCACCTCCCAGTTTCTGCCCACCTACCAAAAATCACCCACAAAACAACCCTTCTGTATACCTTATCACACTACTTCATATGTATTTTCTTTCATCTGAAATGTATTTACCCTCATTTTCTGTATTTGAATGTCAAATCAAAATCAAAATTTCTTTATTCGGCTATTAAAAACTACACACTTTCTCAAAAGTACAATATTAATGGTAGTTCATACACCTGTTATCATAAGTCCATATACAAATCATTATTTTCTTTTTCTGCTCTCCATTAATTAATGTATCAAAGTTTATAACACCATTAATTTGCGTATTTTAAGAGCACTTTTTAAAAATGAGGAAATAAGTAGTAGTAGAAAAGCTTTATTCGAGTTATATACTCATAAAAGCACAAGATGCATATAAAAACATTACACTTGATAAAAACATTTCTTCCAGTACATATTAAAACAGTTGCGCAGCTTAATCGTTGTAAAAGGAAAAATACATACAGGCTAAAAACATTGATCAAAAAGCATTAAGGGAAAGAGCTCTCCGCCTAATGGACCAAGCCCAGCCCAAGGCTCCTCAGAAGTAGTACAAATGATTCGCTGAGCCTCAACTGCACTGGATGTCCCAAGATTCTTGCAGACAGGGGTTAACCATACCCTTCTTGGGGAGGCATAGGCATTACAAGCAAATAGGAAGTGTCCTACGCTTTCGTTGATAGCGCCGCACGCTGGGCAGCACATAGAGTTCAAACCCTTCCATCTGCCTGTTAGATATCTCAATGGGAGGGAGCCAGATCTTGATTGAAAGAATAACTTCCTGTCCATAGGTACAGTTATACTGTCCCAATATTGTTCTATTACAGGGCACATTTTACTTTCCAGAAAACGACCACCCATTGAGTCCGATTTAACCCCCCTCCAAAGCCTGCCGTCTATCCACTCCCAGTACAACATTTTAAGTGTATCTTTACTTGGGAATACTACCCCCCCTGGATTGTCCCAGAGGTTGGAAAGACCTAGTTCACCTAGCATTACCCTTAGGTTTTTCAACCAAGATATTTTATGGAAGGTATCAATTTTGATTATTGCCAGGAAACCTTCCGCGTAATGCCTAATTTCAGGGGTGGACCAGAGTCTTCTCCAGTATAGAATGGGACGCAATCTGGCTCGGTCACTAACCGATCTTCTCCCCAAGTCAAGACTAAGAGGGATTAATGGGGTACTCTGGGGCAATCCCGTAATCCCCCTAAGGAACCTATTCTCTGCTAACTGTAGGGAAGTGAATTTGTCAAAACCCCACAGTTCCGCCCCATACAGGGCCGAGCCTATTGCCTTAGCATCATATACAGCGAGGACAGGTTTTGTGGGTTTTGTTTTAGATCTTTTGTGCTCCACACGCAAGGCCCCCGATATTTGCTGGTGTTTCAATACCGCCTTTTCTATGTGGTGCGACCAACCATAATTATTTGCAATTTGTACCCCCAGGTAAGTGAACTCCCTTACCACCTCAAGCCCAATATTATTCATGTGTATCCTAGGGCGAGGTTTACATCCTCGGGAGAAGGCCATCAACTTAGTCTTGCCTATGTTTACTTCCAGGCCATGCTCCTGGCAAAAGTCATCAAAAATGTTCAGGGCTCGCTGTAACCCTGCAGGGGTCTTGGACATTATTAACGTGTCGTCAGCGAACATCAGGATGGGAACCCTGATGCCCGCTAACAAAGGTGCATCCACACTATCGTCTAACATCCTATCAACTATCCCATTGATATATAATGTAAAGAGCAAGGGTGCCATTGCACAACCTTGGCGAACCCCTCGCTCCACCGGAAAGTCGATGGAGGATTGACCATTTGTTCCCCACTGTACTTTGGCAAAATTGCTTTCGTGTAACCTCATAATTAAAGTAAGCAATTCCGCTGGTATGCCTATCTTGCTTAAAACTGCCCAGAGCTCGCCCCTTGAGACTAGGTCGAAGGCAGCCCGCAAGTAGACAAAAGCGACATACAGGCTGCCCCCGCCAAGAAGTACCGTCCCCCACCGCAGCATGGTAAAGCGGAACACCTGGTCGATGTTACTAGTGGCCCTCCAGAAACCTGCCTGAAAGGGAGAAAGGGAATCATTTTCATCCACCCAATCCATAAGCTTGTTTACCACCATATTTCCAATTACTTTTTGGATAGTGGCAATCAAACTTATGGGTCTATAATTGGCTGGGAGGGATCGATCTCCTTTTTTATGTACAGGTATAATAATAGCTCCTTTCCACTGTTCTGGGACTAGCGCACCTTTAGCAATTGCATTCCCTAATAAGAACACATACCGGACCCACCTAGTTTTATCATTCTTGAAAACATCCGAAGGTATCCCGTCTAATCCGGGGGCCCTGCCCCCTTGTACGGAACTGATTACAAGGTCGACTTCCTTGGCAGTAAACAAGTTATCCTTGGGAAATACAACTGAAATTGCCTCCCCACCAACCCAATCTTTTGTCTCAGCATATTGGGGCCTAAAATAGTTCACCCAGGCGGATTCTGCGACGTTGTTGTCTGGTTTTTTTGGGGTACCACCTCTGTCAGTTAAAATATTATCCAATTGCTGTACAGCTATAAAGGCAGGGCAACAACGATTAACACACATGATCTTCAGTAGGGGAATAACTAATCTGCGTCTAGAATCCATATAAAATTTACAAAAGAAAAGAATATGCATATCTGATTGCTCTGATACATCATCGCAAGGGCATTTTGCCAGCTGTTTCGACCAATCATTCATTTTGGGGTAACTAAATAAGCGAAACAGTAAATTAAATCTAAGGCGGGTTAATAAAAACCTCTCATGTTCGCTCAGTGTCAGCTTTAGATATGGCTGCATTTTACTTGAGATCACCGTTTGTTGATGAGCAGCCACAGTTATCTTTTCTAACTCTTTTAATGCTCTCCTGTCCTGGAGGGATACCATACACATTTTCTGCAAGGATTTCCTTGAAATGTTAGATAAAGATAATGGGTCATTAAAATAATGTACCATTTCTAAATCCACAAAAAATTGCTTCACATACAACAACCAGGTAATTTTGTCTTTCTTTTCGAGGCCTAACACATCATTCAAGATAAGGCGGTTTAGCCGGCATTTATCAGTTGTCCAAACTCTATGCCATAACAGTATTGGGGCTGTCTTAATAATATCTTCTAAATATGGCTCCCCAAATTCTGTATGGCAAGCATACGTGGAGGCACTTTTAGGGAGAGCCAAAAGTTGTTTCATAAAAAGACTCTCCACCACCTGCAGCGATGTCACGTTGGCATACCCCCATAGACCCGCTCCATAGGTCACTATAGCTACGCAAGTAGTCCTATAAACATTTAACATTTCCCCCGTGGGTTTTTTGCCCAATTTATGACTAAAATTTTTAAGAGCCGCCATGGATTTGCAAAAAACAGCTTTCTAGTCTTAATAGTAGTGTTTCAGTTTCCAGTATAGTCAAATAAAACTCCTAGATAGGAGAAAGTTGGGGTAAACTCAACTGGGGTCTGGCCAATAAGAACAGCTTTCTTCTTCTTAGTTGCGCCTGTACCGCAAGTCATAGTGAAAGTTTTTGCGCAATTTATCTTTAAATTTAAGCCGTTCATAAAGTCTGCAAAAGAGGAGACCAAGGCTTGCAGGGCCTGTGGGGTGCGAGCCATTAAAACCACATCGTCGGCATATAACAGTGCAGGCACTGGTCTTTCCCTCACCATCGGCAAATCCCTACATTCCTTTATCAAAGTTTCCTCAAGGTTATTTATGTGAAGTGTGAAAAGGAATGGGGCCATCACACAGCCTTGTCGCACACCTCTAGAAATAGCAACGGGTGCAGTACATTCCCCCCTATTCCAAATCTAACTCTTGCAGATGCGCCCTGATATAGTTCTCTTAAAAAGTTAATAATTGCTGTGTCTACCCCCATCTTTTTCATAACCATCCAGAGCTTACTATGTGATACGCAATCAAATGCGGAAGTTAAATCTACAAAAGTTAAAAACAGACAACCCCCCTTAACCTTTGTGTACTTCTCTTTTAAAATATATAAGTTCAGACACTGCTCAATTGTCCCAAGCCCCTTCCTGAATCCATATTGCAGACCACTTATTATCCTGTTTTCTTCAGCCCATAGTTGTAGCCTATTTAAAATGACTCTACCAAAAACTTTAATGGTGGAGTCCAGGAGCGAAATCGGACGATAACATTGACAGCTGAGTCTGTCACCTTTTTTAAAAATAGGGACTATCAATGATTCCTGCCAAGATGAAAAAGAGGCATACTGGAATGTGAAGTTAAAGACCCTTACGAGAATCGGGGCCCATAGATCAATGTTATTTTTATAGAGGTCCACCGGTACCCCATCAGGGCCAGGTGCTTTACCCCCCAAGATTGCATTTATACTGGCACTGACTTCTTCTACAGTGAAATCATGTACCAGGGTGTTCTTATAGAGGGGTAGTTCTCCTTTTGGCGATTCATAAGATGTACAGTCCGCTACTAAACCTTCCTCAGAATATAATTCACTGAAGTGTTTCACCCATTCATCTTCTGTTATTGCCACCTCTATAGTACCAGTGGTTTTATCATTCAGAAAAGGGAAGTTTACAACTTTCCAAAAAGCCGCTATATCTCGACTCAACGAGGCCTCACACAGTGAATTCCAAAGCTCTTGTTTTATGGCCTCTTTCCTATTTCTTAGAGCCTGCTTATAGATTTATCTACACTCCTTAACCAACACCCTATCTTTCTCTGGAGCGTGTAGTGGAAGCTTCAGGTTTGAATATGCCTTTGTTCGGGCTGCGCCAAACCAGCTAGCTTTGGTCTTTTTGGGTCCTTTTGTTTCAACCCAGAGCAATTTTTTGATTTGCTCAATGATCAGGCAAAAGTTGTTTACAACCTTGCCATCGTCCATATTTGGATCTGTACAAGCCTGAAACTGTGGTTTAGTAATCCTCACTAGCTTATTAAGAAAATCTGCAGGTACTACATTTGACCATTTTAAGGAATGGCCATTTTTCCTGGTCATAATGATATTTTCCACTAGTACATTAGGCGCTCTTATTCTACCTGAAGTGGTCTGATGCCTACGCAATATTAATCTCAGGGGATAGTGGTCACTCAGTGAGTTATCAAGGGTAGTAAATGACTGAAGCATTCCCCTATGTCTCACGGTTATAGTTATATTTCAAAAGTGGATGTAGCACCTCTACCGCAAAAAGTGGGAACGAAGGGTCATTCCGGACTCACCAACCTATTTACAAAGCCCATATCGTTCTCAAAAAGGATCTAGTTTAGAATATCTCTACATCTGGTATGTTCAAAATGGGGCAGAGCGGTTTCGCTATCAAGCATGACACCACAGTTGCCCTTTTCAGCCCTAGAGCATGTTGAGCAATTGAAGTCTCCAGCTCAAATAACACAGACGGCCCGATAACTTTGTGTTAGCAGCGCTTTTATATCCCTTCCTAGATTTTTTAAAATATTATCCAATTTCTCTGGTGGAACATTATTATAGAAATTAACTATGCATAGAGGACACTCTGTGTTAAAAGAAATCCTCAGGATATGATAATACCTATTGTTTATAACAAACTCAATCTTAACATGAGAGAGCATATTAGACACATAGGTACATAAACCCCCCTTTGCCCTCCCATGAGAGGAACTTATAGCTGGGGAGAAATATGTCCTGAACCCATTAACCCCTTCACTGCGGCGGCTATTCCGCCGCAGTGCTAAGGGGGCGGGGCGGCCGCACGGCGGCCGCATGCTGGTGACGGAACTGCTCCGTCACCAGCGTCAGTTGACCCGTGCTTGTGACGGAGCGTTCCGTCATGGCCCGCCCCGCTCAATAGAACGTCAGCGCAGGCGCAAAATTCGCGCGGCGCAGGCGCGCCGAGCGGGCCATGACGGAACCGCTCCGTCATCAGCACAGGTCACCCGTAGCTGATGACGGAGCGGTTCCGTCATCAGCATTCAACGGGTTAACATGGTCTGGAGCTATAGTCCATGTTTCTTGTAGACATATAACCTCCTGACTGTTCACAAGATTAATCTAATACTCGTTTTCCAACTTTGACCTCAGACCAGCAATATTCCAGCTCACCAAAGCCAGTGAATTCTCCTTCCCTGAACTAGCCCCAGTACCCAGGTCACACTCCACATCCAATATATCCCCTCCATTTTGACCTACATGTTTTATGGCACTTAAGCTATGCTTACTTGTCCCAGGGTCTATGCAACCTCCACAATCCCCACCCTCTAACTGGTTTACAACTTTCTTAACTAAAACAGGGCTAGTACCACATTTGCTCCGCAATGTTGCAGGGGAAGAGAGATATAAGTCTGTTGCAAGTCAAACAATACCCTCCATCCCTTGTAAGGTAGAAAAACGATTATATGTTGGGATATTAAACCTATCATACTGATTTTCCCAATTTTCTCCATGCCAGTAAAGGTTTTGTATGCTTGTTTTTAAACTCATAGAAGGATAAAATCTAGACAGATCCCAGGTTTGGATCCCTGTAGTCCCTTCGAATGAGTTCCACCCACAAATTTGTTTAACAGCACACCTGTCTCTAAAGTTGACGGTTATACAATCTCCTGATAAATCTTTTTGTGTGTGCCCAACCCATCCCACTCTATGCACAAAGGTGATTTCTGTTTGTATGTGCCCTGGGAGTGGTCTATGAGAATTCAACCAAAATACTACCTTATTTCGGAGCTCATGGTAAATTTCACCTCTTTCGCATGTAAGCTCCGGGACCCCCACCAATACTACTGTGTAAGGCATGGACTCGGGTGGTAAATCTATGCGTGGCTGTTTAAACTTTTCAATAAGAGGGCCAGTTTTTGCTGCATCTGTTGGGGGATTTGCCTTAATGTGTTGTCCCCCTGATTTATTCGTCCTGATCTCTGTGTCCACCCCTTCATTAACAATATTTTTGGGCTTCTGCCCAGTATTTACTGCGGCTATAGTTAGCCGTTTGGCTTGCTTATTACCCTCTGTTTCCTGAGTGTGTGTGTTATTTCGGGTTTTTGGGAGGCCCTTAGCTATAGCAGCTACATTAAGGGTTTTACCTACGCCTGTGGTCTCCCCAGCTAAACCGTTTATCTGAAGTTTTTTCAGTATTTCAGAATTACCTAGGGCCAGCTTTTCTAAATCACCTACTTTATTAGTGAGGTTTTTTATTCGCTCCAACAGTGGTAAAGTTAAGGATCTCAACATCTGCTCCAAATAGAGCATAAAACCTACAGGATTTGGTGGTAACATATCAGCACTGGTTACATCCCTTTCTCCGGGGTTGTTAATTTCAGACACATTTAAATCACCCACTGATGCCTCCCACTGTTGTACTTGTACAGTTAGTGCTAACGTATCTTTTTGACGTCTGCCAATTCTTTTCCCCATCTTTTTATTTGTAAATTTTTCATTACTAAAAGCACTTTTTCCCTGGTTACGTTTTCGCCCTTTTGTTTTTTGGGGGAGGGTCTCATTGTCCCTACTAACAGAAATTTCACAGTTAGTGATCGATGAGGCATCCGAGCCCTCATGGTTAATTACATCGGTAGTAGGATTAGATGGCACCTCTGACAGGCCTGATGGCTGAAGTATGGGCGTTGTTGACAACCTATTTCCCAGAGGTGATGGTACAAGAGGCATAGTCTGTGATAACGGGGAACCAGGGTTTCCCCCTCTGCCTTGGAAACTCAGCATAGGAGTCCATGAGTAAAGAGTCCGAAATGTTTGCAAGCATATCCATTTCATTAGTAGCCAATGATGGAAGACACATATTAGGGGGCAATGAGAGCCGTCTCTCCGTGCTTTCAATAGCGTTAACAATGACTCCGATAGTCTTTTGTAGCATACGGTCTATGTCGGTCAAAGTTGGCAAAGGTGTGTTAAGGCATTTTTTATCCCTAGTACTTGAACGGGTAGCCATAGGGGTATTCTTACCCATTTTTCGACTTTATCAGTCAATAGATTTCTTTAATACCCGCAGGGGAGCAACAGTACCTGGAAAATCGTTGGGTCATCCAGTTCCTTATGCCAATGGCAAGGGGGGTGGCCCAGCCCAGCCACGGCCTGCCCCGGACGGCCACAGACGGCCCGCCCTTGTCCCGGGCTTCGCCCGGCGCTCCCGAGCTGCGGCTGCTTTTGTCTACTATATAGGGAGCGCGGAGGGCGGGGCCGAGCTGGGAACGCAGGCCAGGTGTTGCAGGTCACGCAGGGACTCCTGGATGATGGAGTCCCTGCAGCGTTCTCAGTAACCGGCTCCGTCCCCTTCCGCAGCCCACAGCACAGCGCCCGGTCACGAGGGGCTCGCACCACTCCTCCCGGTGTCTCAATCTCTGAAGCGGCACCCGCGCAGCGGGTGCGGCGAAGTGTGGGCTCCGTCCCGATTATATCCGGCAAAGTCCTTCTGATTCAAGGGTCCACGTCAGTAACAAAGTAATCAAGGTTAACAGTAGTCTTTATGCAATCCCAGACCAACGTAGTAATGCCTTAGGAAAAAAAAAAAGAAAAAAGAAAAGTCTTGTGAATAAGCAATTAGCCTCGGACTCACTGTGCCTTTCTCGGGGCTCCAGCCAGCTCCTGCTCCACTCGGTTCACTTAGACCTCGGCTCCACCGAAGTCCGTAGGTTCCGCTTTTGTTTCTAGCCTGTTCCACAAACAGCGCTGAACCGCAGTAGCCTCTCCCCCCTACTCCTCTACGGATTTCGCTCCTCTCCTCATGCTTGCTGCTTCTCGCCTCAAACTACTCTTCTCCGTGAGCAATGCCAGATTGCCACGTCCGGCTCGCCTTCTCGGTAAAGACGCTGAACTCTGCTGGCTCCGCGAACTCCAACTCCGTACAGGTGTGCAGCTGTGAGCGCCTCAGCCCAAACAGCCTCCGAGTATGCCGCTTACTACCGCTGTTCCACTCAAATATACACTTTAGGTTCCGCTTAACTCAAAAAAGTTATGGATCGCTTAACGCCGGCCATGGTGTCCATCGCCACAGAAAGTTCTTCAACATTACGATATTTGAGTCAGAAATCCGTTCCCAGTTATTATTTGAATGTCCATACTCTTTGAGGCTTCAGAGTGTCTCTTATATTTTCTTTTCTCTTTTCCGTTTTCTAGCTTTTATTATGCTAATTCTGTGTTGTAAGTATTGCAAAACTTTGACTCTGTAGGTTGATAGGTATGAGGCTGCAACAGGATCTTTCACCCGGAATGCAGAGTTAATTTCCATAGTCTGCCTTTTCTGATGTTGTTTTTATTTAGGGCCACTCAAAATGACTGCTCTTAAGTGCATTGGAAAAGTGTGATTTCCATAATGCAATAAACCCACAAGGCTTCAAACTCACTTCATGTGTTTTTGTGGCTTAACCTAGATGCTCAGACCATGTGGGTCCTGTCATTTCAGAATACACCTGTAATTGTGTGTGGCAGATCTTTGGATCTTTTCCCTTATGTTTCAGTTTACACATGTTTTCTATACTTGAGGCAGCTTAATCTTTTGTTTCATGTCTGTGTCCTTGTCTGCTGGAGGTGGCAGGATAAAGTAGGAATTCAATAACAGGCACATTGGGCAGACTGTGCAGACCCTGATTATGAGGAAAGGAACGAGGGGTTTAATTGTAAGTTCTTGTAGAGAGAAAAAACTGAAACACCTACATTTTTTCTGCCTCTTACTTACTGTTAGACCTTTTAATTGTTAACCTTGCCACACATTTTACCAGATATCCAGATACAGGACTAGCTGTTCGCCAAAAACCACACAAATGCTTATTTTCACACAATATGTTCTAGAGACATGTAACAGTGGCATTCACTGTCCAGTCAGGGTACTGCTCTCTTTGCTGTTCTTAAAGTGAGCAAAAGACACACAATTGATGAACGGAATGCAGAACAAATCAAAACATTCACCCCCAGTCAAGCGATCTTGGTTAAATCCATCATTCTTTTCCTCACCACCCCAGTTTGGACATGGCCAAATGTAAATCAGTCTAGACTCTGTGCCTCATGGAAACAGGCCAGCCTGAACAGCCAAGCCAGGTGCTCCCTAGACCGGAAACAAGCATCCTAGGACTAGTTTCAGGATTTCACCCCTCATCAACCAGGATAGCTTGAATCCAGTGGCACAGTGAGCCCAGGACCTATGTCTGGGCATACCCATCACACTTAGGGTGAGGAAGCAAAAGACACACAATTGATGGATGAATGTAGAACAAATCAAAACATTCACCCCCAGTCAAGCGATCTTGGTTAAATCCATCATTCTTTTCCTCACCATGCTACCCCAGTCTGGACCTGGACATATGCAAGCATACAAGCATCCTAGGACCGGGTTCCGGGTTTCACTCCTCATTAGCCAGGATAGCTTGAATCCAGTGGCACAGTGTGTCTGGGACCGAAACCAGTCCTAGGGTGCTTGTTTCCAGTCCAGGGAGAAACTGGCCTGGTAGTTCGGGCTTAACTGTTCCCATTGGGCGCAGGGTCAAGACTGATTTGCATATGGCTCGGTTCAAACTAAAATGGCATGGGGAGCAAAAAAACGACGGTGTTCGGCCCAGATTCTGCACTGAGGTGAATGTATGACATTGTTCTGCATTCTGTCCATCAATTGTTCTTTTTGCATTTGTCAACCTGAATGGGACAGGTATGCCCAGACGTGGGTCATGGGCTCTCCATGCCACTGGATTCAAGCTATAATGGCTGATGAAGGGTGATGTGAGAAGTTAACCTGGCATATGATGTCCACTAGTTCTAGTGGGCACCTTGCACCAGTCTAATCGACCCTTATTGATGGTGGTTGTAAAGTCAACCTTATAGAAAGCTATCCTAGTGGTAGAATGGACCAGCAGTCATCAGGCTAAGACTTCTGAGAGCGTATTAAGCACGTTGTTTTACCAATTATAATCCCTTGAGTACCAAATTAAAGGACACAACACAAGGTATATATCAAATATATATGTATTTATTCTAAACACAACCCCTCTGCACTCTTTATGTGGTCAGATGTAAAAATACAATACAAGTAACTGAGTTAATATACGATAAGTTGCACAGTATACGTTCTGCGCTAGGGGCCTCACAAATAATATACTAAAATAGTGGTATAAGAACCATGAGAGAATTAGACAGCAGGCCTGCGGCCGGTGGAATTGCTGGGGCTACTCTAAACAACCAAAGGTTCAGAAGTAGGAGGCCCACGGGAGACGCGTGTAGTGTCTAAACACAGCCGCGGGTCACCATTGACTTTCTATGGAGATCGTAGAAGTTACAAATATACAATTTAAGGACACTTCCGGATGGACTACGATGGAACCCTTTTAAACTAGTACACTTCAAGAGTCAAGATCCACTGGAGCACCAGAGTACTCATGTTACCTCACCCAGGGAAGCCTGGTGCATAGGTATCTTTTTGCGTCGTTTTCAATAGAGAGCTGCAAAGAAGTGCTGCAGGCGACCAGAGGAAAAGTGTCCAGGTGCATCCACGGGTGGATAGAAGATCTGCGGAACCTGAAAGCAGAAGGGACAGTCTGTGTCACTTGCCAGTGACCAGGCAGGCGATAGGAAGATGCCACCAGATGTCAGGTGATTTCAGGTGAAGAAGTTAAGTTTGTCTCTTCAGCCACGAGGACCAGGAGGTGTCGATGATGACCAGAAGCTGGATTAGAGCTGTGCCATAAAGGCTGACTGCAATGTCGGTATCCGGACTGGACCCAACAAGCCTTGGCAAATGCAACCCATGCAGGATGTTGAGATTGTCTTCGGTGCAGACCAGCAAGGGTCTGTGGTGCTTCTCCTTTGTAGGAAAGCTGGGGCAAGCCTGGAGCAACCACGAAAGCAAGTTAGATTTAAGATGGAGTCTTCCAGGGGCTCACTAGCCGACGGACTAGGAATCAGTAAGACGTGTAAAGCGGAAATGCAAGAGCGGGCCCCACGAGACACTCATGGAGTGTGGAGGCCTGAGCTTCAGTGCAAATGGTGCTCAGGTCTTGGGTTTCTTGAACCCCAATGCACAACAGTGAGTTACCTTGGGAGTCAATGCAGTTAGCAAAATTCAGGATGTCCAGGAGTTCCGGTCCATGGGTCTCAGCTTTGCTGGGATCGTAGAGCAGTGTCAAAGATGTCTGGAAGTCCATGTCATGTGTCGCAGAGTCTTCGGGATCCGGCAGGTGCCTCGACAATGCAGACTGGCAAAGTTGCTGTTGGTGCCTGTTTGAACAGGGTGGTCACTCCTTGACCACAAGGGATATGTCTTCCATCTTCCAGTTGAAATGGAATGTTGAAGGGCCAGGATTTGTGTTTCAAAGTTTCGTCCAGGGTAATCTAAAGGCCTAGGGACACAGCTCCTATACTTATACTTAAATAAGGGGCTGGACTACCCTTAAGGTCCCTCCTATGGGTGGACCTGGGAAGGGTGTGGTTACGTCCCTTTCCCTTTGTCCAGTTTCACGCCAGAGCTGGGACAGACTGCCCCAGCAACCGGTTTGAACTGGGAAATGCATGGATCACTTAGTGTGCTCCAGGTATTGTCTGTAATGCATTCACTGAATGCAGCTCTCCATGCCACAATACACAAAAGCCTGTCTGGGGAGGTGCTGGCACCTCCCTGGACAGGAAACCTATTGTATAGGCCTCCCCTGCCGGAGTTTCGTCCAGCAACAGGAGGTCAGACTCGTGTCTGTGGCAGCATTATCCATTTTGTGATGCTGAGGCTCTGTTTAACTTTAACCGGTTAAACCAGTAACTACATGTCTTCTCCCTCTAGAAGGGTGGAATGCTACCCCCGCCACCAGGACTGGTGGGGGGGGGGGGGGTAGTATTCCAAAGTGTTTGACTCCTTACACAACATGCTTTGATAAAGCCAAACCAAAGTTAGCATTAACTGCGAGGATTATAATGCACTTACGCGTATATGGTATGGCTATATCATAGAACAGCTATAAGGAGATGGTTCCAAAAGCTGCAGAGGGGCTCAGCTCATGCTAGGGCACCCTCTCACATAAAACCAATAACTCTGCCTCCAGGATTGTTAAGGCCTGCCATAGGAGTGACTTATAGGTGTATATGTGTCTATATGTATATATAGATATAGGTATACTATATCTAAGTAAGGGGTGATTTCACCACCTTACCCAGGCTCAGTGAACAGACCTGTGGTGTCAGTTTGGAAGGCAAACCAGGGGTGGCACATATGCCCTGGGTACCTATGATACACTATACAGAGGCTCACAAGGGTGACCCAGTAACCAATCGGGTATGTACCTACAGCACATGATATCAATTTAGAGAGAGAACATCTGGGCTGTGGGTCTGATTGGCAGGCCCACAGCCACACTAAAGTCAAACAACCAGAGTATCACAGCAAAAAGTGGGGGTAACCATAGGAAGCAGACCCTACTCTCCTACAGGTGAAACCCCGAAACCGGCCCTAGGATGCTTGTTTCCAGTCCAGGGAGGACCTGGCCAAGCAGCTCGGGCTGGACTGTTCCCATTGGGTGCAGGGTCAATACTGATTTGCATATGGCTGGGTTCAAACTGGAATGGCATGGGGAGCAAAAAGCGATGGATTTAGTCCCAGATCTCTACACTGGGGGGAATGTATGACATTGTTCTGCATGATGTCCATCAATGGGTTTTTTTGTTCTTAAATTGAGAGCAGAAGTGCTCCCTTTCTTATGGCAAATGGATGTGAACGTACACTGAATGACTTTCTAGTCAGGACACCAAACCCTCTAGGAGGCACTGGACCCACTTCATCAATGTGCGCTTCTCACCCTGATACATTTTCTAAATAGGTTTTTTGAGTAAAACAAAGGTTAGTTTTCTAGACTGGTAGGAGAGTCTGTTCAGAGGGGGGGTGGCCACAAGCAAAGACACATTCTGTGCCTTAATGCCCCCCTCCTCAGTGCCACTGAGGATTACGGACACGAGCGGGCTGAATGAGCCCGGTCTGCAATCTGCTGAGACCTCCTACTGCAAAGAAAGCCTAGTCGGTGCGGCCCTGCAGGAGGAGGCATGCCACGCTTGGGCTTACTCCGGAGGGCACTGATGGCCTGTCCTGAGTGCACCACAGTAGACAAGCCTGGATGTGGTGGCTGTGAGCAATGTAGCTTCAACACCCCCAGAGCTGCTGAAGACACAGGATCTGAAGACTTCAGTTGGAGCTGGGAGCTCATGCGAGAGAGGCGGTGACCTTTGGCATGCACAGAGAGCTCTATTGGAACCTGAGGAAGAACCCTGGTTGATCAGGGGTGAGTGCAGGTGGAAAATAGCTGACTGTTCCATGGCAGAGGGGGCGCGGCTGGGTATCCCCACAGGACTGGCTCGGAGCCCCAGTGGAGGCTGTCACCACTGTCCTGTGAATGACTTTGTGAGTGTGACCCCAGATGTGCAATTAGAGACCACCCCCTATTGCCCTGGGGAGGAATGACTGCCTGAGGTCTCCTATGATGAAAAGCATCACTGTTGACCAGGAGCATAGATGCCTGGCACTCCACCCTCCTCTTGGGTCCCATGTGCATTATTATGACATGGATCTTCAGCTATGCTGACATTGACTTGATCCTCCGCTCTGCTAGACAGTGGGAAGAATTGACATGTGAATCTGCCAAAGTTCTCCTGTTTCCCGACTATACTACCAAGGTTCGGCAAATGCGCTGATGCTTTGTGGAGGTCAAGCTAAAACTCAGGGCAATGCAAATTACGTACATGCTGATATTCCCCGCCAGGCTAAAAGTAATTTTCACAGGGAAATTACACTTCTTTGACACTCCGGAGGTGGGATGGGAGTAGGCATGGGCGGAAAATCCGTTCCGCTCGCGGATTTTGCGGATTTTCGGGAAATTCGCAATCCGCGAGATTCGTGAATCTCCCGCAAAATCCGCAAATCCGCGAGCAGCGGATTTTGCTCGCACTGCTCGCACTGTTCGCGTGAGTTCGCGCCCCGCGAATAAGTGCAAAATTGCAGAAATACGATCTTAGCAAAACTGAAAGTAACTACTTACCAGGTTCAAAAGTTCAGGCTCATCATTAGTAGCCATTTCCTGTAGTGCTTCCTGAGGGGCCCCTCCAGAGTTCAGTTGCCAGTTGAAACTATTATGTGACCCTGCTCTGAATCTCAGAATAGTTACACATATGCCACAAAGGTCCTGAATTACAGCTAAGGGAGACAAGCAGGAGCCAGGCTGGAAGTTAAAATCCATTAATCAGCCCCTAATTCATTATTGTCAGTTGGGGCAGGGCAGGTGTTGTAACTAATTTTGCAACAATGAAAGCACTTAGCAAGTGCAAAAGATCACTAATCAGGGCGCACTAAGGAAGCAGGTGCCAGCTAAAAAAATATTCTGTGACACATTAATCAGCCCCAAATTAATTCAGGTCACTTGAGGCAGGGAAGGTGTGCTTTGCTTTGCCGAAAATAATGTACACTGGACAACCAGAGGGTGTGGTGATGAAACAGAGGGTGGCATGGGTGGGCCAGAGGGTGGCATGAGTAGTCAGAGAGTGGCAGTGGTGACAGAGAGTGGCAGTGATGAAGAAGAGTGTCCCAAACAGGCTGGACACGTAGAAACAACAAGTTCGCAAAACTTGCGACCCGACAGGTAAGTTCGCAAATTGCGAAATTGTAAAAACCCTCGCGAACTGGCAGAAACACGGGCGAACACAAAAAAAAAAAAATCCGCAAATTCGCGGGAATTCGCGGATTTTGCGGATTGCGAATCCGCAAATCCGCAAAATTCACGAACGCGAGATCCGCAAAATTCGCTCATGCTTAGATGGGAGTTGGTAGAGGAGCGGAGACTTCTCCAGCAGCAGACAGACCTCCAGGCAGATCATAGTGAGAGGAGGAACCAAGAAGACCGCCAGCAACTGACTGCTTTTAACCCCAAAGAAAGGAGGAGCCTGCATCGTTGAAGGGTACGCTGGATTTTTGTATGGACCATGGGTGCCTTTCCCTCATCAGAGGCAGACACCGGCCTTAGCACAGCCTGAAGGAAGTCCTGAGGGCTCTGCCACCAAACCACCACCCTGTGGGCCTGCGGGGACCATCGTCTGACAACAGACTGCATTGCATAACTTCTACCCACTGATTAATCCTTACCAATACTCACAATCACACGATCTTGTTAAAGCCTATCCTCAGCTAACACTACATCAGTTTTTTTAAAATGAGCAACAGATGCTTTATTTTCCAAAGTATGAAGTGGAAGGATGTTGGGGAAGTTTCAGTTCTTTTTATATGTTGAACTGCAGCTTGTTCATGGGAAGACGGTGATGCAACACTTCCTTCTTTGATTGACGCATGCCTTTGGTTAGGGAGGTGACTTGTACCCAATATATGGTTGTCTCCTGGAACGTCAACAGGTTGAACAACAAAATAAAAAAAGAGTGATATATCAGCGAGCTAAGAAATGGATGCCAGCTGCGCTCCTGCTTCTGGAAGCACCCCTCCTGGGTATGCTCTGTCAGTTTCTGGGTAGACATGGGTATAATTGAATTTTCCACGTAGACTGTACGAATGATTCCAGAGGTATTGCAATTCTTCTTCATTGCACCTTTCCCCTTAGGGGCGAAAAAGATGTTGCATGACCCCATGGACCACTGGGTTCTTATCACTAGGGAACTGAGCAGCAGAACGGAGTCCATAGACATTATATCCCACTCTCAAAGACTAAGACAGCTCTGAAAGACCACTTAGATGTAATTCATACTTTACCCATGTGTGTCGTACTGTTGGGTGGAGACCCGAATACAATTGCAGATGCTAAGCTTGACTCCACAAACCCTAATCCATACACTAGAAGAAACACCTTGGGAACATGGTTGCAGGCGGCGGCCCTTTGTGATATGTGGTGACTCATCCACCTGAAAACTCATAGGCATACCTACTATTGCCATAGACACCATACTCAATCCAGGCTGGACTACATTTTGGCCTCAGCAGGAATATTACATGAGGTAACAGATTTGAGTATCTTCCCGAGATGCCTAACCAATCATTCCTTTGTGAAGCTCACCTTCAACACCCATGCGAAGAGGGTGGACAGGCTGGTGTATGCTCAACTAGTTCATGGCAGACCTCACATTTCAGGAGAACCTCCGAGAGGTGATAGAAAGGGGGAACATCACCTCCTTCACCACTCAACGCAAGGCCCTAATGTGTGCTGAAATTCAAGCACTGGAGTGAGAGGTCGAGGAGCTAGAAGGGAGTGTTGGCCAGTCACTGGGCTCAGAGATGCTCCACAAATTGGACAGCTCAAAAGTAAACTTTGGGTTCAAGCTAAACTGTCAATTCTGACCAACAAATACAGAATATACCAAGCCGGAGACAAAACATGTAAATTGATATAATGGCTGGCAAATAGGGAGGCCAAAACAAAATTTATTTTTCTGCATCCAAGTCTATGATCATGGCACAGTTACAGATCCTGTGGAGATTGCATCAGCCTATGAAACATTTTATAGGATATTAATTGAGACACCGGAGGAACCAATTGTGGTGACTCACAAACCCTTCACCCCAAATTGGCTCCTCCCTAGGCTTTTGCCTGAAGAAAGGGAGGCATTAGACCATATAATTTCGAAAGACGAAATCCTGAACCCCAGAAATTCCATGCCCATGGAAAGACCCCAGGCCCCAGTGGGTTTCCGGTTGACATTTTCAAAAGGTATCTATCTCTATTGGTCCTGCAGCTAACCCTGCTATACATGGAGGCCTTGCAGAATGGGACTCTGTTGTATGACCTTCACGTGCCCACATAGTCGTCATTCATAAACGAGGGAATCCTACCGACTGTGCCTCTTTCCATAGATCAATATTGAATCTAACATTTCTGCTAAGGTTCAAGTTAAACACCTGGTGATGGTGATCCGTAATCTGGTCCAGTGAGATCAAAATATCTTCATGCTAATAGGGCAACGAGACACTGTATCAGATGCCTGCATGTGGCACTGGACCTTGCACAAAGATCGATGGAAGCACAAGTGCTAATTTCAATTGACTTTGTGGAGGCATTCAGTACAGTTGAAGGACCCTTCCTCTGGAAGTCCTAAAAAAAATGAATGTTGGCCAGAGATTTTGAGCTTTTGTTAAACTTATATATTATCTCCTGTGGCCTGCAGTGCTAGTAAACTAAGCGATATCCCCCCATTCCCAAAGTGGTAAATTTTACAGCACATTTTTCATTACATATTTGTATCAACTTTCAAAGCACAGTAAATAGTAGATGATGGCCTTAAAGAGCACCAGGGTTCCCACCCAGTCATATGTACCCATAGACATTCTTACAGAGAGCACCAAAACTAAACACAAGTAGTGAATCAGAGAGAACAAAGTAAAAGCGAGACCAGCCCCATATGGTGTGTACCAAGTAAGCAAGCACAGTGAGCAACCACTACTAGGGGGAGTTTTGGAGATTCTCCGCCCAAGACGATTTTACAGACAGAAAGGCCAAACATGGCCTGATTGCCTCAAATGACTATGACGTGCTCTGCTGGAAGAACGTTGGCGAGGTGGTGTAGCATTACCCAGCTACACATGGCTCATGGATAGCACTGAGGGCGGCATATGAATATTTAGACTAGTGAAGTGACAGGCTGATATGGGGCCTCAGAATGACATTGCTTAGAGAGTTACACAAACTGCGGCTCATCAGTGACTAACAACTGCCAGTTCTACCCTTTTGGCTCTCGCCAGGGCACTCAGAAGAAAGGGCATACCAGTCATGCTTTTCCAGTAATATCTGTGCTTTATAGACTCCCAGTTATAGAGCATAGGATTTTTAAAAACTTTTTATTATTATGAATCGAATTGTAAATGCTTTGCCATTAACTCCATCTTACCGATTGCCCCTTTTCTACATGCTGTCCATTCCAGGCTGAAGGAAATCTTGTCTAGGAGGGCACAGATTTTCAGGTTCAAATCCTTTTAAATCAATAGCCCTTCAACCTACATACAATGCTCTTGGTGAGAGCTTTTACAAAAGCATTGGAACCCGGCTCTTTGACAAAGCGGTAATCTCTCTGAATTCTGGGATTCTCTGGCATCCTGAAAACCTCCTTGTCTACGTGACCTTCAACAGTGGCCATAATGTGAAGTAAGGTAACCGTGGAGTCAGAATCATTCGGTGGGAAAGGCAAGTCTGTGGAGATGGTTGATTTCTAAGTACAGGTCTCATGGCACCAACATCGCCAGCTGTCCCTCAAAAGTGTCACTTGATCTCAATACCTTTGTTAAGGTGCTGGACGAGAATGGAGCCCAGCCTCCAGTGTAGGCCATCCAACCTGAACAGACAATACCACTGAGTACTCTGATGGTACTTCAT
The DNA here is from genome assembly GCF_964263255.1 of Lissotriton vulgaris. Lineage (NCBI taxonomy): Eukaryota > Metazoa > Chordata > Amphibia > Caudata > Salamandridae > Lissotriton > Lissotriton vulgaris. The sequence continues at coordinate 1,979,940,132 of NC_141689.1, forward strand.
TCTGAGAGGGATGCTTATAATGCCCTGAAGAACGCTGCTTTAAAGTCAACTAGGTCTAGTGATCGTGCGTAGACTGAATGTGAGCATGGTATCCTAGCCGAGTTTCATGGCTGACTCTGGCAGTCTGCATTGCAAGGACATGTGGGTGGCCAAAACAATATTGGTTCTGACCACGCCTTGAGCCACCGGTCTTCTTGCCGGGGCTTTGACAGATTATCCAAAACTCATACTTTGGGTCAAACTGCACCAGAGAGTAGACTTACCTGAGACCCCATAGACCAACTTACATCTGGACCCGACACTTAGCCAAGCACTGAAGTCAAGAGTAACACTATCTGCGTTTGTCTGGCTGTGCCCTCTCTGCAAACAACCACACATAACTCTTTCATGAAGACAAAAACAGGACAGAATCCAAGAATTACACTATGAAACAGAGGATCCTTGCATATGTCACTGCCTCTAATCAATGTTAAAAATGTAACTATGCTGAAAAAAGCATGCTTATTATTTGAAGAAAAAGCCCCACCAATCTAGTCTCCCTCCCACATGCACTCACAATCACAATCACACAACCTAACACCAGACACATGTGCAACTCTTGTCCTGAAGAGGAAGCGCTCTCCTTGGCTGAGTTGTAGATAATGCACATGAAATGTAGGCGTTATTAACTACAAATACTCTCTTTATTCTGGAATATGCCTTTCCTTGCTAAGCATGCTACCTGGTGCTGACAGAGGGGCCATTCCTGGTGGAGTTTAACATTGCCCAACAGGGGCATCCCTGCCATTGCAATGCAGCACAGTGGTTTTTGGATAGCATGAAAATGTGAAGTAGTAACACAACTTGTGTGTGAAGGCATCCAGAGGGGGTGTATGCTTTCACAAGTGAAACTTGTGAAATATCAGTCAGATGGAGGTTGTGGTTGTATGAAGTCTGGAGTGAGCATCTGCATGAGGCTACCTACGTGTGTGTGTTTATTTAAATTAAATAGCGTGTGTGTGTTTTAGATTGTGTGTTTGATGCAATGTCTGCTTGAAAACGTCTGATTGCTTATGATTAAGATTGTGTATGTGTAAAATGTAATGTGTGTGTTGGTTTGATAGGTCCAGCATGTATGTGTTTGATTGCACGTGAGCGTCTGAGTGTGCGTGTGTGTGTGTGCGCTTGTGTGTTTAGCTGAGTGAGTCTTTTGCTGAGACTGTATGTGTTTAATTTAGCCTCTGCGCCTCACATGGAGGTCGGTGTCACTGAAAAGTGTGTTTTTTTCCAGGTTGCCTTACAGTGTGTGCTTCAGCAGTGCTGTGTGTGCTTGTTGTTTGTTGCTGTATATTACTGCTACTCAGCTCAGTGGTGCTTCCATGTGTGCTTGATGCGGTGTGCACTTGATGCATCATCACGATTATGGTTGTATAGTGTTAACATACTTCATTTTGCTGCGAGTGCAGTGGCGGAGCCTTTCTCTGGTTGTATTGTGTGGTTAACCAACGGTGTGCTTCAATGAGACTGTGTCAGTGTCACCACCTCGCTCTGCCCTGCCCACAAATCCACTGCGCTGCGCAGAACCGGGCAGGGGCCTTTAAGGCTATACCTTTTGCATTTAATCCTGGCCCAGTCGCAAATCCCGCCCAGACAGTGCCATGATGATTGCATGAAAATGACTGGCAGGACAGACACTAGATTCACCTGCGGGCAGCAGACAGGGGTGTTAGAATTTGAAATAATTAAATTATAGGTCGTCTCTCTGGCCTATGGGATGCCTCCTCGACCTTGCCTTACCAGTCACGCCACTTTTTATTGCGTAAGCCCCAATGCGCATGATCACCAGACACCAGCCCCACCCTAAGGGTGAACCGCGCAGACGAGGCAGCGGAGTCATCTGCGCGCTGCACCTCTGATTATTAAATGATTAAATTCACCTGCACGGACACAGACTGTGCAGCTTATTTATGCAGATAGTTGTGCTTTTTTTTCCCCGCATGGAGCCGAACGAGGAGACGCGGACTTATACAGTAGTCTGTCTGAAGACCCATAGCTGCCAAGGTTTCAGATTGCTCATGTGTGACATTTCCATAATTTCAGTGTAAATATGAGTGATGAATGATTATGGCTCTGCCATTGTAGTGTAGTTCCTATATTCCCAATAGGCTCTGCGCATTGGAATAACATAAACGATAGTTTAAACGTAGAACTGAGGTCGACTAGGTCTCTATTGAATATGTTAGACGTAATTATGAATGCCAGCTAGCTCAGAGGTGACTAGAAACTTTCTCGAGTGAACAGGAAGGAGTTAACTTTCCTGAATAGACAAGAAGGGATTAGCTTCTGACAACCGCATCAACATGACAACTTTGCTCCCTCCAGAATAAGGAGTATATCTCCAGAGTCGTTTGAAAACAATAGATAGCTATTTCACTCAGTCAATCGTGCATGCTTAGTTTCACCAGAGTGCAGAGGAATAGAGAGACAGGCGTTTTCAATAAAAGTTGTTATTTATTGAGCAGTCTTCTTTCTCATGCAAGAGAAATGAATTGCCACAATTGCAATACTTATCATAAAGTAAACTGCGTACAGTAAAAGGAGTATTAAGAAATAATACTGTAAAAGCATTTATATGGTTTCTGAGCCATATGATACTTAAAACTGATAAAATATATACAATACATACAATGATAAAAGTTGACTAAACGTACTCAACTGGTGCTTCTAAAATACGCCTACCCCGCTGTACCTGACCTAAGCCTACTACGTGGGAAGGAGTAAGTGAGCTGCAGTTTAAGTTAAGTTAGTTTTGCCAAGAATCTGAATCAAGAATTCTCTATGGATCTAATTAGCTCCGTACCTTGGTTTTTGAATGAAGGAGGTCTTGTATCTCTTTCTCAGGACTTGATCTCCCAGCAACCTGTAAGGGTGACTGGAAACACTGGAGCTGGATTTCTCGTCAGGAGAAAAGACAGCGTCTCTCTCAGTGCGTCAAATGGGAGGGTCGGCTTCCTTCGGCGCTCACATCAGCTGGGCTTTGGGTAAGTAGATAGCCTCTCTGCTCCAAACCACTGTGTATTGCTTAAGGCAATTGCTGGTATATTTATACCTGGAAGGTGCCGTGTTTGACGTAAGGTTGGACATAAGACGTCACTAAGAACTGTCACTAAGAACTGGCAGTTCTTTCAGGACTCTCAGGAGTTCTAGGACAAATCAAAACAGAAGCAGGGAGAATTCCCGGGCTGCTGGAGGCTTGGTTTGTTTAAAGAACGTGTTGTACTTTCTAGGAGTCTAGGGAAGCAGCCTTGCCGTATTTGGACTGCATTGGCTATGACTAAATATGGATATGATTCTTATGCCTTTATAAGGATATGATTTGTTATAACCACATAAGGGCATGAATCGAGAATATTTAATTAGGGTCCTAGATACATTCACAACACCCACTCCACGTATAATGTCCATCATTACTAAATACTAAGCAATATATAAACATATAAGTATGCATGTGTTTTCCAGCCCACCCCAAAATACATCAAATGCATTTGAAATGGTATAGATACACGAAAATGAGTATTATACTTTTTTAAAGCAGTGGTATCATTCAGATAAAATTTCTGTAGTGCATTATAATCTTCACTGAATGAATCACAAAATTTACATCTATGAAATGGCTCTTAATACAGAAAAAAAGTCGAGACCATTTCATCACATATGTATAAAAGATTGTACATGTGCTAGAAGCTGATTCAAAATATTGTCTCTAGAGTCTCTAAAAATAGAAGTTCTGTTCTCTAAGAATAGTTCTACTTTAAGCAGAGTACCAGGTACCAAAAAAAGGTAAATATTTTGGGACCTTGGGAAAAAATAATTTCGCTTTCATGGGAAAAAAAAATAGTACCAAATGTTTTCAGTAGTGTTGTTTATAAAAACGAAGGCCGAATTCAGAGTTCAGGGAACGCTGTGTGCTCGCTATTTCAAATATTATTCCCGTTGTTAGGACAGAACATTACCTCAGATAGGCCGGCAAATAATTTGTCTACAACAGTAGGTGAAAGTTGGGCCAACTCTGAAAAAGTGGAAATAGTGCATATATGCGATGCATTGCTATCATCAGTGTTTAGATCAGCAATGGTCACGGAAGGTTATACCTGTGTGGTGCCGCTTTCATCTCGTACTTCACCGTCACCTAATCATAATGGTGAAGTCTGCGCGAATGCCGTCATCAGAATAGGTAGCCGCTGGGGACAATACATTGCATGAGCCGTTACCGAACCAAGCAAAGCATCGATATCCATTGGTACTGCTGATGGTAGTGTAAGACAGACGTCCAACACGCATTCTTCTCTGCATAGCAGACATCGAAGCACAGGTAAGATGCAATCTTGCCAGATTGGTCTGAATGAAAGAAACCAGAGAGTATTCAGATCTCTTAGCCGGGCCAATCCGAGGACTTTAGTGAAACGTTCTCAGTATCGTATTGCTAGAATCGTTTCTTCCATCGTAGCCTGAGTTTTGTCTCTGACTTGGCTTGCCATATCAGAGCAGAAGGAACAAAAATAAGATTCCTGCTACGAGTCCCAAAATAGGAGGCAGTCCACCGAAACAAGAATGCACAAAATTCGGGAAGATGCCCAGAACTGTTTCAAAGGGTGCTAACAGTCACGAAAAAATTGTCTTAAATACATGTGCAATGCCACTGGTATCAGACATGTTTAAGATTTGGCTTAACATTTCTACGAAATGCACGGGGCAATTTGTCGATAATAGGGTATGTATCTCTGCCGAAGTCCTTGCAACTTGCAGATCATACGTCTCTTTGGATGAGGTTAAAGGCACAGTTGTCTGTAAAAGAATAGACTTCATTCTGCTTAAAGTATCAATTTGAATAGAAGAGATATTCCTTGAAGGCCATAGTGCTGCCTCCATGTCTGGATTGCTGTTTGGATACAATACTTGCATACAACAAATGACCCTGGAAGTAACGCTCACGAGATAGGCTTTTCCTGGCATCATGCCACAACAGCTGTGGTCACTTATTATAACGTAGCTACCGTTGGAAAGTTGTCTGAAAAAGGGCTCTATTCGTGTAGCAGGGGTACCGTGCAGATGACATAAAAGGTTGTTTGATGAACCTTCGCAGGCTCCATGCTAGTTAATACTTTGACACAGAAGTGTACCGCTTAGTGATTTTTTACAATTGTTACCACTAAGAAATACCTCTTTTTTCCCTTCACTATACCATCTATATGTATAAGGTAAATTCCAGGTTGACTTGATGTATCCTTTACCCAACCTTTCATACAGGCCTGCTGGTATGGTAATCTTTCTAGTTTTTCAATGCTCAGCACCGTATAGTCTGCTCCTTTTTGTGCCAACGAGATTTGTCTATCAGTAAGGTTAAAGATAGAAAATAATGACGTTGTGTTGATTAGACGCCATGGCACGTAGCCTGAACTGAGGTTTTGTAACGTCCAGCCTAGCTGTACAATAGAACGCAATTGGGATTGACCATGTTGTAACATTAGCATATCCTGTTCTATTATATCAATAGCAGATGATACAATGCTGTCCAGTAAATATATTCTGGAGGACAGAGTCGTTAACCCATTGTCCACTACAGAAAGTGATTTTTCCAAATGAATACGATCAATTTCTCGTATTTTATCTGCAGTTTCAATTTGTGTTATTTTCCAAGCTTCATTGTAAGCTGTGTATATACCGGCGTATGTGAAACGTTTTTGACGCTGTTTGCGAGGTCCCATTATGAAATCTCGCAAGTCAGCACCTTCTTTAAGTAAAGTCAAGTGTTGCTTAATTTCGGGTAGTGTGGATTTCTGTAGCCATTCTAGACATAGTTTTCCTACACTATATGCTTTAATTATCCCTGGATGTTTCTCTGGGAATATCTTGGGTCTGGCCTGTTCTGTTTGAACCCCTGTGTTTTGTTCAGGAATCTATCTTGACAGTTATTAGTGTCTGTGGGCCAGATCAACCATTTGTTCCAATCAGGAATAGTTCTGTTTTGTTTTAATATATAGAACACGTCTAACCCCTCATCTGTAGTGGTGTTTCTATCAGGCATAGGCTTTGGTATAGACGGGTTGTTTGTTGAATGGTGTCATTCAGGAACATTAATTGTTCTGGGATCATGCAGGCTCTAAATAATGATTCTAAACCGTGTACCTGCCACTCTTTAGTACCCCAGATGGTTTTTGTCTCAATGTTGTTTTTCCAAAATTCAAAACAAAATGTAGACATTTTTTCATAAAATCTTTCAGAATAAATCAGTTTAGTATTTGTCAACATGTTTTTCATTCCTGTCTTATTTAACATTTTGAAATAAAACGTTTCTGGATCAGTGTAATTAAACCCCGAGAAGTATGGACATTTCTCATAAAATGTTTTTGAACTGCCTCTTGGCGCAGTTGGACAATGATCCCATTGAGTATAACTGAAAACATTTCTAGGATTAGCAGATTTATGCAGATAAGGATGCCCAAAGTGATTGAAGCAATACATTTCTTCATAATTCTAAGAACCCTGTAAATAATCATGTTCTGTAAATGTTGCTGAAATTTCTAAATCTGACATCATATTATTAATATTTTCAAAGTCCCAATCATCCGAGAAAGTACTAGGTGATACAAAGTCACTTAAATAGATCTTGAATTGGTGTGGATATTTCAAGAGCTCAACCGGGCCATAGATTTCATAGTCAGTTTTGTTCCATGCTATACCACCAGGTATAGGGATGGCTGTGATGTTCACCGATGATAGTTCTCTTTTTTAGATGTGAGAAGATCTGTGTGGTTTCAGGACCAAGTTGATGTTCTGACTTGCTGTGTCCATTGTACTATATTTTCCATCAATAAATCTACCCAAACTTAAAACCAAGATGAGCCATAGAAGGAGGGAAAGTATGCCTAACACAATCCATAATTCAATACATGGTGGAATCAGATATGTTTCTCTGAGTTGATGAAAGAGCTCTGTGATTTTCTCTTTGAAAGTTTTGTTTGCTGGCTTGTCTTCATGTTCACTTGGATCATTAGAAAAGTCATCAAAGTTGATAAAGTAGCCAGATGCAGTTCTGTCAATTGGTAGAATTGCTTCCAGATTTCCATTGATCTTTGTAGTTGCTTCTTCATTTTTCATATTAGCATAGTCCGAGGCTACATCATTGTAGACAGGTGTTTCTTGACTAACTGTTGCAAATTGGGTTTCAAGAGGCACAAGTTCCATGGCTTTGTTGCATAGTCCTTTTTTATTCACTGCAGGTTTACCAAAAGTGATTAGTCTTTCAGTTTGAACCTCTTGGATTGTAGCAAGATTTGGTCTTCTGCTATTTCTTGCGAGTCCACTGGGCCTAATACTTATGATTGGCCAAATGATTGTGGTTTTACCACGTCGACTGATACAACTCGGTTCTCCTTTTTACCAGCAAGGGGCGGTAGTACTACTGATCTTGTTCCGCTGACAGCTAAGACAGGTACTGCTTTTCTGTAAGAAGGCCCAAATTCCTTCTTCACCGCGATCTTTTCTCTGACCAGATCCCCAATCTTTGGAATCCAGACAGGTCTTACTGGGACAGGTGGTTTTTCTTCAGTGGTCGTTGGCTTTAGCTTTGTGTTACTTAGACTCCTTCTTGTTTCATTTAAGTCCTGTAAAACAGCCAATTGATCTTTGATATCAAAGGTTTTTTGTTTCACCACTGAAGTGCGACAATCGAGATGATGAATGATCATTCTTGTACCAAACAAAAGTTTGTACGGAGTGATACCTACCACAGAATTTGTTGGACACTTATTAGATGTTTGACCCACCCGTCACCCGAACCTAATACCCTCGCTGTTATAGATTGCTTTATGTCACGTTTTTTTCTCTCCAATACCGTACAGTACTTTTGTTGTGTTTTTACCTGCACTTTGCTCTGTGGCTCTCCTCTGCTACTCCTTCCAGACACCCACGCAGCGGAGCTTAGCGCTGCAGTGGGACGAAAAAGTCCTTTGCTTTGCTTGCTGGCGAGCCTGAAGGCCACGCCCCCTTTTCGAGGCCACGCCCCCTGACTGCCGTATTTAAGGCGCTGACCTACGAGCGTCATTAGATACTTTGAACTCCTGAGGCGGAAAGCCGGGAGCCGACAATCAGTTGCTAATTTTAATATTTGAGTGTCACAGTACTTTTGTTGTGTTTTTACTTGCACTTTGCTCTGTGGCTCTCCTCTGCTATTCCTTCCAGACACCCACGAAGCGGAGCTTAGCGCTGCAGCGGGACGAAAAAGTCCTTTGCCGCCATTGCTTGCTGGTGAGCCCGAAGTCCACACCCCCTTTTCGAGGCCACGCCCCCTTACTGCCGTATTTAAGGCGCTGACCTACGAGCGTCATTAGATACTTTGAACTCCTGAGGCGGTAAGCTGGGAGACGCGCCACGCCCCTTTTTCGAGACAACACCCCTTCCGGCCCTCTCCCTTTGGAGATAAAATGTGTATTTACCGGAAGCGCAGCGGGAGCGCCTAAGGCAAGCCCGTCTGCGCCCGTCCGCGCCCTTAGTTTCTGGAGGACCAACTATCTACACACCCGATTTCTTACGGTCCCTTCGTCCACCTGCGAAACCGAACTGCGATTTACTATCTAATTATTGCGAATCCAGCATCGCATGTCGTGCTTGTAACTTCCATCTCGACACCCCGCAACTATGTGGCCAGCGGCCCAGACCCAATGAACATAAAACAACTCGCTCTTGGCTATTTGGTAGTCTCAACTGCAGATCACTCTGCAAACATAAAAGAGACCTCTTTGACCTCTTATCCGATAATTCCCTTGATGCCCTGTTTCTTACCGAGACGTGGCTACATGCCAGTTCTGGCCCTGACATAGCCGAAGCCTTACCGTGCAATTATTCCATCATGCACCAAGACCGAATTTCCGGTATTGGAGGCGGGATAGCAATAGTTTTTAGAAAAATGCTGCAATGCACTCTGGAGCCCGTCTCTCTCCCCAACAGCGAGGTTGCGTTTTTTAAACTCCAACTTCACCCGACCTTCACTTTTACTGGCCTTCTCATTTACCGCCCACCCGGCCCCATGCTGCCCTGGGCTATTCAACTAGTGGACTGGATTGCTACAGTAAGAGTGAGCCATAACCATCTATCCATTCTAGGAGACCTAAATATTCATTTTGATGATCCTACTAATAAACCAGGCACTAATTTAATTCATGACCTTGCTGCCATGAATCTTACTTTATGGAATTCAGATCCCACCCACAACAAAGGACACCTTCTGGACCCTATTTTCTCCAGTCTCCCCCAGCTACAGTGCCAGCAGGCCCTGCCCCTGGATTGGTCAGACCATTTTTAATCAAATTCCAGCTGGGAGACCACTCAGCTGTTAGCTCTCCCAGTAAGACCTCTAAGTCTTTAAAAAGAGACTGGAAAAATTCGGACATTGATCGCCTCACGTCCACTCTAAGCCTGACTATTTCAGTGGAAGTGTTAAACACCGGTGACATCGAAATGGCAGCCACCACCATTAATAAATGGCTATTGGATGCTTTAGATGTCTGCCTGCCCCTAACTCACAAAGAAACTACTTCCCACAAACCACCTGCTCCATGGTACAACGAGCACCTTAAGGCCTTCAAATCCAAATGTAAGCGTTTTGAACGCTTGTGGAGGAAGGATTACTCTCCGGCTGCTAGATCGCGCTACAAAAGCGAGCTTAAACTCTATCATAAAGCCTGTAGTAAGGCAAGATCTAACTATGTCACCAAATCTATAGATGAAGCTGCAAACAAATCGAAAATTCTTTTCAATTTGGTAAAGGAACTTGCAGGCGCAAACACTTCTTCTAAACCTCCCCCCCTTAACAGTCTAGAGCGTGAGGAACTGGCTACATATTTCACAGATTGAGAACATTCATCAAGACATAGCTACACAAAAGGAAGCTCAATCTACATATGCGCACAATCTTGGACCTCATACTGATGTCAGCATGGCCCAACCTTATCTGTAAAACAAAAGAAAGTGCCTCCAATATCCATTGGAGGCATCCCTTGGCGCTCCACTCTAAGAGAGTTCAAATTGCTTCAAATAAAGATCCACGCAACGTTTTGAATTCTTATATTATATTCAACACATCAAAAAATTATTTTTTAATCCATCAACATCCGTTCGTTTCAAATGTCAAATTCATTGAGCGGTATTTCAATAACACAAATCACAGTCCAATGCATTTCGGGCTGTATGCCCTTCATCCGGGACAATAGCTAGAAGCAAGACGAAATGAAATCTAGAAGTCTCCCACATTGTATGTTAACACTACATAAAACATGGTAAAAATAACGGCATCAAAATACATTCAGTGCTCTCCCATCAAGTGTATGCATGCAGAAAAAATAACATAAAATGAGTCTCACGTGTTATTCTTGTAGCTCTCAATGTTAAACAAAATTCTGTGAAAATGAGAATGAAGGCGCTGTTACTATGAACTAACATAGGGAAATGTAACTAGAAAAAATACCGTGATCTATAAACAATAAATCGCTGTCGCTGCTTACTTATCGTACGCAAGACGCGTTCATGCAGTGTTCGTGAACAGGTTCTCCTTCCTATCTGGCGCGAAAAAGGTCCGAAGAAATGTCAACCAATCACAATGGGTTTAATATAATGTGGACTGGGTTAGGTAGTGAGGCTAAGTTTGATACGGTAGATGGTCCGATCACGTGGTCGGGAAACCCACCAATCTGCGGTGGGTGCAGATTGTTTACAAACAAAACGACGAAGGCTGTCTTACCTGTACATGTAATGGTGAAACAAAAAAAATATACAAACCCAAGTGACATATAGATACTGAATATGAATAGATCGACCCATACGAACTAACCAATAGAAAATGACAAGTCATTAGAGATAACACAGAAATTCAATACGATCATTGAGCCCATGGGGCTTGCTCGAGTTCAGTAGGTAAATCCAATGATTCTCTCTTTGTAGGAGAAAACGATTATTGTCTCTGCCTTCAATTTTCTCCACTGTTTCGAATACCACAAATTGCAGTTGAGAAATGTTGTGGTTAGTCTGCACGCCATATCAAAGAACAGGAATAATAAATATTTCTCAACTAAGAAACTTACAGCTAATATAGTTTCACAATGCAATATGAAGAAATAGCAAAAAGTACTGAAGCAAGAGCTGAAATATTCGCCTTCAATGAAGACGAAGCCTCCAGAATCTATTCTCTCATAGGTGAACAGATCGACCCGACTTCTTCCAATAAAACCAAAGAACAGAATTTAAAACAATTATTGTATTTATCCAAGAGACATGTCAACCAGAAATTACATGCGAATACACTGATTAAATATCACAGACTTCAGCGCATACCGAGGGGACTGTGCATTGCTTTGAAACCTTCTCTTTGCAAGAATTCACAGAAATTTAGAGACAAATGGTATGCTATTCTCAATAAATGTTCGTTGGACCTTATACTATTGATCATAGAAGAATTATCTGACATCTTAAACGAACTAAAAAAAGAAATAGATGACACCACAGAAGAGTTGTCTTCCATGGTAACTTAACAAAGCTAAGCTCTCGCAACTACATGTATGGTAACAAAACGGGGTACAATGACCAAATATGAAAAAGAAGCGCAGAAGCAGGTTCTTTGGTGTAAATCTTCTTGTCACAGCAAGATGTTGTTTTAATTTCATCCAGACTTGAGAAATGTAACATTCGCCGACACGTGTTTCGTCGTGTACGGTTGAGTCAACACGACTCTTCAGGGCTTCCACTCCAATGCCAATTGTACGGTTGGAGTAAGTCTGGGTCTAATACTCTCTGTTCACTAAGTATTTGGTATGACTAAGTATAGTCAATAGAGTTGAGAGATTGAGCCAGTAGGAATATCAGGGTGATGAGTCTCTCTTCTATTAGTGATCACTTCCTACTGGTGGTGTAGGATCTCGAGTAAGGCGCTGGGTAACGCTTGGGTGTCAAGCGGAAAGCCGGGAGGGGATTCTACTGTTGTGCCAAAAAGAAGGAAACGGGTGCGTCTCCTCTACGGCGGTATGCCGATGTCGGCAATCCCTCCTCCGTTAGTTCCCGGCGGTCGTCTCTCGTGTACGGACCGCCGGGAACTAACTATTGACTATACTTAGTCATACCAAATACTTAGTGAACAGAGAGTATTAGACCCAGACTTACTCCAACCGTACAATTGGCATTGGAGTGGAAGCCCTGAAGAGTCGTGTTGACTCAACCGTACACGACGAAACACGTGTCGGCGAATGTTACATTTCTCAAGTCTGGATGAAATTAAAACAACATCTTGCTGTGACAAGAAGATTTACACCGAAGAACCTGCTTCTGCGCTTCTTTTTCATATTTGGTCATTGTACCCTGTTTTGTTACCATACATGTAGTTGCGAGAGCTTAGCTTTGTTAATTTGCTTTGTCTGTTGACTTGTTTGGACGGTTAAGGGTGTTTGCTGTCTGCTCTTTACGCACTACACAACGATATTCCGTGATTCTTTTACACACTGTAACGTTGTAACCTAGGCAGTGCGCCCCCGGAGTCCGAATTTTCTAAAAACCCCTTTGTACAGTACGTCTTCCATGGTAACAACAGAAGAATTAGACATTCTTTTAAAAGACGTGACAGATCAAATCGAGAGACACACCCAAGAGATAAACGAGAGGAAGATTCGAAAGTTTAGACGCGATACGCTTGATTACAAGCTAGGAGAGGTGTACACATGGGCAGATGTGTACGCCCAGCGACGAAGAAATCGTCCATATGCTTCTCATACTGACACTTCCTCCTCAGGGAGCGACATGTCAAATATACCAATATCCATCAGCAAGCAAGCCACGAAGAAGCAACATAACCTCCCAAGTGAATCATCTAGAGAAGGAGAACCGTCAACATCAAAAACTCCTAATGTTTCGGAAGTTCCTTTTTTAGAACAAGGTCACCAAGAGCTCGAAGATTCAGGAGGGGAAAAAGAAGGACCCCTCACCAGAAGCGTGACCTCCAAAGACAAGGAGAAAGCGAACACAAAAGAAAAGGAGAAGAAGAAACAACTGAAAACCAACTAGTCATAAACATTTCAGACTACACACTGAAAATAGAGGAATTGAAACTACTACAGAAAGGCACTTCCTTTGTTCCGACCACCAGAACCAATGCTTTAGAACTGGAAATTCGTTTTTTTAAACTAATGCGAAAATTAAGACTGAGACATTTTTTCAATCAAGTATCTAACAAACCACTAAATGAAGATCAAGATCAATTAAAAGGTTTGAGACCCAAAAGTACATTTATGGCACCTACGAGCCACAAAGCACTTTATCTTTTTGAAACTTTAGTGAGACAAGACCTATCTAAGATCAACTGTCAGAAAAAACACAAGAACAATGTGAATAACAAAGACTTGAGTATTCTCAAAAGATTATCAGCTAATAAAAACATCATATGCACAAAAGCTGACAAGGGAGGAGGATTGGTTATCATGAATGTTACCATGTATAAACAAAAAGTGCAGGAACATATCAGCGACAAAGACACCTATGCGCCTCTCCAATACAATCCTACCAACGAATATCAGATGATACTCACTAATCTAATTGATAAAGCTCACAGTGAAGGAGTCATCAATGACAGAACGAGCAAGTTTTTGAGAACCACACATCCCAAGAGTCCATCATTCTATATGATGCCCAAAGTTCATAAAAACGTACTTGAAATTCCACTACGTCCCATTGTATCTACGAGACAAAGTATCCATGAACCCACGGGTCAGTTCATTGACAGACTAATGCAACCGACAGTCCAGAACATGGTCACATACATTCGAGACACCACGGATTTCCTGTCCAAACTGAATGCTTTAAACCTAGACGATCAGGAACCTTTGGTACTGTGCACAGCAGATGTTAAATCTCTGTATACCTCTATCCCGCACGGTTCGGGCATTGAAGCAATGGAAGAAGCCATCCTATCGACAGACTATGACCCCAAACTTCAAACTTTTCTTATGGAACTCACTATCTTCACGTTATATCACAGTTATTTTAAGTATGACAACGCATGGTATCAACAACTGATTGGAACGAGCATGGGAAACAGCGCAGCCCCGGTATACGCTAATCTGTTCATGAAATCGTATGAAACGCAACATATTTTGAATAAAGCACAGTGGAAGAACAATCTCAAAATGTTTGTACGTTATATAGATGACGTTTTCATTCTATGGAAGAACACTCCAGAATCATTAGAACTAGCCTTGAATGAACTGAATAGACAAGAAGAAAGAATCCAATTCACTTGGGAAATCTCAACAAAATCACTGACCTTCTTGGATGTTCGAATCAACTTAAATGAAGGAAGAATTGAAACAGAAATGTACAGAAAAAGTACAGACAAGAACAACACCCTTCACTATCACAGTTTCCATCAAGAATCACTAAAGAGACATTTACCCGTATCTCAGATGATGCGAGCAAAACGCATCACGTCAGATCCCACAAAAGCCCTAATCAATATCAAAGAAATGGGAGAGAGATTTCGCAAGAGGAACTATCCAGAACCCTTGATTCAGCAAGCTACACAAAAAGTTGAGAACATGCAAAGAAAAGATCTATTAACTGTCAAACAAAAACCTCAACAAGACAGAATGACAATTGTGTCCAAATACTCCACTGCGAGTTTTAACTTCAAAAGGATCATAAAGAGCCATTGGAATATCCTCAAAGCGGAACCTGATTTCCAACAGTCTTTTCAAAATCCTCCCATTTTTGCATTCACTAGGAACAGGAATTTTGGTGAAATGTTAAAGCACACTACATCGGATCATAAACAATACAGAGGTACTCGTCCTTGTTTACAGTGTGGGAACTGCAACAGCATAATAAGAGGCAACCACATAACTCATCCAATGAAGGGAAATAAAATCAATCTAAAAGTCAAAGCAACTTGTGACAGTTCGAATCTGATTTATATGCTTAAATCTCCATGTGGCAAGTCATATGTCGGAAAGACAGAACGCAAGATAAAGACGAGACTGAACGAACACAAGTCAAATATTCGTACAAAAAACTTGAGGTCTACTGTAGCTACACATTTTCTAGAGGCTAACCACAACATTTCTCAACTGCAATTTGTGGTACTCGAAACAGTGGAGAAAATTGAAGGCAGAGACAATAATCGTTTTCTCCTACAAAGAGAGAATCATTGGATTTACCTACTGAACTCGAGCAAGCCCCATGGGCTCAATGATCGTATTGAATTTCTGTGTTATCTCTAATGACTTGTCATTTTCTATTGGTTAGTTCGTATGGGTTGATCTATTCATATTCAGTATCTATATGTCACTTGGGTTTGTATATTTTTTTTGTTTCACCATTACATGTACAGGTAAGACAGCCTTCGTCGTTTTGTTTGTAAACAATCTGCACCCACCGCAGATTGGTGGGTTTCCCGACCACGTGATCGGACCATCTAGCGTATCAAACTTAGCCTCACTACCTAACCCAGTACACATTATATTAAACCCATTGTGATTGGTTAACATTTCTTCGGACCTTTTTCGCGCCAGATAGGAAGGAGAACCCGTTCACGAACACTGCATGAACGCGTCTTGCGTACGATAAGTAAGCAGCGACAGCGATTTATTGTTTATAGATCACAGTATTTTTTCTAGTTACATTTCCCTATGTTAGCGCATAGTAACAGCGCCTTCATTCTCATTTTCACAGAATTTTGTTTAACATTGAGAGCTACAAGAATAGCACGTGAGACTCATTTTATGTTTTTTTTTTTGCATGCATACACTTGATGGGAGAGCACTGAATGTGTTTTGATGCCGTTATTTTTACCATGTTTTATGTAGTGTTAACATACAATGTGGGAGACTTATAGATTTCATTTCGTCTTGCTTCTAGCTATTGTCCCGGATGAAGGGCATACAGCCCGAAATGCATTGGACTGTGATTTGTGTTATTGAAATACCGCTCAATGAATTTGACATTTGAAACGAACGGATGTTGATGGATTCAAAAAGAAATTTTTGATGTGTTGAATATAATATAAGAATTCAAAACGTTGCATGGATCTTTATTTGAAGCAATTTGAACTCTCTTAGAGTGGAGCGCCAAGGGATGCCTCCAATGGATATTGGAGGCACTTTCTTTTGTTGACTAACTGGTCGCCCTTGACAAGAGACGCCACCTGGGCTGCAAACCTCACAAACATTAACTAGCTTGTTACTTTTGTGTGTTGCCCTTAATACAGAACTTTGCTGTGCGACAAACCAATCATTTTGTTATATTTCCAACCTTATCTGTCCCACGCTTTACTCACTTCCTGGCCCGAGATAGACATCCAAGGTTTACAGAACATTCTAAAGAAAGTTAAATCCGGGTCGCCAGTTGACCCTCTCCCGATTTCTATACTCTTGGACACCTCTTCCCTAGCCGTGCTTTTTCACATTCTAAACCTATCTCTTTCCACAGCCATGGTTCTGTCACCTTGGAAACATGCCATGGTCTCCCCCCTCCTTAAGAAACCAACGGCTGACCCTAAGATCTTAGCAAATTTTTGCCCGATATCCCTCCTGCCTGCACTTTCCAAAGTTTGGGAAAAGCACGTTCATGAACATCTTACTAAGTTTACGGAGGCAAACAACGTTCTACACCCCACCCAATCTGGCTTCCGGGCAGGTTTCTCGACGGAAACCACACTACTTGGAGTTGTGGAAAATATTCGACATTTGGTCGACATGGGTCACTCTGCTGTGCTGATTCTTCTTGATCTCAGCGCGGCATTTGACACCATTTCTCACCACACCCTGTTTGCTTCCCTCTCCAATATGGGCATAAGAGGAAAGGCTTTAGATTGGATAGCATCCTTTCTGACGCTCAGGACATTCCAAATTTCCTCCAGCAATGGGGCATCCAAGACTCATTTTTCTCCACATGGAGTCCTACAGGGATCAATACTAAGCCCCCTGCTTTTTAACCTTTATGCAGCGCCGTTGGCTCAGATTGCTGAATCTGTTGGCCTTACCATGTACACATACGCTGACGACTCCCAAATCATATTCTCCCTATCTGATGTGAACCAAGATACCCCTTCACGCCTCCAGACTGGCCTTAGGAACATTTCATCCTGGATGAACAATAATATACTCAAACTCAATGGCAGTAAAACCGAGGTTCTGATAGTAGGCCCCGACCAGAACCTCGGGAACTCCAGACACTGGCCACTTGAAATGGACCCCCTGCCAACTCCATCGTACCAGGTCCGTAATTTGGGCTTTATCATTGATAGAGACCTAACCATGGAGCCCCAGGTGAGCGTTCTCTCAGCCATCTGTTTTCAATCTTGAGATGGCTCAGGAAAATCATATGGATACTCCCTGAAGACACCCAAAAGACAGTTGTAAATGCATTAATTACCTCCCGTCTAGACTACGGGAATGTCCTCTACCTGGGGGCTTCCCAGGCAGTTATAAGGCGTCTCCAACTGGTACAGAATGCGGCAGCTAGGCTGCTCTGTAAATGTAACAGGAGAGACCGCATGTCCAGTCACTTAAAGGCACTTCACTGGCTAAGAATTGACAACAGGGTTACATTTAAGACTGTACACACAAAAGGGGTGGGTAGAGTAAATAACAAAACCAAATATACTCATACAGCAAAGAATAGAGCAAGCCCCAATAGGGCAAATCACTCTATTTGAGAAAACTGCCCTCACTCACATACCAAGGTATGTGACATGCTTCATCATTGGGCCTGCTTACAATACGCCCTGGTGTACCCCACACAGGACGGAGCATAAGGGAGTGGGAAAAATAATAAATTTCTCTTAACACAACATTTATTAGTGGAATAGTGCAAACACCAACAGCCTGATTCATGTAGGTAAATTGCACTCGCAAAGGGCCAGATTCTCAGAATCTGGCCCTTAGCGAGTGCGATTTTTGCATTTGGTATTCATGATACCAAATGCAAAAATCGCTATGTAAGAATTCGCATATTTGCGTGGAATGGCATTTAAGGAATCTCTAATAGAGATTCCTCAAATGCTATTCATGACACACAACAAAATTGCGATTTTGGACTTTTGGGGCCGCTATTTACCGACAGGTCAGACCTGTCGGTAAATAGCAAAAACTCAGAAAAATGCTTTTAAAAGCATCATTCAAAGTTGCATGTAGCACACACACATGTCCTTTGGACATGTGTGTGCGCAACACCTGTCCAAAAGTGCATTTTAGGGGTGCTACAGGGCGTCCTTTGGACACCCCTGGCACCCTTAAAATCGCTATCTCAGTTGCGAGTAGCAAATTGCTACTCGCAAATCCCCATTCATTCCAATGGGCCTCTTGGCCCATAGGAATGATTGGGGAGTATTTGCGAGTAGCAAATTGCTACTCGCAAATAAAGAACATGTAGGAATCGCTATTTAAGTAGCAATTCCTACATGAATGCCGTTTTGCGTGTCCTCAATAGCGAATCGCTATGATTCGCTATTAGGGACACGCAAAACGGCATGTACATGAATCAGGCTGCAAGTGTTTCCAATCGGTTTGCACTATTTCACCTCATTGGATGTGTTAAGTGTTGTGTTCGTTCAGTCTGTTTTGACTAAATGTTGTGTTAAGAGAAATGTATTATTTATGCTCCGTCCTGTGTGGGGTACACCAGGGCGTATTGTAAGCAGGCCCAATGATGAAGACATGCCAGATATACTCTGGCGAAGACATGCCAGGTATACTCTGGCGAAGGCCTCTAACAAATCTCAGACCCTGTTCAGACTAGTCAAGACTTTGTCCGACCCACCTTGCATGGCGTCTACTATCCCGGCCTCACAGGCACTATGTGACTCGCTGGCCCTTGCATTTGAGGAGAAAATCAGGACTATCCTGACTGGACTGAAAAATTCCGAACAATCTGTAATAACCACAGTCTCTCCTTTAGACCCGTCTGGCAACATGGACTCCAATTGGGCACCTAACAAGGAAGGGATGCCTCAGCTGTCCAGCTTCCCCGTCCCCTCGTTAGAGGAATTTGTTATTCTGGCAAGCAGTGTATCGTCAGGATCACCGCTGGATCCCATGCCTCACAAGATCTGGAAGGCCTTTCAAGATGAGCTTTTCCCTCCGCTGCATTCCATCTGCTGTCAATCGTTGACCACAGCGTCAGTTCCAGATAGCTGGAAGTTGGCCATTGTAACACCTTTGTTGAAAAAGGCTTCTCTGGACCCTCTCTGTGCGGCCAATTACAGGCCAATCTCGCTATTACCATTTGCGATTAAAGTCCTTGAAAGATGGGTCACAAGAGCCTTATCCAACTTCCTAGAAACAAATCTGTGTCTGGATGCTGTACAATATGGCTTTAGGCCAGCGCACGGCACCGAGACAGCCTTGGTCACCGTGCTGGACGATCTGCGAACGCGAGTCGACAGGGGCAAGTCTGCATTTTTGGTGCTACTTGACATGTCGGCCGCGTTCGACACGGTGGACCATGAAGTTTTACTTGGCCGTCTTCGGAGCGCGGGAGTGTGCGACCTGGCCCTAGACTGGCTTACGTCCTACTTGGACAACCGACAACAAGCCGTGGCACTACCACCTTTCCGATCAGCCACTAGGCGGGTGAAACAGGGAGTCCCTCAAGGATCGGCAATTAGCCCGATCCTATTTAATATATACCTCCGTCCCTTGATAGCACTGATAAAGTCATTTGGCATATCTGTTGTCAACTATGCCGATGACACTCAGTTGATTTTTTCATTTGAGGGCTCAGAGACTATCTCAAGGGATGTCTTTCACCGTTGTATGGCAGCCACAGCGGCATGGCTGCGAGCCAATGCGTTGCAATTCAACGGATCAAAAACGGAGGTACTCCATTGCTCCTTGGACCGAACTCCCCGTACACTACCGGCTGATTTCTGGCCAGTGTCCATCCCGGGATCGGTGGAGGCGGCAGAGTCAGCTCGCAACCTGGGAGTTCTATTTGAACCCAACTTGCAGCTTGATGCCTCCGTAAACAAAACGGTAGCAACATGCATGGGTCTGCTCCGTGCTTTACGGAAAATCCTGCCACTTCTTCCACGGGGCTCCAGAGCTGAGGTAGTGCGTAGTTCCATTCTCAGTAGGATCGACTACTGTAACGCACTACTTTTGGGTGCCCCGAAGATTCTGATCCTAAAGCTCCAAAGGATACAGAATATGGCCGCCAAACTGGCCTTGTCTCGACCACGGTCCGCCTCTTCATCGGTAGCTCTGGCCGATCTACATTGGCTTCCAGTCCAGCAGAGAATTGCGTTTAAGGCTCTCTGCCTTGTTTTTAGGGCCCTGCATGGACTGGGACCAATACCTCTTCAGACCCTCTTCCTCTGGTATCAGGCAGCCAGACCTTTAAGATCATCTTCGGCGTTCTTGGTAAAAGTCCCTAAAATTAACAGAACGAGAATGGGTGGTCGCGCTTTCAGTTTTGCGGCTGCCACGATGTGGAACACCCTCCCCCTGGCATTAAGGAGCTGCCCTGATCTGCTCACTTTCAAAAAGAGCCTCAAAACTTATCTGTTCCCCAGAGTAATGTAGCTGTCTTAATAGATGCACGGTTCGGTCTCAGCGCCAGGATACCCTTGGGGGTGACAGTTGCGCTTAATAAGCAATAAATACATACATACATACATACATACAGATAGTTCTCCAGTGTATGGTGGCTTGGAGAGGTCCATCATCTCCCTACAGTGCTGGCAGACAAAACAGAGACGGACAGTTAGTAGGCAGCTGCAATGTATATCTACATTGCTGCAGAACTTAGATAAAGGGCAGGACCAGTGGCCAGCTGCAATGGAGAGAGAGCACCTTGTGCAGACAGTACCTGACAAGGTTTGATCCCTTCAACCCGTCCATCAACTACCTGGCAGTAGCCACAACATTGCTAGCAAGGGGGGCTTTGAACATTCACACTGACCTGGGGTCCTGCTGTCAGGACATTGCACATGGGCTTGTGCAAGTGACCGCAGCCCAAGAGGACATCCAGCCCCACAACCTCTATGTCCCTGCATCCCTACCCCACCTGAGAGTGAAGAGGGCTCTAGCTTCAGTGCCACATCTGTTCAGGAGGCATGCAGTTCCAGAGGTTCACGTAGGCACCCTTCTGGGACTGACATGCCACCAGTCCCACAGCTTAATGTTGCTGACAAGGCACCCAATCCCAGAGGCAGAAGGAAGTGAAGCACTGTACACTCAGAGGAATGAGTTGACTTTGTTTTGTTTAACATTAGTTACTTTTATTGTTAATATTCTAACAATATTAGATTCACAAGGATACAGTTAATCCTTGCATGTTACAATGTTGTTGCTCCCTGAATAAAAGGTGGTGTCTCAGTTATGCACCAAGCAACAGCATCATGTGTGATGTCTCATTGTTTAATAATCTAATTTCTCTTACCTCAGAAGTAGTTGTTGGTGATATCTGTGCATCCTGCATGCCCCTCTGCTGCACCTGTGCCCCCCTGCTGCACCTGTAGTGGTGGTAACTCATAATCAGAGTCAGTATCTAGCTCTTCCGGGATGTCATGCAGACCCTTCCTTATTGCAATATTGTGCGGTATGGCACAAGTGGCGATGATCTTGCACCATGTATCTGGCAGCCACGGCCGGCAGTGGGAGTACCTGCAGGGCGGTGACGTGTGGAGGGGGAGGGGCAGGGTGGGGGGGTAGTAATGTATGGATTACAGAGTTTTACAGGTAAGTAAACATTTAAATAAATAAAACGTATTTTGTTTTGCGCACTGCATCGCATTTGGGGATGCAGTGCACTCAACAAAATTCTTTTTATTTATTTAAATGTTTACTTACCTGGGAAGCTCTGTAATGCATACATTACTACCCCCACCCTGCCCCTCCCCACGTCACCGCCCTGCAGGTACTCCCACTGCCTGCTGCAGCTGTTATCTGGATTGCACTATTGTACCCCACTGGTTTTGTGGAGGCAGTGGAAGGGGGAGTTTAGGATCCCAAAGGTCTTCTCAATGATTGAGCGCATTGTCCTGTGTGCCCCGTTATAATGCCTCTCACTTCTTATCCTTGGAGTCAGGAGTAGTGTTAGTAGCCAGAGACGTAAGGCATATGCACTGTCACTCTAAGAGCATGAGAAGTGAAATCATTAGGTCACAATACACACACCGTGCTGGCCACTGTATTCATTGAGTCTGCGATTCTCTTACAAAGTAAGAAACCATCATCAAATTTACCCTATGACAGTCGTTTGTTTAATTCACTGTGGTGGAACATGAATGAGTTGTGGGTGCTGTCTGGTATTCTGGACACAAGGTCTGTTATGATACAGGAGGCCTCACACACTACATGTACATTGAGTGAGTGTGAGAGTTTCCCGTTCCTGTATATGTATTCAGTTGCGGAGGGGAGACATATGGCAATATGTGTGCCATCTAACCAGCTAATGACACTGGAGAACTGTGCTACCCTGTAGAACATGACTTTGGTTAGCTGCAATAATTGGGGGGGATTGAGGAATGAGACATATTGGTTGGCATAGCTCATCATGATGTCAAGGAACCAGTGAGAAAACCTGGAAAAGGCACTTTGTGACACACCCCCTACCACTGTTATGACTCCCCGGGTAACTGCCTGACCCTGCACAGGTGCACATGTGGTGGTATTGCGTTGCTTCTGAGTGTTGGGGCCTGTAGCTGAGGGCGTACCTCAGCTATTAAATAAAGTATTATCTAGCTATTCAATCTGTACCTATCAATAAACTCCTCCCTTGTCTGTTCAAACAGAGTGAACCTCACTTTAAATACCCTCTCCTGTCTCCTCTTTGTCACCCTCACTACCAAAATCCTTGCAGGGCCGCTATTCTGAAAGAACCTGATTCATTTTGGGTAGCTTTTTATAGTTTGCACCTGGTTACCAACTGATCCGATTCAGTGATACTTCCATTTCATAAGTGCCCAGTTTGCGACGAGTCGCAATTAGGAAATGCTATGTACATGCGGTTACCAATTCTCAAATAGGAAATTCCTATTTGTGAGATCCTATTTTGTGAATCCCAAAATGTGATTTCTACTGGGCAGAAATCACATTTTGGAGAGCCACATATGCCTTTCACACATATCAAAAGGCAATTTTAATTTCTTAGCAGACAGAAATAGCGATTCGGACCAATAAGAAATGCTAAATTGTTTTTAACATATGGGCCCACAAGACATTAAATAGCACAGGAGGGTCACTCAGTAAAAGCCTCTTTGCCAAGGGACATGTCTACGGGAGGTTCCACAGCTAGACGGATTGTGGGTGGGATACCTATGGGATCTCTATGATAGGACATATCTAGAAGACGTTCCATATCAAATCCTTTGACCAAATACCGAAAGAATATACGCTTAAAAAATGCGGCTTTTCTCTTTCCTCTAGGTCCGGCACACTCTGGACAAGTCAAATGCACCAAAGGCCATCTCCTCTCTCTATAGGGTGCTAATAGTTATTATGCTTAGGGAACGGTGGTAGAGGGATTAGGTCCAAAGGAGGACGAGGATTGGGTGGAGGAAAAAATGGCTGCAAAAGAGCTGGTGATCCGAGCGAGACTTTACCTCATTCAGTTCAGTAGTTTTCATAGAGCATACTTTAAACCCATGCATCTTTAGGAATAGATGGAGAACTCCTACATCAGCCTGCACCAGATGCGGGGATTCTGGGGGTAGATTTCTTCACATTGTATGGGAGTGCCTAAAAATATTCTGATACTAGACAATGAAACACGCACTATGGAGGCTACCCCCGAATGGCTCATTCGAGGAAAATGTTGGGCTGGGAAGGGAACTTGGTGGAGAAGAAACTATTTTCAATTGGACTGATGATTACAAAATGAAAAATAGCACTGCATTAGAAAGCATTGGCATTCGGGACCATTGGCGACTTGGACATCATGGTACCCATACTTGGTATGATGTTAGCCCCAGGAAAAGGTGGTATTCTTTGACATATTAATGTTAAAGATTACCATCATTGTCATTATCTGTGCATTCCAGGCATAGTCATTTTTTGCATGCGTTTTTCATCCTCATCTTCTGATGGGCATCTTGCCATAAGATGGGATCCTTGATAATTGCTGCTACTCTGTATTATATGATGGACATCCCTTGAATGTGATATTGTTGCATGGGCATGTGAGGCAGATTCTTCTATGTTGGGCAGTACTTCAGATTCTTCCATATTGTGCAGTACAACGGGATGTGTCTGAATAAAAATAACTATGTTGTCCTTAGGGACCACATTGAGGAGATTTCATGGATACTTGGAGGCAACAAGAAAGGCATTTTGAAAAATGTGCAATCATTCTTTTCTGGGAATGGAATTTTTACCCAAAATCAAAAGCTGGTGGGGCACAATGTGTGTTTAGTTAATGTCAAGCTCATGTTTGTGGTCAATATTATTTCCTTTTCACCATAGATTTAAAGTTGATGTTTGACCAATAATTCATGGAGAGTTAGGCACACATACTATTGATGGACTGACCCTGGTAACAGTGGATCACTTGCTCTGTGTGTAATATCATGATTCATGTTGATAAAATTCAAAATAAATATTGAAAAGAATTGCTATGACATTATCAAAACTATGGCTGTTGGAGGTCAAAGCCTTTGCCACTGGTGTAACCTTATTAAGCCTGCTGTATGAACAAGTAAAACTATCCTGAGATGTGTATCTGTGCCTTAGTTTGTGAGAAATGTCTAACATGAGGGATAACTCTGCTGTCTACTGACAGAGATTATCTGATTTGACAAACGTATTTTCCCACCCTGGCCCTACAATTAGATTCTCAGTCGTATTACATGATTGTACACCCAGTGGTAAGTGACAAGATGGTAAAATTAAAGGTACTAAATAGACCTTGAGAATTATAAGTTAGGAGAGGGTTGCACTTCATTGTAGTGCTTGCTCACTTACTGCCATTCGGGATAAGGTTTCAAAGTTGAGGAGTTTTATCTTGTTGGCAATTCCTTTGCCCTCATCTGTCAGTTCAGGCTTCTAATAAACATTGGGTTGTTTCATGAAATTCCCTCCAAGCAGATCTCCATTATTGAAGCTGTGTTAGAAATTTATTTTTCTTCCTCCTGAGTGACAACATACCGTTTTCACCCTTTTACTACAGCTTGGTAGATTCAACAAGGCTTAAGCTAATGCTTTTATTCATACAAGTTTCCACCTTAGCACACCCCAAAATGTACAAACTGAAAATTCATCTTGCATCCTAATGAAATTAGAAGCCCGCCTTTAGTGTATTGCGGTTCCTGTTTCTAGAGATTCTAGATGAGATTCTTTGGTTGTATTGGGAGACCATAATGTCAACACTGTGATATTCACCCAGGTCCCTAATGATACTAGTGGCCACGGTAAGACCAAACCAATTCTTATATTCAGACCTAATGCATCTGCCAGTGATGGGTCCACATCCTCCATTCTAGACAGTGTCAACCTGCATCCTGGCCCTTGTACTATAGATTTGCTATCTGGTGTCTTATTGACTCGGCTATCACCAGCAGGAGTTTTCTGATGACAAGCTAAGTGTCCTTCAGGCTGGCTGCATGGCGAGTCCTTCAGGAAGTCAAGTAACAATCCAGAGGATCTAAATGATGAATATGACAATGAGAGTTTGCTATTAGGACTTGACTAAATACAACAACTGTCTCTCCAGCAGGTTGGATTTTTTTTAAACGTTGTCTTCTATTTTTAATTTTGTCTCCTAGCTGCGTAGGTTAAGTGAGCTTGAAAAATTGTTTACGCTTTTTTTGCGGTCAGGTCACTTTGGAATTCAGCTAACGTGATTTTGTGATTGTGCTACATGTTGTGATATGATACAATTCATGATATGCTATATTATTATATGAGGATTTGGTACACTATGTACGTTATTTTGTTTACGTTAAGACCCTATTTTTTATATATATTTGTCATGATGACTTACCTTTTAAAAAACAAGATTTTATACTAATTTAATTGATTTGTGATTTTAATTGATCATTGGATTTGTAATGATTTTGATCGGACGGATCCGAAATAAATACTGTAGACTGGCTCCTTTTCTCAATGAACCCTCCTATGAAGTGTCATGTTCAGTATCTGTTAAAATGTTTCCTCCCATTTGCCAGTCTTGGGTTTATTGGTACATCTAATTAATGCTCTTAGTCATAGCCTGCATAACCCACTTGCAATCTCAATCTATAAATGCAGTTCCAACGCATAGCAAACAGTAGCTAATCAAAAAATAGTGTGGCATTCCGGTGACATATGGTTACAGAACCATGCATTTATTTCTGAGCCCTTAAATATCTTAGGTATGATAATATTTATTTTCAGGTTATAATGTCTCTCACCCACAGAGGTGGCATGCTTCATCATCGGCACCTGGGAACAAGCCTGCCACTTACCTACTTGTTCCAGCCTGATCCAGTGACACCACTGCTACCAGGGTTTTCCTGCCTGGGTTTTCCTGCTCATCATTCTTCCTGCCAACAAAACCTCCACCTACCCCAGAAACTAATTAATGCAGGACGCAGCGCAATGATGGGGTGACATGGTGAGCAAGAAAACAATGGATTAAACCCAGATAGTGACTGAGGGAGAATGTTTGATTTGTTCCGCATTCCGTCCATCATTTGTGTGTTTTTTGCTGATGCACCAACGGTACGCCAAAGGTAAGCCCACCTGCACATGTCTGCACCTGGACCGTGCCTAGCGCTGTGATCCCCCTAACCCTCCCACCCCCAGCATATACAACATCGCTGCGCTCTACACCCTCGGCCTCTGAGGCAGCAACAAACACTCCCAACGTGCCGACCCACGCTCCATGGTAGGACCTTTCACCTGCCCCCACTGCTACTCACCTGCCACAGCACACACACCAGCCCACTGATGACCAGTCTCACCCTGAACACACCACAACACCATATGAACAAAAAGACCAACTTGTATGTGCCCTTCTCAGCACACACTGACTATGTAAACACACCCCTGAAACTTGGAACCTCATCTCCACTCTCACACCAACGTCGTCTTCCTAACTGAGTCCTTCCACACCCGACATCGCCACTCAAATCCCCAAAGAATACAAGATCACCCACAGCGTGTGGTAAATAAAGTTTACCTATGCGGAATTTCTATGCGGTAAAGTTCAATAAGAATAACTCAATCAGAAATGAGAGGCAGAGTCCGTGGCATCTGAGTTTATAAGGGTTTTATTCCGTAAAACGGAATTGGTTCGAACCAGGCATCATGTTCCATCACCACGAAGGTTCAGGAAGGGATAGACAATACTTTATTAACAGAGTACAATATATATAGTAAATGCATATAATGGTGATGGATACAGAAGGCGTAACAGCTGAGAGGAAAGAGATAAGAACACATGTACGTAACAGAAGGCGTACACGGAGGTGTGTACTAGAAACGTCACATGAAAGTGTCACAGGTAGGTGGATCCATAGAAGAATCCTGCAGTGTCAGCAGAAATATATGGCAGAGATGCGCGCGCAGGCAACATGACGTGTGATTGACGTGGAACTGGAGGGTGAAGGGGACTTGACATTTAGCACTATACGTGGAGACAGAAGTCTGGCGTGTCAGAACAACCTAAACCCAAATCACATCTGATATCTTGTGTTTAAGGAACTATATTATCTAGAAGGAAAAGGTCTCTCGGGCAGAGGCTATTCTATACTGACTGTTAGTGCGTGCATATGTGTCTACGTGAGATGCGAGGGGCCATGGGCCTACCATGGTAACTGGAGCAATGAATTACTTGCACGGAGACAGAAAGGCCGGGCCCTTTGCTCTGCAGCTGGGGAGATGTTTTCCTAAATCACTAGACAGGAATGTATTTTCGAGGAGCGGAGCAGATAACTTGAAGGCTGAATTGTCTTGGCAGGCAAGCAGGCCGAGCCGGGTACCGCTCGCCGCACAGGGAGTAGGGTAAGGGTCATGGATGCAGATCCAGGCTGCAGCTTTCAGAGACAGAAGACAGGAAGGCAGAAAGGGCTCGATGGCAGAAATCAGGGCCTAGCTCGCCAGAGCCAGGAAAACGTGAAAGTGCACCATGTAAAGACGGTGGCACGGCATACTTAGGAACTGAATATTCGACCCATTCATGGTGGATCTGAAAGAGGACATGTTAACGTTGGACGCAAATGTATTTGCGTCTTCATAGCGGGTTGTGGAGGGAACATACATGTACTTGAAGCACGTACATGGAGCCGTTGGGGTCTACGTTAGGGGACACAATTGACCATAAAAATTCATATTACCTCATTCCCTCCTTGTCCCCTACGGACCCTTCATGATATATCGATCTTCATTAGTCCATCTATTTGTTCATATAACATCATTTGCTCTTCCTTTTTCTGGCAGGATTTTGAACGTGGACTTGAATGGGGAATACATGAGGTGGCACACAAACCACAGATAGCTGGTCCACACTGTAAACATAGGCAACAACTGAATACTATGAGAAGGGCTATTCCGAGGAAGGATAGGACTTTCCATCCCCAGGCTGATAACACGCTCCAGAACCAACCGGACCAAGTCCAGGTGCCTGGATTCTGGTGTATCTGACTTGCAATCTTGTGGAGACGGGTTATGGCTCTATATACTGAGGGTGCGTTTTCTGGAATGAAAACACAGCAACTCGATCCGATGACTCTACAAGCTCCGCCCCTATCGGCCAGGATGACGTCAAGAACGAGACGATTTTGAAGGACAACAATCCGCATAGCAGACTGCTCCTCTGTTAAGTTGCCTAGGGCGGAAGTAGTTTCATTTACTACTGCTTCGAGGGTTCTCGTTAATTTACGTATCAGTTTACTATTAAAGACAGCACCTAAATAGGGAAAGAAACCTTTATTGAAGTCTGTATACTGCTCCCATGCCGTTTCAGTATAGTCGACAATCGGGAGATCTCTCTTGGATCTATTGTGTACTAGATGGTAGTCCCTATGATAATCAGGAGGAGCTAGGAAAACAGGTGGCAGAAGGAATGCAATGTAACAAGTACCATCCCAATCTAGAGGTAAACGTATGTATGCTGTATGACCACAAATGAAATAGGAATGACGGGAAGCTCTGAATGTAGACTTGCCCTTATCACTGAATTCGATCACAGTGGTACATTCACTATGACCTAGGTGTACTGAACCATTCTTTCTGACACATAATTCACCTTTGACTGGTAATACTGACATAGCGGGCAAGACTGGTTCGGCTTCGGACTGGACATTCAGAATCATGAGGTTGAGTGTAAAATTACCTAATCCATATACTTTGTTTTCTAGATCGGTCCCTGTCCTTTGGGGAAGACCCTCCTTGTCAGGGAAACATACTTTATGCAGAACTGTGTTCAGATTTCCCCATACCCAATTGCCCTGGTAAACTACGGAATCAGAATCTAAAGAATTCATTAAACTAAACCATGCACCACAGGAACCATTATGTGTGAACGGGTACGGAAAGAGGGGCAGAACTCCCTTGTATTTCTGATAGGGAGGGAGTCGGCCACATATCCAACAATTGGTAGCATTGCTGGTCTGATGGGAATGATGTAACATATTGATGAACGTATTGTTGCGCAGCGCAAGTCGGTAAGATAACTCGTGCGGGGGCAATTCACTGAAAGTATGCTCGACAGTGTCATTTGAAGAAGAATGTGCACATGTGAAAATAGGAAAGTACATGTGTAGCAATATACTTGCAGCAATAATCATAAGACTCAGAAAAAACATAATCAATAATGTCACAATGCAGTGACTGCGGAGAGATTTACAATATTCATGTTTCTTGATCTGTTTCTGTCTATCTCTCTCTCTATTGGGGTCTAGCGGGTACATGTCAGGAACTTGTCTAACCGATTCACCTAGGGGAGGACTTAAACAATTAAACTGTCTGACTTGCTAGACCTCAACTTCATGCGAAATTCTTGGGAAGGAGTTTTCTCTACCAAAGGGAGTTTAGTATCAGTCTCTGGAAGGGGGCAGGGCTTGGAGTCTGGATTTGGCGGTAGTCCATAGTGTCTTTTCACGTGACTCGAGTGGAGCCAGCCCTTGCGGCCCTCCACTTTCACTGCTGTCCTTGTTGTTAATAACACAAGCTACGGCGCCTGCCAACGGGGCTCCAGCGGACTCCTCCTGTCGAAATTCCGGATAAAAACGTATTCTCCAGGGACGATCTCGTGTGGCTTCACCTCGGTGTTGTTGGGAAAGGCTGCAGCTACCTGTGAACGACATGATTGTAGTGCAGACATCAAGGAAGCAAGGTAATCTGTCAGCATATTACAGTCAACATCTGTTATTTTACGAGGCAGAGGCGTCCCCCACATATTCGGTGGCCTACCAAAGACCACCTCGTACGGGGATAGCCCTGTTCTTGAGTGTGCTATCATTCTCATGTAAAAGAGTGCAACTGGTAAAGCTACTATCCAGTCAACGCCTTTCTCTCTACAAATCTTGGCAAGACGTATTTTCAGGGTCTGATTATGTCGCTCGACGAGACCTGCTGCCTCGGGATGTCGGACACAGTGGAACTTCCACTAATAACCTAGCAGGAGTGATACCTGCTTCATAAGCTCGGACGAGAATGGCTGACCATTATCTGAATACACGATACGGGGCAAACCATACCTGGGGAAAAATTCACGTACCAGCTGCTTGGCAGTGGTCGGAGCAGTGTAATCTGGGACTGGATATGCTTCTGTCCAACGGGAAAGTGCACATACAACTACGAGGACATATTTGAATCCTCGACAACGTTCCATCTGGATATAATCCATCTGGAGGACTTCAAAAGGGTGATCGGGAGGATGAAATCCACCTTGCTCTACGGGAATGCCTTTTCCTGGGTTGAACTGACAACAGATCATGCAGGTACGTACTTTCTGTTTTGCTGCCGCTCGTAAATGCTTATTGAACCAAAGGTTTTGAATACTCTAACATGGCTTTTTCTCCTAAATGTGCAGGACTATGTACTGTGTTAATGATAACTTGAACCATTGAGTCGGGGAGAAACCATGTGGCTTTCCCCTTCGTCATCCATCCCTGTTCTGTCTGGATCCCTCCTAGTTCAATCCATTTCTTGATTTTGTCTGGTGTAGCATGTGTCTGTATGTCAATTACATCTAGGGCGGGATCTCTAACTGTCATGCAATGTATCGGTGTCGGGACTATTGTCTTTGTCAGGTCAGTTGCGTGAATCTGAGTCTGAGCTGTATGCTTGGCTGTTCGATCTGCCAGGTCGTTACCCTGGGAAATGGTATCTGTAACTTTCGTATGTGCCTTGCACTTCATGATGGATATCGCTGTAGGCAGATGTATTGCGTCTAACAGAGCGTGAATGAGGGGACCGTGCTGGATCTTGGCTCCGTGAGAGGTCAAGAAATCTCTCTCTCGCCAGAGTACACCGAAGTTGTGTATGACTCCGAATGCATAACGTGAATCTGTGTATATGTTAACTTTCTTGTTCTTTGCTTGTATACAGGCTTGAGTCAGAGCGATGAGCTCTGCTGCTTGGGCTGACAGGGTGTCAATGCGATGTGTTTCTATGACTTCAGTTTCTGTTGTTACTGCATATGCGGCCACTAACTCTTCTGTACTTGTTCTCATACATGAACCATCCA
This sequence comes from Lissotriton vulgaris, assembly GCF_964263255.1. Taxonomy (NCBI): domain Eukaryota; kingdom Metazoa; phylum Chordata; class Amphibia; order Caudata; family Salamandridae; genus Lissotriton; species Lissotriton vulgaris. The sequence continues at coordinate 1,979,971,809 of NC_141689.1, forward strand.
CATAAAGTGTCAGGTCTGGATCTGGTAATGCAATGTCTGTCAAGTCTTGTCTGGGTTTCGTCGTAATGGTAATGACTTCAACACAATCATGTGCCAAAGGGTCTGTCTCACTTAGTGGCAAAAGTGTAGCTGGATTCAACGTATTGCAACGTCTGATTTCTATGTGTGGCTGAAACAATGTCAATTCATAACCTGTCAGTCGTGCTATAGTCAAGTGTTGAGTCTGGGTTCGGTTTAAGAGAACTTCCACGGAATGTGGAACTTGTACTGTCAATTGGTGTCCTAACACTATGGAATCACTTTGTCTGATTTCTAGAGCTGTTGCGGCTACAGATTTCAAGCACGCAGGCAGAGCCTGGGCTACTGGATCTAATGTACTAGAAAAATAAGCACACGGTTTGTGTGAACCTGCTTGATCCTGGGTGAGTACTGACAATGCAGTACCTTTGCGTTCTGTGACAAAAAGTGTAAAGGGCTTACTGTAACATGGTGTTGCTAAAACTGGTGCTTGACATAAGGCTTTCTTCAGATCGTCAAAAGCTTGTGTATGTTCCTGAGTCCAAGGGAGGACAGTCGATGTCGCTGCCTCCTGGGTTGTCAACTGTATGAGTGGCTTGGCTAGAAATGCATACTGGGGAATCCATTGTCTACAGTAAGAAGTGAGGCCTATAAAGGCCCGTACCTCCTTTTGTGTCTTGGGTTGTGACATGTTTACAATTAACTGGATACGGTCAGGTGTTAGCTGTCTCCCCCCTTTGGACAGCAAGTGCCCAAGGTATACCACTTGCTGAACACAAAATTGCAGCTTCGAAGGAGACACCTTGTGTCCCTTGTCAGCCAGGAAATACAAGACTGTCAGTGATGCTTGTTCACATTCTGCTTCACTACGGGCGGTGATCAGTAGATCATCTACATACTGGAGTAGGGCAGTGTTGTCAGGCATGTGAATACTGTCAAGTTGTCTTTTCAGTGCTTGGCTATAGATGCTGGGGCTTTCCGTGAATCCTTGAGGTGCGCGTGCAAATTTGAAGCTTCGGCCATTTAAACAGAATCCGAAAAGATATTGGCTTTCCGGATCAATAGGTACACTAAAGAAGGCGTTCTTCAGATCAATTACAGTAAAGAACGTTGCCTCTGAATCAATAGCTGTCAATAATGAAGAGATGTCTGGAACCACAGGGTACTGCGGTACAATGCATTTATTCAATTCTCGTAAATCGATCACTAATCGATAAACTGGAGGTGTATTCGGATCAGTGCGTTTAAGAATCGGAACGATAGGGGAATTACATAGATTCGAGTCGGTTTCTACAACCACTCCTTGTGCAATGAGCTCGTCAATGATTTTCAGTAAAGCCACTACAGCATCTGGGGGTAATTTGTATTGTCGGATTCGTGGTAAAACAACACCTTTTTCAGTGTGACTCGGTATGGTGTAATGTGCATACAACCTACATCAGTGGGGCCTTGTGCCCATAAATGTGCAGGAACATTCTGTAATCTGGAATCAATATCTCTCAACACATAGTGACCTTTAAAGTCACGCAAAAACAATCTTACTCCTTCAGGAGAACAACAGATTACAGCTCCTAGAGCTTTCAGAGTCTTGATACCTAACAAGTTTTCTGGACATGATTTCGTGAGCAATAAATCTGTAGTTCGTGACAACGGACCAACTGAAAGGGGAACTGGTTTTGATACTTCATTTACAATAGGCTTTCCTGAAAATCCAAGGGAAACATTCTGTGAGCCTGAGAGGGGTGCCCCTGGAACCTCGTCGTGACTGATTGTCGTTCTGCTTGCCCCTGTGTCAATCAAAAACTTTCTATCCTTTCCTAATACCTGACTATGTACATAAGGACCCTCTTGATCTACAGGAACCTCAATAAGAGGCAAGCCAACCTCCCTCTCTAGGCTGTTTCATGTGTATCGCTGATAATCGGGATAGTCAGTCTGGGCATATTGGTACATCTGCTGGGTTGCATGTTGTATTGCGGCAATCGGTTGTGGCTGTGGTACCGCTACGGTCTGTACTGTCTGTTGTGGAGCATGCATAGGCTGTACATTCTGTGTAACGTGTTGTTGGGCCTGGTCCTGTCTAGGAGGACGCGGTCTCTCTTTAGTTTTACCTGTGGATATATTGTGTTTCAAGACTGCACAATCGTTTATATAGTGACCTGGTTGTTTACAATAGTTGCATGTCCCTTTAACAGGAGCTGCCGAATTATTGGACTGTGTCGTGCCCTTTTTCTGACCGTCAGCTGGAACTGACTGAGCAACGAGCATTTTCATTTTCGTGTCTTTCATACGTCTTTGTTCATGATCATGTTCTTCTCTAATCCTGTTCTGGTGGTACTGTAACATCTGCAACATTTGAGAAGGTGTATTTGCTTGCCATGTGCTCTCAACTTTCAATACACGATTCTTAACTTGGGGCAATGAATTCTCGACTAATTTGGATACAAAAAGGTGTGGGTATGACTCGCTACTTGCTTTCAGGCCACTATTAATAATAAAACATTTCTCAAATTGGGAATAAAAATCACTAGTGTCTTCATCGGGTTTCTGTTTGCAGGCTGAAATTGCATCCCAGTCCTCCTTTTTAGTTGCTAATAACCTTGGCAATACCTGTACTAACAATCCTGGTAATGCTTTAGTTTTGTCCCCAAGACCCAACCCTGGGGTTCGGGTCGCTTCTTCATTTTCTAATGCAGCCCAATCAATCTTTTTATCTCCCACCTCCCACTCTTTTTCTTTGAGTTTCTCGTAAATACCGGCAGGCAATAATACTTTCAATATCTTCATAATGTCGGGATAGGTATAATCTCCCATGAGTAACATGTCTTTTATTTCACGGTGAAAACCTGCAGGGTCTTTATCATGACTGGGCACTATTTTCTTCATTTCTAACAATTCCATTTTAGTTATAGGCGTGTATACATACACACGTGTAAGGGTATCATCAGCATTCTTGACTGGATGTACTTCTCGCAAGGGATTCTGTCTGTCTATGTAAAACATTTTTCTTTCTGGGGGTGGAGCTAAAACAAACTGTGGATTCAGGAAGGCACTATATCTGTGTCGATGTTCTAAAATTACTTTAATTAAATCGGTACCCAGGCCTCTCCATTTATTCATAAGTAACTCTACTAGTACATCAGGTAGGGGACCTGGATCAGAATGTTGGCTCTTATACAACGTAAGGAGGTGCTGTATCATGTACATACCAGCTAGTCGCTGTTCGTCTGGGGAAAGATTCAAAAATGTTTGCGCTAATGCGTCATCATTATATTTATCGGAATTGTCAGCCCATTGTACTGCCGACCTGGCTAATTCTTGTTCATCCATGGAATTGAGTACATGGTACCCCATTCGTTCTTGAAGTATTTTATCGGTAGCCTGAAATAGATGTTCAGGAGTCTTCGGATTTGACATAGCAGAGTGAAAAAGTCTCTTGCTTTCCGGGCGTAGCGTTTTATTAAAGGATCTACCCTTTCCTACATATGCTATTGTTTCTGTATGTTCTGGCCCCTCCTCCTCTGAGGATTCATTCTTGTCATTATCTGCTTCATTTTCAGCTTCTTGTCTTTCATGAAATACTGGTATTTCTTTACGGATTTTTCTGTACATGGCCTCTATACTTTTCTGTCTATCATGTTTTCCGTCTGCAATATTCTGACCCCATGTAGTTAATACCTCCATCTTGTCTTTATTTACACCAGGCCGGTCTCGTTCTCTTATGAAACAGTTTATGAGGAATCTTAAAGTCATACTTTGAATGTCTACTTTCTGATGTGCCATGGCCTCGTGAATACATTCCTGACCCTCCCCAGTCTGAACAAAATAATATATCCTGTCTAGATAATTTTTCATTCCCGGAAATAGAACTAAAAAATTTGCAGCACGTCTTATACGTATTGAGGCTAATATCATGCAACCGTCTTTGCCTGGTACTGGATCATATCTACAGTCTGTAAGATACTCTTTAAGCTTTTCAATTGGGACTGCTCTCGGGGTTCGTTGCATCGCTAGTTCTCTAATAGTTAATCGCTGTACTGGTGGCGGGGTATGGTAACCTCCTGATGCACCTCCAGAAGCGGAGGCCTGAGCATCACTTGTCGGTAGGGCCGTGTCAGGCCCAAAAGGATTAAGTGGATTAATAGGGGGTGCAGGTAAGGGTGGAGGAAGCAGACCGGGAGGGGTAAGCTGTTGCGGACCTGGGGGCTGATGATCAGGGGGCGGGTTGCCTTCAGCAGGTGGCACATGGACTGGCATACTAGCATATGCAGGAGCTACATCATCCAAGTAGGATGAAATAAAAATGTCTGCTGCGGTCTTGTGATGTAATTTAGTCGGAACCAATGGAGGGGGCAGATCTTTCGGTATTTCCGGGGTCGCCTTGGGCAGGCCCTCGGCCAGGACTGGATACAATCCTGTCATAATGGCATTACTCCGTCTATCGTGTAGTTCCATTCTAACTCGTTCCCCCTCTTCTAGTAGTTCTTTTTCTTTGGCTTTTTCAGAATCTTCTCTACTTTTCCCTGCTTTTCTGAGTGCTTTCTCTGCCCGTCTGTGTGATTCTTTACGCCATAGTTCAATGGCATCTTTCTGTGACTGTCTGGCTTTCCTTTTCCATAACGCTTCTTCTACTCTCATGATGCACTCGGCATCCCATGTCCCTGTAGCGGGCCATCTCTGATTCTCTGCTAAATCCTTAGTGTAATCCACCCACAAGTCGAGATATAATACGGCATCTAAGCCGTGCTTGTGGTACATAAAATATCCTGGAGTGTCCCCGGGTGGGATGGGAACAGCTTCCTCGAGTATACCTTTTCTAGTTCCTATCTGTCTCAGTTTCGAAAACAGCGGCATTCTGAACCTTGATACTTGACACTTGATACTTACTTGAACTTGAACACAACTAATACAATAAACACAGTAATGAAGATCAAACAATCACTCATACCACGACATTAAGATACATTAAAACATTTCGGAACGAACAATGACTTGATAACTTGATACTTGATATACTGCTAAACAGTACAGATACACTGCTAAAACAGTGCAGACCGGGTCTGTGTACCCAAACCCGTCTTGACCGGATACAAATTAATGCACCCGTCTAGATGCGTCCCCAGCAACGGTACTCACCGGGAAGCACGGAACGGAAGGCCTCGGAAACTCGACACTGGACTGGACCGGACTGGACTCGACTCGACTCGTGACGTAGGTACTTCGGAACTTCGGGACTGGTGGGCCTCTGAACACCTCGGACCTTGCTCTCTCGGCTGGGCTCTGGTCGGGATCCTCCGCACTCCTCACCGCCTCGTCTGGGTGTCGATCGCAGCCTCAGTCACCTCCGTTGGCCTGAGGGAGGTACAGGAAATCCTGCGGGTACGCGTAGTTGTCCTTCACGGCTGTGGCAAGGGGCTAAGCCTGCAACGCACCGCCGGCGCGTAAGGTGGGGGAGGGGTCCCTGTTCGGGCGCCAAATTATGTGGTAAATAAAGTTTACCTATGCGGAATTTCTATGCGGTAAAGTTCAATAAGAATAACTCAATCAGAAATGAGAGGCAGAGTCCGTGGCATCTGAGTTTATAAGGGTTTTATTCCGTAAAATGGAATTGGTTCGAACCAGGCATCATGTTCCATCACCACGAAGGTTCAGGAAGGGATAGAGTATAGTAAATGCATATAATGGTGATGGATACAGAAGGCGTAACAGCTGAGAGGAAAGAGATAAGAACACATGTACGTAACAGAAGGCGTGCACGAGGGCGTACACGGAGGTGTGTACTAGAAACGTCACATGAAAGTGTCACAGGTAGGTGGATCCATAGAAGAATCCTGCAGTGTCAGCAGAAATATATGGCAGAGATGCGCGCGCAGGCAACATGACGTGTGATTGACGTGGAACTGGAGGGTGAAGGGGACTTGACATTTAGCACTATACGTGGAGACAGAAGTCTGGCGTGTCAGAACAACCTAAACCCAAATCACATCTGATATCTTGTGTTTAAGGAACTATATTATCTAGAAGGAAAAGGTCTCTCGGGCAGAGGCTATTCTATACTGACTGCTAGTGCGTGCATATGTGTCTACGTGAGATGCGAGGGGCCATGGGCCTACCATGGTAACTGGAGCAATGAATTACTTGCACGGAGACAGAAAGGCCGGGCCCTTTGCTCTGCAGCTGGGGAGATGTTTTCCTAAATCACTAGACAGGAATGTATTTTCGAGGAGCGGAGCAGATAACTTGAAGGCTGAATTGTCTTGGCAGGCAAGCAGGCCGAGCCGGGTACCGCTCGCCGCACAGGGAGTAGGGTAAGGGTCATGGATGCAGATCCAGGCTGCAGCTTTCAGAGACAGAAGACAGGAAGGCAGAAAGGGCTCGATGGCAGAAATCAGGGCCTAGCTCGCCAGAGCCAGGAAAACGTGAAAGTGCACCATGTAAAGACGGTGGCACGGCATACTTAGGAACTGAATATTCGACCCATTCATGGTGGATCTGAAAGAGGACATGTTAACGTTGGGCGCAAATGTATTTGCGTCTTCATAGCGGGTTGTGGAGGGAACATACATGTACTTGAAGCACGTACATGGAGCCGTTGGGGTCTACGTTAGGGGACACAATTGACCATAAAAATTCATATTACCTCAAGCGACTGAATCAACAAGCCTGGTGGAGGCTTCACCATCATACACAAGGAATCCATCCAATGCACCACCACAAATGATGACATCTCCCCAGCCATGGAACAACTCAACTTCCAACTCCAAACAGACAGAAAAAACAACAATAAGGGGCACCCTTGCCTACCGTCCTCCATGACTACGTCCAGACTTTTGCAACTTTATTGCTGACTTCATCACCCCCTCACCATAGACTCCAACAACGACATTTTCCTCAGTGACCTCAACTTCCATTGTGACAACCACAATGACATCAGCACTACCAACCTCCTTAAAGGAAATAGCATTGGACTCACTCAACTCGTCCACAACCCTACCCACACTGCAGGCCACGTGCTAGACGCTATCTTCACCTCCAGCGAACTCTTCAACATCAACAGCTCACATACCTCTGCCAAATGTCCCACCACAGCTGGAGCAAAGCCTCAGAAGGCACATGGATCAATGCCCTCAACAACACCCACACCATCTCCTCCAACAACCTAGACTAGAACGTCAGAAAATTCAACAGTTGGATCACCAACTGTGCCGACAGCGTCGCTCCCATTGTCATCAACATCCAAACAAATAAATACTCAGATTTGTAGAGCATGGCTTATCACCCATGAGGGTATCCAGGTGATGCACATAGGTATAGAGACATTAAATGATTTGCCCAGAATAACAGGATGTTGAGCCAACACCGAGACTCAAACCTGAATTCCAAGCTCCGAAGTCGGCAGCTCTGGTTGTAATGTGACAGCCCACCCAAAGAAGGTCAACCAAGCAGGGCAGCTGGTACACTGACGATCTCAGAACCACTAACCGGCACTGGAAATAACTGGAAAGTAGATGGAGCACCAGCAAGGACACAACCGACAAGACCACCTTCGAGTCAGCCCTTAACCGCTATCACAGACAGTTAAGAGAATCAAAGAAAAAAGCCCTTAGCCTCACACATCGAATCACGTTCCAATAACAGCAAAGCACACTTCAACATTGTCAAAGAATTCTCCAACCCCTCAGCTGCAGCAACAACATTACCTACTCACAGGAACACTCCGACAACCTTGCAAACTTCTTTCTTGACAAAATCGACAGCATCTACACAAACTTCAAATCCCAATCCTAAGGCCACCAACTTCTTCAAGCAACATAATCACCCTGCTACCACCGCAGACATCTGAATCACCGAAAGGAGCCAGCTTGCCCCACAGAACACTGGCTCTATCATGAACTTGGTTCACTCAGGGGCCCCAACCGACCCATGCCCTCACCACATCTTCAACCTAAATGAAGCCAGAATCAGCCACATACTCACCACCTTGTTGAACACCACAATTGCCACAATCACCTTCCCCGAGGACTGAAAACACACAGAAGTCAACGATCTACTAAAGAAACCACCCACAGACCCCAACTAACTCAATAACTACCGCAAAATCTCCTGACCAAAGTATTAGAAAATGACATCAACCAACAATTCTCCTCACATTTGGAATGGAACCTCCAACTTGACTTCTCCAAATCTGTATTCCGCATCAGCCACTTCACTGAGACAGCCCTCATCGCAGCTACCAATGGCATCCAAGCCCTACTTGACCGAGGAAAGACTGCAGCTCTGATCCTCCACGACCTCTCGGCAGCCTGCAATACACTCTCCCAACACACACCCTTCACAAGGCATGCCCTTCATAAGCATCCAAGGAGCAGCTCAAAGAAGGAACACCTCTTACATCACCGGAAGAACGCAAAAAGTCTGCCTTTCCCCCTTCACCTCCGAGCCCAAGAAAATCATCAGTGAAGTACCCCAAGGATCCTTGCTCAGCCCCACCGTCTTTAACACATATGACACCTCTAGCCAGCATTGCCAATACCCACGCACTCAACATTATATCCTATGCTGACAACTCACAACTCATCCTCTCCCTCTCCAAAAACACCATCAACACCAAGATCAATTTCCACAATTTCATGACTGACTTCTCCAACTGCATGAATAACAAATGCCTGAACAAGCTAACTATGAGGGTGTAGGTCAACTCCATCGTCTTCTCCTGCTTCTTCATCCTCAACATGCTTCATATGATATTCAAGTGGGTACCCCAAAGTTCAAGATGCATCAGCACCCAAGCTCTCATCTCCAGCTGACTGGACTACAGCAATATTCTCTATGCAGGGATCACACTTCACTTCCTACTACGAATACAGACCATACAGAATGCAACAGCCAGACGTGTACTGAATCTCACTAGATGAACCCACATAATCCCCTACCTCAGTGAACTCCAGTGGCTTCCTGTACAAAAAAGATGCCAGCACAAGGCCCTGACCCATACATACAAAGCACTACACAACTAAGGACCTGCCTACTTGAACCACTACTTAGATTTCCATGAGCCCACCAGACACCTCTGTTCCACGTCCCTTAACCCTCACCCCTGCATCTGACATATCAGATGCAGAGGTCACTCCTACCCCTGTATTGCAGCGAAGACATTGAAAGAGCTACCCTATCATTTACGGACCTCCCCATTTGTTCCATAGTTCTGAATGTCCCTGAAGACCTGGCAATTCAGCTACTCAAATGGAACATGTTGGTGCCTGGATACCCTTACAGGTGCCACAAAGTTTTCTACAAATCTACTAAGTGATTGATTGATTGATTGATTTAGTGAATGAGTTGGGCAGGGTTTGTGTTCAGCCCCCCCCCCCCCAAGTCTGCCTCCTAAGCCTAGGAAGAACCTGTGTTCTTTGATTGACATGAGGTCCTGAGGGCCCTCAAGATTTAATAAGATAGGGCTAGATGTATATTCTCCTAAGTACAGTCTTCGGACAGAGGAATTTGTTCACCTATCTTTAGATAGAGACAACTTGGACACTTCCTCCTCAAGGCACACTTTATTTTCCAGAATCACAAAATAAAAATGTTGTGCAAAGAAATACGTAGCAAAATTCCTATGTCAAATGACTCTGATTACCATGTCGATAGTCCCTAAATTCAGGTATTTGCCCCTTTTGGTTGAACCCTAGATTTACAATAATAAACAATTGCTTGAGAAATGTGCTCCACTAGTGTAGTGGAAAATGTCTTCTATTATTAAAATGATCTTATCACTTAAATGTTCTTCCCAAAATTTACTTTAAGTGTCCGGGTAAACAATTCATAATGCCAGAATAATTTGGAGTTGTGGTGGGGGACCATCGCACCAGTCGTCGACCGCTGTATTATTACTACGACCACTGCAACTGCCAGTCATCTACAATCTTCCGGTGCAGAAAAGTACTGGAGGTGCCGCTGCGTCACCACCAAGCATATAACAACTTTCCTGACTTCCTGCCACACTTTTCATGGCGGTGATCCCGCCATGAAATGGTGATGGTCAGGTAAAGAAGGAAAGTAAGGGGGCCCTACAGGGACCCATGGTGCCCCTGTGAATGGGGGTGCATGCAGGGGGGCACATGGTGTGCCCCCTTGTGTGCATGCACCCCAGTTCCTGCACAGCATGGCCTGCACAGCCCATGCCACTCAAGAACTTTGTTTGGATCTCCTTCGGCGCAGCAGTTCAAAGGCTAACATATGAGCCTTGGAACTGCACCGCCGCAGGACCGTTGAACCACCCACCCGCCAGACCATGAAATGATTTGAATACTGGTGGGCTGATGGCGATCGACCTTCATGGTGTGGGAGCAACTGGTGTGGGGGCCCTCTAGCACACCGCTAAAGTCATAATCAGACCCTAAGTCTGCGTACATCCACAAATAGCTTGTTTTCAAGTCTAATTACATGTTGAATATTCATAGAACATGAATCTACACTGATTAAATGGATTTGCTCACATCTAATTTGACCCGCGCATGATCTAACATTACGAGTGAACACATTCCCCACCAATGGGCAGATGGGAGTGGGCATTCCAAACTAGGAAGTCATACACTTTTGGCAGGCACATTTCCACCATGTATATCATCAGAGAGTTGTGTCAGATTTAAAAGCATTTTTCTAATGAACAGTTCAGAATTTGTTACTGCAAAAATGCTTTTGCAATGTACTAAGCCCATTTTTTCTAACTGCTGATATGGGTTTAGGAATGGATAAGGAAGCGCTATTTGGACGGGCCGTGTTGTAGGTGTCATATCTAAAGAGCGATTTATATCCATCTGCATCAATGGTTTAGGACATAATAATGGTTGTAAACCATTGATATTTTACCGACCACTAATATGTTCTTAGCTCATTCGGAATAGGAAAAGGGTCCTATTAGAACCTCTTCCCTTTGTGATTAAGCAAACCTTAGTTCGAAAGTATGCAGTGGTCTCAAACAAACATAAACAAGCATTTGCAATGCAATCGGTCTTGCCTTTGGGGCCTTATATGTAAGTGCACATTAGCCTGGGTGGTGAAACATCTACTATTTTTTAACATGGAGGGAAAGTAAGCACCAAACTGCATGACACTCCAGGTATGGCAACACATTAGAGAGAAATATTGCCTTTCAGCTGGAAATGGTATAGTCCAAAGCTCTGTTTTTAGTATAAAATCAAGGCCTTCAGTGGTCATATCACTGAAAATACAAGATTTGAAAAAAATATTATTGTCTACGTGTGCTTGTCGAAGACAATTTCTATGGACTGAAATCTAGAGAATGTTAAAGTGATTCTGGTATATTACTGACCTCTGCTGGTCGTTTTCTATCAAGAAAGTTAAACAGAGGCAGTTGAAGAGAAAAAAAGTCCCTAAGCGGAAGCTGACAAGTCCCAGGGATGATCTCCAGAGGCCATAAAGTACATACACATATAAGTATTTACTAAAGTATATACAAGAGGTCTCAAATGCTCGACCTAAAAACATAACATCTCCTTTTAAAAGCAGTCCTGTTAGCTTTAAGGAACACAGGCTGTGATTGGAAAAAAAAAGTTTACTTTATTGAAAGGCGACCACATACATGATGGCCTGCTGATTCTAGCAGGCCCACATCCCTGTGGTGAACTCCAGTGAGAGTCAGTCATAATGTCCAACCTACCTCATGAGATTTAAAGAACTGGGTCGAATTGTGACCCACTCTGAAATTGAATTTTCCAAACTGACCTACTGATACATAGGTCGTTTTGGATAATTATTAACTGGTCACAAAAATACTGGTCACAAATTGCTACCATTGTTTTGCAAACAGTAACTAGTACATCTGACCCATACTCCTTTGTCAAAGGCACAAATACAACCAAGTCCTTGGCCAGAATGGAGACGAAACGCCGTCAAAACAGGTGTGGGGGTACAAAATTATATTTATCCACAAAATAACATCATATTCTTGTGGCGAAAAAAAAAGAAAGTGCAAATGTTCATTTCCTAGGCATTTACCCCAACCATTGTGCTCGTTGTGGACTTTCATTCATGCAGTAGGGACCACGAAAGATATTTTTTGCAGACTGAAACTATGGCACAATCTTCAAAAGACAACTACATATGCTAATTAGGATGTTGTTGGAGGTAACTTTTTGTTGACCTTCCTAATACTACTGTTATGCCTGGCTCACAAAGAACGCAAAGAGGTAAAATGACTAACAAAGGAGTGCCTAACACCTTGTAATTGCTACTGTTATACAATATCACATATCATATGACATATTTTTTACTTTACAAGAGTCAAGTCCTGCCACACTATTTCTTTGGTCTACCAGGCCCTGTTTGCCTGTTAGACTGTAACTTGCTTCAAATATACTGCAGTATTAGGACAGCTAAAGCCAATGAAGAAAGACAAGCATAATTTGCATTCATTTTGTCTGTAAAAACCCCAAGAGAAGCCCTGGTCTGATTACTTCGTTGCACAAGTTTCCTTTAATGAAGGTGCTTCTCTCAGATGCATCTGTCATCCAGACAGTTCCCAGTTCACTGTGCCGCTCATGCGAGTTTATTCGGTTAAACTCTGTCTTTGCCTCATAGAATAACTCTGACAAGAGCTGGTATGTCCTTTGTGTCAGAGACAATAAGCTCTGGTCAGGAAACAGAGCACTTCTGTGCTATTTGAAGTAGGAGCGGAACTTACAATTGTTGACAGATGGAAGTCATATGTGCTGCACGAGAGGCTGTTAGGACTTTAAACTGTCGAGGGTCTGTCGGAATGGAAAGCCCAGTGCTGTGATCTGTATCCTGTAGGGTCAGGAGCGAAGGTCAAGTGGGGCATTAAGGAGCGCCCACCCAGAGAATGCAGTCAGAAAAACAATGGCTCATAAACCTTGAACCTTAAAGTTTGCTATTCACATAAAACCAACACAATGCCTCCAGGACCCTCTTTTTAGGATTTGCTCATACTTCTGTGGAGCTGTAATAATGTTTGGTAATCGGGTTACCTGACATCAAATATGCTTTATTGTTACCAAATACGTTCGTAGTGTAGTAGAAATGTCTGGTTAAACCTTGCCATGCATTTTTCTACTCTTCTGCTTTACTAACGTTAATTAAGTAGGCACATTAATGGCATTGTAAATGCCAAAATACCTATATAAAAAAAGGTGTAATAAAACATTATAGAAACCGTCTCACATTTAACGTGTGGTATGGAGTTGGCAGAAAAGATGACAAATGCACCGGCTGTAAGCTCGTGACTGCACTTTATGCGCCACCTGTTTCGCACAGACCTTTAAATACAATGGAAATACCTTTTGGACTAATATGACCACTAGTAACCATTACTCTTAATGTTAGACTGGTAGAAAGGCTTGTTACTTCTGTGATGGGGAGAATAGTAGACCAGTCAAAAATTAAATATCGCTAGTCAGAAAGTAGCTTGTATCTGCATACCCCGTGTTTCTTTTCTAAGTACCTCTATAAAATGGCCCGTTCTATGAGGAGGGAAAACCACAAATTCAGACAGTGAAGACTCTCATATTTACAGGATGCGGTATTACCTCTTACTCAGAATTCCGCGTATTCCTGCATGCCCCTTCCATTCTGAGTTGCATAACTCAAAATAATGTAGGGGCATATTATCAAGCACAGCGTTAACATTATCGCCGCTTTAGCGGCAGAAAACCGCAGCTGAAGTGGCGATAATATGCCCTGGAGAATTCCAATAGAAGCCCAAGTTAACACCAGAACATGGGCTTCTATGGGAATTCACAAGGGCGTATAATCAAGCCCATTGTCGCTGGTTTAGCGGCAGTTTTCTGCCGCTAAAGCTACGATAATGTTAACGCCGTTTTTTGATAATATGCCCCCTAGTTCCAATGCAAGAGAGGGAAGATGTGCAATATTTTAGCATCCGCTGTAAAATGTTACGTTAATGCAACCCATTGCATTACCTACATTTTATAGTTCTTATGCCCACTTGCATCATTGAGAATTGCATTCGCAAACGGTGCGAATTGCAATTTTCGGCCGTTTGCGAATGCAATTCTCAAATTTGGGATGCATCATGCTTTTCGCAATTTTAGGAATCGCAACCATGTTGGGATTTCTAAAATTGCGATTGCATTTAAGAAATCGCAATTTGAGATTTCTTAAATGCAATGCATGAACATTTTTAATTTGCGAATTCGCAAATAGGAAGGGGTAAATTAGCATGAAGTTGCCCTTCATGCTAATTTGCAAAAAACTTTCAAAATGCACAAAAAAGCATTTTTGAAAGTTTAATGTTACACACACACATGTCCTTGGGACATGTGTGTTTGAAACTTGCACTTAAAGTTACATTTCAAGGGTGCAGGGGGGGTCCTTTGGACTCCCCTCTGCACCCTTGAAAATGCATTCACAAATTGCGATTTGCAAAATGCTAATCACAATTTGTGAATGCCTTCCCATTCATTCCTATGGGCCTCTTGGCCCATAGGAATCAATGGGAAGGGATTCCTTAATTGCGATTCGCAAATTGTGAATCGCAATTAAGGAATTTTTAGAAATTGCAAATAAAAATGTGATTTTTTGATGCATAGCAATTTGCGATTTCTTAATTGCGATTCCCAAATTTTCGCAATGAAGAAATTGCAAATGCTAACTTTGATTCATGTGGCCGATAGTGTCACAACAGTTCCTCGTCATTCCATGTTCTGTGGACGGGAATCAGCAAAAATATGCCCGTTCTGCATGTCTTTTCTTGATCCTGAGCTGTGAAATTCAGACTAATATGGTTTTCTGTACACAAGTTTCACCATGTTTCACCTGCAAAATCAGTATGGGGGTGGGAATTACCAGGCGTGGTTGCTGTGCACCAGTTGTAATACTAGTTTAGTTGCTAACTTCTCTTTGTACTGTACTCAAACCAAGATTAGCACCTCCCGTGATTATTGGTATTACCGCAGGTTGTGGAACGAGGGTCTACTTGGACTTCTGGTGCAAATTTACTTTGCCTCTTGATTCTGGATTACCTGCACTCTTGGGAGAGAGCCCAAGGGTTCACAGCAATAATGGGACAGCATTCACAGCTGATGTTTTGTTGCTCAGCCACCCTCAGTTCGAATTCAGATGCCCTTACTGAGTAATTGCCTAGTGAATGTTTTAGAAAATTCTTCTATACTGCGCTGATTAATACATGAGGCAGTCCAAAATCACACACTGTTTGGCTTCTCTTTACCAAATGATAGAATAGATACATGCATTTGTTCTCAAAGGAGTTAATGGTTATCAAGATACAAGCAAACAACATAACTTAACATTGGGTTGAGAGTAAACGTGGTGCATCTCTTTAAAAACACATCTATTTAACGGTCAAAATAACCATAATTTGCAGAATTATGTAGGACGCAAACCTAAAGTATACAAGGCTATCAGGAGACTCACAAATAGTTTGGGACTAGTTGATATATGGGGTGTTAAGAATCAGCAGGACTCAGGATGTACATACTTCTCCCACCCACACCAAAAACATGTCCGGATAGATTATTTTTTTTCCACTAGGGATTTAGTGGCTAATGCAGTAATAACTAAATATCCTAAGATCATATCTGATCATAATGCCTTGGTTCTTACACTAACAGTTGGCAATCGTAAGCAACCTCGACAATGGTCATTCGATTGAAAACTATTGGTCGATAATGAATACATTAATTACATTAAAAAATGGACGGAGGAATATTTTGATATCAACCGCTTTAGTGCCTCCAGAAACACTGTATGGGATTCTTATAAATCTGCCCTTAGGGGCGAGACCATTAGCTACCAAGCTAGAGCAAGAGAGCTAAATAAGAATGACTTTAATGCTAAAGTAATAGCCTTGGCTAAGGCAGAGGAGGATCATACCACAGCTATTTCTCAGGGGGTAGATGCTACACAGTCAATGTATTTAGTTAATTTATTAAAAAACGAGCTAAACAACAACCTTAGCCAAAAAGCAGCTCAAACTTACAGTGCTCATAGGAGAGATATTTATGAGAATGGAGAGAAAGTGGGGAGGCAGCTGGCGCTATACACCCGACAAAAGAATGTTTCTAATCAGATAAAATTAATAACTGATAATGGTAAATCGTATACGCAGCCAGATGAGATCACTTCCTTATTTCAGCAGTATTATCAGAATCTTTATACAGAAGATTCTATCCCTCTATTAAGTACAGAATATGAGTTTCTGAATAATTTTATAAATAACACCGAGGGTCTAAAAAAATTAGACGATACTACACGTCAGGATCTGGAAGGTGAAATCACCTTAGATGAGGTTTTATTATCTTTAACCGCACTTGCTTCGGGTAAAGCAGCAGGTCCTGATAAGTTACCCATAGACTTATATAAAATTCTGAGTCCTGAGTTGGGCCCAATATTTCATGATCTTTTTTTAGGTATTTAATGGAACGGGATAACCCCGGATTCCTGGAATAATACTAATATAATTGTTTTCCCAAAAAAAGGAAAATCACCTCAACAACTAACGTCATATCGCCCCATATCACTAATTAACGCGGACTCCAAATTATATGCCAAGGTGTTAGCCACGAGACTTAGTAGTGTTATTGAGCAAATTGTCTCCCCGTGGCAGCATGGCTTTGTACCTGGTAAAGGAACAACAGATCATACTTCTAGGGTAATCGCCTTGTTTGATGCCATGACGGTCACGGGGGGCCAAATGTCAATGATACTTTTAGATGCCGAAAAGGCGTTTGATCACGTCTAGTGGAAATTCCTGTGGGCAATTATGAAGCTTAACAATTTCGGCCCGAAATGTATTAAAGCGATAAGATCAATGTACCTATCTACCAAAGCTAAAATACAATTGATGGGTTCTGAATCGGATGATATTAGTATAACTAGAGGTACGAGGCAAGGCTGCCCTTGTTCCCCCTTATTATTTGCTGTATATATTAATCCCCTGATATTGAAACTTATTGAGAGCTCTACTATCACTCCAATTGTTCTTGGCCCGTTTTCTACTAAAGTATTAGCATATGCTGATGATATCGCGGTCGTAACATCAAACCCGATTGAGGCTATGGGGGAAATTGAGGCTATAACTACAGAATTTGGCATTTATTCTGGATATTCTCTAAACAAAACGAAGACAATTGTATTATGTACTGACAACATTGATTATATTGACCAAAGGAAAGCTGCAAATGCTACATATTTAGGAATTGTCATAACTACCACTATTAAATCCACAATTAATTATAACTTTAACCCACTGATTCAAAATATAAAAAAGGATTTGGATAGAGTAAATGGACTTCATTTGTCTATTATAGGGCGAGCTAATTTTCTTAAAATGAATATACTTCCTAAATGCCTCTACCTGTTTGAACAATTCCATTGGCTATTGATCCTAAGATCCTAAAAACTCTTGAATCTCTTATGATTAAGTTTGTTTGGCAACATGGTAAAATTCGAAGATCTCATAAGTTAATGTCTCTGCCTAGAGAAAGAGGTGGGTTGGCAATACCCAATACTAGTATGTATCACTGGGCTGCACTTCTTCAACAAATGACCCCACTGATTAGCTCTAATTTAAGGGTATCATCCCCTGATAATAATATTCCACCATCAATATATGAGCTATTACTAGGAGACAAGGCCAATGGATTGTTCTTACAACAGATTGAGGCATGAGACTACACTTATGACCGGAAATATGAAATTATAAATGGCGCATTAAAGGTTTGGGGCAAAGTTACCAAACACTTGCACATTAGTAAACTGAACAGGTATACCTCTTTATGGTATATGAAGGCGACCATACCATTTTCAAACGATAATATAGCAAGAAAATGGCAGAGACTTGGAATCTTGCGCGTTAAAGATTTTCTGGTACATGGTCTAGAAACTACTTTTTCAGATGTTAAGGATAAATATCATCTTTCTAACGGGGACTACATCAAATATGTGCAAATATATACAGACCTTAAGGCTAAGGGAACTACCCTTGGGCTACAAAAAATAGATCTGTTGGAGGCCATTAAAAGGTCCAATACACGAATTGGTGTTATATATAATCTTCTCCTTGTAAATATACAAGATGATTTGGAAAAAAATTAATCTAGTTGGGCAGTCACACTTAGTAATCCCAATGTTGACATCTACAAAAGTCTTGAGCTGAGCTAACAACTTTTTAGGGCTAGCAACCTTAAAGCTCAAACTTATAAAACTATTTTTGTCCTCTATTATACACCCGCTAAATTATATTCTTGGGGTAAAAGGGAAAATGATTTATGTCCAAGATGTACACAAGGACCAGCTAATTTAATACACATGCTAAGCAGCTGCCCCAAACTCAATCAAATTAAACATATGATTGCTAATTATTTGGAGGTGCTGTTTGGTTATAACCTTCCAGAGACAGATTCACTGTTTATTTTAGGATATGATTCTTCGATCGCCCTATCAAAGAGCGAGCAAAATTTATTATTTATAGGTACGGCGGTACTTAGAATTATTTTGTCGGCCCGCTGGAAAGAAGCTGAACCACCAAGCTTCCAGATGTGGCTAGCTCGCTTTTTAGCTGTTTTCAGCTTAGAGAGAGCCATATATTCTACAAGAGGAATTAAATGGAAAAAATTGGGTGAATCAATATGGTCTCCAGTCTTGAGCTGGAAAGCAGGATTAAGCCCATCTATTTAGATTTTCTTTGATGGGATAGAAGTCAGCATACAACCTATAATATATATCAAATATTGTTTTATTCTGTTATTCTTTTTTCTTATCGAATTGAAATCCTTGAAAAAGAAAATTATTATGATTATGAGTATGATGCTTTATGATTTTAACTAGTACTCCTCTCTAACATGCTTGTTTCTTTTGTGTTCCTTTTGTATTATTTCTTTGTTATGTACCTGTCTGGATTGAGTTCAATAAAAATAAAAAAATAAAAAATAAAAAAAGAGAGTAAACGTGGTGTGGTATATGAAGTGTAAACAGTGCAGGGAATACTTCACAGGCTGAAAATTGGTAATAGTTTTAGTTATTGGCGTAAAAAAACACGTAGGAGCAGAGGAATAAGCAGCGAGCAGCATTTGTCATTATCATTATGTATCACAGATCCTTCCTGCAGAAAGCACTCCTTTGGGGTAACAGCTGTGCCCGTATCAAGGACACTAAAAATTGTCAATTGTCAGCTGATATATTCACTCACGTAATGCTTAATCAGTATGTGGTGCCATTTTAATCACTGGAATGGGCTGCCACTCAGCAACATCATTTCCCATAGAGCAAGCCGGCAGTGATCTCCCTCTGCCATCTTTGTTATGGGCAAACAGGTTTGTACGATTCCTCTTTGATCGCTGTCCAAAATGTGTCATCTTTCAAAATCTAAGATATTCATTCTTTTTTACATGCCATAAAAAGGCCCTTAATTATTTGAAAATGCATAAATTGCTGGTGACCTTGTACATATATTTACTTAGGATTTCCAAAAGTAGTTATTTTCATTTGTACGCCATACTCTCTAAAATGGCACTTAATTTAAAAACACTGACAGCTTCATGAAGCCCAATACTTTTTGATATTTTATGAGAATTGTTTTTATAGTTGTTGCTCTCTAAACTTTGAAAGCAAATTGACACAACTATTAGGCAGCTAATTGTGTTTGTGGAATCAATATCTAAGTTTGTGAGCATGTGCAATACTTCAAAATCATCCGTCTGATTCAGATTGGCAGGTGTCAGACCAGTTCTCCGGGCCTCTGTGCCTCGTAGGCAATCTTTGTAACAAGTATTGCCCTTGGAACCACATGAAGGAGGGACACTCCAAGCTCACTGAATAGCCACATATCTTCTGTTCTTCAGGAAGCACATGGATCGAACTGTTAATGCTTGGTCTTCGAGAGTGGCACCATGGGAATGATTCACAATAAAAAAATATTGCCAAGTAGTGTTATTCTTGTAAGAAAAAGATATAATATTTTCATTATATTAATTAATTTGCCCAGGAACTTTAGAAAGCATAATGGCATTACCAATACTCCTACAATCTAGGTATTTAGTAGTTCCACTTAATTCTGTGTTGAGAGTTCACGCATTAACCAAATGATATACTTCCAATTCGAATAAAACTAGATTAAATTACTCAATGCACGGAGTTAGACGTCTGATTATGTTGTTTGGCAGAAACAGCTTCTCTTCAGGATGCTTTTTTCGGGTTGATCACATTGCCTGCAGTCATAAATTCTAAAGAAAACCCACCAGTCAAGGTAGCTGAAGCTGCCTAAACACTATAACAAAGCAAACACAAGGAGATGATGGACGGAGTGCTGAACATTGCAAACACTCACCCCCAGTCACAGATCTGGGTTGAATCCATCATCGTTCTTTAGCTCACTTTGACAGCCCAGTTCAGACACAGCTATATGCAAATCAGTCTTGACCCTGTGCCCCGTGGGAACTGTCCAGACCGAACTGCCAAGCCATGTCTTCCCTGGATCAGAAACAAGCATCCTGGGACCGGTTTTGGTCTAACAGCCCTCATCAGCCAGGCTAGCTTGAATCCAGTGGCAAAGTGAGCAAGGGACCACGTCTGGGTATGGCCTTCCAACTTAAAGCAAACAAAGCAAACACAGGGAGATGATGGACGAAGTGCTGAAGATTGCAAATACTCACCCCCAGTCACAGATCTGGGTTGATTCCATCATCGTTCTTTAGCTCACTTTGCCACCCCAGTTCAGACACAGCTATATGCAAATCAGTCTTGACCCTGTGATTCATGGGAACAGTCCACACCGAACTGCCAAGCCATGTCTTCTCTGAATCAGAAACAAGCATCCTGGGACCGGTTTCGGGCTAACAGCCATCATCAGCCAGGCTAGCTTGAATCCAGTGGCAAGGTGAGCAAGGGACCCACGTCTGGGCATACCCTGCCAACTTAGGGCGAATAAAGCAAACACAAGGAGATGATGGATGGAGTGCTAAACATTTCAAACACTCACCCCTAGTCACTGATCTGGGCTGAATCCATCATCGTTCTTTAGCTAACCCCAAAACTGGTCCTAGGATGCTTGTTTCCGGTCCAGGAACGACCTGGCTTGCTAGTTCGGGTTGGACTGTTCCCATGAGGCACAGGGTCAAGACTGATTTGCATATGCCCAGGTCTAAACTAGGGTGGCATGGTGTGCAAAAGAATGATGGATTTAACCCATATCTCTTTACTGATGGTGTATGTTTAGATTTGTTTGCATTCCGTACATCAATTGTGTGTCTTTTGCTTTCTCGCTGTAAGTGCGCCAGGTATGCCCAGTCATGGGTCCTGGGCTTACTGTGCCACTGGAATGAAGCTATCCTGGCTGAAGAGGGGTGAAACCCCACAAACGGTCCAAGGATGCTTGTTTCCGGTCGAGGGAGGACCTGGCTTGGCAGTTCGGGCTGGACTGTTCCCAAGAGGCAAAATGTCAAGACTGATTTGCATATGGCCAGGTCTAAACTGGGGTGGCATGGTGAGCAAAAGAATTATGGATTTAACCCAGATCTCTTGACTGGGGGTGAATGTTTTGATTTGTTCCGCATTCCGTCCATCAATTGTGTGTCTTTTGCTTTCTCCCTGTAAGTGGGCAGGTATGCCCAGACGTGGCTCGTAGGCTCACTGTACCACTGGAATCAAGCTGTCCTGGCTAAAGAGGGGTGAAACCCCTAAACCGGTCCTAGGATGCTTGTTTCCGGTCAAGGGAGGACCTGGCTTGGCAATTCGGGCTGGACTGTTCCCATGAGGCACAGGGTCATGACTGATTTGCATATGGCCAGGTCTAAACTGGGGTGGCATGGTGAGCAAAAGAATGATGGATTTAACCCAGATCTATTGACTGGGGGTAAATGTTTTTGATTTGTTCTGCATTCCGTCCATCAATTGTGTGTCTTTTGCTTTCTCGATGTAAGTGCGCCAGGTATGCCCAGACGTGGGTCCTGGGCTCACTGTGCCACTGGAATCAAGCTATCCTGGCTGAAGAGGGGTGAAACCCCAAAACAGGTCCTAGGATGCTTGTTTCCAGTCTAGGGGGGACCTGGCTTGGCAGTTCGGGCTGGACTGTTCCCATGAGGCACAGGGTCAAGACTGATTTGCATATGGCCAGGTCTAAACTGGGGTGGCATGGTGAGCAAAAGAATTATGGATTTAACCCAGATCTCTTGACTGGGGGTGAATGTTTTGATTTGTTCCGCATTCCGTCCATCAATTGTGTGTCTTTTGCTTTCTCCCTGTAAGTGCGCAGGTATGCCCAGACGTGGCTCGTAGGCTCACTGTACCACTGGAATCAAGCTGTCCTGGCTACAGAGGGGTGAAACCCCTAAACCGGTCCTAGGATGCTTGTTTCCGGTCCAGGGAGGACCTGGCTTGGCAATTCGGGCTGGACTGTTCCCATGAGGCACAGGGTCATGACTGATTTGCATATGGCCAGGTCTAAACTGGGGTGGCATGGTGAGCAAAAGAATGATGGATTTAACCCAGATCTATTGACTGGGGGTAAATGTTTTTGATTTGTTCTGCATTCCGTCCATCAATTGTGTGTCTTTTGCTTTCTCGATGTAAGTGCGCCAGGTATGCCCAGACGTGGGTCCTGGGCTCACTGTGCCACTGGAATCAAGCTATCCTGGCTGAAGAGGGGTGAAACCCCAAAACAGGTCCTAGAATGCTTGTTTCCAGTCCAGGGGGGACCTGGCTTGGCA
Source organism: Lissotriton vulgaris (assembly GCF_964263255.1). Taxonomy (NCBI): domain Eukaryota; kingdom Metazoa; phylum Chordata; class Amphibia; order Caudata; family Salamandridae; genus Lissotriton; species Lissotriton vulgaris. Next base: position 1,979,994,548 of record NC_141689.1, read on the forward strand.
GTTCAGTCTGGGCTGTTCCCATGAGGCACAGGGTCAAGACTGATTTGCATACAACCAGGTCTAAACTGGGGTGGCATGGTGAGCAAAAGAATTATGGATTTAACCCAGATCTCTTGACTGGGGGTGAATGTTTTGATTTGTTCTGAATTCCGTCCATCAATTGAGTGTCTTCTGCTTTCTCGACGTAAGTGCGCCAGGTATGCCCAGACGTGGGTCCTGGGCTCACTGTGCCACTGGAATCAAGCTATCCTGGCTGAAGAAGGATATAACCCCGAAACGAGTCCTAGGATGCTTGTTTCCAGTCCAGGGAGGACCTGGCTTGGAAGTTCAGGCTGGACTGTTCCCATGACGCACAGGGCCAAGACTGATGTGCATATGGCCAGGTCTAAACTGGGGTGGCATGGTGAGCAAAAGAATGATGGACTTGAACCAGATCTCTTGACTGGGGTCAATGTTTTGATTTGTTCTGCATTCCGTCCATCAATTGTGTGTCTTTTGCTTACACACTATAACAGTAATCCCAATTACAGTCCACCCACCCTTCAGCAGTTTCTCTCAACACAGCCGCTCACTATTTACCCTTCCAACCTCTCCTTAGTTTATCTCAAATCATGATCCACTGCACCACCTGCTCAGTCACAGTTGCCTTCTCTAAAAAATACTGTTGCAAAGCACCCCATTTTGGGTAAATGTGGGGCATGGTTAGATACCCCTTGCTCAAAGGTAAAAGAAGAACTGACAGACGTCTCCCATTCTTCCCTATGACAACTTTTGCTCACCCATAGTCAGTGTTATGACTCAGATAACCCTGCCAGCGAAACTCTAATTCATAGAGTTTATATGTAGATGTGTGAACTTTCACAGATGTTAGTATTTTAAAATAAATGGGTCATTTATTAGGTGCAATCAGTACGTAAACCTCATGTATCAACATAATGATAATTAATATTATAATATCAGCAGTCATCATATATACGAAATTGAACAGTACAAAAATCTCAAGGCATTTTACATCATGCATACCTACTAACTGTTATATATTAGTCTGAACCCTACCTAACAATCATATATATAAGGCTCCCTGTTTCCGTTTTTACTGATTGTTACAGATAAATACAGACAGAAAACATTCATTTTTTCGTCTGTATTTATTTTTAAATGTGGATAAAAATGGAAATTGAGTTGCTTTTTGAGTAATTCTAAATACTGTCTACTATGACTATCAGGCCAATAAATGTGTGGATTGATAGATAAGGGGGTTAAAAATTAAAGACGTTTTAGTGGGGGCGTGGCCAAGATGGCGGGCTAGGTGGACATGGTTTGCCTCGGCTCCCCGGCCCGAATCCCGATTTCGCCTTCCTACAGTAGTGGCGACCTCCAACACGGGCGATTTTTGCCCAGCAGAGCCGACAGGTGATCACCGGCAACGAGACCGGCCTCCGGCCCGGACCAGCGGGACGAGAGAAGGAGCGGCCGCTCCGGCCCGGAGCGGGAGACGGCCGCCATTGAGGCGGGCCCAGAGGGTGGACCGGGCTGGTGAGAGCGGCGGATCGTCCTGCGGTCTGCGGGCGGAGTAGAGGACGCAAGGAGCTGATGGCCCGGCTGAGGACCGGAGTGGAGAGAGAGCTCCCTGGAGCGGTGAGGCGCAGTGGCCGCCTGATTGCCGGCCGGCGGGATGATTCGCCCGAGTCCCCGGCTCCGGGCCTGGGCGGCCCCGACGAGGCCTCAATGGCTGAGACACCTGGGGTTCTGCGGGTGGCAGAGCCGCGTCTACCCCTCGCCCGCGGAGCCCGACTGGCTGCGACTGCTGGCTGAGACCAGGCAATCATTCTGGACACCGGCGGCGGCCGGGAGCGGTAGCCGCCCAACGCCCCACCGGCAGGCTATCTAAATCGAGGCCCCGGAATTGGGCCTAAGCTGATCTGGCAGACACCGGCAGCTTGGTGCAGCAGCGACGCTGGGTGGATCCGGAGGGGGCCCGCCAAACGCAACATGGACCATAAGAGAGGAGGGGGTTCCCCACACGGCACCCGGTGCCACACAAAAGCGAGGCCAGGACTACACCGGAGCAGGAGGTGAGATTGCGCGCTCCCGGGGGAAGCGCAAAGCTGGCATCCAGAGGCAGCGCGGACTGCAGCAGCCCCGGGTGAGAGGTGGGAACCCCGTTGCTGGTGCTGGGACTGCATGCCACACTAGAGGCCCGGAGGCTTTGGCGGTGCACCGCGCCGTTACCCTGGGAGACCGACCTGGAGCCTATGCTTCTGGACACGAGCTGAGGGGGGTCCCTGCTACCTGGCGAGCGCGAGTTGAGGCGGCACGCAGGAGCTCCGAACCTGGGGGTGACGGCTCGGCAGAACGGAACTCCGAGCGTACTGAAAGAGACAGACCCCCCCTGGAACGTGGGGAACGAGGCCCGACGCCTGCACACTTCCTTTGCGGCCCAGGGAGCCTTGGAGTGCAAGAAGGCCCGTATCGGAGTGAGGGCTGGGCCGCACATCTCGGGGGACGGGGAAATCGAGTCCCCGGCGGGAGGAGTAGGAGACATTCAGCGGGGCCGGACTGGGAGTGGAGAACTTGTTAAAAGCGGGAGACGGTGTACCCCGCGGACAGGGCCCAGTTCAGAGGTGGCGGCCAGGGGAGACTGAAGGCCGCAGTGGTGCCAACGGGGAGACCGAGTAGCTCCCTGGGGGGTGAGAGCAGGCCCACTCCTCATCCCGTGCGTGGCGCGGTCCTGTCCTAGGGGGCAACATGGCCAACTCGAGTCGCAGGACCAACCGCACCATCACAGATATGCTCAACAAACCTACTACCAAGGGGGGGAAGACTCAGATGCCCCCCTCCACCCCGGCTGACGCGGGGACGCAACGCCAGGAAGAGCACGACGCTCCCATCACTCGCACCTTTCTGGAAACGCTATTCAATACCCTCAGGGAAGACTTCCAGGCTTTCAAACAAGACATTGCCGGAGAACAACGAGAACTCCGTCGAGATCTGGATGGTCTGGGGGAAAGGGTAGCAGCAGTGGAGGAGACCGGCCACGCACGCAGTGAAGAACTAGTGAACCTGCAGCAGGAAGTTCTCCGTCTTCAGGAGCAACAGCTCGGCCTGCAGGCGCACGCTGAACACCTGGAGAACCTCTCTCGGAGAAATAATATACGGGTCAGGAATGTTCCACAGAATGCCGAAGGGAACAGTGTTGCGGGATACCTGCAGGACCTCTCCCGGGAGGTATTAGGTGAAGCGGAGGACTTCCCCATTCGCATTGACCGAGCTCATAGGGTGGGCCTGCTGCGACGGGCCCCGGCCCCACCTCCAGACATCCTAGCTTATCTTCCGGACTTTCCGTTGAAGGAGCGGATCCTCCAGGAAGCCCAGCGGAAGCAGCCTCTGCAATTTCGAGGAGTGAATGTGGCATTGTTTCAGGACCTGTCGGCTATCACGCTGCAGAAGAGACGCGAATTTAAAGTTGTGACAGCTTATCTGCGCGAGAAAGAGATACCGTATTCCTGGGGCCATCCGTTCCGGATCATTTTCAAATGGCAGGGGAAATTGCACCAACTCCACTCTCTCAGAGACACCTGCGCCCTCTTGAACATCGACCTGCCAGACCTCTCAGACACAGAGGATGGATTGCCCCACGGTTCTCAGGACGGAGCGGCACAGCGCAACCAGGCAGACTGGCAGAGGGCGGGCCGGCGGCGCAGGCGTAGAGCGCGCCTAAAGCCGGACCCCGAGACTATTGCCCAGGAACAAGCGGCAGCTGTCCAGGAGGTGGTGCGGGACACCGCTATTCCCCCATGAGCAGTATGTTGGAGGTCGCTCATCACACATTGCCTTAACAGGGGGGGGTCGGGGGCCAGGGTGGCGCCGCCACTGTCACGTTCCCTGCAGAGACCTTCTACGGACTGGTGTTGCCCACCAGGACCGGGACTATGGTTTGCTCTCTTGGGTTCCAGGTTTGGATTCTGTTGGGGGGGGTGAGGTGGAGGGTGGTTGGGCACGGGCGGGATGGGCTTGGTGGGGCATGCTGGTTGGGGTTAGGGTGGGTTTGTTTTTTGAAGGGAAGGGAGGGGGGAGGGGGAGGACCTTCTTGTCCGCAGAAACTGAGAGCCTTCACTGCACTTTTACCTCTCAGGCCACTGACACGCACTGAACACGAGCACCCACGCACTCCACATCTGGTATGATGCCTCCACTGACTATTCTTTCCCTAAATGACAGGGGACTTAATAACCCCAACAAGCGCAGGGCGATCCTCTCCCTTTTAGAGCGCTCGCAGGCTGACATCTGCCTTCTACAGGAGACACACTTGCTGTCCAAGGACCATCACAGGCTTAGATCCCGCGCCTTCCCTGAGCAGCACTTCTCATCCGCGTCCAAGAAAGTAGCTGGGGTGGCCATACTGGTAGCGCGATCCTTTAAGGGGCGAGTGCTGCAGAAGGAGGCAGAAGTGAAAGGCAGGCTACTACTCCACCACTTCCTTGTGGCAGGGCAGACACTACTCATAGGCTCCATATACGCTCCTAATGAAGGACAGGAAAGATTCTTGCACTCTGCGCTTGAAGCGGCCACAGCCAACACGCACCAACACCTATTACTGGGAGGGGACTCAAACCTGGTGTTCCACAATGTCGCCGATCGCTCCAACCAGAGGGTGGGCCAGGTGGGGGCACTATCGGCAGAGGGCCATGCACATCTTGCAGACCTGGGTCTTACTGATCTGTGGAGAAACTTTCATCCCCACGACACAGCCTACACACACTACTCGGCATTGGGTAGGGCGTCTTTTTGTGTCGTCTTGCAGCGTTAATCCGTTTTCATGCATCGGGCGTGACGTGGCTCCAGATTCTTTACGGTACCCTAATCAGGACCCCAATGTAATCTGCAGAGAGAAAAAGGAGGGAAAAAAGGGGGGGAAGGTGGGGGAACAACATTCGAACACATCAAATGTAAGGGCACGAAAAGTCCTTTACTTACCGCATACTCGTACTTATCTCTTCGGGATATAATCCTTAGGGTCTTGGTCTCTGAAGTCAAGGGGGGAGCGGACAATGTGATAGATGGTTCATGGGGGGGGGTTCGAGGATGGCCTGAAGGATCGTGTGTAGGGAAACGCTAAAAAAGGAATCAGAGGTGCCTAGCGTGAGGTACCCGGTTTTGTAGATGTATCCGGCCATCGGGATCCTTAAATCATTCCCAAAGCTGTGAGGTTCTAAGGCAGATCAGTTCTTCGTTTAACCCGGTACCTTAGTACCTTTGACCACCATATCTTTATAACATTTTATCAATCACACCGCTTTACTTTACCCATTCTCAGACGTCGAGGTCCTTCTCCATACGTTAGTTCCCGAGCTTAGTCGCATTTTTTTGGAGGCAACGTATCATACCTTCGATTCGGTCATCAATCCAGGGCCGAACAAGCATTTCTTCAGATAACCTTAAAAAAAGGAGCAGAACGGTTGCGTACAGGAAAACCCTCCCACCGATACCCGCATTTACAAAAGTATGCGATGCCTATTCATAGTTTTTAAGACCTTTATTTGTATAATCATTCAGTACGTAAAATGTGAGAGCGCAATCATAATTTAGCCTGACATGTCGTCGATGGAAGCACATACAGTAGGGGGTTATTTTGTAGCACAAGAACATGTAAAAAAAGGCCTAATTTATTATTTGCAAGTAACTAAAAACATTTCATTGCGTGACGAGGGAATCAGGGGCATTTCAGTTCATAAATGGAAACACAGTCAAGCTCATCGGAATCACATTTCCTAGATGTAAACCGTGGGTGTGCATCATAAGCGACGTTATGTACCAGTTACAATAAATATCAAAAATAAATCGTTCATTGAAATCAACATTTTTACGGAACCCCTCTCAAATGTTCGCCAAGTGAACCCTCCTCCCTTTCTCATCGAGTGCACAATGGTTCGTATATATATCTTAGTACATCAAGTTTCATTAGCTAAGGAACACCACGAGGCATCCGTTAGTTTCCATTGATACCGGCGCCATTTTGGGCGAGGCCGGTTTAGTCCGGAAGTAGCATCAGAGGAAAAAAATGTCCCCGACGATTGGCGGTTGGACCAGGGTCCCTTTCGGCAGTTCAAAAGAAAACTGTGCTAACAGAGGGGCTGGTGGTGTGGACCGTCAATCAAGAGAGGGAGGGGGTAGAGTCTTTCTTACCGGGTCATGTTGATGTTCAGCCGGAACTTGTTCGAGTTCGTTAGCCCATAATGTTCCTGGGTGGTTCAGACGGAAGCTGATGCAGACACGAGAGCACCGCCATCTTGTTGCTGTGCCGCGGTTATTTCATTAGTGACCAATGCAGCTGTTCCCCTCCGGAAGCCTGAACGGGCTGAGGGCTCTTGGGACTTTGGTAGAATCTTCAAAGTCGAAGGGATGTTTGTCGATGGTGGGGGCCTGCGCCCAGGTGGGCAAGTGCCCGAGTTGCAATTTCGGACAAAGTTACTCCAGCGGCCTAGACCCGCCTTTCGAGGGCCCAGATGCCATTTTGAGACCCTGCGGCGGCCACCCTTCGTCGTATCCATCAGGAGTGGAAGAAACTTCTTGTGATGGCGAAAGACAGAGCATCATGCTGCTGGAGCAGGACATTTTGGTTCGGGGCGCCAGGGTGCAGCAGTGGAGCCCTCGTCTGGGGAGGTGAGGGAGGCTCGTCCGTGCCGCCTTCCTCTCCCGGCGCATCCTACGCCGTCCCTTTTGAATCAGGGGTGCACATGATGACCACCCTACACCCCTGATTCCGACTCTTGGGGGACCATCGTGCGTCCGGTGTTATTCAAGTAGGCCCATCAGACATTGTGTGTCCTGTACTATGCAAATATACCAGTCGGGCATTGTATGTCCCGTGCTGCGTAAATACATGTGCGTCGGGCATTGTATGTCCTGTGCTAAGGAAATATACCAGTCGGGCATTATGTGTCCTGTGCAGCGTAGGTATATAGCCGTCGCCCGGCTGGAGGACATCGGCGCCGGACCAGGGCAGGGAAGCCTCCTACCTGTGGAGGTGGAAGAGGCTCGTCCGCGTCGCCTCTTCCTCCCTGCCCACCTTGCATCCGCTCGATGGAGGAATTTGTGATGGCCGGACCAGGAGATACGAGGGAGTGGGTCATTTGCATCCGCCCCCTCCCTACTCGCGGCCCGGGGGACGCCATCCCTGGAAGGGTAGTATGGGAAGACCATTTCATTGCCTGCTTTGTGGAGCCTCCAGTACCTTCTCGCCAGCGATCTCTTTTGGCCCATGGCTGCTGGCAGGCCCCGCCCCACACGTGCTATGTGTTTCGGATGGGCGGGACCATCGAACTGTTACATTTCGAGGACTTCCGGAGTGAGCATAATACGTTTTATATTTCTCCTATTAGTACAGTTTGTTTTAGAGAGTGTTCTACTAGTTATTCTATTTACCGTTGGTTGTGTGTTTTCTTTACCGCAATTAAATCCTAAGTTATATAATAGACGCTTGGCTTCCTTGAGTCTTTTCTCTAACGGGGGGTTGTTTACACTGGCCTGCAGTTGTGTTTGTTTTTCAGAGTGGGGGAGCAACAGAGAGCAATCAGTCCCAGAACTCTAACATGTCGTTAAAATTGGTCTGACGAAATCTGTGCCATCGAGCATAATCAAACGGGGTGGTTCTGTCTGTCCTGTCTGCACTAGTCTGATTGGTTTTTATCTCGCGTCTTTTCCCTTTTTGTCGGCCTGTTCTTTCTGTAGACCCTCCGTTCTTACCTATGCTCTGCAGAGTCGGGCATTTGGCTTTCCAGTGCCCGAGACATTTACAGAAAGCACATTGGTTTTGTTTTAAATCTGTTCGTCCTGTGTATAGTGTCGGGGGATTACCTTCGGGTCGTTGTGTTCCGGGGTTGGCTTGTCGGCACATCCCTTTACACCGTTCCCTTTTCATGTCTACTCCTCGGAACTGTGCCATCGCTGGCCCTTCCCTTTGCCTACTAGACGTTTGGAGGGTTGTCCGTCGTGTCCCTTCACCTTTTCCGAATTCGTCGCCTTCCCTTCGTCGTGTGGCTTCTTTACGCCACATACCAAGACTATCGAGCATAATAGGTGTTGTTTCATTCCTACGAAGAGCTATTTCTACTGTTTCTATTTTGTCAAGATCAAAGGATCCTCTCAGTGGCCACTGACTTTCTCGATCCTTTTTCGTATATTTATGCCACAGCTCACTATAGGCTATAGCGATTAATCCATGCTTCATGAACATGTCCTTATTAGGGGTGCCTTCCAGCGGAGCCGGATGGTTCATCTCTAATAAGCGGTCCGGGCTAAAGAGGCTACTAACCAGTGGGGAGAAGACAGGCATGACGGATCACAATGGGGATAATAGTCAGCACTACCTATCTTATCACTGCGCGCAAAGACTAGACAGAATATTTCTATTCTACGTTGTTTGCAGGCAGTGAATACCTCATGAACCAATCTTGAGCAATCAATGTTAGGTCAAAAATAAAAAATCAATATGGTCAATGGGGAGAATAAGTAGGCTCGCAAAGGTTCGCGTCACCTACCCTTTCACTATCTGTAAAGAGGGGACCTATTCTTCCCTGTTTGCAGACAGAGAATCTCCAGAAAACAATCTATAACAGTTAATCAATGGGGGGGGGAGGGGGCAATTGTTCAATGGGGGAGAAAGATAGGTCCGACGGGTGCGTACCTATCCTTCGCTGTTTATAAAGGGAGAGCCTGTTGTTTCTCCGTTTGCAGACAGTGAATCTCCAAATAAATTAACAAAAAGTAATACTAGTATTTTCTCATCAATTATCAATCACTTTCAATTATCAATCACTTTCGCAATTTGTCGTGTTTACACGACCTTACCCGGACCGCATGGACAGTTTCTTGTCTTCCGAATCCAGCGCCCGATCGTCCTCTTCTCTTCGTACTTCTCGTGGCACTCCTGATGGTTCCCAGTCAGGACCGCAGATCACTCGGGAGAGGTCTGTTCGGAACCAGTGAAGTTCGGATGATCGGCTGTCAGACGAGGGTCTATCAGACAGGGTACCTTCCGATCGTTGCAGTCGTTCACTCTGTCGTTAGGACCTCTCCCACTGGATCCACGAGTCGCTGATGGGCCCCACGCTGGGCGCCAATTGTTAAAAAGGGGTTCCAAAGACAACCAGTAACCAAAGACCCTTTTTTGTTGCCCGGCGGTATCGCCTCTATGACCCACCAATGTTAATCAATGAAGAAGCAGGCGCTGGAGACTGGAAGGCAGGAAACGAGGATTTTATTCTCTCAGGAGGAGAACACATCAATTCAGACAGCAAGTATCGTCACGAGGTGCTCTAACCACATCTCTGAGGCCTGGCCTCTTATACTAGGGTTTATGATCTTTATTGCACATAACACATTCTCGTAACACTTTGGTACTTGAAAGAACATCCTCGGAATCTCCCCTTCGGACTCGTTCCCACATACATTTACAGTTGGATTCCCCACCCCGGTCACAACAGGTGATGGTTGTCGCACAGCAGGGCATTCCGCCGATTCACGGAATGCATGAGTTTGATCGGATCTCATAGGGTGGGGGCTTTGATCGGCTCGAGGGTCTCTTGATGGGGAGGGGAAGCTTCCTACTGTATGGGGTAATAAACAGCATCCGCAGGGTCAGGTGGCGGCCTGGGAACAAGGAGGACAAACGGGGACACAGGAAAAGGGGGTTTGCATCAAAAGGATTTTGAGGCCATGAAAGGAATGAGGGGAGGTGTTGCGCTGGGAACAGGATGGGGTTCTGTGGTGAAGCTGCGCTGAAGAGGGGTTTATGACCCAGGGCATGAGAGAGCGGGGGTTGTCAGTGTGCGGGGGGATGCTTGCGAGGTTAAGAGAGAGAGAGAGACGCGCTGGCTATCAGCGAGGGGCAGGGAGGCCATGGTGCTCAAAATGGCTGCCGCTTACGCGCACGAATGGGCTCGAAAAGGGGCAAGATGGCGCCGATAATGTTCACCAAGTTTGTATTAATTTTCCACAGTATGCGCGGCTAGATTACCTACTTTGCTACGCTCAATTGGCAGCGCGCACGCACGGGATGGAGATACATCCGGCCTCGCTCTCGGATCACTCCCCGATCTCTGCATCCTTCCTAGTACCCTATACACCCAGCCCGCAACGTCACTGGTGCCTATGCGACGGCTTGCTGCAGAACCCCTCCTCAGTGGAGAAGATCAAGGCAGCAATCAGCCAATTCCTCACACATAATGCTAACAGAGACACCTCCAAAGCTACCCAATGGGCAACTCTAAAAGCGGTCCTCCGAGGCGAGTTTATTTCCCTAGCGGTGGCCAACAATAGGGAGAGCGCGCAGAAAAGAGCCGACCTCACACAGCGCGTAAAGGAACTCGAGCAACTGCACCAACGCACCGGAGCGGCCAGGGCGTGGCGCCAGCTCTGCACAGAGCGGAAGATGCTTGCCGCACTTGATCAGGACGTCGCGGAATTCGCAGCTATACGCCTGAAGCATGCCTACTACACAGGTGGGGAACGCTTCGGGAGACTGCTAGCATGTAAGCTGCGGTAACAGCGGCAGCAGCGGCATATCCACGCCATCCGAACCGCTCGAGGTGATACGCTCACCGAGGACGCTGCCATAGCGGCATCGTTCGGGTCCTTTTATGCCGTCTTGTATGAGGCAGACGGGCTGGACGTGGGATGCAGTAGCGAGTACCTCGATGGGACAGTTCTCCCATCACTGACCGAAGCGCAGTCTCAGTTCCTCGACAGGCCCATTGGTCTGGAAGAGGTCATCTCCGCGATTTCCCGCCTCAAGCTGGGGAAATCCCCGGGCCCCGACGGGTTCTCGGCGGCCTTTTATAAGACCTTCTGCCAGCAGGTGGCCCCCCTGCTGCGGGACCTCTTCAATACCTTTGATCAGGTCGGGGTCTATCACCCCAGACATTCTGGAGGCGGCGATATCGGTGATTCCCAAAGCCGGTAGAGACCCCACTCAGTGCGGATCCTACAGGCCAATATCTCTATTGAATGTAGACCTCAAGCTCTATACGGGTATTCTTGCGAGCCGGCTGGCGCCGTACATGCAACAACTGGTCGAACCCGTCCAGGCTGGCTTCATCCCCCAGCGGCAAACGACTGACAACACCAGACTCATCCTCCACCTTATTGAGGCTGGTTCACGCACGAGACCGGGATGTATGCTTCTTGCTTTTGATGCCAAGAAGGCATTCGACCGGGTGCACTGGCCCTATCTTGACCAGGCGCTCCAGAGATTCGGTCTAGGGGAGACTACCCGAAATCGGATATTTAATTGCTATAGACAGCCTACCGCGATGGTACGGGTTAACGGCCACACCTCCCCGCGCTTTCCAATAGGAAGGGGGACCAGGCAGGGGTGCCCACTCTCCCCTCTCCTGTTTGCGCTCTACATGGAGCCATTGGCGCAGAAAGTCAGACATCACCAACGCATTAAGGGCATCCCCTTTGGGGGAGACACACACAAGATCAGCCTGTATGCAGACGATGTCCTGCTCTCCCTGATGGACCCTATGCAGTCTCTGTGGACACTTTTAGTCGAATTACACTCCTTTGCGCAAGCCTCGGGCTTTAAAATCAACGTGGGGAAGTCAGTGGCCCTGAATGTGTCCTTACCCCCCGACGTGTTCGCAGATGCCAAAGCTGAGTTTTATTTGCAGTGGTCCGAGTCCACGGTCCCCTATCTGGGAGTCCTACTGGCGCCGACGGTGCGGGGTACGGTGGAAGCCAATTACGCCAAATTGAGTGCGCAAATTAGTGAGACGTTACGGAAGTCTATACATCTTTCAGACCCTGCCCCTGCACCCTCCGACGGGCTGGCTCCAAAAGACACAAGCGGATTTAGCTCGCTATGTTTGGAACGGACGCCGCCCCCGCTTTAAGCAGTGGATAGCGACTCTTCCCCCTGCACATGGAGGCATGGGTATGCCGGACCTCACCCTGTACTTTCAGGAAGCGCAGCTGCGTACCTTAGTGGAATGGTACAAACTTGAGTCTAGTAAGCACTGGCTCTTCCAGGACCAGGCGGTCGCTGGTCGACCTCTCCAGGGTGTACCCTTCCTGCCGCGATGCCACAGGCCCCCTAACCTCTACGCATCCTATATCACGAGCACGGTGATGAAAGTCTGGGATCAAGTAGCTGTCCGGAGAGAACTCACTTCGTTTCCCTCCCCGCTGACGCCCATATTCGGGAACCCCGACTTCACTCCGGGCCTAGACCCGCAGCTTTTTAAAGCATGGAGGTCCACTCCCTGTAGAGAGGTTGGGCACATGTTCAATCTGGAAGGCATCCTCTCCTTTCAGAAAGTGAAAGAGGACTACGGGATTCAGGAGGCGGACAGACTCCCATACCTACAGGTCCGGCATTGGGTCCTTCAACCTTCCGTTCGGCCAGGGGCGCAGCGTTTCCTCACGCCCTATGAGAAATGGCTCCTCACACGCACGTCCGAGAAGAAACTGCTCTCCGATCTGTACCAGCACTTACTTCTCCCTCACATATACACCTACCATCCGGGGAAAGCCAGGTGGGAGGAAGACCTCGGGAGGCAACTCAAGCGGAAGGAGTGGGAAGGGATTTATCACAGAGCCAGACACTCAGCCTACCACACCGGCCTCACCAAAACCCTGACTAAAGTGGCCATGTATTGGTACCATACCCCAGTGCGTATCCATCGTTGGGATCCCAAGGCAAGCGATCGATGTTGGAGGGGATGTGGGGAACGGGGTACACTCGAACACCTGCTATGGAGCTGTGAGAGGCTGCGACACTACTGGGACACCATCCTAGACCTTGTGGATGCACACTTAGACACCCAACTCCCTAGGTTCCCTGCTTATGTAATTCTTGGTTTGCCGAATGCACTAATGTATCCCTTGAAATCCATGAGAGGGAGGTTGATTGCCATAGCTCTGGGAGCCGCGGTGCAGAACATTGTTGCACGATGGAGAGACACCCAGCCCCTAATTCACCTGGGCTGGCTACATAGACTTTGGGCAGTTTTGGGGATGGAGAAGCTGTCCATGACAGCGGCGGGACGGAGCGAGGAGTTCGCAGATATCTGGCGGCCGTTCTTGTCTTTGCTCACCAGGGAATTTCGGGAGCTGAGCTGCCCCCGATACCTGCGACTGTTGCATCTCGCGGACACTCCGCTACCTGAACGTAAGACGAAGACCCGCAGGCGTAATGCTCATTGTGGAAAGGTTTGGTGTGGATTAATCAGAGGACAAGAAGGGGGTGGGGGATGGGGGATGGGGGCAGTGGGGGTCGTTTGGGGTTGTTTGGGGTTGTTTGGGATTTGATTTGGAGGCATAGATAATTTCAGCTTCCGACACGTTGCACTACTTTTTGACGCAGCCGACCCATCTGGGTTGTAGGCGGCTTGCTGTGTTTAATGAACCCTGACTGTTAACTATGCATACTGTGATTTCATCTAAGCATTGTAACTGTGTGGCCGGTGCCTCCACGAGCACAGGTCGGTATACTTTTTGCTCTGAAAAAACAGATTTAATACTAAAGACGTTTTAGTAAATTGTCTTTAACAGAAGTATATTTGCACAAGGTTGAAACTGAAATGTGCATATTGTCATATAAGTGCACTGATTTATTTTCGTGTGTTCACATCACTGAAACCTGGCAGACATAGCATGAGTGCAGATTGATAGGTTAAATAAATGCAGAAAAATACTAATTTCAGCTTACTTTTCCCACAAAACCCAAAATAAATATGGATAAATACAAATAAAATTAGCAAAAAATAAAAATGGATAAATACAGTCGGAAATGGCAAAAAAATAAATACCATAAAACCGGAAGCCCTATATATATATATATATACATATATATATATCTAAACACACACAGTCCTTACTTCCAGGTCCGTTCCGCAATTAAGGGCACTCACAGCACTTTCACGTAGTTTCTCATTGCCAGTTTATTTTTTGGCGCTGCACAATCGTATCAACAAACACGTTTCGGCGTTGCCGCCTTCGTCAGTGTCGATGATACAAAATGTCAAAATGTTTAAATAAAGTTACAACGTAACATTTTCACGTGATTAAAATCAAAATAAGAATGAAAATAAAAGAAGGCACAGTGAATTTTCTGCATTACTGTGGCGGCCATCTTGAAGTGTCAGAGGAACGCTTACCGTGCGGTAAGGAGGCACCCGAGGCAAAGAAGAGTGACGGGTGGTGAAAAGGAGAAACAGAACATATATATATCTATATTTGTTACCAGCCTCAGGTTTATTGTATCAGCTCTACAATTAGTAATTTCCCTAATTACAAATGCCAAGTTATGTACTTATCCCTGCATTCCTCAGAGAGCTGTTGGGCCTTCAGTTGGAAAATGGCACTCAGTATCTCCCTTCAAGCAGCCAGTCTTCTTGTCTGCCCCTCCCAATTTTATGGTTCTCCTTATACTCTTCTCTCTTATGATTCTCTAGGTGAGGGAAGTTGGAGCTGTTGTGCTGTCTTTCATAGTTACAATGTAAAAACAAACATGGCAAGCAAATAAATCTAACTTTGCAGTATTCTTCCGAACAATTCTTCTCCATCCATGGTCGCATGGCTTTGCACCATTAATCACTTACAAGTAGCTTCCTAAACAGCAGAATAGAAGAGTCTTCTCTGCTACATTTCTATAATTTTTGTTAGCGTAACAAAAGTAACCCTTTTGTTAAAAAAGTATGGCAATTTTGCACACATTATTAGTCATCATTTCCATTCAATAGTATTACTTACCTAGACCTTAACTTGTCTACATTCATAGGTAGTGTCCCATATTTAACATGCAATTAGCCCTGATTAGTATGTCAAATGTATGTTTTATCAGGAAAACCCTACTACAAATGTCACTACTGTTCTTTGTGCAAGGGAACTCACCCTTAGAGGACACTTTCAGCTCCACGACTCCCCATGCAGGAACATCCTAGAGAAGGGAAATATTGGAGGGTGGCAGCTCACGCGTAGTAAGTCAAATTTGGGAAAAATTGTGATTTTGGCCTCATAAGCAAAATGTTCTAATTTTCACACGTTCCATATGCATTTTAAAATGTACAAAAAATAATAATACATGGGGACCACTTGAACTATTTGCAATACAAGCTAAATCTCATGGTACATATTTAGTCGCAAAATAATCACACAAAAGCTTCTCAATCCATATAAGAGGAGGAAGCCAAACGCTTAACAGTAATAACGTCGTTATTAGTGTTTCATCAATATTCAATACTTCAACCTACCCAACGCATTTCGTCCTGTAAAGGACTTCATCAGGATTATCATGATCTTATATGATTGCTTTGTATTTAAGTGCAATCTGAAGGAATATGATAGTTCAGGGATAATGTATTCCCAAGAGGGATATCATATGGACATGATATACTCCTGAAAAGCTGTGCGTATCCAGGGAAAATGGGACAAAAAGGACAAAGCGAGTATTCTCTCCTTAGTGGGATCGGCAAAGTAATGCAGCATTGCATGTATCAGTCCTGCTGCTGGATAATGGCTTGTCACAAGACACAGATTTTGAGGATTATTGCATGGAACAACAGTATGATGGGCCAAGCTATCTTGTTGTTGCATCTTCTACAGGACCAATTAAAAAAGGTGTCTGAAGGGTTGGCAGGTGTGGACAAAAATTCACAAGCACATGGCTTAGCTGCGAGCATAATCCTTCACTTGGATGTTAACATAAGGCTACAAAGATACATTGTGTTGTCCAAAGGGTACATTTGTGTCACAATACTTGAACCACAGTACAAAAAAATTCTGTCCACTTTCATTCCTATTCAGAAAGGGATGTTTTGCAATGCAAGACGTGAATTGTTGAGCAAACCAGAGACCTAGAAGTAGAACTGGTGGAAATTAGATTCCTACTCCCTGGCCGAAATTATGGGGTACCGCCTTCAACTTCCAAAGAAGGAAGTGCTGTTGACTCACAGCAGCCAACACAAGCAACAAGAACACCAGCAGCAACCACAACAATAGGAACAGAAGATCAACCCTAAACGTTGCATTGGTTTAATTTAAAAAGACAGTGCTTAAGTTCTGTGCAAAGGCAAAAGAGGTTGAGCAAATGGCAACACCAATGAACAGTCAGAGGATGTTCCAGGAGTATCCGGATGAGCCGAGAGAAGTGTATGTGGATGTAAACCCATTTGTATATTAGAATGGGAAGATGTGCCAATGGCCAGAGCTCAGCATGCTACCAATAAAGTATCTGGCTTGTAACATAGCCAGTGTGTCTGCTGAGTGTGTGCCCAGTGCAGCTGGTGCAGTTGTTACAGTGAGAAGGACCAGTCTTTCACCTCAAAAAATGGAGAGATTGGCAATGATCAAATGAACCAAGACTTCATACCACACAATTACACTGTTCCTGAAATACCACAGGATGAGGATGAGGGTGATTGGTCAAACTGAAATGTGTTAGATGACTAACTCTTTGGTGAGCCACCTAAGTTTGAGAACACATTCTACTTTCCTGACTGAGTAGGCCACCATAAAACTTTTACTTCATATATTGTTGAACTACTTTCACCAAAAAAGGATGTTACTAGTAGAACATTATGTTTGTGTCTGACTTATGCAGCCCTGCCATTTTTAGGCTCATCTATGGCCGTACTGGAGTGGGACCAATTTGCACAGAAGAAGCCTCCCCAATCAATTCAGGACATTAGAGACAATGCCTGCCTTTCTCCCACACCTATCCTCCTTTTTTTATCAACTAGCAGGGCTGCCCCAATAAAGATCATCTGATTTACAGGTCTGAAAAATTCCAATGTGTTGCTCGGATCAAAGAGAAAATACAAATGTGGACCTACCACAGTGTTTGGATTGGAAAAGGTAACTATTGCACGAATGAGAGATATATTATTGAATGATTGTGAGTGATGATTGATGATTCACGTGGTGCCAGACAGTGAGGGAGGGTTTCAACTAATTTGTAAAATTGATTTTGATGATTTGCAATGTTTGGGGGCGGATGGGTGATTTCTTTTCCTGAAGGTGATTGAACCTTTCACACTTACTGAGATTTGCTTGCAGGGTCCACTCCTTTTTTCTGGTTATTCAGAGACCAGACCAGTCATTTCAGATAACAAACACAAATCTACTTAAAATACTCAAATGCTGTTTCTCTTTTTGTTCTTCAAATGCGGTGCGCTATAGTTCTAAGTTACATCATTCAGGACAAAGTTGGACAAATTCATTTCTCGGAGTCAGGAGGAGGATGGCAGGACTCAGGGCAGAACTACCTCGACAGCCAGAAGAAGGAAATTATCGACTTCAAATGAAAATCATGATGATGTTGATTTTGATGCCTATTCAGCTCTGTGGACTGAAGAGAAGTGCTTTGATTTGGGAAATTCTGCTGAGTGTGTGTGCAGGTTCAAATGTGAAACTCTTCTTATGTGTTTGTGGTCAGGGGGCCTGCAACTTGTTACTAGAGACAGACTTGTGATGCCACATTAACACATAATGCACATACTTGGCCAAAGATAGGATAAGGATAAGGATAGGTTGTAAATTGATCTCACTTCTCAGTAAATCGATCGCAACCAAGTCATAAAATTAATGATTGCAGCAAGCTATATTCTTGCTCTGCCTCTGAGTCTTTTTTGTACCCTCCTCATGAAGCTTCACTTCTGGCCTTTTCCTTGACTCTACAATATCATTTCTGTTTTACAATCTGCAGGCCTTCACTTCTCCTGCACAAAAGGCGAAAGCTCCATTACACTCCTGCTTACCTTACTGGACAGGTTCAACAAGGCACCCAAGAAGGACATTCTGAGAAGAATGCAGATGCACTTCCCAATTTATCAATATAGTATTATTTTTCATTCAACAATCATCAGTTTTAGGACTGTGTGGGTTTACTTCACTCCTCAATAATTTGTTTTTTTCAAACCTAGATGACAGAACATTTATATATATTATAACTTGGGTCTCTGGGGCTGAAGGACTGCGTCCAATACATTTAACTGAACTGTGTCATTCCTTAATTTCTCTCCCCACAGATTGATGATGATGTGTTGCTTATCAGCCTGATGAATATTTTTGTTGTGTAGTTTTTGTCCTTGTCACACCTATCCCCAAATCTCCTTTCCCAACCCTTCATCAAACCCCTAATTCTCTTGAGGTGTGACTTAATTTACAACATAAATGGCAGACTTGGTCGGGCGGATGAGGTGAAAGCAACACCAATGTCCCTGAGCAATAGCCCACACCAGCCCCACTTACCCACCCATGCAGGGAAGGGATCCATATTTTAGATATAGAGCATCATTTGTCAACATCATCATTCAGGCCTTGTGTTGTGTAAACACTTAACCTGTCCACTTCTGACTTTGAATCCTCTTCTCCTGACTCAAGGATTTTGCAACTTTAGTTTTAATTAAATACTAGCTCCCCATTGCTCAGAAGAGTTACTATTGCTAGTTTTTGTTATAATATCAGGTATTCTTTATTGTGTCAGTCTGCTCTCAGTCTTTGCAAAGCTATGATATAAATATAACATACTAATTCTGTGTTTTCCTTTCAGTTTAGTTGCCAGTGATGAATAATCGTTTTGATAAATCCTATGGTGGGAGTGGGAGCTCACTTTTGATGCTTTCCCTGTTAGCACTGTAGCCTTCTAATACTACCACCACCATTAAGCAGACACCTTTGAGAATTCTGAGGTAAGGTTTTGGAAGATTGCGAGAGGTAGCAGCTATTGCTTCATCTATTCAGGTAAGAGAACTATGGAATGAAGTCAACTAGTTTAGTTGTTAAGTAACTAACATCTACTGCAAATAAGTAATGTCTTGTTTATCTAGGTTGTTGTAGGTAATATAGACGATTGCAACATGCCCGCCTAATGATCATTATAGCTACAGATGGTGGTAGGACAAGTGTATAACTAACTGGTAAACACTTTGATAAGCGAATTGAAAAAACAGGCTGCAGGAAAAGGCAACAGTGGAAGGCAAAAGTAAAACACAAAAAAACTACTTCAGAATAATTTTTACTTTTTATACTAAAACCCACGCTCTACATGCACCCCTCTTCTCAGACAAATAAATACCGTCCCAACCATTGTCCAAAGTCCAAAGAAGAGTCGAAAACGAAGTCCAAAATTCCTCCAACTGCCCTTATCGATTTTCACCCTCGCCACCCACAACAAAAGTCCCTCTCACTAAAACAAATATAAGAAAGGGTTTAGATAAGGGCATTATCAATGCAGGTCCGGAGTTGTTCCTGTTGTCTCTCGAGGCATGCCATCTGACGGAGAAGCTACGTCTTCTTGCGATGTTGGAACTGGTGGTCTGGGTAGGGGGGAGCAGCAGTGGTGGTTTAGGCATCTGCTAGCTGCCAACAGCACTGGTTATGGCGTTGCAGGGAGGTGGAGGTACTGTTGACTGGCTGGCAGAACTGGGGCCCAGGCACTGGCAGATGCTGCCGTCTCAGACTTCTCCTCCTCCAGAGCACACAGCTGATAGTATTCAGCCTGAATACCCTCCGACCTTAGACACTGCATCCAAGTAGGTGGTGGTGGTGGACAGATGGAGTGATAAAAATCAAAAAACTTTGCTGATAGAAAAAGTAGCAGCTATCTGCCCTTATTATAAATAGTATAGGGACATTTTATCACTACTGTTGATTCCAGGGTGTACTGCGTCATCGCGCTGAAGAAAGTCCAGCACCCTTTAGAGTCTTAAGTGGACTGAAACATATTGGCACTAGGGTCTTAGGACAATAATATCCCAAACAACCCTATTTTTTTCTCAATTTTAATATCCCGGACAGATCCAAGAATAAAGGGAAACTGGGATCTGTCTATGGGTTTTTATTCTTTATTCCCCCTTGGCCAAATACTTCTTTAAGAGCTCCCTGAAATATGGTTGAGCCCACCCTTACATCTAGGTGTCAGGGTGACCCAATGAAAAAGCATGACACCACTAGGTTGTGTGAGGGTATATAAAACAAAAGTACTTGCCTCCTTTCAAACTTCCTAGTGGCATACTACTCATAGCTTCACATAGGGATTTCCCATAACTATTTGATCAGGATCCATCTAGGACAATAGTCATAGAATACGATTAAGGTATCAGGGGAGTAATTTGTGTGATTCCGTGTAAAAACACAGGAGGATGTACTCCAGCTTGAGTGTTCCTTTTGGCCCTTCCGGTATCGAAAGTGTCCTCTCTCTGGTTTACCTTTGTGTAGCATAGGTGGTGGTGGACCAGCAGAAGTAGCTATATCAAGAAACAAAAAAAAGAAAAAAGGTAAATTGTAAAAAATGTTCTGTGCAAACATATTTGAAATTATATAGTGGCACAGTAGCAGTACATTGCGGGTTCCCTTGGGCCTTTGAAATCTTATGTGATTAGGAGAGTCGCAGGGCCTTTTTTTCACCCACCCATGCCTCACTTAAAAGGACTGACAGGCTGAAAGGAATTAAGGGAGAATGACACCAGATAAAAAGAATGGAGTGGTTTGTTTTTCTTTTAAATGATGTCCTAGTAAAAAGCCAAACAGACACTTGATGTTGAAAAATAAAAATAAATTACCTCTCATTAATGAGTAAGGCATTATGCATTATTAAGGTACATTTATGCATGTTGTGCTAAATTGATGGAGGCATGCTAGCTAGCGCATCGGGTACTTTGCTACTCTCTGCAGTCTGCATCTGGGGCAGCTGTAATGGACAAATATGTTACTTTAATTCCAATGGCCCTGCTCTTCTTCAAATGTTTTTCAATTCTTTCCCGACTCCAAAAAGGCTGGTGAATAATAATGATACTAAGTCACACAATTCACATATAAAATGTAGATATCCTGTCTGCAGTAAGCAGACGGTGGGGAAAATGATGCACTGGATTACAGGGAAAGGAACGGGATATAGATTTTATTTGGCATTTTCATCACAGAGTAGCTCACAAGCAAAACCTAAAATCAGGCACTAAGTCCAACTTTACTCCCTGGATTTGCCCTCCACCACAAATTTATTTTTAATAAATACATTTTCTTAGCAGTAAGGAAATGAAACGTAACTTATACTGCATGGTAAGTCAGAGGGATTAGGCCGGGTAGGTAGAGGTTTTGGTATAGAATAGTGGGGTGTCACTGATTATCATCATGCACCTAAGCTTTGGCTTAGTCAGTTGCTGTAGTTGACAAATGTTGAGAGGGAATAATTTGAACCAGCATTAATCTGTTATAGAAGCAATTAAATATATGAATTACTTGGACAGAAAATGTGGCACATTCCAAGAATGGATTTTCCAATTTTTTTGGTAAGCTAGGACAAAATTTAGGAAAGAATAAAGAATTTAAGTACTAGGAGGTGACTGAGGGGGCACAGGAAAGGAATGGAAACACACCCTGTTTTAGGTTTGAAGATTTTGAAAATGTCGCATTAACTCAAGCAGATGTACATTGGAAAGCCAAAACTGCAGTGCCAAACTAAATCATGCTGCAGTTAGGTAATGGGTGTGAAATGCCAAGGAGAGGGAGGTGATGAATGATGATGGGTGGAATGCCTCACTTATCAAATAAAGTGAGTATATTAATCATGAGTAAATAAGCAAGAAATGTGACTTACCACAACCCATCCCTGTTACTCTCCCTCTGTGTCTGGTGTTGCCCCTGGCCCTAGCACTGGTGGCCTGTGTGGCTAGAACAACATTACACATTTTAGATCACAGATTTGACTCTCCTTTTTACTTTTTGTTTAACAAACTACAACTGCAATACATCACTACAGTTTGGTTAGCAGTATCTTCTATCCAAAACATTACTTTGGAAATTCTGTTGGTTAACAAAGCTAGAAGCCGCCCAAACTATTTTTCATAATGGTGGGGAAGAGCTATGATGCTTTGAGTCATTAAAGCACAATGAGGGGGTGAAATAAAGTGGTCAATGGAGGACATATGGTCTTGGTTAGCAAATGCAATGGGACCTCATACTACTTTCCTGCTATTCGGCACTGCCATGGAAACTCCTGGTATAAAATGAACGATAACACAACATCATGGGGTTTAACTAAGATCATGGGCACTCTTTCAATAGGCACTCTCTCATTTAATTGTTTGAGCATGAGTAAGAAAAAGAAGGCCTTCTCAACAAACGTGCATAGAGAAAAATAGCTTACTTGGGCCTGCAATCTCTACAGTAGAGCACCTAAAATCAGTACTCCTAGTCTTACAGTACCAGTCCACAATGTATATAAAAGGCAGTGAAAGCTTACTAATAAATCAGAAGAAAGCTACAGACTACTAGTACAAACAAGAGAATGTCAGCTACAGAACCATGAATTATAGAAAAAAGGTTAATACAGGGATAACAAGAATTTAACATACAGATAGGAGAGGAGTTGAAAATAAAAGGAGACAGTATAAAATTAATAAACAAGGTTTTATTATTTTAATAGTGGGGAGAGGTAAATGTTAGGGGACTAATAATAAACAGATTTAATGGGCACGCAGAGCCATCAGCCTCTGCTGTGGTGGTGGTACTTCCACCCACCACAGCCCTGGATAATTCCCTCATCTTCTTGCTCTTGGGTGCTAATGTGAGGAATACAGAAGATAACAAAATAGAGTAGTGGTACAGTTAATCTCCCCAAAAATATTATGACAGGCTAAGGCAAAGACAGGAACAGTGTACTTTTCTAAATCAGATCGCTTATAGTACTATTATTGAGTTGGCCTATTCCTAATTTCCTAAACCTAAGCCCTGTTCCTAATTTCATAAACTACACTTGGAACTACTAATGCATTGGATTTGCAACAAATGTTGTTTGCTTCTCAACGGCCTTTGATGAGCCAACTCAGTCTCTTTTTTCAAAGCATAGATGCATACTATGAAGATTAGAAGATTGAAACTGTATGAGCTATATAAAGAAAGGCACGTAGAAAACGAAATCACTGATATTACCGCTACTACTATCTTAGTGACAGCACAGAGTCTGCAGGACTACTTAAAAAATCAGCCCAAGCAAGGGACACCGCCGATGTGTATGATTAGGTAGTGCTGAGCATCTGGCTAGCTCAAACTCAATCACATAATATTCATAACATAAACTTAACTTACCTCTGAGTGTGAGAAGTATGATATTTGAAAAAAAAAACATATTACTATTATAGAACAAAAAAAACAAAAAAAACTCACCAAGCCCTGCAACTTCAACACCCAGCAGGTCAAGCAGGTCCTGTTCATGCTCAATGATATCTGCGGTGTGTCACCTGCCTCATCGTGCACTGCAACCCACTGAGCCACCGCACACACAGCACATTCTCCTCACAGCAGCCGATGCTACTGCAGGGGGTACCCCCGTATATGCATGCCCCCAGCATGGAGGAGAGGTGGCACTGCAAATAGAAAACAAGTGCGGCCACATCTACCTCAGAACAAATGGGGTGGGCTGCACCCCTTGGCGGTGCCAGCTACCACAGGGTGTGCGGCTTGAAGAAGAATCACTGGCACTACCACTGGCTCCCTGGTGCTCCGACATGGTGCTGTTTTGAAAAAGAAAAATTGAAAAAAAGGAACAGAAGCAGAAATTAGGAACTAAAGGAAGAAGAGAGGGACAACAAAACAAAAAAACACCAAAAGACAACAATAAAGTAAAAAAATACAAAACATAAAATGCACAAAGACACACACTGATAAAATAAAGGTAAATGAGTGGTGGATGAGTGGAACAGAGAGAGATTGAAAATGATTAGATTAGGTGAAAAATCAGGCCGAGCACCATGCACAGAACAGAAAGCAGATAAAACAAAATGGCCACACCCACGCTGATTGTGTAATGCCGTTCGCGCTGATTTTTCAGCCTGAAATGTGCTACAGTCACAAAAAAGCTGCATGAACAGGCGGACAGGAATTCTTCCGCCCATTCACTGTGTTCCGTGGAATCTCGTGGAGTATTTTGAGAACTCCATGGAATTCGGCAGAGCAAAACTCTGGGAGTTCCGCCTACACCTAGTGATCAGTATAAAGTATTTGTGGTCATATCTCTTGGGGCCGGATATTAACCAGACTGTGGAATTGGGTGCTGGTCTTAGAGGGGCCATGGTGGATTATGGATATTTCAGTTAAAGGGCTTTGCCTGCTCAAGCTTTGGGGAGCACTAGAAGACTGATTTGGTGAGGTGTGCTCTTTACTAATTCAATAATGTCAGCATGGAGATTTAGGTAATTATCCAAGAAGAAACCTAAGGATTTCACTCCTTCAACAATTGCTAGTGTACTACCTAGAATATGTGTAGCATTTAGCCATGTTTGTATGTGGTTGTTTCTGTGTTGAGGAGATATCAGGAGGGATTCTGTTTTCTGTTTAGTTTAATGTAATGTAGGGTTACCAGAAGTGGGCACCTATCTTCTTTGGGTGGAGAGATTTTGTCTTGGACCCAGGAAGATCCCTGAGGTGCACGATGTGTATAGGCACATTCACCTATGCTTCACAGCTGCCTCTTTGTCTGGTAGTGTCCACTTACCTAAACATTGTGCCAACATCGTGGATTCCAACTGACTCAGTTGACACAAATTGTATAGCAGATGAGGTCCCTGCTCCAAGTGCTGAGAGTTGTGCAGCCCAGCTGAAATGCCCAAACAATGCAGACTTGGCCAGCGCTGTAGTTGAACTGACAATGAAACTACTGTGCGCCCTCAAAGGGTGGGGGGAGGGCCTTACAAACCGAGAGCAGTGAGTAGCCAGAACTGTGTTGCGACCTAAGCAATTGCCCTCCCAGGACCCCCACGTTTGATAAAAGGGGACCCAGCAGAAACTAATTCAGCAATTGTGACGCAAGAAGTATCTGTTTTAAAGTTCCGTCATAAAAAATTCCCTTTGGGCATCTTATATAAACCACACCAATTGTTTCATACACATAGACAAATATTCATATAACAAAGTGACCCAACAACAGAAGCAATGCAAAAATTGATAATAACAATATGTTTTTTATTGTTATCATCAATTTTTGCATTGCTTCTATTGTTGGGTCTCTTTGTTAAATGAATATTTGTCTATGTGTATGAAACAATTGGTGCGGTTTATATAAGGTGCCCAAAGGGAATTTTTTATGACGAAAGTCAGTTTGGTACCCTATCCCTTTGGCTTTGGGGTCCCTCTCTCTTTTATTAGAGATTCTTTTTTAAAGTTGTCAGACAAGAGTAGTCTAATGTACCTGTCTTGTTGGAGAGTATTAATAAAAATCTATGCGTGCAATTTAACTAAAGCACTTTCTTTTTCAAAGACCAAACACTAAGTACTAAGTGGCGATTGAGGTATCTAAATTATATAATGCAATATTAAAAAGTTATGAAGACATTCAAAACATTTTGCTGATTACTTATTGCTGCCAGGACAAAGGGTAAGGCAGAGGATTGAGCACCTCAAAGAGAGAAACTCAGCCACACAAAATTCAGAAGACATTAGGCCTTCTTCACAAATGTACACTTTTGTGTAAGTTTACTACATTTAGATATTCACAAACTGTATGCAGATTTTCACAATGCTGCACTCCCAATACTTATTTGTGTGGCGTTCTCTGCACCTAGAGACTCCCCAATCATGGTGGAGAACTCCGCACACAGAAGTATAGAAAGTGTGGAGTAGTAAACATCCGCACAGAGGTTGTTAATACTCAAAAGTAGTAATCTTACTCTAAAGTTTAAACACTGTTGTGAATCAAGCCCTAAGACACTAAATCACATCTATTTCTGGAAATACATTATAAGAAGGGGAGCAAGAGCCTCCCAAATTTGTCAAACTGGAGCTGTATATCAGTGTGGAGAAGCTCAGTTTTCCTTATGCCTGTTGTGACTAGGACTTTTGGGCTATTTTCTTTTAGTCTCCCTGTTAGGTGAGGGGACATCACCCAGCAGAATCAAAACCACTCGGCTTGGCACCTGGAGCACCATAATCTGCCTGCCTGTCAAGACCAAAGGACCCTGTGAGGAGGAGGAGAGTGCCTGGAGGGAGTGAAGTCCAGCTGGGATTCTGTTAAGGGATCTTTGAAGCAGAGTGTGTCATTTGGGGCCGCTTAGAGAATTGTTGCACTGATTGGGCCATCCTACCAAGTGCTGCTGTTGGCAAACCCTGTATGCCAGGTTGGGGCCACCTTGAAGATTAAGGGCCACTGCCATGGTGTATCACTGTAACAAGAAGTAGGTCATCGTCCTGTGCAGTGTTGTGACCCGAAGGTGCAGTAACAGTGTGTGCACTATTTGCAACACCCTGTGCACCTGGTGGGGGCCACAATAAAGAGAGAAGACCATCTCCTTAGAGCAGTGTGCAACCGTTAGATGTAATGGGATGTGACCCATAGATGCAGAGCATTATTTCAATCACCCAAACCCAGAATCACTCGAGACCTACCACTGGACTCATAAAGACTTACCACACAATTGAAGGAGAGTATGTGATGCCTCCCACCTCATACACAGCATCCAGACATCTGTTTACCACCGAGTCGTTGCTCCACCGAGAGCAGGTAAGACTAATTGCGGAGCCTCCAAACCTGTGGGGGAAGTTGCTCTGACTGCTTCTTAGACTTGTACTTGCTTACATGGTCTAACCTGAGTGGTGCCTGACATGAACGGGGAATAAGCACAGTCCTTAGAAAGGGAAGTGATACTCAGGGACTTACCGGACAACACTACCTTTCGAATACTGTGTGCATTATTTGCTATGTGGAATGTCATACTTCACATTGTATTTGTATATAATGCTACTTATTTCATAAAAGCACGTATCTAGCTGAAAATCCATTTATTGGGGTTGCTAAGTTTGTTTTTGAATTGCTAGTTTGTGTACACATTGTACCTACCTCCACTTCGAAAAGCCCTGGTCTGCTCATCCTGCACTACCACTGAGAGTTAAGTGCTAGAGGGGTAGTACTTGTCCCAGTTACTCAGAGTTCATAGTAGATTGGCCCTGGCATATAAGGAAAGAACGGCCTCTACCGCATGGTTGGGCCCAGGAGCTCCTGCTTGCCTCATGTCCCTCTGAAAGGTGTTCTGACACTCAGCATATCCCTAGCTACTCAACAGTATGCAGGGCCCCATTAAAATAATCGAAAGAGACATTATAAGATACTTTCAAGGATACTCAGAACTAAATCACACCCTGCGCAGACAATATTTTGGATTCAGGCATGCGCAGTGTACTGAGTCTTCCTTCGCTAATGTCAGAGGTAAAGGACCTGATTTAGAGTTTAGTGACCAGATAACTCTTTCACAAATGTGAGAGATTTCTTGCTCACCTTATTACACATGCCATAGTACATAATGCACTTGCACTAAGCCACACAGGATATCCGTTTCACTTGTGATGGATCCACCACCCTAATTGTGGTCCAAAGACATGTCCTTAGATGAAAGCACAAAATTACCCCTCATATGACCTCCCAGGAGCCTATAATTTGTGACCACTACATGTAGCTCTGAAGCCTTGCATAGTAGACTGTTGTGTCTAGAATCAACTTTCAAATCTATTTACTCCTTGGCGGAGCGCAGTACATGGTCAAAGGGAAGCTTAAAGTTGGCATGTATTAGGAGAGAGAGCTGAGTTGTGGATGGTTTATGCATTGTGATGCATTCTTCTTCAAAAAGGTGATTCTTTGATTCAATCATGATTACTTTATTTCTGTCACAATCAACCTTAAAAAGTGCAACGTAATCCTAAAATACAATGGAAGGATACAAAAGACAAAATATTTTTTGAATAGCAAATAGATTCCAGCATCCAGTAACCAATAAACCAGCAATAATGGTTTGAAAATCACCACGGTAAGTCTACACAAAGCACACTAGCAGGTGCAGGTTCTTACGCCTAAAAACCCTGGGAAACCCCTTAAAGTGTTGGCGCCCTGATGAAACATGCACAATTTAAAAACCTAAAAAACTATGGGCTCATATGCATCTTCTCTAAATAGGCATAAGGCTTCCCCACAATACCTGATGCCTATGGTCAAACACGAGGGTAATCCACTTAGATTGCTCAATTTTATACTTGCAACAAAACAGAAAAAGTTAACCTCTGTTTCCAAAAAACCCAGGCAAAAAGGGGACTCTTTCACTGCTCCCCCCTCCTTATCTCTTCGTAGTAAAAGTCTTGTGTAGTAAGGTGCCGACTCAAAAAAGTATATACAGGGACTTTGCTTGAGTAGGTGTTATTCTATTTAAAAATAATTCAAAGCCAGGAGAACATTTATGACTTAGACATTTGTCCACCAATCCATCAGGCCTGGCAGACTTTCTGTGGTGTAAAATCCCAGTACACATCCTTCACCCACTTGACTGGGTCATCCTTGAACTTTTTGCCTTTCTCCTCTATTTTTTCTGACCTGTAGTTGACTGTTTTATGACTCTGGGCACTTTACCACTGCTGATCTGTGCTGAAGTGCATATGCTCTCCCTATTGTAAATTGATGTATGGATTAGTGATTCCATGATTGGCTGGTTTGGTTTACCTGTCAGACCCTAGTACCATGCATCAGGAGTGCCCAGGGCTGGTAATCCAAATGCTGCTAGTGGGCTTGCAGCACTTGTTGTGCCATCCATAGAAGCAGCCTGTAAAAGTGTCTCTAAGACTTGCCATTGCAGAGCCTGTGTGCAGTCTGGTACTGCCATGCTGACTTGGCAAGTGCACCCACTTGCATTTCCCTAAACCTTCCCTTTTCTTCATATCAGACACCCTATGGTAGGCCCAAGGGCAGACTGCATTGTAAGTATAAGGTAGGACATGCCCGTGTGTGTGTGGCATGTCCTAATAGTGAATTACAACCATTTTCGTTTTTCACTATTGCAAGGCTACCTGTTCTCCATAGGCTAGAATGGGCAGTTAGATTATTACATTTTATAATCCTAACTGACTCAGGGAACTAGGTAGAAATTTGAGTTTAGTATGCCTGAACTCAGAATGATAAAATACATCTTTTAGTGAAGTTGGTTTTAACATTCTGTGTTTGAAAATACCACTTTTAGAAAGTAGGTATTTTCTTGTCAAACTATCCAAGCCTGTCTCTGCTAGGTTGCGTATTCCTTGTCTGGAGTTTGAGTGACAGGGCTGGGGGATTCCAGGAGACAGGGTGAGTCCGCCCAGTGGTGAATAGAGAGATCTGCATCTAGTTGGGAGGGAAGAGATGCACCTGGGACCTGAATAGGACTGTGCCTGCCCCCCACAGTGCTGGTTCCACCCCCTGTGGTGCGTCTGATGTCTCTGCCCTGCACTGTGAAAGGAGAGAAGGAATCATGCCAACAGAGTGCTCCAGGTCTGTGCCTTCCCTCCACAATGCTGGCTCCACCTCCTGTGGGGCGTCTGATGTCTTTGCCCTGCACTGTGAAAGGAGAGAAGGAGTCATGTCAACAGAATGCTCCAGGGCTGTGCCTGTCCTCAACAATGCTGGCTCCACCTCCTGTGGGGCGTCTGATATTTCTGCCCTGCACTGTGAAAGGAAAAAAGGAGTCATGTAAACAAAGTGCTCCAGAACTGGTTTGGACTAGGCAAAGGCCCCTCTGCCCTCATAGGACAAAGGATTTTGAGGTATAAATATTGGGACCCTGATCCCAAGAAATTAGATTACTTTTGTACAAAGAAGAAGAAACCTTTGCTGGGGAGAGGAACCTGAAGAAACTTAGGAGAGATAATCCCTAAGCCAAAGGGCTGCTTGGGGGATTGGCCTGCAGTGGTTGCCTGAATGCCAAAGAGAGGAGAAAGGGACTTTGTGCACTTTCATCAACTTGTAAGGATCTCCAAGGGCTTGGAACAGAGCTTGCCTCCTGCTGAAGTCTCAGGGAAAACACACTTCAACCCCCAGCTCCCCAGAGTTCCTTGGGAAGTGCCTGCTGCTGTTTTGGGCCTTCTGAGGGACTGCTTGCCACAAGGAGCTGGAAGTGCGACTCAAGAGGAAGAAGCATGTCGCCGTTGCTGCTGCTGCCATAGCATCTTGGATGTCGCCGCTGTAGCTGTTGTATTGCACTGCATCAAGAGAAGCATCTCGCAATGAAGAGGAAACGTGTCGCCGTCACGGCTGCTGCCATCGCATCTTGGATGTCGCCGCTGTAGCTGTCGTATTGCACCTCATCGAGAGAAGCATCTCGCAACAAAGGAGAAGCGTGACTTCTGCTGCCGCCGCATCTTGGATGTCGCCGCTGTAGCTGTTGTATTGCACTGCGTCAAGAAAAGTGCCTCGCATCCACGGAGAAGTGAGCGGCCATCGGAGCTGCTGTCGTCGCATCTTGGATGTCGCTGCTGTAGTTGTCGTATTGTGCGGAAGCGTCTTGCAACGTCGGAGAAGAGTGTTGCAGCCTAAGCTGTTGTCATCGCATCGCGGAACAAGGGTGTCACGCTGCAGCTGACGCATCGAATCGAGACTTCTTGCACCATCGGAGAAGTGTGCTGCATCTGGAAGATCTTCACGTCTTTATTTTGTTGCACCGGAACTTTGCGCATTTCCATCGCTGCAACACTTTTGTTGTGGAAGCATAACGCATCGTAAGGTACATTGATTCAAAGTATCGCATTTTAAGAACTAAACAGAACTAAGCTAAAACTACCATTTTAAGTACATAATTGTGGATTTTTGTCGTTGGTTTTTGTCTTGTGATAAGTCTATATAAAGAATACTTATTTTTGATATAGAACCTGTGTGGTGTCCATCTGTAGTGTTGTCACTTGATTACTGTATGTGGTCACAAATACTTTACACACTGCCTCTGAGATAAGCCTGTCTGCTCGTGCCAAGCTACCAAGGGGGTGAGCAGGGGTTATTTTAGGAGTGTAACCCATTACCCTGACTAGAGGCAAGGGACCCTATTTGTCACAAGTACCTACATGTGCCAACTAGAACCTTCAAATCTAATACTCCTCATCTACTAGGGGTTTCCCACACATCAACAAGCTCAGTCCTAAATTGAAGGTAACAGGCGGGTGCTCATTGGGACATTCTACAGATATTACAAATTTATTTTCTGTGATGCAAAGTTGCGAGGTGTCCCCTGCAACCCACATTTCATCCCCGTATAATGCGCAGGTAACAATGCTCCATTGGTTGAAAAAAATGTATGTGTCCTAACAATAGACGCTGATCTGTGAGTTAGGCTATAATTACGTTTCAGGACAAGTTGGTCCAAGGAAAGTTTGTCCATGAGCCTAACTCCCAATTAGTCAAAGTTGTTAAATATATTCAGGTATGGCATCCAGACATCTGGTTCAGAATGGAATAAGTCCACTGGGATACTGTCGGACCTGGGGCTTTTTCTCTCTTGATATGTGAAAGGACAGCTTTGGTTTCCTCCAATGTGAATATAAATGGGTAGGTTCTAGAGGTAAAGGAAGCAGTTATAAAACCCTCCTGTAAACATGAACACAAATTAGTGTCCTCATGTATAGAGGGGCTCAGGCTGTGTTATCCTTCTCTCTAAATAGTGCTTTAAAGTGATCAATCTAATTGTCAGCTGGAACAAATACCGTAGGAATAGTGGATCCACAGTTCTTGCCTGTTGCAATGATTTTCCAGAAGACCCTATGATCACATTTCTCTAGGGTCTCTAACAATTGGGTCCACTACTCATTCTCCCACTGGTCCTTCGCATGAATCAAAATTTGTTTGTAAACCTTCCTGGACCTTGTTTTAACCAGTCGTAATCCCTCCTTAATCAGTCTTTCTTTTGTGTCACTGCACTCTTTGGTGAACTAGGGACACCTGGTGATTCTTGCTTGTAGCTTCCTTGAATGTTTCCTAAATTAGTGTCAAATAGGTTAGTGTGCTTGTGACTTAACTCTAAAGGGACTGGTTTATCATTTTAAGAACCAAAGTGATCAACACATAATTTTATATATTTTTGCCTTGGTAATAATGTCATTATCGATATTTGTCCATTTGATATTCCTGTAGTTATTTGTTACAGCTTGTGCAGTTGGAAAGGTGTTAACAAGAGACTCAAGTGACTTGCAAAATAGGTTCAGACAGCAGTCTGCTACAAGATCATTTTAGTCGCTATCCAATCAGGTCCACCATATAGCACTACAATCTTAAGTCAAGCAATTTGTAGTCTAACAGCCTGATTCATGATCGGGCCGTTTTGCGAGGCTCAAATAGCGAATCATAAGGAATCGCTATTTGAGACTCGCAAAACGGTAATCATGTAGGAATCGCAATATTAATTGCGATTCCCACTGATTCCTTATTTGCGATTAGCTAATTGCTAATCGCAAATAAGGAATAACTCCCCATGCATTCCTATGGGCCAAAATGCCCATGGGAATGCATGGGGAGTATTCCTTATTTGCGATTAGCAATTTGCTACTTGCAAATTAGATAGCGATTTAAAGGGTGCCAGGGGTGTCCAAAGGACACCCTGTAGCACCCCTTAAATGCAAATTGAAACAGGTGTTGCGCACACACATGTCCAAAGGACATGTGTGTGTGCAACATGCAACTTAGAAAAATGCTTTTAAAAGCATTTTTCTAAGTTTTTGCTATTTACCGAGAGGTCTGACCTCTCGGTAAATAGCGGCCCAAAATTGCATTTTCGCAATTTTCAAATGCTTCATGAATTGCATTTAAGGAATCTCAAATAGAGATTCCTTAAATGTAATTCCTCGCAATTTAGCGATTTAGCAATTACCGATTTTTGCATTTGGGATGCTGAATCCCAAATGCAAAAATCACACTCGCAAAGGGCCGGATTCTCAGAATCCGGCCCTTTGCGAGCCGATTTAGCCTTCATGAATAAGGCTGTAAATGGTTAGTATACGACCCTCTTTAGAATGTGGAAAACAAATTTTGGTCAGACTTGGTGCAGCCATTCGCAACTCTCAAGCCATGGTCTAGGCAGAGATGAATGGCTTGATTGACCGTTTATGTCATTTTATAGCTGGTTTTCTGGTAAATTCAGGGATACCCGGCTCCTCGTCCTCCCAAAACATTGAAGTAGAAAGGAGGATCAAGCAGTTTAAATATGGTGCTAAGGTAACTATAGGGTAAGAGTGCTGGATCTTGTCCTCTAGAGAGGCTTGTGAGATATTGATAGTATGAGATTCTACATCAGCCTGGACTGAGAGTGCATTAGTTTTTACCAGCACCAGGTGCTTCAGCAATGTAGCAGATCTGAGGAGTGGATGGTGAATCCCTAGAATATCCATATAGCCTAAGGCTAGGGCATTAACGGCAAAGGTATTTGATTTTTTTAACCACATTGTTAGGCAATCAGATGCTCTCCCTGATCTAGCTGGTGTAGCATTAACAAAGAATGTGAGGTAACCTGGTCTATGCATATACTCTATGGCCCATGTTTCTTGGAAAAAAATTTATCTGGTAGGTATCAATAAACTCCCCCACTCAGGATCAACTAGTTGAGCTTGCAGCCCCGCCATGTTCCATGAAAGAAGCTTGACTATTGAGACTATCCCCGACTAGAAGTGTTAACGCTAATTGCTGTTGTGGAACCGAAGGGGGCACGTTTTTTCACCATTCACAAAGGCGCTAGGACCCAGGTGCAGCTCGGTAATGGGCTCCTGCAGACCCAGCCCTCAGTTCTCCTCTAGAGCAAGTGATGTTATAAAGCAGTTGCTATGGGCCATCAGGGGGAGAGTCTGTAAACATTAATCAACATCTGATAATAGGGTGGGTCGCATATTACCTGACCTCAGTTAGCTACCCATTCTGAAGGGAGATTTAGGTCCTTTATGGGTCGAATGGGAGTAGCTGATGGAGCTTTTTATTTGATCTGTAACTTTGTAGCATCAGATAATGGGGCTCTATGCTTTAGTGCTAATAGTCCTTCATTGATTCTGTTGCTTGTGAACCTTAAACCAATATATTCAAGGCTGTCCAATTTTTTAGTATAGCACCGGGCTGTTGTAATGTCTTCCCTAATTACTGACTTACAGTTACCCATTTTACGCAGCCTGTAAATAATCTTGTTTTCTAGTTCACTCCTATTTTCAGTTGTACCCGTACTCAACTTGGGAACATTAGTCAGGGAACTTTCCTCACCCAGGTGTGCTCTACCACTTCTCTCACACTGGGTGTGAGGCAACCTGCCTTCCATGCATCCCCACGATAGTTGAGAACTAGGAACCCTTCCCTCCCATCCTGTCAAAACAGCCAGAAAAAGGCTTGTGGCCTCGAATGCACAGGCCTCTGGTACTTCTAGAAGCAATTCTCCCCCTTCATTAGGTCTCCACTCGAGGGATGCTGCACTATTTCCTGGCTCATGCTAGGAATCCTAGGGGTATTAGGATTGGGATACTGGGATGAAGGGAGCGCAACCACTGTGGCATTGTCCCAGTCCTCTGGGAGCCTGGGAATGTATGGTGCATTTTCTGTTGTAATGGAGTTAGAGTATTTAGGTTTATCGAGAGCACCCTACTACTATTTCAAATTTCCACTCGATCTGCCACATTATGCACCTTCGGAAAGAATGTTTGCTTGAGGAGGGTAACACTTATCCTAAGCTCACCTATCTTCTCCATTAACGATGTGCTGGGTGTCATTTGAGACACATCTCTTTGACTCACCTGACTCCTTCCTCAATGCTGTTAGTTGAGGTGTGTTTGCATCAACCACTAGGGGTTGGTTTAAAAAAGGATCTGGACCACTTGGCGCTAATTCGCTAGGGGGGGCATGTATCCGATTGTGGGTGCAAGACTGAGAAACTGTTCCTACATTCCAAATTAACCATAAATTTGGCGGTGCATAGCTGCCTTATACAGTTAGGTAATTGGTGATGCCTTGGTATTGCTACTATGGGAAGGCGGCCCAGGTGCCTGCAACTTACTCGTAATATGGGACAACTTTATTGGATAAAATGTTATATCTGGGCTGTAGGAAGGTAGGATCCTTCTGCATAGTTACCCCCATGTTTTGCCTGGTGCTATGCTGGTTTTTGACTAGCCTGACTGGGATCCTACTAATCAGGACCCCAGTCTATCTGCTTTTTCCCTTACATTGTTGTGGTCAGTGCTTAGGTACATCCCCAGATTGCATACTGGGGTACCCTTATAAGACCCTAGTATATGGTACCCATGTGCCCAGGGCATAGGCACCCAGGCCATCTCCCATGGGCTGAAGCATGTATTATGCCACCCATGAGGGACCATTCAAAATGGAACTACAGGCCTGCCACTGCAGCCTGTTTAAGTTGGCGCTTGCACCATTTACTAAACATATAGTTTTCCTATACCTACGGTCACTGCACTTAAAACCTATGAGCCACCCCTAAAGCAGGCCTTTGCAATCCTGAAGGCAGGGTGCTTGGTTCTAAGTGGGAGGGTGCCCCTTCATGAGCAGGACACCCTAGCAGTCTACGGAGTCCATTATCCCTGGTTGTCAGTGAAGCAGCCATACACTATATGGAGGGACACTGCTCAATTACGTGATGACCATCTCGAAAATGGCTGCAACGAATCCTTACATATTTGATATCAAACATGTTGGAATCATACCCACACACCATAAACGGTGTTAGGGTATGATTGCAAGCACTGGAAGAGCCCTCTGTTAGGCTCTCAGTGTTACCAATACCTGCCTTCTCGACCTGGACAGCACAAAATGGTTGCTGCTGACCTGAGATAAGATTCAGCACTCCTGATGCTTGCCAAGCTCAATCAGGGGAAGGCAGGACAATAGGCATACTGTCACAGACAGGATTTAGTGTATTAGTATGGGTTGGGTGTGCTTGCCAGTGTTAATCAGTCTTCATGAGGGGTATATTTGGTGACCCTGTGCATAGTCCCGTTCAAACCAGTCCTGGGAGCC
This sequence comes from Lissotriton vulgaris, assembly GCF_964263255.1. Taxonomy (NCBI): domain Eukaryota; kingdom Metazoa; phylum Chordata; class Amphibia; order Caudata; family Salamandridae; genus Lissotriton; species Lissotriton vulgaris. The sequence continues at coordinate 1,980,030,318 of NC_141689.1, forward strand.
TTTAGCTCTAGATCTGGCACAAAACTGGAATAAGGACATGGGTGTAACCTCCTCCCTGTCCAAGCCCTCCCCTGGGAGGGTACCCTGAATCTTCCCAATCCTTTCCTCTGGGTACTTAAGGGCTTACCTGGGTGTAGCTCCCTAGATTCGTTGTGGGTTAAGCTTCAGATCAGGCACTACTGCTCTTTTTCCGTATGGTCATTCTGGACTTGCTTTTTGGGCTGAGTTCATCTTCCTTACAGTCTGCTGCACTGTCTGTGCCTGTGCATAATACATTAACCTTCCAAGGCATGTGAGGCATATAAGACACTTGAAGAAATCTCCCTTGGGATGAAACAGTCACTCCCCTGCACCCGCAGGCACCACAACTAAGTCGACCGGTCTGCTGAACCTGATCTCTGGGCTCCAAAGGCTCTGCAACATAGGTGGTGGTTTTCCACAGGTCCCGAGGCCTGCTCTGCCATCTCACCATGTTTGAGGCCAGTATCAGTGGTGGGGGTTGCAATACCAGAACCCCTGTGAACAGAGTCAACTTGCAGTTGTAAAGGCTTGTTGACTTCTTTCCAATAAGATTTTCAGACTCCAAGTAGGCCCAACCACGAGCACCTCCAGTGACCAGAATCTTCAGCCACACCCCATTGTGTGCATCATGGCCTGCATCGTTTGGTGAGCAGCTTGAGGTCCTCTTGGGAGTCCAGTGCCTCCGGGCTGTGGGTTCACTTGAGGGTCACACTTGTTTCTTTTGGGCTCCCCTGATTGCTCGGGCATGTCTTGACTCCCTGCAGTTGGTGAGTCCCCTGGACCTTGCTGTTCCCGACGTTACTCCTTCTTTGAGTCCTGCGTTGGTTGCATTTGCAAAGGCTTATTTGTGCTTCTGCTAGAAACCGACCCCTCAGCCCTCGACATCCTTCGTGGGACAGCTTGTGCATGGCTCCTGGTCCTCCTCAGCATCACCTGGTCCTCACAGCTGCAGAGTCAAGGTCATCGTCATCTATCCTGCAACTCCGTCATCGGAGGGCATTCGTATTCCAAGTCTCCTGGTCACTCCTGAGTGACATAGACCCTGCCCCCTCTGCTTGCAGGTACCTCTCATCAAGAATCCATCCTTGTATTCCACCGGACACTTCTTCCTTCTTCCACAAAAGGCACTTTCTTGAAGTCCTCCATTGGGTTCGAAAGCAGTTACCGACACCCCTTAAAACGTATGCACCCGGCTTCCCTTGTGTAGGTAATGACAGTACTAGGGTATCCATGGGTGATGTGGCTTTTCAACTTTCTGCTTCCAGGGGGTATCTTTGGGTCCACTGGGAAGGATGTTTAATCTTTAAACATCCAACTGCGACTTGCACATAGAGTTGCACGGAGCACGCAGTCGTGTTTCCTCACTGTACACGCTCATCGTGGGCACCTGTCGCATGGGACACCACGTCTACATTGTTGTACCTACATCCCACAGTTTCACCCTTGTCTGCACCAAGAGGAGGGGTCATCCTTGGCAAGCTACACCCTTGCTGCACCAAAAGGAGGGGTCAACATTCCCGATAAAGCCACACTAGCGATTAAAAGTCCAACATTAGGGGCTTGAAAAGCACTTTTAATAATTAGTGTGGCTTTATCGGGAATGTTGGCCCCTCCTCTTGGTGCAGACAAGGATGAAGCTTGGCAAGGATGACCCCTCCTCTTGGTGCAGATAAGGGTGAAAAAGTCAATCTCTACTTTTTAGTTCAAAACGCAAACAAGCATTGGCAACTGGAACATTTGGGAAAATTTGAAAATTTTAAAGAGTTGTGTTTGACTACTTTGGCCAAGACTGTGTGACCAATTCTAGCAGGAAAAAGGCCAGGGGCCAGTAAGGAGTATTTGGACAGTTACCTGGTTACTAAAGCAATCTCAAGTCCTGTTCCACACTTTAAACAAGGACTGCCATAGACTTCAATGCAGTCGTCCTGATGCTGAGGATACATGTTGCAAAGTATGTAGAAAGATGCTCTGAGTCCTGTGAGGCAGACAGTGGTTATCCTGAGGTTATTCCTTGGTCCACAGGTGAAGTTGTGAAATTTGGGCCGCAGGGGTCGGTGTCCCTCGAAGTCCTCTTCTAGACAGCGAAAGTCTAGTCACAAGTGGGCTACTGGTCTCCAGTTGCAGCAGTTCCAGAGGTATATTTGGTGAAGGCAGGTGTCCATTTTGGGTGACCAATCTGCACTTTGATGAGTCTCGTGGGTCCACTTGACTCTGGCGCAACGTTTGAGCGCAGAGGAGCAGTCTTCATGGCTGCATGTTGGTGGTCAGTGGTGATTCAATGGAAGTGGCTACCAAACAGCCAGAATGGGCTACTTGAGCTTTTATTACACTGGTGCTGGAACAAGGAGTTAGTTGACTGACCCTTGGAGTTCACATTTTCTGTCTGGGGTCTTTAGTATCTTTTTCATGAGCCAGGCACTACAGACATAGTCCTCTCTTTGCTACCCCAAGAAACAGCAATCTCTCTTGCTAGGTCCAGGGGAACAGCAGGGCAGTCATTTTACAGTCCCCTTTCCAATCAAGATGTGAGCTGCGGTTCAGGGTGCCAGTGGTGTCATATTTATGCCAGAAAGTGCCCTGGGAGATGAAGTGATCACCAGCCAATGGGCTATCAGGTCCCCTTCTGCCTTATGACGACTTCCGGGTATGTGTGGCATCTAAGCAATACCAAAGTGCACCAATCGGTGCACAAACATAATATCGAGTTTTTAATTTCGAACAACAGAAATGTTGAGTTTTAAATATTGAAGGGACAGAATATCGATATTAAGAATATCGGTGACCAGAATATCAACCTGAAGATAAGAAATATTGTTTTTGTTAATTTTGAAGTCAGTAATATTGTTTGCAAAAAGATCGTTGTTAGTAGTATCGATGTTTATATTAATGTTATGTATTCTGGTTTGTATTTTATATTACTGTGTTCCATGTTTTTTGTTATGTGTTGTATTTTTTTTAAATATATGTATTACATTTTCAGAATTTAGTAATTTTTTTTAAAGTAAATTTAGCTTTTTAGTACCATAGCGGGCTGTGGGTTTATAGGCGAATAAGGTGGAAAGTAATTTAATTATAGTAAATTAAATAATAATTTTTAGAAATTAATAATATTTTTTTAATAAAATTTTGCATTTTAGTTCTGTAGCGGGTTGTGGGTTTATAGGGGAATAGGGTGGGAAGTAATTTATGATAATTGAGTAATTATTAATTTTTATTTATTGGTATTGAAAAGTAATTTATTGTTAATTTATTATTAATTGGTAATTAATGTTTATTAATTGATTAATTGAGAATTATATCCATTGTGTTCATTTTTTTTCGGACTGGGTTGTGGGTTTATAGGGTAATAGGGTGGGAAGTAAATTAATTATAATAAAGTAATTATTAATTTGTATTTATTGGTACTGATAATTAATTTATTGTTAATTAATTAAAAATTGGTAATTAATTTGTATTAATTGATTACTTTTTTATTATACTTGTTAATTTTTTGGGGGAGTGGGTTGTGGGTTTATTGGGAATAGGGTGGGAAATAATGTAATTTTGTTAAAGTAATTATTAATTTAAATTTATTGGTCTTCAAAATAACTTTAAAGTTAATTAATTATTAATTGGTTATTTAATTTAAATAATTATTTAATTGATAAGCATGCTAACTTTACCCCTCTGCTATCCAACACTTTCCCTACTGTTGCACTCACTGGAGTGGGACCAGTAATTATTGCCCCTATGCCATCCAACACTTTCCCTCCTGTTGCACTCTCTGGAGTGGGAATAGTAATTTTTACCCCTACGCTATTCAACACTTTTCCTACTGTTGTACTCACTGGAGTGGGAATAGTCCTATTTTACCCCTACACTATCCAACACTTTCCCTACTGTTGCATTCACTGGAGCTGGAATAGTAATTTTAACCCCTACGCTATCCAACACTTTCCCTACTGTTGCTGGAGTGGGAATAATAATTGTTACCCCTTCGCTATCCAACACTTTCCCTACTGATGCACTCAGTGGAGTGGAAATAGTAATTTTTAACCCTACGCTGTCCAACATTTTTCCTACTTTTGTACTTTCTGGTGTGGGAATTGTAATTTTTACCCCTACGCTATCCAACACTTTCCCTACTGTGACACTCTTGGTAGTGGGAATAGTAATTTTATTCCCTCCACTATCCAATAGTTTCTCTACTGTTTTTATAAATATAGTGTATAATTTATTTTAAAAAGATAAAAAAAACATTTTTTTATTTGTTATATATATTTTTATATGTTTATTTATACTATTCTTGTATGAGTATATATGTTTTTATAATTTATAAAATTATTTTTAACAATGTATGTTATTAAAATAATTATTTATGAATATTATTAAGTAAGTATGTATATTGTATTTTATATGTATATGTTTAATTTATTTTTACATTGTATGTATTATTTAATTATATGTATGATTTACTTTGATTTACACTATTTGTTTAACATTAAAAAAAAGATATTTTTAACAATGATATTTTTGACAACAATATTTTTTTTCTAATTATATTTTTTTATTTACCATAATGCAGATAGGACTTCGATATTCTGTACATTAATATTCTTGCTTCGATATTTCTGTAGCTCGATATTCTGACTGTCGATAGTCTGTCAGTGATCCGCACCAGTCTGCCCACTCTTAAGATTTCTGTAACCCTCACTTGAAGCGGGGACATAGTAGCCCACCCTAGAAGTGTGGCTACCTGCAAGCTACATCCCCACAGAAATGCAGGTTTGGGAACTGGTTCCCTCTCTCTGTTCCCACCATGAGCCTGGGTACTTGAGCAAAGAAACAGCCCCTCTCAAGTCTGGTTGCCATTCGCCCATAAAAGGCAGCTTCTCCCTTGAAGCTGGCCTTTAGATCCAACAACCTGTGTGGCATCCTGTAAGGGGGAGATAACACCTCCTTCTGTGGCAGGCCTCACTTGTTCTAAGGCTGGGCAGTCATTCACATGATTCTCTAAGGCGTCAGAAGGCTGCCTGGTGGCCAGCAACTGCGAGTGGTCAAAGGAAAACTGGGCAACAGTGTGGAAACTTTCTAAAAGTTGTCTTTCCTTAAAAGTGACTTTAAAATCGACTTGGGTATCAAGTCAAGTGTAATACTACCATTAATTTGATACCTTGAAATATTATTTTTAGTAGTCCCTTTCAGAAGTTAGCAGGGCAGAGATGTCAGCCCTCAACCTTATACTTGCTAATGGGGCTACTAGACTTCCCACAGTAACAACAATCTTTTTAATTTTTACTGTTAGGACATCAGCAATAAGTCCAATTATGAATATACAGCTCCCTCACGTATGGCATCATAGTAGAGACACATATATATTGTTAAGGGAAGCGTGGGCTTTGCCAATATTTTTAAATGGCAAAGTCAAGCTAGCTGTTTAGAATTGCCCTTCCAGGCTGCATTCGCAGGCTGGGTGCCATTTTGCAGTTTGTCACACTCTGGGTGCACAATCAGTGCTGCAGCCCCGAGTGGACACTAACTTGCAGACCCTGGGCACTTTGGGGCTCTAAAGTAGGGACTTTTAAGTAAATTAACTGGGGCTAGCCAATTCAGCATACAGTTTTTAAAGGGTTAGGAAATTGCCAGTGAGGTGTGACTAGCAGGCCTCAGTGCACTATAAGAGTAAAAAAACAGCAGGATCCGTCCAAAACTGTGGGGGTGATCCTGAAAAAAGAGGCGTTTCCTTATAGCCTGTATGTATTAACTAATGAAACAATACACATACACTATGGTCTTTGGGTCAGTCTTCGTCAGCCATTGCTCTGTTGATGTGCCATTCAAATATTGGCTCAGCTCACAGGAGAGCACTGGATCAACCCTCTTTAGTCACTGACTCGCTTATCTGTATCAAGCAATAGTTTAGATTAGCCAACAGGACAGCCATTTAGTAACTGGAGTATCAGTTGTTTTGAGCAATGGCATTTTGCCAGTTCAAACACTAATCTGGGATCACCATGGGCAAAGGACTCATTTTCTAGCCAGCCATACTGATTTGCCACAATCCACACAGAGAATGTCGATTCTCCAATTAACATGAAGAGAGAATCTTGATTTCATTAAAGACATACGGAGGCTAACATTATGCAAATACTTTTATTTGCTGCCCCAACATGCAGCCCTTTAAAGAATATTACTACATCACAATAAAATAGAACGTTAACACATGACAACCAGGATGAACAGGCTCCTATCTTCCTCGTGGGCTGCGATGACACAGGAGTACAGTGAAGATTTCATCGAAACAATTATTCCTTAAGATTGTTATCTGAGAAGGAACAAAAAAATATCATATAGTGAAAGAGGTAAAAATCATGTTTTCAGATATAACAAGAAAACATTTTACATTAATCAACCCAAACCTCTCAGGGAGAGGAGGGTGGGATAATGTTAGCCTCCGTATGTCTTTAATGAAATCAAGATTCTCTCTTCATGTTAATTGGAGAATCGACATTTCATTACAAGACCGGAGGCTACCATTATGCATGTTTAAAGCCATGCAAAGCTGCACCGCTAACATGTTCTATTGGTCTCAAGTAGAACTTCGAGAAGGTACTTGCATTAGACCAATCTGCAGCTTTAAGTATTTCGGGCAGAGAACCTCCAGCCCAAAAGACTTTGCTAGCCATTGCACCTCTAGAAGAGTGAGCACCAAACCTAGATAGATCTACACCTGCTTCATGCATAATCAGGCGTATCCACCTTGCTAAGGTTGCTGATGATACTGGCCTAAAAGGTCTAACAAAAGATAAAAGAAGTTGATTACATCCAGGAGGTCTAGAAACTGAAATCTTATTTTCATAACACTTCATGCAATTAACAACACATAGTTTTTCACATTCATGAAAGAAGGGATAGAAGATAGATTCTGACATCGTTTTCGTTCTTTTCCAAATATCGAAATGAACACCTTCAGAAGAATAAAATCTGTAGGAAAGATCAAGAGCTTTAATATCAGACACCCTCCTGAAGGATATTAAACACAATAGGGTTGCTAATTTCATTGAAATTCTCTTAAGAGAAAGTAACTGATTAACAGGCCAGGACATGAAAAGGTTAAAAATCAGATTAACATCCCAAAGAGATTCATAGCGAGCTCTAGGAGGTCTCCTAAGTCTAATGCCCTTCATGACCCTTTTGATTAGTGGATTACTACTGATAGCAAGGTTATTAATCAAACAATGACCTGAAGAGATAGCTGACCTGTAACAATTGATGGTTCTAAAAGAAAGACCTGACTCAAAAAGATGAGCGAGGTAATTAGCTACATATTGCAAAGGACATTGAACGGGATCCAGATCCCTTTCAAGGCACCAACCAGACCATTTGTTCCATATTCCTCTGTATCTCTTTCTGGTCCCAGGGGCCCATGATTCTTCCAGTAAGCTTTTAGCTTCTCCCGAAAGTTCAGAATATCTCCCTGAATCCCTGATATCCTCCAAACAAGAAGGTTCATTTTCCCCTCCAAGACTAAAGGATGTTCTTCTCCGTCTGGGACTTGTAGAAGACCCGGACAACAAGGGATTAACCATGGGAAGTCTATCGCCAGTTCCATTACACTGGGGAACCATACTTGGGATTTCCAAAAAGGAGTCACCAGAATTATATTGCATGATTCGAGTCTCACTTTCCACAACAATCTCTGAATCATTGAGAAGGGAGGGAAGGCGTAACAGCCCTTCGTCCCTTCCCAAGGTTGGAGAAAGGCATCTACTCCTGACGCGTTCGGGTCTGGCCTCCAGCTGAAGTATTTCTGAACTTGGTTCGTTAACCGGCTGGCAAATAAATCTAATAGGATTGGGCCCCAAACTTCTTGAATTAGATGAAAGAATCTGGGATTCAGCATCCAATCGTTGGAATCGTGAAGGAAACGTGAATTCCAGTCTGCTCTCAGATTCAAGGAACCGGGAATGAAATCTGCTCTGAGGGTGATTTTGTGCTCCCAACAGAAATACCAAATTTTCTTTGCGATATCCGAGAGATTTTTGGATTTCGCGCCACCCAAACGATTTATGTAAGAGACGGCTGAAAAATTGTCCAAACGGATTAAAGTATTGGAGTTCTTCAGAAGTTCTTTGAAACTCATAAGGGCATTTAAAGCTGCCAACATTTCTAAAGAGTTTATGTGGAGGGATTGTTCTGAAAAAGATCATCTCCCACCGGTTTCTAAGTTGTTCAGACGAGCACCCCAACCACGGTTGCTCGCGTCTGATTCTAGGGTAAAATCTGGTACGTTTCCAAATATAGCTTTTCCATTCCAAGCTTGGAGGTTGTTTAACCACCAACGCAGGTCTTCCCGAGCATCCTCCGAAAGGGGAAGGGAATCTTCGTACCAGAGACCCTTCCTCAAGCCTTGAGCTTTCAATCTCTGCAAGCCCCTGTAATGAAGTGGGCCCGGAGAAATTGCTTGTATAGAAGACGAAAGGAGACCCAAAACCCTCGCTAGATCTTTCAGGCGGATAATATCTTTTGAAAGAACATAGGAGACGTGTTTCCTGATCTTGGTAACCTTCTGATGGGGGAGGATCAGGTTGGATAGAATAGTATTGACTTTGAAACCCAAGAATTCTATTGCTTGAGTTGGGGTTAAAATAGATTTTTCCAGATTTATGATAAAACCCAAGTCTCGAAGGAGGGTCATAGTGATATCTAAATGTTTTAAAATTTCTGTCTTGTCCTGAGACATGATGAGGATATCGTCTAAATAGATTATAAGACGAATCCCCCTTTCCCTTAGGTAACTGACCACCGGACGAAGAACCTTGGTGAAGCACCAAGGGGCAGAAGATAGACCGAAGGGGAGGCATTGGAACTGATAGAGAGTTCCTTTCCAAGTAAATCGGAGATATCTGCGACACTCTTCGTGCATGGGAATGGTGAAATAGGTATCTTTTAGATCCAATTTCACTTGCCAGTCTTTGGTCTGAAGAATGTCCCTCAAAAGATGGATACCTTCCATCTTGAAATGTCTGTAGATTAGAAAATTGTTTACATTTTTTAAATTTATAACAGGTCGCCAACCCTTGTCTTTCTTTTTGACTAGAAAGATAGAACTTAGAAAGCTTTTTGTTAACTCTGACAGTGGAATTTTTACAATAGCCCCTTTCTCTAACATTTGGGAGATCTCTGTCTCTATTAACTTCGAATTTTCCTCGTCTAAAACAAGTTCTCTGGGAGCTCTTTCCTGAAAGGGTCTTTGAATCCCACAACAGTTTCTAAAACCCATGGATCTTGAGTGACTCGAAGCCAATTCTTTTCGAAGTGTCTCAATCTTCCTGCCACTTGTAAGGGGATAGAAGGGGTTGTGCTTACCGTAGTTTCCTTGATTGGATGATCGAGGTCTGCCGCCACGGGATCTAGAGCCTCTTCCTCTTTGTGGATAGAAATTTGAGGAGCGGCTGGCAGATTGTCCCCTTCTGTCAGCCCTTCCAAAAAGTGATCGAGTGCCGAAGACTCTACGCATATTTGATTGTGCCCTACTAAAGGCATTGAAAGTGGAGACATACTGCCCAAGTGTCTTAACGAAGTTATCTCCGAATAGGAGGCCCTTGGTGTTGGACATATCTTCACTGGCCGAGAGGTCAGCCAGTTTCGGGTTCATTCTAAGAAGAACAGCCTTTCTACGTTCGGAGATTAGATTTGCGTTAGCATTGCCAATAAGGCAAATAGCACGTTGTGACCATCCTCGATGTATTTCAATGTCTACAGGTGAGTCATTAGCTTTGGCTTCCTCAGTGATATCCAAAATTTTTGAAAGTGGACCCATTACATCCAGAAGCTTATCTTGTGCTTGTTTTAGGCACCTTTCGATTTCTTTTCTGGGATCCCTTCCTGATTTGAACAGAAAGGTGATTAGGTCAGGATCAAGGTTAGGAGTATTACAAATCTTGTCCTCGGAGGAGGGACGAGGGCATTCATTCCTTAAAAGATTGCGAGTATTAATATCAAGGGGTTTTCTAACCCACTGTGATAGGTATTTGGCAACATGATCCATAGGCCACCATTCAGTGCTACGGGGGTGGCGGATTGTAGTGGGATTAAACATTTCCCTACCAAATGGGTCTTTGACTGAGGTGGAAGTAGAGGGAGTTTGTAGATCTTCATCAATATCCTCAAATGAATCTTGAGGGTCAAAAATAAATTCGTCAGAATTATCATAGTCTGTTGATTGAGTTTCGCAATAATCATCAAAATCATTTGTCCCGTAGAGGGTACCGCCTTCTATTGTGCCGCTAGGGACACCTCTTCTCCCTGCCTCAAGTAATCGAGGTCTGTCTATTGTGTCGCAAGGGGCACCAATCAATTTTGTGGCGCAAGGGCCACCATTCTCGTTTGTATTGTTGGTTTCAATACAATAATTTTTCTTTTGGAGTTTTTTTCCCTTTTTCTGCCCTGCAGAAGTTGAAGGAGATTCCCCATCCGAGAGCGAGAAGTAATTCTCTTCTGTAGGTGAAACTCTCTTCCTTTTTGCGAGAGCAGCGTCAACAGCTTCCGTGATAGAGGATCTAAATTCCTCTCTAAGGAGGTCTTTAATATTTTCAAGTAAAGGTTCCTTAGGGGGAACATTTGTAACATTGATGCTGTCATCCATTATAATAATACTAGAAAGGGAATATTTTAGGCAGAATGGGTGTTAAATAAACCTTTCAAGGGTTAATTAAATGGGGAAATATCCTTTGTTGTTGAGGATTTAATAAAAGGTATTCTTACGAGGGTGAATTCACTTATCTCAAAGAAAGTATTCTGCCGATTCTGCTGGGGCCAGTAGGTGGCGATCTTTGTTTAGTTTGGTTTCATCTATTAAAGTTGCGTTTTCGAAATAATTCGGATTCCAGCCTCCTCCTCTCCGTCTCCGTTACGCTCCTGAAAGGAAGGTAACCATGGAGAACAGGAGCGTCAGTAACGACACTGGGTCGCGCATAGAGGCGCGAGCGTGTCTCTCATTTGCTAACGCGTCTCCCAGCTATGTTGTTAGGGGGCGCGTGAGGCTCTTCAACGTAGGATTGCTCTCTGTCATCGCGTCTCCGCGTCTCCCAGCTAGTTGCTAGGGGACGCGTGAGGTTTCGAGGAAACAAAGGACATTGCGTAAGGGTAGAGCTTTCCTCGCGTCTCTACGTTACTAAGAGACGCGGGAAGTCAAAAAAAAAATATATCGGCGATTCTGTTTTCTTTGTTCAAAACCTCTATTTTCCCCTTTTTTTTTTTTATTTTTTTTTTTAAACAAGGAGTGCGTGTTAAATCATTAGGGTTTTGTTAAATTTCAGACAAACATTTTTTATTTGCAGAGAAGCAATCTGATACTTACCATGAAATATTAACATATTACCAGGGACTACAAATTTAAATCGATTAATAAAAGGAAGACAGAGGTGATGAAGGCTAATCCCGACCATAAATTGGACTGGGAAATATTAGAATGAACTTGTTTAAAACGACATTAATACATTAATACCTACTCTTTAGACAACTGAAGAAATAAGTTAACTAGATAATCAATACTAGCAGGTATTATATAATTATTCAACTAATATTCAAGTAAAATACATTAAGACATCTATAATTAAGTCAAGATGGCATGCTAGAGAAGTTGTACTTATCTGTGTCAGAGCAGCGAACAAAAGAGGAAGATAGGAGCCTGTTCATCCTGGTTGTCATGTGTTAACGTTCTATTTTATTGTGATGTAGTAATATTCTTTAAAGGGCTGCATGTTGGGGCAGCAAATAAAAGTATTTGCATAATGGTAGCCTCCGGTCTTGTAATGAAATTCGCTCAGCCATGCCCCCGAAAGGGTAGCAAAAGTAGTGTCGGAGGCCTCAGCATTCTCCTATGTAGGTATGCAAAAATACGACCTCAGAGGTTTGCCAAGAGATTGCTGATGCCTTTTTTCCTAGCAAAACGATTGCCTGTTACATGCCTAGCCTTAGAGACCCTTCCTCATATACACTGTCAATTGGGACATATCTGAAAGGGTCAAATTAAAGAAAAGTTTACCTTGAAGCTCATTTGTTTATCAATTGCTTACATGTTCTCAAATATTTCGCATTATTTATCTCGTGTTTGAAACCTCATCTGTGTTCAGGAGTAGCTAGTGCTCAATGAAAATATTTAAAACTACATGTAAAATAAGCTAGTTATGGTGCTGAGTGTCAATTTTTCTATTATCCTTTTCAAGACAGTTTTCCTCTAGTTCTGAAGCTGTTTTTTCAGGACTTATATTCGTTGGTGAATAGAAGATTCTAGATTTTTTTTTTTACTATTTTGAAGCTTTTTTATTATATACACTTCTTCACAAATATCATATTTCAAGTTATCCTTTCCATTAGATGGTTAGTGAAACCTTTTCATTTGATCGCCAACACGTGTTACTCACAGCGTTCTGTTAATACCTGCGTCTGTTTTGTAACACGTCTTGTGTGTTCGGGTGTCTGGTGTGATTTGCCACACATAAACTACTGCATACATTCTGGACAGTTATATGGCAGGTGGTATATGAGTACCCCTCATGACAATGTGTGCCTGTCAGCTCTATTGATGGCTTTCTTCTGCATTCCATGAACTCTGCCTCACCCGTACTGCATTGGTCATCGAGCTACGACGTAAATGTAAAAAGTTCTATGCATTTCTGCTTCTCCAAATGGTTACTGATAGACCCTTTCTCTTTTTAATCGAATCATGTACTTCCACACTTTCCCTTGACTGAAGACAATAAATGCCCAGGTGCAGAAAAACAGTGAACGCGCTCCAACCTGCTAATAACTCCTTTATTTACACCTGTGGTTTACTTTGTTACCCATCTGGTTCTTTTTACTTGCTATGGCTGGTTCTATTTAAGTTGGTCTTCGTTTGAATTACCATCTTTCCTGCTTCCCATTACATTTCGTTCTGCTTGTAAATTTTACAGCGTTTAACTTGACAAAGTTAGCTCGAGTGGAAGTGCACAGTACACCCGCCTCTGATGGACCAATATTCTCTTCAGATGTTTGCTAGAAGGCATGCCGGTGACATTTTCAAGGTAGTATTCTGGACATTTAGACACATTTATAGCACAGCGGAGACACCAGCTGAGATTTCGGCCCGCTAATAGTCTTTAGTATCCTGGATTACATTTCTGATCAAGTGATCTACAACTCTCTCGTCATTGAACCTGTTCCTTTATAAGAGCTTCGTAATTTCCTGCTGGAACCTCAGCTTCATGTACATGACCCCAAATAGATGCGAAACCCTACTACCAGTCCAGAATTTGAATTTAAAAAAAGGTGCTTATGGCCAAAGTTTTTGCGTGGCACCCATGTGGTGATGCTTAATTCCAGGGGCCTTATTTATGAAGGTCTTGCGCCGCAGGTGCGTCACTTTTAAAATGGGAAAAAGTGACGTACTAGTGGCACAAGGCCTTCATAAATGAGGCCCCAGGTTAATAAAAAACCAAGGGGCTTATTTATGTGAGTCCTGCAACACTTTTGCACCACGTAAAGTGGTACATGCGTGACGCAGGGCTTCCATAAAGACTTCTAAAGCTATGCAAAACTACCCTGCGTGGCTTTAGATGGCCCCATAAATTATGAGTAAGGCAACACAGTGCAAATCGCTATGTAATCTTAATCTGCGCCTGGGAGGAGTTCCATGGGCATTGCAGTGGGTTTGCCCATTTGAAGCATCCCCAGATTTAAACCTGAGGAAGGGCCAAATCTGTAGGCCCCCGAGGTGAGGTATAAGGAGGAGAAATATGTTTATTTCTCTTCGTTTTTTCCTCTTTCCATGTGTGCTGCGCAGCACACATAGAAAGAGAAAATTCCTCTTTGGATTGCTTTTACGCAGGAAAGTGCCCCATCCTGCACAAAAACAATCCTGCGTGCAACGAGGCTACCAATTGGCGCTTAGCTGCCAAAACTGCGCCAGCACAGGCAGAAAGGACAGTAATGCCCAGTGTTGTTTGCATGCAGTGCGTTCCTGCACTTTCACATTGGCGTAGGTGCTGCCCTACGCCAAAATGCCATAAATGAGGCCCCAAGTCTATCTAGATCCACCTCACACCTTTTTTCCACCACACCACTCTTCCTCTCTCTCCTTATCTCACGCTTGCAGGATTTTTTCAATCCCACATTCTTTCTTTGCAATCTTTTCCATATCTTTCTCTCTCTCATTCTTCCTTCCTTTTCTGACACTCTTTCTCTTTGCTCCGTATAAAGCCCTATTTTGAAAAAGGATATGCAGTCTCAAAAAATGAGAGCTGGAGACCACCACTTCCAACAAAGTACACAAATTAAGTAGTGCCAACTGCACGCTCCCAAACAGTAAAGAACCTATGAATTGGATCTCTGGTCTCACTCAGCCGTCAAGGCAACGAGACTGCGATAGGAAAGAACGGCCATCTGTATCTCTTCAGGAAGGGATTACTGTCAGAGGTCATTCAGAGGCAGAATCATTCATCAGTGGCCCCATCTGCTGGTCTTGCAGCGACCGCAGAGACTTTTTTATTGACTACGTTATTCTGCAGCTGAGACGTAAAGCACCATATTTTAAAGGCCGCAATTAAATCTACTACTGAATCAGCTAATTGTTTGATGTTTAGGGGTTTTTATATAGCGCACTGTCACTCCAGGGAGCATCCTGGCGCTGCGACTTCATTGCTAATAGATTATCAGATGTTATAGCTGAACTATAGGTGTTGTATACAGTTTAAACAAGGGTTTTGCACTTTGATTCGGCTAATCCATAAATCCAGGTTTTTAGGGATTTTTTGAAGATCTGCTCTGATGTAATTAAGCGAAGGTGAGCAGGGAGTGTGTTCCAGGCTTTGGCTCCTAGAACTGCCAATGATTTTCCGCCCTTGGTGGCAAGTCTGAACTTGGGGACACTCATCAAATTGGCCGTGGCTGACCTGAGTTCTCTAATTGGGTGGTATCTGTGAAATATGTTGGACAGATATTTTGGGCCGCGCTTGTGAAAACATCTGAATGTAATCATGAGGATTTTGAATAATATACGTTTCTGGATGGTAAGCCAGTGCAACATGTCCAAGGCGGCTGGCGCTGATGATTTTCTAGGCCATCTCAAAACCAGTCGAGCCGCTGCATTTTGAACCATCTGTAATTTATGCAGGGTAGATTTTGCCACCCCTGCATACAGACTATTACAGTAGTCAATTCTTGATGCGATTAAAGCAATTGCTACTGTGCGGCGGGCAGGCAGAGGCAGGTAATCAAAGAATTTGCGTAGGCCTTTTATGATGTTGAAACAGACGGCAGCTACTTCTTTAGTTTGTTGTTTAAAGGATAGCATGTCGTCAAATTTTATACCTAAGTTTCGAGTTGCACTGATGGTGTTTGGGGGAGCTTCCGCATCAGATGGCCAACAAGTGTGTGGAGAGAAGAGATTGTTTTTCCCAAATGGTAGGATCTCTGTTTTAGCAGAGTTGCATTTAAGATGGTTATCATGCATCCAGTTGAAAGTCGCAGTCAGGCACTCTTTCAGAACCTGTTCGGCCTTGTCTGTATCATCATCCAGAACTAGGACCAATTGAGTGTCGTCTGCGTATGTAACTGTGCTCACATTATAGGAAGCAATTAGGTTGATCAGGGGTGCCATGTAAAGATTGAATAGAGTGGGGCTCAGACTTGAGCCCTGAGGCACCCCTGAACCAATCTCCTTCTCCTCCGAGTGGAACTGTCCTAACATAATTATCTGTTTTCTATGTAACAGAAAGTTTTTAAACCAGTTCAACACGGTGCCCCCTATGCCAGCCTCAACCAGGCGATGTAATTGAATGGCATGGGACACCGTGTCGAATGCTGCAGATAGATCAAGGAGGATTAGAACTGCCTTCCTCCCTTGATCTAGTGCAGCTCTTATGGTTTCTGTTGTTGACAATAGTGCTGATTCTGTAGAGTGGTTAGCTCTGAAACCTTAACTAACACAAAAGAGTCGGAAGGTCTGCTAAGCGGCGTAGCTAAGTCTATGCGGTCCTGATAAAATGACCCTTAAGGACTGCACTGAACCAGGCCACGTGGTCACATGACACAGAAATGTGTTAGATATCCTATCAGCCCACCCATCTGGCGGAGCCTCGTCATCTAGGACATCTGACCAGGGTGGTGAGTCTAAGCCCAGGTGATTTGGCCAGACAACACACACTACTGGTTCATCTTGTAATAGTGTCCGTGCCACAGAGTGGTGCTGAAAAAGTGCAGTGCAAAACAGGGACAAAAGAATAAGTGATCTAAAATGGCGGTCGAGGCAAAGAAAAAATGATTTTATTAAAGATATTCACCAAGACGCCAGATTAAAAAGAAGTGTACACAGTGTGAAAGAATCACTGTGATCCTTTACTGTGTAGTAAATACGGCCAACATGTTTCTGCCGAAGGTGGAACTACACCGGCATTCTTCAGGGCCAACTACAAACAGATGTTGCTACTGCAAAGGTACACTCTGGCAATAATATACAAAGTGAAACAGAAAAAGTGTGAAAAAGGACAGACCAAAATGTCAGTTAGAGACCTGTCACATTAACTGGTGTGGTCATAAAGACCATCCTACCATATCCTCCGGTTCAGTGGTTGATAGAGGAAGTGATCCTAAGAATAAAAAACACAAAGGAACAACAATTGTTGTACATCATACAGTCAAAATAGACTATTCATAGTATCAGGACCAACATACAAACTGTGCGCGGCAAGTCCCTATTAGGACGGCCATCAATTATAAAGGTTTCATGTTAAAGTAAACCATCAGTCATTGCTGAACATTAATTTCAACAAGTTGTAAAAAGACTTACCCAACAATATGTGGGAGTAAAGCCTCACCTCACCCGGCAACGGCTCGGAGATTGAGGCCCCGCTCTGTGCACAGGAAAAATAGAAATTACCACCTTAGTTGACTCAGAAATCTATAGGCAGAGTTAGGTTGTAAAATCTGTGCAGAAAAACTGGTTGTGTAACTATCCTCCACGAACGCTGTCCAATGGAAGACAAAGAAAGGACTGGCTTGAATAGTCTAGTGAATGGCTAACACCATCATCCTGGAATAAGCACATATATCTGGCAAATGCCTATCCAGTGGTTATGCAGTATATTGTGTAATCCCTCAGTGAGCCAAAGGCTAGATGTATAGCATGGCTCAGGGTTGACTAACTACCGCTTGGTGGTCAGAGGTAAACAATTCTGTAAATACAGTAAAGTGAGCCTGGACCCACCCTCTCTGCTGTTGGTGTAAGAGGAGTTAGGAACAGCACGAGGATAAAGTTATGAAGCTCCAATTAGCGTTTATCAGGAAGGAAATTCCCTCACAGATAGGCTAAGCATAAGAGAAGTGGGGCCACAGTAAGCTAACAAGATTAAGCGCAGCGCCTCATAATCCGCCTACTCACCTCTCCGTCGGTACCCCTAGGCAGACACCAAAGCCGAAGGGGAGGCAACGAGGAGAGGTGAGGCTATTGTTTAAATATCCCAGATAATTGGATAATCGGCAGCAGCTGTGTGCCTATCGCCGCTGCCGATGTTAGAAAAAAACACACATTCCCAGCGCGCATGCGCGGTGCGAAACGCTGCCCAACGCTGTGGGCACAATATCAGGCATGCGCGGTGAAATGCCACCCGCTCCAGCTTAGCCGGCAGTGTCGTTAAACAGCGCATGCGCCAAAACGAGACGGCAGCGTCATGCATCAGCGCATGCGCCAATACAGACTGGGTGGATTCCGAGAACAGCTCGGAAATCCGATGTAAGAGCGCGCGCTATAAACAAGTTTCTTCCATGCCGGTTGGTAAATGTAAACAGGACAGGCGGAAAGAATACTCAGCTAGGAAAAAACCTCCAAATGGCACCTCTCAAGCAAGGGTTTACCTAATGGTGGCGACATTGATGACACAGGGTAACCTCTGTGTAATATGCTTAGAAAATGAATCAGTGCAACCAGGGTGCCTTTGGACAACAGCTTGCTGTGCCTGTATTGGAAAAGATTAATATATTGCTGAGGACCATAGTAGTTGTGGGGACACTGAGTGTAAAGTGTATGTAATGTCTGGATCGCCCTCCAGAGGGGATCCAAAGTACCGTCAAATGCGATCACAGTAAGGCCAAAGGGTACTGACATTAATCAAAAGATCAGAGGCAGTGTAGTAAGTTTAATATACCAGTAACATGAAGAATGGCGCCAATAGAGTCTGACCAATGTAGTTATTATAAAGGAAGTGAGGATATCAAATCACCAACTTCAGGTGCACTATATGTAATAAAAGAGAAAGGTCTGCATTATGTAAAGTCTAAAGGAAGCCAACACTGATGTTTGACCTACTGGCAGTGGGGGTGGCTGACTTCAGACAAGAGCTATACTCTATCTGCTTAACGCAATGGGTCAGTGTCGTGTAAAGTGTGGTTGGAGCCACTGGTAGTATGTTGAGATAACAATCAGAGATGAAGTCCCGTATGCTCACAGCTGGTCAGATGGACACCCAGGGTATACTATCATTCAACCCTGAAACGTCAGTTTTCAGTTTGAAAATCCAACGTTGTTCTTTGATAAAAAGAAACCTTGAGATATCAGTGATATGCGGTGGGATGAATGGTTGATCTAACACAATCCACCTAAGGTCTTCAGCTTTATGCTTTTTAATCAAGAAGTGGTTAGTTAGACAGGTGGATTGTTTATTACACCGTATTGTGCTCTTATGCTCACTGATCCGGGACTTAACTTTTCTGGCAGTATGTCCAATATAAGCCAGACCACACGGACATGTGATCTTGTAGATCACCCTCTCCGAGTTACAGTTGGTATGGTGCAACAACTTCCATGGTCTGGAAGTCCCAATGTCAACATGGAGTGTTTTACTGGTCTGGGGGCATGACGCACAGTTGCCACAGGGGTGGTGCCCTTGTACCGGAGTGGTGTTCCAAAGTGTGTCAAGGGTGGTGGTGGTATCCTGCCTTTGTGTCCGCGGTCTTGTGTGGACCAGAGTATCCCTGATGCTGGATCCACGTTTGAACGCAAACAGGGGCCTAGGTATTGTGCCAGAAACCGTGTTCAAGATTTTCCAATGTTTTAAGATTGTCCTCTTGACCATATTGGATCTGGTGCTGAAGGTGTGTACCATTGTAATCCTTTCAGAAGGTGTTTTCTTGTGTCGATATTCAATCAGAGCATCCCGATTGTTGTTGAAGGCTCTCTTATTAGCCCGACGTATCAATTGATTGGGATAGTGCCGCTCCTTCAGGTTGCATGCTAGTTCACTCGCATGTTGTTGATATAGCTGGTTTGAGGAGCAATTTCTCCGAACTCTGAGAAATTGACCCACTGGCAGATTGTCACGTAGTGACTGTGGGTGGAAACTTCGGTAAGACAAAAGGGAGTTGCGTGCCATAGGTTTCTTGTACAGTCGGCTCTGGAGCCCGCCATCTTCAGGAAAGATAAGGAGATCCAGAAACGGTAGCTGCTCTTTACTGTACTCCACAGTAAAACGGAGATATTGGTTCCTTGAATTGAGCCACGTATGGAAGTTAGTTATCTGCGGGGATAAAGGCGGTGCCATTGTCTTACAGGACACAGACATCTACCACAGAGAGTGCCTACAACAACTGAGCAATGTGAAGGCCTATCGTCGACTCACTGAAGACCCTACCACGAGGCTTTCCAATGACATCAAGAGTCTCGTTGAAGAAGCATCCTGTGAGGGATGGATTACATCTCAAGAGGCAAGGTACTTGACCACGGCCCATCCGGTGGTCCCTTGCTTTTATTGCCTCCCTAAGATACACAAGGAGAAGAGACCACCCCCAGGTCGCCCCATTATTTCGGGAATTGGTTCTCTATTAGAGCCGCTCTCGACATTCGTGGACGTCTTTCTTAAACCTTTGGTTAAAGAGACTCCGACGTATCTGCAAGATACTGGTGATGTCCTTCGTCTACTTGCTGATACAGAGTTCAACATTGAGACCGACCTTTTGGTAAGCTTCGACGTCGAGTCTCTTTATACATGCATCCCGCAGCAAGAGACCCTTGATTGCATAAGACTTCTACTGGAATCTAAACCACCAGAGACGATCACTCCCATACCTTTCATCATGGAGTGTGCCAGACTGGCGATGATGGAGAATTACTTCCAGTACCAGGATGACTTATATCTCCAAGCCTCGGGGACATCAATGGGGAGTGTCTTCGCCCCCAGTCTGGCGAACCTCTATATGCATCAGTTCGAGCAAGATCATGTCCTGAATACCAGCAACCCTTACTTTGGTAAGGTGTTGCTTTGGCGCCGGTACATAGATGATATCATCGTCGTATGGAGGGGCAATGGTGAGGAGTTAACTAACTTCCATACGTGGCTCAATTCAAGGAACCAATATCTCCGTTTTACTGTGGAGTACAGTAAAGAGCAGCTACCGTTTCTGGATCTCCTTATCTTTCCTGAAGATGGCGGGCTCCAGAGCCGACTGTACAAGAAACCTATGGCACGCAACTCCCTTTTGTCTTACCGAAGTTTCCACCCACAGTCACTACGTGACAATCTGCCAGTGGGTCAATTTCTCAGAGTTCGGAGAAATTGCTCCTCAAACCAGCTATATCAACAACATGCGAGTGAACTAGCATGCAACCTGAAGGAGCGGCACTATCCCAATCAATTGATACGTCGGGCTAATAAGAGAGCCTTCAACAACAATCGGGATGCTCTGATTGAATATCGACACAAGAAAACACCTTCTGAAAGGATTACAATGGTACACACCTTCAGCACCAGATCCAATATGGTCAAGAGGACAATCTTAAAACATTGGAAAATCTTGAACACGGTTTCTGGCACAATACCTAGGCCCCTGTTTGCGTTCAAACGTGGATCCAGCATCAGGGATACTCTGGTCCACACAAGACCGCGGACACAAAGGCAGGATACCACCACCACCCTTGACACACTTTGGAACACCACTCCGGTACAAGGGCACCACCCCTGTGGCAACTGTGCGTCATGCCCCCAGACCAGTAAAACACTCCATGTTGACATTGGGACTTCCAGACCATGGAAGTTGTTGCACCATACCAACTGTAACTCGGAGAGGGTGATCTACAAGATCACATGTCCGTGTGGTCTGGCTTATATTGGACATACTGCCAGAAAAGTTAAGTCCCGGATCAGTGAGCATAAGAGCACAATACGGTGTAATAAACAATCCACCTGTCTAACTAACCACTTCTTGATTAAAAAGCATAAAGCTGAAGACCTTAGGTGGATTGTGTTAGATCAACCATTCATCCCACCGCATATCACTGATATCTCAAGGTTTCTTTTTATCAAAGAACAACGTTGGATTTTCAAACTGAAAACTGACGTTTCAGGGTTGAATGATAGTATACCCTGGGTGTCCATCTGACCAGCTGTGAGCATACGGGACTTCATCTCTGATTGTTATCTCAACATACTACCAGTGGCTCCAACCACACTTTACACGACACTGACCCATTGCGTTAAGCAGATAGAGTATAGCTCTTGTCTGAAGTCAGCCACCCCCACTGCCAGTAGGTCAAACATCAGTGTTGGCTTCCTTTAGACTTTACATAATGCAGACCTTTCTCTTTTATTACATATAGTGCACCTGAAGTTGGTGATTTGATATCCTCACTTCCTTTATAATAACTACATTGGTCAGACTCTATTGGCGCCATTCTTCATGTTACTGGTATATTAAACTTAGTACACTGCCTCTGATCTTTTGATTAATGTCAGTACCCTTTGGCCTTACTGTGATCGCATTTGACGGTACTTTGGATCCCCTCTGGAGGGCGATCCAGACATTACATACACTTTACACTCAGTGTCCCCACAACTACTATGGTCCTCAGCAATATATTAATCTTTTCCAATACAGGCACAGCAAGCTGTTGTCCAAAGGCACCCTGGTTGCACTGATTCATTTTCTAAGCATATTACACAGAGGTTACCCTGTGTCATCAATGTCGCCACCATTAGGTAAACCCTTGCTTGAGAGGTGCCATTTGGAGGTTTTTTCCTAGCTGAGTATTCTTTCCGCCTGTCCTGTTTACATTTACCAACCGGCATGGAAGAAACTTGTTTATAGCGCGCGCTCTTACATCGGATTTCCGAGCTGTTCTCGGAATCCACCCAGTCTGTATTGGCGCATGCGCTGATGCATGACGCTGCCGTCTCGTTTTGGCGCATGCGCTGTTTAACGACACTGCCGGCTAAGCTGGAGCGGGTGGCATTTCACCGCGCATGCCTGATATTGTGCCCACAGCGTTGGGCAGCGTTTCGCACCGCGCATGCGCGCTGGGAATGTGTGTTTTTTTCTAACATCGGCAGCGGCGATAGGCACACAGCTGCTGCCGATTATCCAATTATCTGGGATATTTAAACAATAGCCTCACCTCTCCTCGTTGCCTCCCCTTCGGCTTTGGTGTCTGCCTAGGGGTACCGACGGAGAGGTGAGTAGGCGGATTATGAGGCGCTGCGCTTAATCTTGTTAGCTTACTGTGGCCCCACTTCTCTTATGCTTAGCCTATCTGTAAGGGAATTTCCTTCCTGATAAACGCTAATTGGAGCTTCATAACTTTATCCTCGTGCTGTTCCTAACTCCTCTTACACCAACAGCAGAGAGGGTGGGTCCAGGCTCACTTTACTGTATTTACAGAATTGTTTACCTCTGACCACCAAGCGGTAGTTAGTCAACCCTGAGCCATGCTATACATCTAGCCTTTGGCTCACTGAGGGATTACACAATATACTGCATAACCACTGGATAGGCATTTGCCAGATATATGTGCTTATTCCAGGATGATGGTGTTAGCCATTCACTAGACTATTCAAGCCAGTCCTTTCTTTGTCTTCCATTGGACAGCGTTCGTGGAGGATAGTTACACAACCAGTTTTTCTGCACAGATTTTACAACCTAACTCTGCCTATAGATTTCTGAGTCAACTAAGGTGGTAATTTCTATTTTTCCTGTGCACAGAGCGGGGCCTCAATCTCCGAGCCGTTGCCGGGTGAGGTGAGGCTTTACTCCCACATATTGTTGGGTAAGTCTTTTTACAACTTGTTGAAATTAATGTTCAGCAATGACTGATGGTTTACTTTAACATGAAACCTTTATAATTGATGGCCGTCCTAATAGGGACTTGCCGCGCACAGTTTGTATGTTGGTCCTGATACTATGAATAGTCTATTTTGACTGTATGATGTACAACAATTGTTGTTCCTTTGTGTTTTTTATTCTTAGGATCACTTCCTCTATCAACCACTGAACCGGAGGATATGGTAGGATGGTCTTTATGACCACACCAGTTAATGTGACAGGTCTCTAACTGACATTTTGGTCTGTCCTTTTTCACACTTTTTCTGTTTCACTTTGTATATTATTGCCAGAGTGTACCTTTGCAGTAGCAACATCTGTTTGTAGTTGGCCCTGAAGAATGCCGGTGTAGTTCCACCTTCGGCAGAAACATGTTGGCCGTATTTACTACACAGTAAAGGATCACAGTGATTCTTTCACACTGTGTACACTTCTTTTTAATCTGGCGTCTTGGTGAATATCTTTAATAAAATCATTTTTTCTTTGCCTCGACCGCCATTTTAGATCACTTATTCTTTTGTCCCTGTTTTGCACTGCACTTTTTCAGCACCACTCTGTGGCACGGACACTATTACAAGATGAACCAGTAGTGTGTGTTGTCTGGCCAAATCACCTGGGCTTAGACTCACCACCCTGGTCAGATGTCCTAGATGACGAGGCTCCGCCAGATGGGTGGGCTGATAGGATATCTAACACATTTCTGTGTCATGTGACCACGTGGCCTGGTTCAGTGCAGTCCTTAAGGGTCATTTTATCAGGACCGCATAGACTTAGCTACGCCGCTTAGCAGACCTTCCGACTCTTTTGTGTTAGTTATAGTTTGATTTAGGGGTTTAGAGTTTGGTAGGTCTATAAACATAGTCCCCTTGACCCTCCTCAACTTGTGTTTTTCCTAGCTCTGAAACCTGCCTGATTTGGGTGTAGAACGTTGTTTACCTCCAAGAATGTTGAGAGCTGTTTATTAACCAGGGTTTCAGCACATTTACATAGAGCGGGGAGTTGTGAAATAGGTCTCAGATTAGTTAGAACAGAGGGATCATGTAGAGTCTTTTTTTGCAATGGTTTCACAATCGCAGTTTTCCATGTACTGGGGACTTCTCCAGATTGGAGTGATGCATTGACAATAGCATTGATCATGGGGTTCACCTCTTCCTTGATTGCATGAACCAGTGAAGGGGGAAAAGGGTCGAGTGGCGAGCCGGATTTAATTTTTGACATAGTTTGTGAAGTGTCTGCCAGATCAATCGTGGCAAAGGTGTTCCATCTAGTTATCCCGGAATTATTCTCTTGTACGATGTTTTCATTATTTAGCCTCATAGATGCTAGTAAACATCCCTCCCCAGTGCTGCGCTGTCCATTGGAACCAGTGCTAAATGGACGTCTAATGGTCGTGCGCAGCACTGGGGAGGTAGTGCTGTCGTCGGCCAACGCACCGACGCAGCACTTAAGGGGTTAAAGGGATAGCTTTAAAAATGTTCGTAATGTTGACAATTTTTAGTTCAAAGTAATCTGCAATCTCATTGCAGAAAGTCTGTGACGGGGGTATTTCCTGAGATAGAAATTTTGGATTTCGAAAGCTTTTAACAACACGAAAAATTTCCTTTTGATTGTTCTGAGAGGCTTCTATCCTATTTGTAAAGTAATTTATTTTGGTGCGTTTGATTAGTGCATGGTAATTCCGTCTTGCTATTTTAAAATTGTTCTGGTTGTCACTATTATAGTGCTTACGCCATTTACGTTCCAGTCTACGAACTGTTCGTAATGTATCTTTTAATTCATTAGTGTACCAAGGGGCTGACGTTTTCCCTTGTTTGAATTTCGATTTATTGGCTCCTCCAGAGGTCAATTTCTCCCCTATGGATCTCATCCATCTTTCATAGCTAAGGTTGTCACTAGCAGCATTTCCAGTTATCGATGGTTTGTTCTCTTTAACCCAGTTTGGTAAATCCGGGTGCTCAATAATTTTAGTCCAGCATGGAGTTAGTTTCTCATTTCTAGTTATGTCTGATTTTGCAATCTTAATTTCTTCCGTTTTGAGGTGAAATGCAATAAATTTATGATCGGTCCAAGTTTGGGGCAGGGGAGTGGATACTTTAATCGTGCTAAGATTGGAGCAGACACAGTCTAATACATGGCCCTCTATGTGTGTGGGGTCGGTCGTAAGAATTGTAAGCCCCAGCACGTGCATAATATCTTTGAAACACTGTACATTTGGATCACTCATGCTGTCAAGATGAAGATTTACATCTCTCAGTAAAGTGAAATTAGTGGCCTTAAGCGTCAAAGTAGTGAGCACTTCACCCATACTTTCCAGGAAGTGACTCACTTGACCTGGTGGGCGATATATTAATGCTCCCGAGAACGTGAAGGAGTCATCGGCCTGTAAGTTAAAGGCTAGACATTTGGCTCCTTTGATGTCGGGTAGTTCAGAGATACTACATGTGAGGGTCTCTCGGTGTATGATGGCGATCCCCCCTCCTCTTTGTAAGTGTTGGACTTGGCCCTTATGGCAGGTTCACCCCTAATCTTTTTGCTTTTAATCTGTGATATGTATGTATGATTTTCTGGTCTGTGCGCACTTTTTCTCTGTGTCCCAGAGTAAAGTGCGTGCATGTAGTGAGGCTGGCCTGCTCTCCCATAGGGATGCATGGGGAATGTCTGTGTCCCTAGTAATTCCTGATGTGTGGGGAGTGCATGCTCGAGTTTGGTATGTGCGTGTTCGTGGGAATGAATGCTTCGCAATGATGTAGGTTGCGTGAATGTGGCATGTGTAGAAATGCCATTTCTGGGACGTGGCATATTGCTATAAAATATGTCTGCAGTGTGATTGGCTGGAGCTGGCTGGTGAGCCTGGCTCCAGGAAGGCTGGATGGGTCTGCCCGGTGGTGAGTGTGAGATCAGCATGCTTGATGGCTTGGGAGGAGTGCACTTGGTCCCTGCTGGGCCTGGACTTTCCCCGGACAATGCTGGCTCCACCCCCTGTAGTGCGACTGATGGCCCTAGCCCTGCCAGTGAATAGAGAGGGTGGTTGAGGTAAACAGAGTACTTCAGAACCAGCTGCGACTGGTTTTCCCCCCACCCTGCACCCTGAGACAAAGGGGTTTTCCTGTATAAGAAGGGGCTGTGTCCCCATGCAATTTGTCCTGTTCTTGGTTCTGCCTAGGATCCTGCCAGAGGGGGCTCTGCTGCTGCTGGGGCCAAGAGGACCGCCACTTGGCTTGTCTCCCTGCCTGGAGACCCAGTGTGCTGGCTCTGGCCCTGCCTTGCCCCTCTGCCTGCCTCCAGTCCCTGCTGGAGCTTTTGCTTTACTTAGAGTGCATGGGAGCGCTCTGATTCTGATTTATAGCGCTGGGCGCGCTTTATTTTCCTGATAGCGCTGGGCGCCCTTCTCTTGGCGCTTGAGAGCGCTTTTATTGCATTACCGGTGCCCACCCGGCGTCAGAACCGATTTGCCGATTTTCGGCATAGCGAGTGCCCACCTCGCTTTATTTTATTATTTAAAGGCCGGTGCCACCCGGCATTGCCCCGTACTTTGATTTTGTAAATACCTCGAGGGAGCCCACTCCTCGGGTATTGAGAAGCCGCCTGCCTACCTGAGACGGGCCGCCGCGCTGCCCGCGACGACCCGGAAGTCTTCTGGCCGACCGGCCAATAGCAGCGCGGCCCCCGAGAGGCCGACCGGAAGTCCCGCCCCGCAGCCGAGCAGCGCGAAAGGAAGCAGCCGGCGTGTCCTGCCCGAGGCTCCCGATCGGAGGGAGAGCCCCGGGACGAGCAAGGAGAAGATCCGGCAGTGCTCCTGCCCCCGCAGCACCAGCGAAGTACCGGTGAGTGCGGGGACAGGGTCCTTTGTTCTTTGAGCGGCCCCGATTGGCAGAGGGCCGCTCCAACGTGTGGGGCATTCCTTTGTAGGAGCGCGAGGCTCCGTGGGGCATCTTTCTGGATCCTGAGTCCCCCGTGAGGGACTCCAACGCGCCCCTTGTGCTGTGCGAGCCTGCAAGGCTCCTGGGGGCCAGTTGTGTGTTTTGAGCCCGGCGAGGCTCCAACGACGGCCGCATTCGAGTGAGAGCCCTGAGAGAGGCTCTGGGGGCATTTTCCTTGATTTAGAGCGCTGAGCTCTAATTTGCACATTTTGTTCAGCGAGCCCTGAGAGGCTCTAGGGGGACACAGGTAGCTAGTTGGTTGTAGCCCCGAGGCTCCCACACTGTGTCTCCCCACCTTGTTCTTGAGCCCTCCTGGCTCCAACGTTTGCCCAGTTCATATTTACAACTGTCCAGCACTTAGTGGACAGTTGCCACGTTTAGGTTTGTGTGCTGTGCTGCCTGCACAGCGTCCCTGACACTGAGACTCAGGGCATTCCGCCCCTTTCGAGGCCAGTTGGCCTGAGGGACACTTGAGTATTGTGCTTTGTGCACCCCGCGCATTGTAATTTCTTGTTATGTAATTCTTGCGCATGTGTTCTAACCTGTACCTTTTCTAAAAGTGACCTGATTAGGTATTCTTATGGTTATCCCCTTTTGCTAAATGTGACCTGCATAGAGGATTGTTTATGTTTATTCCATTATGCTAGATGTGACCTGCATAGTAGATTGTTGATGGTTCATTTCATGTTAGGTTTCCTTCCCTTTGCTAAGAGTGAACTGCTTAGGTGTTGGTATTCCTTCCTTAGGTCCTAGTTACCTGCGTGATTTACCTACAGTAAGTTAGGGTTGCGTAGGAGGTCCTTACTGTACCAGTGATTACTGGATGTGTGTTGCATTTATAATTTTGTTGCTATTCATTCTATGTTTACGACATAAGTGTATATCTACCAGTATTATTATCTAACAAGTGCCTACCCCTGACAGTGGTCCATGTGGCCCTCTCCTGTACATAATTCCCCTTGTAAATTCCGCCCTTTCCTCTGGCACATTGTACAGTTTGCGTGTGTTATCTAATGTGTTTTGTGTATTATAATACAAAGGCTATTTTTTATATAACCTTGTGTGGAGTCCTTCTTTGTGGTGGGCCTTGGGTGTTGTTGCTGGGGTGCGTGCGCAAATACTTAACTCATACCGCCTCCAAGTTTAGCCTAGACTGCTCGCGCCACGCTACCTAGAGGGCGAGTGGGGGTTGCCTTGGTGTGTGACTCCCCTGCCCTGACCTTTAGAAATGGCGATCCCTGACTGACCTCGACGCGAGTCTTGGCCGGCCAGGGTCCCGTTTCTAACAGTAAGGGTCTGTCGAGTCTCTGTATCGTATAGCCGGGTGGTAGTGCACATATAATGTCTGGATTGGACCAATCTCTCAGCCACGTTTCCGTGATTATGAGGCAGTCCAGATTACTCTCTGAAATTAAATCATATATGTGTAATGCATTCTTACACATTATTTCCCATCCTACAAGAAGGTTTTGAAGCAGGTTTTCTAGGCCCAAAAGAACTGGAATACTTACGGAATAGGCATCCTAAAACACCCTTGTTTTACGTCCTTCCCAAGGTCCATAAACATCTAACAAAGCCACCGGGTAGACCTATTGTGGCGGGGTGCGATTCCCTGTTGGAGCCACTGGCTAAGTATGTTGATTGTTTTTTGAAACAGTTCATGGACCATGTTGTTTCATATTTAAAGGATACAACAGACTTTATCACCAAGCTGGAAGGAGTAACATTTGATAAGGAAAATGATCTGCTAGTAACACTGGACGTCACACAGCTCTACACACAAATACCACAGGATGAAGCTGTAGCAGTATTGGAATACTTTTTAGACCTAAGACCCAGACCTGTCCAGGTACCAACCAAATTCTTAGTAGATCTGGCCACTTTCGCCCTAAAAAAGAACTACTTTAGCTTCGGAAATGAATTCTACCTCCAAACAAAGGGGGTTGCCATGGGGTGTCCCTTTGCCCCAGAGCTGGCAGTATTATTTATGTCGCTCTATGAGGACAAATACATTCACAATAACAATCCCTTCAAGGAATACATTGCCACATGGTGGCGTTTTATAGACGACGTCTTCATGATTTGGACTGGGGGAGAAGAAAACCTCATATCGTTTTACAATTGGCTCAACGCGAGAACGCTGGATATACAATTTAGTATATCACATTCAGCTACCAAAATCTCCTTCCTGGATGTAGAAGTTTTTCCACTAGAAGGAAAATTAGCAACATCTTTGTTCACAAAGCCGACCGACCGCAACAAGGCATTGCTTTTCTCCAGCAACCATCCGCGGAGTTTAAAAGAAAATTTGCCCTTTGGGCAATTTCTACGAATTCGTAGAAATTGTTCCTCGAATGAGGACTACAAACTCCATGCTGAAAATTTAGTTTCCAAGCTATGCGATAGGGGTTACCCCAAAAAATTGGTCCGCAATTCTATGAAAAGGGCCAGATGGGTCCCCAGGGACAGTCTCCTTGAACGTAAAAACAAATCCAATTCCAACAGTTTGTGTAACTACCTACTGCCCAAATGCCAATAACCTTAAAAAAATCATCAGTCAAAATTGGCATCTCGTAAAAAATCTGGACGCAAGCCTTCAAGCTCCCCCGCTATTTGCCTTTAAAAAGGAGAACAGTGTGGCCAACTATGTAATAAGAGCAGGAATAAAAAAAGACGAACAACCGTCCCTGAGAAAGATGATGGGATTGTCCCCAATTGTCGGCCACCACAAATGTGGGACGTGCCTATGCTGTGAATTGACTATAGAAGGATCACTGTTTCAACATCGTGGGATCTCATGGAAACATGAAACTTTCAGCAATTGTAAAACAAAGTATGTAGTCTACGGCATTGTTTGCCTCGTGGCCTCCTTTATATTGGAAAGACCAATCAAGAAATTCGCACTCGAATCACCCAACATAAATCCAGGATAAAAAACGGGATTGAAACTGCTCCATTGGTCAATCACTGGAAACGTTGCAAACATCTTTTAAGTGACATTAAATGGACTGTTATCTCTCGCGTTGAAAAGGATCCACGAGGTGGAGATCTCGACCAAAAACTGTCAAAGAGAGAAGCCTATCTGATTGTAAAGTTTGACACAGCAGTTAGGGGACTCAATGAGATATCAGAGATATACAAACTTTAATGGGATAACTTGTTTTGCCTATGCTACCTGATTCGAGACATTCCATAGCCTGCGCAACAAGTAAGGTTGAAGATGCACTCTTTCTCGCAACATTGAAGCTACCACAGCTGAAACGTACCACGCATGCGCAATCCTGCCTCACATATAGAGAAGCCTCACAAGCCATACCACACTCCAAGCATGTGCGAGAGACTAGCGCTGTTGGAGACGCCGGCGACTTCATTCCAAACAGCATTTCTTCCCGACCGGTAAGCCCCCGCCGGACTACGTAAACTTACAGAACTTTGATCGTATGCACTCCGAACCCAGATCTTAAAGCTTACATTCTTCTTTTCAATAGAGGCTGAAACCAAACATTTTCGGATTGATTATTCCACGATCCTGTGCCTGGACGTGCATTCTCACGATCTCCCGGTAAGAACTTTGATCCAGTGCCTAATGTTTAGGGCTACACCACGTTTTTCCAGATACTAAATGGCCAATATCTCTTGCAGGCCACCCAGCTTCCTCCACCTGAATCTATATAGGCTTGACTACCGTATACATCTAAGGTAAATGCGCCCCCCCTTTTTTGCTCTAATAATGGAGAAGAGAAGGCTAGACATACACTTCCCAATATTTATGTTATTAATATTTCTTCTGTTGTCAACTCAGGTGCTATCTTTTCTCTGGATATTCTCCACAGTGGTAAGCATAGGTAACCTTGGGTATTTTATGCTCTCGAGATTCTTGGTTTTTAAATAGATGTACACAAAGATTTTTCTTTTTCTTATTTCAGAGCTACCTGGCCCTGATGAGAATCCCTCCCAACCCATAGGGATTCGAACCGCGTAGGCCCTTTCATGTCCAGTGTCTGCTCCTTTTGCTTTTTCCTTAGTGTGAATATACTGTTACACTATTGGTTTAGAAACTGTTCTATATATTTTGCTTGACCGTGGCATTTGATTTTGTTGATTTATTTGATTCAGACCTATACGAATTCACTGTATAAATTGTATGTATATAATTGTATATATTGCAGCAGACCTAATACTCAACCCGCTTGTTTATTCGTATTCAATAGGGCTGAGCATTTGTATGTATTTTGTGTATGAATGGAAGGTATGATTGTGATATGATTGAGTATGGAATGCATGTTTGATTTTAATGCTTCACTGTTTTTGTCCAAAATTGTTCTTGTGTTTACAAAAAAATGTTGCTTTTGTTCAACAGTATATGACTAATACAAATATACTTTTTTTGACCCAGTTATAATAATAAAAAGCTATTAACTAGCATATCCCAGCTTTGATAAACTTTCTTTGTTCTGGTGTTAGAGCTTTTCTACAAAGTTACGATCAGTATAGGCACTTGTTCTTTGTTGATTATATACACTTCATCTCCGACATCCAGGAGCTGCTGGCGACTCTGGTAGTAAATAATTCATCTGTCCTTTTACTGGGGGACTTCAATTTTTGGCCCGCCGATCCTGCGGAAGACGCCATGTCCAAAGAATTTACTGAACTCCTCCTCAGTTTAAACTTTGTGTCTCATGTCCACACTCCTACTCAGACCAGCTCGCCACCTCCCTGAGCCAACACCCTCCTGCCAGCTCAGCGAACCACAGCCAGGCCGCCGATAACATCACGAAGTGGATCAGCAACTGCGCGGACGAACTCGCCCCGCTGAGGACCCCGCCTAACAGACCCGGCAGCAAGAAGGCCCCATGGTTCACCGACGAACTCAAGAGCTCCAAGAAGAACTGCCGAGCCCTCGAGAAAGTCTGGAAAAGGGATCCGACACCGGACAACAGGACCTCCTACAAACTTGCCACCCGGAAACACCACCAGCTGATCCGCCCTGCCAAGAGAACAGCATTCAAGGACCGGTTGGACAACAACGCACACAACAGCAAGGAACTCTTCAACATCGTGAAAGAGCTTTCCAACCCCAACGCAGGAAACAACGACATCACCCCATCGCAAGACCTCTGCAACTCCCTCGCCTCCTACTTCCACAACAAGATCACAGACATACACAGCAGTTTCAACAACCAACCAACGCACACCACGACCGACCAGCCACCCCCCCCCCACCACCACCCTCCACGCCTGGACCCCGATCAGCACAGAAGACACCATCCGCACGATGAACTCAATCCACTCCGGATCACCAACCGACCCCTGCCCCCACCACATCTTCAACAAGGCCGACGCTGTCATCGCACCCCACCTGCGAGACATCATCAACACATCCTTCGACACCGCCATCTTCCCCGAGAGCTGGAAACACGCCGAACTCAGCGCTCTACTCAAGAAACCAACAGCGGACCCCACCGACCTCAAGAATTACCGCCCCATCTCGCTTCTCCCGTTTCCAGCCAAAGTCATCGAGAAGACCGTCAACAAGCAGATGGCCGCCTTCCTCGAGACGAACGGATCCCTCGACCCCTCACAGTCCGGCTTCCGAGCCAAACACAGCACCGAGACCGCCCTCATCGCCGCCACCGATGACATCCGAGCCCTGATGGACAATGGAGAAACAGCGGCCCTCATCCTCCTAGACCTCTCCGCGGCATTCGACACGGTCTGCCACCGCACCCTAATACGGCACCTCAGCAACATCGGAATCCAGGACAAGGCGCTGGAATGGATCATCTCCTTCCTCGACGGAAGAACACAGCGAGTCCGCCTACCACCGTACAAGTCAGAGGCCTACGAAGTCATCTGCGGCGTCCCCCAAGGATCATCCCTGAGCCCCACCCTCTTCAACGTCTACATGAGCCCCCTCGCGGCCATCGTACGCAAACACCACCTCAGCATCATCTCCTACGCCGACGACACCCAGCTGATCCTCTCCCTGACCAACAACCCCGCCGCCGCCAGAGCCAACCTACACGAAGGGATGAAAGAGGTAGCCGAGTGGATGACGACCAGCCGCCTGAAACTGAACTCGGACAAGACGGAGGTCCTCATCCTGGGCTCCTCTCCCTCCGCCTGGGACGACTCCTGGTGGCCTCCCGCCCTGGGCACCGCACCCGAACCGACAGACCATGCACGTAACCTGGGCTTCATCCTGGACTCCTCCCTCTCCATGACCAGGCAAGTCAACAGCGTCTCCTCGGCGTGCTTCAACATCCTACGCATGCTACGGAAGATCTTCTGGTGGATCCCCACAGAGACCAGGAAGACCGTCACCCAGGCCCTCGTCACCAGCCGACTGGACTACGGCAACGCCCTCTACGCCGGGACCACCGCCAAGCTCCAGAAGAGACTCCAGCGGATCCAAACCGCCTCAGCCAGACTCATCCTCGACATCCCACGATCCAGCCACATCTCCGGACATCTGAGAGACCTTCACTGGCTCCCCATCAACAAGAGAATCACCTTCCGCCTCCTCACCCACGCACACAAAGCCCTACACGACCAAGGCCCGAGCTACCTCAACAGCCGAGTCAACTTCTACGCTCCCAAACGCCACCTCCGATCAGCCAACCACGCCCTCGCCGCCGTCCCCCGCATCCGAAGAGCAACCACAGGAGGAAGGTCCTTCTCCTACCTGGCCGCCAAGACCTGGAACTCCCTCCCGTCCGACCTGCGCCTGACCCAAGACCACCTCTCCTTCAGGAAGAAGCTGAAGACCTGGCTGTTCGAGCAGTAGCGGCACCCCCCCCCCCAGCGCCTTGAGACCCTACGGGTATGTAGCGCGCTTTATAAGTGTCACTGATTGATTGATTGATTGATTCCGAGGCCATACCTTAGACCACATCTGGTCACTTAACATTCCTGTCACCGCTCCCATTGTCACGCCCTGTACTTGGTCTGACCACTCCCTTATTTCGTTTTTCCTGGACTTAAGCCTCGCCAAAAGACCTTCTTTTCCCAAAACCACTTGGGCCCGGAACTGGAATAAAGTAGATATCCCTACTCTCTGCTCCTCCCTTTCAGTCTCTTGCCCTGCTCTAGAGGGAATTACCCCATCATCCCAAGCAGCCACCCTTAGCAGCTGGCTCGCAGGAGCGTGTGACCAAGTGGCCCCCCTGAAGCGCGTCACAGTCAGACGCGCCCACGACGCTAACAGATGGTTTAACGCTGACCTTAAGGAGAAAAAACTTGAAGTGCGACGGGCAGAGCGCGCCTGGAGACGTGCGTACAGCCCCGCCCTTAAACAACAGTACATCTCCAACCTCTACGAATATAAAAAAGCTATTCTCCTAGCTAAAACTGAATATTTCTCTAGAAGAATCCTTTTAGCCGAAAACCAACCTAGGGAAATCTTTGCCACGGTCCATGAACTGGCCTCTTCAGATAGAGTCACCCTCAAACCCTCCCCCCTCCCAATCTCTCTATGACTCCCTCAATGACTTTTTCATCGAGAAAATTGCGATCATCAAGGCCAATATACAATTACCCCCCTCCACTTTCTCCGATCCTCAGCCACCGCCCAACATTTTTCACCTGGATCACATACCTCTCCTGACCAGGGAAACTCTTTCTCCTCTGCTGGCCCAAGTCAAGTCAGGATCCCCCTCTGACATCTGCCCTGCTTATGTTCTGAGAGAGATATTTTTAGCCTGTCCTCGGCCCCCTCTTGTTTTCCTGAATGACTCCCTTAAACAGGGTCTTGTTTCCAATCTCCATAAGTCGGCAACAATAATTCCCATTCTAAAAAAGCCCGGCGCCGATCCATCCTCCCCGTCCAACTATCACCCCATCTCCCTTCTCCCTTTCCTGGGTAAAGTCCTTGAGTCCCACGTCACCAAAGTCCTCAGCCCTTTTGTGGAAGAGAGTGGCTGCTTAGCATCATGCCAGGCGGGCTTTCGCCCACTACACTCTACTGAGAAGGTTGTCATCTCCGTCATGGACAAGCTTAGAGAGGGGATGGATGTTAACCTACCCCAGGCCCTTGTCCTCCTTGCCCTGTCCGCTGCCTTCGACACGATTGATCATTCCATCCTTCTTACCCGTGTCGAGGCGGCGGGTGGCGGGGGGCCGGCCTTGGCCTGGCTTAATTCCTTTCTAAGCGACCGCACCCAGGCTGTCCATCTTGCCGACTTCTCTGCTTCCCCAAGCAAGGTGCAGTGTGGTGTCCCTCAAGGCTCTTCCCTCTCCCTCCTTTTGTTTAACCTGTATATCTTCCCTCTTATTTTTGCTTTACAGCAGATGGAGGTCACAGTCTTCAATTATGCTGACGACCTCCAACTCATTTTCAATCTTTCCCACTCCCCTGGCTCTATTCATAACTTCCAATCAGTCATGATCTTCATCAGGGACTGGATGAGCTACAACCATTTCAAATTGAACCCGGATTAAACCGAGCTAATTCTCACCGGAGGTAGTCACAGTCCCTGGACCCCCACATTTTGGCCCCCCTCCTTTGGCCCCCCCTCCGTCACCTTCCCCTTCAGTCAAAACATTAGGGATAACGCTGAACCAACAACTCACGCTGCACTCCCAGATTAGTACAGTAGTTTCATCCTGTTTCTTCATCCTCCGCACCATTCTGAAGATATCCCGGTTCTTCTCTTTCCCGACCCTGAAACTCATTCTTATGGCGATGGTCCTGTCGCGCTTGGACTATGGCAACGTTCTGTACAACGGCGTCCCTGCCTATGCCCTCCGGCGCCTTCAATTGGTCCAGAACCAGTCTGCCCGTCTTATTTATGGTCTCTCCAAGTCTCACCATGTCACTCCCCTACTCAAGGATTTGCACTGGCTTCCCATTAAAGAACGTGTCCTCTTCAAGCTGGGCTGCACAACCTTTCAGGCCCGTCCTGGGACTGCTCCCGCTTTTATTAACTCTGAAATCACGGCCTATACTTCCTGCAGAGAGCTACGCTCATCCTCCCAGACTCTTCTCTCTGTACCCCGGTTTAGGAAGCGCAAATTGGGAGGGATGAAATTCTCTGTTCTCGCCCCAACTTTCTGGAACACCCTCCCTCCCCCCATAAGATCTGCTGCCTCCTATCTTGAGTTCTGCAGGGCGCTCAAAACATTTCTCTTCTTGCAAGCCTTCTCCCTCTAGCATATCCACCCCTGCTCCCGAGGGCCTGCATCCTTCAGCGCCAAGAAACCGCCTGGTAAACGTGCGCTTAACAAATACTTTTAAATTCAATTCAAATTCCTGCTCCATCCCGGTCAGCATCACATTGTGTCTAGGTCCCGGTCTGCCAAGATCACTGACTCGTATTGGCACTTTATGCTTCTTGGCTCTGATGTGGCGCAATATTCATTTTTCATTTGTATGGGTGCATCATGATCATGAGTAGACTACACCCGCATATATTCCTTTGTTATATTAAAGTGTGGCATTAGAATGTGAACTGTAATAACGTGAATTGTGGTGCATTAGGGATATTTCAATGTAAATGTGAAGAGATTAATATTGAAACTATATGCGATTAACTCAAAACATTAAAGTGGAGAATTCGTACATGCTTCTGACAATTTCTCACATATTTGATGTGCTTATGTAATGCGTAAATATAGAAGTGCTCAGTAAAGAGTGTTCATTTTATATGTAATTTCTCAATGTCTGTGTGCCATTTTCTTATGTTGGCCGATTTCTGTAGACTTGAACATTTTCCCTGGAAGCTCTTGCATTAGATTTAATATTTGAATTTTATGTGTATATTGGATTTGTTCTTTCTCACATTTCTATTGCAGGTGGAAAAATCATCCTAGTTAGTTAATGTCTTTTTTTTAGGAGTTAGGTTTAGGGAGAAGAGGATACATTGAGTGTTGATTCTAAAGATGGAGAACAGTTGTACTTTCTAATCGGAGCAAGCTCTGAGTGCGCCGGTCTCCTTCGCTGACTCTGCCCGTTCGCCGCTGCCCTCGAGGCTAAGGCTCCTTTTCTCTGCTCTTGACTGTTCCCCTTGTGCCAGTCCTCACCTGCATCTCTACAGTATTGTGCCCCTATTGTCTGCTTTTGCTCGTTCTGCTGCCTTTTTCCCCTGCTGTCCTAACCCCGTTCCCCGCTCCCTGCTGCTGCTCCCCTGCGGCCCTGCCCCCTTTCGCTTCTGTACCCTCTCCCCTCCCATTCACCACTCCGCTCCGGCCTCCCAGCTGATCCTCCCTCCCACTGGCTATTTAGGGGTCAACCGCACGATGGTGAGCAGTGACCTGACCTTAGCCAGAGACGGTCGCTCCACCCGCCGCCCGGCTCCCCCTGAGTGCACCGTTCTCCCTCGCTGAATCTGCCCGTTTGCCTCTGCCCTCGAGGCTAAGGCTCCTTTTCTTTGCTCTTGACTGTTCCCCTTGTGCCAGTCCTCGTCTGCATCTCTACAGTATTGAGCCCCTTTTGTCTGCTTTTGCTCGTTCTGCCACCTTTTTTCCCCCCGCTGTCCTAACCCCGCTCCCTGCCGCTGCTCTCCTGCAGCCCGCCCCCTTTAGCTTCTGTACCCTCTCCTCTCCCATTCGCTACCCCGCTCCCGCCTCCCAGCTGGTCCTCCCTCCCACTACGCCACTTATGGCGGAGTCCACGCGTACGCGCAGCGGTCACGCGCAGAGGGCGCGCCAAATGCAAGCCCGTCTGCGCCCGTCCACCCCTGGACCGCACCCAGCGCCAGGCAACGCCACAACACTCCACGCACTCAACGCCGGTCGGAACCCCGCCTGCTACCGAGCCACCCTGAAACGCAACAACGGACCCTTCACCTGCCAATCCTGCCATTTCAACTGCCTCCGAACCTGCACCGCTCCCACCAAGCCAAGCACCAGCAACAACCACCTCAAGTGCATCCTGCTCAACACCCGCTCCGTCCACAGGCACGCCGTGGAACTCTGGAACCTCCTCGACACAACATCACCAGATGTCGCCTACCTCACGGAAACCTGATGAACGCCTCCTCGGCCCCCGACATTGCCATAGCAATCCCGGAGGGCTACAAGATCACCCGGTGGGACCGCGTCAACCAAGCCAGAGGAGGCATCGCCATCGTCCACAAAAGCACCATCCGCATCACGACCGACTCCGACGACACCCTCGCCGCCGCCGAATATCTTCACTTCCAGATCCACACAGACCCCAAGACCACCCTCAGAGGCACCCTCATCTACAGACCCCCGGGACCACGCACACAATTCAGCGAAGCCATCGCAGACTTCGTCAGTCCGCACGCCCTCGCCTCCACAGACTACATCCTCCTAGGGGACCTCAACTTCCACCTGGATAACACCAAGGACTGCAACACCGCCGCCCTGCTGGACAACCTCGCCAACCTCGGACTCAAGCAACTGGTAAACACCCCCACCCTCTACGCCGGCCACACGCTTGACCCCGTCTTCTCCTCCAGCAAGCACATTTCCTTCAGTCACTCCACCGGACTACACTGGACAGACCACAGCTGTGTCCACTTCAACTTCAAGAGAACCACGACCCACCACCACCCACAACAGGTTCCCCGCAGAAGCTGGAGCAAGATCACTGCCGACCAGCTCACCACCTCCCTCAGCCAGAACCCGCCCACCAACACGACGGACCCCGACGAAGCAGCCCACAACCTCACATAGTGGCTCACCGAATGCACCGACGAACTTGCACCACTGAAGAACCCTCCAAGCAAATCCAGCAGCAGGAAAACCTTGTGGTTTACCAGCGACCTCAAAAACTCAAAGAAAACCTGCCACACCCTCGAAAAAGCCTGGGGCCACGACCAGACAACGGAGAACATGACAGCCCTCAAGAACGCCACCCGCAAACACCACCAGCTGATCCACACCACCAAGAAGACAGCATTCAAAGAACGACTGGACAACAAAACCCACAACAGCAAGGAACCATTCAGCATCGTTAAAGAGCTCTCCAACCTCAGCGCCTGCAAAAACAACATCACCCCCTCGCAAGACCTCTGCGACTCTCTCGCCTCGTTCTTCCACCGCAAGATCACCGACATACACAACAGCTTCGGCGCGCTGACCACGCACCCAACCACCAAACCAGCGCCCCCCCACCACCACCCTCTGCACCTGGACCCCCGTTAGCACCGATGACACCACCCGCATGATGAACACCATCCACTCCGGATCCCCTACCTACCCCTGCCCACAC
This sequence comes from Lissotriton vulgaris, assembly GCF_964263255.1. Classification (NCBI taxonomy): domain Eukaryota; kingdom Metazoa; phylum Chordata; class Amphibia; order Caudata; family Salamandridae; genus Lissotriton; species Lissotriton vulgaris. The sequence goes on from NC_141689.1 coordinate 1,980,069,540, forward strand.
CACATCTACAACAAAGCCGACTCCATCATCGCACCCCAACTTCGGAATATCATCAACAGCTCCTTCGCTTCCGCCACCTTTCCGGAGAGCTGGAAACATGCCGAGCTGAGCGCCCTCCTGAAGAAACTCACCACGGACCCCACGGACCTGAAGAACTTCCGCCCCATCTCGCTGCTGCCATTTCCAGCTAAAGTTATCGAGAAGACCGTCAACAGACAACTCTCCGACTTCCTTGAGACCAACGGATCCCTCGACACCTCACAGTCCGGCTTCCGAGCAAACCACAGCACCGAGACCGCCCTCATCGCAGCCACTGATGACATCAGGTCCCTGCTTGACAACGGGGAAACGGCCGCCCTCATCCTCCTGGACCTCTCAGCAGCCTTCGACACCGTATGCCACCGCACCCTGATACAACGCCTCAGCAACGCAGGAATCCAAGGAGCGGCACTGGAGTGGATCATCTCGTTCCTCCCCCGGAAGAACCCAGAGAATCCGCCTCCCCCGTTCCGTTCCGTTCCGCGGCCACCGAAGTCATCTGCGGCATCCCGCAAGGATCCTCACTCAGCCCCACCCTCTTCAACATCTACATGAGCCCCCTTGCTGCCATCGCACGCCAAAACAACCTCAAAATCATCTTCAACGCCGACGACACCCATCTGATCCTCTCCCTCACCAACGACCCCACCACCGCCAAAGCCAACCTCCAGGAAGAATGAGAGACGTCGCAGAATGGATGAGGATCAGCCGTCTGAAACTGAACTCGGACAAGACGGAAGTCCTCATCCTCGGACCATCTCCTTCTGCCTGGGACGACTCCTGGTGGCCCCCTTCCCTGGGCAGCTCACCCAAACGGACCACGCACGCAACCTAGGCTTTATCCAGGACTCCTCCCTGTCGATGACCAAGCAAGTGAACGCAGTCTCATCATCATGCTTCATCACCCTGCGCATGCTCCGAAAGATCTTCCGATGAATCCCCACCAAAACCAGGAAGACGGTCACCCAGGCCCTCGTCACCAGCCGTCTGGACTACGGGAACGGTACAGAACGGGAATATCGTCGGAAAAATATCGACTAGCAAAAATATTGCTGCAAAAATATCTACATGAAGAAATATCGATGACAGCAATATAGTCTGACCAGAATATCGACAGACAGGTAAGTAATATCGATAACATTAATATAGTTGTAATAAATATCATTTACAAAAACATAGTTTACAAAAATATCGTTTTTTAAATAATTATAAGTAATGTAGTGTTTTTAATGAGTATTTGTTGTCAAAGTAGTATTTTTAGTAGTATTTTATTAGTTAATAATGTTTTTTATGTTGAATTTAGTATTAATAGTTCCGTAGCGGGTTGTGGGTTTATAGGGGAGTAGGGTGGGAAGTAATTTAAATATAATAAAATAATAGATTAATTAATGTTTTAAATGAATATAAAAAGTGTAATAAATAATAGTTAATTAATTTCAATTAGTTAATTGGTTAATAATTATGTAATTAAATATGTTAATTGTTTAATTAATTTTAGGTGTGTGTACTGGAATTTTTTAGCGAAAATGTAGTAAATTAATTACATTTTAATTGAATAATTATTTAATTAATGATTAAATAAATAAAAATAAATATTTGTTATTTTATAAATGACTAAATACATTTAGTAATTTTTACACCTACACTATCCAACGCTTTCCCTACTGTTGCACCTTCTGGAGTGGGAATAATAATTTTTACCCCTACGCTATCCAACGCTTTCCCTACTGTTGCACCCTCTGGAGTGGGAATAGTAATTTTTACCCCTGCGCTATCCAGCGCTTTCACTACTGTTGCACCCTCTGGAGTGGGAATAGTAATTTTTACTCCTACGCTATCCAACGCTTTCCCTACTGTTGCACCCTCTGGAGTGGGAATAGTAATTTTTACCCCTGCGCTATCCAGCGCTTTCACTACTGTTGCACCCTCTGGAGTGGGAATAGTAATTTTTACTCCTACGCTATCCAACGCTTTCCCTACTGTTGCACCCTCTGGAGTGGGAATAGTAATTTTTACTCCTACGCTATCCAACGCTTTCCCTACTGTTGCACCCTCTGGAGTGGGAATAGTAATTTTTACCCCTACGCTATCCAACGCTTTCCCTACTGTTGCACCCTCTGGAGTGGGAATAATAATTTTTACCCCTACGCTATCCAACGCTTTCCCTACTGTTGCACCCTCTGGATTCGGAATAGTAATTTTTACTCCTACGCTATCCAACGCTTTCCCTACTGTTGCACCCTCTGGAGTGGGAATAGTAATTTTTACTCCTACGCTATCCAACCCTTTCCCTACTGTTGCACCCTCTGGAGTGGGAATAGTAATTTTTACCCCTACGCTATCCAACGCTTTCCCTACTGTTGCACCCTCTGGAGTGGGAATAGTAATTTTTACACCTACGCTATCAAATGTTTTAACTAATAATATATTGTATATTTTAAGTATATGTATGTATTATTGTTGTTATATAAAGTAATGTGTTAAATATATGTATATGTACACATTTATTAAGTTTATAATGAAAAAGTGTAGTTAATTTGTTTTAAATAGTTAAAAAATAAAAGTAATGTAATGTATTTTGTTAATAGTACTTATATTTATTTATTATTTAATGTAATTTTTATTAATTTAAAAAGTCGATATTTTTTACATCTATCTTTATTACAACGATATTTTTGAGTAGATATTTATGTACTTACCTGTTTAAGTATAGGGTGTCGATATTTTTGTAAACGATATTTTTACAACTATATTTATGTCAACTATATTTTAGTAATCGATATTTCAACACCCTACCTACGGGAACACCCTCTACGCTGGAACCACAGCCAAACTCCAGAAGAGACTTCAGCGCATTCAGAACGCCTCAGCATGACTCATCCTGGACATCCCTCGCCGCAGCCACATCTCTGCCCACCTGAAAGACCTTCACTGGCTACCCGTCAACAAGAGGATCACGTTCAGACTCCTCACCCACACACACAAGGCTCTCCACGACATGGGCCCGAAGTACCTCAACAGCCGACTCACATTCTACGCACCCACCCGCCAGCTCCGATCCGCCAGTCTCGCCCTCGCATCCGTCCCACGATTTCGGAAATCCACCATCGGAGGAAGATCCTTCTCCTATCTGGCAGCCAAGACATGGAACTCCCTCCCCACTCACCTGCGGCTGACCCAGGACCATCTCTCCTTCAGGAAACAACTCAAGACCTGGCTGTTCGAGCAGTAGCGACCCCCACTGCTCAGCGCCTTGAGACCCTCACGGGTGATTAGCGCGCTATACAAATTTTTGTGATTGATTGATTGATTGGGAATCAAGGTCATCTCGCCAAGACTTGGGAGCATCGCTACCTAATGGAAAGTTACCTATTGGAGGTGACCTGTCTGGATGGCGTGATCTGCAAAGCACCCAGGGATACTACCTGTGGTATTGATGTATCGTAACTAGGGCAAGTGACTTGGGGACTTATGCCTTGCCTTGAGAGAGAGAGAGCATCTTAGAACAAGCTCTGTAGCTTTACACTACTTGACCCAACTGATGTGATGAGACTTCTTAGGAAGACTTCACATGCTTACACCTTAACTAATCTTGCCTTGGGAAATGCTATGTACGGATGTCACGTTATTTCTAGAGTAGGGACTGATTAATACTTTATACCTACAAACTTACAATAAATGGGAATCTGGATGTCTGCTCAATAATCTTTTGTATCCTGATTCTCGAAAAAATTATTTTGCGCATGTTGCACCGCCTAAACTTCATCCGTAGATTTGCCTTTGTGTTAGTTCCAATGTATTTCTACACCCTCACTTTGAGGTGCCTATATGTCCAGATATTTTTGACTTTATAATAAAGCAACAAAGTTTAATTGGGAGTCTGTGTTTCTTAAGAGTCATAGTAAATTGAAACTGAAATGATTGATCTGCTAACGATTTCTCTCCCCCCTACGCTCTTGTGCAGATAAACCATCGACCTCAGGTTCCAGAGCAGATCTTGGACATGGAACCCGGCTCCTTCAGTGGTATTCATACTTAAAACTTAAAAAAATCTTTCTCTGATTCCCTAATTATATATTTTTTTTAATTGGTGTCATTTTGGTTATTAAACTTTACTCTGGTTTTCTAGTTCCGTTTAAGATTTTTTTTGTTTTACATTTTGATTTTATTACTGTTTTGCTACTGCATAAATACTTTACACATTGTCCCAAGATAAGCCTGCCTGATCTGTGCCATTGCTACTAGGGAGTTGAACTCTGGTCAAGTTAGTGAGTTTGAGGGTTTACCTTGTCAAAGACTCAGATTATTACTTACTTAATTTCTTACACTAACATAGAGCTTAAACGTATTGTAGCTGGTACCTAATAACATGTTTCTACAGATTAAGCAGAGCAACTGAAGATGAGGATTCAATATAGTGAAAAATCTGGGGCCACACATAAATTCAGAGTTTCAATACCGACCACTGATATCACTGTCCACATCAATTAGGTTTACTTCTGTGCTAAAGCTCCATGGCAGGAACATTACATTTAATACATTTGTGGTAGATTACACAACGTACTGTGCATCTTTGGCTACTATTAAGGTGGAAACATCTCTCTCTCTCTCTTTCTCTCCTTTTGAACTGACCCAAAATAAAAATAAATAACTCATTGGTAAAGGCCATTCAGAAGTTCCGTGGAAAGCAAAAGGCAGGAAGATGTGATTCATTAGAAATGAATGTTGCAATCAAATGGTGCCCTATTAGATCAATCTGCTACCAAAAAGGGAGTCATGAGAGATACGTGGCTTTTGTGTGTATCACAGCATCACTAAATACTGCACTCGTCCCTCTCCAAATTGTTTTATTTCCCTATAGAAGTGTACCTGATGTTGGTGTCCGCAGGCCTTCTTTAATAAATCAATACAACATTTTTGGACACAAGTGTGTAGGTCAATGTAAAAATTACAGGCATGCCAACTTTGAGGCGAAGCATTAGTTTCATCTTAAAATGTTCATTTCTGCAAGTAATTTAATACGATGCAGGAGAAACCTTTGGTGGGGAAAGTTTCAATCAGCAACTCATTCATCACTTTCATTTGATGGGCGCGGGGCCAAAGCACAGAGATTAAATTCATTGAGTCACTCTATCTAAACAGCTCTGTAACCCGAGCCTTTCAATTGATCTTTGTGATTGATTGATACATGATTAGGGAGGACAAGTCCAACATGTGTATTGATTTGTAAATAACCTGAATTCCTGTTTAAATCCTTATCATCTTAGCTGTGTTATCTTACATGCCCGGAATTAAGTATCTTTCAAGTGGGTTTAAATGCTGGAAACGCGTGGCAGTAGAAACGATTTGCAAATTCGTCTACAAATAGAAGGAAGTGGCGCTAACCTCGTTTGGTAGGCATATAACTGCATTAAATGCAAAGCAAATTTAAGTAGCGTATTTTCAGCCTGGTTAGCGTGATTTCTCGTTCCTTTATAGCAATTCAGAGATCAATTTAAAAGCAGGAAATGCACAACTGGATCAAAGAAAATAGGTAAACTGCTATTCCCGCTTTTACAGTAATTCAGCTGTCACTGATTCTGCTGCTAGACTGCATGAGAGAGAGAAGGGAGCATCACTGTTTTGTGGCCTCAACCTCCGTAAGGAATAATAAAAAAGATGGCAGTGAGCATGGGCATTATCCATCACCCCATGGATGCCAACACATTGGTAAGAATTACCACCATTATTCCATTGCCAGCGTTTTACCAGGATGGGTAGTATCATTTAACGAATGCCCTTTAGTTGCCAACAAATACCACCATTAATCAAGGACCAGCAATTTTCTAAGAGAGGGTCAAAGATTTCATCACATGGATGCTGACAAGTTGCTAAGAATTAAAACCACTACATCAGAGGCAGCATAGTAATAGGGCAACTGCACCATTCATACACAATCCTCATGCATGAACACACATACTCAAAAACACATGCACTCATTCACATTGGGCAAACATGCATGAACATCTGTGCATACACAAAGACACACATGTGTCACTGTTTTGTGGCCTCAAACTCAGTATAGAATAAAAAAAAATGGCAGTGAGCATGGGCATTATCCATCACCCAATGGATGCCAACAAGTTGCTCAGCATTACCACCATATTCTATGGGCAGCTTTTTATCAGATGGGTTGTATCATTCAATGAATGCCCTTTATTTGCCAGAAAATACCACCATTACTCAAGGACCATCAGTTTTCTAAGAGAGGGTCAAAGTTATCATCACATGTATTGTGACAAGTTGCTAAGTATTAATACCACTGCATCAGAGGCAGCAAAGCAATAGGGCAACTGCACCATCCATACACAATCCTCACGCATGAACACACACACTCAAAGATACATGCACATTGGAAAACATACATAAACATCTGTGCACACACACAGACCCACATGCATACTTATGTGCTTCAAATGGCTGAGTTGCTGCTACTAATCAGTGACCTCAAGAGACAGGAGGAGCAGAAGGGAGCACCTAGGGGAGGGGATTGGTGGGAGTGCCTTGGAGGAATGGGCAGACATCAAGAGAGAGGGCCTCAGTATGTGGCGGACTAGTTGGCGAGTATCAGGCAGTCTGAGGGAAGGTGCTAGTGGGAGGACATAAGACAGTCTGAGGGAGAGGAAGTGATTGAGTTTAAGCCAACCTGAAGAAACAGGCAAAATGGAAGTGCCTCCAGGGGCATATAGGTTTGCCAATCCATCTCTTCTGCTTCTCCTCCCACAGCAGTGTGTCATCAAGTTCCTGAAGCGTCAGTGGCCTTCTTATCATGGTGGGGGCGATTCTACCCCACACGGCTGGCAGGTGGATTCTGATTTTCTTTCCTCTTTCTCAGCTGCAATGTCAACACAGTAGGCTCTATAGTTTTCACTTTGCAATGCAGCCTGAAGGGGTTTCCCTTTAGGTGCATGCAGTGAGTAAATACTTGCCAAGGATTCTCTCTTCCCAAACATATTATAGCATTTAACATTAATGCAGGGCTATTGAGGCAAAATCTAAAAGTTAATTTATGGAAATTGTTAATACCTTTTATTTGAAATATATTCTGTTTAAAACATTTAGCAGGAAAACAATTTGAACAGCTTTGTTTACGTCCTTAGCCTGGGAATTACTGCAATATGGCCCTTACTTACTTTATACTACCATTAATTCTTCTAATGTTATTACATTTTCAAATTCCACTTGTTGAGAAAGTTCCCCATAGCAAACTATAATAATTGTTTTACCCCCCCAGCACACACGATGATCATGCATGTGAGCTGATTCCATTTCAATATAGTAAGTGAATCCCAGTTGGGCCATGTGCACCTTCCTTTGAAATACAGTTCCCACTGTCATCTAACCAGGCTGTAGAGAACCGACAGTGATGACAAGGAAGTGATTATGGGTCATATGTATCAAGCAAATTAGCATTCGCAAAGGCCGAAATTCGCCTTTGCGAATGCTAATTTGCTAAATGGTATGTATGAAACATTTTGGCAGCAAAATAAGGAATCGCAAAATTTGCCATTCCTTATTTTGCGATGCACTTAAGGAATCACAAATTGTGCGATTCCTTAAATGCAATGTATCAAAGGAAAATGAATTCAAAAATGCCCATAAGGATTCGTAAATTACCACCAACTTCTAGTTGGTGGTAAATTGCGAATTCTTTTACAAAAGCAATTTATTTAAAATCCAAAGGTGCCATATGACGCTCATACATGCCCTTAGGGCATGTATGTGCATCATATGCCCACACATGTCATTTTCAGGGATGCAGCAGGGTGTTTTTGTGACACCCCTGCACCCTTGAAAATATTCCTAAATTGCGATTAGCAAATTGCTAATCGCAATTTAGGAATGTTAAGGAATCACTAAAAAGAAGCGATTTCCTACAATCATACCATTTTGCGATTTCTAAATAGCGATTCCTTAAAAATTGCTATTTAGAAATCGCAAATGGTCATGATGATACATATGGCCCTAAATTGCTAGGTAGGCCTTTTTACCTGTTGCCATAAAGAGAGAATGGCCTACTGGCCCCTCCCATGTTTTTAGATTGTTCTTCTAGTCCGCTACGATTGTGCACTTTGTTGATCCATGCTGCCCACTTTGTTGAACACATGTTACATGTGTGAACTTATCTATGTAATTGGAGGAAGCACATGGATTGTGTGGTGTATGTGGCTCTGACCATATTGGCTTCCATTTTGGGTGGTTCTGTCATGTGGCTCAGGTAGGCTCGGGGAGAAACACTGCCATTTTAACATGCAAAACGTTTACCTAAGTTGCCCTCTCCTTCACATGATTACTTTTGACACAAGTTTGTGTGTGTGACTGTGCATGATTGTTTTCCATGAAACTACATTTGCCTTACAAAGACCCCTGCATACGAATACTATTACGACACCTTGAACATGTTCTTGCAGGGTCTGAACATTATTTGTACAAATGTGCTTGTTATGCATTCATGAGGCTAAGCAGCTATCAATAGATCATAAACAATGGCTGTCTGACAAAGGTCCCGGCTTGGGAGCAAGGATGCTTTTAGTTATAAATGAACAAGGGTTCCCATGTTGGGGCAGAGGAGCACTTCCTGTCATTGGGAGGTCACTACACACTGAAACCTTAGCCCAACTGCTTTCTCCAACCAGTGACCAAGACAGAGACCTACATAATTTCCCATAAGGTAATGGGGGTTGTTCATCCAATCGGGGAATCTTGCAGATAACATACACACACCCTAGGCATCTAGGTTAGAGACACTGTGACCTAGCTGGTCTATAGGACAACATATCCTGAGGGGGTGCTCATAATTAGAATGGCACCATCCCAACTTTTATGATGCCCAACAAACACGCAGTTCCTACTGGAAAGTAGAAACTATTTGACAGGGCGCTGCCATCGTTGGCAGATTGGGTTCCTATTTAATCGATTGCCTGAGTAGTTCTCTTGTGGGTTCTCAATCACCCCTAACCAGAGATGTTCATGGTGGTAGGGACTATCCTACTCAGCTCAGTATGTAAATTCTATGTATTGGATGTAGGTTGTTCAAGCTTGAACTCTTCAAAAGATCTAATTCCTATTGTGTTCGCCTCTCTGTAATTCATTAGTAATAATGTCTGAAGATAGAGTTGTGGCAGCATTTAACATTGGTGAGAACTGCAGACATGTGGTTACTCAGCAACTATTGCATCCTAGACTCCGAGCTCAAAATTGACTGCCAGATCAACTCAGTCACATCCTCCTGCATCCACATATTCCGCCTCCTATGTAAGCCCTTCAAATGGATCCCCCTTGAGCACAGGAAAACCGTCACCCACGCCCTCGTCACCAGAAGACTCGACTACAGCAACACACTCTACGCCGGAATAAACAAAAAACCTCACATAATAAACATCCAGAACGCCGCTGCAAGACTGAACCTCAACCAGCCAAGACACTGCCATATCTCCCAACACCTGTGCACACTCGACTGGCTCCCAATCGAGCCTAGAATCACCTTCAACATCCCCACCACCGCACACAAAGCCCTTCACAACACCGGACCAGCATACCTTAACAGTGACCCAACTTCCACGCACCCCAAAGAACCCTACGATCAGTCCAGTTCTCCTAGGCCGTGGTTCCCCACGCCAGAAAGACCAGATCAGGAGGCCGCTCCTTCTCCTTCATCATGGCCAGAGCATGGAATGCACTACCGCTCCACCTCAGACAGACAGCATCACTCCCTTTCTTCACGAGAAACCTCAAAACATGGCTCTTCGACGTACCCCCTCCTTGAGGGACTGGAACCTATGCCTCCCCTCCCCTCAGCCCCTTGAGACCCTTACGGGTGAGTAGTCACTCATTTGATTCCCTGATTGATTGATTGATTGAGGTGTCCTATTCCTGGATTCCATTCCCAGCTGCAACACAACACGGTCATTTCACACCTGCAAATAGGAGTACCAGACAATTATGCACCATACAAAGAGATAGAAATAATACTAACAGACCAAAAACATATACATTGGTTTAATGGCGCCCTACCACCCACAACAGAAAATGGTAGACTCTGTCCTCTTAGCAATGAGGGAGTTACAATTTCCAGTCTTAGCTGAATACACACTACATCTTAATGTTGAAAATTTAGCAGCTGCACAGGTGCTGACACTATTTAAAGATTTAGTAACAATATACAGATGCTTGACACAGTTTGCTATGTGAACACTAACACTTAACCCTGCACAAACTACTCATGCTGCACAACCACAATTTGCTACCCCAGGCATTCGCCCACATACACTGAATGCAGTCATGGGTAAGGTTCCCATCAGATGGGAGGAAATCCCATTCTGAATTGCACAAAAACCAAATTAGCTTGAGGCAGTGCTTCCTCATATGGGACCACAGGAAAAACAAAGAATATTACCAATTTGCTTGCCGATGGGGTTGGCTCAAACCTGTGGAAAATAGTACAGCGTGGGGTACATTCTTTGTTGACGTATATACCAGAACACACAATACCCTGTCATTGGCTGTTTTGTCAGAAGTGCTTAAACAGATCCAGAATGTGTACCGAGCAGCACCTGCCCTTGAGTTGGGGATGAAGTTGATAGGCAATTTTGCCGCAGTATCTGCCATTATGATGAGTAACATAAAGGAGGAAACAGCAGCGTTGGCTATACACCAGCATCTAAGGAATTTGTCTCCTGCCCAACAGGAGCACAAATTACCTAAAATTATGAAAGAAACCTAAGCTATGCTGGGTAGAGATAATTTGGGAGTAAACAACAATTGAAGCGCTATTCTGAAAATGATAACTCTAAGCAAGTACTCAACTCTTCTACAAAGAAGTGGGAGAGTAAGAAAAAATCAAAGGCAAAATAAAATCAGAGGGTGGGTCACCTACACAGGAAGCTACTGAAGAATGCTACAACCTGCGTAAACGTAATAACATTGGACCGCCTGACAGGTGTTAGGATACTGATACATGTACGTCTCGTTTATTTCAGGAGTCATCCGAAAAGCGCTGGGAAAAGGTAGACGGTCAGGGAGCAGATCGGAGGAGCACGTGAAACCGAGGAAGGACTCACTACACTATTCTAACTATATAATCAAACAGAAAGATAAATCTAAACCTCAATTGTAGCCAGACTTAAGGTCAAATGCAAAAACAGTTGATGGACAGAATGCAGAACAATGTCATACATTCACCCCAGTGCAGAGATCTGGGCCTAAATCCATTGTTTTTTTACTCACCACACCACCCCAGTTCAGACAGGTCAGGCATGCTGGACAGTGTGGCAAAAGTCACAATAGTTCACCAGAACCCGATGGATTGTCTAGTGGGAGTAGCGCTGAGTGAGTATATCACGGTGGAGACACCTCATACAAGGGTAAGTGTCCCACATTGCTTATACAAAATACGAAACAAATTAGAGGGAGAAGTGCCTAGAAATATTAGTCCGCTTTCTTGGGAGGACTTGGCTCGAGGTTAAAATATTATTTTGGTTGAAAAAGATTATCCACCTGATTTTGTAATGGATTGCCCAAACAGAGAATTGTTAATTTTAACTGCCTTTTTTGGCCTTTTTCCTAAATCAGTTAAACACTTATATGCCAAGGAGTGAACGCTAGTGCAAGCTCTTGTGTTATACTATAACCACGTGGGATGCCGGTTTACCTTACCATGAAATACCACTGAGGACAACTCCACAATCTGAATACCAAGGTGTAACAGAAAGATGCAGCTCATCAATGAATAATCCCTTGTTTTCAGTAATAAAACCAGATTATTCATATTGTCCAGTATTAGACTACAGGCACTTAAACACAGCTACTCGCACATTTACAGTGCATAATGCACATAGTGTCGCACTAATGAACAACATAGTGCAAAAAAAAATATGAAACTTCACTTGACATTTCGAATGGATTTTTCTGCCAAAATATAGCACCTGGAAGCAGATACTTGACCGCATTCCCGGTGCTAGGCCAACAGGGGCAATTTGGTTGATTGCCCCAGGGTTATAGGCCTAGCCCTGGGTTGTTTTCAGTCAGAGTAACAGAGCTAATACAAACCTTTGATGACCAGTATTGTCCTATGCGGATGACAGTTATCTGGCAGATAATGACCTCTTGGAACACTTGACAAGAGTAGACCACGTAATTCCCAGGTTTGCTCACATGGGCTACAAATATAATTAAAAAAGAAAATTGCCCATCCTAATATCCTCATTCTGGGATATGAGTTGTCAAGTGAGGACAAAAGCCTTGCAACACACTTCTTAGAGTATTGTATGCTATTTCAACCTCTGATTACATTGTAATGACTACAATCAGTACTTGGATTCCTATATTTTAGAAGAACATACATTCCAGATTACACAGAACAGGTTAAACTGTTCTATGACTTGATACGTCCAGACTTTTCGAGTACACATTGGATTTGAGAACACACAACTATTTTATGTTCTGTACAAGCTGATATGATAGCTTCAAAATATTTACACACACATCTTCACAAAATGAACTTGGTGATCAGCATCATTGTGGTGACATCAGGGTACACCTACATTATGTTTAATAAAGGTGAAACTAAACCAATTGCTTATAAATAGCATCCACATACTAATGCTGAAATGCATTTTGCACCTACAGAAAAAATACTTACACCAGTTTGAAAGCTGGTGTAGTGAGAGAGTGAGACAAAAGGGCTAAGACTTTCTGCAGAATGAACAAGAATATCCTCTGCCTAATGAATGAATGCCTCTGGAACGATGTAATGACATCATATATACTGATGTTCTGCCCAACCTGCTCTAGGGACAAAGCAAAAGTACTGGGCATGCCCAATTGTGAAAAGGAGCATGCACGATAGACTATTCCATCCTGAGAAAACCTATACTCAGTCACTTGGTGACTCCCCGGAGCAGTTGGCTGAACTAAAGTCTCTAATTCTGGCACTAGAGAATATGGATCCTGGATTTCCCACACTTATTGTGTGTGATTCGTACTGGTGTATCCAGTCTTGCAATGAATATATGCACTATTGAAACCAGAAAGGGTTGAATGATTGCTTGCTACGGACTTATGTGATTCACACATTGAATCATCAACGTGCTAATGTACATGTTGCAGGGAATACCATGGCAGATAAAGCTGCCAAGCAATACAATTCTGTTTGTTGTAAGGATCTGGGTCCCAGACCGCAAAAATCCCAGCAAAGTGGTGGCGGAATCACCACTTGATATCAATGAGTGTTTGCCTGTTTCAAAGGAACTGAACGGCTCCCGGTATGAACTTAGCAACATTTAAGTATAACACACCATCACTGGGGATTGCAGGGACTACCGGCAAGACCTACCTGGGTCCCGAAGTTTGGGAATCTGGTTAGGGAGAAAATTGTGGACCAGAAGGAATTCAGGCCATCTTACAGAGCGCCTGTACCTGACCTGGCTGTTGAAGGTATCAGAACGGAACTTCTTCAGCCTCTTGTCTCAAGAGATTTGTTTCCATTGATCTGATCAAACTACACTATGTGGTCGATTCTCAACAGAAAGCCACGTGGGCTGCTGGGTAACTACCTGCCTCTTTTCACTACCATACAGGAAGCTCAGATGGAAGTTTCAATAACAAATGAAGCATCCTCTCTCCAATGTAAATGTAAATGTAGTGTATTTTGTAAACCGCACAGCTGCCCCAACGGGGCGTCCCGGCGCTGTATAACGCTGTGGAACCCTTCCTGGCTCTCCATGTGAGATGCCCCTCCTGTGCACCCCCAAGGTGAAGCCAGGCATCCCAGTGTTGTAGGGGCCATTGTTGAGATTAAGCAAGCTATTGCCCAGAGTTGCAGCGTGGGACCAATGATTAGAGTAGGCGCCGAGGCAAGAGTTATCGAGTCCGCGGACTTTGAGCCCAAGACCGTGCCGCGTCGGGACTTGAACCCAGGTCCCTGGCCTGATCTTTGCTTCAGAGTCTGCCGCTCTAACCAGTGAGCCACACTTCTCCAATGAGAGACAACAATAAAAAACAACAAAGTATGCCTTCTACCTGTTGCTAAAATAACTCCTATACAGTCAACCAGAACAGAAACACAGATTTCAATTCAAATCCTCCAAAGAATACAGTCTACGTTAATGTACCACAGATCGAGTCAACTCCCAGGTCTACAAAACCTGCTGAGCTGTCAAAAATGGATCAGACTGCTTCTGACTAGTTCATTTACTTGGATGACTTCTCTTCTGATTCCTCTGATCCACCACTAATGCTACCTCTATCATTTAGGCTGAAAAAGCCTCTCTTCTATTTTTGGCTGAAAATGACATATTTTGTAGCTCAGTGACTACAACTTTTGATTACAATTTCATTACTTTTCCTGGTCCTTTGGGTTGGTTTTGTGACAGTCTTTTTCCTACTTCTGAATGGACACTGTCTCCCAGAACGCTCTGCAGCACAACTGGTGAACTTGGTTCTTAAACTTGGTTCTTAAACCTAATTCATAATCACAATGAGACCAAACAGACCTTTCCCTGATGAACATTGCTGCATTTCTAGTGCCTGATGGGATTGTTTCTGATATGATATTGTATGATGTGTATGGCCCCACTGAACGTTTACAAATTCCATACCTGTTTAAATTATCATTGAATAATGTCATTACTGTTTCTGACAGCTGGAACCCTAATACCGTGCATGACATGCTAGAAGAACTAGAGTATTCTACTGTGCTTTCTTCTAATAAATAGTAAGAAGGTACATCTAATTATAAAGAAATGTTTTGTTTTCAACATTACATTTATCATTTTCAGCATAAAGCAAGTACTCCACAGGCTGTTTTTGATTACACAGAATGTGAACATTGCCCTACACCACCGCAGGGTATTTTACAAACATTTTCATAGAAGTTTGACTACTTTTCTGGCTGTGATACCTCTGATCCTGGCTCTCATTATTATAAGCTTCCACCTTCACCTGCAAATAAAAATATGCTGACCAACACCAAGCTGCTATATTCTGCTTTTTTTCTTTCCCAGCTGTCTATACAAGTTTTCTATATTTGGAGGGACACTATAGATGCAAAATCAATTTGGGGGACAAAAGACTGGCAGGTTCAGGGAACTGAACTTTGTTTAGAGCAGGCTGAATACCACCACAGATGATTTTCCTGAACAAAACCGTGCAACAAGCGTCATGTCTTGGATCAGCTAAGATGAAAGATTTGAACATTCCCACATTTGCATGAACTTTATATTAGGTCCCTGAAAACCACGTCAAAACACTTTTTGTATGGAATATACAATGAAATACGTTTCTCAGCAGGAAGCTGCTGAAAGACTAGTCAAAAGTGACAGGGTCAATTTAGTGAAACTCTAGCAGTGGTTGACAATGGTATGACCACCTTTTCCTCTAGAATATACTTTTTGGGAAAAATAGCTGTTAGACCCAGAGGTTTCTGGCTGGCTGGGCCGCATCAAAGCCAGTCAGAATCCACTGTTCTTTATAGGATGAGTACATTACATGTGTGCTCACCTTTGGCTAGATTGGTACTGAGCAGTCAGGCTTATCCTCAGGGCCCAAGTGTAAAGAGTTGGCACAACACTACCCTCACAACAGTATGCATAAAATATTAGTCTTTGTATTACACACACATTGAAATCAAAACGAGATACACATTGTATATACACTTTACAGTGATATGCAATTCTGAAACTTTCCCATTGAAATCAAAATGAGTTACACACAGTATATACGCTTTACAATTATATGCAATTATCAAATGTTCCCCTTAGCATCAGAACGGCACGAACATATATGCCCTAATCAGAGGTATTCATCCAGCACTATATTCCCCAATATCACATACCCCCAACAGTTGCAATGGTCAAGCAATCAGAGGTCTTTGACTACGCCTCATGACCCAGTCCCTCAGTCATTCAACTACACCAGCCAGTGATTCAAGTTGTCCCTGCTGGCGCCACATTGATTAGAATGACGGAACCACCTAATACGTAAAGAAACAGTTACTTAGTTTTGTCCATCCGGATTAGATCTCAAGACACCCAGTGGCACCTGCAAAAGTGTGGGATCACTATCTCCCCCATAGACAGAAGGTTGTGACCTAGGAAGCTGGGGAGCTTCCAAGTCTGGAGAAATGTTTCCCCTCAGGCGAAGGTGCAAGCTGGTGTAGCTCCTGAGAGCCAGCTGTAGGTGCCCACAAGTCACAACAAAACCCCTTGGGCCCCATTACGATGTTCTTCATAACAAAGTACCTTGTGGTGTGGGTCCAGTGAGAGGTACCCAGTGACTTTGGACAGAGGCTGCGATGTCAGGCACTGTCGTACTCCTATCTGGAGGTCGAAGACAGTCTCAGCTCTCAAGTCAGTTCCCCCAACACCTCAGGTGGGCTGCTGATGTTTATAAGCACACTCCTCTGCACAGTGTGATGACTGTGTACGTCAGGGCAGTCCTTGTTTTAACAGATGATCACTTCCATCCGCTTCCACAGCACCCTATGGGGTGACGGTCCTTATGATTTTATGAAACTAGGAAGATGCTTTGTGTCCCTGGGAACTCATGAACAGGAGGCCAGCCAACCGGCCCTCAGAGAGTACTAAGGGACCCGGGCCAGGACAATTGGCACTTAGGGGCAGGTCAGCAACCTCCAGTCAAAATCCACCAAGTGATAGTGCCATTTTCTTGAACATGACAAGCTCCAGGCCACCACGAGTCTGTGAATAATCAAGTTGCTGTCATACCAGTGTATTATGGGGTGAGTTCCAGGAATTATACCCACAATGGCCTTTGAAGGTACAATTAGTTCAAAGGTCCACCTTTGAAATGCACAGGTCCTTTCAAAATGTTGTCATGCCCCCTTCCATCCTTCAATCACTATCTTTAGTGGGGCCAAGACCCTGCCCCCTGTAATACAGGGGCAAATTCCACCCTTCACCTAAATATCCCAGAGTCAAAGTTTAGCAGTTTCCATTGAACCCCTAATTTATGGCCTTCGATCAGGAATGCACAAACTGTCCCCCCAGGAACCAGATGTGAAATGAAGGCAGACTGACAGGCACACAGTGCAATGAGAATTGAAATGTTCACTTTCCAAAAGTGACATTTCTACAAACGTAATGTGGGATCCGCTCGCACTACCCGAGAGGATTCGCCATTACAAACTCCTTGATATCAAACCCTATAATGCAACTATTCTGCACATAGGAAATATCATTCTATAGCCTTTCCATACATTCCCTCATGCTATTCTAATGCACAAAGCAGGCCATGTAGCAGCCAATCACACCATCTGATGCCATTCATGACCCCTGCATGTAACGCAAACATGCACATGCCCTACCTCTTTCCAACACTGCTCGCTGTCACAAGGGAGAACTCCGAAGTAGCAAGAGAGAGGCTGAACCTTGTGATGTAGTTTTTTTAAATGACAAACCAAGTAACAGTAACCGGCGCACAGAGGCCTCACAAGGGAAAACCTTTGGCATGATAATTAGCTACCTCTGTGCATGGCACAACCAGTGTTGCAGGCCCACGAACGGGCATTCGAGGTACATGCCCTGTGTATATGTCTTATTTCTAGACCAGGGACTTACAGCTAACTTGAATAAGCCAATCATGTTTACACCAATCCCCAGTATGTATATGTAAAGCACAGTGCTATGTCACTGAATGGCGGTGTCAAATGTGTCGAAAGTCCTAAGCCAGCAAACTATAGGTCTAAACATGAGGTCAACAGACAAAAAGGTCAGGGGAGGCCATGCCAAAAGATGCCTGGTCTAAAATAGTGTAATCTGCAATAGACATTATTCCTCAAGACAATTCCTCATTACAACATGGACAGTCACAACTTAGGTCTATTCTGCTATTTAACTGGACACTACAAACACGACGTTCTGGCCATTTGCTATGGCAACATATTAATGCCACAAGTCTATTCTCCCCTTACCACCTTACAAATCAGCAAGATGCAAAAGAGGCAAAATACACTATGTTACACATAGAAAAATGAAAGAAATTACCTTTCACTATTACTGAAACACCATCCCCAGATTGAATAATCCATGGGTACATCACCTTTCCGATTTCGATATTTCATTTTCAGTACTGTCTGCAATACCATCAAGTGGGCAGAGTTGGGGTAAGAGTTTCTACATGAGTATTGGGAACTACCTTTCAAATTTCAATGTCAAAATATGGAAACTGAAGTGTTTCTCAGCGGCTCAGGCTTCGAGAATACTTTAAGTGGATCCTTAGTGTGCAAGGACATTTGGCTTTACAGGGCCTGTAGTGCTTCAGTTGCAAACGTATCTTGCTACTTAAAAGGTTCTGCAGCAGCCGCAATACCTCCAGGTTTCAGATTGCTCTCTAATGAGAGTTAGTTGATGATGTACAATCAAGGTTGCTGTGGAATCAAACCAGGGGTTGCCTATCTAGTTACGGTTTCTTCCATTGTCACTTGTTATACACAAGTTCTGTTTCCACCGGCCCATACAGTTAGGGAATCAGCGCTTCGGCCTTCAATAAATCTTTCCAAAGTGCCACTGCAAACTGAAAGCCTTAATATTTCAGAAAGAGGTGGCCTTAACATCTGCAAATGAGAGGTTTAATGTTCAAGTTGCAAGTTTCTCTTCAGAGATACAGTCGCTTCTCCACACTAACTTCCCACTACATTTTGGAAAGCTGTTGCACCACATTCATAACATGTCTGAAACCGCCGGAATAGCACACGTTTTCAGGATGTGGGTTGGTTAGTAGCTTCCAGATAGTTTTCAGAGTCATTCCATCTTTTATACACTCCAGCACCAATGCTTCAGATAATAATGGAGACCCTTTGTGGCACTTACGCTTGTCATATTACTGCTTCTGCAGAGTTACTAGGGCTTGTTGCATTTGCACTGCATGGATTCACCAGCATGGTGGGATAAAATGAGGATGCTTTTCCCTATGCTGACTCAAACAACTACTGGTCCAATATACTTATAGCTTGCTAGGGAAATTGAACAACTCCATACATTGTTGTTGACCATTAAAATTGACAAATGACTGATGAATACAGGTTGATAAGTACATTGATAACACCTACAACAACGAATGGTTGAACAGGTATTGACCTTTTGTCAATCTCAAAATAGATCGACTAAGTTCCTTTGAAAGAACTAAAACAATGTGTTATGTTAGGTTATGTTAATAATACTTATAAAGTGCACGATAACCCAAGAGTGTCCTGGCGCTGGTTGCTCAACTCTACTGAGACAGGGTGGCATGGAAAAGTAGCTGGGGGAGACTAAAGTTAAAAAGGCAAGTTTTCAGGAGCTTCCTGAACGCGAGGAGGTTGGAGGAGTACCACAAACTCCAGGGAAGGATATTCCATGCTTTAGATGCACCTGTGATGAAGCTTCTCCCTTCCCACAAGGCTTTCTTCGCGGGTAGTACGTACACCAGTTTGGCAGCTAGAGAGCCCAAGGTTCTTTTGGGGGTGTACCATTGGAACTGGTGAGTCAGAAAGTCAGGGCCCAGACTGTGTAGTGCCTAACCACAATACATAGTGACTTAAATTGCACCCGTTTTCTAATGGGCAGCCAATGTAGTCTTTTAATTTCTTTGGCTATCGATGAGAACTTGGGGGTGCCTGTCACTAGTCTTGCTGCTGCATTTTGCAGAGTCTGTAATCTATTTAGATGCCGCTCTTGCATATTTAAGTAGAGCACATTGCAGTAGTCCAGCAGTGATAGGATAAGGGATGATACAACCGTTTGTGTGTTGTCTTTTGGCAGGAAGGGTTTAATCTTTTTAAGCAGTTTGAGGGAATGAAAGGTGGCCAAGCATGTGGCATTTATCTGATCCTCAAAGTTCAGTCTATCATCCACCCGTATACCCAGATTTTTTGCCATCCTCGTTGGTTTGGGGAGGGTGCGCAGATCTGATGGCCACCAGTCTGGAGTCCAGAAGTTGGCCTTATTTCTGAATATGAGTATTATGGTTTTGCCTGAGTTCAGTTTTAGGCAGTTCTGTGACATCCAGGATTTGACTGCCCCCATAGAGTCATGACATTTCTTGCCCATCCCTACTTCTTGTCCTGATAGCAGTGACACTACAATGTGTGTTATCTGCATATGAAGTAAGACTAAATCCATGTGATCTGATTAGAGGGGCCAAGGGTGCCACATAAACATTAAAAAGGGTTGGGCTAAGGGACGATTCCTGTCGGACTCCGCATGGTAGCGAAAAAGTATGACAGTAAAATTTCCCTAAAAATACTATTTGTTTCCTGGTGGTTAGAAATGCTTTTAGCAGCTACCACGCCTTGCCTTTGACTCCAAACTCCGACTAACGTCCATCAAGAGGTCATGATGGACCGTGTTGAGGCCGCGGATAGCTCCAGCATAATGAGGGCAGCCTCGCCTCCTTGATCCAAGGCTTTCCTAATTTCTTTTGTTGATTTAATCAAGGCGGTCTTGGTACTGTGCCCTTCTCTGTACCCATATTGAGTGGGATTTAATAGCTTGTTCTCATAGAGACAGGCACTCAGCTGGCCATTTATTTCTTTCTCCACCACTTTTTCTGGCAATGGGAGGCGGGAGATGGGTCTAAAGTTGTTTGAATCCTTTGGATCCAGGTTTGTTTTTTAGTAGTTGGAGTATTAAGGCCATTTTCCAAGAACTGGGGAGTCTCCTATTTCAAACATGGCATTGAATACTGATGTCAGTAATGTGGCAATAGGTTCTAGGGCTAGGTTGGCCACTGCCACTGGACAGGGGTCATAGGGAGATCCTAACTTGTTAGAACCCAGTAGAATCTTTGTATCATTGATACAAATTGGTGCAAATTTCCCAAGTGTGGGACATACTCCTATGACTTGTTCAGGACAGGTCATCAGGTTTCCTGTAGCTCCTTGCGGGAGTTGGTTGAAGGTAGAGAAGATGAGTTCTACCTTATTCGGGTAGAACCTTGCAATTTCTTCACTCAATTCTTGCCCTAATTCAACCCTAGGTATGTTTGGGGTTGCCAGCATAGATACGGTTTCATAAAGTTCTTTGGAGGAGTTATTTGCTAGGTTAATTTAAATTATAAAAAATAGTTTTTTTGCATTGAAAACAGCTTGTTTGTAGGCAATGAGGCTTTGTTTATAGGCTTCTTTTTCATCAGTGTTATATTTTTTCCTCCAGTTGCGTTCTAGCCATTTGCAGGAAAGTTTCTGACTTCTGAGCTCCTCTGAGTACCATGGTACAGTTGGTAAGGGTCATTTAAGATCCACGAGTTTAACGGGGGCTAGCTTTTTACAGGCTGTCTCAACCCATTGAGTTTACCATCTGGTGGCGTCTTCCACCTTTGTTGGCTGATGCCGCATGGGGGTATTAAGTAGTTCCTGTAATTCAGATCCTACCACTTTATTCCAGGCCCTTGTTTTTATCTGAATTGACACTCCCCCTGGCTTGTGATGGTCAACTGGGGTGATTACTTTGAACAATACTCCTGGATGGTCAGTCCAGTCCAAAGGTATCGTTCCTGTGTGTGTTAAGTATGGATCGTTGGAGAAGACCCCATGAAAGGTGTGTCCTGCCGTATGGGTGGGCTCGTTTACAAGTTGAGTCAGATCCGCGCTGCCCATCATGTCTAATAGCGCTTTAGTAACCGGGTCCATGGGGGCTTCTAAGTGGAAGTTAAAGTCCCCCATGATGAAAAATGAGTTGGAGCAGAGCCCTTCTTCCTGTAGGGTCCCTAGTGTATTTAGAAACGATGTTCTGGACCCTGGTGGTCGGTACATTAGAATCCCCTTGAAGGAGTGACGGGGCGATAGGCCAGCATTGAATGAAAGCACTCCGCAGGCTGTATTATTGGTTGTCTGACACGTTATTTTAATAGTGTTGTGATGGATTATTGCTAGCCCCCCTTCTCTCCCCGTTGTCCCATTTAAGTTGGAACACAAGAGGCCAGGTGGGGGGGCCACCACTAGGTCTGGCCCTAAGGCCTCATCCATTCAGGTTTCTGTGATAAATGCCAATTTTATGTCTTGCTCCTCTAGGAGTCTGGCACATTCAAAGCTATGCTTCACTGAAGATCTAGCATTTACCTGTAGACATTTTATCCCATCATCCTAGGGTTTTGTATTGCTGGTCCCAATGTATGGCTTCATATGTCTGCTGAATTTGACTCTCTGATTGAAGACTCAGAGAAGTGGTCTGTGGCAGTTGGGACAGGTGTCAGGTATGGTGGCATCTTTTAAGTGCCCAGCTATCATCTTGCATTCTTGTCCACCTCTACCCACATTCAAATCTATCAGTTGGGCTCTAGAATATCTTGTAACTGGTCCCTTTTCCAACAGGAAAGGGCAGCATGGCTGGCGCTGGGCGCAGTCGGAGCATGGACAGGCGCAGACGGACTTGCCTTAGGCGCCTCTTTGGCGTCCCAGTGGCGTGCCTACTGCGCTTGCCCACTGCACCTCTGTGCGCACATTTGTAGTGTGTTGTGCAACAAAGACTAGCCTGCTGACCTGAAAAATGGCGGCCCACACTGCCTCACCGGAACCGATTACTCCAGCAGTTAACACACAATTGGCAGCAACAAGTAACCAGAATTAAATAGGAAGGTGAGTCTGATTAAAAAGGCAGCAGTAATTAAGGCTAAAAATATTTTGATAATAAATAAGAACTGATGCAAACTGTTTTTGTACCGTTTCCCACGCTTTGTCCTTATTGAGAGTTGCATGTGAATTGTGATCACACAGTTCGAGTTTGCACTGTGAGTTACCACCTGATGTAAGCCAGCGTAAAACCATGCAAGAAACAGACACTACATGGGTGTGGCTTCGCCCCAGGCAAGACGGGGGTGGAAATGAGCTCTGCTTCACAATGGAATACCTTCTTCTTTCCAGTTGATACCCAGGGACATTTTCAGCTTCCTGGTCCCTGCCTCTGCTGCAGGATTTGTTTCCCTCCAGATAGTTGTTCTTTGATGGCTTCCTGATGACCATGTACTTTACAGCTATACCGGTTTCTTTACTGAAGGCCACCATTTTGTGAGGCACATCATTCAGCTTCTTTTTTCTTCGGCACTGCGCTATGGAGTCTCCTGAATTTCTTAATTAACTGCTCCTTCCGGCCCTTTTATTCTTAGTCTGTATATTTTATGCTTTCTTCTTCTGCTGTTTGGATGATCGCCATTTATACTTCACTTCACTCTCACTCATAATAAGCTCTGCTGACTCAATTTGATTTCCTTTTTAATACTTACTCCCTCTCTCATGATATTTTGTGTGGCTCATTTCATACCCCCGAAGGTACTGAGAATCGCCTATACCATTCGGTGAGTGTCATTAACAGAGCTTAGAAGTTGTAATACTCACCTCCTGCCCTTAAATTACAAAAACTGATTAGTTTTCCGCATACATTAATTCACAGAGGTTTGGAAGTAAAGATTAAGAGGAACGCCCCCATTGCTTAGGAAGATACCTGATTGAGATAACAGGATATCAACAATAGGTGAGTGTTCAGCACTCTTGTGTTGCAAATCCTTAATCCGTGGTAAGATTAGCATAGAATAATCAGCACACCTTTATAAATTGTGTTTAATTATACAGATCCAAGATTACAGAGGACACCCCAGGCGGATAGAATATTGGGTTGTTCCATGAAGAACTGGTAAAGTTGCTGAAATATTTCCAAAACAGTTCTTTTGATACAGATGTCCAAAAATCCAAACCTGATGGTTCTTTTTAAAAAATCTTTTAAACCTACAGGCGCCGTAATCCCCTTCATAGCCCCCGTCCTGAAGAAGACCCGCTAGTGACCCGCAAATAAGGTGTCCACAGGGTCGAAACGTCGACAAACTTATTGGAAGGACCAGCCTACCATGCCCAACAATAATTAGCTAATATAGCATATTGCGTTCTGAGTATCAACCAAATAGGAATTGGCCTTTTGAAAATTCCCTTTTTCTTTAGTACTTGTCTCATTCACATGTATATAGAATATCACTTGTTTATCACATTGTCACGATATTGTCACACTATGTCACCTTCACAGTGATTTGCACTATTGCTCCGTATCTTGTAATTTGGAATATGTTTTTTAATGCATAAGTCTGAGGTGTCAGTTTGAAACGTAAAGAAAAAATGAAAAATAATTGAATAATTAAAATATTCCTGACCCTCTTCCTGGTTTGGTTTTTGCATGATAATGTTTATTTAAGTAGCGTAACAAGTAATGAAGTTTTTGAAATGATTTAAAGCAATTTTTCTGTCTACCCGAAAGAACCATTGTTGTAATTTTCATTTCTGAGGTTGCAGCATCCATTTTGCTGTGTGGCTTCTTCTGGTGCTGAATTGAGGAGGTCCAAAAATGATCCATCATCACCTATTGCTTCTTCCGCCATTCCTATTTTGGGTACTATTTTAAATGAAGTAAGAGGCCTGTAACCTTTTATGACTACTACCAATGAAACGTTACAACAGATTGAGGATTGATGGATTGTCATGGAAGGCAGTGTGGTGGATATGGAGTAATGTTTCATTTCTTCACTAGATGTGTTGGTGAGAATACCTCTCCTCAAGCAAGAGACTGGGAAAACAGAAGTCATTGCAATAATCTTCTCTTATATGGTCTGTCGGAGTCTGTTGAAGGTCCCAATCTGCTTGAATTTCTACAGAAATTCCTTGCTGACCTACTCAGTTTATCTGATTCCTTTTCAGTCAAATTATAATGTGCTCATCTTCTGGGTAGACTTCATCCTCAATTACTGAAACCTCAGGTTATTATAATGCCTTTCAAATTATAATGTGCTCATCGTCTGGGTAGACTTCATCCTCAATTACTGAAACCTCAGGTTATTATAATGCCTTTTCTGGATTTCAACAATCTTCTTCATGTTGTGAAAGCAGCCGAAGCAACAAAAAAAAAACCACTCAGATGGTCTGGTATCGCAAGATATTTCTGCTACTACCAATGCCAGACGTAAGAATTGTCTTGCCTTGAGACCTCAGATGAGACACCTGAACATGCGTTATGGAATCCTTCATTTGCCTGTTATTCTACTCCTTTTTTATATTCTTTGATTTTCTAATGCAACAAGGCTACCATATCTGTTTCCCCTTTCTTACATATTATCGTCCCTGTGCCTGTATTTCTTCCCTTCTGTGTCCAATATGCATCATTTTGTCTCATGGAATATTCGTGGCCTTGGACACCCCATTAAAAGACAAAACGTACTATCTCATTTTTCTAAACTTGAATGCAAAATTTCATTTTTAAAAGAAACTCATTGTAATTCTTCGTAATCACTTAAACGGAAGAGACAATGGGTTAGTCAGGTTTTCTTTTCCCCAGCATTTGATCACAAAGGTGGATTTGTTATTCTATATCATTATCTATCGAAATTACATATTGTTCTACAGAATATGACAGTAATGGAAGATGGGTAATTGTTAATGTTCTTCTTGGTGAGCAACATTCAACTTTTTTAATGTTTATAAAACTGTTAAACCTGATCCTGCCTTTTGAAATACCATTGTTATAAAACTTGCCATTATTTATAATGCCAATGTCATTCTAGCTGGCGACTTTAGCCAGTTGTAGGACCATTTAATGGATAGACAATCCCACAATAAATTCAAACCAGAAACAACAGATAAAGCCTTTTAATATGCAATTTCCTCTAGACTATTACTTGCTGTATTGGGCAGCTATAAGCCTGATATGTCGGAATTTTCTTTCCTTTCGAATGAACATAATAATAAGGGGTTGATCACGATGTCGGTCAAGAAGCCTAGTACTTTAGGTTGGAGGCTTTCCGACCAACATCATCGGCTTCAATTCTGACTGGCTGATTATAATATAGTCGGTAGGAATTGAAACCGTCTGGTCATTCTGGCCGGCTTCCAACTGGCTCAAGCCACTCGGTACCAGCCTGTAATCCATATGGATGGCATTTTTTGCAGTCTGGATTGCGATGCATGGTTTCCAGCAGGGTTTACATACCGGCCTTTCCAACATGGAAACCCTGTCAGAAAGCGTGTTTGGGAGCCCCTAGCAGGGCCCCATTTCTCGCTCAGTCTTGGCTTGGTGACCTAGGGAGGCACCATTTAATCCCTGCACCTTGTGGGCCTACCACGGGGTACAGGGATTAACACAATCCCCCATTTCTCTATGGGAGCTTGTGTTACAGCCGGTTTACGTCCGTAACACATGCTCCTATAGAGAAATGGGAAAATGTGACTGCACCATGTACTGCCTACTGTGTATCATGCTGACTTTGGTTCCATTTTTATATCTAACCATGCCACATCACTGGCAGCTTTGGATATCTCGACTGCTAAGATCCACAATATTAAAGATGTAATAATTCCTATGTGTCAGACCCCACCTTTATATCTGAACTTACTATTTATATAAAAAACACATTTTTCCAGTTTATCATTTGTTTGTCAGTACCTATTTGACATGGAAGAAAAAGCATTTAAATAGTCAATACACCCTTTTGTTACACAAAATTAAAGCACTTGAACACAGTTACTTCACCTCAAAATCCTCATCTATGTTACACAATTTGATTAAAGCTAAATCTGAGTTGAACAAGCTTGTTATTGTTATTGTTTTACTTAAACTTTAGTCTAAACATATTGCAAAGCTATAGGTTACATTCTTAATGAATTGGACAATACTGTCTCAGTTTCCAATGCTGATATTTCTACATCCTTCCAAATATTCAATGAATCACACTGAATATTCCTCCCCATGTCCACTTAACGTTCTGAAATTGTTTCATGGTATAATTCGTCCTCAGAAGAGGCGGCTACTGAAGGCTGGATCACCTCTCATGAAGCCCAGTTCCTACAAACCACACATCCTTCCGTACCTTATTTCTACATCTTACCGAAGGTACATAAACCACAAAGACCTCCACCTGGACGCCCAATAATATCGGTTATTGGCTCTCTTTTAGAACCATTATCAACCTTTGTTGACCATTTTCTTAATCCTATGGTCTGAAAGATGCCTACGTTTTTACAAGACACTAAAGACGTCCTTAAACTACTCCCGTATGTAGAATTTGATCAATCAACTGACATCCTGGCATCTTTCGACGTGGAATCTTTATATACGTCCATTCCACAGAATGAAACCTTGGAGGTTTTAGGGAGACTACTGGCAGAAAGCGAATTAGAGTCCATCACACCTGTTCCATTCATCATGGGCTTGGCAGAGATTGCTATGAAGGAAAACTACTTCAAATTCGAAGACACTGTGTACCTTCAAATTGCTGGGACCAGCATGGGCAGTGTTTTCGCGCCAAGTTTGGCAAATCTCTGTGTACATCACTTCGAACAGGAAATCGTTTTAACACCCACGAACCCTTTTCATCAATCGCTTCGCACGTGGAAGGGATATATTGATGATATTCTTGTAATCTGGCGTGGTACGACAGAGGACCTCCTAAAATTCCATCAATGGCTTAATGCTCAGAATACATACTTGAAATTTACAGTTGAACACAGTAAAGACCAATTGCCTTTTCTTGACCTATTGATCATCACAACACCTAATGGTCTAGAGTCTGAACTGTATAAGAAGCCGATGGCCAGAAACTCACTGCTCAGCTATGAGAGTTGTCATCCACGCTCCCTGAGGAACAATTTACCTGATGGACAATTTTTGAGGGTGCAACGTAATTGTTCCAGTAATGTGGCTTTTGAAAAACATGCACATAATTTGGAGGAACAGCTGCAAGCAAGAGGTTACCCCAGGAAGATTGTTCGTCAATCAAAAAAACGTGCCTCCAACAATAATCGTGAGGCTTTGTTGGAACCACGCACAGAAAAAGAAAAAACAAATCGATTGACCTTTGTTAATACGTTTAACATCAGATCGAATCAATCAATCAATCAGGAGTTTGTTAAAGCGCGACTACTCACCGTAAGGGTCTCAAGGCGCTAGGGGTGGGGGGTTTGGGGGGGGTGCAGGTTCCATTCCATCAAGGAGGGGGTCTGTCGAAGAGCCAGGTTTTGAGGTTTCTTGCGAAGATGGGGAGCGATGTTGTCTGTCTGAGGTGGAGTGGAAGGGCGTTCCATGCTTTGGCCGCGAGGAAGGAGAAGGAGCGGCCTCCCGATCTGGTCTTTCTGGTGCGTGGGACCACGGCATTGGAAAGCTGGGCTGATCGTAGGGTCCTTTGGGGTGCGTGGAATTTGAGTCGGCTGTTCAGGTATGCTGGTCTGGTGCCGTGGAGGGCCTTGTGTGCGTGGGTGAGCATCTTAAAGGTGATTCTCGCCTCGACGGGGAGCCAGTGGAGTGTGTGCAGGTGCTGGGAGATGTGGCAGTGTTTTGGCAGGTTGAGGACCAGTCTTGCGGCGGCGTTCTGGATGTTCTGTAGCTTGCGGATGAGGTTTTTGTTTATTCCGGCGTAGAGTGCGTTGCCGTAGTCGAGTCTGCTGGTGACCAGGGCGTGAGTGACTGTCTTTCGGTGTTCGAGGGGTTTCCATTTGAAGGTCTTACGAAGGAGGCGTAGGGTGTGGAAGCAGGAAGATGAGACAGAGTTGATCAGGCGGTCCATTTTGAACTCGGAGTCCAGGATGATTCCCAGGTTGCGTGCGTGGTCTGTGGGGGTTGGCGGGTTTCCGAGGGCAGTGGGCCACCAGGTGTCGCTTCAGGCTTCCGGGTTTGGGCCCATGATGAGTACTTCTGTTTTGTTGGTGTTTAGTTGAAGGCAGCTGTTTTTCATTCATTTGGCGACGGCTTCCATGCCTTCTCAAAAGTTGCGTCTGGCGGTGTTGGGCTCGTTGGATAGGGAGAGGATGAGCTGGGTGTCGTCTGCATATGACACGATGTTGAGTCCGTAGGTTCTGACGATGGGGGCAAGTGGAGCCATGTAGGCGTTGAAGAGCGTCGGGCTGAGGGAGGAGCCCTGGGGGACTCCATAGGTGATCGGTGTGGGGTCCGAGAGGAAAGGGGGGAGTCTGACCCGCTGCGTCCTGCCGGAGAGGAAGGAGCAGATCCAGTCGAGGGCCTTGTCCTGGATTCCTGCATCGTAGAGTCTGCGTATTAGGGTGCGGTGGGAGACTGTGTTGAACGCCGCTGATAGGTCGAAGAGTATGAGGGCTACTGTTTATCCTTTGTCCAGTAAGGTGCGGATGTCGTCTGTTGCGGCGAGGTGGGCGGTTTCCGTACTGTGGTTTTTTCTGAAGCCGGATTGGGAGGAGTCGAGGATGTTGTGTTCTTCAATGAATGTGGCGAGTTGGCTGTTGATGGCTTTCTCGATGACTTTCGCTGGGAACGGGAGCAGGGAGATGGGTCTGTAGTTTTTGAGGTCGGTGGGGTCCGCTGAGGGTTTCTTTAGGAGGGGATTGACCTCGGCGTGTTTCCAGTTGTCGGGGAACGAGGCGGTCACCAGGGAGCGGTTGATGGTTTGACGGAGCATGGGTGCGATGGTGTTGGCGGCTCTGTTGAAGATGTGGTGGGGGCAGGGGTCCGTGGGGGCCCCTGAGTGGATTGACTTCATTGTCTTCAGTGTGTCTTCGGTGGTGAGGGCTGTCCAGTCATCAATCGTTTCCGGGTGTCGGGGGTGGTTGGTGAGTGTTCAGTGTGTTGGTTGTCTTCGTCGAAGTTGTCGTAGATGCTCTTGATTTTGTGGTGGAAAAAGGTGCTGAGTTTGTCGCAGAGGTCTTGTGAGGGAGGGATGTCGGTAGACTCGCTGGTCGGTTGGGCGAACTCCTTGATGATGCTGAAGAGTTCCTTGCTGTTGTGTGAGTGGGTGGAGATTCTGTCTTCAATCGCTTTTTTCCTCGTTTCTCTGATGAGTTGATGGTGGGTGTTGGTGGCGGCTCTGAAGTTGTTGTGGGCTTCTGTGGATTTGGTGTTTCTCCAGGCCTTTTCAAGGCGGCGGCATGTGCGCCTGGACTCTCGAAGTTCAGTGGTAAACCATCTGGCTTTCTTGGCACTGGTATTGTTTTTCTTGAGGGGGGCTATGGTGTTGGTGCTGTCCGAGATCCATCTATGCAGGGTTCGGGCTGCGGTGTTGGGGTCCTCGTTTTCCGCGATGGTTGGGGTGGAGTTGTTGAGTGAGGAGGTGAGCTGGTCATTGGTGATTTTGGTCCAGTTTCTTTGTGGAAGCAGGTGCTGGTGTCTGTGGATGGTGGGTGTTCTGAAGGTGAAGTGGACGCAACGATGGTCGGTCCATGGGAGTTTGGTGGTGTGGCTGAAGGTGATGGAGTTTCCTGTAGTGAAGAGGGGGTCGAGGGTGTGTCCTGCTGAGTGCGTGGGCTCGGTCACGATCTAGCGGAGTCCAATGTTGTGGAGGTTGTCCAGGAGGGATGTGGTGTTGGGGTCCAGTTGATTGTCGAGGTGGAAGTTGAGGTCTCCCAGCAGGGTGTAGTTGGTGGATGCGATGGCCTGCGGGGAGATAATGTCCGTGATGGAGTTGGCGAAGGGTCCGCGGGATCCAGGGGGTCGTTAGATCCGGGTTCCTCGGAGGGCGGCGGTGGGGCTGGCCAGTATCTTGAAGTGAAGGTGTTCCATCAGTTCTGTCGACTCGTCAGGGAGTGTGCTCAGGCGGAGGCTGGATTTGTGGACGATGGCGATTCCTCCTCCTGGGTGGATGGGGCGGTCCTTCCTGGAGATCTTGTATCCTTGGGGGATTCAAATCAAGTACAGAAGATCGTACTAAAACATTGGTCAATCCTGAATACTGGAGGCAATCAAATACCACGTCCCCTCTTTGCATTCAAAAGAGGTCCTAATTTGAGGGACAACCTTGTCCATACTGACCGAAAAACAAGATCTCTCGGTTGGTGGGGTCTCTTTGGGACCTACCTGCAGTGGAGGGTCGTCGCCCATGCGGGATATGTACAGCATGCCCACAGATGTCCAAATCTCTCGATGTGGACATTGACACTAACAGAGCTTGGCAGCAGCGCAGATTCCCAAATTGTCAGAATCTCATATACTTGATCACCTGTCCATGCCAACTGCGATATGTTGGCATGACAACAAGAAAAATAAAGCTACGGATTTCGGAGCACAAAAGCACCATTCGTTGCCGTAAGCAAGCGACGCGGCTGACGGCCCATTTCTTAGAGGTTGGCCATGGTCCTACAGATTTCCATCGGCCAGTCTTGGAACAACCACACATACCTGACCATGTTGCAGACATTTCTAAATACCTATTTAAAAAAGAACAGAAATGGGTTTACAAACTGAATAGTGACAAGGTTGGACTAAATGAAGACATACCGTGGATGTCACTATAAGTATCTCCTTTTTGTTAAGGATAACAGGAGTCTAGGACTATGGTTGTAGCGTCCTGGGTCACTCATCCCTATTAATTACATGATGTGCATTCGTCCTCAAATTCTAAAGGGTTTTTAAATAAGATGCTAGACTCCACTTTCGTGTCGATGCTTAATAACCACCATTTTATATGTACTTGAGCATATGTTTAAATGTATAACTCTTATCCATGCAGACATTGGGCACCTATTTCAAACGGCTCTTTTGGAGAGTAATTATACTAGCCTGAATTGATTAACATCAGATGAGAGGAGGCACATTGTTTTGTTTAACGGATATTTTAGCTGTTTGACAATTCATCATTGTGCACATTTACATTGAAAGTAGGGGCATTCCTATTAACATAATAGGCCCATGATCTGTCGAACCACAACTCCCATCATTCCATGGGAGCTGTGAAGTTTTAAGCGCACGTGATTCTTGTCGCTTATCTCGCATGGTTCATTTTCTATAATCAGTTTTTTTTTAGAATCAGCGGTTCTGCTATCACCACAATCTGATTTTTTGAAAAAAATACTCTGGGAATCAAGTGAGTCTTGTATACGTGGGTGAGTGCATGTATTTATTGCAGCAAGGAGTTTTGAACCCATATTACTTACTGGACCACAACTCCCATCAACACATGGGAGCTGTGTAGTTCTGTACGTAATGCTTTGTACCTGCCAGCAACACAAGCTTTATTATAGAACTAGTTTAATCGCAACTATATCCGCTATATGTTGGGCTGTAGCGTATTTATAAACTAAATAGATATTGTTCTGATAATCATCGGACTACAATTTCCATCATAATATGAGATTCTTGTAGTTTCTGGTCCCGTGGTGTCACATTCCACGTGAATACCAGGGAACTGACAATCCAAACAAATATGGCGAGGACTCGTACACCGGCGCCCCCCCAGATTGCCCGGTGTACCGACAGAAAGGTTGGTGTTCACACGGCCGGCTGCATTTAAATGTTGCGGCGTTTTTGTTTTTGAATCCATCGCCTTTGACTGAGAGCAGATTTCTTTCATTTACATAGTGACAGGGTTTTCATTACACTATCGCCTGTCCCGGGGGTCTGTCTCTTAGCTAGCTTGACCAGTACTGCTTCTTAGTGAAACGACGGCCTATTCACAATATTGCTTATTGGAAGCCCAATAGTTGCTCAAACATTTGGTATCACTGCAAACCTAAATAAGCACGTCTTTAACATGTCCTGATGTAATTTCACGATGTTCTTTAAAACAACTAAGTTCTATGTGCAAACATTCGTTATTATCAGGATGATAACATCGATTGTTGCGTAACTCTGGCAATACCATACTAATTGGATTGTGCAAACTAGGGAAGCCCCGTATTGATATGGTCTTGACAACAATACGATCTTCATATTTATGTACCTGTTAATTGTGAAATGTGAGTCTGTTTGTTTTGTCTTGTCTTTCTCACCAGAGAGGTGCGCCACACACCTGAGCTGCAGCCAGGTGGGGTGATGTAATTCCCTCCTACCAAATAGGTAAGTGAGCTTTAGTATGAGTACTGGAATGATTTACCACACTTATACAGCAAATTGTGTTAACGGTACTATATGGTTAAACAACATAATAATGTTTATACCTCTTTTCTTTTATGTGGCTCCCTCTGTTTCTTGTTTGGGTACAACCTTTCACCAGTTGATTGGAGGAGACTGAGTAAGACCTGAAATCATATAGGTGATATATATCCTTTTATAATTTTTGCAGTAGCTGTTACATCAAGGTCCTGAAGAAAGCATTGGTGCACCTTTAGCTATTTATGCTGAAACATGTCGACCCTACTAGCATACAGATATTTTGTTAAATCTGTTAGCTTTTTCTATTGTTTTTAATGTTGGGAGAGTTGAGAGAAACTATTAAAATGATCTACCTCTACTCAATTCTATCCAATTTTACTAATTTCACTGTTTTTTTCACCATACACTCTTGCACTGCTATTCAGTTACCCCAGTGTATTGACTTTTTTTGATACCACCCACTAGTATTACAAGTTTTCATTTTTTCAGTTTCTTACTGATTGTCTGTCACAATAACATCCAGTGACAGACGGCACTCTCTCCTGGGTTATGGAGAGCCCGTATGATGACTAGGGCGGTACCGAGTGGGAACTGATGGGCACTTTTTCCAACCCAAGGAATTCCGTGCTTTTTTTGTTGCACATTTGCACTAGTATTCTTTTGTTTCCGTAGGTTGTATCATATTGCATTACACAATGTTGAACCCATTTCTTTTGACCTTCAGACATTCTTTTGTTGCGAATACCTCGTCCTCACACCACCATTGATAAGTCTATTGATCTGGAAGCAGAAATTAGACTTCATGAAATTGTAGCTACCTTTAAATCTTTCAAGAGAGCAAAAGCTCCTGGTCCAATTGGGTTCTCTATTGAACTCTTTTCTTTATTTTGATCTATTTTTAACCCAAGTTATTGGAACTCCTTCATCTCTAACTCTAGTGGCTCCTTTTCAGAGGCCTTGATTACCATTATTTAAAATGATAAATATCCCAAATTTTGTAAAACAAAAGTACAGGCCAACTTGATTGATCAATATGATTGCAAGATATTTGCCAAGATCCTGGCTACACATTTAAATGATGTTGTCCCTCTACTTGTTAAGTCAGGGGATAATTGCTGCTGACAATGCCAGAATGTTTTCCAATATTATTAGCCAAGCTGGAATAATTATGTCTCTCCTAGCAGCACTGTCCCTGGAAGCTGAAAAAGCTTTTAAGTACATTAATTGCCAGAACATGTTTTCAACCCTTCAATGGTTTGAGTTTGATCCTAACTGTATTTCTTATGTGAAACTGTTATATTCTAATCCCTGTGCAAGTATATTTGCTGGATATTTCTCAAGGTTATCCCCTATCCACTTTATTGTTAGTTCTATGTTTGGATCGATTTCTTGAAAGGATTCATTGTAATACTAATATAGCTAGTTTAAAACATGTTACTCAGGATGTTAAACTATCAGCCTATACTCTTACAGTTTTACCTCCTTATGTACAAGAAATTCCATTATATTCTAGTATCTCAGCCTATAAAGGTAATTTTACCAAACCTGAGATTTTAACCTTGACTGAGATTTTGCCCTTGAATTCCCTCTCTTATCAATACATGTTTGCTGAAACCACATTTGCATGGTGCCCTTCACTAATGAAATTCCTTGGTGTGTGGTTCTCCCCTTAGTATTCATGAGTATATTAGTCAGAATTTTACTATCTTAAAATCCAAAATACAAACCCTCAGCCTGGTCACCCTTATTTTCATCATGGTGGGGAAGGTTGGATACTATCAAAATGATGATTGGACTCATGTTTTATATACTATTTCTATGCTGCATCTTAAAATACCTAATTGTTATTTTAAACAGCTGGAATCTGTTTGTATAAAATATCTGTGGAATATTAAACCTCCAAGCATTGCCATTACTAAACTCAAGCTATCTAAACTTGAAGGTAAGGTTAGATTCCCTGGTATTAAATGAAATGATTTCTCTTTTAATTTTTAAACAATTATGTGCTTTGGCTTATGATTATCCGGATCTGCCGAGTACCTCATGGATCATTTTTTAATGTTCCTTACTGATTTATTTTACCTTTACTAATGTACTTTTTATGCCCAAATGTACTTTTCTTTTAAAAAAACCTTATTTTTAAAGGCTCACACTTTTTTTAACTAAATTATTCTTTGAGAAATGTTTTTTCCTGCACAATTTGCTATGTATAATATTTGTTATAATATGGAAAAATACATTTCTTAAAATACGTAGTAGATAATTCTATTTTAAACACTGACACCAAAAAAAGATTTGTTTACCTATGTCAATTTATAAATGATGTGCATGTTGTCACGTTTGATATAACTTACCTGACTCTTTTTAGGATAAGTATAATTTAATCTCAACCTTCCTTCAATGTTTTTTGCTTAAATCCAATACAAGCCTTGATTCACCTCACCAATACCACCTTCATATCTTAATATCATTTTAAATATGTCTCTTCCTAAGGCTGTTTTTATATGAAAAAAAACCCTGTTATCCCTACCCGACTCACAGACTAAAAGTGTGATTGAATTGTCATTGAAAGAAGAGTAAAATATTGCCTTGTCTTCCCAACTTTGGGACAAAATTTGGCTTAAATTATTCAAGACCTCTAAAGCACCTCATATTACATCAATCACTTTTCTTTCTTTATATTAGAGCAGTTCTTACCCCAGAGCAGGTAGCTAGATTCAATGTGTGAGCTTTTCCGTTGTGCTAGTCTTGTTTACAGCATACTGGATCATTAATTAACATGATATATAATTGTTGTCATGTTCATAGTTTTTGGATTTCAGTTTGGTCTAAAAATTTATCGATTTTACAGTGTAATATTCCATTCACCTTATAAAATATTTTTGGTCTCTCTGTGTATTTATTCTATGGGTGCACAAACAGAATATTGAGTTCTGTATATTGATGTGCCATAATATCGAGTTGCTAATTTATCGAAGTGGAATAATATCAACTGCAAGAATATCGTTGACCAGAATATCGACTTGAAGGTAAGAAATTTTGTTTCCTGTAATTTCGAAGTTAGTAATATTGTTTGTAAAAATATTATTGTTAATAATATCACTATTTATATTAGTGTTCTGACTTTTTGTATGTATGTTAAAAGTAGTTGATCTAATTTTTTTGTATAAATATAGTTTTTTTAATGTATGTGTGAATTTTTTAGAAGTGACAAATTTTATGTTAATTACATTTTGTACATTTTAATTCTGCAGAGGGCTATGGGTTTATAGGGGAAAAGGGTAGGAAGTAATTTAATTATAATAAAGTAATTAATAATTTGTATTTGTTAGTATTTTTAGTAAATAATGTTATTAATTAATTATTAATTGGTGAATATTTTTTCTTAACTAATTATTTGATGATTACTTTAATTGTGTTATTTTTTTTTAGGAGCGGGTTGTGGGTTTATAGGGGAATAGGGTGTGAAGTAATTCAATTAGAATAAAGTAATTAATAATTTTTATTTATTAGTATTTATAATTATTTATCAATTAATTTTTAATTGGTTATCAAAATGCTATCGGGAAGAAATTGGAGTACAGAGGGAAAAGAACAACTAGGACGCCCTCCCCTCAATAAATCAACAACATGAATTGTCCTAGTGTTCAAAGCAGTAATCATACCATATACAGATCTGCAGGCACCACTAGTTGTACATAAATTACAAAATGCCTCTCTTCTTACTATAGATTTCGAGTAGGGGCTGCCTCAGTCTACTGCCAATGTTAAAAATAGCCAAACTCTGATAGACAGACTTACACAAGTACAAACCCACATTCACCTAGTGTGACAACAGAAAAAAAGGTGAGAAAGCGAGATTGCACCTCACGGGCGCAACACCAATGGGGCCCCTGGAAGGTACTCACCAGGATGGCCCTGTTATCATCATTGGTGCCATCAAGCTTTAACGGAAAATGTGTCCTAAACCCAAAGGAAAGACAGTGAGTGGTGCAGTGAACACAAATTATATGTCACACAACGTACAACATTTAACAAATAACATATAATATACTCTGCAACTAGGACAATTTCTTTAATAGTGTTCCTTCTTGTTGCATACGGTATATGTATAACCAATAAAAACAAAAGTGGGAGTGAATACTTCCAATCGATTCACACCCTACACCCTACTCAACCCTGGAACCAGGGTTGAGTACATACCGGACGTCTCTCCTATATCGCAACAATAACGAAGGGAGACTGGACCAAGCTCACCAATGGGGGCTGTTATCCTTTTAAAATCCTCTTGGCTGGTATGAGAGGCAATGGTCTTTGAAGGCGTGCAAAGCCCAGTGTCCTTTGCAGTGTCATTGAAAGTGGTTTGCCCTGAGGAAATTGCCGGATAAAAACCAAGGCAATGAAACATGTCGGCTGTAAGTAGGGTGTGAATCGATTGGAAGTATTCACTCCCACTTTTGTTTTTATTGGTTATACATATACCGTATGCAACAAGAAGGAACACTATTAAAGAAATTGTCCTAGTTGCAGAGTATATTATATGTTATTTGTTAAATGTTGTACGTTGTGTGACATATCATTTGTGTTCACTGCACCACTCACTGTCTTTCCTTTGGGTTTAGGATACATTTTCCGTTAAAGCTTGATGGCACCAATGATGATAACAGGGCCATCCTGGTGAGTACCTTCCAGGGGCCCCATTGGTGTTGCGCCCGTGAGGTGCCATCTCGCTTTCTCACATTTTTTTCTGTTGTCACACTAGGTGAATGTGGGTTTGTACTTGTGTAAGTCTGTCTATCAGAGTTTGGCTATTTTTAACATTGGCAGTAGACTGAGGCAGCCCCCTACTCGAAATCTATAGTAAGAAGAGAGGCATGTTGTAATTTATGTACAACTAGTGGTGCCTGCAGATCTGTATATGGTATGATTACTGCTTTGAACACTAGGACAATTCATGTTGTTGATTTATCAAAATAGTATAACTAATTAATTGATAATTACAATATTTGTGTTATTTTTTTTAGGAGCAGGTTGTGGGTTTATTGGGGAATAGAGTGAGAATTAATTTAATTTGAATAAAGTAAATAATAATTTTTATTACTTAGTATTTATATTCTTTTTTATTAATTAATATTAAATGGTTAGCAAACTTTATTAATTAAATAATTGAAAATTATGTTAATTTTGGTATTTTTTTAGGAGCGGGTTGTGGGTTTATAGGGGAATAGGGTGGGAAGTAATTTAATTTGAATAAAGTAATTGATAATTTTTACTTATCACTATTTATTTCATATTTACATTTTACAGTGTTGTTTGTGATAATTCATGTATTATTAATTAAATGTTAATTGCATGTTAATTATAATTAATTAATTGAAAACTATGTTAATTATGTCAATTATGTAGGAGTTGTTTGTGCATTTATCGGGAATATGGTGTGAAGTCATTTATTTAAAAATCATTAATAAATAATGTTTTGATTATAATATATTTATATTACATATAGTTATTTGTTTGTAAAATGTTTTTAAAACTTTTATAAGTTAATGTTTGTAGTTAATATTTTGTACTTTTTAACATTAAAATATTTTTCAAGCTTTTGTGATATTTTATATTTTTGTATTGTAGTTGGTATTTTGTTTCATTTCTATTTTTATTTTAATTAGTTTGAAATATTAATCTTAACCCTCTGCTATCCAACACTTTCCCTACTGTTGCACTCTTTGGATTGGGAATAGTAATTGTTACCCTTTGCTATCTGACACTTTCCCTACTGTTGCACTCAGTGGAGTGTGAATAGTACATGTTTACCCTCTGCTATCCAACACTTTCCATACTGTTGCACTCACTAGAGAGGGAATAGTGATTTTTACCCCTAAGCTATCGAACACTTTCCCTACTGTTGCCCTCTCTGGAGTGAGAATAGTAATTCTTAATCCTACCCTATCCAATACTTTCCTTACTTTTGCACTCACTGGAGTGGGGAAAGTAATTTTTACCCCTACGCTATCCAACACTTTTTCTACTGCTGCACTCTTTGGTGTGGGAATAGTAATTTTTACCCTCTGCTATCCAACACTTTCCCTACTGTTGCACTCAGTGAAGTGGGAATAGCAACTGTTTACCCTTTGCTATCGAACACTTTCCCTACTGTTGCACTCACTAGAGTGGGAATAGTAATTTTTACGGCTCCGCTATCCAACACGTTCGGTACTGTAGCACTCTCTGGAGAGGGAGTAGTAATTTTTACACCTATGCTATCCAACACTTTTTCTACTGCTGCACTCTTTGGTGTGGGAATAGTAATTTTTACCCTGTGCTATCCAACACTTTCCCTACTGTTGCACTCAGTGGAGTGGGAATAGCAATTGTTTACCCTTTGCTATCCAACACTTTCCCTACTGTTGCACTCACTAGAGAGGGAATAGTAATTTTTACGCCTAATCTATCCAACACTTTCCTTACTGTTGCACTCTCTGGAGTGGGAGTGGTAGATTTTTTTCCTCCGCTATCCAACACGTTCCCTAATGTAGCACTCTCTGAAGAGGGAATAGTAATTATTACACCTATGCTATCCGATACTTTCCCTACTGTTTCACTCTCTGGAGTGGGAATAGTAATTTTCCCCCCTACGCTACCCAACACTTTCCCTACTGTTGCACTCTTTGGAATGGGAATAGTAATTTTTACCCTTTGTTTTCCAACACTTTCCCTACTGTTGCACTCACTGGAGTGGAGATAGTAATTTTTACCCCTACGCTATCCAACACTTTACCTACTTTTGCACTCTGTGGAGTGGGAATAGTAATTCTTACCCCAACGCTATCCAATACTTTCCCTACTGTTGCATTCACTGGAGTG
Source organism: Lissotriton vulgaris (assembly GCF_964263255.1). Classification (NCBI taxonomy): domain Eukaryota; kingdom Metazoa; phylum Chordata; class Amphibia; order Caudata; family Salamandridae; genus Lissotriton; species Lissotriton vulgaris. The sequence continues at coordinate 1,980,109,271 of NC_141689.1, forward strand.
AGAATAGTAATTTCTAGCCCTACGCTATCCAACACTTTTGCTACTGTTGAACTCAATGGAGTGCAAAATGTAAGTTTAAAAATGTATAAATATTTTAGTATTTTTTATTTTATAATATAATGTTTTATTATGATATTTTATGCTGTAGGTGGATGTATATATACATATATATATTATAGTTAATTTTCATTTATTTATAATATTTTAAAATGAATGAAAGTTATTTTTTCATTAATAATTTTAAAGTAAATACATATATATATTAAATGTCATGTATGTACATTTACATTGTATTAAACTTGTTTATTATATCTTTTTAAATGTATATTATATAGAAGTAATTTATTTTAAGTTAATTTTATAATATAATTGTTTTCACTTTTTTTATATATAAAAAAAACGATATTTTGGACATCGATATTTTTTACAACTATATTTTTGTTATTTACATTTAAAGATAGCATGTCAATATTTCGACTATCGATATTCTGACATCGATATTTTTGTCTTCGATATTCTGTCAGTGATTCGATTCTATGACTAATGGACCTTTATTATTGAATTTTCATTTGCCCTTGCCTTCAAAGTAACAATTTTTAGTTGGAAAGACTGTACCAAACTATCTGTATACTGTAGCATCTCCTCCTGTATCACAAAAGATTAAGACTGACCTAAACTGACTACCTTTTACCAACTTTCTCTCCTTGCACTCATAATGCTCTTACTCTTTTTCTTTTCTCTTCTCTCTTCTTTTTTATCCACTTTCCCTCCTTTATTTTCTTTCCCTTTTGCTTCCCTTCCTTTTCTTATTTTTCTCTAAAAATTGATTCTGTTTTCTATTTATTTTCCTATGTACACTTGGCTACTGCAATCTTCATTTGTATGAACTTTCATGTTTGTACTTAATTTTCACTATTGCTTTTTTGAAATTGCAGTTAAAGCTATTAAACAAAACAACATACGCTGTAAAAGGCATATGTTTATGCTTGATACTTCCAAATAATGGTGAAATACGTTGCATTGCATGGTAAAAGCCAGCGTAATTTAGGCACCCGAATTAGAGTCTACAGTGGACTGGCCTTTGGTGCCAAACGGGTGGATCTGACAGATCAGAGTGAGGGCGGGTTTTAGTCCTGTTTTATGGTCTGAGAGGCCTTTTTTTCTCTGTTGATTTCCCTGATATTAAAACAAGCATTAAGTTCAGCAAGCCCACATCCATGCAGTCTTCCGTATTATGCAAAACACTTACTGAGCGTGTCTTTCCAAATTCAAAACTGTCTCAATTTGCGAAAATAGGCCACATTTTTAACCATCAAATTCCCTAATTGGGACCCCTTTTTTTGTGCCCGAGGTTATTTTATGTTCCGATCCGACCCTCTAAGCTTCATAAGCTGAACGAGATGGTCAGACATTTTTGCTGTAAAAATGCAACCACATTAGCTCATGCTTTGTGTCATTGACACATAAGAAAGTGTCAAAACACAAATATAAACTATGGCAGTTCAAAAAGTAAACACGTCCAAAGTCAATGCTCATCAACAACAAATGTCTGCTCTATTTCTGCCAAATTTTCAAAAGCATTCACATGAGGCTAGCATCCAGAAAATCATTGAGAGAAATTATTATAATAGAAAACATTGTGAAATAGAATCAATGTAATATGACCCAGCAACCAACATCCCACACACACACAAAACAACACCTCATCTCCTGAAAGGTTTTCAAAATGTTTTTTTAAATAAGGTCTTGATCGGAGGACACTTTTATTCGGGGAGGCATAAGAAACTTCCAAACGAATATTTAATCTGCGTAAATTATTTATTTCATAGAGGTAATGTTGGGGTTATTTTGCAAACCCGCGAGAGTCTGGAACACAAGAATGTAGGCTCTGTCCAACCAGTGGCATATATAATGTAATTCACAGTACAGTCACATTGAGGATGGGTGTACACTAGTACACTAGTACACTCATGCACACTGAGGATGCCAGTCATGGTGCACACAGGCACTGAGCCCTAAGCATAAAAAGTGAAGCTAGGCTGCATCATACATCATGCAGTGCACTTCATACAGCAATGAACCCTCTCTGGCAGTGCAGAGAACCCAACATTGGTGCACAGGGCCAGAGAAAGGTTTGACCCCTGCTTATTCTTCTTAACTTCATATGGTGTAACTTTCCTAATGCCACAGTGATGTGTGAGGCCCAGAGATTACCACAAAAGTGCCTTACAGCCAGTGCATTTCCTGCAATTTACAGCATGTCTCCCATTCATCAAATTGGCCTGATAAAAACTTTGACTCAGTAGTACAGGAAACATGTTTCTAGTCATTATGGAAATGCACATGATGATGAAAAGGGATGGCTGTAGAGGCCACAACAGAGCTCCAGAAATGTGTCACTGAGCAGGACATGATGCCGAAAGTTATTCCAATTCATACTAATCTTTTTAATAAGCTTAGGGCTTTTTTATTACAGAGGTACAAAAATCAAAGCTTAGGCCTAAAACTAGGGTGGAAACATGTTATGGTAAAGCATGTAGGGATGCCTTCAAAACTCTGGCCTTGGCAATAAGATCTAAACTCAGGGACTGGATTAAAAATGCAAGGACAGCATATAAGAAAGTGTAACACGAAGCAAAGCGGGCTTGGGATGAACAGTACTGGTTGGAGTTGTATCACGCTAGTAGAGATAGGAACATGGGTGTATTTTGGGATCTGGTGAAATGGGGCAAGGGGCGTCTAGGGACCAACCACAAAACTATGTTCCCCAGAACTGTGGGTCTCGCACTTTACGACTCAGTTTGCATGCCCATATTTTGATATGGTGTTGTGCTTTGACATTCCTAACATTCCCCTAGACACTATACCATTACATTTTAGCTTAAATGAGGTTGATAGAACACTTAATTCTGTCCCAAAGGGTAGAGCGCCTGGGTTGGACAGTGTTCCAGCTGACTTGTTTATAAATGAGAGTGGAGTGTGTGCGCCCTACATCCAGTCCCTTGCAAATGCCATTGCAAAAGGCTCCCCATACCAGATACTTGGAAGGGTGCAGAGATTATCCCGATTTATAAGAAGGGGGATCGCTCAGACCCTGCCAATTGCTGGCCTATAAGCCTGATAGATTGCATCCAGAAGGTGATAGCTAGGCTCGTGCTGTCCAGGATCCAATCCTGGTTTGAGGAGGAGGATATTCTGTCTCCTCTCCAGGCTGGGTTCCACACACACACGAGCACCATATATCAGGATTTTAGATTTGTTTTAATTTACTAGCAGGTGGTAATCCTTAGAGGTGGCACTCTTTTCGCAGCGTTTGTCGACCTTAAGTCGGCATTCGATTTAGTACCGCGCACTAAGATGTGGAGTGTCTTTGCCGAACAAGGTATGCCACTGGATGCACTGCCTTTTTAAATTAAACTCCATGACGCAAATTGTTGCCCAAGTCCAGTAAGGAAAGCCAGATAAAGTTACAGGCAGGTTTCCGATTCGCAGAGGGGTACGGCAAAGGTGTGTCCTGGCACCAACACTGTTTTCGCTATATATTAACAGGGTGATCCAGTACTTTAAGAACCACCCTACCGATGCTCCCAAATTGGATGGCAAACCGATCCCTCTGCTAATGTTTGCAGATGACACTCTGTTAATATCTAAAACGGAGCAAGGCCTACAGAAGGCTATTGTGCGCTTGGAAGTGTTCTGCAAGGATTATGGCCTTACCATCATTGTGACCAAGACTAAGTTTATGGTCATGCACAAGCAAAAGCTTGTGAAAGGGAGGGTTGCTATGAATGGAAAATTGCTAGAACAGACTCAACTCTTTTCCTATCTTGGCATAACCCTGGGTTCTAAGTTAAAATGGAAACCCCACATTAACCAGTTGGCCAGCAAACACACTCAGTTAGCACGTGCTCTAATAAAGGAACTGCGCCTCTCGGCCACAAAACCTATTGCCCCAGTGCTAAAAATTTACAGTACCAAAATAAGCGCATCCATTCTTTATGGGGCAGAACTATGGGGGTTTAGCAATTTAGCGCAACTCATGAGCTCTCAAAATAAGTTTGTGAGGGGATTAGCTGGTCTTCCTCCATCTACGCCTCTTTTGCCCCTTTTCTATGATCTGGGTTGCCAGCGACTAGAGGATGTGGCACGTTTTAGACCTGTGGCCTATTGGAGGAGACTTTGAGTTACACCTGAACTCACCCAGTACGCCAAGGCCCTCCTCGACGTCCAAGACGCAGATACTGTCAATAGAATTATATGGTTGAGTGAGGTCAAGGCAGTTTATACCGCCATGGGTCTGAGCTCATTGTGGGAGAATCCTACTGTTAATTCTTTCCCGCCTAGAAAGGCCTTCAGGGAGCTATAATGGTCAATGGTTCAATGCGAAACTTCAGAACTTGCATTGGCCCATTACTTCAAGAAATTTCCTTGAGCTTAAACAAGAAACTGCTTATGAGGGCTACTGGGATAGGAAACTGCTTATGAGGGCTACCGGAATTTTATCACACTTCCCGAAGACAGGAAACGGTACCACCAATATAGGATGGGTACCCTTCCTGCCAATTCTTTTACCGGCAAATGGCAAGCTAAAATCAATATGTGTTGTCCATTCTGCCCATTTCAGCCGGAAAGCATAGCCCACATCTTGTTTATCTGCCCAGAGTACAAACATCCCAGGCACAAGTGACTGAAGCCCATTTGTTTGCTGAAGGGTATTACCACTGGAGCAGAGGCACTAAGGATTCTCCAAACTGACTGCTCAGAACCTATTGTAATTTCAGTCACAAAATTTTTACACTGGATGTGGGCAAACGGATGAGAAATCTACGCTAGAACTAAAACTGTTTTATCTAATTTATACTATCCATCTGTATAATTAATTCTGTGATGCCTACTGATCCCTGACCTTGGAACCTTTTATATTCTTAACTTATTTTATAGCTTTTTATATCTTGTTTTAAGAATAAATTATTACATATTGTATGGATTAACTTGATGACTTAATATTCTGGTAGTGATGCCCTGTCACTCACAATGTACTGTTATGTCTTTTTTTTAATATGTATAGTCTTTTATGATATGTTTATCAAAATAAAGACTTCTTTGAATTGAATTGAAAAGAGATCCCTGCCTACTACACTGTGCAGAGAAGAAGGACTTCATAAAACGTATTGTTCTCCCTTGAATGATAACGCCACATGGCAAATGAGCACGTATTCTGAAACAATTCTTCTGTGCGTAGCTTGACAGCTGGTGAAAAAATGTATTTATTTATTATTTATTTCTTTATTTTATAGTTTTATAGAGCGCAAACCAGAACCTTGAGGGTATCAGAGCGCTTTACAGGATTAACTCCTTCGACGCTCATGACGAGCTCAGCTCGTCATGATGTACACCTCCATACACTCATGATGAGCTGAGCTCGTCATGAACAATGGGATTTTAAAAAATTCTGCATTGACGATGAATTTCCTAAGCATTGATGTGGTTAAGGGGGGAGGAATACAAAGCATAAGGATGGGAGGGATCACATTGGGAAAGTTTGGGATACATTGTAAGGGAGGAGCACGCAATATATAGTTCAAGCTACATGTGGGAAAAATAAAGCAATTAGATTTTTTTTTAAATACAATACAAGGGCTGCATTATACATGAGGTGTGTGCCGTCAAAGGTACAAAGCTACGTGTGGGATCAATATTAAAGTAGTAACAAAAATTAAATCGATGGCTGCCTTCAATGCCCACCTGAAGGACCTAGAAAGCACATATACACTGTGGATCCAGGAGACCAGCTGAGTATGGAGATCATCAAAATGACTGCCAGTCCAAAATGAGACAGAAATTGCTAAATGAGTAAGCATGGGCTCAAAATTCGTTCCGCTTGCGGAATTTGCGGATTTTCCGCGATTTCGCGATCCGCGAATCTCGCGAATCGCGGTAAAATCTGCGAATCAGCAGGGGCGAATTTTCAGCCAAGCACTTACAGGGTTACAGCAGCAGTTGCAAAAGTTGAAGCTAATTTTTTGTAACCTTTTACAAAAGGGTTACAAAGAAATTAACTTCAACTTGGGCACCTGCTGCTGTAAGCCTGTAAGTGCTTCCTGGCGCCTCGTTGCCTACTTGCAACTATTCTCTGACCCTGCTCTGACCCTTGAAGCAGGGTCAGAGAATAGTTGCAACTAGGCAATGAGGCGCCTGTCACGAAAATTAAACCTCAACAGGAAGCACTGACAGATATAAAAACAAGCATTTGCAATGCAATAGGTCTCGCATTAGGAAAGTTTGAGCTATTGGTGTTGTAAATGACAATTTTTTTTATTTATGTGTTGGTTTTGAAAATAGCTAAATTAATAGCTTTGTCATTTACAATGCCAATAGTTATAACTTTTGCAAATGTAACACCTATAGCATTTGTAATGCAGCATGTTTTGTATTTACGTGACTTAGCTGTATTGATATTACAAATTACAATGGCTTTTAATTTTTTTAAATAATTAATACTTAAATAAAAGTGATTTTAATTTATAATGGCAATAACATAAACTTTTGTAAATAACTTTTTTGAAGATTATGTTCAGTGTATTTTATTGTGACGAAAATCCAAGAACAGAAGTGAGATATTAACATCTTTTTGTGACATTTGTAATAAAGTTTGAAACATTGAGAGAACATATTTGAACCAGTTGTTGTTGAATGGTTGTGCAGATTGATGCTGGGGTGACGCTGAGTGGTGCTGTGATGGTGCTGAGTGGTGCTGTGGTGATTCTGAGTGGTGCTGTGGTGATGCTGAGTGATACTGGGAGGGTGCTGAGTGATGCTGGGGTGGTGCTGAGTGGTGCTGTGGTGGTGCTGAATGATGCTGTGGTGGTGCTGAGTGGTGCTGTGGTGGTGCAGAGTGATAATGTGGTGGTGCTGAGTGAGGCTGTGGTGGTGCTGAGTGATGCTGTGGTGGCGCTGAGTGGTGCTGTGGTGGTGCTGTGTTGGTGCTGAGTGATAATGTGGTGGTGCTGAGTGATGCTGTGCTGGTGCTGAGTGATGCTGTGGTGGTGCTGAGTAGTGCTGTGGTGGTGCTGAGTGATAATGTGGTGACGCTGAGTGATGCTGTGGTGCTGTGGTGGTGCTGAGTGATGCTGTGGTGGTGCTGAGTGATGCCGTGGTGGTGCTGAGTGGTGCTGTGGTGGTGCTCAGTGATTTTGTGGTGGTGCTGAGTGATGCTGTGGTGGTGCTGAGTGATAATGTGGTGGCGCTGAGTGATGCTGTGGTGCTGTGGTGGTGCTGAGTGATGCTGTGGTGGTGCTGAGTGATGTTGTGGTGGCACTGAGTGGTGCTCTGGTGGTGCTGAGTGGTGATGTGGTGGTGCTGAGTGATGCTGTGGTGGTGCTGAGTGATGCTGTGGTGGTGCTGAGTGGTGCTCTGGTGGTGCAGAGGGCAGAAAGGCACAAAAAGCAGTCTAACAAATGGCAGAAGGGATGAAAAACAAGGGAAAAACGAGTCTAACAGAGGGCAGAAGGGCACAAAAAAACAGTCTTACAGAGGACAGAAGGGCAGAAAAACAAGGGAAAAACTAGTCTAACAGAGGGCAGAAGGGCACTAAAAACGAGTTTAACAGGGGGCAGAAGGGCAGAAAAACAAGGGAAAAACGAGTCTAACAGAGGGCAGAAGGGCAGAAAAACAAGGGAAAAACGAGTCTAACAGAGGGCGGAAGGGCACAAAAAACGAGTCTGACAGGGGGCAGAATGAATCTCGCCCTGCGTGTTTGTCCACGAAGATGCCACCTTTTCGTGCAATACCTCTACTCAACTGGAGTACTTTCTACTGTCTAATCAGTAAGTGCTCCCTCATTGGCTAAATGTATAGGGGCAGCTTTACAATAACTGGTGCATCCCCAGGGATGTGCCAGTTATTGTGTGCCGCGGCTCCGCCATCCATGGTGCGCCGCATTTACAATGCAGCGCACCATGTGGCAAAAACGGCACAGATGCATCACGCATCTGTGTAGTAAAAGCAGCGCATTGCTGCAGCTGCGTCACGCTTGCGACGCAGCTCCAGCAATGCTCTGGGGGGCCCTATCTCCCCAATGCTGCATCAAGCTTTGCGCCTGCTTCAAGCATCAAGCTTTGCGCCTGCTTCAAGCAGGCGCAGGGTTTCGACGCAGCATTGGCCTAAAAGTGACTGAGTGAAATCTTGTAGATTTCACTCAGCCTTTTTTAGGAGGCGTTCCTGCGCAGGAACGCCCTCCCCTGCTCCGGAACGCAGGGCTTTACAACATGACGCATCTCTCAGAATCGTCACGTTGTTAATACCCAGCACCATGGCGCATCTTTTGTGCTGCCGCTGCGTCACGAAAGGTCTCGGTAGAGGGTGGCAGTGGTAATCCAGAGGGTGGCAGTGATGAACCAGAGGGTGACAGTGATGAACCAGAGGGTGGCAGGGGTGAACCAGAGGGTGACAGTGCTGAACCAGAGGGTGGCTGCGCTGAACCAGAGGGTGGCAGGGGTGAAACAGAGGGTGGCAAGGGTGAACCAGGGGGTGGCAGTGATGAACCAGATGGTGGCAGGGGTGACCAGAGGGTGGCAGTGGTGAACCAGAGGGTGGAATGGGTGAACCAGAGGGTGCCAGTGGTGAACCAGAGAGTGGCAGTGGTGAACCAGAGGGTGGCAGTGCTGAACCAGAGGGTGACAGTGGTTAACCAGAGGGTGGCAGTGGTGAACCAGAGGTGCTGTGATGAACCAGAGGGTGGCAGTCGTAAACCAGAGGGCAGCAGTGGTGAACCAGAGGATGACAGTGCTGAACCAGAGGGTGGCAGTGGTGAACCAGAGGGTGGCAGGGGTGAACCAGAGGTGCTGTGATGAACTAGAGGGTGGCAGTTGTGAACCAGAGGGTGGCAGTGGTGAACCAGAGGGTGACAGTGCTGAACCAGAGGGTGGCAGGGGTGAACCAGAGAGTGGCAGTGCTGAACCAGAGGGTGGCAGTGGTGAACCAGAGGGTGGCAGTGGTGAACCAGAGGGTGGCAGTGATGAACCAGAGGGTGGCGGTGAATCAGAGGCTGCTGTGCCCATACATGACCGCTTGGGTAACTTCACCATGCAAGCGGCCCGCGAACATGCAGAAAGCGTCACAAACACGCAAAAAACCGCACGAACACACAAAAAACACGCGAACACGCAAAAAACAAAAGATCCGCAAATTCACACGAATTCACGGATTTTGCGAATTGCGAATTCGATTTTGCGCGAATTCGTGGAAAGCAAATTCGCAAATTTCACCCATACTTATAAATGACCCCGTTTTTTAGCAACTAGCACTTCCCAGGAGCAAGAGTACACAACTGTAACACAACTATACATTTGTCATTAAGGTAAATGTAGCATTCATTGCCACCCATGGTTTTCAACATCTATATGAAGTCATTACGTCACTGATCAATAAATCTTTCCTTACATGCTATAACTATGTAGATGAAAGACATACTCCTTAAATTGGAAAGCCCCAAAGACATTGAAAAACCACAAATGTTCAGCTGCCTCAGAGCAATTGATCAATGGATGGCATGTAGCCATCTTTAATTGAAAGTTTTGAAAACGGAAATGCTCACATATGACAATTGGAAAAATTATGACCCACTCGCTGCCTGGCCTAGCAATCTAGGGACACCACAGAAAGTGTCTAAGGAAATAAGAAACATCAGAATTACCATGGACTCCAAGCTATAAATAAATGCCTAAGTGGACAAACTAGCAAGATCAAGCTTTATTACTATAAAAACTCTGTGACGCATCTTCCCCCACCTGGGATTTCCACACAAGGTCCAGGCTACTATCTCTCTTGTACTGTCTAAACATGATTACGCCAATAGCCACTACCATGGATCATCTTTAGCAATTATGAAAAGACTATAAAGGGATTCAGAACCCTGCTGCCAGACAACTCCTACATGTAAAGCCACAAGCCCACAACTTCCCTGACTTGAAGGCCCTATATTGGTTACCGGATGCCAGAAGATACATTGAACAGGGATACTCTTCATCAGGAATAAAATCACCAAATGCATTTAACAAAGGAACCTCCGCCAGATTGGCACGTCACTTCAAAATCCCACCATTCATTGAATAGTTTAGTTTTTCAAGCGACCAAACTATGGCACTCTTTACCCCCAAACATAAGAACCACAGATTACTATCTTATTTTCTGAAGATTACTCAAGATTTGGCTCTTCCCCACATAACCATCATACTCAAACATAAATATAAGTACATCCCTGTGCATACAAGCATTTATTTGGATTATATGTATGTATCTAGATTTGAGCATTCATTTGTGGGTATAATAATTATGTTTCTAAGTATATAGACATTTGTTAGGCCTGCTAAACAAATGTACATATTACTTATGGCAATAATATTCTATGTTTAACATGTATATAGGTCAATTCATAAATAAGTAAGGTTTTATCATAAATATTTATCTACAATTGCTTCACTATTTAATTATTAAAAGGGAAAACAATTATAAGCACAAATAAAGCAAATTAAAGTACAGCAACATTTGAAAGCCTGAGTTTATTAAATACAACTTAAATGTAGATATATTGTCTTCCTAGTATATGTATATATACCTTCCATGTACTTATGTATCTTTATATTTATTAATGTACTCCTAAATTAGCATCTCCAATGCACTACCCTATTTCTCACCACTCTCAATATATCCTTTACCTTCACTCGCTGACTCATCTCAAGCCCAATTCTACTACTATGATACCCAAAATAACCCTTTCTAGACACTTCCCTCCTCTACCCTTCCTTGCATCATCTCAGACTTCTTTTAGTATTTACTATTCAGATGTCCCAAATAGGCCTTTCTAAACCCATCCCACAAATATACCTCCTAGACTCATCTGATACCTCATCTTTCTCCCTAATCCACTTCTAGAGACTGTTCCCCTCCATTTCTCCTTTGCTCATCCCAAAACTCCTCCAACTGCTTTCTACACCCTTCCCCCTTCTATCCCTTCACTATCCTTTTCAAGCCAACTAACAAACTCACATGCCCACCGCTCATATTAATTTCATATTTACCTATACTAACTTACCACTACTCATTTTTGGGTTCTGGAGTGGTGTGCTACTTGCTGAAAAAGCACTTTGCCACCTCGCCATGGGTAGTAAGTGCAATATAAATGCATTACAATAAAAGAGAAACCCAAAGTAAGGGACTGCAAAATAACTGACAGTGAAGGGTAATTTACACCTAGTGGTAAGGCACACAGTCAGAAGGGCATGTCTCCGTGTGCATAGAGCAACAAAGACCATCAAGTTGGGACTTCTTTATGTGCCAAACCAATGCCAAGAGTTTCAGAAAATGGCTGCTGGCAAAACTCATATACTACTTTTTTTAAAGGTAGTAATCACTCTAGGGAAACCTCTCTCAGGTGATCATTCTTGTCCTAATATCTCAGCTGCTCTTTGAATCACATCTAATAAGGCAATTCTAAATGATGGATCCATTGCAACATGCCTGTTCCCTAATTTTCATCCTATTCCCCATTATTATTATTTGTCCCTTACTTTTGCTATTTTCATTTGGAAGTTCTACTGGTTCTACTGGACCTACTTCTGAACAATCTTGCTTTGCTATTCCAGTTTCACTTTTTTTTGTTTATATATTTTTAGTAGAACAGGAAAAATACACAGACTCAATGACATCTAAAAATCATAGATAATAAACAACTTACAAAACAATAGCAAGACAAGCAATTAATAGATCATAATTAACGACAATTATCAGATCCATTCCGTAATACATTCATAATAAATGTTATCTATAGAAATTAAAACATGAATCTTAGTGGTTAGGATGGCTAATGCTGAATCAAAATCCCTAAAATTTTATACATTACATACTGTCTGATCTCAAATAGCGCATCACAGTGGATGAGGTTCTTGTATAAAATGCATACATTTATAGCCGCTGATATATCTTTAACCATAAAAAGTGCAAAGTGCAATGTGCAAATATTTTTTTACCGGATACGTGTCATAAATTTCACCAAATACTCCTGAATCTTACAATTGCTCCTATACGTTTAGCATACACCTCTTCTAATCTGCAGGGCATGACCGTTCTATTAAACTAATGCTGGATACTGGGTTGTTTATTGGTTCTCCAGTTTTGAAGAATAAGTGAGCTAGCAACTGCAATAGAAATTAATATGAAATATTGCTGATATTGTGTGAAACATTTCGCTTCTGCTGAAGAACCGAATAGCACCAACATGGCTGATTGCTCATTGCCAAGCATAGAATCAGAGAGATTTCAGCAAAAAACCCTTCCCAGAAATGCTGTGGATTATTACATTCATAAAATATATGCAAACGTTCCCCATCACCCTCTTTATTACAACAGAAACATTGATTTGGGCTGGTTCGAAACATTTTAGACAATCTCAGGGGTGTATAATACATTAACCCTCTGGATAAAAAGTTCATTCTTTTGTAATTAGTGCCTCTAAGTGCTTTATTCGCTGGCTTGCCAAGCTGTTTTCATTCTTTGGTATTAAATTTACAACCCGTCACTGAATACATTTTTTGGAGCTCTTTCATCAAATCTCTTCAGAGTTGACCTTTTGATGACATAACTGATACCAGCAACGAACCCCCACCATCTTATTTGCCATCTGCTTTGCGATTTGACGTACCGTCTCACCCATCCTTGAATAATTTGTTTTAAGAAAATTAACTATTTGTTGAAAACTCAGAGAGAGAGCAGTGGTCAATGTAGTAGCCTGCAAACAAACTGTTTCCCTGGTAGTTAATGTTTCATAATTATAAAAATCCCCGAGCCGGGAGTAACCCAGTTCTTGCCATACCTGATAGAGCCCTCTAGACAATATAAGACCTCCTACTACACAATCCTGTATAGGGGTATACGCATGGAATACAGGGATATCTTGTGACTTAAAAAATAACCAAGTTCTCTCAGCCAGTGTGAGTATCACCTTGTATCTTATTTTTTAGGGAGTTTCGCCAGATGTAAAAACACGGGGAATCCTATAGCACTTTCTTTCAGCATATGTTTCAGTATTTTTATATCAAAAACTGAATTTTCCTCACCCAATTGGGAAAGTAAATTAACTAAAAAACCTGATAAGAAGTTGAAAAATGTGGGAATGCCAATCCTCCTGATGTTACATCAATTTGCTATTATTCTAACCCTGGGATGTTTATTTTTCCATAAAACTTCCTGATTATTTGATCCAACTCCTTAAAATAATGATTCAGGATTTTCAAGGGAAGATTAATAAAAAGGAACAAAAACAGTGGAAGCACCAACATTTTAACCATGGAGATCCTCCCTAATAAAGATAATTGAAGCAGAGACTATTTCTTTAACAGCTTTTTCATTTCCTGAGTATACTAGCACAATTCAAAGAAAATAATTGCCAAAATCATTTGTAGTGTATATACCCAAATATCTAACTTGATGCAGAGGTTTTAGGTGAATAGAAGCTGGCTTATCCGAAAGAGTCACATTAAATGTTAACATGTCGGTTTTCGCTTGATTAACTTTATATCCGCCGACCTGCATAAACTATTGGATTTCATCCAAAGCATTCTGTACATTAACTGCCCCTGCTTTCAGATACAAAATAATGCTGTCTGCATATAGCTTAATTTTTGCCATCACCTCAAATGGGAGGCGAAATCATTAGGTTTTTCCGGAATCTCACAGCTAGGGGTTCAATGAACAATGAAAAGAGGAGGGGGGATAACGGGCATCCCTGGCAAGTGCCTTGTTTAATAATAACCATTCTGACTTTTGACCCATTAATAATGATTTTGGCTTCTGCACAACTATAAACTTTTTTTCTGTAAAAATTGTAGCGGGAAACCAAACTTTAGCAAAATAAAAAATAAAGCACTCCAATCTACTAAACCAAAAACCTTTTCGGCATCCATCATCATAATCACCGCATTAGTCTTATCAATAGAAAAATAATCGATGCCTTGCATTAAAAAGTACTTATTGGGTGCCATCAGTCGTCCTGGGATAAAACCATTTTCATCGCTATTAACCACTTGTTGTACACAGGGAGCTATACTTTTTGCCCAGATTTTCATGAGCAATTTATAATCTGTATTTAACAGACTAATAGGACGATAAGAGCTGGGATCGCAAGAATCTTTATCTTAAGAAAAACTATTAACACAGATTCCTTAAAACCTTTGGGAATATCAATACCTTCTTTAACTTCATTGAGCAATTTTACTAAAAAAGGAAGTAATTCATCTTGAAATGCCTTATATACTTGTACAGGGATCCCGTCCGCTCCACTGGCCTTGGCATTAGGCATACTTTTTAATACTAATTTAGCTTCTGAAATTCCTATTTGAGCATTCAATGCTTGTGAAAGTTGCTGCGATAACAGAGGTAGCTCCAATGTATGAAAATAACTCATTAATTCTACTTTATCTATCCCCTGTTTCTGCGTAGATTTGATTAAAATGTGCAAGAAATACATCAGCGATAGCCATCTTATCATCTTCTAGCGTGCCTGTTGATGGATTTTTAATTTGGCTAATTAATTCAGCAGCTTTTTGAGATTTCGTGGACCACGCCAGAAATCTACCAATCTGCTGACTTTCCTCGTAAAGCTTTTGTTGGTAGGCCTTACTCCATGTAATTTCCTCTGTTAAGAAGAAATCTTTCAATGTATCCTTAGCCCTAGCTAGCTCTTGCTGCTGGGCTTTTATATAATAGGCTCTGGTGTATCTGTTAGGGTTACCTTTAGTTTGGCCTTTTCAACTGCAGTCTGTAGTGTCAAGATCTTGTGTTTTTGTAAGTTATTTATTCTTGCCTTATACGATATAGTCTGGCCTCTAAAAGTGGCTTTAAAAGCCACCCAGGCCGTAAACAGGGGGGCAGTAGTTAAATTAAGCTGAAAGAACTCCTTGATAAACCCTCTGGTCATATCTTGTAGTAAGGATTTATCGAATTGCCATCTGGACCTCTTTTTACATTTTTTAATGCAAATGAAACTAAGAAATTATCTGAAAAAGAATTGGCCAATATTTTTGCCGGGCCATTAGCCACCAATTTATCCACTAAAAAATAATCCAATCGTGAGGCTGATCTGAATCGTTCTTATTAACAGGTAAATTGCAAGAGACTAGGGTGGCCTAGTCGCCAGGGGTCTGTTAGTGAAAAATCTTTTGTGAGGCTCCTTATTAATTTTGCGGTTTTAGGCTTTAGTTGGTGCTTCGCCTTATTTGATGTTTTAAGTGCCAGAATCTGGATGAAATTAAAATCATCCCCCAGAATTAATAAGCCTTCCATTTGTACTGCTAATTGATAATTTACCAGGTTCAGGACTGTTTCCTGCAGCTTAACTTTCACCTAAAGCCATCTACCTTTCCCATCTCATTGAACATCCTTAACCTGCCAGTCTTTTGCTAGTAAATCCCCTACCCCTCGGACAGCTAAATTGGCAGAGGAAAAATATGCCTGTAAATACATCTTGGAAAGTGCTATCTTTGGGATATCATTCCTAAGATGTGTTTCCTGTAAAAATACGATCTCAGGAGAGAGGGAGGTGATCCAATTTAAAAGAGCAGGACTTTTCTGGGGGTTAGGTAAACCAATGACTTTACATATAACACTTTTTATATTCTGCATTTATGAGTTTCATCTTGTTTAGCCTGCTTGAGTCTCTATTTTTGGTCCCATCAGACATGACCTCCACCATTTCGAGTAATTCTATAAAATAGTTTATATCTTTCCTGTTAATGTTTTACTATTGCTAAACCCACCCCCACAAGAACCCCACCAAAGCACCTCTACCCCTGAACACTTGAACCCCCCCCCAGAAATGTGGTCACCCCCTCAGGCCCCGCAAACCACATCTCTCCCTCCCTTCTTGACAATGGGATGCCCTGTTTCTGCACCCTAGGTGATCTACCCACCTCCCACAACACGAAGACCTAATAAACATAAATCAAAGATTAATAGTTCCCACATATTAGTTCCCACAGATTCATTTCAGAGTAGTAATCTCTCTCAATAGCTCCTCGGCTTCCTCTAAGCGTGAAAGCATATGGAATTTTCTTTCCTCTAACCAACACCCTTAGCTTAGATTGCTGTGCGATGGATGCCTGAGCCCCCTGTGCTTTAAATAAATACAAAAGCTTCGCAGATTGTTTACGTCTGTGCGGTGCCCCTGCAGACATTTAGTGCCCTCGTTGATAAAGAACTGTCTTTGTTGAATCGCTTTAGGCAAAATGTTCTATTTTATTCTGTAGTCAGCAAAGTTGGTTAAAATTGTACGAGGATACTTAGAATTAGGGATGGGATGAGCAGGAACCCGATGTGCCCTAGTTAATGTCAAATCTCCAGTGAAATCCAGGAGCACTTTTTGCTTGATGAATGTTTTAACCCAGAGGAAGATGTTGGTTCCCTCACTCCCTGCCAGCACTCCCACAATTCAAAGCTTAGAGCTGAGTGAATAGGTTTCCAATTCTTCTAGCTTGTCCTCAAGGACAAACTTGTCTGCCATCACTGGGTTGATTTTCTGGATCTTAGAACTCATCTGATCCTCCAAGTGAACCATCCTTGACTCTACTTCTTCGAGTCTTGCGGGAATACCTGAAATTGATTCTTTCTTTTTTCAGCCTGAGATGGAGAGCGGCTGTCTCATGTTCCTGGGACTTTTACATATCCCTAATCTCATCCCATATGAGATTAAGGAAAGTTTTAATTTCAATCTGTTGTGAGTTAGCTCCGATAGACGGAAGTTTCAAATTCTCTTGTGAGTTTTTATTCTCCTAATTATTTGTTTCACGTAGTAATTCCGAACCCTTCTCCATTGTTGCACTGGATATTTCCTGAATTTGCGGCCAGCTCTCTAGCTGTTTTTTTTAGATGTTTTCTGCACTGGAAGATCGATCAGGGAGCAGATGCTGATCCAATGAGGCCAGTGGGCTTGCCTGACAGTGCGAAGAACTTCCCTTCTCTAAGTGAGTAGATGCTGAGGGTACCAGAGCTAAGGTTGGGGCCCGAAGAGGTGGAGAAATGTGTAGCATCTCAAGATAATTAATTGCTGCATCTTCTTCTGGTGTTACTGGCAGAGCTGTACTTAAGTGTGGTGAATCTTGAGTAGCTATAGGCTGAGCGATCTTTCTGACAAACCACAACAAATCTTTACAATTCTTTAGCTCTGGCTTTTTTATCCCTGACGTGGATTTGCTGGTCTGTCCCTTCTCACCATCATTAGATTCATCGGTTACAAGACTGTGGTTCAAACAGATCTTCTGCAGAGCTCTCAAATCTTAAGTTTAGTCCTGAAAGATTTACTATACTTGGGGCTTTAGGCAGAGTTAGTGTCCCCTTTGCTTGCATTAAGCATTTCTTTACTTTCAACCCAGACACTGCATCAACTTTGGCGTCAGCAATTACTTATTTCAAATGTCTTCCCATCTTATTTTAAATTTCTTGAGTCCTGCAGCTGCTTGTCTGAACACCTAGGTCTTTGCTCCCTACAGCAAGCAAGTTATAAAAAAAATCTAATTTTCAACAGACTGGCCTCCAATTATCCAGTGCTGAGAGCTTGTGAACGTTATTATGCTCTTACTGCATCAAGCGCCACACTGCTGCCTCAGCTCCTCTTGCTGTTCCCATTCACTACAATTAGCTCCTATTAACTTCGCCTTAACCCTTAAGCCATAGTGTTTTCAGGGCTGCACAACATTCATCACACTCTTACCACCGGGGACAGATGCTGCGTTATCACCACTGAGCCTGCAGCTTTCCACCTTCTGCCTCCTGTACTCCTTCCTCGGTATTCCACAATCGGCTCTCAGGATTTCAGAGCGGGGTCTCGGAGGCTCATGGCGGAGTCAAAAGCAGCATTAGAAATATCCCCCTGTTATCACAGTTTATACTCGTTCGACCTCGCTAGTGAGTCTCAGTGGTGGCTCTTGGCGGCTCCGCGTACTCTGTGTTCTCGAGCGGTCACCATTCTGACCTTCACTACGGTCTTCCCTGCGGTGGTCGGAGCTTCAATCACCTGTGCTACGAAGAGGGGGAATCTCCATAGCCGCCCCGAATAAAGATTGTTTGATAATAATTGTCAATGCCCCTTCTGAACCCTATAAATTGGTCTCTACTCCAGTTCACAATGTTAGGAGCGAATTAATGATGCTGTGGTATACCTTCTGTATTAATCTTCATCATCAATGTTAAGAAAGTTTTTGTACGTTTGTTTGTTTTTCTCCAGTTGGGACATGTTAAGGAGCCACTTGACATCAATTGGCTGTACCATGTGCTAGGAGGAGTTTTCCTTTCCTCAGGCAATCAAGAAGGGAACTTTAAAGCGTCCAATCCTGGACAGGCACAAGAACATTCCGCAGCTGCTCCACTGTAGAACACCCAAACACAGTACATTTTGTGACCTGTGTACTCATCACTACACTATTCAAACAATCCCTGAAACAGTTCTTATCTTGAGTCATTCTATGCTGGGATACCATCCTCCTGCCCTGTTATGGCCTGCAAGGGAATTTTATATTCACTCATGGGGCACCATAGACTGAAAGACAATGACCATGTGGGCCCCGACATGACACCAGGTGCTCAGCTATCCATGTGGGAGAGGGCAATCGCTTCAAAGGCTCTCCTAGAGCTAATTCAGATGCCACTAGAGGCTATGTTTATTGGACTACATAGCACCAAGATCACCACCAATAAAGAAACACGATCTGAAATGTGAAATTTGACAGAGCACCAACATAAAAGAAAGACCCTACTTTTGGAAATATAAGAATTAAAAAAAAGTTAGATCTCCCAGGAACAGACATCTTATAGTCTCAGACATCTTGGCCCAATTGAGTTACAGAACAGCACAATATGGCCTGGTGATAGAAGAACAAAGACCACAAGCCTCCAAATCCAAGGCCAAGAGCATGATGTAAAGAAAATGAGATCTCACTGGTGACCGCAACAAATGAAAGGGTTCTATCCATGCACAGGTATGGCAGTGTTGTATTCGATATCGGTACCCTAATAAAGGTCCAGGGAAATCGTACACTTTCCCTACATCAGCTCCCGTGATTTCAGATGAATCACCTTTATAAGGGCATAACTCCAAATAAGGAATGACTGCCTTGTGTGGACATAATACCTTATAAGGTCTGCAGCCTTTTATGGACTAAACCTTTTACCTAGTTCATGACGCGGGTGGGCCTGCCCGATCGATACTGCTAAGACTTCATCCTTAGCACATATGAATAATTAATGAGTACACTCTCCAGGAGGTACACTTCACCTCTCCCATTGATGCACAAGGTTTAATCCCCAAACGTCATCCTCATACTGAACAATGGGTAACACATGTACATAGACTGTATAAATGCACCACCTCTTGCCATCAGGAAGCAGGAGAGACCCGAGACTTCAAGGCCGACATACTGACCAGAGACGCTGCGGCTCCGGCATGACAATGCTCCAGTTGACAGTGATCTAACCATCCCTTGCAGGGTGTCCAACTCGAGACTAGGATGGAATCTCACACTCTCACTATTCAGGTATGGGGGTTGGAATAAATCCTAGCGGGATTCTTGGCTCTTAGATTCTAGGCTATTAGGCTATTAGGCTCATTAGCTCTGTCACACCTACTCACATGCTAGGTACACTTAGTTACGACTAGAGAGGGATCTTAGGAGTATGCGCTTTATTTTATAAATGCATTCTATATACATGTATAGGTTCGTGACCATTGCAAAATGGTAGAACAATACTATTTTTTTTCCTATTCACTGAACTGCTGGCTCTATATCTCTGTTACTGTGTTACAGTCATAACAGCGCACTTATCCTACATGAGAAGAACAACTGTACAATAAATTCTTAATGTAAGCACGTTCAACTGTTTCTTCTCTGTAGCTCTCTGAGAGTAAAAATAGGCAAGCACGAGTGACTGGGTGAAAATTAATATATTGTTTCCACGAGTCTGAGGTTATTGTGTTCTAAAGCTGCACAAACTAATCTCTCTGATAACAGGAGATTCTAGTGGCACTACGAGCTAGCTAATGCGAACCATAGGCTAATATATGCGGCGGGGTGTACACAGAGCCAGTCTGCCACTAAACCCACAGTATATGTTATCCGCAATCGTCGTAGGTCCTACATGACAGGGTTCTTTTTGCATCCAAGGCACATAACAGTCCAATTAAACACACATACATTGCTATCTGTTGGCAAGTTGTCTTGTAACATAGGCATAACGATATTTATAATAACGCAGTAATTGATGGTATTCCCCACAGTAATTTCAGGCCCCTTCCCCTTCGTCTTCATCAGTACCGTCTTCCGACCGCTTCTTCAGTGGCTCACAAATTTACCCCCTAAATTTATTCCATGCCCCCAAATCCTGTTCCCTTTTCGAGGACAACCATGGTTAATAAACACAGTTTTCCCTACCACCATGGCAGTGTACATATCTTTACACCATGTGGCTAGCATCGGTGATTCTGCTGATTCTCATTTTTGCGCGATGTTACGTTTTGCAACCATTAACCCTAACATGGCCCAATCTTGTGTTGGATGGGTAAGGTCATTCGGTTCCCAAACATTCGGTAAGCATCTTTTAGGTTCAGGCAGTAATGATACCTCCTCTGCCTGCGATATTGTCTTCATCACCTTTATCCAGTGCTCCATGATTTTGGGGCATTGCCACACAGTATGATAAAATTTACCCTCCTCCCCACACCGCCTCAGACAATATGGGTGTGGCGGCGAACCTATCTTGTGTTGGGTGAGCCTAGTGTAGTAGGATCGATGTAATATTTTGAGCTGCACCAGCCTTAGTCAGAGGGTATACCCACCCAGCTGGGAGTTGATGTAGCGGGCTATGTAATACAAACAGGATCAATTTTGACCAATTAATGATATAACCAGATGCCCGACCAAAGATTTGACAGATATGGAGCGCTTAGGGGCGGCCATGCACAGTAACACGTCATCTGCATAAAGCGAATGCGGTCCTCCCACCCATCCGTCCATCTAATTCCTCGTATCATCGGTTCCCACCTAATCCAGGCTGCGAGCAGTTCCAGTACCAAGGCAAAAAGGAGTGGGGACAGAGGGCAGCCCTGGCGTGTACCACGCGTCAGTAGAAAGTCTTCGGAAATATGACCGTTGGCCGTAACATGTGCCATCGGTTTACTGTACAATAGCCTTATCCATGCACAGAATTTGGGGCCAAAGCCTAAGTGATGAAGTGCAGCGATTTAGAAGGGCCATTCAACCATATCAAACGCCATTCAGGCATCTAGCGAGAGTACCACAGCTGGTTCCTGAAGATATGGAATATGGGCCATCACACCGTGTAAGCGTCTCAGATTTAAAGCTGTGTTCCTACCCGGCATAATTGCCAAGAGTTTAGCAAGTATTTTGGCCTCTGCAATGATTAAGGAAATTGGGTGATACGAGATACATTCCTCACGGGACTTTCCAGGTTTTGGTATCGCCACTATAGTGCCAAACGTTGATCTGGAGGGAGTTCGTCCGCCTGCAAACTATCACAATACATCTTCAGCAGGTGAGGGGCAACAGTCCCAGCCATACTTTTATAGAGTTCAATGGGTATACCGTTAGGTCCTACCGCCTTTCCTGATTGCAGTGTGCCTATCGCCGCCCACAGCTCATCAACCGTGAAATCGTCCTCAAGATCGAGGGTCGCTTCCGGTGCAAATTTGGGCATCGCTATGTCTTTTATGTAGGTCAGTGCCTCCTCTAGACATAGTAGAGGCTGATGTGTAAACCTGTTGAAAGTGCTGTGCCAACGGAATCCATTTTTCCCCCGCTCCTTCTTATCAAGCCATGCCAGAAGTTTTCCAGCCTTGTCCCCTACCTCATATATCTTATGCTGCGTGGCCGTAAGTCACAGCCTAGTCACCTCTCTATGATGTTCCCTATATTGTTGTTGCTTAAGACGCAAATGTTGGGATGTAGGTGGTGTAGGGTTATTGGTGTGTTGAGCCTCAGCATTATGTAGTTCTAACTCCATAGTGTGCAGTTCCTGCTGTTTTTCCCGCTTAAGGCCCACAATGGAAGCTATGGCCTGTCCCCTGAGAACTGTCTTATAAGCCTCCCACAGGGTAGCTGGGAAGCGAAACAACAGGGTATTTTCTAGAAAATAGTGTTGTGTCACGGTGGTGAGAGTTTTCCTGATCTTGGGGACCCGCAGGTAACCTGGGTATATGGGATAGATACGCTGTTGTGTCTTAAGGTGATATGTATACGTTAACAGCACTGGAGAATGATATGATATACCCCTGGGTTTGATCTCTACGCTTTCCACATTTCTCAAACTATCTGCTGATGCAAAAAAGTAGTCTATCCTGGACAGGCTAGTGTGAACCCCAGAGTGGAAAGTAAATTTTTGTGTTGCGGGTGATGGCACCTCCATAAGTCTGTGAGTCCAAGCGCTTCTATAAATCCCTCAAGGCGCGATACGCCAGCCATTTGCGGTCTCGCAGGGTAATGGTCTAGGTTCCCGTCCGTAGTTGCATTAAAGTCCCCCCAATCAACAGTTCTCCCTCCGGAAGACCCACAAGAAAGTCACAAAGGGCCCGGAGCGTCACGGTGTGAAGGGCAGGGGGTATGAAGACTGACGCTATATTGAAGGATCGTCCCTCCCACTGACCTATGACGACCACGAAGATGCCATTCCTGCGTATCTTCATGCTGTGTATTATCAATGGTGACTGTTTCCTGACCAAAATACCCATTCCCTTCGAGCCAGAAGAAAACTCCGAATGCACTGCCATTTTAAAACCCCACCTGTCTAATGTCTTGCAGGTGGCCCCATACGGTGTGTCTCCTGTAGTAGAACTACCATCGGGGAGCACCATTTTAAACTTTGTAACACTAAGCCTCTCATTTATTTGTCCCCCAGGCCACGTATGTTCCACGTAATCGGAGACAGGGGTGGTACCTTGGCCATGGAAGACTTCCCCGGGTCAGGGTCCAATAAATCCTGAGTTGTCATAGCTCTGACGTTGCGCAGATCGCGTTCCGTGTTTATACTTGCAATGTATGAGCCAGTCATTGTCTAAGAATGCTACATAGTTGAGTGCCTTTCTAAAAACTGTAAGAATAGAAGAACAAAACCACAATAACAATCCCAATCCCTCCACCCACCACCCTGCCTCCATGCTAGACGGAATCGAAACACCCCGCCACCCCAACTTTGCAGAGCGCATAACACCCAGTCCCAAGAACAGTACTTGTGTGTAGGGGGTGAGAAGTCCAAGGACCATTTGTCAACCAAGTTCGACTGCATCCGATGTAGAAAGCAAGTTTCTGTGGTCTTTGGTGCAGCTCCAGACAGGGGAGGCAAAAAACAGGGTCGCCCGATCCCACATAAGAGTGGGTCCCCTCTCATCCTGGATGCCCACTCTGGGTACCTGACTCTCGGAGTCCGGTGATGCTCGATTAGGTAGGATCGCCCGTCCCTAGTCCTCAGCCTCCGAGCGTTGTGCACTGCCTTCCTCTCTCTCTTTTCTGCGGTATTCAGAGTCATCTTCTCGCCTCCATTGCTGTTGGCGTCTCTATGACCTTCTGGATTTTTCCACTCGCCGCCATCCCTCGAGCCAATCGTGGTCCTCTTCCGGTGTGTCAAAAAACCATGCCTTTCCATCCGCCACTACTCGCAGTTTTGCCAGAAACAGCATGGAGTACGGCAGTTTCCTTAGTCGAAGTTCTTTTTTCACCTCCAGGAAGCTGCTGCGACGTTTAGTGACTGCTGCCGTATATTTCGGGAAGAAGGATATTGTCGAATTTTGAATGCGTAGAGGTGGAGTCACTCTCGCCATTTGTCCCTATCCCGAAAGTTAAAGATGCGGGCCAGGACTGGTCTAGGGGGCGCTCCAGACTTAGGCCTACCTCCCGGCACTCTGTGTGCTCTCTCCACGGAAAAAAGGTCGATAGCCCTCTGGGTTGTAGTCTGGTCGTCCAGCTTCGCCGCCATGAGTCTCTTTTCGGTTTCCAGTTGACTGACCTTTCTCTGCAGTATAGCCGAATCCTTATATAGGGGTTTCGTCACTTGCTCCACTTCTGTGACTCTGGCGGTCATCTTTTGAAAGTCGACCCACAGAAAGGAGACATCCGCATATATAGAACCCACCAAGTATTGTACACTTGTAAGAACAGTCATAATGTCTTCCAACGTCACTTTGCTTGCCCCTTCCCCAGCTGGAGTCTTGGCCGTGTCGTCCTTATGTTGCGACAGCGCAGGAAAGTCTTTTTCATATGCAAATTTATCCAGCCTTCCTTGCGCAGTTGCGCATGGGCTCCTGCCCCCCATCTTTGGTCGAGTGTCTCAGCGCAGGCCGGTAGTCGCCGCCGCCTGCATTGTTCACTCACTCCACACGCGGCCTGTCAGTTTTCCGACCACACCAGAAACACAGGGGCAGTTGGGCACTGATCCAGGTGTGCTCGTAAACCCAAGTTTGCACTCAAATTTCCAGGGAGTTATAGGCAGCGTAGGTATAGCCTGCGAGGCCCACGAAGAGTGCAATGAAGTGTTTTGTACAGTGAAACTGTCCCTATCCGGGGGAACGTCTCCCAATTATGCACCTTCACCACAGGCGTCAGTCATGGGGCTAATAATGGATTTGCTGGGTCTCCCCTGGAGCAGCAATTGCTCTTCTTGTCATCTGACCTGTATTTGGAGGTCGCTTCCCAGGCTCCTCACAGACAGCCCTGCGCTACCCCTCTCACCACAATGAAGCTGCCACAATGCAAGGTGAGAAGCTCGGGAGCCCACTCTTCTTGTGTAGGCCACAGTGCCTGACGAGACCACCTTACCACATAGGCGCTCAGGCCGCCGCCACCCTTCTGGCCAGAAGATCGGCTGTGTCTGTGTTATGCAGGATGTTACAGTGCCTCCCGCAGCGCCCTGGAGCCGATCATGGGAGTCCCAGGCGGGCGCCGGTCACAGCGTGCCTCAGCCTGTTCACCCGGCCGTGTTCCCCTCCTCCAGTCTCGGGGCAGGCCACGCCATTCGCCGGGGCCGGATCGCCGATGACAATGATGCTTCCAGAGTCAGTACGCTTGGCGCCGGGAGCCGAGATAGATGTCGGGCTGCGCCCGATGCGTACATGCAGCGTCTGTGTCCCGGTGGCTGTTGTCACCACCTGTGCCCATCTCACCACTCAGGCATTTGCTGGACTACCTCTGTCTCCGGGCCCCCGCCGCATGTGAGTCCCGGGTCGCGTCCAGTTGGGCAGGCCCCCACGAGCTGCGCCTCTCTCTCTGCTTGTAGACGATCGTTTTGAGCCCAAGCTTCAGGCAATCGACTCCTTGCTGGTTCCGCTACTGGTAAGCGTCCTCCGGGTCGGTTTAATTAGTGGATAACGTGTTGGATTCATTGGGGGGTCTACTGTTAAGGTGGAGCTCCTCTAAGTTGCGGCCATCTTGGTCGGCTGCAAGCCATGCCCCTCTTTGTTCCCCATTTCTTCATCACTCCTTAGAATAGCTTTCTACAAAAACTCTTTGTCACTAACCTTCATAGCACCATTGTTTACACCTCACAACAAGGCATGTGTGAAGGCTCCTGTCAGATGAGAGCTGATAATCATCAATAAGGCAAATGTGCATTGACCAACATATGTGGCTTTTAGTGACCAGCTACTTGCAGTCAATAAAGCTGTTTCCTTATTGAATCCTACATGACTGGCAAATGGTTCCACTTATTCTGTGGTTGTGTATATTTTATTGAATCATCAATTATAGTATGTGCACATTGGTTTGCTCCATATTAAGAGTCTTCCCCTTATTACTCAGGTGCAGTATGTTCACCCCAACCCCAGCCGCTGCTGCCCTTCTGGTTCCATCACACAGCATATTTAGGAAACAAAAGACTTTGTAAACATAGTGTTATATTTAGTTCTCTACATCTAGGAGCAATTGGGTCAGGATTTAGTGTACCAGTCAGAAATTACATTTGAAAATAAAGAAATGGCTTTCCAGTGTCAGCTATATTTGGAAACTATGATCTTCTATTACTAACAACAACTTCGGATTAAAGCAGCTCAAATGCTTCACAAATAAACCAGACAAGATCGAGAAAAAATAAGTTCAGACACTTTTCTTGATTAGGGTATTTAATAATTAGGGCCAGCAAAAACAGTCTAGACATCCCTTAGTGTCCTAGTTTAGAGACTAGCCAGAGGGACAAGTATCCCACTCATGGGCTGCAGTCCAGCCTTGTCTGCTAGTAAAAACGTATATTAACATTAATATGAAATTTGAAGTGCTGTATCGTCTTAGTGGCAGTGATTGGAAAGAGCATGCAGCTAATGCTGCTTGTCCTCTGCTCAGCAGCTGGAATTAGTAAACTGAGCTATGGAAGTGAGCTCAGAAGCTGAGGGGATGAGGGGGCAGTGCACAGTGTGGGCAGACTGGCAACATATTCAGCTTAGACTGATGGAGGCTCCTGGTGAGTATGAACCATGGGATCTAATCATTTTCCTTAAAGGCGATGAGATTCAAGCAGCTATCCACAGTTCAGATGGGCATGGGAGCAGAAATGTCCTTGGTTTAGATTTGCTAAAGGTACTGCCTAACTTCACTACCTTTAGACGTTTGAAGGTTTGGGATGCTGTTAATAAGCCCCACTTGGACAGTAGAAGATATGCTAGGGAGTGGTTATTCACGGACCTTGTCTCATATCTGCCAATCTGCAGAGGCTAGAAGCAGCTTAAAGACCTTTAAACCTAACCTGGTCAGGGTTATAAAAGCTTCCTTTGAAAAGCTGTGCAAGCTGGGTAAACATATAAGGTTTTAACTCTTCTTCAGAAACAATTGTTCCCTTCCTTCAGTTTGGAGTCGATTTATCCTGTAATGCTCCATAAGGGCTAATCTAGGATATTACACTTGCAAACATATTTTATCTTTTGAGCAGGAGCAAGGGTTCTAACAAACAAAAAATAATTTCGTTTGAGCATACTGGTTGGGTATTTTTGAGAGGTCTATGCCACCACAAATTAGTTATACTCTTAATGAAAAAAAACAATTTTAAATTGGTGTAGCCAAAAGCACTACTATCTAAAGTGGTCCAGCCTTCTGTCGAGTAGTATGCTCTGAATCACTATCTGGTATTCCCTAATGGTAAAGAAAAATCTCATAAGTAGTCTTCGTTTCATTGGTATGATTGCTCAAGAAGAAGAATAGAATAGTGGCGTCTATGATCAGGGAGCCTGGTTAAAAGCAGGATTGCCACACAGCTATTCTCTGAATCTCTTTAATTCTGTGTCTGGCCATTTTCACCCGTGTCATTTTTTTTGCTGTGCATCCACTTATGTTGTGTTTCTGTCTCTGGCCCAATTCCCTCTCTCTTCAAATGTTTCCTAATGCACAACTCTGTATCAGTCTTCTGCCAGTATCCTGTAATCTTTTTTCTACTACCAAATCTTTCCTATATTACTGTCTGAAGAGTCTCTTCCAAACCCCTTCTCCTTTCCTTCCCTTGGTCTCTGGCTGTTGCACTGTGTTGCTCTATCACTCTGTCCCTTTATGCTATGTATCTCTTTCAGTATTGTTGGCATGTTTTTATCACTGAGATTAAGGGATATAATGCGAGTAATCTATGGTTATGCTCTATCTCTTGCATAAGGGTAATTTCTTATTCCTTCTATTGCAGTCTGTCTCCCCTTTGTTGTTGTCCCCCATGGCAGATGCCCACAATCGCCTTAATGTTGTAAAAACTCTGACCCCACGTCAAGACCTTTATCACTATGCACTATGTGTCCATTTTCCACTCCCTAATTTCTCAGAAAGACAATGTCAAGCCAGAATTGCAAAGACAAGCAATCACAGGGGACCCTTAATTCTCTTAAAGGTAGAAAGGTGAGGGTCCACGACAACCAGTGTCCAATTTATCAAGTCTTTAATAGAATGTGGAGCTCTCATGAGTCTCATGGATTCCCTGGGTAGATGAGGGTTAGCAGCCAAGGCGTGGTTCAAATAAATGACAATGGGTGGTTTTGAGCACATTCTAAGGTAATTATCACAATTAAATTAGCACATAAATGCCAAACCATGGTTGTCTGCTACACATTTTTTATGATATCTCATATAGCCTTATAGCCTGTTGCAGATGGCTTTACTGATTGTTAAAGGTCCTGAACCCGGGTTATAGCAAGGCAGAGGGCCTATATTAACTGGTATAGCCTGAGGCAGAAGGGCTATGAGGCTTTTAGAACATTCCACCCACTAATTTTCGGTGGAATATTCTAAATTTAAAAGAGAAAAACATGAAGACAAACATTGAATGTTGTAGCTCCGGGCATATACCAGCCATTATAAGCTTGGAGCTACTCCTTTGTCTTCAGTGGAGCTCTCAACATATGTTCTAATATAGCCTTATAGCCGCTATTAAAGTCCCGCTGCAGCGTTAAAGGCCCGAGCCGAAGGCGAGGGACTTTAACAAGGCAGCGGGACTTTAATTTCCTGTATTGCCCTGCTACGAAGGGCTGTAAGGATAATAGAACATTCTACCACTAGTGGACAGAATGTTCTAACAAATTAAAGTTTTCAGGGAGCACGAGGGGATTGAAATCCCCTGAGGCTCCCTGAAGCCTTTGTTCACAGCTACAAAGAAGCATTACAATGTTGGAGCTCATGGCTTATACCAGCCATTATGAGCCCGGAGCTACTTCAATGTTTTCAATGGGGTTTCCAACGTTCCAATATGTAATAAATATATTTACAGCATAAAGAGTAACCATAACATAGAAATCACTCAAAGTACAATACACAGATATAGCACAGTAACCACATAATGAACAGGCAATATCACATTGAGAAAAGTAATTGCAAGTGCAAACCAAAAATCAGTTAAAGAAAATTATAAAACACTATACACTAATGCTCTCAAAGCTCCACAAACTCCTAAACACACCTATAGTGCAAAGACACTGAATTAAAGCAACACAGTATGGATACGAACACAAAATAATTACCTTAATGTTTACAAAATTTTAAGCTAGCACTTTTGCTTTATGGAGCAAAACAATCTTCTTGCCAAGATGGGTTACTTTGTTTCTTTCTGTACTGGTTAGGGGTTGCAGCTGCCAGTTGTCATGGTGGATACAATGACATAAGCCCAAGAGCACAAAGAGCTCAAAAGAGAGCACAAGGGGGTTCTGCTTCCAGATAGCTGACAAGCAAACTGTGTGATCAAACATTCACTCTCCGCATGGTCAAATTGAGAATAATGAGAGTAAATATATTATAAAGGTCAGTGTAAGAGGGGGTGTGTGTGCCAGACAGAGCCATTTACCATCTCAAGTGCACATGTAGCAGTCGATCTCTCAGAAACCCCCCTTTGTTGCTGGTGATAGATTTGGAGGAATTAGCGGATATTTACACACATGAGTTCATCCCTGTTCTGGTGGTGGGAGAAAAAGCATGTTTCAAGGCAGTAGGTCAGCTCTCTCCTGTCCCTTGGCTGGATGGGACTTTGTTGTGGTTTTGCTTAGTCTTTTCTCCCACACCCTTATTACCTTGCCCTTTTTAGGTCTCGCGACCTATCAATGCGCGCAAGCGCATTGAGCGGAGCGAGAATTCAAGTGTTCAAAATGCTCGTCAAACCAAGGGCTTTTTGTTGCGGTTTTCTTTAAGTTCAGGTGAATCACGTGACCAAACAAGCACACGCATCAGCCTCCCTCCCTCCCTCCTAATTGCATTTTTTCACGGGCGCACAGCACATCAAAGGGCTTCTCCCAGCGTGAGCTGTGCGGCTTCTCCTCCCCTAATTATTCATGGCTGGCCGGTGCCCGGCCGTACTTTCAGTTTCCCTGCCGCTCTTGTTATTTCTGTGTCCCTGCCTCCTGTCTGTTCCATCTTCGCCTACTGCCTCACCCCAACTTCCTGTTTCTTATCTTCTTCAGCAAACGCTTTCCATCTGCAGCTGCAGGGAACCCTGCACTCACCATCATGTTTGCTCCAACTCCACGCTTCCTACCTGCCCAGATCCCGCTGTCCGCCCAGCTCCCTGATATTTCCCCATTGCCCTCCTAACTGCCCCAGCTCCCTGGCTTCTACCTCCCCAGCTGTCCTAGCTGCACGCGTCCCAATTGCTGCAGCTTCACGCAGACTTCAATCGCTGCCTGACTCCTGGGTTCCCCAGCTACCTCGGGTGTCCCAGTTCACCGTTCTGCTTCACTTCCGTGCTATCTGCCCCGGCCCCCTCTCTCCCCAGTTACCGATTTGCCCCTTACCCATTCTATTTGTCTCAACCTCCTCCCTCCTATCTTCCCCCTATCTGCCCCTATGATCTTATCAAATCGCGCGCAGCGATAGTGGTAGGGAATCCCAGATCCCAGCAGCATGCAACGCCAGTACTTGTTATTATAAAAATGTAATAAACCGCCATACAATCCCTGGCCTCGTGAAAAAAAACATCCACTTGCTCACATATTGCACTGTCCTCTAATTTCAAAGAGTCCATAAAGCATTACTGGACTAAAAACCCATCAAAACAACAGTTGTTGTGGCCCCTGCCTGCCCTTGATCACATGCAGAAGAAGCCCTTTGGTAGCGCACATTGTAATCAGGAATAAAAAGCCCATATGTCTTATCATAGTCAGAAATGCCAATGTAAGCGCTTAGATTATTGTTACTGTAAATAAAGTAACAACAGAAGAGAACGCCTCGGCATGTGAGCATTTTTTGCAGGTGGTAACAGGTTTCCCCTCTCCTCCCCCATTACCTCTTCCACGCCTTCTTTACTCTCTTCTCACCGCCCCATCCCATCTGACCCACGACCTCCTGCCTAATAATTGCATTTAGGCCCAATTGCTGTGAAAATGGTGCCTTTTGTTTACCAAGGTTTCTTGGTCGGTGGGTGGGGGAGGGAAATGAAAGAGAAGGCAAATGTGGAGGGGGAGGGTAGACCATGAATAGGCGAGAGGCAGGGGGAAAACAAACAGCATCCCCGCACAGGCCAGTATCTGGGCACCCAGTGGATCTGGCAGTAGAAAGAGGTTGTTGCGTTTGCCCAGTGACTTGCATCAGAAGGTACAATAAGATAAAGTTTTAAAAAATGAGGGATGTTAACTTTTGCCTAAATGGTCTGCACCTTCAGCCTTAAATAGGGGTGCCAATCTTTGGTGCAACTCATGGACGCTTTACTAATGGTTCAAATGCACATAAAATTACTCGAAATATTTTTGAAGTTATACAGCGGTTAGACGCCTGCAGCTTCCAAGCACTGTACATCACGCATGCTGTTATTAAATATGTAAATGCCCACTTTCAATAATGTATATTTTTTATCCCATGTCTAAGTGCATCTGCTTTTTTCAAACTTACCTAAATATATAGTTCACTAGACTAAAAGTGTCATTATAAACATAACAGTAAAATGCATAAAATAGTAATAAAAGAGAAAACATTACATTTTGCAAAGTCATGCAAGAATTTTCCACCTGACAAATGCAATCGAATGATGATGTATAGAAAATAAAAACACAAAACTTTAATTCAGCTCTCTTACGATGCAATTTTCGTAGTTCGTGAAAAAAAAGGACATATTTGTAAGCAACATAACTGCGTGTCTTTTTTACAAAGATGTAATAATGCACGTAGTTTCACATCCTGGCTTCCGGGTGGTCACTTGGGTCTTCCTCCAGTATAAAGCCCAATCACATTTTAACACAAGCACTGGCGTTGCCAATAGGTTTCGCATTTGGAAAGTTGGAGATATTGGTTTTGTAAATGACATTTTATATTTATATATTGTTATTGACAATGCCAATAACGATATATAAATATAAAATGTCATTTGCAAAACCAATAGCTCCAACTTTCCTACTGCGAGACCTATTGGCAACGCCAGTGCTTGTTCCCTTTCTACCCCTGTGCTGGCATTCCACGTATCATAGCCTGTCAACAGAATGTTCCGTTCTGAACTGGATCTCTGGCAGTTGGTGTTTAACTTCTGTCTGAGCTGGTGGTCTTTTACTTTGTACAGTTAAATAAAGCTACTTGAAGATTCCAGTGTGTCCCTTGGACTTCTTTACACTGGCGAAGAGTTGTGCCTGCGTGGGGACAGAAACTTGGACCATCAGCTTCCCCATCGAACCCAATTTTGTGCTACAGCATTTATTTGCTTTTTTTTTGTGATCTCCTTGGACTACGGAAAAGGTACTTTGTCCATTACAGTTGTAATACTTACGAATTTTTGAATTTGGAGAATATCCAGTTTTACTGTGGATTTGTGAATTGTTAAACTTTAAATTTACAAGCCTAAGTAACGGCAGATTTCAAATGGAACTACCACGCAGTGGGGTTTTGTGAAGTCTCTTCCTGAGGCCTTTCCGTGGCTAGGCTGTTCCCTTGACGACGTTGTGGAGCATGCGTTTTTCATTGAGTGCGCTTCTTCATTCTTCATTCTGGATTCTCTTGTCAAGGCATGCGGAGTTCCTTTTGGACGGTTGCCATGAAGTTTGGTTCTAATCCGAAATCCAACATTTGGAGGATCGTCGCATCTCTGTGAGGAAGCCTTTCCGATTTGTGGTCGCGGTGCATGCGCAGTGCTCTTGTTTGAAGTGGTCCTCTGCATGGAGCCTGAGCGGTTACATGCACACTTCCTTTTGCTTTCTATACATTTGCAGTGATGCGCACACTTCCTCTTGAGGTATCAGTATGTGCGGTGATGCACACACTTCCTCGTGAGGTATCAGCATGCGCAGTGATGCGCACACCCCTTTTTGAGATTAGAGCATGCACATTGTGTTTTCTGCATTAAGTGGCACACCATTTCCTCGGATGATCGTTTCTTAAGTGTGTCAGTGATATACTCACTTTTACAGCATGTCCATCCAGTTGACACGTGTGCAGTGATGCGCACATTAGTTTCTTAAGGTACTGTGTTTCCCTGCAACATGTCAGTGATGCACACACTTTTCTTTCAGTACGTGCGTGTATATTAAGTCTCTGGAGCAGTTCTTCTCTGTACCATGTCAGTGATGTGCTCACTTTAAAGTGTATTTTTACATGTATAATTTCTACTTTAGTGACTGGTTATCTGTTACATTTGTGCTAATTTTTAAGTGTGTTTTTATAAATATAATTTTTACCACAGTAACTAAATACTTTTCGAGTACTTTGTTGGTAGTTATAACTACTTGCTCACTCTCTTTTTGTGTTTTATTTTATATGGCTTCTTCTAGCGTGTCTCAACCACCACAATTTCTTTCAGATTTAGGTGATCCCATCTTACCTTGTAGGTGATGGAAACCTTTATTTGACTCTTATTTGTTAGCCATCGGGGAAAAAAGTTCTCAGCTTTGAGGAAGCAGGCTACATTATTGCATAATTTAAGGGTTGAAGGTACACATGTTTATGACAGTTTGGATGAGATTCTTGGGGCGGGGAGAGGGAGATCCTGAAAATGTTTATCACATGTCTGTCATGATGCTTGAAAAGCATTTTTGGTCTAAAATTAATGTAGTATTGGAACGTCACAAATTCTTTTCTAGAGTCCAGGGTAAACAGGAGAAGATTGGCAGTTATGTGGCTACTTTGAAGAGGTTGGCTCGTACTTGTGAGTTTTAGCAACTCACTGACTCTCTTGTGAGGGATCAGATTATCAGGGGCACCACTGATGTAAAGGTTCAGCAGAACCTTCTTGTCAAGAATCCTGATCTCAAAGAAACTTTAGCCATGGAGGAAGGCATGGAGAATACTAGCATGTGGGTGCAAGAGATGAGGCCTGAGAAAGGCAGTGATGTTTCTATTGATGATAAAGCAATTCATGAGGTTAAAAGAGATGATTTCAAGAAGGATGTTTACAAAGGACTTTTCAAGGGGACTTATAGTGAGAAGGATAAAAACTTTCTGACTTGTATCAGACTGGTTCTAAGTTCAGATTTCCTGATTCGGAACACGCTGGGTCCAAAAACAATGGACCTGGTTTCAAATGCTTTAGGTGTGGAAGTGAGTGTAACTTACCCAACAGCCCCAATTGTTTTGCAAGGTCAGTTGTTTGTAACAAATCTGGAAAAAGGGGTCATTATGCTTGTGTGTGTCGTGGCAGCAGGAATCAAATGGTACGTTGTGTTGAAGAGGAGAAAGAGTTTGTTAATAGTGTCAAAGAGGATGGAGTTGTGGATGCTCAGAGAAACATGGTGGGCCCACCGCAATGCTCCCAATTGTCTGACTTTGGTTTCTCCTTTTTCTGATTTTGAGAGGCAGGAAGCCTCATGACAAGTTGAGTCCTGCTTCGTTGAGGTTGGATGTGAATGATGTACGACTGGACGAGCAAGTTATTTTTAAACGGAGACTTCATCAAGAAAGATACAAAGACAGGTTTGATGTAAAGAATTAGTCTTCTCTCAAGCGTTGGTGTGTTGGGGGTGAAGTCTTACTCAGGAATCCTGGCCTTTTGAAGAAAGGACATTCACGGTTTATAGGGCCCATTATTATTAAGGAAGTCAGGAAGAATGTTATTGTGTTGGACTCTGGTGAGGTATGGAGTATGTCCAGGTTGGTCAAATGGCAACCCAGTTCCTATGGATGTGATGGTGATTTATGTTCTTCAAGTGTGTCAAGGCACTCTGGGCTGTGTGATTGTTTGGGTACCATTTGTAATAATCCTGTTTCTGATGTGCCTGTTCCGGGGAGTTCCCAAAGACTGAGATTCAAACCGACTTTTCATCAAGATTATGAAATGTCTTGGAAATTTAGTCAGCACTATTAAGTCTATGTAATGTTCTAAACACTTTTGTTTGCATTGTTTCATTTTTATTGCAATTGTATTTTTGTTCTTTTAACTTTGTGACAGTTTCTTGTTCTAAATTGTACGGAAGGGAGATGTGTTGTGGTTTTGCTTAGTCTTTTCTCCTTTTCTCTCACAACTTTATTACCTTGCCCTTTTTCCCTTTCTACCCCTGTGCTGGCATTCCACGTGTAATAGCCTGACAACAGAATGTTCTGTTCTGAACTGGATCTCTGGCAGTTGGAGTTTAGCTTCTGCTTGAGCTGGTGGTCCTTTACTTTGTACACTTACATAAAGCTACTTGAAGATTCCAGTGTGACTCTTGGACTTCTTTACAGACTTCTGTGTAGATATGACAGTGGCAGACCAGTTCAGCAGAGCTTAGATGGAAATTCAGGTCTAGTCCTAGCCAGAAGTAAGTGGCTGTTAGAAATGGGAATTCTGGTAGGCTAGGGCTTGCGCCTAAGTCAGGAAAAACCCACCACTCTAGTAAGGGCAAGGGAGTTACACGATGAAGATAACTCCTACTCACCCCCTTTGTAACTTGGCACGAGCAGTCAGGCTTATCCCAGAGGCAATGTGTAATGCGTTTACATAACACACACACAGCAGCAACATACTCGGCACACCACAAAAGAAACTCCACACAAGGTTATATATAAATAGCCTTTGTATTATCCAAAACACATTATATCATAATCACATAATGTACACTGTGCCAACCAGCACTAGGCAATATTTACAGGAGATTATATACACGTGACATGGCCAATCGGGCCACTGTCAGAACCTTTAGAAAACACTAGTAACACATATAACGCACAACCAGTAACTACTGGCAGACTACTGTAATCAGCATTATATCATATTAGCAACCTAAACACATTGTGCATAAATTCTGAGCATAACATTAGCCTAACACACAGTATGCCACAATCATATCAGGCAATCACAGTAGGCATAAACACATTAGCAAAAGCACCGGAAGCATAAACCCCCGGGCATAAATCACAATAGGCCTTGCGCCCTACCAATCATAAAACTGACCCCCTGTCCAACTGGCCTTTCACTGGGGCTCAAAGTGCCCTCTGTCCAGAATGTCAGGGCATAATTGGGGCCTTCCAATTGTCCCTCCGGCTGCCACTGCAGCGAAATCACAGGTGCGCAAATGCAACGGGGTGCAACCCCTTCCTGGCACTAAAAATAATATGCCCCCATTGTTGCAGCTGCCCACTCTCTCTCGCGGTGCAGCTGTGGCAGAAAATTAGCACTGGCACCAATTGTGCCTCTGGAGCCCTACTCCTGGACTCCTATCATCAACTTGCCCAGACGTTGCAGCTGCCCGCAACTGTGGCGCAGCTGTGAAGATCACTAAGGCACCAGCACTACCTGTGCCTCGGGAGCACCAACACGGCTCCAGGAATCGCCAATGTGCCTCAGGGAGCCCCATTTCACGGGGCTCTTCTGGTGTCAATCTCGGTACCTGCAAGGCATAGATTCAGCACCCCCACTCACCGGGCTGTCCAGGGGCTCCTCTGGTCTTCTTGCTGAAGCTTCCAGTACCCGTAAAGCCTCTTGGAGCCCGTGAGGCTCTGGACCACAAGAAGGGCTCGCACAGCGTCTGCAGGAGCTCTGCCTCCAGCCACGCCTCTATTGACCGGCTGTCCATTTCCCTTTTTCCGGCCCCACCCACAGTCAAGCAGCTTGCTTGGCTTCCAAGTCGCCGCTCGCATCGGCGGCGGCTCCTTTTCGTGGTGCAAAGTGTGGGTTAGGCTCCCGCCTTAAAACAAACATCAAATGCAGGGTGGGCACCCACTTTTTAAATATGAATATCAAATGCGGGGTGGGAACCTGCTTTTTAAATAGGCATCAATGCGGGATGGGCTCCCGCAAAAGCACACCACAATGCGGGGTGGGATCCTGCTCGATTCCTGTGCCGTGCCGTGCTCTGCCGCACATCGCTGCAGAGCATGCAAGCTCCGCTTCTCCTTGGCAATAGATATAGCACTCAAGAGGTGCTAGAGTCCCCCAGGTTCCAGGGACAGAGCTAGGCCCACGCAGGCCAGCAC
This sequence comes from Lissotriton vulgaris, assembly GCF_964263255.1. Classification (NCBI taxonomy): domain Eukaryota; kingdom Metazoa; phylum Chordata; class Amphibia; order Caudata; family Salamandridae; genus Lissotriton; species Lissotriton vulgaris. Next base: position 1,980,146,122 of record NC_141689.1, read on the forward strand.
ACAGGGCCCTCCAGCAGGGAGGCAGTCCCTTGTGGTGGTTCCTTCTGGGGCCCAACAGCAACAGGTCCCAAGAAAGCACAAAAGCACACTTTTTCATGGGGTCACAGCCCAAATTTTTATACCAACATTTTCTCTGTTCTGGCGTGGTACATGGCTGGGGGGACCAGTCTGAACTGGTTCTGCCGGGTTTAGGAGCAGTTTGTTGACAAGGCTCCTCTTCCCCTTTGTCAGGTGAGGGCTCATCATCAGACACACCACAGGGGGCGGAGCCTGGATTCACTTAGGCAGGCACAGACTTATTCAGGGTCAGGGGAATACCCCTCCCACTACTCCAAATGCACATCCCCAATTCAGCCTAGCACTGACTAACCCTGCCTCCCTGGAGCCACACACACTTCACCAGCCCCTGTCACTCCAAAGCCAGATATGCAATCCACATCGGACAGGCAGACACCTCGCACACAGAAATGCAAACTTCTAAAAGTGGCATTTCTAAAGTAGTGATAATAAATCTGGGCACACCATTGCGTAGCATTTAATATTACTTTTCCAACCATACTAAACTTGACCATGCTGCTCCTCTCATATCAGGAATTACCACTGAAATACTTATCAGGGAAAGCCCAATGCATTCCTATGGGGGGGGGGCAGCCTGACCGTAGTGAGAAACAAAAATATATGTTTGTCACTGCCAGGACATGTCACACACTTAAGGTACATGTCCGACCTTTTACCTACAATGCACCTTGCCCATAGGGCTAGCTAGGGCCTACCTTAGGGGTGACTGACATGCAGTAAAAAGGGGGGTCACAGACGTAGCACACACTTTAGGTGTCACATCACAGCAGCAGTAACACTGTGCTCGCAGGCCCTGCAATGACAGAGGCCTGAGACAAGTTTGAAACCTACTTTGGTGGGTGGCGCAATCAGCGCTGCAAGACCACCAGTAGCATTTCATTTACCAGCCCCGGGTATATGAGATACCACTTTACAAGGGACTGACAGATAAATTAAATATGCCAAACAGCTAGAGGCCAATCTTACCATATTCATCACAGAGATCACACACACTTTACACTGGACAGCAGTGCTAAAGTGCCCAGAGTCCTAAAACCCCCACACCATGTCAGAAAAAAAAGGTTAGGAAGAGAGGCATCTGGAATGGTAATATCACTCCAGGGAACCGCAGAGGCATCTACTTGTTTTCAGGGGACTAGGGGTTCCGCAATGGGTATGCTCTGACAGAAAACTACAGAGTTCCTTTAGACATGGCTGAAAAGGTTCGACAAGAAGGAGAGAACGATGGATTGTCCTCTGAGGTCAGCACTCATCTTCCATCTTCCAAAAGCCATGTGTTCATTAAACCAAATGTTGACAAACAATTGCTGGTAACCCTAACAATAGGTGCATGCATAACGTTTGCAAAGCTTTTTACCATAATACTCTTTTTCTAATGTTTGTGAACGGTTACAACATTGATGATTGCATGTAATATTTATAATATTAAGTTTATCTTAAAAATAATAATTATGATGTTCCACCAACATATCCAAGCTTTTTTACTTTATTATACACTGTGAAATCAGTACCTTCCACAAGTGCTCCGAGGCACCAAAAACTATTAACAGCTGGCACCAGCCAGGTCTTCTGCTGATCCATGGTGTACTTTACCCTTTCAAGTGAGACTAGAAAGTGGGGTGGCTAATGGCAGTTCTCCATACTCCCACATGTTCACGTAGGTACCAAAAACTATAGCCAGCAAGCACCAGCCAGGGATTCTGCAGAGTGAGTCAAGGTGCACTCTCCCCTTTCAGGTGAATATACAGTGAGGTGGCCATTAGCAGTTCTCTCTATTTTCTAGGCACTAGGGCTGCAGTTTAAGTGGTCTGTAGGGATTAGATGCACCACAAACTCTGCAAAAAGTGTACATTCTGGGGAATATCTGTGCTGGCTCTGGATTAATGTCTTTTCAGATGGCAACATGTCTCCCACCAACACCATCCTGAACAGAGTTTAAGGTATTATCAACAGGGGAGTGAAAAAGGCCACTCATGGTTTATGCTTTTTTCGAAGTACTGAGGAAACTTTGTACAATGTCCGTATGGACAAACAAACTGGCAACGGCCTGCCTGGTGTCACTCTACTCCTACCCTGCTTGACAGAACTCTAATAGATTAATGTTGCATTGTGACAGTACATACAAGAGCACATGATCTGGTTTCATTCCCCATCTTGTTTCCACCTTTCCTATTGCATAAGAGAGGTAGAAAGTCGGATTTCCATAGAACACGTGCCATAAATCTCTCACAGCTAGTGTAGTAAATCTGGTTAGGTCGCACCTCAGAGTGTGCATGTGCTGTTGCTTGTAACACATTTTGTTAACTTAAAGGGGGCTTGGAGCCAGCCCATTGCTTACCATTTGTTGGCCTTATTGCCACTCATATTTGTTGGCTCCTTGTTGGTCAGTGTTTGCCAATTTCACTTTCTCCTTGTTTCTTTCTCCCTTCTGTGGAGCATAGGCCTGTTGTACGGGGTTTCAAAATGGACCTTGAAATTCCACACAGCTCGTGCGTGTGCATTTCCAAGGTCAAGTTTGATTGGGCTTTGCGTGCGTGCTGTTGTTTAACAGAACACGCAATAGGCCATATGCGGTCGCGTAGCTCCGCCTAAAGGCCTAGTGGTGTCTGTTACGCGCACCAAACCCCATATGTCTTCAATTATCAGGGCCAGACACTGGCGCAATAATTGATGACATATGCTCGCAGTGGCGCGCGCGCGCACCACTCGTGAGCTTCTATATTTTTGGATCCATTTCACGGCGAAGCAACTAAAGAAAACAACTGCTGACGTCTTGTTTTTACTGCAGGGGAGAGGCACTGTCCACCTTTTCAAGGGCTGAAGGTTCTCTTCAAACCGGTAACACCTGTGGTCTGGATACTTACATGCACCGAATCGATAATTGGGGCATGCATGTTTTTATAATAACAATTTTTATAGTTGAGACAGCCTCTTAAATCCATACCTTTGCAGGTTTCTAGAAAGGAATGTCTTCTGTACAGGCACTTACTGAACTGCACCAATATTCTGTGGCGCACAGCACTTTGAAGGTCTTATAGGCACTATAATATTTTAATGCGCTCAGAAGGATGAAGTGTTGACTGGGCCCAACAGGGTTCCTATCTAGACATGAACGTTACATGTAGATTTCTGTGTTATATTATTAGAGGCTACCTCATGAATTTCTGCGTGTTAGCCAGGACCAGCCCTGCGGTAGCTACTAATTTAAGACGTTAATGTGAGGTTATTTTTAGTGCAAACCTAATAATGTGAAATCATGGAAAGTGTCCGTCCCCCGCATTCAGTCCAAGCTCCGCTGAAACTTTGCAACTTTAATAAAGCCCTTGGAAGTTCTTTGGTCAGTAGTTATCGAGTTGCCTTCTGTTCACCTGCATCATAAGGTACATGAACTCACTGAGGTCCCTCCAAATCACATCACCGCTCTGAGCTTTGCCCAGGAACACACAAAGAATCTGTCGAATAAACGGTGCAATTGTGTGGGCAGGAGAGACCTTTATCTTCAGAATCAGGGAGGGGATTTTAAAGGTTTAGGCAACTTTATGCATTAGGTAGAATTGGGAAGAATCCTTGGTCAGAGAATAGCTCAGTGGGTTATGGCTCTTGTCTTAGATGTGTATGCGACAGGGAGGTCCCGCTGGATAGCTTGAGTACCATAAAGTTTAGTGAAAAAATATTTTTAAATATTCAGTCTGTTGTGTGAGCTCTATAAATGATCAGTGTTGTTTTTATAATCCTATAAATCTAGCTCTCCCTCTCATGCCGAAAGAGATATCTCATCTCAAACAGCAGATTGAGCAATTGGAAAATTGTAATAGGGGCAATAATCTACGTATATCCGGTCTGGCAGAAAATCTTGAAGGCTCAAACCTGATATCCTTTTTTCAAACTTTCTTACCACCTCTTCTGGGTCTGCCTGACAATCCACCATTGAATATTCAACGTGCCCATCGTCTTGGTCCGCCTTCTTATTCTGCTTCATCCTCTTCAAAACCTAGAGGTGTTATCCTGTATTTTCTGGAATACACGAAATTGCTCAAAGTCCTTCATGCAGCGAAACAACGTGGTAAACTCACCTAGAACGGTTCTAATCTCTTTTTTGCTCAGGACTACGACAAGGCCACTGCGGATCGTCGAAAACGTTTTTTGGAGATGAGGCCGGCTCTACTTAGTTTAAATGCCCGCTATGGCCTGTTCCACCCCTACCTCTTCAGAGTGACTTATAATAATAAGATGACCACGTATGAAGACCCTGCATTACTTCAGCATTTTTTGGACAGTTGCAGTGGCAATTCCATGGAAGTACCTCAATCTTAACAGACCAATGCCTCTTTTTTGATAAATCTGTTATATTTCGTTTCTGTTTCTTTTCCTCTGTTTGTATTATGTGTTAATTTGTTCCTCCATTTTGTGGCATTTGTGTTATTCGAAGTTTAATGCATTTTTGATGTGTCCTATTACCTAACTCCTTCCTTTTCCCTCCCTTCTTTCACCTTGTACCTCATATGTTCCCTCCTGAAGGTTGTTCTTCTCCTCATGATCCCGTCTTGGATTTTCCTGTTCGGCGGTCCGTTTCCCTCATGTGGCTCCACCACCCCTGTACTTTTCGTTTTCTTGTGGTATGTCTTTTGATGTATTATTTGTTCATCGATTTTTGCTCTATTTTTGTCCTCCTCTGTTGTGCCTATTTTCGTCCTACTTCTCCTTTCTCTCTTTCTCTTTTTTATCTTCTTCTTTTTTCTCTCTTTCTTCTTTCTTTTTTCCTCCTTTTTTATTTTTCACCTATCATTTTACTTTTTTGCAGGTATTTCCTATATTATCTTACGTTTCTGCTTCAGCTTTCTCCTCTCTTCGCTATATTTATTCCTACTTTGGTTATCTTGCTTCTCCTAGTTTTGGGTATTTCTTTGATACTATTCACATTAATGTTGTGTTGTTGTCATATCGTTTGACTTTCTTTATGAATTTCTAGATGTCTATTAATGTAGTTTCATGGAATGTTAATGGTTTGGGGTCTCCTATTAAGAGACAATGTGTTATTTCTCATTTAGCTCATTTGAAAGCAGATATAGTTTTATTACAAGAAATTCATATAAAAGAAATTGAGATTTCTGAATTACGTCGTAACTGGGTAGGCCATGTTTTTGCTTCACCTGGTTCGGGTAAGCGTAATGGGGTTGCAGTTTTGTGTCATAAACGCCTTACTGTTCAACTTATTGCTCAAGAGACTGATACTGAAGGAAGATGGGTAATTGTTTCATTATAGGTTAACAAAATACCTTTAACTATTTTCAATGTATATGCTCCCACTGTACAAGATAAGTTATTTTGGCCTCAAACCCTTTCCTCGTCCATGCAACATTCTGATGAATATTTTATTCTTGGTGGGGATTGCAACATGATCATAGATCCTTTTCTAGATAGAAAGTCCAATGCCCGTTTTTCTCCATCTCAAGTCCATACCCAGTTTAAAAATACTATATCACAACGTTCTCTTGTTGACTCTAGGAGGCTTTGACACCCTACCTCACAAGAGTATACTTTTTTCTCTCCCGTACACTCCTCCCAATCGCGAATTGATTACCTATTTATTTCCAAAGCTTTGACACAACTCATCACTCACTCAGATATTGGTTCTATCCTAATTTCTGATCACGCTCTTGTTTCCTTAGGTCTCGATTCACTTCCCCCTGTTAAGGGTACTCGTAGATGGAGATTTAATAATTCCCTTCTTTTAGACACACAGTTTACATCTGCCTTTCTTGACTTTGCTCCATGCTTTATTACAGAAATTGAATCTCCACACACATCTCCTCAATTAATATGGGACACATTTAAAGCTGCTTCTAGAGACTTCATTATTTCCGATTTTGCCAAAAAACGTTGTCTTGCATATCAATCTTTATCTACCTTGACTTCTCAAATTAAAACATCTTGAACATTCCTATTACTCTTCTAAATCTCCTTCTGTCCTCGCTCAACTTCTTAATGCCAAACTTTTTTTTAATAAAATATCAACTAACTCTGCCAATTTGGTCTTACTTAAATCTAGTGCAAAATTCTACTCCGCACAAAATAAAGCGAGTAATGTCCTGGCTAATTACCTTAAAGTTAAAAAAGAACGCACGAAAATTGAAGCGATTGTTTCTTCTTCCAATGTCATTCTTCACAAAGATGAAGACATCTTGGAAGAATTCATAAATTTTTACCAAACTCTCTATACCCCAGAATCCCCTCCTTTTTTCTTCGGACATTGACGCTTACCTTTCTTCCATTCCTCCCCCTCCAGTGTCGGATGTCGATTTCTCCACTCTAGATAATGACATTCTTCCCAAAGACATTTTGGAGGCCATTCATGTTCTAAAAAAAGGCAAAGCCCCAGGTCCAGATGGATTCTCAATTGACTTTCACTCTCATTTTTTCTTGTCCCTAAACTTCACCAGTTATTTTCGTTTTTTATCTCATCTAAAAAATCTGAAGGCTCTTTTCAGGAAGCTCTCATTTGTCTTCTTCCCAAAGATAATAAAGATCACACTTTATGTAAAATCTATAGGCCCATTTCTTTAATTAATTTAGACTACAAAATTTTCCCAAAAATGTTAGCTCTCCGTTTAGATAAAATTCTTCCCCAACTCATTGGTAGAGAACAATGTGGCTTCATCAAAGGTCGTCATCTTTCGGATAATACTCGTCTTTTCTTTAACGTGCTTAGTAAATCTCCTACTTATTCTCATTCCCTGGCTGCTATCGCTTTGGACGCAGAGAAAGCTTTTGATAGGGTCAACTGGTCATTTATGCTTTCTACTTTATCCTGGTTTGGTTTTGGTTCTTAATTCATTTCCTATGTTTCTCTGTTATATTCTTTCCCTAGGTCTTTTATTTTTGCTAATGGTCTTGTTTCTTCTTCTTTCCCTATTTTTCGTGGTGTCCGTCAAGGTTGTCCTCTTTCTCCTCTTTTATTTATTTTAGCCTTAAAACCATTTTTAACAAGAATTAGATTAAACGAAGATATTACCGGTTTTCCCTATGGAGACACCCATTTAAAACACTCAGATTACGCAGATGATATTCTTTTATTTATTTCTCATCCTCTCACTTCTATTCCAGCTTTTTTCATCCTATGCTACAGGTTCAGGTTATAAACTCAACGTTGATAAGTGTGAAATCCTTCCTCTTAATAAGTATTGTTTTCATGCAGATTTTTTACTTTCCTCATTCCATTGGAGTCCTTCTAAAATAAAATACCTGGGCCTTTGGCCCCCTCCATCTATTAAAGATACTGTTGCTTTAAACATTAAAATTCTGCTCACCACATTAACAGACTCCACAACCAGATGGCATCCTCTATTTTTATCCTGGTGGGGTAGATTAGACTTCATCAAAATGATGTTGGTTCCGATAATTTTATTTTTCCTCTCTAATCTTCCTGTCAATATTCCAAAGTCTTGTTTTAAGTCCATTTACTCTATCCTTTCCAAATTTCTAGGCAACACAAAAAAGCAAGGATGTCTTTTGCAAAACTTAAACGTCCTAAATCCTTAGGTGGTGTTAATTTTCCAGATTTTTCTTCTTATCATACTTCTTTTTTTCTTTCCCACTAAACTCCTTTTTTATTAGATTCCACTGATGATGTCTCTTCTTTTCCACTGTGGGTTGCTCTTGAATCTTCCTTTTTTCGTCCATTCTCCTGTAAAGAATTTATTTCTTTATCACATGTTCCTCCGAAGATGTTTCTTCCTATTCTTAAAAATTCGAGGAAACTTTTTCTCCCTCTCTTTGTTCATGGTCTTGATGACCGAGCTCGTTTCTTACAATCCTCCGTTTGGTATAATCCTCTTATTAAAATCAAAAATAGAACGTTCTTCTGGAAAGACTGGCATTCTCTTGGTCTTCATTGGATTCATCAACTCTTTCAGGATGGCCTTTGCCTTCCTTTTTCATCTCTCCAATCTCGTTTTTCTCTTCCTCCTTCATTCTTTACTAAGTATAACTTATCACGCACTGCCGTTCAGTCTTGTTATGATTCTTTTTCTGCTTCTCCCGCTCCTCCTGCACCTTCTTCTCTTACTATTCCTTTTCTCTTGTCTTCTGTCTCGGCCTCACAAATTTATAAGCAATTACAGGATGTTCCTCTTCTCTCTGACAAATCCAAAACAGAACAGGATTGGGAATCTGATCTTGATGTCTCTTTCACTATCCCAGTATGGCATAACTTATGGAAAAAATTACGGAAGTCTTCTAGAGCAGCTTATACTACTCAGACACTATTTTTTGTATATAACAGACTTTTAATCACTCCATCTAAACTTCATGCTTTTGACCCTTCTATCCCTCGTACATGTTGGTCCTGTCCCAATACTCATGCCGACCTCAAACACATGGTTTTCACTTGCCCTCTAATTCAAATTTTTTGGACCAAAGTATGCAATCAAATTAATTCTATTTTTTCCACTCAATTTTCGTTTTCACTAGCCCACATTTTTCTGGGTAGCCTTTCTGACATATGGTCTTCCCACACTTCTTCTAATATTTCCATTATTGATCTTCTTCTAGCGGTGGCCTTTCAACAGATTACTAAGTCTTGGAAAAACGCATCAAATGTCTCTTTTCAAGCTTGGTGGTATGGTGTTTGCTATAATCACAGATTGGATAGAGTATATGTTTCTCCCATTCACCTTGCTATCAAACGTGATTTATTGTGGTTACCAATTACAAATTTTTTGGATATATCTGCTTAATCACGCCCATTACATACCCCCTCCCGTGAAGAAGTCCCTAAACCCCCATGATATGTTTATTATGACTTTATTCCTTGTTAAATAACAGACTGTTTTCTTCTTATTATATGATGATTTGTACAGAAGCTTTACTTGTTTTATGCTTATAATGCTTTTCATATATAAACTGCTCTTTATCCTTTCCCTTCCCCATCTTTCCCTTTTTTCCGTTCTTCCTCTATCTTTTTCCTTTCTTCTATCTTTTTCCTTTCTTTTTTCTCTTCTTATATTGTACTAATCCCCCTCTTTGAATTGATTGCTTTCTCTCTATATTGATGATTTTGTAAGTTTCATTATGGCAATCTTTCTTTTCAATAAAGTTCTCTTTAAAACTTAAAAATAAATCTTGCTCTGCTATTTACTAGTTTCATATACATGTATGGGTTCCTCCAGCACGGGGCTGACATGAGACTCGTTTTTTCCCGGTAAATCATTGTCAATTTTCGTGCTTGATTTTAGTCCGTTTCAAGGATGCTTTCTACGCCCTGCTCTGGTGGGACACCACATGATTCAGGGAATTTTTGAAGACTGCAGGTCGGAGACTCCACCTTACAGGGAAACATGGAAAATCTCCAGTGACATGAAAACCCCTAAAATGGCCCTGTCACCAATAGGGGAGTCACACCCTACAGGTAGAGCACCTGTCGGGAAACTTCCAGAAGGGGCCTTGTTAAGGTTATCTTCCTAAAGGTAACTTGTTATGCTTCTCTTCCTAAAGGGACCTTGTTATGGTTATCTTCCCGAAGGGACCTTGTTAAGGCTATCTTTCTGAAGGGACCTTGATATTGTTATTTTCCTGAAGGGACCTTGTTAAGGCGTTCTTCCTAAAGGAACCTTCTTTAATGTTATCTTCTTGTGGGTGCCACACTTGTACTGCACATACAGCTCTGCAGCAAGTGCACGAACCCACCGAGCTGTAAGTGGCTGGATACTTTGGCCTGCAGGCTTCTCGTCGATATATGCACCAGCGTGTTGATGTCTCGCGAATTAGTATAGAATTTAATTGAAACATACGTTTTGGAACAGCATCCTCTGTGGTCTGCCTTGCGGGGATAGATGTGCCTGTCACTGGGACATTCCGGCATGTGCCCTGGCAGTGCCAGATGGGCAGCGGCTTTTCGGGGGGGGGGGCTCCTGAGGCTTTCTTATCCACTGGCCCGCCCATCCGGTGGTGGGGCCTTTGTCAGTCTGTCATTCCATGGGAGGGGGTGGAGGGGCTGAGAGGACCAGGTTCTCCCCCTCCCTCTATTGATCGCTGCCCTGCTGGATAGAGAGATCCCTCAGAGAGGAGGGGACGCAGAAGCTTCGGCGAGACCAACTGGCAGATGACTCTGAGTTGACATAGCACCTCGAGGCCCTCCCTCGCACATGTCCTGAGCAGCCACCCGGGGTCGTAGCTGCGGCATTTTGGTCATCGAGTGGAAGTCACACCTCTTGGCCTGGGCATTCAAGGGAGCTTGGCGCTCACCTTTGGGCATCAACCTGGCACACAGCTCGCGCTCCGGGCCTTAAATGCAGCTTACAGCCCGCGTCTTGTGCTTTCAATGGAAATGGTACCAATAGAGCGGCACGTGCGACTGAAGGGATGTCACGTGCGCTGGAACTCCTAGCCCGAGACCTGGGCATTCGCCCCAGCGTTTAGCCCTGGTCCACTCCAGAGTATCAACGGTGACTCCTAGTCCAGGCCCTGGGCTTGCACGTGGACAGATGGCACGTGCTCTGGCTATGCGAAGGGGCCCCTAGCCCGTGCTTTGGCATCTTTTGGAAGTCGCAGCTGAGACCTGGGCATTCAATCCAGCTTTTAACCACAGACTGGACAGTCCGCACACCTGACTGGGGCACCTGGACACTGACATCAGGGTCCTGCTCAGCCTGCGCACCTGTCTGGTTTTGAATATCGGCCCTTCTAAGCAGGACTGCTGTACCAGTACTGTATATGCTAACTCTTCTAACTTTTTCTGCTGTGCTCATTTTATTTGGGGGCGGGGGGCGCAGGTGTGGGTTGGGCGGTTGTGTGTTTTCTCCATTTCTAGATACAGACTTGGCTTACCATGGTATATTGTTGATCTAAATTCTCAAACCAAATTTTGGTTATGGTTATGAATTCACTCTCAAATTAGCCCGCACATGCATCCAGCGGAACCAGGATATAAGTAAAACTGTAGTTTAAATGTGACCAAAAAGTGCGAGCATTATCCAGGGCTGACCACTTAACAATCGTATATGTACCTAAAAAAAAGCGCGAACAACGAGCGCTCCGATTAAAAGATTTTTTTTACATTATGAAGCATTAATCAGTGTGACAGTAGTTCGTTTCCATTTACTCACTCCCAGTTAAAAGCAAGGGTTAAATGAATGCAGTTCTTGCCTGTGGGAACAGTTGCGTCAGAGATAACACGTATAGTGATGATATCCCTGTGAAAGGGCAACACAAAGTAAGGCAGGAGCAGGAACTACACGGTGGGTTGATGGTAGTAAACGGGATATTGAGAGGGTAATGTTTGAGGTGTGGTGATTCGGGTACTCTGGGTCGCTGGCATTAGTGCTCCACAGTGGCTTTGTGTCAGTGGTGAGACATGTGACATGTGCGCCAACAACACTTTTCACGCTGGTGTTTGTGAGTCCGTACTTTCAGTGGTAAAGGCGAAACTACAGGTCCCAGAATGCAACTATTTTGACTACAAATCGTGACTCTATATCCCCATTTCCTTGACAAAGTGAATCTTAATGTAGGATGAATCCATGCAGCAGTGGAAGAACAGATACAAGGCATTTCTCAGTGGGTGACTGTGTGCGATGAGTAACTACCACAGTTCGGGTGCCACCTTTTCTGGCACATGAAGGTGACTTTCAAACAGTTCTGGATCTCCCTAACAGGTTTGTATTTATTTATAGCGCCTAAACTGAAATTAAAGGTATAAAATACTTCTCCAGGCTTAAAAACAACACCGACTGAAAGCCAGGCACATGTCATAGGAAATTTAAGATATGCTATGCGGTGAAAATTGAGTGGTACAGTTGCCAAGGTACTTGGTAACCACCCTTCTGTTAGTGTGTATTTGCTGAGCAAACACTGAACAGCCCAGGGGGGCACTGCGCGCGGGTATCTGTGCTTGACTGTGTCTAATAACAGGGCATACTTGTGTCTATAACGCTGTGTCAAGCTGCTGGTAACGCTGTAGTTCTCTGACCGTGCAATGCTGGTTTGACAGCAAACTATATAATTTCAGCTGCTCACCATACCACAGTACATGTGCGCCCCTTTAAATGAATAAAGTGCAGCTTCTAGCACCTGCACATTGAACTCCCTGTAATGCACGCTATGCTGACGTAATCTGTTCTGTGACTGTCATTTATAGGTGGACATATCTGTGGTTCTCTTGATCCCTGTAACTGCAGCACCAACTTCTGCTGTGAATCTGACTGAACGACACGCTCATAAACATTGAGGGGCTAAATGTTGGCCCCAGAAAATGGGTGGAGCAGGGTCAGACTGGCATATTGGGCAATCAATCAGGCAGTGCCCCAGATGCAGATCTCACACTCATTGAGTGGATTGGTGTGGCTTGTCTGACAAGTCAGTGAGGGGGCTGCTGCTCTGGCTGTTACTGGGCCTGTTTTGGGGCCGGGTGGGCCTGTTTTTACTGTTGATTTTCCAGAGATTATTACCACAAACATTGCCCGCAGTAAGCTTAAATACTCCCTGCTTTCCATATATTGAAAAGCACCTGTAAGCGTGTCTTCACAAGTAAACAATGAAATATGTCTCGCATTCATGCGAGTTTGACCTTTTGGCATTGTAATTGACAATGTCTTTTATTCATGCTTTGGTTTTTAAACCATAAATAAAAGGCATTGTCATTTATAATGTCAATAGCCTAAACTCGTTTTACAATGTGTTTACACACATCTTTTTAGCTTATTCAGATAATAGTTTTTATTAAAACAAACAAATACTGTTTAATACGCAATACAATTCACGTTTGCATATCCCTTTCATGTTTACCTAAAACTTTTACGCGTCCTTTGGAAACAGCCACACATTTCACACTATCTCTAGACATTCCAGGCCCCACATACCGTGACATTTTATTACTCCTATAAGATAACTATCTTTTATTGCCTTGTACTGTATTTGAACACAGAGCGGCAACATATCGGCACCTGTGGGAGCAAGGTCAGTAAGGGGTGGGGATACAGTTAAAAACAACTGTAAACATAAGGTTAAGCACAAGCCCCTGTAGCGGATGCCTTAGCCAATTCAGCTACCAAACTATCTGTCTGTGTGTCTGTATCTGTGTTTCTGTGTATCTCTGTGTGTCTCAGTCTGTGTGTTTGTCTCAGTCTCTATATGTGTGTGTCTGTCTCTGTGTGTGCGTCTCTCTTTATATATATGCCACTGTCTCTCTGTATGTGATCTGTGTCTGCGTGCATGTCTCTGTCTTGTATGCATATCTCTGTCTGCATGTGTTTTTTGCTGTGTGCGCGTTTCTGTATCTGTGTCTTTGTGTGCATCTCTATGTGCGTGTTTCTGTCTCTCGGTGCACATCTCTGTCTCGGTGTGCGTGTCTCTCTCTGCGTGTATTTTTTCTGTGTGTGCGTCTCTATCTCTGTGTGTGCGTCTCTATATGTGCATTTGTCTCTGTAAGTACGTCTCTTCTCTGTGTGTGCATCTTTGTTTCTATGCGTGTCTCTGTCTGTGAGTGCGTCTCTATACATGTGTCAGTCTCTATGTGTGCGTGACTGTCTGTGTGTCTCTGTGTGTATGTTTCTATGTGCGTGTCTGTCTCTCGGTGTGCATTTGTGTGTGTTTGTTTCTGTGTGTATCAGTGCATGTGTCTCTCTGTATGTTTGTTTCTGTATCGTGCATGTGTCTCTCTGAATGTTTGTCTCTGTGTATATGTCTACAGTTAGCCTCACTTGCAATGTAAACATGGCATGTGAACACTATAATGCACGTACTTACTCCACAGATACATACACACCTGCCAGTCCGTAACACACACAGTGCACAAACCAGCAAACATACCCAGCTAAATACAAACAATGCCAAATTCTATAACTCTAACTAATGCGAGACCTGTTGCATTGCAAATGCTTGTTATTTATTTCTGTCATTTTGCTGCTCACGCTGGGATTGAGGGACTTTTTTTCTTCTTCCCCTGTCAACCTTGTTGTTGCTTGTTCCTCCATCGCTCTCTTGTATCATTACTTGCCCGTTGTTGCTTACTCCCTCCCGCACTGTTGCTTGTACCGCATTGTTGCTTTTCCCTACTCCTCCTGCTTCATTACTTGACTGTTATTTTTGCTTGCCTCGTGTCCCATCCCCCTTCTCTCATAGTTGCTTGCTCTTTCATAGCTTGCACCATTCTTGCTGCTTACCCGTACCCCTACACCTGGTGTTGCTTGCAAGTCCCACTTGCACTCAACACCTCCCATCCATTGTTGCTTGCCCCACCCACCTGCACCCCTACTGCCACAAAATAAAGCACATTGACAAAAAAAGCTCCCACATAAGAGCTATTTGGCCTTATCAATGTGTTATTCAGCCATGTTGCACCACAGTGCGGCTGCTGTGCAGTATTTTTTAAAGGAAAAATACAAAATAGCACACTGATGTGGTTAGCATTGACTTTGTAATATAGTTGTTTTCTTTACTTTCAGTAATGCTGCACAGAACTGCATTGCTGTGTAACATGGCTAATTAAATGAAAAAGCCAATAGATTTTGCGTAGAATAGATGTATTGGTGTTACAATGTTTGGGGCATATTTATTAATATATGACGCAGCAATTCACCTTACTGCACTGTTCTGTGTGATAGGGATAGGGCAGTAAGGCACCATACTTAACAATATATAGCCCATCCCTTCATTTCCCACCACTGACACACAAGGTGTGCCTAGCGCCAACACAGGCACCCGTGCACCATGGTGCAGGGGTGCTTGTGTTGTAGGCTCAATTGTTTTTGTGCAGGAAGGTACTCCTTCCTGCACAAAAGCAATCCCCTGGGGCATATTTCTTTTTCTATATGTGCTGTAGAATGCAGCACAATTAGAAAGAGGAAGTAAAGAGGAAAAATAAATGTATTTTTCTTTGTTACGCCTCACCTGGGGAGGAGCAGCCTTTTGGTGCATTTCCGGGTCTACCACTAATGGTAAATCTGGGAATGCACCAAAATCCATGGATGGAGGCGTGGGAACACCCATGCTTCACCCATGGAACACCTCCCTTGTGCAGAGCAACGCACCGATTTGCACTGCGTTGCGGTACTCTGGATTTTTAAAGCCACTCGGGGCATGGCTTGATAAATCTGACTTAGGTTTTCTGTCACCCTTGCCCCCCCCCTGCAAGGGCGACGCAAAACCTACATAAATGTGCCCCTTTGTTTTTAATATGTACTTTTTTCTTGTCTGAGCTGCACTGAGCCCAACAGTACAGACAACCAGTGGCAGGTCCCTTCTCCATATATTAATAAATACCAGACTTTAGCTAGCAAACTTAAGCAAAACATTCTGGTGGTATAACTGCTCCATATAAATCAGACTAGCAAACAATCACTCGCAAGAGTGCAGGATTTCCTTAAGCAATTAATAAAAATAAATATGATTCATACACGTGAAAGAAACGTGTTTCAGTTTTAAGCATCAAGTAATCATGTCATTTGGAATACGCTTCATAGATATAACTTCTTGAATAATTCTGTTGCTATCTGAAAAAGCCCTTTTTATACATTTTTCATTCATGCTGAGAGGTTTTCCTACAACAACGTATCTCTCTTTATTTATTTTGGAAAAAGCATTCGGTAAAAAATATAGTTTCGGGCAGAATGAAAACTTCCTACTCGGCCAGAATTTTGTAGTGGGAAATAAAGCACTTTATCACACTGAAACCTTAACAGCAGAAAACATAAAACATGGGTATTCACTTGTACGTAAAGCGTTAGCAATGGGGGTTGTTTAGATGCCTCTTATCTGCCCTCACACTCCATTATTGATTTTCTGACATTTCGAACTTTACACTTTCTCTTATCTGCGTGTACTCAGTGTAATTTCTTTGAAATTCATCCGCATTTCCCCTCGTTAGATATTCAATTATCAGCTCTGGCCCATTAACTTCTGTCGTGATCTTTGACGCCTGTTGGCATCGTCCTCTTATGTCGGGGTTCTTGCATTCCTCAGCATCTACATCGTTAATCATTATAGCTCATCCTGAGCCGTCAACAAGAGCCTCGGCATCTGTATAAGAACTAGAGAGGTAAGATGCTGCAGTTACGGCCATGTGGATGACACAGAGCCTGGGACTGTACCCGACTGATTAAAGGCTACTAGAACATTTCATTGCATGTGACAAGTTGTGTCATGCAAAGCAATGGGGCCCCACTGTAGAATGTGACCAGGGTCCCCTGAGTGTCCCTTATTATACAGATATTAATTGACCTTGGTCTGAATGGAGCCCCCTTTAAGAATTGGGACCAGGGTTAAAGTTTTCTTTTTCTTTTATTCAAAATCTTCATACAAAGCGTAGCCAACGCGTTTCGTCCAGAGGACTTCTTCAGGGCTACAACAAACAGATATTTAAAAATACAGACATTATGCAAAACTATTTACAATCAAAAACACAGTTCATGATACATCGTAATTACAAATACATGGTATGCATACAACTTGATTCATAAACATAATTTGCCTACTGAAAGGATTTGTAATTTAGCGTCTATTTATAGCAAACAATGATGAGGAAAGAGAACTAGGATAAACAAAAGAGTTGGTACACTCAAGGAATATATCTGATTTATGACCTTTTAAGCAGAATCAGTATTATTGTACATCCGACCATTTATGTTTCTGGTTTTAAAGGGAGATTTACACTGGAGAAAGGGAGAATCAGTATATTTCTGTAAGTTGGTAATATTTCTGGGAAACACCATGGCCTGTTTCTCGCTAACCTTAAGCTCAAGGGAAATGAGCTCTGTGTGTACAACATATAGTTATCTTCGATCTATGCCAAATGTAAGCATGGGATCTAACACACTTATTATTTCGATTCTTAAATTAAGGTGATTACAGACACCATAGGAATTGGTTGCGAATATTGGCACCATTCTGACTGCCAACAAAGATGAATACCTAATCTGAAGAATTGACTTGTTCTACTTAAAATAAGGTATGTAGTGCATTGGCATATAGCTGAACAGCGGCACATCAATAATTGTGGGAATCAAAATTAAATAAATGCTATACTTTTTCTCATACTAGGCTACCATTGCCACGTATACTGAAAGCTTCGAATATTATATTCCTGAAATACTTCTGACATAATCTCCATATCTTTGGGTAAGACAAGGCCTTGGATTTACTGAAACTATCTCTAGTTTAGGCTAAGTTTAGACTGAGTCAGCTTACATAAATATAATGATTCTCCCTTTCTTCAGTTTAAATCTCCCTTTAAAACCAGAAAATTAAATGGTCGGATGTACAATAATACTGATTCTGCTTAAAAGGTCATAAATCTAATATATATCCTTGAGTGTACCAACTCCTTTGTTTATCCTAGATCTCTTTCCTCATCATTTTTCGCTATCAATAGACGCTAAATTACAAATCCTTTCAGTAGGCAAATTATGTTTATGAATCAAGTTGTATGCATACCATGTATTTGTAATTACGATGTATCATGAACTGTGTTTTTGATTGTAAATAGTTTTGTATAATGTGTGTATTTTTACATATCTGTTTGTTGTTGCCCTGAAGAAGTCCTCTGGACGAAACGCGTTGGCTACGCTTTGTATGAAGATTTTGAATAAAAGAAAAAGAAAACTTTAAGTCCTACTGAACTGATACTTTTTTTATGATTGTTTTGACTATCATTGTTACTGTGTATTGTGTGGGAATGCTGAACCATTGTGTTTCATTGCAAAACATCCTGAATCAACATGGCACAAACTTCTACTCCTGAAACAGATAAGAATGTTGTAATAATGTGAAACCCATGCAGGAAGCCGCGCCTTTATATGTTCCTCCTAAAGGAATGGGTTCAAGTGATAAGACTTCTACAGATGCTAAAGGGTATTTTATTTATAATTGGTTTTACACTCCTTGGAATAGAGCAGATGTTATGGCCCTTAAAAATGCATTGCCTGATCTGCAAAAGAATCCAGCAGCCTTTTATGAGGAAGTTGAGGGTGCCATTACTTCTTGTACTATGACTTTGTCTGATATTGATTTGTTTTTTGGACTAATATTACCACCTGATATGTGGAGAACTGTGCGTAAAATTGATGATCGTGCGACATTTGGAGCACTGTGGAAAGATTTAGAGCAGTTAGATTAAGATAGAAAACCTGCACAGAAACCGTGTCAGTTAATTTTAAATCTTCCGGCAGCTATATAAGTTAAGTTAAAGACAATCATTCCCCCTAAAAAGATAGATTGGACAGTATTAGCGTCTTCCAATCAAAAGGTAGATGAATCAGTTTCTGACTTCTTCACACGCTTTCAAGAAGCATTCCATGATTTTAGTGGCCAGTCATTAACAGATGACACAGGTAAGCATCTGTTTGTCGATAAATATGTCGCAAACCTTTTGCCAGGAATAGCTAGTCACCTAAAGGCCAGTGAGAGTTCATGGACTACCACTTCTCCGTTTCTCTCCTAACTAGGGCTCAGTATTATGAGCGACAAGAATTAGAAGCTAAAAGTAATGAGGATAAACAGTCTAAAGAGTTGAAAACAAAGGTTATGTTAGCTCAAGTTTATAGCCCACCTCCTAGAGGTAATGATAGAGGCAGACGTGGATCTTATGGTTCGTCCTTTCCTTCTTATACTCGTTCGAATTTGTCTATTGACCAGTGTGCATACTGCAAGACATTTGGGCATTGGCTTTCTGATTGTCCAGTACTGCGTGCTCAGCAGTGTCCACGTGGTCGGGGACAAATGAGAAATTGATCAGTATATTCAGGGCCTAGAGGAAGCACGAATGATCGCGTTAGGTTTGATGCAAATACACGTGGTCAGGATGGGTTTAACACTTTTGATAGAAGGAATCAATATCAAATGACCGACTATGCGCCGTCTGATTTTCAAGATTCTGCTTATGCATAGGATTACCTAGGATGGGGTAAGGAATCAGTCGAAGTTCCAGTAGATCAGAGGAGTCCCTATGTTACAGCACATGTTTTGGGTTCTACTGATCAGTTTCTGGTTGATACAGGAGCTACTCGTAGCGCCTTGTCTAAACACTTGGTTCCTAGGGCTCCCCTGTCTGGCTTAACAATTACATCGATAGGTTTCGATGGAACACATTCCCTTAGCCCATTGTCACAACTACTCGCATTCCATGTTGCTAAGTTTACTGCTCCATGTCCGTTTTTGCTTTCTCTGAACACATCAGACAATGTGGTGTGTCTTGATATGCTCCAATATTTCAGGGCTACGATACGATGTTCTCTGGAAGGAGTACGGGTTATTTTAAATGACAACTACCCTGTGATTGAGAGATCTTGTATTGTTAAAGAGGACATTGCATTAGCTTCACTCCCTAGTACTTTGTGGGCTACTTCAGACACCGATGTAGGGCAAATGGTTATTCTGCCAGTGCATATTAGTGTCAAGGAGGGTGCTTCATTGCCAAGACTGCCTCAGTATAAGATTTCTCGAGAAGGAGAAGAAGCACTCACACGCATTGTACATGATTTGATCAAAGTAGGGGTTGTGGAAGAAGTCCCTTACAATGTTTGCAATAGTCTGATTCTTCCCATTTTGAAAAAAGATACTGACACCAGGATTTATAGATTCATCATTGATTTAAGAGAAGTCAACAAGATTGTAGTACCGCAGTACCCTGTGGTTTCTGACATAACGACACTACTTACTTTGGTTCCTCCGACAGCAGCAATATTCTCAGTTATAGACTTGAAGAACGCTTTCATTTCGATCCCTATTCATCCTGAAAGCCAATATTTGTTCGGTTTCACTTTGAATAATCAATCGTATAGATTTTGTAGAGTTCCTCAAGGCTATACTGAGAGTCCTAGTATTTACAGTCAAGCATTGAAGAGACAGCTTGATTCCTTTACTTTGCCTGAAGGGGTGGCTCTCATACAATATGTCGATGACATCTTGTTGGCAGCTGATATGCCTGAACTATGTGAAGAGTTTACTTTGTCTTTGCTTTATTTTCTTGCTACACACCATCATAAAGTGTCACAAAAGAAATTGCATTATTGTAGACCGAAGGTAACCCACTTAGGTCACCTTCTGTCTAAGGAGGGCCGTGCCCTGACACTAGATCGCATTCAAGCAATTTTAGACACCCCTGTACCTTCCACCCAGAAAGATGTCCGTGCATTTATTGGCTTGACTTCGTTTTGTAGGCAATGGATTTTGGGCTTTTCACACATTGTTTCCTGTTAGCGCTTCTGACTAAAAACACTCCGATCCCCCTTCCATGGATAGATGAATGCAAACATGCTTTTCGTCAGTTAAGACAAGCTCTTTGCTCTGCACCAGTATTAGGCACCCCATATTACACGAAGGCTTTTCCGCGCTATGTACATGAGAAAGATGGATGTGCATTGTCAGTTTTAGTACAGACACACAGGGACAAGTAGCATTCCTGCGCATACTTTTCTGCAGTCCTTGATCTTGTTGCTCGTGCGTTGCCTGGGTACTTCCATTCAGTTGCAGCGATAGCTGTGTCCATACATCAGAGTGAAGGGATAGTTTTGTCACACAAACTGTTGGTGCTTGTACCCCATGCAGTAGATGCCCTTTGAATCAGAATAAGACACAACACTTAACTAGTGCTCGCCTGACAGGATACGAATTGACATTTTTAGCACCTCATATTACCTTGAAGAGGTGTGCGACACTGAACCCAGCCACTTTGTTGCCATATCCTGTGACTCAGTCTCAGTCAAAGGAGCCTCACGATTGTATATTCCTTACTGAGGAACAGACAAAGGGTTGCATCGATTTGCAAGATAAGCCCCTTTTAGATGTAGATGGGGAACTGTGGGTTGATGGGTCCTGTTTGAAGTTACCAGATGGCACAACTTCAGCTGCTTATGCAATTACCACGCTTGAGACAGTAGTGGAAACAGCTTGCATACCTCAGAAGTCGGATCAAGCAGCTAAACTAATAGCTTTGACACGAGCAGGTGAACTTAGCACTGACTTGTGTGTGAACATTTACACCGATAGCCGCTATGCTTTTGGAGTGGTTCATGATTTTGGCCTACTCTGGAAGGAAAGAGGCTTTCTTACAGCCCACGGGATGCAATAATGCACGGAGAATTAGTACATAATCTCTTGACTGCACTTACATACCCAAAGAAAGTTGCTATTATGAAGTCTAGCGCACACAAGAAAATCATTGACAAAATAGGACAAGGCAATGCCTTTGCAGATCGCGTAGCTCGTGAGACTGCGATGTAGGGAAGCACTACTTCCATGTACATAGTGAAGTCTCAAGCTAAGCATTGGCATGACGCTAGAGAGGAAGTATTGGATACACAGAGATCTGCCTCTGTGGAAGAGCTTGAGCAATGGTCTAAAGAAGGAATGTTATACGATGAGGGCTGTTAGCGTAACAAAGAAATGAATAAATGGAAATTGCCTGCAGCCTATTTACAACCTATGGTTCAAATGGCACATGGGCTGGCACATGTTGGAGCTCTAGCAATAACTAAATTTCTTACGCAAGTTTGGGAGCATCCTGAAATTGCCAGCACAGCTAAAAGAGTAGTACAGTCCTGTTTGATCTGTTGGCAGTATAATCCTGGAAAAGGGACACGGACTCCTACAGGAGGGTTTGCTACACCAACTGAATCTTTTGAAGTTTTGCAGATGGATTACATCCAACTCGAATGCTGCAATAATCTGAAATATGTCCTAGTGGTGGTATGCACCTTCAGTAAATGGATAGAGGCATACCCTACTAAGGATAATACTGCTCTCACTACAGCAAAGGTGCTTCTAAAGGAGTTTTTCCCTAGATATGGTGTTTGTAAGCTTTTGTGGAGTGACAACGGACCTCATTTTATTGGGCAAGTTGTTGAGTATGTCCTGAAAGGATTAGGGATCAAACAGAAGTTCCATACAGTCTTCCACCCGCAATCATCCGGATTAGTGGAAAGATACAATGCTACTTTAAAATTTAAGTTAACGAAAATACTAGCTTCCACGTCTTTAAAGTGGCCGGATGCATTACCCATTGCATTGTTGTCCATAAGATCGGTGCCACACTCACGATCTGATGTCACCCCATAGAAAGTGGTCTTTGGGAGACCGATGAGCATTTGGGGAGCTCCTAAGCCACGCCCCATACATGATGTTCCTTGTGTTCTGATGAATGATTATTTGGCACAGTCAACCGACAGTTTGATCTCTATTCATCAACAGGTTCGAGAAGCGCTTCCTGACAGATCTACAGGTGAGGCCCACGAACTCCGTCCTGGCGACTATGCGATGGTCAAGGTCTTCGACAGATCGAACAGCTTGGAGCCGAGGTGGAAAGGACCAGAGCAAGTGCTACTTGTTACAAGGACAGCAGTTTGAGTGATGAACAAGAAGGACTGGGCCCATAGTATACACTGCAAACGTGTGTTTCCTGCCTTTGTGGAACCTGCTGTGTTGACCGACCATCGAGAGATTCTGGAGACGGAGAAAGGTCAAGCTATCTCACCTGACAAATCTGCGGACGTCTTCCCGGACCACACTATCGCTGGAGAATCCCGATATCAGCTGAGACCAAGAAAAGAATCTGCTTTGCCGAAAAAGACTGGTTGAGCTACCGCTCTGGGTTTGTGAAACGGGGAGCCGATGTGGCAAGAGGGGGAATCAGCCGGCGTAGAGTAGTGATACCTGTTTTGGTTCGTGGTGAAAAAATCAATGGCTGCCCAGGGATAAGAGATCCAACAATTGTTTTCAACAATTTCTTTTTGAGAAAGATCAATTCTCACTGTTGCTGAAATGAATAACAAAATAATCATTTGTGCTATAGGGTTTAATATTGCTCCGGTGGTTATGGCGATAATCACCTGGTTTGTTGAGAAAGTGGCTCCTGCTCGACAGCTTTTCGTTGCCACTACTCCAGCTCCAGTGGAACATCACTATTTTACGCTTCCCTACCATGAGCAGAAGCATTGACAATCTTACTCAAATAACACATTCATCCAGATGCTGCATCATACACACAATGCTACGAATGCTATCAACTGTTGGGTGTGTGGATTGATACCTGCACACCAAAAGAAAGGAGGAACACCTTTTATTCCTCTACTGTTTTCCCATAATGGATCACGTCAAGCTTGGTATGCTCTTTTGTTTGTTTTCGAAAAGCCCTCAGTAGGAGGAATTATCTTTCGTCTGAATAAAGTATGCTATCAAGATAAAGATTGTTGTCCTCAAGCTAAAGGGACTAAATGAGAATGGGAAGAGTACCAACCGGTCAAGATTTCGACATCATATGTCTTCACAAATATGAGGAACATCAAAGACAATGGACCTTTTGTAATGTCTATGGCCAGAGCTAAAGCAGAATTGTCTATAAGTAGTGTTGGGAGAATTCCAGTAGGACGGAGTGAATGTATTTTTACATTGACTATTGAAGGAGCGTATAACAGTAGTTTCACATCGCCGCACAATACTTATTTTGTGTGTGGTAATAAAGGATACTATCAATTACCTTTTGGGTGGTCCGGGGTATGTTACATATCATTTTCATTACCAGCTTTGTTCTTGGCCCCTCCATTATATCACCTGAATTTAAAGTTGTATAATGACATTTCCAAGAATAGATACAAACGAACAATAAGTGCAGATAAAGTTGACCAAACTGATACTACTTTGCAACAATATTTTGATTTCAATTTGGGACTGTTCTTCTTTGTGGGTGCTGCATTGAATAGCAGAAAAATAAGGCAATTGACTCGTGTTGTGGAAGCTGTCACCAATCAAGCAGCTATGGCACTTGGGAACATTACAGAGGAACTGCTAATTGCGAGAATTGTAGCACTCCAAAATCGCATGGTGTTCAATGTGATTTTGGCTGATGGAGGTGGTGTATGTCGCATCATCGGTAGCAGCTGTTGTGTTTTCATTCCGGATCATTCACCTTCGGTATATGATGCAAGCTCAAAACTGCATAAAATTGCTGCAGAAATTCACACAGAGACTGGTACATGGACATTTTCGAACTGGATATGGACTCTCTTTACTACTTGGGGCTGGAAGCTACTGACTATTCTATGTATACTACTGGTGATACTATTCACATGCTGTACTTGTATAGAATGTGGTCCTATGCTTTGCTCCATGTGCATCACTGCTTGTACACCTGCCAAAAGAAATATTGCAGATATAAAGGCACGACAAATGTTAAATAAAGAAGAAGCTGAGATGATGAGCATCAATGTACATGATACATATCTAGATTAGCCCAGATAAACGAATGTCTTCAGCTAATGCTGAAAGGGTCGTCTGTTGTAAATTGGCAGCAATTAGGTTAAGCATTAGCAGAAGACATCCTGTATTTAGAGACTATCTTGTCCGTATTGTGGAATCCATTTTGTATTTCTGTCAGCCCTTTTTGTTTGCCATGTGCTACCTCGTGCTCGCCATGTGCTCTGTCCTACCTTCCTGTTAACTGCTCTTGAAATCTGCCTAGAGATGAGATACATTTAGCATCTTCCACCTTCGCACATGCTCAGTTGAGCTTGCAGCTGCCCCCAGTCTGTAACTGTCAGGATGTATCCATCAGAATTAGCTAACTTGTAGATCCTCCCACTTGTTGCCTGTACATTTTCTGTATGACCTACAACCAGCATTTTGTACTTGTACCACCTTCATTTGAGCCTCTGTGTGGGTATAAAAGGACCAAGCTCCTTCCATTCAGTGTGCTACTTCATACATTACCGAAGGGTGCTGTGTGAATGTAGTTCCACCTCATGAGGTTTAATAAACTTTGTACTTTCCATTCCAGTTTCTGTGCCAACTTTTTCCTATTGGTCTGAGGACTCTGTGCAGAGGAGGGAGAACCCCTAGCACTGGTAGGCCTTGCTGAGGCCCACTACTACAACAGGAAAGGAATGAACTCGAGCCAGGACCAACTGACAGGGCGGACTGTGGCTGACTCTCCAGTCTCCATGACGCTGCAGTTTGCCAATGTGGGGAATGGTGAGACAATGGTGGCCACATTGGTGGTGAGAAAATCGTTGCTGCATGCCTTTGAGGTTTAGCCTGTGGTGCTCAACCAACCCTTAGTGCAGAGGCCTGACTACTGCGCCTCCCTTATGCCTAGTGCAGTACTGGGGGACCACCAGGAATGTTGTCCCACCTGTGGCATGTTGACTACAGCCTGGCTTTCTCCTCCCTATGTAGCATAAACATGAGAACAGGACTAGCGGCTGGGGCCCTTGGATGCTGTTTGGACTTATCTTCAAACTAACGACACAGCTGAGTCCATAATGTTATGCTATATAATATCATTATGTTATTTTTATATTCTTTGCGCTCACTTCCTGCTCATGGTAGCAGATTATAACTACACTCTTACTTTAAATTGCAGATCTTTCATAAGGACCATTGTAACGTTTTCCTTTTGTGTTTAGACTCATGTATCTGTTTTGTATCTTATAAGTAATCCATGTACTCTGAAGTCCTTAGGTAATGTAACTGATTCTATTGTGAAATGCTCTGACACCTTGGGGTAAAGCACACGCTATATAAAAGCATTTAAATTGAAAAATAAATGAATAAACACTGCAGGAATAAACCTAGCAATAGGCAATGTGAAAAGTCTGCTAAGAAATGTTATCATAGAGCAGACTAACATAAGGTTCGCCCAAACCCAGCAGTCACACCGACAAACACTAAGCATGATGTGCCACATTCAATTTATACAGGCACCATATATGACTGCCCCTGAGAGAACTATTCCCTCACTGCCCAGAAGTAGGAGGATTGATGGAATAAAGTATGAAGCTGGGGAAACCATGACTGACTTTCTAGACAGAATGAGGGAACTATGGGGACAAGAGACAGGACAGCAATGGACTGATACGGGTCCCCGGGTTGCATTCTTCTATAACATCCTCAAAAAGGGGATGCCCACCAAAATTCAGAGTGGATTGGATAGTGTAATAGGGTTAGACACCAAACTCTGGCAGGAGATACAGGCCCACACATTACATTATTACAGAAAGAAGCAGGAAAAGGACAGGAAAAAACAGGAGCAAGGCCAGACAGATACTGCCATTTTGGTCCAATACAAATGGAAAAAGACCACCCTCGAGGGGGATGCGTTGGACGCAAAGTACAAATGGCACCTGTCTTAAAGGGGACTCCACTGCAAAATGCCAGAGGGTTTCAACCCAGTTATAACGGCAGAGGTCAGGGAGGTTGAAATCAGCCGGACCTCAGAGAGTATAATTTTGCCACAGAATGGGCAACATGGCCAACCGATGCCACTTAAAAGCATACCATGAAAATATGGGCCAGTCCCCACAAAATCCCAGTTCTTAAAACCGAGCCCAAGGTAACCTGAATGCACCTTATGCTCAGTCACAGGAATGTGAGACACCCACTGCGCCACCGCAGTAGGGATCTGGTGGTTGGTGAAATATGTGGCAACAGCAGCAAAAGACAGGGACCCCAGCCCAACAGGAACCGCAGCAGGGAAGGATAACTGTCTGGGGAGTCAATGCCTTTATGACCAAAGAATGTACAAAGTTCCCCAGAAGGTGATGATTAATGGAGTATCTCTCTCACTGAATGATGTGTATAGGAGGGTCAGGGAATACAGATAATCCCTTGTCGCAACTTAGGATGCCTCACACAACTAAAAAGCTGGACGACTGTTGTCATCCTACCTGATGGTTGTTTTGTCTCATCATTGGCCTCCTGCTCCAGCGACAGGCTGGCGGTGCAATGCCTGACGGGTAGCACGGGGTGCTACACTTTAGTGGAGTTCTTTTGTTCCTGGCCAATGGATGCGTGTGTGTGAGGGGCCTGGGGGGTGAAGTAGTGAGCGTGAAGGAATGGTTAAAAAAGGTAAGTATAGTCCACTTCAGACAACTTTATTCATGTGGCTAACTGCCTTATTAAAATGGTGAAGGGAGGGGTACCGAAGCTCAAAAGTAAGGTAGTTTGGCTTCGTTCAACCCTCACCTATGGTGTGGTCAACATGTTTCATGCCGTATCGGCAATTCTTCAGGACCTAAAACATGCTCATAAACTCGTAAGAAAAATCTATCAGGGCTGAAAGATGTATCATATACAACCTGCGTGGTGGATGTACCAAGGCAGGATGGGGTCCTGCGTAGATTCCCGCCCCTCAATCCCTGGTGGATGGTCCCCACAGACTGTCCTTGTGGGGCCTGAGCTGCTAGGTAATTACCTTATGAGCTCGAGGCTGTCCTGCGATCCCGTTTCGCCGCCGTGGTAGGGGTAGGTGCCTATCAGCATTTGCCTCGAGCTCATAAGGTAATTACCTAGCAGCTCAGGCCCCAGAAGGACAGTGTTTGGGGACCATCCACCAGGGATTGAGGGGCGGGAATCCACGCAGGACCCCATCCTGCCTTGGTACATCCACCACGCAGGTTGTATATGATACATCTTTCAGCCCTGATAGATTTTTCTTACGAGTTTATGAGCATGTTTTAGGTCCTGAAGAATTGCCGATATGGCATGAAACATGTTGACCACACCATAGGTGAGGGTTGAACGAAGCCAAACTACCTTACTTTTGAGCTTCGGTACCCCTCCCTTCACCATTTTAATAAGGCAGTTAGCCACATTAATAAAGTTGTCTGAAGTGGACTATACTTACCTTTTTTAACCATTCCTTCATGCTCACTACTTCACCCCCCAGGCCCCTCACACACACGCATCCATTGGCCAGGAACAAAAGAACTCCACTAAAGTGTAGCACCCCGTGCTACCCGTCAGGCATTGCACCGCCAGCCTGTCGCTGGAGCAGGAGGCCAATGATGAGACAAAACAACCATCAGGTAGGATGACAACAGTCGTCCAGCTTTTTAGTTGTGTGAGGCATCCTAAGTTGCGACAAGGGATTATCTGTATTCCCTGACACTCCTACACACATCATTCAGTGAGAGAGATACTCCATTAATCATCACCTTCTGGTGAACTTTGTACATTCTTTGGTCATCAGTTTATAGGACACGTACACTGGACCCCGGTAAATATTGTCCTCAATTTGTCCCTCCTTGTTGTTAAAAAAAGTCAATGCCTTTACACAATAGCACAACCCACCTATGCAATAAGCTCAAACCTCAAATGCAAAACATCCACTTCACATACACTTCAAAACTCATTTTAAAAATAAAGACTAGTAAGGCAACATTAGGAATTCATGCCTTCACTTGCATCTGGGAAATTCAGGGCTGCTGTAGGTTTTGTTGATATGGAATCTGCACCAGAGTCTGTCATTTGGCGGCCTGTAGGGTCCTGGACCCCACTCTGCTGCTGGTTCCCCAGGGCAAGGTGAGGTACTGGGTTTTTCAGAACCGGTACTGATCCGGTAACCCAGCGGTGTCAGGGCAACACCAAAAGACCTCGGGTACTTTCCTGATTCAAACCACAGAAACACAAATCTTCTAGGTGAAATCAAAGATCGAATTTATTGGCTGCAACCAAGTAACAGGCGTCCTAGAAGTACAACAACACGGTGTGTATATTCTCAGGAGACTGCTCGTTTTTACAGAGCCAGCCTTCTCTTTTTATACACGATATTACATTTCAGGCAAAAATTCTTGGTTTTACAATTCGACCATAAACATATTTTCACAATAAAGAAAAAGCAAAGTCATGATGGCAAGCCCATATTTTCGATTGTCCAGTTTGTGATAGATTACCTGGCCAGGCCCAGAACTTCCATCAGATATCGATGAAACCCCAATAAAATTGGGCACCTCCTCCTTGTAAAACTAGCCATAAAGAAGAAACAGGGACAGGTGTGTGTATGATAAAGTGTGGTTTGTATGCGGTAAATGGTTTATGACATGTTGTGCCTTGATGCTAATCATGCTCGGCCACTGGGTTGGGGACTGCCCGAACAGGTTTGGCTGGAGGCAGTGGAGGCAGCTCGCCCAGGTCACAGAGGAGTCAGGGAAGGTGGACGTGTCCTTTCAGCTCAAATTCGGCCTGGGTCAATTGACTATGTAAGGGCAACCACAAGATGGATGCCGCTCACAAAATGGAACCCGAGGGTTCGAGACAGGAAGTACGATTTAGGGGTGTTCTCGTCACTCAATCGTGACGCAAATGCACAGTTATATTGTCCTAATCATTACCGGTCTGCCAATACCAAATTCGTCATGGTATGATGATATTTTCTGACACGAGTGTTGGGCTTCGGTACCACATATAGCAGGGTCCAAAATTTTCAGAACCACAAAGGTTGGCTGGCCGTGCTCTGGGAGAGGGCAGTCTGACGAGGTGGCAGGACAGTTCCCATTCAAGTGGATAAAAGCAGGCACCCAGGTCCCCTCATGCAGGTCCAATTGGGAGGAGTTCCAATAATCAAATTAAACAAACGCCAATCTTGGGCTCCGGTCTGGGATCAGACTTCCCTCAACGGGTATGGTTCCAACTGTAGCCAGCAGCTGCCAGGCCACTGGAGGCCCTTTTTTAGTTCCAAAATGAAGCAATCTTCCAGTGTCAGGAGCCAGGTTTCACGCACATTCAGGATGACTAAGATCCCATAACATCCACAGCACATGCACAAACTGAAACCAATCGCAAAGCGCCACATGGCACCAAGCCGGTAGGAAAGTGCACCAGAACAATTGCTTGCCCCCGTCCATTACTCGTATCTGGCCTCGCACCAACTCTCCCTTCAGCAGCACTCTACCTCCTTTACTTCAAAGTGTTTTAAGCATCCAAATCCTGCCCATCGGATCATGTCACTCCAAAACAAGCTAAAGTAGCGTGTTGCCAGCCAGAAGTCCCTGGCCATAACCAGGGACAGCGGGCCCAAATATCCTCGATGGAATGTCACTGGGGGGAAAAGGAATGCTGAGAATGAGAAGTCTGAAAAATTCCATCACAGCTTCATGCGAGGTACTGAGAAATATGCACCCCACCCTATCCGACCTAGCATTCAGCTGACACACACAAGGTCTTACAAAAACTATCTAGTGGAGTAAATAGCCCAATCTTGGACACCGCCACATCAGAAACAAATGGGGGATGAAGGACAGCTCTCCGACCCCCTCCGGTACATGACAATAGAAATAAGCAAATCACATAGAAACCTAGGGAAATATCCCAAAGATCAGTCAAATTAAGCCCAAAGCTAGCCCAAAAGAACCCACTAGAAAAAGAGCCTAGTCAAGACACCTGGCATCCTACTGTACGCTGCGTGCTGGGACTAAAGGGGAATACACGAAGCACGTTGCAGTCACCAACAACACCTAATTGTGGAATGCCCCTCTTTATACATTGTCTTGCGCACATGTAGGTCAAAAGGCACCTCGACCACACGCACCCTTTGAATGTAGAATAAGGGAAGTCTAGCGCACCAATAAAATATGTTAAAACAGCCAAGATCATTCACACGCTCATGAAGACCACCCATTACCAAGCATCCTTTTCTGTCATTGTGAGGGGGGGGACAGATGACCCGTAAGACTAGAATTAAGGTGAGCCATGAATAAACACCCAGGGACATATTCTCAAGTACTTATAGCTGAGTTATCAGCACTTTATCTAGTCCAAAGTGGTGATAAACTTAGCGCCCCATTCACAAGCTGGTGATAACAGCCGATATTACCAGTTCCCCTGCAAAAGCAGCCGCAAACATTATTGCCGCAGATGACCCTGGCAACTAACGCTAATGATAGGCAGAGTAGGTGTTCCCGTACAAAAAGCCATGACACCACCGTGTCACAACATTCTCAACGACCAGCCAGAAGTGCGATAAGATCACAACACAGGTGATAAAGCGCGTTAGCAGGAGGGATTTAACACCTGCTCTTACCTGGTGTAAAGTTGGAAGATAACCTGCAGCATAAAAGGGAGCCCAGCCCAGAGCTACACCTGAAGAAGAACAGATGCCATGGAGCTAGTGATCATGCAGCTTGGAGCCCCAAGAGGGCCACAACACCCACTGCCACCATCCCCAGGGCCCCCCCATACTGCCCCCCAGGACCAAGATATTGCACATCAACTTCACGGAATCATGAGCAAAATCATTATCCTGATGTGTGGTCAGAAAAAGGAGAATCATTCATTCACCATTGAAAGTCAAAACAAAATATCACATTAAAATTTGACACTAAACAACCATTTGGAAGAGTCATGGCGGGTCATCCCTGGACAATCTGTAAGTCACAGCCTCCAAGACAAAATTCAAGATAAGAAGGTGTGTCATACATTCATCAAAGGACAGAGAGAGAGAGAAAGAGAGAGAGGGATAGAGAAAGAGAGAGAAAGAGAGGGAGAGAGATGGAGAGAGAGAGAGAGAGAGAGAGAGAGAGAGAGAGAGAGAGCGAGAGCGAGAGAAAGAGAGAGGGAGAGAGAAGGAGAGAGAGAAAGAGAGAGAGGGGGAGAGAGAGAGAAAGAGAGAGGGAGACAGAGAAAGAGAGAAAGAGAGGAAGAGCGAGAGAGAGGGAGAGAGAGAAAGCAAAAGAGAGAGGGAGAGAGAGAAAGAGAGAGAACGAGAGAGATTGTACAAGGAGCGCAAGGCCAATCGGGCTCTTGGCTCATACATGCCAACTGGTATGTGTGTATCGCTATTGGTGCCCCATAAGTCTAAGGTCTGGCATCAATTGCAGTGCGAAGGCCACATCACATTTTAGAAATGCAAGCAGTAGTAGAACTAACATTAGGTATGAAAGCTACTTTGTCTCAATACATAAGGACATCTGAACCACCGACCTTGGTCTCGAATCTGGCTGGCACCCCCTGAGAGAGATACCATACCAGATTTTGACCTCTCCCACACCACGAACTGCGCCAATGAACGACCAATGTGTCCACACCCCACACACAGTTGTCCCTGCTTGAGGTACACCTGCATGGGATGCCCTTGACACATAAGTAAAAAACTACCCATATGACCAAACGATGCACACATATACGAATCATTGCTCCGAGCTGTGGCATAACATCCACATAACTGCAGCCGGTCTGAAGATTATGAGTGGAGTGGTGTGGCTCACTGGTTAGAGGTGGTAGACCCAGAAGCAGAGGATGGCCCGGGACCAGGGTCCAATTCCCGACTCAGCAGGGTCGTGAACCAGGGTCAGCGGACTCGATAATTCTCGTCTCGGTGCCTACTCTAACCAGGGATCACACTCGGCAACTCTGGGCATTAGCTTGCCTCATCTCCACAACGGCCCCCCACAAATGCCGGGGATGCCTGGTTTCACCTTGGAGATACCCAGGAGGGAACATCTCACAGAGAAAGCCAGGACGGGTTCCCCAGCGGTCTATAGCGCCAGGACGCCTCCGGGTAGCAGTGCGCTTTACAAGACACACACATTCACACATTTACATTTACATGATTCTACAAGACCAACAAACTCAATGGCAGGCCATCCCAGGCACATGCACAACCCCTGTCCTGTGGAACTGTACGGTGCACGTATGCTGCATCTCTTGGGAACACTGCCACTGGCAGTGTTGCGCATCAGTTACCGTCCGAGCTTTCGTCTTGCGTACGTCACCTGCGTCCAGCCCTGGTTCCACTGTCGATCATGCACATTCGACTGGCCCATGGATGTCTGTCTATCCAACACAGCGATAGCTGCACTGGATTATGACTAGTGTGTGCGCCCCCAGTTGACCCACAACCAGGAGTGCAACCGTGATACCCGTGCATGGGATGCCTTGATATTTGACGTATGTGCTGGCAGTTAGGGACGGGAGATTGCACAAGACATTGTGTGCAGTGATCACATCGAGGCGCTCCCCTATTGGGCTGTGTGGCAGAATGGTGAAACTGCGTGGACGGAGCACAGCTGTCCGGACCAGTTAATGGATTGGCTCTCCGTCATGTTCGTTGAACTCGACAACGATGTACTCCTGGAACAGATTGTCCATGGAGCTGCGCTCACCTTCATGGACGAGTAACTATGTTCCTGCAGCCACACCAAATTTTAACCCAGAGCACAGGTCCCAACACCTTGCTACATCTCGGAGAAATGGTCACATATCCCACCACAACAGTGGATATGTCTGCATTCGCCTGGAATCAGAATGCATATGCGTGCACCTACGCGTGCTGACACACACCTGTAAAAGGTGAAGCAGTCCCATGGGCGGAGCTGCACAGCGTCGTTTGGCAACGTTCCAAAATCTGACCAACTGCTGGAGGGAGAGTACACACACATGGCAATGTAGTGCGACACGTGACCTTGTTGGACCCTTTCACCTGCTCACTGTCAGCAGAGCAGACAGTCGGCGCAGTCCTGAGGTACAGCCCTATGCAGATCCCATGGGCTGTGAGTAGTGTCCCCCGACACAGGGCAATGAGCAGAAGCCAAACATCACATGACTCGTCCAGTAAGGCAAGGTGGGCTGAGACTATTGCCATCCATAAAGAATTGTGTTCATTTTTTCCTCCCCATTACATGCACCTCAATATGTTCCTTTGATGCCAGTAAGTGTCTTAAGCATTGGTCTCTATGTTGTGGCCCTTGTCTTGCCGGCACTGACACGCACATGCTAATAAAGTCTAGGCAACTTCACTAGTGTACAACTGTGATGAGTGTTGATTAGAATGACAAATCGTGTGCCTCAATGTGCATTGTCCCTACACACGGAGGGACTGACTGATGCATCTCCATTGGGGGTGAGTCCCTACTGACAGCTCCACCTCTGTGAGCCAGACATTGTGGTTCGGATAGTTACTGGTAGACCTGTGCACTTACGTGCCTTCAGCAATGTGAGTATGGTGTCCAACTTTTTGCCATGTGGATCAATTTGATCCATCCAAATAGGCTGTGTCCAAACAGATTTTTGTGAGTAGGTATGCGAAGGGATGTAATGTTGTCACATGTGATGAGGGACACTACTTCAGGCCTGCTATCAAAATTTACATTTTTACACACAGCACTATTTAATACATGGACGGGGGGCTACGTTGGGGGTTTGCGAGATTGTTGTTCATGTGTAATGAGGCCTCAACTAGTTCACACCTTCACCGTAATCTAATTCGCCATGTGGGTCAGGGTCAAACATGCACGTTGATGTCATTTCCCAGGGTGTACCTTTTAGTGCAGTCTAGGTCCCCACATTCATCCATACTTTTATACTTGATTAAACATAGACATGACACATCTGTGTGATTTGGAATGTTTTATTCACATTCTGTGGAGTGTCGGAGCTGATGCAGAACATGTCCATGCAAACCCCACATTACATGGTTGCCCAGTGGAGGGCCAACCAGAGTCCTTGGGGAAATGAAAAGTCAATCGGAAGAGGAAAAGTTCAGTCCGCATCCGGATTGCTGTGTCATTGATGACCAGAGCAGATATGGCAGTCCATGTCGGGGTCCAGGTGAATGTTGCAGAGTGTTTCGGGGACAGTGAGAGGTGTTGTTCCAGGGCATGATGCATAGGGCTAAACCAGGCAGGGACAGGCCATATGACGGGGACGGATGCTACTACCTCCTTCCTCACACAGTCATTACCATCCACATCTTACTCCTCTGATATGTCTTCTGTGTCCGGTGTGTCAAGTGTGGGTGGTGGTGTTATGGCTGCATCACTATGTGCCACTGACACATCAGAGGGCAAAGGTGGTAGGGCTGCATGACTGTGTGCCAATGACACATCAGGAGGCAGAGATGTGTGTGTCAAAGTTCCTGCAGCAGTCATCTGGGACAGGTCAGTGGCAGCAATTGCAAGATGAGGATCTGCAGAGCATGGAAGATCCCAGCTACATCTCGCTGGTGTTCAACAGTGGCAGCCATACTTCCAGCTGCATCGGCTCCATGGTCTCCATTGTCCTCCACATCTGTGCCAACTCTGTGCAGTCATCGCTGGTGCCTGTCTGACTAGACAGTTCTTGTATCCGAGTAATGGCCCCAGCGATGTCAGCCAAGGATTGTTGGAGAGCATGGATCGGATAGTGGGTGTCCGTTAGGGACCTTAAGTGGTCCCTGATGGGACTTAGACAGCCACGTATGGCATCTAGTTTGGCTGCCATGAGGTCAAACCCCACCTGCAGCTGATCAGCCATCTTCTCCTGGCACCCTAACACACAGCGTTGGAATGCCATGTGTTGGTCGAGGGGTCCTGTGAGCCAGCCGTGGTGGTGTGTGCTTCCTGCTGTGTGGTCTGTGCAGGGGGTGTGGTCACCTCAATGCAGCTGGGCTGCCCTGCTCCAGAAGATGGGGTGCGGAAGCTGTCTACGACCCGTTGGAGGATGTTGGAGCAGATGGCCAGGGGGCCCTCTTCATCATCACTGAAGAGCTGTCTGGTCTGCTCTGCAGGAGGTGTTTATTGTCCCTCTGCAATGTAAAGGGGAGATGAAGGTTAACAGTGTATTCCATGTATGTTGACACATTGTACATGTTTCCAGACAGACAGCATGACAATGTACATTGTGACTGTTTTGGAGGAGCTGGTTGTTTGATGAGAGACAGTGGACATTTCTCTTACATTGCGGATGTGATGTTGTACTCTTACATTATCATCTCACAGTTTCCTGCAATGCCTGATGTGATTGGCCAGTTTCTACACACAAGCGGCACCAGTTGTGTCCTCTGTCCTGTAGTGTAAGTGTTGCACTTTGTACCACATTGTTGTCAGTGTTGATGTGCTGTGATTGCTATGTGTATGTGCTGCATTGTGGGAGAGTTGCCTCTGCAGCTCTGATTTGTCGGCCCCTTATTATCCCTTTGAGGTGGTGTGCCTTTGACTTTTGTGCTTTTCGTATGCTGAGATGTTGGCGAATTGGGTTTTTGTACTCTTGCGCATTGTTTGTCTGCAGATGTGTTGTTGACATCAGGGGCTGTATGTGCATGTGGATGTGTCAGAGTGTGACTTGCTACTTTGAGGATGCGATCCGCACTGGGCCACCTCAGTGTCGTGTTGTGCACCATGTCATGTATTTTGGCTGCAGCCATGCTGTCGGTCATGCAGTGTCACTTGCATTGTCAGTGTGGCTTACAGATCCTCTGTTTTTCTGGACTCAGCACATGTGCATGGGTAGGTTGTGGGATTGGGAATAGGGAGGGGGGCCGCTTTGTGCACATAGTGGACGGGGCCTATTTGGTGTTTCTATCTGTACTGCAGTCTTCCAAGGGTATCAGTGACATGATCCACATTCATTGTGGGTGTGCAGGGTGCTACACATGATTGTGCATGTGTGCTATTGTGCCCATCTCCCTCTGCCCCCCAGTCACTGGTCATTACTCACCCTGCTGCTGTTGGGTCAGGTCCTATCGAGCTGTGTCTGGGCTCCTAACTCCTTGCACTGTCTCTACACTGATGACTGTGGCCGCCATTTCCTCCAGCTCATCCAGCTCATCCAGCTCCTCCTGTGGCGCAGGACTCCCACCTCTAGTTGCCTTTGCTGCCTTCCTGTTGGCAGCGAGTTTCTGTTTGGTTTGGCTTTGCACATCATTCATGTTGGTCACGATGGACTGCCATATGTCCATTTGTGTGGCCAATGGCACAGTGGAAGTGTCGAACAGTTGTTGGTAGTGTTCTATCACCTCCGTGATGACGATCCGGTCTTCCTGCAGACTGAAGCACATGTTCCTCTTCCTCTTCTCCTTGTCCTTCCCTGAACATATGGTTCGTGGCTGGTCCTCCATGGGGCTGTGGGGTTCGGGTTTTCCTCTGCATTCGGTCCGGATGCATCCATGGTGCTACGCAATTTAATTTGGTTTTGGTGTGTTTTTTTTGTTGCTTTTATAGTGCATTTTCCCGCATGAAGTGTGGGAATAGAAGGCCTGTTGCTGGTTGTCGCTGATTTTTGTATCGCATTTTGGGGCATCACAAGTTTTTTCACGTTCGTGCTTCGCATTTTTCGGCGTCACTTTGATTTTTACGCGATCATTTGTCCCGTTATCCAGATACTATTGCATGGTGCCGCCGGTTTGGGAATACAACGTTAACACAGTGTTATTTCGCCGCAATAGACTGCGATGTGCAAAGTTGCGTTAGGTGAATTTTGCGATGATTATCACACGTTCTTGAGAATATCCCAACAGTGTTTTAACAAGTTGAAAACAATGATACCCCAAGTAGGGGCCACCTTTTGGTGTCCCACTAAAATAGCACATATGAATATAATAGCACACTCCTAAAGAGAGAGGCACAGGAATCCCCAAAAATGATTGATGATGATATACATAAGGTTGCAAATGTTTTCTGATCTTAACCAA
This sequence comes from Lissotriton vulgaris, assembly GCF_964263255.1. Lineage (NCBI taxonomy): Eukaryota > Metazoa > Chordata > Amphibia > Caudata > Salamandridae > Lissotriton > Lissotriton vulgaris. Next base: position 1,980,183,341 of record NC_141689.1, read on the forward strand.
CAAAATATATCTGTTATCCAACAGGTCTGCCATTCATCCACCAAAGTGCACCACCTTTACAGCAGCCCTGCATCTCTTTAGCGACCACTTCCATAATCCTAAAAAGACCCAAAAGTGCACATCAAAGAACTTTTTCCACAAATCTTTCCGAGAACTTTTTGAACTCTTTCAAAAGTAAAGAAACCCCCAATCACCAGAGGACTACAGACATCATCCCCAAGACCTGCAATATTCAATAAGGTATATATTATTGTACAATGGTATACCCTCAGTTTACTGTGGGTGTGGCTGCATCCATACGTTGCTAAAGATCATCCTAGTCAAATGGAGTCCATCCCGACATTTGCACAGCCCTTGCATAGAGACCTCTCTCATGCCACTTATAATTGCACTGACTCCAAAACTGCCATCCCACATGCACTACACAGCGCACTCTTACACAACACATGGTATCAGCACATGATTGACCTGGGCACCCAGACATCAGCCAGGTCATTTTACGTCTGTTCACTGATACCGCATACAGTTGGTACAGACAGGCTTAACTTGTCCCTAGAGATAGCCATCAAAAAACTGAAATGTCTTCTTCACTTGAAGCCGGCTCTCCTTGCACTTGGCAGTTTGAGTATATGAGTTATTTTCACTCTATTGTAACTCGGCTGAATTTGATATTTACCGCGGAATTTGCACAAAGCTTATTTGCATTGTTTCAAAGTGACATACCTGTTTCCCTGATTTCCTCCGCTGCTGTCCCTGACATGGTCACCCCTCCCCGGTCCCCCACGGGTCTCATCCCGATTGAGTGGAGGAAGGAATAGGTGACTTCCGGTCCGAGGGGGGTTACCGCACTAGTGGTTGTGCTCCCCCTCTACAAAACTGGATGCCCTGCTCGACGCACAGCGGACGCGCGCTGGCAAGGCCGAAGACCGCTCTCATTGCACTTGGCACTTTGAGTATATGAATTGTTTTAACTCTGTTGTAACTCGGCTGAATTTTATCTTAACCGCGAAATTTGCACAAAGCTTATTTGCATTGTTTTAAGTGACATGCCTGCTTCTCTGATTTCCTCCACTGCTGTCCCTGACATGGTCACCCCTCCCCAGTCCCCCACGGGTCTCATCCCGATTGAGTGGAGGGAGGAATAGGTGACTTCCGGTCCGAAGGGGGTTAGCTCTCTAGTGGTTGTGCTCTCCCTCTACAAAACCGGATGCCCTGCTTGACGCGCAGTGGAAGTGCGCAGCAAGTACGCCGGCGGCACGCCAAAGGCAAGCCTGTTTGCACCCGTCCGCACCAGGATGTCGCCAGGAGCCAGGAACCCTGACGGTTCCTCACAGAATTCTGTAATACCTTATAGAATCTCTTACTCCTGTGAGGCACTGCATAATAAAAGGGTTGGACTCTCAAACCTCAGTGAGGATCCCGCTAAGTTTCATCCACAGCCTCAGTTAACACCTGAAGTGTCATATAGATACTTCTTTGCTAAATACTGTGTTAAGTTAGCATGAGCTTATTAAATGTTTAAACGCCATTTTTCATTTTGACTTCAGTTTGCACACGACACATATTTGTTATTATAGCTTTCAACCTAGAAGAGCGATGTGATGTACTTGAGAATAATATGTTATTGCTCTGATATCAATTTTGCTTGGTACACTGTCTGCACAGTGAGTGCTGAAACCTCTAAGAATAAATCGAACACAGTGTTGTTGTGAGGTCTGATCTTCGCACCACTTTAGACATAACACAAATACAGTTGCTGCCAACACCGGGCTATAAGCGGGTTTAAGATAGAGTTACTGGGAATGCAAGAACACACTTGATGATGCCACGCATACAGAGAGCTGGTGGAAGATGATGTGATCCTCTGCCACTGAGAGTTTGAGGTATGGACCCACCCTGCTAAAACCCAAAAGAGACCTTCATAGATATAATATATTATACTAAATAGGGAGGGTGAGAAATAGGTGTTATTAATTCCTATTCATTTCAGCATTATAATATGCTATCACGGTTTGTTTACTATGGACTAGTAACTATGCTGATAACTTTGATTCTTATAATATGTTTGCTTGTATTATATTGTATTATATAAGATACTGCTTTTGAGAACCTTGCATTAGTAAATAAATATTTCAAATATGCACGTGTCCTCTTTTACTCCACGTTCTGGTTTGAAATGATTATAGAGCGAAAGAGTGTTCATGTGTTCCACGATACCTGAGATAACCTAAGTTCATGTTCTGGTTTGTCTAAGCATTGGGAGTTTGTTATGACCAATGAGACACTGTAGCTAGCTCGGTAATGGGATTTTGGGTACTGAGGTGAGTTTTGGGTCATCCTAATTCACTGAGGTTCCAGATCTCTGTGCACAGTTCTGTAGGAGAACAGAATCCCTGCTACATGGCGCCCAACCGTTGGTGGTTTTATATCATGACACTCGAGTAGTATATCATTCAAACCTTAACCCCTTCATTGCCGTTTCCGGAAAATGGTGGTGTCGGAAAAAACCTACCTATTTTTGAAAAAGGTCTTTTCAAGCTTGAATCTTACTAAAACGGTTTCCTTGAATTACTACCCAGTTGTGCTACAAAGTTACCTTTGTTTTTCATATTTCCTGTGCTATCATGGCTGCCGTGGACATTCCGCAGCATAGTCGCATTGCGGTCCTGAGGTTCCGTGAGGTTCCGTGACGGTTCCGTGACGACTTGAACCCGTGTTTTTAAGTTCGTCGGAAATACATAATATTGGTATCAGTGAACCGCAAATGATCCATTTAGTATATCCTAGTGTTTTCGCTACGCTACGAGCAAGAGCACTCCTTCCATTGACATATTTCTGATATACCCACGGCATCCATCTTAGATCATGGCCGCCATTTTGTGTTTCCTTGCCCTCACATATGCAATAGCCTCTGATCACTTCATTCACTCCACTTTGATTAAGGACACGTAGCCTTAGCCGGAGATTCACCCTCTTATGACACGTGCACCTTAAACCAGATCACGCTGTAGCTGCATGACTCGACAAAGGCTGCCTCCTCTGCCCGAGGCCAGTCCTGCCAAACTGGTCTTCGTGTCCATTGTACCTGATCATGATTAGGCGGCCGAAGCCGGTAGCCTTGCCCATTTACAACCCACAAACATCCCTTATCCCGCTTTTCTATCTTCCACACCTGGCTCTGTTTCTTTCTGAATCTTTATTAGGGGGAGGTAACGAACTTTACGATGAGGCGGTCCGGGTCCTGAAAGCAATATTGACAGGGAATTGTGACGAACTAGTGGGAACCCCTCTTTTTGCAATGTTTGGCCTCAGATATTATCGACGGTTCCTGTGTAACGCCAAATATTTATTGTTTTAGACACAAAGGTTTTGGGAATGTATTACATGTAAAGAATTCGCCCCCAGCTTAAAATATCATATATAAGGAGCAACCCACTTTGTACAAATCGAACAGGCTCCTAGTCTCTGCCCGTGTGTAGATTCTGTGACTTCTGTGTCCCTGCAGTAATAAACCTTTGGTCTTTGACGCCACCATCGAGAAGCCCGTGTTTCTGTTCATTTGTGCACCAAGGCAGGTGGAACTCCGGGGTCTTTGGGTGTTGTACCCTGACACCTCTGGACGGAACCAAAAAGTCCAGAACTCCAGTCCGAGATCATTTGCAAATGTACAATGTCCCTTTGGAAGGCTTGGCTGTGATCATGGTGGTGAGTGCGGATCATGCTGACCCTTACGAACTGTTTTATTCGTGGGTGACATTTCAGGAGGTCGACGCTAATTCTCGTGTCTTCCACACATACACTCCCACGGCTGTACCTAATGAGTATACTCCGTACAGGGCACAGGAGGTTCCTATTGACGTTTGGCAGCATTGAGTTTGGTTTGGTGGCGCCCTACCCCATACTTTGACCGCTCCGAGGTTAGGTCCTTTGTCCATCCCAGGCGCTAGTTGGCCTGTTTTGGCTGGATTTACTCCTCATCCTCTACACGGCAATTGTAACTTAGCTGAACTTCAAGGACTGGATGTAGTCGCAATTGCCATGATTAGAGCCTTAGTGCATTACATGGGCCGTAATCTTCTGGGTGGAGCCCCGGGGGGTGCGGCGCTTCCGGCCGGACAGGGTGGTTTGAAACTCAGTCCCGTCATGGTCAATGCTGTAATGGGCAAGAAGCCCCAGGATAAGGATGATTTTCCTTTATGGCTTGCCGAGAAATTTGACCAGCTGGAAGCTGTATTTCCTAATACGACTCCTGGTGAAAAACACCGGATTCTTACGCTTAGTTTGCCGAAAGATTTGGCCCCTGAGCTTGTTGACTGTGAGACATGGGGTAAGAATTTTGCAGCGGTCTATGCGAGGTGTTACCGCACTCCGTCTATGGCTGTACTGCCTATGATCCTTAAACGTGTTCAGGATGATCATGGATCGGAGTCTGCAGTTGAATTGGGTATGAGCCTGTGTGGTTCCTTTGATGTAGTTTGCAATCTGATCCTTGCTAATGTCAAGGGGGATGCAGTGAACTTTCAGGTTGCTAACGCATTGGCAGTGATTCCCGATGCTGAAAAACCCCGTCAGTTAGCAAGGATTATTGTGGCAGCTTATAAAACCGTGGGTCGCAATGCCAAGGGTCTTAAGAAGCCTTTTTCTGTTAAGGAGAAAAAGCAGCCGCAGGACAAACTTCGGACACGGAAGTTCAGCCCAAGTCCAAGAAACAGAATTGGCCTAAAAAAGAGAATAAGGGTAAGCAACAGCAACAACAACAAACACAGGTTTCTCGTCCTGCGTCTCCGCAGCCTGCACAGTCAGAACGTGTTTATGATTTGCGCGATCGCATGATGATTAAAACTCCTGATAGATTTCAGGCTTCTGATCAACGCTCTCCTCGTTCCTTTCAGGAATCATCGGCTTCAACTACCGGTGGTGGAGGGGGCGGCCGTGGGAGGGGTGGTCAACAAGGACGTGACCAGCCCCGCCCGAAAAACGGTGCTGTAAAGCAGGAAGTCTCGACGCCCAAGAGACCGCAGTTTGCCAAAAAGAAAGTCACGGCTTTAACAGTGCATCGATATGCCACAGATAGTGAGAACACGGCTTCGGAATCTGACGTGGGCTCTGACCTTGCTGGGCAGCGCGGAGGAGATTACCATAGTGAGAGAGGCCCTGCGTCCACTACTGAAGGTGACAGCGACCAAACTTTGGGAGCATCTGTGTCGAGTCAACTGAATAATTTGTAACTTTGCAGATCTCGGTTACAAGTTTAACTTTGCAAAATCGCACATTGCAGAGTACACAGTGTTGTTTTTGGGCTGCGAGCTCAACAATGAGGGAAAGGGTTTGGCTCCTCACTTCCTGGAGAAATGCGCCCAGTTGCGCTCTCCGACAACACTGAAAAAATTACAATCTTTACTGGGCTTCTTACATTTCGGGAGAACATACATTCCGGTATACGGCCAGCATATCAAGCCTTTGCATGCTTTGATACAACCATCTTTTTCCAAATCATGCTGGCTGCCTGAGCATTCAGCTATACTGCAATCTTTGCAAGCTGATCTGCTCGCTTCTGAATATTTACAGACTCGTGATAACCAAACCAACCTGGTGATAAGAGTTATCCCTGGGACGGTAGGTTTCACGTACCTAACTTTTAATGAAGGAGATACAGTACCTATTGCTTACAAGTCACACTTGTACACTTCGGCTGAAATGCGATTTTCCACTGTGGAGAAAGTTTTAACGTCTATGCAGATGGCAATTCTCAAGGAACGTGCCCTGTCACAGGGAAAACGCATGTTGGTCGTTACCCCGTGTCCTACCTTGGAGGCAGTTACGAAAGCCAGTGTACCAAATTCCAAAGCTTTGCACCCTTGGTGGATTCAATGGACTGCATCCTTGACATCCCAAGATGTCACGTTTATTTTTGACGCCACTTTACGGTCGCAGGAGTACTTGCAGTATGAATTTGTTCATCCGGCTCCTTTAGCAATGCGGCCTTTGGAGAATTTCCATTGCATCATTTACACTGATGGTTCGGCGCAGGTTGCGCATGGCTCTAAACATGCCTACGTTTCCGCGTGCGCCATTGTGGTCGGTGCCATGGTGAACGATGAGTTCAAGTCCAGTGCTGTGCACACGCAGACACTAGGGGACTGCACCCCACAAGTAGCAGAACTTCGTGCTCTGATGCTTGCATTAGAGTACGCTGATCCTTGTGTGATGACTTTAATCGTAAGTGATTCTTACAACTGTGTCCAGTCTTACAATGAGAACTTGATCTTTTGGATTCAGAATGAATTTCGTGATTCCAAGGGTAGCACAATAAAATATAAAATGATCTGGGTCCGGGTGGCTGAACTTAAGGAGAAGTTGCCACTTGTGTTTGTGATTCATACTCTTGACCACCAGCGTGTCGGAGTCCAAGCTGTCGGTAACTCGCTTGTTGATGAGGCGGCGAAGTCAGCAGTATCGAAATACTTATTCGCAGCAGTTACACAGTCCAGAAGTAAAATAGATGATGACATCTTGGCGGCTCTAGCTGCCACTGAGAAGGGAGGTAAATATCCTGCGGGGTTCCCTTCGAAGTACATATACCACTTAAGTCCCGATAAGGTTCCTTATTTGAAAATTCCTGGTGTTGGTGAACATTTGATTCCCAACATGGATCGTAGGGCTACGTTGATTACAGCGGCGCATGAAGGTGTGGCGTCTGCGCATGTGGGCGTCTCAGCCACTGTAGCTCAGCTACAACAAAGGTTCTGGTGGCGGGGACTGTACAAACAGACGCGCGATTATGTCCTTCAATGTGACATATGCCAGCAGATTAAGCCTTCGAATATTGCGCGTCCGCCTCAGACACAGTTGTACATATCTAATAAACCACTGGGTTGCGTTTATTTAGATCACTGCGGTCCTTTTTCTTCTGATACTGCGTATAAATACATCTTAGTAGCAGTTGATTCATGCACACGCTTTGTGTGGGTATGGCCCCATCGCAGCGCTGATTCACGGACTGTCATAAGAGATTTGCGTGTCTTTGTAGGGAATTTTGCCTGTGGTACCTTCCATTCGGATCAGGGTCCGGCTTTCGCCTCTAAGGCGTATAAGGATGCTATGATTTCGTTGGGGGTCCAAGTCAAGTTTTCATCTCCGTACAGACCTGAGGGTGATAGTGTAGTGGAACGAATGAACCGTGACTTAAAGTAATCTTTGACAGCTCGAGTTATAGGCACTGGAAGAAACTGGTTGGCCCATCTCAATGGCATGCAGCGTGCTCTTAATAATCTCCTTAGAAGGTCTCTGGGTGGGCGGACTCCATACGAAATGCTCTTTGGTATCAAGATGTTTGTACCTGACCTCGACGGGGGGGACTGCGTGGCCCAGGCGTACATGAACATTGCAATGTTTTACAGGATCTACAAAAGACCAGAGACAGTCTTGCTAAGGAACATTTGCCCTCCACATCGAATGTTGCGTTGCAGATCCCGGTAGTTGGCTGGCTACCACAAGTTGGAGAACTAGTTCGAGAGAAGATCGATAAAAAGAAAGAATTTGGTCCTTCATATCGAGCTCCGGTTCCAGCTCTTGGAGTGAAGGCCACAAGAACAGTCATTTTACCACCGCTTCCAGGTCGTAAGGAAAACAGATTTATCTCTATTGACAATATCAAGTTACACAGGGTGGCCGATTCTTCATAGCATGACACCGGCGGTCTCCTGGCCTTCGATTGTGAGAAATTCTGTGTTGACCATTACTTTTAATACTGAACCAGAGGTGGCCCTCGAGATGCCTGTTGTTTCCAATCCTTTAGTAAGTACTTTTCCTGTTAATGACAATGATGACCTGAATTACACCTATCCAACTGATTTATCAATGCCCGATTTGCAGACTCGTTTGGCCACCAAAATCCAGATTCTCTTTTGACTCTGTTTCAGTACATTCGAAACAACCCTCACGTTTTGCAATTTATGCCACTTTATTTAAAAAAAAATGTTTGATTCCCCCTTGGACATATATTTGGGTAATACTTTTTTCAATTTATCTTTTTATGTCAATTGGGTTTGTGTTTTATTTTTTCCGTCTTATCGATGGACATTTTGTCAAAGAGAGAACAGGAATTCGGAATCTTTATGGAACGTTGGCCCCACTTTCCTCATCACATTCAGCACACAGACTGAGAAGAGACTTGAATGCTGTTAACATCACTGCTTGGGCTGTTCTTGATGGGATTGTGTGGGATGCGGTTAGATTTCAAATCCATGGCCCCACTGAAGTGATTAATGTTCCTAATGTGCTTAGAGTGAACATGGGGGATGTAGTGACACAAAACATACGTTCCGCTGATTGGGATATTCAGGCCGTGGAAGCATTATTCTCTGATTTGAAATATTATGCTGCCTTTGATGCTGAGGATTTATATTTAGATTCTGTTAATTATGGTGATTTGTTTTGCTTTCAACATTTTGGTAATCATTTTCTGCATAGAACAAGTTCCAGGAGGGTTACTGTAAATTGCACTCAGTGGGAACATTGCCCAGCACCGTTACAAGGCAGCTCGAGTACTTTTTTGAAGAAGTACACTTATTTTACCAACTTTAATCAATCAAGTCCTGAGTCCTTTTATTTTAAAATGACACAAAAGCCCATGTCCAAGGTTAGACTTACCAATACTAAATTGTTGTATTCGAAGTCCTTTCTAGACAAATTAGCTGTTGAGGGCTATGAGTTATGGAAGGAAACGATTGACCTTAAATCAGTTTGGGGTTCTAAAAGTTGGCCGGTACAAGGCACTGAGGCTTTGCACCGTGCATGTCTCATCCCGAATCATATGTTGTTTTTAAATTCAACTATTTCACAGACAACATGCTTTGGCTTGGCTGCTTCAAAAAAATTGAATACCCCTATTATTCCTGATTTGGAAGAATATTCCGGTTGGGATAATTGCACTAAATTATCCATTCAAGATTTGCAAACATTGTTGCATAATTCATCCTTTAACATATCCAGTTTGGATCCTAAGGGTTGGCTGTTGTGGCAAAGGAGCTCTGATTCTTGCCAACGTTGCTTTCTTGGGGTAACTGAAGGTTTTACGCAAGTTAGTCCTGATCCCCGTTTTGATGCTGGTCATACTGTCACCACTTACTGAGTGGGCAAATTATGTCAGAGTTGGCTACAACATTCAACTTTGGCTGCAGTTAAACTACATCTGTCCCAGTTAAATGATAATGTTGATTTAAATGATTTTATAAAAGGCCCGGCTAATGGTAGATCTAAACGATGGATTCATGCAGTTTACAATGAAATCTGGAAATTTTCTCAAATTGAGGCTGCTAAACGCCTAAGGGCAATTGACCAAGCTAATTTGGAAAAGGTGCTTCCAGTTGTCGATAACAGTATTAACATGCTTTCTTCCCGAATTTACACGTTGAATAATATTGTTTCTTCTGTTGTTGACATTGTAAATGATGAGGTGTCTGTATTATACCATGGTCAAAATCAATTGCGTTCTGTAATGCAATTTGCGTGGACCCTGCAGACACTTAAAGCTGGTCATGTGCCCTGGAGGTACATGAACGTGTCCTCCCTCTTTGCCCCATTTAATTTGACTGACAAACAACGCATGCTTTCAATGCGTGACGCATCATTTTCTATGTTACATATTGAAAGGTTAGAATCTTTACCGTTCTCTGTAGCTGAGGCCACTGTTGCAATGTGGCTTATCCATGGATTAATCACATTACCATTCGCATTGTACAAATTTACTAATTGTATGCGGTATATTGCAATAGGGCGATATGAACAACTAGGTAGCACATTCCTCCATGAGGCATGGCCTCTACCATACACATACAGATGCCTAAAGGATGAGAAGGAAGTGAATGTTAATGGAGAAGAATGCACACCATCGCCTGACCGTTCATTAATATGCAGACACATCCAGTTACACGGGTCTTGTAACCAGGACCGGCCAAATTTAGCCTGTGTTTTAAAAGGCACACCAGTTTCCGCAATAGTTCCCACATTCACATTATTGACGAATGGTAGTTATTTGCTTTTAAATAACGAAGAGTGTTGTGGTTTATTTATCGGTATCGCTTATGTGGTAACAGTATCAGAGCATGTGGTGTGTTGCAAAAATGTTCTGTATCATCCTACTCATGGGAATTCAGATGTTTCCATCTGGCCGCTCATGCCAACCATGAGAGCAGAGTTCAATGGAATGAGTAGAATAAGAGCCCTATTGTCTCAAAAGGAAGTGGCCCTGAGCTTGGCCCGAGAAACCTTTGTCCTTCACATAGCTAACACATGCACAGAGGTGCAGGCACTTTTAAATACTGACTTGCCGTTTCATTTTTGCAAGCTAGTTCATCAAATCTTTAATGCCTCCTCCACGTCTGGCCTCGCTCACTTTTTTAAAATAGTTAGCAGTGGTCTTGTGACTTCCTTTGAGAAAATATTTAGTGTCAAACCGCGTTCTTTCATTCTATATCTTCAAGTCTGTTTGGTGGATTCCCTGTTTTGCTAGCATTGGCTGCAGGCGTTTTAATAATATTTTGTTTCATTAAACATGGATGCCTGTCCTGCGCTAGGAGCCGCTCAGCCCCTCCTGACACTATTTCGTAACCGGATGCTTGATTACTATGGCACCCTGCCGCTTGCGACTTTAAGCACGGCATTTGGATTATCATTTCGATTTTCATATTTCCCATGTGTCCAGCCTGTGCTTCATTGCCTGTGCTGCGATTTCGACGGGGCCCTTGATTTGTGTCTCTGCTTGACGGTGTCTCCTGACGTCGATTTTAATCATCTGATGAGCCCCGTAGTTGCTCACGAGTTGGTTTGTTCTGGCGAAAGGATTATGGCCTTGCCAGCGATGCATGGACTAATGGGTCATTGGGACATACTCGCAGCAGCGCATGAATTTTTGGCACATAGCTTTCTTGAGAACCCACCGAGTTGTCCTCTGATGGTGCTAGAGGATCCAGTGCTGGAGGAGCACCTATGTTTTTTCCCACTACTTATTTGGATGGCTGAACTGTTTTCGGATGATGACAGTGATTTCATGTTGGAAGCTGTTGCTGCATATTTTGCATATTCTGTCCAATCATGAGATGCCTTGGAGACTTTGCTTATTTAGGCACATGCCTGTTTGTATTTTATGGAAGGTGCCTTTTTTCTTGCAAACCATTGTTTTTTTTACGCCTTAGGCCTATTACCTTGAACTGTAGGGGCCATGCGTTGAATAGTTTTGATAATTTTGTTTGGCCACTATAGGCATTCATATATATATTTTTGAAATTTAGCTTAACTCATCTTTGTTGAACTCTGCTTTCATGTTATGCCTCCGTTCTAGTGTTGGCTTTCCTTATTTTTGACCGTGCTCGGATCATTGGGGGGGGTGTCATATAGATACTTCTTTGCTATATACTGTGTTAAGTTAGCATGAGCTTATTAAATGTTTAAACGCCATTTTTCATTTTGACTTTAGTTTGCACACAACACATATTTGTTATTATAGCTTTCAACCTAGAAGAGCGATGTGATGTACTTGAGAATAATATGTTTTTGCTCTGATATCAATTTTGCTTGGTACACTGTCTGCACAGTGAGTGCTGAAACCTCTAAGAATAAATCGAACACAGTGTTGTTGTGAGGTCTGATCTTCGCACCACTTTAGACATAGCCAACATCGGGCTATAAGCGGGTTTAAGATAGAGTTACTGGGAATGCAAGAACACACTTGATGATGCCACGCATACAGAGAGCTGGTGGAAGATGATGTGATCCTCTGCCACTGAGAGTTTGAGGTATGGGCCCACCCTGCTAAAACCCAAAAGAGACCTTCATAGATATAATATATTATACTAAATAGGGAGGGTGAGAAATAGGTGTTATTAATTCCTATTCATTTCAGCATTATAATATGCTATCACGGTTTGCTTACTATGGACTAGTAACTATGCTGATAACTTTGATTCTTATAATATGTTTGCTTGTATTATATTGTATTATATAAGATACTGCTTTTGAGAACCTTGCATTAGTAAATAAATATTTCAAATATGCACGTGTCCTCTTTTACTCCACGTTCTGGTTTGAAATGATTATAGAGCGAAAGAGTGTTCATGTGTTCCACGATCCCTGAGGTAACCTAAGTTCATGTTCTGGTTTGTCTAAGCATTGGGAGTTTGTTATGACCAATGAGACACTGTAGCTAGCTCGGTAAGGGGATTTTGGGTACTGAGGTGAGTTTTGGGTCATCCTAATTCACTGAGGTTCGAGATCTCTATGCACAATTCTGCAGGAGAACGGAATCCCTGCTACAGAAGGCCCTTTTTCTTGTATCCAATGCCAATTCGGATGCAGCTCCCTTGGTAGCATGACGGCCTCATCAGGTAACTCACCCCCTCCAATCTCTGTTCCAAAACAGTCTCCCCTCTCTCACTGGAACCAGGGAAAGAGCCTAACAAAGGATGGAAGAGGGTTTTATGTAATGTGAGATCCCTCCCCAAACATGCTATAGAAATTCCTGACTGAGACTTGGCTCAAGCACCATTCTAGCCCTGCAATCACTTTAGCGATCCTGCCTTGTTACAGGCTATATAGGGTAGACAGACCATCAAAAGTGGGTGGTGGAAATGCTTTAATACAGAAGGAAGTTATTGCAGTTTCAATACTTGAGCAATGCAGCACCATTAATATAGAAATCATGGTCTTCGGCATTGACTTACACCCCCAGCTTAGCTGGAAAGGTGCCTTAGTATATCGGCCGACCGGTTCGCTGTCAGACTTCTCTATCCAGCTTTCAGAAATTATCGCTCTAACACATTTTTACTGTTGGGCGACTTTAATGTGCATAGTGAATGTGAAGCACTCTCGGACACATTGTTGCTCCTGGCAGACCTAGCTATCCTTGGCCTCACAAAGCTCAATGATGGCACAACTCATTCAGCGGGTCACACACTGGACACAGTTTTTTGCCCATCTCTTATGCTGATGACACTAAGCTTCTCTTCTCTTTTGAGAAATCTTCTTCCTGGGCCATGTCCACCTTTTCGGAAGGAATGGCTGCTATTGCAGAATGGATGAAAATTAAATGTTTACAGCTTAATGCTGGTAAAACAGAAATAATGCTCTTTGGAGACGTTTTTCTTCTTTGGTCCGCAAATTGGTGGCCAGCAGCGCTCGGCTCATGCCCTAATCCCAAATCCTTAGTCAAAAACATGGGCATTCACCTTGATCGTGCGATAACATTAAAGGAGCATATCACTCACACTGCTAGCACTTGCTTTTATGTGTTTGGTCTGTTACGCCGAGTTTTTCCTCTCCTACCAGACTACACACAGAAAAGCTCTCATTCAGACCATTGTTATGAGTCATCTCGACTATTGCAATGCTCTCCTGGTCTCTGCCAATGAGTAATCCCTCAGCAGGTTACAGGTGGTTCAGAATACTGCTGCACAACTCGGTAAGAACTCTCCATTCAAAACCCCGTCCCTCCCCCTACTACGAAAACTTCATTGGCTTCCAATTCGCAAGTGAGTCAAGCTTAAGGTTTGCTGCACAGTCTACAAAGCCTTACATAACAAAAGCCCATCCTATATTTCTAGGAAGATTAAGCCCTCCGTTCCCTCAACAACTCTAAGGTCAGGAAGCAAATCCCTTTTACATATCCTCAGAATTAGGAAAGCAAGATTAGGTGGTAAATCCTTTTCTTACCTTGCCCCCCTCTATTGGAACCAGCTGCCCAGTCATTTGAGGCTCTGTCCTGATAACCTTCGCTTTAGGAAACTTCTCAAATCCACTTTGTTTTAAACTCCTTTTCTCAGCCTGCCAGCAGCTCTGTCCTTAGCGCAGAGATACCCCTCAGGTGGTGATTCGGGCGCTCTACAAATCCATAACAGATATCAAAAATAAACTTGTAGAATTAGGGCCAAGAAACAGCCCAGCAGAGTAAAACCCCATAGAATAGAGGTAAATCTCATCCGATATTAGGCCAATAACACAGCACTGTACCTCGTCACCGCGCCTAGCAATATTCAAACAGAACTAGATAGAATGCACAGGCGGGGCACCAGAGGGGAGGATACAGCTTAGCCCAGATACTTTCCAGATTCTTGGAGGTAGCAAAGTCACCCACCAGTGCACAAACGCATCTGCTCCCACTTCCATCTATGGTCTCAGGGTGGCGCTTAATCTCTCTACTTCAATAACAGATGGACGCCAGTCATGGAGTCCCAGTGTAGAGTCATCTACCTTGATGATAAGAAGGGAAATTAATCTTAGAGGGGAGGGTGTTGTATTTGCATTTTCTATGCTCGTTATTTTTCCTTCTTCCCTTCCCTTTTCACTGTATTCTGCATTTTACAATGTATGTTCCAATTCCATCTGGCACCTTCTGGCTGCTGCCAAGCAATTGAGTCAGTAACTCCGCCTCTCATTGCTGGCCAAATGCAAATTGTTGCTGAGCTGCTTTTATGGAATAAATACTTTGGAAACCATTTGGATCACTTTTATTTGTAACAAGTGGCGACAAGCTGAGGAGAGGAACACTCCTGCCAACATGTTTGCAGCAGCACAGGAGTGGCGTGTTTCTGAAACCCATTGAAGACTATGTAAGCCGCTGCAGGGCATCGTTTTAATTACAAGGAGCTAATTTCATTTAGAAGAAATCACCTCTTGAAAACCTGCCATTGGAAGACCCACTCTACTTAGTTCACTGTATTTTCAACACTTTTGAGATGTGTATACCTTCGGTTGCAATAAGGAGCGGAGAGCCGATGGACAAGCGCTCTACTCTTTAAAAAAAAAATACTTTGGAACAAGGCACCTGACACGCGAGAAAGAACCTTCTTCCCCAAGGACTCCAGAAGTCTTCCATCTACCACACGTAAGGACTCTGACACAGGATTCCAGACTCCTTCCCAGAGCATTGTATTTTCACCGTACGAGAGCATGTCACGCACACAACGTAGTGACGTAGCATGCAGCGTGGAAGCCATTTTGGATCCTTTAAAGTTCAGGTTTCCATGACAACGCTGTTACGGAGCATTATTACGAGGCACACAGTGAGACAATTCATTCCCAGCGCATATCTAATGGTCAATGATGTACACAGTGTAACACATTTCATCCTTTACTGCATCACAGGGTAAACTAACACGTGCACACTGGTGATTACCAGTGTGCTTTGAGCTCATGAACTCTCAATACAAGTAAGTTGAGTTTTTTTTCCTTTTTCTTGACCTTGGGGAAACTTCCATCTTCCTTCTTAAGACTTATTTTCACATTCCAATTCCTGGTGCATTTTTATCAAGTTAGTTCGACTCACTGTGTGTGCGAAGACTAATTCTCTATATCGTTCAAAAACTAGAAACATGCAATTTGATCCTCCTGACAAGTTCTTACAAAACAAGGGAGATCCACCAATCCCTTGAACGGGGTGGAAAGAAGAATTTATCATTTATATGAAGGCTATTGATGGGGAGCGCATGGGGGCAGAAAGAAAGAAGAGTATATTTTTGCACTGTTTGGGCTCTGAAGGCCAAGTTTTTTTCAGAGCTTTGCCTTAAATTGCTCCCAATAATATTGAAGGTGAAGGTACCAATGTGTACAAAGAGGCCTTACAAAAAATGAAACAGAGATTCAAACCAGTCACCAATATAGCCCTCAACAGATACAAATTGTAAACAAGAGTTCAAAATGAAAATTAGTCTTTTGATGAGTTTTAACTGCCTTGAGATCTTTAAATTTACTGTGCAATTTTGGCAATATATGTGACTAAATAATCAGAGATGAGATAATTGTTCACGTAAAAAATAAAAAGACACAAGAACGACTATTGGTATTAGGAGATCTAAAGTTGTCTGAAGCTTTATCCACAGCCAAGGGTTTAGAACAATTCCAGAAATGGATGCTTACTGTAAAAAAGGCTAATAGTAGTAATACAGATACAAGTAAAGAGATGTGTGCCATTAAATGCCTGAAAGTTCAGCGGAATGAATATTTGTCCTCAGGATCAAATACCTTTTGTTTCAATAACTATGGGGGTTTCGAAAGATTTGACAGAAATGAGAAAACTGGTACATGTTACAGGTGTGGTAGCAGAACACACATGGCTTCCTATAGAGGGTGTCCTGCATTCAATAAAGAATGTAGGAAGTGTGGTAGAATGGGGCATTTTGCCTCTGTCAGTAAAGACCTAAGAAGTAATGTCACACCCACACGTGGTAAACTATCTTGTACATCAGAGAGAAGCGCACAAGCACACAAGTGTGAATGTTGTACTACTACAGAGAAGAACAAAGGTTTTGTAGTTTCTCTTTCTGAAATAATTTCTAGTATGAATGATTCTGACCTCAGAGACATTAAGAGGCCCCCCATGTGTATGGTTGAAGTTGCTGGTGTGGTCTTAGATCTCTTGGTCGATTCAGGAACCCCATGGACTATTATTTCAAAAGAGTACTTTTCAGATAAACTAAGTAGTGTGTTAGATTTTACTAAAATAATACCGTCTGACTTCATTGCAGAGAGCTATGATGATTCCAGAATAGATGTGGTAGGTTACTTTGAAGTTAGTCTACATTTCAAAACAAGAATGACTTCTGTTAAATTGTATGTTGCTGTTAAAGGGATGAATGTCCTAGGATGGAGGGATCAATGGAAGTTGGGCATTATCCTTAATCCCTGCTCTAAAGAACCTGTAATTTTAGATGAGAACCTGAACCTGTAATTTTAGATGAGAACCTGGCTATAGAAAACATTGCTTCCATTACTTCTGAGGAGAAAGAAAACTTGGTAAAAGAGAGATTTAAGGATGTATTTTCAGATATGTTGGGTATACTAAAAGATTATTCCCATACAATCAAACTAACAAATTATGTCATACTTGTAAAACTAAAATTGAGAGGTGTGCTGTTAAAAGTCAGGGAAGAATTGAAGAATATGCTTGATGATTTGGTATCTGAAGGCATCATTGAGCCCTTTGATTCAGCTGTATGGGTTTCCCCCATTGTTTTGGTACGAAAACCTGACAAAAAATTGAGGGTCTGTGTTGATCTTAGAGCATTAAACACAAGTATTGTCGTAGATTGTTACCCACTCCCCAACATTAATGAAGTGGTCTCAATGCTAGAGGGTGCCAAGGTATTCTCCACGTTGGATCTCAGATCAGTGTAGCATCAGATACCCCTTCCCGAAGATTCCAAGATGCTCACAGCCTTTATCTTACCTCAGAGTGTATAACAATATACCAGGATGCCATTTGGATTGGCGTCTTCAGCCTCCATTTTTCAAAGAGTTATATTCAATATTTTCAGGAATGCAGACAAATTTGTTAAGTGCTTCGAAGATGACATCTTAATTTTTTCAAACAGTGAGGAAGAGAATCTGAAACACTTAATGGAAGTTTGTGAAAGATTGAGATAGAATGGCTTGACTCTTGTTGGAAATGGCCCCTTTTGCAGGGTTATCCCCAAACTTTTTGCTTCTTCCTCCCTTGTTTTTCCTGACCTTTGGTTGTTGGCAACAGGACTCTGGGCACTTTACCACTGCTGATCAGTGCTAAAGTGCATATGCTCTCTGTATAAATTGTGATTGTGATTGGTTATGCATGGTTGGCATATTTGTGTCACCAAGAAGTCCCTAGTAAAGTGCACTGAGTGTGCCAGGGCTAGTGATAACAAATGCTACTAGTGGGCCTGCAGCACTGATTGTGACACCCACATGAGAGTAGCCCTAAAATGGTGTCTCAGGCCTGTCACTGCAGTGCCTGTGTGCAGTCTGTGAACTGCTATGTCCTACTGGTCAGTGTCCCCACTGACCAGGCCGAACCCTTCCCTTTCTGTACACATTGGTCACCCCTATGGAAGGCCAAAGGTACCCCCTTGGGCAGGGTGCAGTGTATGTGAAAGGTAGAGCATGTACTTGTGCAGGTGACATGCTCTGGTAGTGAATTAGAGCCATTTTCGTTTTTCACTATTGTAAGGCTATCTTGCCCCATAGGCTATCATGAGGAATGCCAGCTACAGTGGCTACCAGCTCATCTTCCCGTAGGAGCAAGATAGGACATACAAGTCTGGTATCCCTGAACTCAGAATTTAATAACATATCTTTTAGGAAAGGTTGTTTTTAAATCCTGTGTCTTAGAACAGCACTTTGCTGACCTTTCTGTGTGCCTTGGCCTGTTTGTGAATTGTCTGTCAGGTTTGATATTGACAGGGGCTGGGAGCCCCCAGGAGGCTGGCTGAGTCAGCCCTAGGCTGAATGACTGCATCTGCATCTTGAGTAGTGGGAGGGGATAGCACCTGGGCCTGAATAGGGCTGTACCTGCTTTCTACAATGCTGGCTCCACCTCCTGCTGGGCGGCTGACGACCCTGCCCCTCTCCCTGAAAGGTAAGGAGAGGCCAGGAAAACAAAGTGCTCAAGGAACACCCAGAACTGGTTCACACTGTGTTCAGAGCCCTCCTGCACAAAGGGATCAAAGACTTTTAGGGGTATAAGTACAGGACCCCTGACTACAGAAAATTAGATAATCCTGGAATCAAGAAGGAACCTCTGCCAAGGAGAAAGCTGAAACTGAAGAAGGAAGCCTGTCTTGCTGTTGCTCTGCTGGATTGACCTGCTGTTGCTCAGCTGCCAAGGAGAGGGAAAGGACTTTGCTTTTGGTGCTGTGTCCCCTTGCCTGAAGGAATCTCCAAGGGCCTGAGAAGAGCTGGCTCCCTGTTAAGAAGTCCCAGGAACAAAAGGACTTCATCCCCAGATTCCATGAACTCTGCTGAGAGAGTTCTGTCCTTCCTAGAGTGCTTGGGCCAGTTGTGGTGCCTCTGGAAGTTGTAACTGGGTTGGGAAGCTGGAAACCAAGCTTTTAAAGACTTTCGGCAAGTTTTGTCGCATCGCTCGTTCGCTTGCGGAGAGCACCCCGTCAGTGCTAGGAAATTCCTGCAGTTGTGAAGGTCTAGATCGTCGCAGCGCCTGTTGCCGCTGCCAGAGTAGTTCGATCTTTCATTTTTTCGGGACGCACCAGACACGTGCGGGAAGATTACCATCACTGCGAGTGTCATCGCAGAGCCTGTCGTCGCTGGGTGAGATCGCCGCACCGCTTGCTTGCGGACCGCATCACGTCGCTGTGAGTGTCGTCGCAGAGCCATCGCATCGAGGAGCTGCGAGAGGAAGATCACCGCTCGCCCGCGCATCGTCGCCCCGGAGATCATTGCAGCCCCAAAGATCATCGCATTGTGCCTTTGCAAGCTTTTTCTCTACGGAACCTCCGCACCGGAATCCATACAAGGTATCGCATCCCTCCCCATGCAGACCAGAGTCACCGCAACACGCCTGCTACATCCAGCGGGCTTGTCGTATCGCCTCCCCAAGGTCTCAGGAGTGACGCATCGCTTGTTTTCCAACGCACCAGCTTCTGTTTTGGAACTTTGTTGCATTTAAAGGTACGGTTGGCTCAACGTGACGCAACTGTGAACTTTTCACGCAACTGTGGATTATTTTATCGCAACTTTAAAAACTCTTTTGAAAGCATAATCTTGAACTGTGTATGTTGGATTTTTGTTGTTTGGGTCTTGTGTAGTTTAGAGTAAATACCTCTATTTTTCTAAACTGTTGTGGAGTCAGTTTGTGGTGTTTTCACTGTGTTACTGTGAGTGTTGGTACAAACACTTTACACATTGCCTTTGATAAGCCTTGACTGCTCGTGCCAAGCTACCGAGGGGGTGAGCACAGGTTATCTAAAGAGTGTCAAGGAGTACATTCTTAAGCGATGGCCAAACAAAAAGAATTTGTCTGCTCTCATGTCCATGTTCAAAGTGTCTGAAGAATTGGAGTTAGAGGGAGAATTAATGTACAAAAATGGGAAATGTGTACCACCCTTCCGAGTACGAAAATTGATCCTAGAGTTGGCACACAAATCCCATCCTGGCATATATGCCATGAAACGTTTGGTCTGAAATTATTCCTGGTGGCCAGGGTTAGATCGTTTTGTTGATCGTATGGTCAGAGAATGTGTTTTTTGCATGAGTTGCGAGAAAATGATGAGACTTAACGTACCTCTGTTAAAAAGTTCAGAGTGGCCAGATGAACCTTGGAAAAAAGTGGCTTTCGATATCTCTGGCCCCTTCATGTGTCTACCACATGATTTCTCTACGCATTTGTACTTGTTGACTACCATTTCAAATGGCCAGAGGCGAAATTTGTTTCTAACTCCTCCACCAACATGGTTATAGAACTTTTCAAAGAAGCTTTCTCCAGAGAGAGTTGCCCTTCAGTCCTGGTGACTGACAATGGGATGCAACTTACCGCTTTAGAAATGAAAGATTTCCTAAAATGTCACAATATCAGACACCACACTATCTCAATATACGAACCACATGAGAATGGACAGGTCAAACGCTTCAATAGAGTGTTGAAGGGTTATGTGTCTGATTTGATCAAGATGGGAGGAAGTTGAAAGAACTCATTAAGAGAAAAATGTTGGTTATACCTTATTACCCCTCATGCCACTACAGAGGTTAGTCCTTTCGTCTTTTAAAAGAACGAGCACCATCCCCCCCCATATTGAAGACTCTGGGGCCCGGGACTCCATCTTCGGGCCCGAAGAACGAGTAGGTGCGAGGGGCCTCGGTGGGACCGGGCCCCCAAAAATGGACATGAGCGGCCGGGGTTGGGCTCCCCAAGCTGTAGCACTTACCTGGGGTACGGGTGGGACAGGACCCTCCAACGGAAGTCCCCAGCGGCCAGAGGCCCACATCGTGGCTCTCCCCAGAGCAATGGGAGAGCCGCTGTTCAAAAATGCAAGAAGTCCCATAATGCCTTGCAGGCCAGGACCGGCCTGCAAGGGAAAGCCAGCTTTTCCCTGCTTGTGGTGGCCCCAGGAGAATGGGGTCACCACCACACAGGTGCAAAGGTGCCGGAGAAGCTGCTGGAGAAACGCAGTCTCCCCCCAGTATGAAGAAAAGTCCCTCACTAAGTTTCTTGGGGACCTAAAATATTAACCCCTCAAGGGCTCAGCACAAGTGAACACCTCCTGGGCTGGAACTTTCGTTCTACAGCTGGGGGTATACTGAGAAGTGCATCAAGCAGTGAAAGGCTGAGCTGGGGATGTCTGGAGAAGGGCATCCCCTGGAGGTGAAGAGGTGTAATTGCACCAGAAATTTATTTACTAACGTTATTTCTTTTAGAGGGACTGAAATGTGTAATGTGAGGTACCTGTCTAAGTGGTTGTCTAAAGCACCGTGGTATTATGTTGCCAGACAATCCTGCTAGGGTGTCTGACTGTATATGCATAATCCTGTGCTTTCATCTGTGATGTCTTTGGGGGCTGTAATTGCTATGTATTCTAATGATCCACAAATGTGATGAGTACTGTCATTTTAAAGTGATGCTTAAACATTTATTCTTGTTGCTTTCCTTAGG
Organism: Lissotriton vulgaris; assembly: GCF_964263255.1. Classification (NCBI taxonomy): domain Eukaryota; kingdom Metazoa; phylum Chordata; class Amphibia; order Caudata; family Salamandridae; genus Lissotriton; species Lissotriton vulgaris. The sequence continues at coordinate 1,980,204,750 of NC_141689.1, forward strand.
TGAAGAACCTAGAATGCTAGCCCTTAAGATGTAAAAGTGTATACTTCATGGTCAGTAGGAAATGCTCAGTCAAGGTTGTGTGTCACCAAGGCAGGGTTACCTATTTTAAATGCTTGTTGAGATAATGGGGTGGGTTGCCACTGGGCTGGTGCCAGTGTTCAGGGCCCGCACGCCAGGTGATGTTCAACTAACTGCATTCGGGGCTAGATGATGTAAATTGGTGCATAGTATTGAGTAGTGTGTGTGTTTAATAAATGTATTCTTACTTTTATAAAGCAAAGTGCAGACTGGACAATCAATTATTGAGTGTTATTGCTGTGCACCTGTAATGGCTATTACTAGCCCACACCACCTCCCTTGAGTAATCCTCAGACTACTCTGCAAAGCTACCCTCTGAGAGTCAGGCGCTACAATTGGGTGTTTCGTCCCCAGTGAAGGACAAATGTAATCATGTTATTTATGTAGGCCTCACAGATGCTGCCTTGTTTTCCAACACATTGGTTTTCCTGGCTCCCCCGGTGGTTACTGGTTTGTGCACATCAGTGCTGCCCATTCTCATATTCATATTTTTTTTGTGTATTTTCCTACAAGTGGGGGCTTCCTGCTGTAAAAACATAGTCCTCAAATTTCAAATTGGGTAGAATACAAGTAACTAGGGAAGCTGTAATAGTAATGTAATAGTAAAACTGAAGCATGACAAGTCCCAATAATGTGGATGCCATGAGGTATAGGGTAAATTATGTAGTTAAAAATTCAACTAGAGGGGGAAATGGTTATATTGATGTTGATGTAATCAATGATACATGTGTGCATAAAAATGAAATCTAATCGCTGTTGTCAAAATCACCCAATGTGACCTCTCCATCAACCCCAAGTCAGAAATACATGGCCAGGCAGGCCCTGCAACTTAGCCCTGAGGCAACTGATTTACAGAACACAAGTGAGGTGACAAGTAACACGAAAAATCCAGATTAATCCCACAAATAAGCGGGGGCACTACACTGATCCTGGGAAATTGGTCCCATTAAAGAACATGTGGCCGGAGGGGCGCCCGTTCCCAAAACTCCATAAAATTAGATGCAAATGAAGTTAGGAACACTCAGCCAATCAGGACCCAGCAAACGCAGTGATCACGTGCTCCCCATGCTGGACATCTGGACAAGTTATCCACTGGCACTCATTGTGACCACACAATGTTGAGGCCCATCTGCCTTTGTTATCAGGTGAGAGTAATTTATAACTACATGACTAGGCCCACATTCCTCTTCCTAAAAAGGATCTATGAATTGTTTTATGATGCTCGTGGAAATGTATATATTGGCGCTCAAATTGATTGTACGTTGAGTCAGTCCTATTTCTGTGTGCTGTACTCCCTGTGCAGTGTTAATTAAACCAACTATTCCTGTTTTGCCAAATGCCACTTGCCTTTGTTTTTTCAAAGTAAATTCACATTCGAGCAATGCATCCCCAAATTAACACAATTAGGCCAAAGAAACACTCCAAGTAAATTTATATCTGTAGTGTTTTATTGTTTACTGAAATAAGCAACTATGGGTATGGTGGAGGTGAATGTCAAAGGATTGGGAGGAGGAGAAAAAGTTTGGGTTTGAGAGGGGATATCTGCTGTTTTCCAGTTCAATTTTGACTAGGTGTACCATAAGGACTGTCTTGAACAGGAGCTCCAGCATGCTGTAGGACTGTTTTCTGGATATGGCATTTTGTGGTACAGATGTAGCAAGAAAACTGATTGGCAGAATGTAGGTCTCAAGTAGGAATGTAACGATGAAGAATTTGGGATAAATGTAATACAATGTTTCATGGACCGTCTTATAAACACAAATCACTAGATTTAGAGACCTATGTTTTTGGGAACAACTTGCCAATCTGCGGTTTATGCAGAAAAGAGGATACTCTCAGCATGATGTTTACACTGAATTTGTTATAAGCATCTCACTTTGCTGTTTGAGTGATGGTCCAAAAATTCACACTGAAATATTTAAGATAAAATTGAAATCCAACCGCCTCCTGAAAATGATTGAGGCAGTAATCAGCTTGTGACTCCTTGAAAACATTTGTGTAGGTTGGGGTGGAGGCCTTCATGGAACTGCAGACGACCATCCTAGCATTCACATTAACAAAGTGCTTGCATTGTGACCCCATCCACTGAGGGACGAGGGCCACATCCTCCTGGAGATTTCTTTGTAAAACAGCATCAGTAACTTCTTCAACAAGCTAACTGACAACGTCTGCCCATGTTTTAGGTATCTACCAGTCACATTTGCTAAACGGGCTGACATCAGGTACATCAGAAGGGGGTCAGAGGGACATTATGCACCTCTAATTGTCAAGGCTCATATTACTTGAAAATTAATCTATACATTTTGTTGCACTCCTGCTCTGTATATTTGTGGCAGCTACTGTGGCTAAAATCATCAGATGAAGCTGGATACTGGAGATGCTGGGCTTTCCCTTTCTGTGAAGGCAGTATTTTAAGCTAAGACACAAGTTCTTATAGAATGCGGGGCCCGGCATGACACTTTTGATCCTTGCCCTATAAAAACCTTTAACCCATATGGCTCATACAGTTGGTGAACCCATTACAAAAACACCTTGTTACTTCCAAGCACATTGATCATATAACTTTTACTTATGTATTTTAATCTATTTAAATCAGGACATTACAAAGCTAATATTATCAGCATTTTTGGGAATTACAGTTAGAAACGTTGATGAGTCATGATTGTTGGGAAATTCAACAAGGACAAAGACACAGAAATTGTCACTGACCTGTAGAACATAAATCACATTTTTGACAATTAGGTTGGAGAGCTGGATTAGTTAGTGGTGGAAGGCTTTGTGTTTGATAGGAGTAATGGATATTCCAAAAGATTTGTCCTCTAGATGGACCAAGTGGGTTTTCATGGCCGTCTCAAATGTGTTTGGCCATAGTTTTTTTTTTTTATTGGCATTGCTCTGGTCGGTGGCAGAAGGATCTTAATGTGAATGGGGAAAAGGGAGGTCTTGGAAAGTTAAGAAAGGATGGCCCAGCGTGTAACAAATGAGATTTTGAAAGGTATGTGGAAGGGAGGTAACAATGAAAACATAAAAGAAAGAGACCTAGGGATAATTTGAGGCTTACTATATTCGTGTGCAGGTCAGATATATCAACCAGGTTCCTCCTGGTCAAAGATTTCACCATCTAGAAACTAAAGCCAACACAGGGTGTCAGGCAGAGGCCAACAACAGTGGTCCTGTCCAGGGCCAGTTTCCAATGGTTACAACTCTTTCCTCAGTTGGAGCTGGTGACCGCCAGAGAGCACCAGAGAGCTGTGATTCCAGAACGCCATTCTGGTCGAACAGGTTAACGAGAAACGAGAAACAAGCTGCCGGCTCAGTTTTGTCCGTGCGAGCCGTTGAAGCCCGTCGGAGTCCACCGGGAAATTGCTGGAGTCGGGGGCACTTTGGAGTCAGGCTCGCTGCTGGCACCTCCTTCACAGTTCTTGAGCGGCTGAGCCGAGTCGCGCCGCGCTGCCGCTGCAGTGAACTGAGCAGCTGTGAGAGCCGAGAGAGGACTTGGCTCTTGCTCCGGTCCCGTACCTGTTCCTGGTCCTGGAACAAAAGCGGGCCTGCGCTGTACTGTGCCGGGCCAAGGTGCTGCCATCAGTTTTGGGTTCTTCAAGTGTGAGCGACGGTGCAGCAGTGAGAGAACTGTTCGGGGCTCGCCAGGTCACTGCGTCCGGTGTCCTACGCCCGGAGCATATCTGTCCACCCCTTTCTCCACTGGATTCTGGATGAAGTTGGTTGAACTCCAGGGGGTGCAAAGCCGTGCGGAATCACCAGCGGGTAACTGTGTGGCACGGCGTGGGAGCACATTGGTCTGCATTGCCTGGTCTTGATCAGCTGGTCTCGCTGAACACGCCTGGTGACTGGGGAAAAGCTACGGGGATCCTGTGAGCCGGCATTGGACCGGCATTGAACCTGCTTTGAACCTGCTTGGACCTGCAACCGGAGCTATTGCTGCAGCAGAGTTGGGGGAGTGGAGTTGAACAGAGGTGAGTGCAGCGGCGGAAAGGACCGGAGACGACTGCGGGTCCCCAAACGCGACTCCCACCGTGATTCATGGAGTAGGCAGCTGATTCCCTAGACCTTCTAGATACTACTATCGACGACGCATCAGCAAAGGGGAGGTCAGTGGTCTTTCCAAATCCCCCTTATTGTCGGATTATCTTTACTCTGGATTCTGCACCTAACAACAGCCTGCCAGCTATTAAAATTAAAGCAGCCCCTGCAGCTCATTGTGAATCACTTATCTCTAAACCACAGGACAAATATATCGATCTACAGGTCAGCTAGCACCATAAAATTCTGTCCCCCTACTCCCTCTGGAGTGGTGTGCGATCACTTCTGACTTTTGACTTTTGATTTCTGACATCCCCGCAGTGATCCATCAAACTCAGTATGAGGTCAGGCATGAAAAGGGTCCAGCTCGAGACCAAGCCGAAGCCTAGAACCAAAAACAAGTTGAAAGCAACGCTGGAGATCGCATCGAGCACTAATGAAACAGAAATCGCTAAAGAAGGCAGCCCCCAAGGAGAACATAGTACGTCTAGCGATCAAGTCTCACCAGCAGCGATTCCTCGTCCTACTCTTCGACAACCGAATATTACATCAAAATTCAACTTTTTGAAGGATCCATTCTCCACCATTTTTTCGACCAGTGGGAAAATTCCGGGCCTCCAGGATTCACTTCTTCCCCTATCTAGGGTTGATCTGTATACTGTTCAATCCTTGGACCAAGCTAGTCATACTTCACCTCATTCTCCTATATTAGTCGACCAACCTGTACTGAGCACAGCGACAGCGAGAGAAACAGGGGCTTCGGCTGACGGGAAGTCTTCTTACATGGCCACGTGCACACCATCAGTGCCCCCGGCGGGAGACAGGGGGGCCACGTCTGTTCTCCATTCATCCTCCTCTGTTACGGATCTCAACTCTCCGCATGGACTAACAGTCTTGTCTCCATGTGAAATTACTCAGACACAAAAGCATCCTCCGCCCAATTTTATCATCAGCAGTGGCAGCGAGGTCTTACAATGGCAAGTAGCCTAAGCAGCGATGGTCCAGGAAACTTAAACAACCTGCCGACTGCAGAAAACAGTCACATAGGGCAACTGGACAGCAAAAGCCCCCACTCACAGCCCCCGAAGGATATGTACAAGACCAGCCAGGCCATTGCTAGGAGGGTGTGGCAAACTCACCACACCTTGGGAGTGATGGCCTCACCAATACAACCTTTTTGGGCTCTCAAGAATGGGCCGATCTAGTTGCTGCATACATCCCGTCCAAGGGCATTAATCCATCTCTGCCATTAGTGGAATCAATCAGCAAAATTCAGGCCGCCGAACGGGGCACAATCCAGGAAGGCATTTTCTCAAATTCAACCTCCTTACTGAAGTCTTCACTGTCTTCAACTCCCAACAAAGGGGCCACTGGTATGAGGCTACCAACAAGATCCAAAGTGACAGAAGTATCAAACACATGGGACATCTTGCTCAACCCTATGCAACAAACTGTTGATACTCTCCATTTCCAATCTGATCAAATGGATTTACAGCTGACCCTACTTGACACCTTGGCTGTCTTTGTCGGGCGGATAGACGACAAACTCGGCCAGTTAAACTCGTTGATCAGTAGAGCTCAGCAGGAGGCAAAGTTGGCATGTAGTTGCGGTCCCATTATTGACAAACTTGCAGTACTTCCAGAAATTGAATCTTGTTTAATTGAAGGGCTGCCGAAAGGGACAATCGCAAGGCCTCAGTGCATCAATCCGGCTGAAACAGCCCTCCATGCAGTACCAACAGGAGGGCCAAATACATCAAACCCCTCTGGAAAAGCTTTACTGGTGTCGCCGTCTGGGTCTTTGGTGCCGGAACCGGCTCACATGTCAACTTGTTCCACTCCTCCCCCAAATGACAACAAGCCGCCCTTCAATGCGAAAGGGCGACATCAGCAGAAAAGGAAAGGCCGGAAAAAACTAACATTAACAAGTATGCCAGAAGTTTATCCACTCTTTCAACAAGGAAAAAGACCTGAACAGAAGGTCATGGGACCTAACACAGTAGGCAATCTTAGTAGCGATCCACTTTCAAAAAGCCCCAGTCCTTCCTCCAACGGAGTACATGTGATAGTAAATACAGGGGCTGCCACGTTGGAGGACGGCAGAGCCTCACCTGGCGAGAACATCGAGAAGCAGAAGATGATGGACAAGCATGTCCTTAACAAAGCGATCGATGGGATCCCCTTCACTTCACTTCGAACATTTCAGCCTGGAATGGTACAGTCAAATCAGATCATCGCGCCTGCACAGGATGATCCAACCATGTCCCTCTGCGAAAGGTCCCGCCCCACAGAAATGACGGAACCACGGCCCCTGACCCCCCAAACTAAGCTTACTTCCATTGTAGCAAGCACCACCACAGCTCCTTCTGTGCCTGTTCCATTAACTTTTCTTTCTGGAGACAATCCTATTGTTTTTTTGCCCGAGTCTGACTATAACAATCTAAGAACTCAAGTCCCTAACAACCAGACAACTGTTCCGATGCATGTTCATTAAAAGCTTCCGACTAGCATCCTTTTCACTCCTGAGTACCAATCAAAGGGCACATTTGACATCCTAAACAGAAGGAATCTGTTACGACTACATAACACCATACCAGCGCTAAACGATTTATCTTCAGCGGACCTGCTTTCTATAGAATTCATAAGAACTGACAGGTTGGATGGGAATGAGGCGACAAAAGCTACATGGATTTCGCCTGAAATTGCTGATAAAATCCTCGAAGAGCAAGGTCTCCACAAAGCATGGGGGATCAACACAGTTGTTTACTATAACACAGGATACCCGTTGCCCCTGCTTGAGAGGCCCAAGCAGCAACCACCTAACACAATTTCAATGACAAGGTCTGTGCTGAGGGACGCTCTGGGTCGTTCTCCAAAAGCAGCTCAGGCGTCACCTGTGGCGAATACCTCAAGGTCCGCCAACTCGTATCGCACGATTGAACATCAGCTTTTCAGAATAAGTAATACAATAGTAAATCCTCAATGACAAGGTTATCCAACAGAGCCTGTTCTGCACACAGACGCACAGCACCTGAAATTATGCTCGTGGAACATAAACGGGCTTAATAACAAAGCATCGGGTATTGTTTTCCTTCAATACGTGAAATCATTCGATACCATCCTTCTCCAGGAGACACGGCTGGAAGAGCCAGTTCATTTAGAGGGTTACACCTGCTACCATTCCGCAGCAATAAGGAAAAGCAAGTTTGGTTGTTTGTCAGGAGGCCTAGCAACTTACCTCAAAATATCAACTATTGATAATGCACGGGCTCTAACCACTAATTCCCCGGCCACAAACACAGTAGAGATATCACTTAACTTTGCGGGGAAAAAGAAAGAGATCCAACTGACCAACACTTATATTAACCCAAAAAACAAGAGACAAGAGGGGAAACTTCTAACGGACCATTTACATCATGTTATTACTACTGGAACATCAATAAACTTAATCTTGTCTGGAGACTTTAATCAATGCATTCTGCAAACAGTGACATTCAGGCCCAGTCATACCATTGGAATATACCAACCCAAGCATTTAGCAGCCAATGTAAAACATCCAAGCTTGCAAAGTCGTTATTGGAAGATCTGGAACATATGGGCCTAAGAGCTCTAAATGGAAGATTTCCTGACGACCCACCGTCTGTAGCCTCATTTATCTCAAGCAAGACAATCTCTACAATTGACTACACTTTAGTCTCCATCTCACTGTTCCATTATGTATTGCGCTTCAACTTAGGGGACAAGGTTGACAGCGATCATCGCCCCCAAGAAGTCATTCTAGGAGCCCTTCCTGAGGCCATACTTTCAAACCCAATGGGACCGCATGACAGCCATACTATAAATCTCAAACTAATTAAAACTTTGGTAGCAAATACTGTGGATGTATTACAAGCTGCAAAAAGCCAATTAAACAACGCAAACTACCCTTCTGGCAAAACAGTAGAAAGGCTGGGAAACATTCACGACTGAGTTTGCAACTATTTATTCAACAACCGTACGGCACTTTCCACTATCTCCACTATCTGCACCCGGTATCACAAGGAAGATCTCAGGCACCAAGAAAATGGCAATGAAATCCCACAAAAAAGAGATAAATAAATCTTTAAGGCAGCTGAAGAAAAGACCGGGAGATGGAATACTTTTAGCACAGCTTCATAAACATCGTGCTGAACTCAAAAAGTTGAAATGGGGAATCAAAAGAACCAACGATGAAGACTTCTGGGCAAAACTCCATTATGCTTCCAAGGCCAACAATAGTGCCCAGCTTTGGTCCATTATAAACAAATTGTTAAACCCGAAAAGTAATGGCATAACATCTTATATAACCAAATCGTCTTGGGAATCCTTACTTGAAGAACATTTTAACCAACAGGTTGCAAAAACAGGCAAACCTCAGGTTCTATTGGAGGGCCGACCATTACAAACAGTCTCACCATGTGTAGATGCCAAATTTGAACCTTCTGTGGTTCTAATTAGGAAATTAATTTCCGAAGGTAGAAAAGATGGCGCAGCTGGGACTAACGGAATCCCGCCGGACCTCTTCAAACTTGAACCGGAATATTGGGCTGATACGTTGATCCCACTCTATATGTCTGTTATTAACTCGGGGCACCTTCCTGCCTCATGGAGGGGCTCAATTATTTCCCTGATTTATAAGGTGGGGATAGAACACTCCCAAAAAACTACCGACTGATTGCACTCTAAGACATTGAGGCCAAATATTTTGCGGGCCTCTTACTGACCCAGTTGCGAGAATGGGCAACAAACCACAGCTTAACACCATCTAGCCAAACGGGATTCTGCAGAGACACCGGAACAACAACAAATTTGGTGTCCATTTCATTACTTATCGACAAGGCAAGAGCGACCAAACAGGCTCTTCACTTTTGTTTTGTGGACTTTAAGGCGGCCTTTGATAACGTTAACCGAGGAATCCTCTGACGGAAACTGGCCTCTTGGGGTATTCCCTCGTCCTTACTAAGCATGGGCGGAAAATCCGTTCCGCTCGCGGATTTTGCGGATTTTCGGTAAATTCGCAATCCGCGAGATTCGCGAATTTCCCGCAAAATCCGCGAGAGGAACGGATTGGGTCAAAAGTTCAAGCTGACTTTTGTAACTCTTTTTTGAATGGCGCCAGCAAGCTGCCAGAGCCATTCTAAAATAGTTACAAAAGTCAGCTTCAACAGGAAGCTCTAATAGATAAAGTAAAGCAGGTGCTGCTCAAATTCAGTTACACAATCATTAATCACCCCAAACTTGGGTGATTAATGATTGTGTAACTTAATTTGACCTTCAACTCCAGCACCTGCTTTACTTTATCTATTAGTGCTTCCTGTTGAAGCTATTTGCAGCTATTTTAGAATGGCGCTGGCAGCTTGCCAGCGCCATTCTAAGTGGGGCTGAGGGCAGGAGGGCACAAAAGTGGGACAGAGGGCAGAAGGGGACAAAAAATGAGTGGGGCAGAGGCAGAAGGGCACAGAAACGAGTGGTACGGAGGGCAGATGGGCTTAAAAAACGAGAGGGTGGCAGTGATTAACCAGCAAAAAAAAAAACGCAAAGCGCCTCGCGAACACCCGCGAACACGCAAAGTGCCCCGCGAACACCCGCGAACTTGCAAACATTTAAAAATCCGCAAATTTGAGAATTTTGCGGATTGCGAATTCGCAAATCCGCAAATTCGCGGATTGCAAATTCGCAAAATTCGCCAATGCCTAGTCCTTACTAAGTCTCCTGATCGAATTGCATACGGACACGTGGGTCCAGGTAAAGCTTGGGAACGGCTGGCACCTTTCTAGGCGTATTCCAACTACAAAAGGCCTAAAGCAAGGGTGTGTGCTAGCCCCTACCCTTTTCAATGTATTTACAGATGACCTGCCACTCGCACTAGAGGCTTGCAATACCCACGCCCCCCAGCTAGGGGGCAAAGCGCTGCCAAGCATATCTTATGCTGACGACGTGGTCTTGGTCAGCTACACGAAAGTGGGTCTTCAAAATCTGATTAACACACTTCATGGATACGCCGATGACAACTTATTAGAAGTCAATATCAACAAGACTAAAGTTTTGTCCATAACTAGGAACAAAACGCTGCACACCTGGTCCCTTGGCACAAAAGTAATCTCCAACTGCTTGGAATATAAATATCTTGGGATCATAGTTGATAAAGGAGGCAGCTATCTAAGCCAATTAGAGGCCATTAAAAGGAAAGGGTTGTTAATAACCATGGTATTGAAACAGCTAAAGTCCAACCTGACAGGTGAGACTCTACTGCCACTGCTTTGAGTCGCGAAAACTAAAATAGAGTCATCAATCACGTATGGCATTGAGGCTCTAAGAGGTACCGCCGCAAAACTTTTAGACACAACTATATCAAAGGCCTACAGACTTCTCTTTAATCTGCCATCCTACACGTCACAAGCACAGATTTGTTTGGAACTTGGTCTGATGAGCCAAACGCTTGCACGAAGAGGGTCATATATAAAGTGCTGGCACAAATAAGGAATTCTCCAGAAAACACCTTGAATCATCAGCTCTGGCAATACCTGATTAGCTCCTCGAGAACACCGGTCAAAAAGCATTTAGAGGAGTCCCTGATCATCACAGGTCTTAAAGAACTATGGGAGATTCCCCTATCGCATGCGCAATTTAAGCACGCAGTGAACAAGAGCCTAAAAAGACACTCGCATGTGGTGGATAAAGCCACCTTTTCTCACAGGCGTCACGCCTGGATGGCTCTGTGCACATACAAAACTCCGAGGCTCCAAACATATTTTGGTCCGGGATATGGCTGGAAAACAAAAGAAGTATTTTTTAAACATAGGCTAGGGATCCTACCTGCCATTCCACACTTACCACCGTGGCTGAGAACGAACTATGGGACCAGATGCCGGCTGTGCGGAACAGGAGTCGAAGATTTAGAGCATCTAATATGTACTTGCTCGAGGCTGAATGAGGAGAGAGTAGCTCTGTTAAAAACTGCCTTTAACGAACTGAGCATCTGCTCACGCAGACAAGCAGTCCTTGCTTGTTTCGATCCTGGTCTTCCGCCGTTAAATGGAAAGCTGGTGATATTCCTGAAACTAGCAGAATGGAAACAAACATGCCAGGTAGCTGCCTAAGGGGAATTAAAGGGCTGCAACCAGCCGCTATGAACAATATGCCCCCCTTGTTTTAGACTGGTTTTAAGCATTGTTATTTTACATCTCTCTTTTAATTCTCTTGTGGAGGCTTGTTTCAATGCATATTTTGTAATGGTTTTAATTAACCTAAACAATAAAGTACTTACTTACTTACAATGGTTACCTGGGCACTTCCAGGAGAAGGTTTCTTGTAGCTTGTTGGATCATTATAGTTTGGATGGGAGGACAGTCTCTTAACCCTTGGAGTCCACTTCTTTATACTGGGTACATGAGGGAGCAGGCCCAGTCCTTCAATGCTCCTCTCAGGTCACATACAGCATGTCCAGTCTTCTTAGGATCTTTTGCAGGTCAAGGAAGTGTTCTGAAGTGGTTGTCATGGAGGTTCCACAATAATGCCCGACACTAGCTAGTGAGTGGGAATGAAGCTTGGACACTGCCTAACCAATGGACAAACCCTAGATACGTTGACCATTTGCAAGATGGTAAAAGTCTTTGACCACAGTAAACTTGGGCTTTGAGGGCTGGGCATGTATGAGGGGAGTGTACTATAATAAAACTAGTGTCCTCCCACATGTAACACTAAAATCCAGTTTGAAGCAGCCACTGTACCTACAAGAAAGACAGACGTCTGGTAGGTCAAAAGCAGAGTCCTTCAGAAATGATTGGATCCACAAGATTTCTGTTGGCATCCTCTTCTCTCCAAATGTAAGTGTGCCATACGTGTTATATGTGCACCCAGCAGACCTGTCAAGCAGGATTTGACACTCAAGCACGTTTTGACACTGTAGTGTCAAAAGGGATGTTCACTGCCTCCACCCTTCTGTAGAGGTGGGCCTCAGCCAGGCCTACCAGTGCTAGCGGTTCGCCCTTCTCTGTACGCAAGTCCTCAGACAAGTAAATAGAAGTTGGCACGGAAACTAAAAGGTTAATGAAAAGATTTAATAAACATCATGAGGTGGAACTACATTCACACAACACCCTTCGGTAGTGTATGAAGTAGCACAAGGAGTAGAAGAACCATGGGTCTTTTATACCCACATAGGAGCTCAAAAGAAGGTGGTACAAACACATATAGGAGAGTTATATACATAAATAGTCATAAAGAAATGCACAGTCAACAGTAAGGAAGGAGATAGCAGTTGCTGACTCCGGTAAAATCAACCTGAGAGTTACAGACTAAAGCATGTGTATGAACAGTTACAGATTCCTCTGTGCATGTGCAGAGTGGCGGAGTATAGCTAGTCCTCTAATCAGAACACAAGGGTAAACGACAGAGAAAAAGGAAAAAGCACATTGTGAGCACATGGCAGACAAAATGGCTGCTGAAAACAAGATGGCTTCAGCTAAATGCTAACACTGATCGCTGTCAATTTTCTACAGTCGACCCTTTTAACATTAGCTGAAGACATTTATGATCTAGGATAGTCCTTGTATACATCTTGTATATCAATTCACATTAAATTATTGATTTATTTATCTAATATTTTCTGGGCATTCATTTGTACAACATTTCGTTTAGCAGGAGTACCGGCAGTAATACAAGCAGAGCAAAGCATTGAACCACATTGTATACAAAAGCAACATGTCAGTAGAACAGAGAATAATATACATGAGATAGTAACTACTATCCAACCCCAAGTTACAATTAACCCCCATAGCCAAAAGACCATGTGCCATTGTCTGGGTGGATTTCAGCAGCAATCTTATGTAATTTAGAGATTGCATCAAAAACTGAGGGGCATTGTCAGGTACTCAGATGCAGCAGCAACTTCCAATAATATGGCATGCACCACCTTGGTCAGCCAAGACTACATCTAGGACCATACGGTTTTAGAGCACAACAATCCTTGCAATTTGCAATTCCGCTGTAATGTTCCCAACTGCCATAGCTGTCTGGCTGGTCACAGCTTCCACTTCACGAGTCAAACGTCTGATCTTTGTACTGTTTAAGGCAGCATCAACAAAGAAGAGATAGTCCCGGATTGAAATCATCATATTGCTGTAGTGCAGTGTTAGTCTGGTCCACCTCATCATTACTTATTGTCCTCCTGTATCTGTTCTTAGTAATATCATTAAACAACCGATAGCCCTTATTTTATGATGCAGGTGCCAGAAACACAGGTGGTAACAAAAAGGACATGTAGCAGATTCCGGACCATCCAACAGGTAGATGGCAGTATCCTTTGTTACCGCAGACAAAGTAGGTGTTATGCGACGACATGAAACTGCTATTATTGACACCTTCAATGGTCAAAACTAGAGTACATTCACTTCTTTCTACTTGGATTCTCCCCACACTGTTTATACACAAGTCTGCTCGGGCTCCATTAACACATATTACAAAAGGTCCATTACCCTTGGTAGTTCGCATATTTGGGAAAACATAAGGCTTAGAAATATTTCCAGGTCGGTACTCCTCCCACTCCCATTTAGTTCCTTCAGCCTGTGGATTACCATCTTCATGCGGATAACACACTTTATTGAGATCATAGTTTATTCCCCCTGCAGAAGAAAACAAGGTGGTCCCTCTTGCTTACTCAAGAAAAGAGGATAGCACTTGCTTATATGATGCCACTGTAACTCACGAGATCTTAACAATTAAAGCCACTCATAAATGTTTTTAGCAAATTATAAAGATCAACAATTCAAGTTAAAATGTCTCAGTAATTTATTAAAAGAATTTCTTACAATTTCAAACATCAAATAACTGTGCCACAATAGAATATTAAAAAAGAGTGTCAACATCATACAAAAATAATGTACATCTCTCACGTATACACAATACAAAATATTAAAAACAATTGTTAAAAAACCAAGTTGTCGACGCAGCGTTTTGGTTCTTAAGTAGACACCTTCATCAGGACAGGGTTCTATGCAATAGAGAAACAATAAATTAACACCACATATTTCTTTTACTAATCCTAAACTCTATACATTGATCAACCCGTTGCTATTTTTTGCAGCTTCTCTAGTTCTTGAAAAAACATTATCTGTTATTATAGCAAAGGGGCAACTTTCTCTCAAATACATTTAATTTCTAATGAGCGGTGGTTTTAGGAACATATTTAGGACAACAATCGAAAAACAATGTGGCACCAACAACGATGGCTAGTAGATCTCATGAGCTACATGGACAGTTCTCGTGATAGCTGCACCATGAAACATTAGGTATCTAATTGTAATGCAGCAGTGGAGATGGTTTAACGCTATTCTGGTTACCAGGATGATTATGTAGCTTGGGATGTGCTATGAACTTACTTTTTATTAAAAGAAACGGACTCGTGTTGTCATCCTCTAGTTCAATTTGTAGGAGACAGTTCTTAGTTCATGGCGGAACATGTTGGCGCTCTAAAGTGCTATCCTCTTTTCTTGAGTAAGCAAGAGGGACCACCTTGTTTTCTTCTGTTCCCCTCTCTCCTCGTCCCTAGATTGGATCTTAGAGGAGTCCTCCCTTTCTGTTTTACATTATTCCCCCTGCAGCCATACTGGTAATGTTAGCTCTTTCAGAAGGGATTAGAAGTGAAAACCAGGCTTGACAAGAACCATTATGGGAGAAGGGAAGAGGAATGAAAGGTGTTCCACTCTTCTTCTGGTGAGCAGGTATCATCCTACATACCCAACTGTCAGTAGTGTTCACAGCATTATGAGTATGATGTAACACCTGGATGAACGTGTTGTTCAAATAGGATTGTCTATGCTTCTGCTCATGGTCTGGGAGAGTAAAATAGTGGTGCTCAATTGGTACTGGAGTAGTGGCAGTCAGCAATTGTTGAGCAGGAGGCACTTCCTCTACAACCCAAGTTATCACTGCCATAGCAACCACAGTGACAACAAATCCAGTAATGCACATAGTTTTTCTATTACACATTCTGGCATCAGTTGACATTCTCTCCTTCGACATATCCATCCCACTGGTTGAAATTTCAAAAATCGTTGGCGCTCTAAAGTCCTGGGCAGCCATTGGTTTCTTTGCTGAGGGTCAAGATGGGTGTCACTATGCAGAACCGATTCCCCCCTTGCCACTTCAGTTCCTTTTCACTAACCCAGGATGGTAGCTCAACCAGTCTTTTCCAACAATGAAGGTTCTTTCTGTGGTCAAAGTTGATATCGGGCTAGACCAGAGATCGTGTGGTCCGAGAAGATTTCCGCAGGTTCTCCAGGTGATACAACTTGGCCTTTCTCCATATTGAAAATCTCTCAATGGCCGATCAGGGCAGCAGGTTCCACCAAGGTAGACGGCACATTCTTATAATGCGTTGAGTGAATCCAGTTCTTCTTGTTCATCACTCGAACTGCAGTTCTCGTCCCGAGGAGCACCTGCTCCGGCCCTTGCCACCTGGGCTCCAAGCTGCTCGACCTCTGAAATACTCTGACCATTACAGAATCTCCAGGCCGGAGTCCATGGGTCTCACCTGTGGACCTGTCAGGAAGAGCTTCTCGAACCTGTTGATAGATAGAAATCAAACTGTCAGTCAACTGTGATAGGTAGTCACTCATCAAAACCCATGGTACATCATCTATGGGGTGTGGCTTAGGAATTCCCTAAATATTCATAGGCCTTCCAAATACCACCTAAGCATGGGTGGAAAATTCGTTCCGCTCGCGGAATTTGCGGATTTTTGGCAATTTCGATGTCTGCGAATCTCGCAAATTTGCCCAAAAATCCCCAATTCGCTAGTTGGCGATTTTTCGTTTGCTTGTGGGTGGGTGCCATTTTGAGGTCTGGTCCAGGGCCTGGCCATGTGGGTGGGGGTCTAAGGGCCATTTTGAAGCCAGGAGGTGTGCTTTGTGCCATAGGCCTGCACCCAGTCTGCCTTGCTTTCATCCATTATGCCCAGGGGTAGTCAGTGGTGCATGGACAAAGTCTTTCTGTGGCGTCTCTTTAATTTAAACATCATTTAGGGCATGGATGGCATTGGATTGGGGTGATTTTTGTGTGTATTTCGATTTTTTGGGTGCTTTTGGGGCCTGGTCCTGAGCCTGGCCATGTGGGTGGGGTTCTAGGGGCCATTTTGAAGCCAAGCAGTGTGCTTTGTGCCATAGGCCTGCACCCAGACTGCCTTGCTTTCATCCATTATGCCCAGGGGTAGTCAGTGATGCATGGACCAAGTCTTTCTGTGGGGTCTCTTGAATTTAAACACCATTTAGGGCATGGATGGCATTGGATTGGGGTGATTTGTGTGTGTATTTCGAATTTTTGGGTATTGTTGGGGCTTGGTCCAGGGCCTAGCCATGTGGGTAGGGGCAATTTTGAGGCCTGGTCCAGGGCCTGGCCATGTGGGTGGGGGCCATGTTGAGGCCTGGTGCAGGGCCTTACCATGTGGGTGGGGGCCATTTTGAGGCCTGGTCCAGGGCCTGGCCATGTGGGTGGGGGTCTAGGGGCCATTTTGAAGCCAGGCAGTGTGCTTGGTGCCATAGGCCTACACCCAGTCTGCCTTGCTTTCATCCATTATGCGCAGGGGTAGTCAGTGGTGCATTGACCAAGTCTTTCTGTGGGGTCTCTTGAATTTAAAGATAATTTAGGGCATTGATGGCATTGGATTGGGGTGATTTTTGTGTGTATTTTGATTTTTTGGCTGTTGTTGGGGCCTGGTCCAGGGCCTGACCATGTGGGTGGGGGGGCATATTGAGGCCTGGCTGTTTTTGCCATAGGCCGGCAAGCTTGCGGTTGCCGGCCAGTAGGCCTAGGGTTATCTGAATGGGTGCATGAAACAACTTTCTCTGTGTGGTCTCTCTTCTATTAATTTAAACATCCTTTTTTGATTAGAATTGCAATTTTTATTTTGGGTGTGTTGTGTTAATAATAATAAATGCCTAGTTGCAATAGTATTAATTGAAGCACGACATATGCTGCAATTATTTAACTGATGTTCCTCTGGCTTCTTTGCTTTTAGGTGCACAAAGACTGAGAACCAGGAATCATTCTCATCATCATCACTTGTTGTAGTGCCAGGAAGAAGTCCTGCGGTGGTGTGCGCACAACGTCATGTGACCTCACGTGTGGCCACAGACAACTCTGCAACTCGTGCAACTGTGTCCTGCTGTTCTGACATCTGAAAAAGATGGGCCCAAAGAAAGGTGGCCGTAGCTCCTCTACCAAGAAAGTTGCCAGTGCCACTGCCAGGAAGAAGGAGCAGAAGAAGCAAGTGGCGCCACTTACCACTTTTTTGGGGGGAAAAAATACTACGCCTGCAGTAGCAGTGTCCGCCGGGGACCAACCTGGGAGCAGCACCCCGCTTCATTGGTCTCAGCACCACCACGCCAAGTTAGGCCAAAGCCCATGAGTAATGCAAGGTGTAACTCATCTGACGAGTGTTCAGCCACAGCCCCAACGACAACCACAGGTGCAACAAGGAGAGGCGCAAGGAGAGGCGCAAGGAGAGGCGCAAGGAGAGACACAAGGAGAGGCACAAGGAGAGGCACAAGGAGAGGCACAACTGCCCACAATGCTTGTTCCTCCAGAAGTAGCGGCACATGAGGAAATCAAGATTTATGCGGAGGTATCAGCCGAGCAAGCCACTCCTGATGATCCATTGTCTTCCAGATCCCCATCAAGGTAAAAGAGGGCTACTAGTACAACTTCTTCTTCAAGCCCCCTTCATTCTGATGATCTAGATCTTGATTGGCACCCACCAATTCAGTCTGAGTGGGAGGCACGCCATGAGCAGACAAAGTTAGGTAAAAGGAAGGTTCCCGCAAGGCTTTCGGTTATGGGTGATGACGATGAAGAAGTAGAAGTGGTGTATTCTGCTGCTGCTGATGAAGAGTCTGACGATGACGACCCAGTCATCACAGTCGTCACTCCAACCCCAGAGGGCATGCTGCAGACAAACATTTTTACCCTATCCCGAAATGCTGCGCTGGATGTGGGCTTGGCACTGGTACCACCACCAACACTGGTAACTACTACACCAACACGATCTACAGCTTCCATATTTTCTCTTCAGAAGGGCCAGCAGGGACCTCCATCGAGATCGACCTCCATTACCTCAAGTAGTGGTGCTGTAAGTGCACAACAGAGAAAATTCTGCCACGCCCATACTACGCTTCATCTGGCATTGAAAGTGGCACCTTCACCACCACCAGAATTCTCAACTCCCCAGTTTGAGACTTCTTTAGTATTAGCAAAAACGTGGAAAACCATGTTATTTGTTCGATTTGTAAACAAGTAGTTACTCGGGGTAAGCTTGGTACCAACTATGGTACCGGAGGCCAGAGAGGTCATCTCCAAAAACACCACAGCATCCAGTGGGAGGCGCACCTAATTAACATCCGGAAAGCCAAAAGTACAAATCCAAATGTAGCCATTGATATTGAATCTGGTGATGACGAGGAGATGAACATGCAGGGGGGAAGTAAAGAAGTGAGAGACATTTTTTCTGGAACACACAGTACCCCTGGCAGCAGCACTGCAGTGGTAGCGCCCACACACTCTACCCCAGCAACATCTAGGAGGCACAGTAAGAGTCTGGTAGAGACACCAATGCGAAAAAGTACATCAATGAAGAAGAAGTCTGGATCATCATCACATATGAAAATGGTCCAAACCACCATTAAAAGCATGTTTTGGTCAGAGGTGCCATTTGAATGCAACCACCCAACAGCACGTGTGTATAATGCAATGCTGGCTAAAATGTTAGTACTGGACCTTTTCCCTTTTTCTTTCATGGAAGGGGTGGGTTTTCTAGAATTTGTGGCAACAGCCTGCCCTAAATGGAAGGTTCCTAGCCGGTCCTATTTTGCTAGAGTTGCCGTTCCAGCAGTACATCAAGATGTACTGGACGTGATTGGGGCAGCTTTGCAGAAGAGTGCTGTTCACACTATCCACCTGACAACAGACATGTGGACCAGTTGCCAGGCCATTGATTACATGTGCATCACTGCACACAGGATCTCTTTTGTGGGGGTTAGAGAGAAGATAGCTACAGGTGTTAATAGTGTCACAATTTTTCAAGCTACTCGGAAACATGCAACAGTAGCCATGGTTGCCATAGAGAAATCTCATACTGCAGTAAACATTTTGGAGGAGTTTAACAGTAAGGTCTTTGCATGGCCGCATGATTGGTTATGTTTCCCAGGATAATGGCAGTAATATAGGTAAGGCCATGGCTGATGGTGGCTATTTCAGAGTGCCGTGTTTGGCGCACAGCATTAACATTATTGTTCAAGATTTCTTGAAAAAAGAAAACACAGTGAGCAAGTTACTGACCACCTGCCGAAGAATCTGCACACATTTCAGCCATTCTTTTAAGGCCCTGAAGCAGCTGAGGATCATTCAACCTGACCGTAGAGTGCCAGTCAGAGGACACATCCAGGAGGTGGCAACACGTTGGAACTCAACCTTCTACATGCTGGAGCGTCTGTTTGAGCAGTACTTCGTAATCAATGAGTATGTCTTTCACGCACGAGCTGCTTCTATGAAAGACATGAGGCTAGAGGTAGAGGAATGGGGCCTAGTTAAAAACCTGGCAGACATGCTTTGTCCTTTGGAGGTCTTCACCCGTGAAGTCAGCAGGGAGGACTGTACTTTGGCCAAAGCTATCTCATTGTTGCGCATGCTAGAAGTCCAACTGAAGGCGGTGTCTTCAACGTTCCGAGTTGATGCTGAAAAACAAGTCGCATATCAGTTGGCGGAGAGCTTATTAAGCCGCCTAGTTGACAATGCAAGGCTTAAAGCAATACATTCAGAACAACATTACATTTGTGTCACTATTCTGGATCCACGGTACAAAAAGGCACTGGCCAGCAATACAATCATTCCTTTTACTGAAGCAGATGTTTCCAAGTACAAACATTGGCTAGCTCTGTCAGCCACTCGGTTTGAAAAAGAGCGGCAGGAAATTGAAGGAACCACCACAAGTACTTCTGAAGCAGCAGGCCATCCGGCGTCAAGGTCCACTTCTGTGGCCGAAGGCAGTCACTTTCCCTCAGAGCCGTTACCGACACCAGCAACCATATCATCATCACCTGCACCAGGACTAGCCATAATATTGTCGGAAGCGGATTGGATAACTCATCAAGGGTTTGCTTGTTCCAGTGTTGATGCAAAGGCAACAGATGGTACGCAAAGTGGAGCACCCCTGTAGGACCTTGAGTGGATGGTGCAGGCCTAACTGGATGACCCAACAGAGATCTTCTTTGATCAGAACCCATTGGTGTATTCGTATGGGAAAAGGCCTCAATGGCCACTGATCACCAAGCTGGCTATAAATGATTTGTCTTGCCCACTCGCAAGCGTGTCTTTTGACCGTGTTTTCAGTGCTTCTGGTGCCATTGTAACTTCAAAAAGGACCCGCCTCTCACCCAAAAATGTGGAGAGGTTAACGATGATCAAGATGAATCAGTACTTCATATCACCAGATTACAAAATACGTGAATCCACGCAGGAAGAAGAGGACGCCGACTTAGGTGACGGAAGTTCTTCTCTGTTACTGTTAGTGGAGAAGTGTGGCTCAATGGTTAGAGCAGGCAGACCTCGATGCAGAGCTCTGGCCAGGGACCAGGGTTTGATTCCTGCCCCGGCCGGTCTCAGGCTCATTAATTCCCCTGACTGGATATTCTCGCCTCAGTGCCTATTCTGAGCATGGGTCCCACGCTGCAACTCTGGGCAATAGCTTGCTTAGTCTCCACAACGGCCCCCACAATGCGAGGGATGCCTGGTCTGCACCATGGGGGTGCCCTGGAGTGGACACTTCACAGGGAAAGCCAGGAAGGGTTCCCTTGCGGTATTCGTACAAGCGACGGGAAACCCACTGCGGGGAGCTGTGCGCTATACAAGTACAAAAACATTTACATTTACATTTTAGCTGACCTACTCCTGTTTCAATTCACAGAGTTTGAGGACGAGCTCTACTTCCCTGACACCTAGGCTTGAAATACTTACTTTTCTTTTTTTTTCGTTCTTTTTCACTTTTATTTCTGTGTGTCTTTCTTTGTTTTGCAACTTTTAGCACAACAAAACTCTATTCACAACAAATCCATCAGCAGCACTGTCTTCGTCTTATTTCCATATTGAAGGTGCCGCTGTCTGCATTCCTGAAGTTCACAAGTTCACAACTCAGTCATGCTTCTCTATCCTCCTCCTCCAGACTCCCCCTATCCATTTCCCTCAAGGCAGATAGCCGGATTACGCAGAATCAAGAAATTGTCGCTTCGTAGACGAGTCCCCTCAAAAGAAGTGGGACTGGAATGACTGACTATGCTGACTGTTACTTCTGAAATTGACAAAAGAGGCTGCCCTGTGGCCCTTCACTTAAGAATAAGATGCTGACAAAAAGTGAAACAGGTAATAAATGATGAGATGGCATGCAGTGGACAACACTGGCTGTCTGGCTCTGATGAAAGCAATTGCTGTTTGTTTGTTGTGCATGAAATGAATCCTATGTGTTCTGTTATTATTTAATCTTTTACACACTAAATGTAACTCAAGTCTACTCTGTTTACCTTGTTTAATGCAAATTGTACTTTTACTGCAGGGCCACTATGTTGCATTTTTTAATATGGAAAATGTCCTTGGACTCACTGTGTGTATAGTAGACTGTGACTGCATGAAAACCATTGAGTTTGCCAACACCATGATGATGATGTGATGAGTCATGACCAAAGTTACATAATATCTTCATAGTAACTCACTGGGATGGATGGATCATTATTGTCAATTTACAGAAGAACCATGGCTATTTCATGAGTGGCAAACAGGTAAGCAAGTCAACAACAACCACAGCAGAACTACATGTCTGTCTAGTCGTGGTATGGAGTGGTCAATCCAGTGTAGTGTTATGCCAGAGTCCAGACAGCGGTTCATGTAAAATTGCGGCTATGTGGTTTGCTGTATAAAATTAGATCTGCTTTCTCTGTCTGTGTCAAAGAGGTATGCTACATGGAGGTTGGTTCACTGAGTGGTGCCTGCCTTGACCGTCTGCATGGCCCTGGCCTGCTGTGTGCTAATTAATATCATGGAAACAGAGACTCAGAGTAGGCACTTTAGAAATGATGCATGTATGTAATACTGTCACCTCTGAAAGTGAGAGTGTTATTTTTGCACTACACACCGTACCTTATATTTTTCCTCCGGGGTATTTTAATATCCTTTTCTGTTTTTCCATCGACAATTACAGGCCGTCACTTACCCTGTGCGATGGGGAAAACATTAACTCAGGCTTACCATAGCAATCTACAATTCCGCATCCGCCAGGCAGGCAGTGGACAGTGTGGTCAGTTGGTCACCAAGATTGATCGACAGAGCGCCTGATGAGGAGTACCGCGAATAAGAGGAATGGCTGGATGCATGCAATTTCCCAACTTGACCAGGATAACTACAACATACAGTTCCAATTCACTTATCCTTATCTTTTAAATAATGTATTGTTGTGAACTTCTATGAATGCGACTTTCTTTCTTTGCTATTTTTAATAGTAATGTAATGTACTACTAAGTGTTTATTCTCTCTGAGGGCAGATAGGCAAGTGAAATTCAGTAATTACTGCAGCCCTGTACCCTCTAATTGTTTAGTACTAGTTAGTAAGTTGTAGTATAAGTACAACTTTTCAGTAACCTAACCATCCATTTAGCAAACAACTTCATGCATGCACTTCCTTTATGTCCCTTAAAAGATTTATGGATATTTAGGAGGGGCAAGATGGCCGCTATGCTGCTGTAGAGAGCAGTCGCACTCACTCCTTCTCCTGGACCCACGGATTTTGAGGCTGGATGCATGAGTAAAATATGCTGATTTTCCAAAGAGTATTCTGCGCTAAAGGAGGTACTAAAGGAGGTACTGGTATTGAGGTATTACAGAAGGTGATTACAACCCTGAGACTCTATTATGGTGAACATTTTAAGAAAGCGCTCTCGCATGGTATCACTACAGTTCTAAGGATGTCGCAACGCAGTGGTGCAATCCCGAAATCCACGTTGAGCAAACGAGCCACAGCAACTACTGCATCGAGCAACGCTGCCCAAAAGATGCAGGCTAAAAAAGGTGAGAAATCAGAAAAAGCTATGAAAGAAAAGGAAAAAGCCGAGTCTAAGGCCGAGTCTAAGGCCGAGTCTAAAGCAGCGATACATGCGGCGCAAGCGGGAACTCCTGGGGCCAAAGGACAGACACAACAACAGAAGCGCTCCCAATCGGATAGCGGAGCGCCAAAGCATACGAACACTGTACCTGCCTCCAGTAGAGATCTGCGGCAATCCACTGTCACGGAGGCATTTGCGGGGAGAAGCCAGCCTACAATTTTGGTCACTGGATGCACCTCAGCCCCAAACACGAAGGCAAATGCGGAAACTGTTCTCGCCGACCGCGAGGACGCAAGCACGGCGGTTGCCAGGCAACCGGGGCCGCAGACGTGTACGCCTCAAGCGGGAGCCGAGCAGAGAGAGGAGATTACTGCGAAGGCTGGTGAGGACGCAAACACAGGAGTAGATGCGGATACAGAGACGACGAACAGTACCGGTAAGCTTAGCAATGGGCAGCTGAAGGAGTTGGTTGTACCGGTGAACACCAATAATGCCCAAATGCTTGAAGCGCTGATGGAAGTAAATCTAGCGCCCACACCAGGTGATAAGAATGTCATGGCACAGTCAAATTGGGGAAGTATGAAAAGTTTAGAGAGTCGCACAACAAAGGGGCCTAAAGGAAGGAGAGTACGTTCCCCGGAGGTGGAAAAATTTTACTCAGTGACTGAGGGCTCAGATTCTTCTCTGTTAGGGTCAGAGGAGGAGGGCATCACCACAGATCTCTCATCAGGGACAGAGTCAGAAGGATCCCTCTCTAGTGAGCATAGAAGCAAGGAAACACAAAAGAAAAGAAGAAGAACTATGATAAGGCGTGATAGAGATATAGACAGAGCAGCCTCAAGCACAAATAGGAAATTGCTCTGGGACTATGGTAGCACCTCCAAAATGTATCTGGATCAAGACTTGGGCGACGCATCTGAGAGCTACCCCTTAAATGCCTCTCAAGACATAACTTATATCCCACCTCAAGCGACTTTGGATGGAATGTTCTCCATGCTAAAACAAATGCACCTAGAGTCTCGCTTAGAAAGCAGAAGAGCGAGACAAGACACTAAGAAAATACAAGCAAGCATTGGGAAAATGAATAGAAAATATGTGGAGGTGGAAGGTAGGGTGGAACAAGTTGAAGAAAGAACTGGAAGACTGGAGGACGAAGTCACAGACTGGCAGAATGCAAGAACAGAGCAAGGAAAGGTGATTGAGGACTTACAGTGGAAGCTGGAAGATTTCGAGAATCGCCAAAGGCGGAACAACCTACGCTTTTTGGGCCTAGAGGAAGGACTGGAAGGGAAGGACCAAAGGGGGTTTATGATTAAATTACTAAAAGATGCATACCCAGAGGCACAGTGGCAGTGGGAGCTTGAAGTACAGAGAGCGCATAGATTTCCACTGACGCAGAAGGGAGGAAGAGGCACTGAATGGCTTACCCAGGGCAATGTCAGTTTTTTTTGGGAATTTCTTGGCTAGGCAGGAAATTATGGAGACTGCTAGACCAGATAGGAAAAAGTCAGTCGAAGGGATTACATTTTTTACTAGGCCTGATTTCTGCCTTACGACCGTGGAAAGGAGATGGAAACTCAGGCAGCTTATCACTCCTTTCCAACGCCAGGGCTCCGAAGCATACTTGATGTATCCATCCAAGTTAAAAGTTGTCACAGGGGGACGCACCAGAATGTTCTTTTCGGAAATAAAGGCAGGTGAATATCTCGCAGAGATTACAGAGACTCAGAAAAGCAGGAAGAGTAGGGAATCTAAACCAGCATAAGATACATAAGATGCATACGGAAATACTAAGAGTTTTGAGTATCGAGTATGGTAATATACGGGTAACTCAGGCGGGAGAAGGAAGCGACACTACAGTGGTGAGCAGCCACACATAGGTCAAGATTGACCTATTTGCCTTTAACAGGGGGGGGGTTAGCAAGGGGAGGGGGGGCAAGGGGGGGTTGAGGGAGGGGGGGTGGGAAGGTGGTGGTGAAGAATTAAGGGTATGTACAGCACGAAGTAAGAGGATATACAGGCACAAACAGGTGACAGTAAAAAATCTGGAGAAAAATGATTGTTGGCTTTATTTCAAATTCAGATGGCAATAAGAATTGCTACCATTAATATTTGTGGTCTGAATGATGGCGGTAAAAGGCAGAAAGTAGCGGCCATGTGCAGATTATTAAAACTGGATGTTATATGTCTTCAGGAGACACATGTGAGAGGGAAAGATAAATATCTTATAGACCAGTTAGGGTATGAAGTTTTAGCACACACGCAGCAAGATGATAAAACAAAAGGAGTGGCCATACTTGCAAAAAAAGGATTTATGTTAGTAAAGAGGAAGAAGGAAGATGCTGAAGGTAGATGGGTGGTGGTAGAAGGAGAAACAGCTGGAGGCCGATATACAATTGTTTCTGTGTATGGCTCTAATGAAGATGAACCTGATGTATTTGATTTCCTAGATACCGAATTGGCATTATGGTCAGAACCAGTAATCTTTTGTGGAGATTTTAATATCAATGGGTTATCAGGGTTGGGTATGATGGGAGGGGGGATGAAGGGAGACCGCAAGAAGAGAACAAGAAGGGCTATTGCTAACTTAATGGATAATAATGCGCTGGTAGATGTTTGGTTGGCATATAACCCTACGGGGACAGGCAGCACTTTCTACTCCGCTCCCCACAAAAGTATAGCCAGACTGGATTATTTTTTAGTTTCTAGCCCCTTAGTACCAGAAGTGAAAATAGAAATGCTACCTCGGGTCTCCTCAGACCACAATCCACTGGTGTTGACTATCTCCCAGAATCGCAACGCTAGTCACAAAGAATATAATTGGACATTCGAAAGGGGGTTACTCAAAGAAGCTGACTATCTCAGCAGAATGAAGGCGTGGATTAGACAATTCTGGGAGGCAAACAGAGGTACGGCAGCTACAGGTATGGTTTGGGATGCATTCAAGGCAGGGATAAGGGGGGAAACACTGGCTTATACTCTACATAGGAGCAAGAAAGAGAAATTGGAATTAACTAGTAGGCTACAGGATCTAATGAACTTAGAACAACAGCTTATTCAGTCGGTCATAAATCAAGAATCTCTTGAGCAGATCTTATTAGAAATAGAGTTGAAAAAGGCAGAGACTGGCGAAAGATTGGCTAACAAAGCAGCGAGTAATTATTTAGCAAAAAAGGAAAAATGTTACGAATTTAATGAGAGGGTTGGGCATATGTTAGCAGTTCGTACTAGACAAGACCTGGCAGCCGGGGAAATTAAAGAAATTAAGAATAAAGGGGGGAACGTTGTAACTAAGGTGGAAGATGTGAGGGAGGTGTTTAGGGAGTTCTACTCTGAACTTTATGATCAAGACTTGAGAATTGGGGAGGAGGAGATAGAGGATTACTTGGCTGGCATTCCTCACAAAGAACTGATTTTGGAGGATAAAGAGGCTTTGGAGTTACCACTAACGCTGGGTAAAATACATAATGCGGTAATGAAACTCCCCTCGGGGAAGGCCGCGGGACCTGACCAAATACCGGCGGAATTTTATAGGACTTTCTGGGACACTTTGGGGATTGATATGCTAGAAATTTTAAGGCATGCACAGATGGGGGAAAACATACCACAATCATGGGCCGGTGCAAGTATTATAGTTATTCTGACAAAGAATAAATCGCATCTGGATCCTGGCTCATACAGGCCAATTACTCTCATGAACGCGGATGCAAAAATATACTCCAAGGCTCTCTCACAAAGGCTTAGCAGGGTAATTGAGGGGCTGGTTTACACAACACAGCATGGCTTTATACCGGGTAAAGGGACTACGGAACACACAAGGAGGATGGTTACCATATTGGATGCTACGGGAGCTGCAGGAGACCCTGCCTCGGCCATTTTTTTGGATGCAGAGAAGGCCTTCGACAGGGTCTCCTGGAGCTATTTGTGGAAAGTCTTGGAGTGGTTTGGGATAGGATCAGGCTATATAAAGGCCATAAAGGCGTTATACTTAGATCCAACAGCTAAGGTGAGGATAAACAGAGGGTATACCGAGGGCATACGCATAAAGCGTGGTACAAGACAGGGTTGCCCGGCCTCACCATTGTTATTCGCCTTATATTTAGATCCCCTTTTGCGAAGATTAGAAGGGAACCCAAACATTCTCCCGATTGGATTATATGCAGATGAGTATAAGACACTTGCATATGCAGATGACGTGGCAGTTGTTACACCAGACCCAGGGTCGGCTATTATAGAAATCGAGCAGGAGGCTGCACTTTTTGGCACATTTGCAGGTTATTCATTAAATAAAGGAAAAACACAAATAATACAAAACAATTGGGTAAATTATCAGGATATAAGAATAGCACCCGAAGTTACATATTTAGGGGTGAAGATTACAGCTGATTTAGATAGGCTAGTAGAAATCAATATGAGCCCGCTGCTAGAAAAAATTAAAACAAATACAGAAAGAATGAATAATTTGCACCTGACCTTAATGGGCCGAATAAACGTCATCAAAATGGTAACATTCCCTAAAGTTTTGTATTTATTTAGATCTATACCCTTATTCTTTGATAACATATGGTTCAACAAGTTGGAAGCGATTTTGAACAAATTTATTTGGGTTAAAGGGAAGACAAGGAGAGCCTATAGACACTTAACTGTAGAAAGAGGAAAAGGTGGTTTGGGAGCACCGGATTTCAGGCTTTATTATTGGGCTGCTGTATTACAGTATAGTAGGGTGTTAATAGGTGGGGGAGTGTAACGGGGTGTACACGAGGTCCCCAGTCATCGGACCAACACCTCCGCATACAACTACCAGAATGCATCGGGACAGGTGGGACTCCGGGGATATGGACAACAATGTACCTTTACCCTACTCCCCTGTCTCTCTCCCCCCTCAGGACACCAACTCCGGTATCGCTGATAAAGCTGTCGAGGACTGGCCCTTTAACTCGTGGCAAGAGACGGAGTGGGAGGAGTCGGCCTACTACTCGTTTCCGTCAAAAGGAGTCAGCCCCGAGGCACAGGTGTGCTTGATCACCCGGAGGACGGAGGAGGAAGGCGAGGAGAGGACAGAGAGCGAGGAGAATACGGAGACAGGAGGAGAGGACGGCGGGAGAAGCAGGAGATCGGAGGAAGCAGCAGAGAGTAAGAGAGGCGGAGGACGAGAGCGGCGTGGGACATCAGAGGCCGGGGGAGAGAAGGAGAGTCACCTTCAGGAAGCAGAGTCGGCGTCTGCTACGGACGGAGAGAAGCCAGGAGGCCACCGTTCCCGCGAGTCGCCCAGCCACTCACCCAGGGGAGGTGCGTGGCTTTCACAGGTGCGTGACCGATTGCGGGGCTGGGTAGATATTCGAGGTACATTAGGTACCAGACCACAGGAAACCTAACATCCCCGGACCCATACCCTGTGCACTCTCCCCTCCCCCTCACGATAGTGCACCTTTGTAAACTAGAGCACCGGTGGTTTCCCTCACTCCCTTACCCTGAAATCGAGGTCTTGTACGGATTTCTGATACTTCCCTTGTTCTCTCTTTGCCTTCTGGGGAAAGAAAACCCGGCACTCGCAGCGACGGACTCGGACGAGGAAGAATCACCCCCTCGAAGTCCCGAAGGGCTCCGAGAGAAGGAGAAGGTGCTCCGAGAGAAGGAGAAGATCCCCCGACGAAGACGTAGTAGGAGTAGATCCCCGCGGAGATTTAACCCGATTCGGAAGAGTTGTACTGATCACTGGTTTACAGCAATAAAACCTTCTTTACCACGAGCCCGCCTGTTGCCCATAACTGAACCCCAGCCGACCCCCAGCGTAACAGTGGTGGAGAATGCGGGCAGCATAACCCTCGATACAGAGATGGAGACCCTCATACAGCAGCTAATCAAAGGACAGGAGAAGCTTGGATGGGTGGCCGAGCAACAGTTAACCTCAGCACAGGCTGACCGCGAGATACTGAAGAAGGCCCTAGCCACTAAAGAGGAAACCCCGCAGTTATGGGTGAATTCGGGGACTACAGGGACGGTTAGAGAAGCGCAACCTATTCCACATGGCACTTCAGCGGTGTCCCTACAGAAATACCATCCGGGGGATGACCCGGATTCCTTCATGCTCAATTTTGAGAGGGCTGCCAGGGCCTGTGGATGGCCCATAAGCAAATGGCCTTTCTTTTTGGCTCCGCTCCTGTCCGGAGAAGCCCAAGCAGCCTACCAGGTTGCCAACCCAAATGGAGACACTCCCTATGAGGAAGTAAAGAAGATTATCCTAGATCATTTAGGATTGGACCATGAAGCCTATAGACTCAGGTTTAGGAAGGAACGTGGTGTTCCAGGGGAGAACCCCAAGACGCTATTTGTGAGACTAAAAATGGCCGCGGACAAGTGGTTGACCCCTGCCACAAGCACTAAGGCAGAAATCATGGATAGAATATATCTGGAACAATATCTAGAGGCGCTGCCTTTCGCTACCCAGAGGTGGCTCAGACAACACCCCAACCTGACTACTGCAGAAGCTGTCGACATGGCAACCAACTTCACGAGGGCCCAGCCCCGCTCATCCGGGTGGGAGCCGGATTGTGTCCACAAACCACCGGTAAAGACAGACAGGCGACCTCCTCCATCCCGCCCTGTGGATCCTCCGAAGC
This sequence comes from Lissotriton vulgaris, assembly GCF_964263255.1. NCBI lineage: Eukaryota > Metazoa > Chordata > Amphibia > Caudata > Salamandridae > Lissotriton > Lissotriton vulgaris. The sequence continues at coordinate 1,980,234,643 of NC_141689.1, forward strand.
TCCGAGGCTGGAAACCTGAGACCCCCACATCTGCAGGGCCACAATGTTATGAGTGTGGGAACTGGGGACATATTGCCCGGTTTTGTCCCACCAAAAGACCTCCGGATGAGCCCATGGAAGTGGGATACTTGCCCCGGGCTGTCCTCTACTCCGCGGAGATGGGGAGCACGTACAGAGTAATTGTACAGGTGAACGGGTCCTCCATCCAGGCACTGCTAGATTCAGGCTGTAGGCAGTCGGTCATACAAACGAAACATGTAGCGAAATCCCAGTACTTACCCCGCCAATTAGTAGCCATCCGATGTGTACACGGGGATGTCAAAACCTACCCTCTTGCTCAGGTCCCCATAAAAACCCCGAAGGGCCCCCAGCAGATAATAAGGGTAGGAGTCCTTAACACCCTGCCCGAAGATTTAATCATAGGGACAGACAACCCCCGGTTCCTACAGTGGTTTAGACACAGCTTAAAAAAAGACGAGATCCCCTCTATGTCCCCCAAACCAGCTCTTTTGTCTCCCAAGCCCTGGGTACTAGACCGGAGTTTTAAGTTCGCCCAAATCAACGATCCCTCCCTTTTCAATGCTTGGGAACAGGCTCACCAGGATGGCGACAATACCCAACCAAGGTATCCCCGGTTTTTTATCCATCATGACCTACTGTACCGACAGGGAAAAGAGGAGGAAGAAGGCCAACTCCTGGTTCCCCTCTCCTTCCGGGAACAGATACTATTCTTTGCACATAGCCATCTAGTGGCAGGGCACATAGGAGCAGAGAAGACTACGCAAAATATATTGCGATATTTCTATTGGCCCGGCATCTACAAAGACGCTAACCGATACTGCCAGGAATGCAGCTTGTGCCAGAGGAAGAATATGACCAGACCACAAGCAGTGCCTTTACAGCCTCTTCCCATCATCGGCAAACCATTCGAGAGATTAGGAATGGATATCATAGGCCCTTTACCCAAAACCAAGAAAGGATTCCAGTACGTATTGGTGATTGTGGATTACGCCACGAGGTTTCCTGAGGCCTACCCACTAACAGCCACTACTACCCTACAAGTCGCCGACAAGATGATCGAATTATTTAGCAGAGTGGGGTTCCCCAAAGAAATCCTGACAGACCAAGGAACCCCCTTTGTATCCCGATTGATGAAAGAAGTACGTAAAAATCTGGATGTCCATCAAATCAGAACCTCCGTATACCACCCCCAAACGGACGGGTTAGTGGAGAGATATAACCGCACCCTAAAGACCACCTTAAGAAAAATGATGGAAGTCAACGGCAACAAATGGGATCAACTACTTCCTCTGGCTCTCTATGTCATAAGGGGACAACGGCAAAGTAGCCTGGGAGTATCATCCTTTGAACTTTTGTATGGAAGACAGCCCAGATCGTTGATGGAAATGACAAAGGACGCCTGGGAAAATGAGATTCCAGAAGAAACCTCTTCCACCTTGGAATATGCCCATAGTCTCAAAACCTAACTTGGGAAAATTGAGAGACTTGGCCTACACCCATCTAGAGGACAGTCAACAAAGACAAAAGAAAGCCTACGACAAAGGAAAAAGATGGAGACTGTTGAAGGAAGGAGACTGGGCTCTGGTACTCCTGCCCTCGTCCACACAAAAGTTTAAGGCCTCCTGGGTAGGACCCTACAAAGTGGTAGGGACGATAGGTAAAACCACCTACACCTTACAAATCGGCCCAAAGAAGACACAAGCCTATCATATCAATATGCTTAAGAAATGGCTAGGAAGGCCCCCCACTGATGTACAGGTGGCCACCAGTACTCCTGGGGAGAACAACACAACAAGAGAGCAGCTGATCATAAATGAAGAATTAACACAAACCCAAAGTGACGACCTAATACAGCTCCTACAACGACATGAGAGCCTGTTCTCGGATCAACCAGGCCGAACGACGATGGCGGAACATTGTATCAAGACCATTCCCGGAAAAACCATACAGATGAAACCCTACCGGGTTCCAGAAGCACGGAGAGCTGCCATCCGGAAGGAAGTGAGAGACATGTTAGACCTGGGGGTAATCAGACCATCTACAAGCCAATGGTCAAGTCCCATCGTTATGATCCCCAAACCGGACGGAAGTCGACGTTTCTGTATGGATTTTCGGGCGCTTAACCACATCTCTGAGTTCGATGCATACCCAATTCCCCGAGTCGACGAAATGATAGAAAAACTGGGAGAAGCAAGATACATCACGACCCTGGACCTAACCAAGGGATATTGGCAGGTGCCCTTGAGGGAGGAAGATAAAAAGAAGACCGCCTTTAGTACCGATACAGGGCACTACGAGTTTACTGTCCTCCCTTTCGGGTTACATGGAGCCCCTGCTACTTTCCAGAGGCTCATGAACACCGTTCTGGCCCCGGTCTCATCCCTCGCAGCAGCCTATTTGGATGACATTGTGATACATAGTAAAACCTGGGAAGACCACCTGCAGCATTTGCACAGGGTCTTTGTGGCATTGGAAAACGCCGGTCTTAGAGTCAACGCAAAAAAATCAAAGATCGCTTTCAAAAAGTGAAATACCTTGGGTACATGCTGGGTCACGGCTTGATAGAGCCTCAAATTGAGAAGGTAAGGGCCATTGCCGACACCCCTTTCCCAACCACCAGAAAAGAGATGAGGGCGTTTCTGGGGTTAGTGGGTTATTACCGTAGGTTTATCCCTTCGTTTGCCGACATAGCAGCCCCCCTTACTGACGCCCTGCGTAATCCAGGTAAATCAGGTACCCCTATCCGCCCTACCGACCCCATGTTCACTGCCTTTCAACAGTTGAAACGCCTCATCACCTCCACCCCGGTGTTAACTTCCCCCGATTTCTCAGTCCCCTTTATCCTACATACAGATGCCTCGGAGTATGGGATTGGGGCGGTGTTGTCTCAAAAGGGGGCGGATGGTCTAGAACACCCCATTGTCTATGTGAGTCGTAAACTGTTCCCGAGGGAGTTGAAATACGCTACTATTGAGAAGGAATGTCTGGCGGTCAGGTGGGCAGTTGAGAAACTTGCATATTATCTGGAGGGGCACCCGTTCGATCTGTACACAGACCATGCTCCCCTTTTGTGGATGGCCCGTAATAAATCGAATAATGCACGTGTAATGAGGTGGTTCCTAGCTTTACAGACCTACTCATTCACCGTCAGACACAAAAAAGGAACAGAGAATGTGAGCGCGGACTTCCTCTCTCGACATCCGCTCCCCGATCAGGAGCATCCTAGGGGGGAGGTGTGTAACGGGGTGTACACGAGGTCCCCAGTCATCGGACCAACACCTCCGCATACAACTACCAGAATGCATCGGGACAGGTGGGACTCCGGGGATATGGACAACAATTTACCTTTACCCTACTCCCCTGTCTCTCTCCCCCCTCAGGACACCAACTCCGGTATCGCTGATAAAGCTGTCGAGGACTGGCCCTTTAACTCGTGGCAAGAGACGGAGTGGGAGGAGTCGGCCTACTACTCGTTTCCGTCAAAAGGAGTCAGCCCCGAGGCACAGGTGTGCTTGATCACCCGGAGGACGGAGGAGGAAGGCGAGGAGAGGACAGAGAGCGAGGAGAATATGGAGACAGGAGGAGAGGACGGCGGGAGAAGCAGGAGATCGGAGGAAGCAGCAGAGAGTAAGAGAGGCGGAGGACGAGAGCGGCGTGGGACATCAGAGGCCGGGGGAGAGAAGGAGAGTCACCTTCAGGAAGCAGAGTCGGCGTCTGCTACGGACGGAGAGAAGCCAGGAGGCCACCGTTCCCGCGAGTCGCCCAGCCACTCACCCAGGGGAGGTGCGTGGCTTTCACAGGTGCGTGACCGATTGCGGGGCTGGGTAGATATTCGAGGTACATTAGGTACCAGACCACGGGAAACCTAACATCCCCGGACCCATACCCTGTGCACTCTCCCCTCCCCCTCACGATAGTGCACCTTTGTAAACTAGAGCACCGGTGGTTTCCCTCACTCCCTTACCCTGAAATCGAGGTCTTGTACGAATTTCTGATACTTCCCTTGTTCTCTCTTTGCCTTCTGGGGAAAGAAAACCCGGCACTCGCAGCGACGGACTCGGACGAGGAAGAATCACCCCCTCGAAGTCCCGAAGGGCTCCGAGAGAAGGAGAAGGTCCCCCGACGAAGACGTAGTAGGAGTAGATCCCCGCGGAGATTTAACCCGATTCGGAAGAGTTGTACTGATCACTGGTTTACAGCAATAAAACCTTCTTTACCACGAGCCCGCCTGTTGCCCATAACTGAACCCCAGCCGACCCCCAGCGTAACAGGGAGGTTCAGAACATATAACGGGAACTGAGGTAGGATTAGCCAATGTTTATACCACACTATTGGGTGAGAAGGCTGAGAATGGGTTTTTAAACATAACAGACTTCACGTATTTTAAACACACAAGATTTAAGACCTTGGAAGCAGCATACAGGGTGTGGAAAGGATTGGCTAAAAAATTTGGTTTAGGTAGATTTAATAATTATACGAGATTGTATACAAACTGCTCACTGCCGAGGGAGATCTTCAAGGATGCCACAATGTATGATTGGTATAATAAAGGCATAGTGAAAATAGGGAATTTGCTGGATAGTCAGGGTAATATGTTACAGTTTGGGTCGCTCAAAATGAAATTTGGATTAGAGCATAATAGTTTTTATAAATATCTTCAAGCCAGGAGCTTTCTAACACAAAAACAAGGCGGCTCGGCAGGGATGGGACAATGCAAAATTATGGAATATATAGAAACAACTAGTAAATGTACGATAAGACAACTATATGCTGAACTGAAAGAAAACAAATCAGATGAAAGGGCGAAATATTCGCAAAAATGGATAGAAAAACTGGGGTCAGGCTCAGAAACTTTTCAGGAGTCATTAGATTTGGGCAGAACAGTGTTATGTTCGGCAACCCTACAATCACAGCATTTCAAAACAGTGTTTTCACTTTACCATACCCCGGCTAGAATCGCCCAGTGGGGTGGGACGACGGGAATAACATGCCCACGATGCAACGCGAACGGGGCAGATATTGTATATATGTTCTCGCAGTGCCCACAATTGTTCACTTTGAAAATGGCCATTGAAGAATTTTTTGACAAAACACTTAGGATTAAGATTAAACTTATAGATGAATTAATTATTTTAGGGGTGGTAGACACGGTAGAAGCTATGCCAGCTGAGTTTATTTTTGTTCCAATTGCAGTGTATCGCATCTGCAGAGCAAGGAATTGGCTGAACAAGGCTCCCCCACTATTCTCAGATTGGATTGCCAGCCTTCTCACTATATACAATCTAGAAAAAGCAATATACGAGAGGAAAGGTAGAAGGGCCAAGGCATTAGGTAATACAATATGGCAACCTATCACGAGGTGGAAAAACAGTAGGATAAACCTAGAATAGCACAAGAAAGTGTGTTATATCATTATAGCAGCTGTCTGTCCTTTTTTTTTCCTTTTTTTTTTTTTCCTTCTTTTAGTTGTTCTGGATGCTGTTTTGGGTTGGGTAGCATGTATCTTACATCTGTTTGTTGGATGAATTCTTTATGCTATAATGTAATGAAATGTACATATAATCACCTGAAATTGGAATGTGCTGTAAACATATGTTGGAATATCTGGAAAATTCTTTGAAAAATTAATAAATATATTAAAAAAAAAAAAAAAGATTTATGGATATTTTTGTATCCAAAGATTTGTTTTTCTTCATTTGTGGTTTGTCCATGCTGTGTCTTTTTTCTCTCTCCAAAAAACGTCCCCAAAGACCCCCATTCCCATTTATTTTTCAAACCCTAACCCTCTTCCCCCGGGTTGTGTGGTTTTCATTGAGGTGTGACTAAATGACACCAATAATTCCACACGCTTGCTGGGGAGGATAAGGTTAAAAGCAACAGAAAATCAATTTCAAGGCAGGTCAAGGAATCCAAGAATATATTCTTATTCTGCTTGACACACACCCATGAGTATTTGCAAATCAATTCAGAATTTTATGTCCGCCATTAAGTGGATTCATCAACAACATCCTCCTACACGTGACGAAACGAAAGCTTACGCTGCTGTGTCCTTCAGTACTAGTTCTTGTAGTAGCCATAATCCACGCAACTAGTAGTTAACTTTTGATTGAATACTTTAGCATTGCTTAGGCTACAATTATGGCACTGTTCTTGTGTACTGTACTATGTACTATTGTACTGTTTTAATGCTCCTCAGGCCACACAATGTCTCAATTGTTTTCATATGCTGCTACTGCCAGTGTGTACCAGTACTACTACCACCACAAAAATGCCATTTCATCTGTACCGGATTCCATAGCCCACCTGAATCGCCATTTGCCATACAGCCAGCCCTGTGCCTAACCCTATTCTCAAACACAAATCATAGGTAAGATAAGCATTTTGGGGGAGGAAGAATAATGGAGTAGGAGGAGAGGAGAGACTGACGGTAGTACTAGTAAAGTAGTAGGACAATTGGATTCGCTAACTCTGTCAGTGGCACTTTTGTACACATTTGGGTGATTACTTAGACAATTTGAATCAACCAGCCAGTTAAGTTTCAGGAAAACAAACGTACAGTTACCCTCCCCCCCCCCCGCCTCCCCCACAAAACAGTAAAAACACGTATGCTATGTTTAAGTGGAAAATAAATAATTATTTCGACCCTAACAAAATTTAACTATCCCACAAGACCTGACCCACCGCCTTCCCTAACCCCAACAAATGTCCATGAAATGTCCCGAAGAAAAGTTCCAAAACCCCAACGCCCAATTCCCACCCCCCCAAAAGTCTTTAAAAAAAGGGCAAGGGACAGTCTCTCTCTACTGGCGGTGTCCTGTTGCCAGGTGGTCACACAACTTTCTCCGGAGGGCCTTGAGCAGGGCTTTCTGCCTCTCCATTTCCTGCTCAAGGTAGGCCACTCACAGAGTTAGTCGGTGCACACGAGCCTTGCAGGTACTATATGGGGCAGCTGTTGGTTTCGCTGCTCGGCGGCAGCGGGTGGCTGCCAGACCACGGCGCCGTACCGCTGGAGGATTGTGCTGGCTGTATGACCCAGGGGCAGCGGAGGAGGATGCATCTTTTGTTGAGTGAGAGTCATCCTCCTCCTCCCAAGCCACCAGCCGCCGATATTCGCCGACAATTGCCTCTAGCTTCAGTTGCCTAGCCAAGATAGCCAACTCCTTCCTTGATAATTTAGAAAGAGTATCTATATGAAGAAAGAAAAAAATACTGTAACCAATACTCTTTAAGATTAACACAAAATAATTTAACAGAAAGTTGTGTCACAGTAGCACTAGCAACTTGCAAGCACAGTACATAACATTTGTGGCATGTATCTATCTAACCTCCCACTTTGTCGGCCTCAGCTCTAACATTAGTGGGAGTTTCAGGAATTCTACTAGCACTGTATAGACACACTACATTAGACTCAGACAGTGCACCAGTCTTCTTCTTCTCTCTTGTTTAGCGAAATTAATACCTAAACTTGTGGAAGCTGGCATAATGCCAGCGCAGTCAGCTTGCACCCAAGAAAAACAGACGCAAGCCATGATGGCGCACACTCCCGTTACTGTTACTAGTCCAGTACATGCAGGTGTGGAAGCTCTTACTTTTCTATTACGGGTGGCACTGGCCATACTCAGTTACAAGGGCTACTGCTCAATCAATTTAACTTTCACCCTACCCTGCCCCTGATTACTAAAAGAGGAAAATTAAGAAGATAATATGATCATCTATCCCTTCACAGGATATTTGCTTATATAAATGATGACTTTAGGTGCTTTGTTTTTATTGATTGAGTGAACACTGATAGGCCACACATGAATGACACAGGTGAAAAACAATTATTAACGTAGGTAGTGAGTGGTCCCCGTAATCGCCTGAGGAAGGCACTTGTGACTTGACTTGATAATGTGAACTATACAATATGGATACATAATATATGCTGTGCTTGCAAACTACTGTTAGTCAATGGAGTATTCTGAAAAATTACAACTTCTACATTCCTCGGCTTTGCTACTCTGGCACAGACGTGCGGTGTTACATGCTCTTCAAAGTAACACTCTTCATCCAGTGACCGTCTACTCTGTCTCCTCTACATACACCTATGCTATCTATTAGGAAGATACCATCCAGGCATCCATCCATTCAAAGTAAATGTCAATCATTCTTCTTAATGTCTCAACTGGACAAACCTTACCTTTTCTCTCTGAAAAACTCCCTTTTTATTTTATTTTGTAAACCGACACCCATGCATCCGTGCTTGACATGCATTTGAATTTGACCCAAAGGATATATTGCACACACATACAGTTTCTGTTTCACCCACCCAGGCAGTCCTCTTTTCTTTCTCCTTCCACCCATTCTTGCTTCAGCCTTCAACCGGCCATGCATCAGATTCCCAGACACCTGTGCCTGCATTCAAAAACACATATCATTCTTTGCCAGTCATTAATTTAACTCGCTCGTCCTTCACAGCTGAGTTGAAGTCAAATTTAGAGGAGGCCATTGGTTACTCGTCAACTCCCGCCGCTAATGCTATTGCTAATGCGAAGTCCAGAGTGACTGTCTTCTACCTGGTTGACAAAAACTTAGTTCTAAATTTGTAAGTCTTCTTAACAGTAAAGTGTACTTGTACTGTACAACATATACACCACTGCAGAGAGCATACTCTGCAATCTCAATAAGTAAGGAATATAATAGCTTACCACTACCCGCCACTACAGAGGCATCCCCCACAGCAGTTCCTGCTCGCACTGCATCCGCCCCTGGAGTGACCACCTCCGCGCTAGCCCCGGCACTGGTGGTGGGCTGTCCCGATGGTGTTCCGCCTCGAAATACATTTCATATTTTTAGATGCCATATACACTACTCCCTATTTTGTCTAGGAATGAAAAAAAAATGTTACTACATAAACAAATGTAATTTTTTGTGACTCTCTAGTCTAAACTAAAAATTCCCCTATCGGAAGGGGAGGGTGTTTTTATTTGTGCTTAGCCATAACATGCTACACTTTTTGGCACAACTGATGAATGCTTGCTTTTTAACGCGCACCTTTTTTCTCATAACAGACAGAAGATTCCCTTCTACGAACAAGAGCAATATGTTACTCATCATCATCACCACCACCAGTACTTTAAGTTCCAACCAGGTGAGGGGTCTCCAACAATTATTGTGTAAATCAGCCACTGTTCATTTTTAATGAGTTCACCGTTTCTCTTCTAGTATGAAGTTGATTTTAATAAATGTTTTTATATAATGCACAATTGAAAATTATTATACAGAGCTAGTTGTTTTACTTTCTATAAAGCTTTAAAACTTACATAGACTCTGTGGTTTTTGGTCATGAGTGAGTGAACGAAAGGACTTGCAATTTGCAAGGAAGGTTCCGTGACTCTGAGAGGTCGGGACTGACTCCGTAGTCTTATGTTCAGGGTTGTATAATCATTGGGGATCATCGCTGAATTTGGGAGCCAAAAAATGACTCTGACACACTAGCTAGTCAGAAATTAGATTGGGGGTTCAAATTCTGTTATGACTGAGGTATGTGGAAAGTCTAACGACGCCTATTATCACCAATGCCCTATTTCTTGTCCATAGTTCTGTAGGTGCAGAGTAGTCCCTGCAACAGTAGTATTATGTCCTCCTATCCAATCAAAAAGTAAACTAGTATCTTATTCTTGGTGGCCATTGACATTTTATTGTTGGGAATTGTCAAAGCATAAACATTAAGAAGACTTCAATAGACATTATGGACAACCCAGAGGACTGCACTCAGTGCCCAGAGCTATTGCTGAATAGGAGTTTTGTTTAACACATTTTGCCAACTCTTCAAGCTTAGCTAGCTACACAGACAGACTAATAACAATAGTAGTAGCACAGGGAGTCATAGTAGAGGCAGGATAAGAATTTAGAAACAGTCTACAAAAAGATCAAAGACGATTTAGGAAAAAAATAGAATTATGATGAACGTTTGGAATAAATAGGTGCTTTAAAAGTTAGGGAAGTATAATTATTAATATTAACAGGAAAACTTACTGGGGCCAGCAGAAGAGCCCTCGGGGGACCGATCCTGGCCTTCCTGCTCCGTTGGCGCCGCCACCGCCACCTCTGTCCTCTTGCCCCTGGGAGGAGCTGATGTACATGAAAGAAAGACAAAAACATGGATGATTGTTGTCAACGAAATCAAAAATTTAAAAAAAACAATAACAAATTATTTCGGGGAAATAAACAACAATCGCACTAAATTTATTGACCTATCTGATGTGGTCTACTAGGATCTTAGTATTGCTGGATTTGCTGACCGTCTACTTGGAAAGTTATGTAAGTCACTAAACCAACTACAAAAAGTTTCTACTAGGACTGGCAGCACTCAGCACCACGCGAAGTGACAGACACAGTCCGTTATGATTGCAGAACACTAAATACTACTACATAACAAGTCATAATATACTCAACCTATCAATCCACCACCACTATCTAGTGGCGGAGTATAAAGGAAGGACTGAACTTAAGTCTCTAGTCTCTTTAGCATTACGCAGTTCTGTAAAGTACACTCATACATAATCACTCAGGCCAAATGAGCACAAAATTGAAAACAAGTAAGCATAGTAGCACCGCCACTGACTCAGCAGGTGAGCACCTGCAATCACAGAAGCTTTTGAAACATAATTTCCCTGCAATGTAATCAGCAGCATTCTTGCTCTTTGGAAAAAACATATATTTGCAATATAACACAGAGCAGAAGAAAAAAAAGTAGTTATTAAATACCTACTAGTACACACCAAGCCCAGGGATCTCGATGCCAAGCAGGTCGAGCAGGTCTTGTTCCCAGTCCAGGATGTCGGACCACCGGTGCGTCACCTGGTTGTAGGTGCGCCTGACACCAGACTCCCGATACATGGCCCGGCACACCTTACCCCATAGCTGATGACGCTCCCAGAGGCCATACCCGGTATCGGGCCTGCCACCTGCCACAATGGTCTTGGGGAGGTGGCGCTGCACAAAGAAGACCAGTAAGAAGACCACCTCCACCGCGCTGAAGATCTCCCGGGACTTACTGACTCCTCCCTTAATCGCCCGCAAGGGAGCAGACTACAGGGTGCGGGACTCTTCCCCTTCGACTTGCCGGCTCCCTTTGATATGGTCCTGGGTCAAAGAAGAAAGGAAAAATAGGAAAGAATGGGGAAAAAAAGTAACAAAAAGAAAGGAGAGAGCTAAAAAAAAGTAGGTATTAAAGTAACAAAAAGTTGAAAAAAACTCAAAATATAGATGTACAAAAATAGAGAGATAGATAATGAGTAAAAAATATTTTAAAAAGTTCATACAAACAAAGGATTAAAAAAAATGGAAACAAGATAGGAAAGGCATACCCAGAACCATAGCAATGAATGAAAAACAAGATGCTCATTGCAACCACGTAGGAAAGTTTGCGTGATATTTTACCCGCGAGAAGGCACAAATGGACACGAACACGCAATTGCGCCCCGGGAACAGGAAATGCACAACACGAGCATGCAACTAGCGACCAGAAACGGAAATACGCAATGCGAACAGTGAAAACAAGATGGCCACGCCCATATACGATCGCATGGGTACGTTCGCGATAGCCGCGGTGAAAAAAATCCTGCGAATATGCAAAAATAAAAAAATCCGCAATCTCGCAAAAGTTTGCGAATTTTGTGGACCGCGAGTACCCTTCCGCATGAATTCGCGTAGCGTGAATTCGCAAAATTCGCCCATACTTAATACCACCTCATATGGTGTAAGACCAGATTGTGAGTGTGGCACTGATCTGATGGACAACAATGCCAAAGGTAGTTCATCTGGCCATTTCAAGGATGTAGAAGCCTGTATTTTCGCTAGCTTTAATTTTAAAGTAGCATTATATCTCTCCACTAGCCCTGCTGATTGTGGATGAAAAACTGCATGAAACTTCTGCTTGATCCCTAATCCTTTCAGGACATATTCTACAACTTGTCCAACAAAATGGGGTCTGTTATCACTCCATAAAAGTTTGCAAACACCGAATCTGGGGAAGAATTCTTTCAGAAGCACCTTTGCTATGGTGAGAGCTGTATTATCTTTCGTAGGGTACGCCTTTATCCACTTACTGAAGGCACATGCCACTACTAAGACATATTTTAGAATATTGCCGTGTTCAAGCTGAATATAATCCATTTGCAAAACTTCGAAAGGTGCAGTTGGTATAGCAAACCCTCCTGTAGGAGTTTGTGTCCCTTTACCAGGATTATACTGGAGACAACTCAAGCAGGACTGTACTGTATTTTTAGCTGTACCGGCAATCTCTGGATGCTCCCATACTTGCGTAAGCAATTTCGTTATTAAGGAAGCTCCAACATGTGCCAGCCCATGTTCCATGTGAATCATAGGTTGTAAATAGGCTGTGGGCAGTTTCCACTTTGTCATCTCTTTATTCCTCCAGCAGCCCTTATAATCCAATGTTCCTTCCTTAGACCATTGCTCTAGTTCTTCAGCGGAAGAAAATCTCTGCATGTCTAGCACTTGCTGTCTAATAGCATGCAATAGTTCTGCCTGTGACTTCAATACATACATATATGTAGTACTTCGCTGCATTGCAGTCTCACGAGCTGCCTTGCCTTGTCCTATTTTATCAGTCACTTTTTTGTGAGCACTACATTTAACAATTGCTATTTTCTTTGAGTATGTCAAGGCAGTCAAAACATTATGCGCCAACTCTCCATGCATTATTTGCATCCGGTGGGATGTAAGAAAGCCTCTTTCCTTCCAGAGTAACCCAAAATCATGAGCCACTCCAAAAGCATAGCGGCTATCTGTATAAATGTTCCCAAACAAGTCAATACTGAGTGCACACGCTCGTGTCAAAGCTATTAACTCAGCTGCCTGAGCTGACTTCTGTGGGATGTGAGCTGTCTCAACTACCATCTGAAGTGTTGTAATCACATATGCAGCTGATGTCGTGCCATCTGGTAACTTCAAACAAGACCCATCAACCCACAATTCCCCATCAACATTTGATAGGGGCGTGTCTTGCAAATCGACACAACCCTTTGTCTGTTCCTCAGTAAGGAATATACAATCATGAGACTCCTGTGACTGAGACTGAGTCGCTGGGTATGGCAACAAAGTAGCTGGATTCAGGGTTGAACATCTTTTCAAGGTGATATGGGGAGCCAAAAGTGACTATTCTTATCAGGACAAATGAACAGTAGTTAAGTGCAGTGTTTTGGTTTGCTTCAGAAGGGCATCAACTGCATGGGGTACTAACAACAATAATCTGTGTGACCAAACTATTCCTTAACTCTGACGTATAGACACAGCTGCCGCAACAACAGAGCGGAAGAACCCAGGCAATGCATGGGCAACTGGATCAAGAACAGCTGAAAAATATGCACAAGGGCGTTGCTTGTCACTGTGTGTCTATACTTAAACTGACAATGCACCCCAATCTCTCTCGTGTACATAGAGTGTAAAAGTCTTAGTGTAATCTGGAGTGCCTAATACTGGTGCAGATCAAAGAGCTTGACGCAATTGATGGAAAGCATTCTGGCATTCAGTCGTCCATGGAAGGGTCTTTGGAGTATCTTTAGTCAGAAGAGCCAACAAGGGTTTAACAATGTGTGAAAAGCCTAAAATCCATTGCCTACAAAAATGGGTAAGACCAATGAATGCAGCGACATCTTTCTGAGTACGGAGCACTGGTGTGTCTAACATAGCTTGAATGTGATCTGGTGTAAGTGCACATCCCTCCTTCAACAGAAGGTGACCCAAATAAGTCACATTCGGTCTACAATACTGCAATTTGTTCCGTGAAACTTTGTGATGGTGTGATGTAAGGAATGAAAGCAAAAACAGTGTACATTCTTTACACTGTTCAGGTGTATCAGCTGCCAACAAGATGTCATCAACATATTGTATATGAGCCACCCCGTAGGTAAAGGTAAAGAATCCAGCTGTCTTTTCAATGCTTGGCTGTAAATACTAGGACTCCCTGTATACCCCTGAGGAACTCTACAGAATCTATAGGATCAATTATTCAAAGTGAAGCCGAACAAATACCGTCTGCCAGGATGAATAGGAATTGAAAAGAAGGCATTCTTCAAATCAACTACGGTGAAGGTAGTAGCCGTTGAAGGAACCAAAGTATCGTGATATCAGAAACTACCGGGTATTGTGGTACTACAATCTTGTTAACCTCTTGTAAATCAATGATAAACCTGTAGATTTTAGGATCAGTGTATTTCTTCAAAATAGGCTGAATAGGGCTATTGCAAACATTATAAGGGACTTCTTCCACAACCCCCAGTTCAATCAGATCATAAACCATGAGTACGAGTGCCACTTCACCTTCTCAAGAAATGTTGTATTGCGGAAATCGTGGCAACGAAGCTCCCTCCTTGACACTGATATCCACTGGTGGAATAACCATTTGCCCTACATCAGTGTCCGAAGTGGCCCACAAAGTACTAGGGAGAGAAGCCAATTCAATATCTTCCCTGAGAAGACAGGACTTCTCAACCACTGGATAGTTATCATTCAAAATAACACGTACACCTTCTGGGGAACAACGTATCGTAGCCCTGAAATACTTGAGCATATCAAGACCAACAATATTGTCTGGTGTGTTAGGCGAAAACATAAATGGACACATATGAGTAAATTTATCAACATTGAATGCCAGTGGTTGTGACAGTGGGCTAAGGGAAGGTGTCCCATCGAAACATATTGATGTAATGGTTAAGCCAGACAGGGGAGCCCTTGTAACCAATTGTTTAGACAAGGCGCAACGGGTAGCTCCTCTATCAACCAGAAACCGATTAGTAGAACCCAAAACACGTACTTGGACATAGGGACCCTTCTGATCGACTGGAACTTCAACTGATTCCTTACCCCATCCTAGGCATTCCTATGCATAAGCAGAGTCCGTCAAATCCGAAGTCAAATAGTCAGATATTTGATATTGATTACGCCTATCAAACGTATTTGAAGAATTTGGAGGATGCCCCACAGTCTCAAATCTAGCACGATCATCCCTACCTCCCCTATGTCCTGGGTTCCCTGGACAACATCTCATTTGTCCCCAACCATGTTAGCTCTGCTGAGGGCACGAACGAGGACATTCATAAGCACATTGTCTGATCTCCCTGCAGTAAGCGCACTGATCAATAAACAAAGAAGCTCGGCAAAAGAGGGCGCACCAGAACGATACATTGCACCTCTGCCTCGACTATTATTTCCATAAGAGGGACCATAGCCCTGACAAATGATAACCTTTGTTTTCAACTCCTTATTCTTCTTATCCTCATTTCCCTTAGCTTCTAATGCCTGTCATTCATAATACTGAGCCACAGTCAAAAGAGAGAATGGGGAAGACATAGTCCACCAACTCTCACTGGCCTTTAGGCGACTAGCTATTCCTGGAAACATGTTTGTGACAAATTTATCGACAAACAGATGCCTGCCTGTGTCATTTTTCAATGACTGGTCACTAAAGTCGTGGAATGCTTCCTCAAAACATGTAAAGAAATTTGAAACTGATTCATCTACCTTTTTCTTACAGTATGCAAACACCGTCCAATCTATCTTTTTGGGAGGAATAATAGTTTTCACTTTAACTAGTATAACATTTCCTGTTGCAGCTTCTGTGCTGGTGCCCTTTCTGCATCAATCCTTTCCAACTCCTTCCAAACAGCCCCAAAAGTAGTATGGTCATCGACTCTACAAATAGTTCTCCACATATCAGGAGGTAAAATAAGTCCAAAGAACATGTCGATATCAGATAAGGTCATGGTACAAGAACTAATAGCTCCTTCAACTTCCTCATAAAAAGCAGCCAGATTTTTGCGCGGATCAGGCAAAGCAGCTTTAAGAGCCATGACATCTGCTCGATTCCATGGAGTATAAACCCAATTATAAATGGGGAGGATCACACAAAGGTATGGCTTCCCGCATAGGTTTTCCATGAACTACAACATTCTTATCTGTCTCTGAAGCATCGGCCTGCATCCCGGAGGTCGGAAGCGTTTGTGCAGCTGCAGCAGCTGCCTTTTTCTCCTCTAGCAAACGGAATACATCAGCTCGCAGTTTAACCACACGTCTAATTAAGTTAGCCAACTGAGGGAGGAGAAAAAAACTGTCACGCAATTGCTTATAATCCCTTGCTATATCATCAGGCTCTAGCTCCATGGAATGTTTCCTAAACCATTCAATTTCTCCTGTGCAAACATTTCTGCAAAATATAACTGCTTCCTGTCCTGCCATTGTTGTACGTCAGCAAAAAGATCAGAAGCAGAAATATCATTACAGATTTAAGGTCAGCCGCACGTTCAGCGGTCAGCATAGAGCGAGTCTCTCGCAACTTATCCTGATCTGAAGGAGAATCATCATCAACAGAATCACAAGTAGGAGCAGAGGTAAAGGTATATGGAGGCGGAGAACGGTCTTGAAAAAAGGAACCATCCTGTGGTTTATTAAGGAGAGGATAGAGGGGGCGCCAGACCGGGCATTGGCCATTTACCTGTAAACGACGATCCCTATCCTCTCTTTCTTTTATCTCCTTAATTTCCTTCTCTTTCAATTCCTGTGCTTTCACATGGATTCTTTTGTGTTGTTCCTTATCTAGTAAAGCTTGCTCTCTTCTCATTCATTCACAAGCTTCTTTCTCCCACATTCATACACAGTCAAACATGTCTTGTCGACTCTTACAATTAAACATACATTGTTCCATATACTGAATCTTATTAAGATCAAATGACCCATGCATAGGCAAGCGCAACTTAGGATCCTTGCTAGTATATTTATACCATAACCTGCTGTACATTATAGAAGAAATACCATTTTTAATATACATATCCCTATTAGGCGTCCTCTCAGGGGGAGCCAACTGTGTCCTCTCAATGCTTACATCGGTACCGCTACAGAAGCAACACATTCTATGAAGTTTGCTTAAAACAGGCATGACCAAGAATATTGTAAACTATACAATATTATACAGCAGTGGCACTTAACGCAAAGTGTGCCATTACATATCCTTCATAGATTAGGAAAAAATCTTCTCATTACCTGCCTATATATATTGCAATGTATATTTCTACATACATTTCAGATGTTGGCCAACTACATATTCCATATACATATTGTTGCATCAAACGACCTTACCATATTCTCCATAGTCTCCAGATTCCAACGGCCACGTTCTGAATCGACCAAATGGTCACTGCACGGCAAACACCGGAAGAGATCTCAGTCGAGGACCGGCACCACCTGGAGGGTCAGATCAGAAAGACAGGAAACAACTGTGGGTGCCAAGATGCGGTAGACAGTCAAAATATCGAGTTGGAAATATCGACCTACCATAATATCGAGTCTGAAATATCGAAGGAGCATAATATCGAAGGCAAGAATATCGTAGGACAGAATATCGACCCAAGGTAAGTAATATCGAAATACTTAATATCGATGTAAGTAATATCGAAGTTAGTAATATCGATAGCATATATATCGATGTTAATAATTTCGATGACACTAATATCGATATTTGTATTATTTTATAGTTTTTTATTATGTATGTGTTATATGTTTAATTTAAGTATTTAAAATAATTACTATTATATGTGTATACATTTTCTATAATAATATAGAAATTTATAAGGAAATTTGATGTTTTAGTACCGGAGCGGGTTGTGGGTTCATAGGGGAATAGGGTGGGAAGTAATTTAATTATGGTAAGTTGATTAATAATTAGTAGGATTAATTAATTAATTATAATTATTTGCTAATTAATATTGATTAATTGGGAAATAATTAATTGATTAATTGATATATATTTTCTGTAGCGGGATGTGGGTTTATAGGGGAATAGGGTGGGGAGTAATTTAATAATAATTAATTAATTAATATATGTTTTTAAATATTTATAACTAATTAATTGGCAAATAATTAATATTAATTAGTTAATTAATTAATATAATTTTGTACATATTTTAAATTAGTAATTAATTGGTAATTAAATAATATTAGTTAATTACATTATTAGAGTAATTTATTTATATATATAATTTTTAGTTACTGTTAATTAATTAATTGGGGAAAAATGATATTAATTATTAAATTATATTAATTACAGATTATGTGCTAATATATTTACTTTATTGTTATTGTTAATTAATTATTAATTGCTAATTAAATAATATTATTTAACTTTGGGTTAAGGAGTATTTTTAGGGTTCAGGGTCATTTTTGGGTTTTTGGGTAAAGGGGTATTTTGAGTGTTTAGGGTTCAGTTTTCATTTTTTTGGTAAAGGGGTATTTTTAGGGTTCAGGGTCAGTTTTCAGTTTTTGGGTAAAGGGGTATTTTTAGGGTTCAGGGTCAGTTTTCAGTTCATGGGTAAAGGGGTATTTTTAGTGTTCAGGGTCAGTTTTCAGTTCATGGGTAAAGGGGTATTTTTAGGGTTCAGGGTCGGTTTTCAGTTTTTGGGTAAAGGGGTATTTTTAGGGTTCAGGGTCAGTTTTCAGTTCATGGGTAATGGGGTATTTTTAGTGTTCAGGGTCAGTTTTCAGTTCATGGGTAAAGGGGTATTTTTAGGGTTCAGGGTCAGTTTTCAGTTCATGGGTAAAGGGGTATTTTTAGGGTTCAGGGTCAGTTTTCAGTTTTTGGGTAAAGGGGTATTTTTAGGGTTCAGGGTCAGTTTTCAGTTCATGGGTAAAGGGGTATTTTTAGGGTTCAGGGTCAGTTTTCAGTTCATGGGTAAAGGGGTATTTTTAGGGTTCAGGGTCAGTTTTCAGTTCATGGGTAAAGGGGTATTTTTAGGGTTCAGGGTCAGTTTTCAGTTCATGGGTAAAGGGGTATTTTTAGGGTTCAGGGTCAGTTTTCAGTTTTTGGGTAAAGGGGTATTTTTAGGGTTCAGGGTCAGTTTTCAGTTCTTGCATAAAGGGGTATTTTTAGGGTTCAGGGTCAGTTTTCAGTTTTGGGGTAAAGGGGTATTTTTAGGGTTCACTGTCAGTTTTCAGTTTTTGGGTAAAGGGGTATTTTTAGGGTTCAGGGTCAGTTTTCAGTTCTTGGGTAAAGGGGTATTTTTAGGGTTATGGGTCAGTTTTCAGTTTTTGGGTAAAGGGGTATTTTTATGGTTCAGGGTCAGTTTTCAGCTTTTGGGTAAAGGGGTATTTTTAGGGTTCAGGGTCAGTTTTCAGTTCGTGGGTAAAGGGGTGGTTTTTGGGTTCAGGGTCAGTTTTCTTGACTGTTGCACTCTCTGGAGTGGGAATAGTAATTTTATCCCTACGCTATCAAACGCTTTCCCTACTGTTCCACTCTCTGGAGTAGGAATAGTAATTTTTACCCTTACGCTATCCAACGTTTTATATAATTAATTGTTAAAATATCACATGTTTATTTTATTTTTTATATTACTTACATTTTATGTATGTTATTGTTTTATGTTTGTACACGTATTAGTAAATTAGAATATATTTCATTAATTTAGAAATTAGTAAATTAATTATTAATACTTATTGTTCAGTACATATATATTATATCTTTACTGTATATATTTAATTAATGTATTATTAATATATATGTTTTATTTATTAATTTTAAACATTATTAGATACTTTTAAATATGTATATTTTATTTATTAGTGTTATATACTTACTTTTACATTTATATATATTAAAAAAAAAAATCGATATTTTTAACATCGATATTTTTTACAACGATATTATTTTTTCGATATTTTTGTACTTACCATGTTGTAGATAGGATGTCGATATTTTTGCCCTCGATATTGTTGACTCGATATTCTTGTAGGTCGATATTTTTGTAGTCGAAATTCTGTCATAGATCCCCAAGATGCGGGTCTCCTCGGGTATTGATTGTCTACAGCGAGATTCCAATCTTTCGTTTCGACCACTCCTTCAGGCAACCGAGTCGCCAATGAGCCCCACTTCGGTCGGGCTCCAATCTGTAGAGGTGGGCCTCAGCCAGGCCTGCCAGTGCTAGGGGTTCGCCCTTCTCTGCATGCAAGTCCTCAGACAAGTAAATAGAAGTTGGCACAGAAACTGAAAGGTTAAAGAAAAGATTTCTTAAACCTCATGAGGTTGAACTACATTCACACAACACCCTTCGGTAGTGTATGAAGTAGCACAAGGAGTAGAAGAACCATGGGTCTTTAATACCCACACAGGAGCTCAAAAGAATGCGATACAAACACACATAGGAGAGTTACATACATAAATAGTCATACAGAAATGCACAGTCAAAAGTAAGGGAGGAGCTAGCAGTTGCTGACTGATAAAATCAGCCTGAGTGTTACAGACTAAAGCATGTGTATGAACAGTTACAGATTCCTCTGTTCATGTGCAGAGTGGCAGAGTCTAAGTATAGCTAGTCCTCTAAGCAGAGCACAAGGGTAAACGACAGACAAGAAGGAACAAGCATTTGCAATGCAATAGGTCTCGCATTAGGAAAGTTTGAGCTATTGTTATTGTAAATGACAACTTTTGTATTTATGTGTTGGTTTTGAAAATAGCGAAATTAATAGCTTTGTCATTTACAATGCCAATAGTTATAACTTTCGAAAGTGTGACACCTATAGCATTTGTAATGCAATATGTGTTGTATTTATGTGACTTAGATATATTGATATTACAAATAACAATGGCTTTTAATTTTTTTAAATAATTAATACTTAAATAAAAGTTATTGTAATTTATAACTGCATTAGCTTAAACCCTTGTAAATAACTTTTGTGAAGATTATGTTCATTGAATTTTATTGTGACGAAAATCCAAGAACAGAAGTGAAATATTAACATCTTTTTGTGACATTTGTAATAAAGCTTGAAACATTGAGAGAACATATTTGAACCAGTTGTTGTTGAATGGTTGCACACATTGATGAGGTGGTGGCGCTGAGTGATGGTGTGGTGGCGACGAGTGATGCGGTGGCGTTCAGTGATGCTGTGGTAGCGCATAGTGATGTTGTGGTGCCCCTGAGTGATGCTGTGGTGGTCCTGAGTGATGCTGTGGTGATGCGATAGATAGAGTGAGTGCGATGGATAGATAGAGTGAGATAGATAGATACACGGAGGGTGATAGATAGAGGGAGAGAGGGCGAGAGATAGATAGAGTGAGGGCGAGAGATAGATAGAGGGAGGGCGAGAGATAGAGGGAGATAGATAGAGTGAGGGCGACAGATAGATAGACAGATAAAGGGAGGGCAATAGATAGAATGACACGAAGGGATAAAGAAGAAAATGCATTGACACAGTGAACGAAGGAGAGAGGGGAGCATGTAAACGGGTCTAAAGGGACCTTAGTAAGAGAGACAGAGAACAACAGAAGTGAGTGGAAGGCAGAATATTGAGAGGAGGAGAGAAAATAGAGAAATAGGAGGTGTTAGTGGGAGAAGAAGGGAGGGGACAGCAAGGCAGAAAGAAGGAAAGAGGAATAAAAATGGAGCACGAGGAGGCTGGAGAGAAATTGTAAAAGGGAATGAAAAGACATAAAAATAACAAGCTGCAAGTTTCCAAACATTAGAAAGAACACAAAGCAGCCATTCACATTTTGTTCAACAGTGGTAGTTGAGCTGGACAATTTTTTAACTGCGTGTACTTGAAGGTTTGCGCTTATAAATTGGCTTGACCTAAAAAGAGGAGGAGGATGTAAAAACGCGGAGAGCGAGGAAGAAGTGGAGATAAATGAGGAATAGGAGAAGAAGGGGAAGCAAAGAGACATGATGAAGTGATATGTAGAAAGATGGAGCAATACAAGTGATAGTTGAGAAAGCAGGGCAGTGAGATGAAGGGGAGAAAGGAGATTAGTGCAGAGATTATTGTTAAACTGTGACATGGAGGCAAAAGCAGTTAATAAAAAGAGCGCATTACAGGCCACAAACTGCTTTAAATTACTCTGCGTATTGCTAGGCATGAGCAGGCAGGAGAGGTGTGTGGGGAACGAGAAGGGGTGGCGGGGTGTGAGGGAGTGGGCAGGAGAAGGAGCGGGGGAGAGAGGAAGGGAAATGTATTGGTACGGAGGAGGGGGAGAATGGGGGAGGGGAAGAGAAGGCAGAGAAGAGAGGAAGTGGGGAGAGAGGGTCAGAAAATTAAGGTGCACAAAAGGCTGTGACGGTGTAACCCCACCCCCCTCGCCGTCCTCCCCACCAGCACTGAATCAAAAGCATGAGGGTAAATAACAGAGGCGGCGGGCCAGCGCTAAACTGCCAGGCTGCGCGCAACCTGGGGCAGCTGAATAAAGCAATTAGCAGCTCCCCTGGAAGCCGCGTTGCTGATCATTGTCACGTGCATGCCTCAATATCGTTATCAGGTCAGAATGTCGGCAATGATGCTGATGTACATTGTGTGAGTACAGCCTTTTAGGCGTTAAAGTTTCTTTTCATTTTAACCTCAAGCCAAAAAAGATTTTTCTGCGGGTGCACTTTTTTTCAATCGAAGAGACTGCCCTTTAAAACAAGAAGGCAATGCACTAGGGTCAGGCAAGGGAAGAAAGACGGTACTTCTTGTACACGTTTCTGTGAACCGCAGTAAACAAACAAGCAAAAACACCGAAACACTACATTTCAGTGATCGCGATCACAAAAACAAACAAGAACAAGGGATGCGGGTGCTTGCACACTCTGCAAGTTCAAGAAAAGGAAACTTAAAAGATGACTTCTGTATGTTGCTGTAAATCTGGGGTAAAAACTGCACGGGTCAAAACGTACATTTAAGATATTAAGTAAATATACAATACAATATTAAGTAAATGATGCCTTCGACACGAGTACCGATGAGGGAGCACTGCAAATGACAATACAAATGCATGTCTCTTGTCGGATCAATACAAGTACAATCACTACTAGCTAGGCTCTTTCTTTCTGAACTTGAATGCGAGACAAAAGGGTAGCTAAAAGACCACTTAGTAATGCAGGTAACTTTAAAAAACAAGGCATGTGGCATAGAAGGATGCTGGTAAAAACAACAAGCCCTCTGCATTGCGCGCTGGGGAAAATTCACGCTTGAATTCCTGAAGTCGGAAGGGTGGGAGGGAACCTTTGAAGTGTGAAGCTCTCGGCATTGCTGTGGCGGGTCTGAAGCGCATGCATGGGCACATGAACTGCATGTAATCAGAATCCGCACTTGGTTCAAAGAGTTTGTTTCAGCTACAATAGATCCACATCTGCAAAGCGCAAGCGTATTGGCAGAGGTCGACCTAAAAAGACCAGGCGATGGACGGAATGCTGAATTAATGAGACATTCAGCGCCAGTCACAGATCTGGGTTAAATCCGTTGTTTTTCTGCACGCCATGCCATTCTATCTTAGCCCCAGCCATACGCAAATCAGTCTTGACCATAAACTGGGGTGGCAAAGTGAGCAAAAGACCAATGGATTTAACCCAGATTTATTGACTGGGGTGAATGTTTGATATACTCGGCATTCCGTCCATCATCTGAGTTCCTTTTGCTTTCTCGCCCTAAGTGCGCCGGGTATGCCCACACATGGGTCCCGGGCTCACTGTGCTACTGGATTCAAGCTAGCATGGCTGGTGGGGGGTGATGCCCCAAAACTGGTCCCAGGATGCTTGTTTCCAGTCCAGGGAGGACCTGGCTTGGCAGTGGCAGTGGCTAGACTATTCCCATGAGGCACAGGGTCCATACCGATTTTAATATGGCTGGGTCTAAACTTGGGTGGCATGGTGAGCAAAAGAACGATGTATGTAAGCCACATCTCTTGACTAGGGGGTAAATGTTTGATTTGCTCTGCATTCCATCCATCATCTGTGTGTCTTTTGCATTAAAGCAAACTCGGCAGGATGAAAAATGAATAGATGACCTCAAGACGTGGCCAGAGATGATTAGATTACCGAATGCCCCTCCAGATAGCAGGCCACCATGAGCGCGGGCCACGTGATTCTTAAGGAGACTAATGATTATTGATAGTTGTGGGTTGCTCTGGACTGAAGTTTGACCAGTTTATGCTGAGACAAGTAGCTGTGTTGGAGGGAGCTTAATATACATTCAGCATATTGATTACGAGTTATACTACACTGGTTTATACCCAGCTTTGTAGCAACTAACAGGAAGGCCAAAGTATCAGTGGCAAATAGTAGGGTACAACAGTGATTGTCACATAAGAGAACAGTCACTCATGGGGGATTTCTGGAGATAGATTTTGATGGAAATGAGTCCTGGGTGCAATTACCCCCACCCCTCAACCAAACCCCAAACCGTCCCCTCCACAAGAACCCTAGCCTAATCATGATTTTAACTGCAAAATAAAATACAAAAATTACAGAAACAAGCATTCATCAACACACACAAATTATGAAATAATTTCATTCACAAATATTAAAAAAACAAAATCTAAATCTTTAATGGGACGGTTGAAGCTTTTGAGGCCATGTTTAATGCATTGGACTGCTTAGACTAATCAATCTGAGGACACTAACTCAATTTTTAAGCTCCAATTTCAAATTGATTCACAGGTAAATGTTGTTTTAAGAAATTTTAGTGAAACTGTGGTTTATTGACCCTTTATATTAATCATTTTTATTTTCTAAGCAGTCGCCCCAGGGGTCCCTGGACCACAGGTTAAGAACCCTTGGTGTAAGCAGCTAAAGTGTGCTAGGGTTCTAACGGTGTGTGTTCTTTAGAGATGAACCATACAATGATGTCGCCAGCACTGGATATACTATGCATGGCTATTACAATCAAATCAATGGGGACATTGTGCAGCTTCTAAGTTTTGAAAGCAAACATAAAAAAACTCACTGAAGAAACCTTTGATTCAGCATAGCTGATATTCTTCTGGGAGAAATGAGTGTTAGAATGAGAAAAAGTGAAATAATATTGCCACTGAATTTGCTACATAGAGCCTCATAACTTGCCCTTCATTAATGTGCAATTTAGTCAATCCTGTTGTATAATTCTGAGCTCTACAGCCCTATGATTCCAGTAGTCCAGTTACTAGCATGACAAGCACACGTGCAACACTCAGTGCAGCTTTGCGTATTTTACGTATTTTAAATCACAATTTGCAACACTTACACATTGAGCAATGGGTACGTGCTGTTCCTCCAACCCTAGTTTAAAGGAAAGGATTCCACATTTTTCCTGCAAACCCTCACAAATCAGTGAATTGCATAGCTTAGGCACTGAAGTATGTTTCTTCCCGAAAGTAAATTAAAATGTCTCTTACTTTGAGGATAACTGTGAAAGAGCAGGAAATAGTTAACTCTCATGACCTAGCTGGGCGGACTGGCACTTCAGTAAAGCTGCTAGGCCTGGGCAGGTCATATCACCCTGCTATAGGGTTTAAAGCCCAGGGAAAGGGCTGGGTGGCACGCTGTTACTCAGCAGCAGTGAAAAGAGACAGTGTGCCTGACAGACTGCAGACCCATGACCCAAGCAGTGCGTGGCTTCATCTACGATGGAGAAGAGGCCACTCCAGAGTTAGTTTTTGTGGCATTTGCCTGCTCACCCTCTGCATGCTCTGACAAGAGCAGTGTGAGAGTACAAGTAAACGAATAAACAGCCCTCATCTCCGGGCATCAGAAAAATGGCTTGAATTTAAATACTTATTCTTCCACCAAAATGATGGTACGAAAAATGTACATCACAATGAAACAGAAATTACACCCAACAAGAGCATGGATAAAGGAAACTGATAAATACACCGGAAATAAAACACCCAACATTATCTAAACAAACGTAAAAGAAGAGGGAAACACCTGTGATCTCCTCCAGCATCGGAAGCAGCACACTGAGAATCAAGAGCAAGGAAGAAACCCTTTCAAAAATAGCTCATCCTGCACAGCAATTATTCCTCCATTGCTTCTAACTTCTTTCCTGGGAAGCCACTACCAAGAAATAAAATTGAGCAGCAATTTTTTCAATCCATCACCCATCTGACAGGGCTACAACTATCTCAAACTCCATTTAATGATACCGGGAACCTCTGCCCTCTTTTCACAAACAAGTAGATGGCTCTCCCTGTGCAGATGGTTCTCATCTTTATGTGAACCCAAGACATACCCCAACTCTGTCGGGTTCATTAAGACGGTCAGCTTTGGGTGTATTTTCACCAATGTAAACTAAAGACATCAAACTAGAGTTTCTGTTTATCACCTTCACTCAAGAGCTTCATCCTATCAATGCTCGTTACACTCGCTCAGCATGCTTGACTATATAACTGCATCACCCCACGCATCAAAGCTCTGTATTTCCCCTCCTGACAAATAAATTTACAAGCGAACATAAACTTCAGAAAAAAATGGTGCCCAATGTAAACTGGACTCATCCCAATATCAAAATTAAAACAGTGGTAAAATCACTGGTTGTTTCAAGATCTCGCAGTTATGTATACGGCTAATCCTGCCCCTCTTGCGGCAGTCCTTCACGCCACGGCCAAATTGGTTTCATGAGTCAGATGCTTTGAGCACAACACCCTAATCTGCATCATCCTCTAATGGATAGTTGAAGGTTGCCGTATTTTCAAAGAGGGCTGTACTACCAATTATCTCACGTGGGAGCCGCTTCATTCAGAGCTCAGACTAAAACCTTCCTCATTTTAGAAATAGTGCTCCTCAGCCAATTCATTCGCAGTGACTGTTACAAATATAAAGAACTCTATTCCAACCACAATCCAAATCAATCCCTCCTTGGAAGCATTGAAAAACAACGAACACACAGCTGCGAGGACATATCTTAAATAATACAGTGTCAGTAACAGATGTTACTGTTATGCAAACAAATATCACTTATTTGCTCGACCTCAGAAAGGTGAAAGGTGGAGGCGACTTTGTTGTAAATTTAGCACGGGAATCAATGAACGAATGAACACAACAAACATATAGCTCACTTTTGTCATAGAGCGAGCGCAGTCATTAATAGGGGCGGCAAGAAGGAAAACCAGGAAGTCAGGCATCCTTGCCCGTGACATGGGCGGGGCCTGTGACGTGGCCGGAAGAGGCTGGTGTTGCTCTTTGCGCCGGAGAAAAGGAGCTCAGCTAGGCGACGGGACAAGCACGGTGAGTGGAGGGGGGGATATGTGTGTCTGTGCACGTGAGCCCCGTGAGTGGTGGGGGAGGGGGCTGTGTGTGTGTGTGTGTGTGTGCGCGAAGGGGTGGGGGGAGAATGTGTGTGCGCAAGCTGACTTTGCCGGTGTGTGCACGCGCGCGATGGCCAGAAGCTGACTTGCGGTGAATGTTGAGAACAGGGGATGTGCACTGCGCCGGCTGGGCGTGCGCGCCCACGAGGTGAAATCGCCGATGGGAAGCTCGTGCACATCCCCTGTCTTCACATTCATCGGAACACGCCAGCAAAAGATGTCTCGCAGACAGCGCTTTTTACGTCTGCGAGACCTAAAAAGCACATGGTGAGTGCATTGCAGACAAAATGGCGTCTGAAAACAAGATGGCTTCAGCTAAATGATAACACTGATCGCTGTCAATTTTCTACAATTCATATTCTGTAGAATTCAGATGGGTCACCTCTGCCTATTCAGGTCAGCCTGTTGTTTGCTCCTGAGAGGCCTTTCACATCTAATAAAGGCTAATTGCTGGCTGGGAGAAGCTAGAGAGACACTGCAAATTAGCCTGCAGGAACTTCAGACAGGGTAAGGGTAACTTTCTAAGAGTTACTTTTCCTTAATATTTATTCAAATCTAACTTCACCATTGAATTGGATTTTCATATCTATTAAAATAAGTTATATTTATGTTTCACTCTTACAGACTAGGCAGTCTGTACTCCATCCTTCTGTAAAGTCAGCGACAGCAAGATCTCTCACATATTTTGAGAAATTTCCTCAGGGTCTCACAATATCCCACCATTTAATCTCCAAGATATACTCTACACTGGTCCCTGTACCAGAAGAGCTGGGAGGAGGACCCGGGTAGCACACAAGATGATAATGGGATGTCACCAATACACGCATGACCACCTTCACCATGCATTATGAAGGGATGGAGGAGCTCATAAGGTATTGTACAGATGGCACTATACACCATCACAACTCTGGATACTACTGTAGCAGACATTGCAGCAGATATGGAGGTGAGGCCTTTGACTAAAGATCAAGTGCCGATCCCCTTGGGGATACCCCAGGAGAATACATATCCCCTTCACTCCCCTAAGGGGAAAATAATTTCTCACCTTCGCCTAGAAGCAAAGCAGACAATAATGAGCCACTGGGAGAAGGACCTTATCCATAACTGGACAATGTGGCTGCAGAAGGTCTTTCAACGCTTAGCATATGAAAAGATTGCATATGACCTACAGTACACACCTCACAACTTCATCAGAATGTGTGACCCTATTTTAGTGTAGCTGTACTGGGATAAAAGAGACTTAACATGCCTTAACCGACTGTACGCTTTGGACCTGCTGTCGAAAAGCAGAACCCAGGCCGTAAAAGGCACATGACTAAACTGCAGTAAGTTGCCCTCTACTTCATTTCATGTATTAACCAAGGTGGTGTAGAGGGAAGGGGTAGGTGGGTGTTGGGGGGTTCAATTGGTTATTTGATAGAGATACTTTATAGATATATAGTTGGGTATGCCTGCCTTGTTGTATGCAGAAACAATACAAACTCCTGAAACTAGAAATAGTTGTTTTACTATTTCTCTAGCTTGTCCCATTCCTGAGATACAGTATCAGTATTCAATATTTCTTCCCAGTGTTTATCTATAGGTAAGCAAGCCTTCCTACAGTGAAAATAGCTTTTGAGTGCTAGTCACTGTAAGGAGATATAAACTTGCAGGCCCTGATTTACCATTTTTTCACGTGACACAGCGCAGCAAGACACCTTGTTGCACTGCACTGTGTGAAATGGAGAGGGCAGGAATGCACCATAGCTAATAGGATATGGCACATACCTGCTGCCTGCCTTCCCTGGTGCGCAATCTGCATTGCAGTCAGGATTGTTTTTGTGCAGGAAGGGACACTTTCCTGCTCAAAAAGAATCCTCTGAGGCTTTTTCCTCTTTCTAAGTGTGCTGCATGGAGCAGCACACTTTGAAAGTGGAAACAGTGACAAGAAATAAAGATATTTTTCCTTGTTGCGCTTCTCCTGGGAATGTGTGGCATTCTGTCACATTCCTAAGTCAACCAGTATTGGTAAATATGGGAATGCTTTAGAATCCATCAATGGATGCGTGGGAACACCCAAGCTCCGCCCATGGAACGCCTTCCCAGGAAAGGATACGAAAGGCAGCAACTTGTGCTGAGTTGTGTTACTCCAGATTTACCAAGCAACATAGGGCCACACAAGGTGGCTTTGTGTGGATGGGTTAATCTGATTCATGGATTGCATTGCCCTTGAGTCACCTTGCATGATACAAAGACAATGCAATCCAATCCTAAATCAGTCTGTGCATTCCTGCATGCCCACATTTAAATACCATGCAGCTTGCCATGTGGGCTACAAGACCTACACAAAGGTGACTTATTAATATTAAAAAAGAATGCTTTGCCCTGTCAAAAGGATTTATGTTGGCAGGTTGAAAATCAGTTTTTGCGCTGCTGTACTCAGAATTGAAGTGGATGGCACAAAATGTGCTTTGGTCCACTAGGGATTTGTAACTACCAGGACGTGGCTATAGTTTGCGGGTTTTTTATGCAGGGCATCACACCAAGTCACTTTGCTGTGCTGCATCAAAAGCCAAGAGCAAGAATGCACTATATTTATGATATATGACGCATTTCTGTCCTGTCAGCCACCTCCGGCGCATGATATGGTGCCTAAAGTAAATGCAGGCACCCTTTTCACCATGGTGCACAGGTGTCTGCATAATTGACAGGATTTTTTTGTGCGGGAAAAACAATCCAAGGAGGCATTTTCCTCGATCTTTGTGAGCTGCAAAATGCAGCACACATGAAAGAGGAAAAAATTAGGATAAATTAAAAATATTTCTCTTTGTTACGGCTGCTCTGGGGAGGCGTAAGATTTTGTTGCTGCCTCAGGTTTACATACATTTGTAAAACTGGGGCAGGGTCAAAATCCAAGATTTTGTTGCTGCCTCAGGTTTACATAAATTTGTAAAACTGGGGCAGGGTCAAAATCCATAGGTGTTGGGTGGTAACACCCACCGTAACACCCATGGAACACCTTCTTGACGTAGACTAGGGCAATGCAGCACATTGCGCTGCCTTGCCTTACTCCATATCTATGATGAATGCAAAGCCATGCCGGATGCCTGTGCAGCGCCTCATAGATATGATTGAGAGGCTTGCGCCACCGGAGCGTCAGTAAAAGTGACGCTCTGCCAGCAAAGGCTTCTTGTAAAATGATCCCCTTTGTGTGTGCAAGTTAAATATATAATTTAGAAGTATACCGATGTGGTCATGTTTAATTGGAGAGCACAAGCACTTTACTATTGGTTAGCAGAGGTAAAGTGCAGAGAGTTGAACAGACAGCAACATAATAGGAATCAGCAAACGGCTTGAAATCTGAGATCTAGTGATACTGTTCCTGTAGCTAAACAAATCAAACACTTTAAAGCAATTTTTCCTACAACTAAATGCGGAAAAACTATTTCTTTTGATTCGGTTTAGGGCAATATTTTGGAAGGGGAAATTAAACACAATTCAAGCCTCGGTTTAGGAAGCAGTATACGGATATTTTCTTGGAAGAGATGAATAAATCAAGCGCTCAGTGCTGTGGCAGAAGGTCAACCATTAGTTTTCCGAAGGCATCTCAAATCAGCGAGTTATGTCGAATGGCACTGACCTCCCACTAAAGACCAGGGCTCCCCCTCTTTCAACTTCTTCGAGGGAGAGACAAAATGCTGTCACCAAGTGCATTTGGGATGGAAAATGGTGCCTGGTCCGAACACATACAAGCAATGCATCATCTGCTGAATGTCTCCCGTATCTGGGACGAATAGGGAGTTACACATTGATAGTGGGCAAAAATAACCATACTATGAACAAAGTAGTTTGGGAATTTGATAAGACTTTCACAGAAGTTCCATGTGAGCCCTATAATAAGCGCAAACAAGTAAATAAGAGCACGGAAATGCTACAAACAAGACAGATAATGTTTGTGAAAATGTTATAAGGCTTTGTGTTTATATGAGCAGCGATTAATTAATTCAGGAGAAACATTTGATTCTTACAAAAACTTAAGGTCTAATGACTCGTGGCAAAACAAGAGCACACATACTGCCCTATATAGGTGTGTGTGTGAGTGTGGGAGGCATGTGCGCGCGATGTGCACGCAAGTGTAGGTGTTTTTGCAAGTTGCAGTCAATTGTCTTAAAATGTGTTTCTTACAGATCGATCTGTGTAAAAAACATGTGGGACAAACGTTTGCTTGTCTTTTCACAACCTTGTCCCCTTTTCCATAACATTGTGAGCAGCCATTTTGGAAAATGCCTTCATTCATAGGACCCGATTGCCAAAGGTAAATTGAGAGGAAAGTCTAACTTTACACCTTTCAGTATTCACAAACGGAATTTACGAGTAGTAAAGTTAGAATTTTGTCTCAGTTTACCTTAAGTGTTGGTCTTAAGTCTAACTGAGAACAAAATGTAAGTAAAACTGAAACAAAAGTCTAACTTTACTACTCGTAAAGGCCTTTTGTTCATACCGAAAGTCATAAAGTTAGACTTTCATCTTAGTTTGACTTTGTAAATCGAGCCCATTGTGTTTGAATGATTCAAGCCAATGGAAAATACTGCCGAGTGAAGTACTGTGCACTGTATGTGAGTGTATGTGTCAGTGTGTGTTAGGGTGTGCCTACAGGTGTGTTTTTTTTGTAAGTTGCTGCCAATTTGTTGATAGCTTTTTACTTACAGATCGGTCTGCGAAAAAAACATCTAGGTCAAACTTGTAATTGTCCACTAACTACCCAGTCCACAATATTGTGAACAGCCATTTTGTAAAAATGCCCTCACACATCGAGCTTGAATGATTCAGGCCAATGGAAAATGCTGCCTAGTCAAGTGGTGTGCACCAGTGCCCCAGATTTATATATGCAAAATTGACAGTGCCTGGGAAACAAGAAAGGGAGCAAGTCAAGGACAGCAGACAGAAACAGAGAACAATTGACCTGACTACAGCACTGAAACAGAAGACAGCAGGAAAACTGTAGAACTTAAAAGCAGCACTCCAACTTTTCCACTCCAAGATCTCTTTCTCCTTCCTCAACTTCCCTCAATCCATTTTGCCAACTCCTCCCTGTTTTCTTGTCTTTTCCTCTTCTGTCTCCTCACCTTTCTATTTGACTGTGACTGCACTTTTGTACATTCATTCTACTTATGTTTGTTTTAAGCTGTTGTTATTTTCTCATCTAATGGCATTTAATATAATTTTTCACTGTATGCTTTAGTTATTTCTTTTAATGAGGTGCGGCTCTTCCAATAGTAAGAACAGGAGTGAGATTTATGCTACCCCTGGAGTGTGCATCTGAAGCAGTGAGAGCAGTTCTTCGACTAGCAAAAAAGTTGAGATCAGTATTTTACTAACCATTACAAATTATGTTGCCATCACTCTACCACTTCATGCTTAAATAACCGCAGCAGGACAAACGTGTACCTTTGGCTTCTCTCTGAAGTTCCTCCTGCTGCCCACATTGAACACCCCACTCACCCAATATTTCACTCACCAGACCAAGAAACTATTATCACTCAACTGATGTTTCAAAATGAATACATTCAGGGGCGTATTTACAGGCACCTTGCACCGCCGGTACGTCACATTTTTCCATTTTTAAAGTGACGCACTGGCAGCGCAAGAGGCTTGAAAATAAGCACCTATTTCTAAACTCTATAGCCATCAGTTGCATAAGTGGTGAAGGATACTTCCATTAGGGCCTTGCTAGAGTATGCAGAGTTAGACACAATGGGTTTCATTTACAAGAAACTGACTCATTGGCATTGATGTGTCAGTTTGCTTGCGCCCCCACCAAATGTCTTTACAACACTATGGATGCGCTGTATTTACAATACAGGGCTCCATGGCACAAGGATTAACAGATGCATCAGAAATTCTGACACATCTGTTGGCACAAAAGTGATGTAGTGCTGGAGTTGATCATGAAACTGATGCAATTCCAGCAATGCGTCAAAACGCATAGGCGAGTCCCATTGAAAAAAGCCCTGCGTCATTCCTTTTGCCTGGTCTGAGCAGGAGTAAGGATTTTGGCGCAGTGAAGTCGTATAGTGACGCAGTGAAATGTAAATTTCACTGAGCCAGTTCTACATGTTTTTATTATGTGGGCATGTCTACCCTGCTTACATTATACCGGCCTGGCACAGGTACAATATGACGCAGGGCCCTGCAAACTGACGCATTGGACCCAATGGGTCAGTTTGTAAATATGGTGCAGTGTGGCACAGATTGCACTGTTGCTGTGTCAAAAATAAATGGCGCAGCAGGGGCGCAAGAGGCTTGTAAACAAAGTCCAATGCTCAAATAGAGCTCGTGGTTAACGGTGGAGTCCACCAGCACACATTTCTAGGGACTGGCACTCATTTTTCCTCATTAGACTTTTCCAGAGAGTAAGGGAAGGAAAACACAGAAAAGAAAATAAGAGAAAGTCAGAAAATTCGTCACAAAGGGAAAAAGCAGGTACGGCAAGAGTAAGATAATTGGTCAGGGAGTATCTGGTATTGGGTTAAAAGAGGTACAATTACACAGCCTTTGTTCTTAGCGAGTGGATAAATAATTGCAACAGCCACAGGCCTCTAAGCAGAGCTTGGAGCACCGGATCTACTTGTCCAAGAATTACGAGTTATTCTTTCTAGTGTTTGTGGCTGATCCAGTGTAATGTTTTGCAAAGAATAAGGTTAATTAAAATGTAACACTTTGCATAATATAGAATATTTATCAAAGTAAAATTCAATATTGCTTAGCAACAGCATGGAAAGCACGTTTCTCGAGGGTCATGAATACAACAAAAAACATCTGTCAGGGTTAAACTTAATTTTACATTTTTCGTCATTATTCTCACATGCCTATTTGATTTGATTTGATTTAAAAATATTTCTATAGCGCACGTATACCAGCGGTTTCTTGGCGCTGACTCTAACTGGATCCAAAGCTAGTAGGCAGAGAGGGGTGGGGGAAAGTTAGTTGAAGGATTTTTTGAACAGATAAGTCTTAAGGTGCTTACGGAATTGAGGGTACTGTGTAATGGTCCGGAGTTCAAGGGGAAGGGAGTTCCAAAGGGTTGGGGCAAGGGTGGCGAATTTAGATCCTCCCCACTTCTTTCTCCGGAAACGGGGAACAGTGAGGAGGGATTGGGAAGACGAGCGAAGTTCCCGAGTAGGAACGTAGGGAGTGATCTCGGACGAGATAAAGGCCGGAGCCAATCCAAGTCGAGCTAGAAAGGTCGTAGTTGCAAGCTTAAATTGGACCCTGGCGCCCACAGGGAGCCAGTGTAGTGATTTCAAGAGGGGGGAAGAGTGGTGGAATTTTGGGAGATTGAAGACCAGGCGGGCTGCCTGGTTCTGGATCTGTTGAAGACGCCGCAAGCTGTAGGCGGGGATGCCGGCATATAAAGCATTGCCGTAATCCAGGCGGGATATCACCATGGCCAGGATTATAAGCTTGAGAGCAGAAAGGTGAAAAAGCGAGACACTCGACGAATAGTTCGCAGGGAAAGAAAAGAGGAAGACACCACGGAGCTAACCTGGGAGTGAAGGGTGAGTTGCGAATTGATTTTTATACCCAGGGTTTTGACAGAGGAGGAGGGAGCAGGAGAAGTACCAAGAGAGGGGGGCCAGAAGAGGGAGGACCAGGGGCTGGGTGAACCACCCGTCAACACCAACTCGGTCTTATCAGGGTTGAGTTTAAGGTGGTTGTGGTTCATCCAGTCCCTGATGTGGAGCATGACAGATTGAAAATTTAGCACAGAAGAGGGAGAAGAGGATAGATTGAAAACAAGCTGGAGGTCATCCGCATAATTAAATACGGCGACCTCCATCTGTTGAAGGGAAAAGATGAGGGGGGCAAGATAGAGATTGAACAAGAGGGGGGAGAGGGAAGAACCCTGGGGAACCCCGCACTGCACTGCTCGGACGTCCGCCGTAAAATCACCCAGACGGACAGCCTGGGTGCGGTCACTCAGGAAAGAGGACAACCAGACCAGGGCGGTCCCCCCGATCCCCGCCGCCTCGACACGGGACAACAAGATGGTATGGTCAACCGTGTCAAAGGCGGCTGAAAGATCTAGGAGCACAAGGGCCTGGTGCTGATTGGTGTCCATACCCTCCCTGAGGTTGTCCAGGACCGAAATGACAACGGACTCCGTGGAGTGCGCGGGGCGGAAACCGGCCTGGCGGGAAATTTTACTTTTTGCTCTTCTAACTAATTATTGAAATTAAAATGAAAAGCCAAGTTGCCTTTTAACTGAGTTTCCTTTTTCTAAAAATGTACATATATCGTTCAAGATTGTTAACTATCTTGTTAGAATCAAACCTCACCCCATTCTGGCAGATCTGAGGGGCAAGACTGATGATTGACATTTCTGAAACAAGCATGGGTAAAGCCAATTGATCTGGTAAATAAGTGAAAGTGACCTTTACTTGACTGGTGAATTTGCGGGTGTATAGTACCGTGGATGAGCAATCGGGTGAATACATACATGAGTGCAAGAATCAGCGACTATATGCATGGATGATGACTGAGTAAACATCTACTCATTCTTGTATTCACCCACCTGCCAGTCCACAATAGCTCAGACATACAAATTTACCATCCATAAATGAAATTGAACTTTCAGTTGTAAGCCAGGCCTAATAGCTTTTTATCCTGCATCAGATGGCCTAAGTGCTCAAAAGATTAGGACTGCTGTATTTTGTGACCAGGAGCTATGTCACATAACAGTCCATCATGTTCTTGATGCTGGTGGTTGAAGATTATTTAGCTTAAAGCTTCAGCGAGGGAGAACTGACCTGCTGCTGATAAGGACTGAGAAGCCTGAAGATTAGAATCAATATTTGTATAGAAGGAAGATTTGGCAGCTTGTGGCCCTTAGAGGGAGAGATATGACAAAACGTTAATTCTTGAACTGCACCACAGTGTCTTTCATAACAATCTTAGGAATTTAAGGGAGCGTCTAAATGATATTACGAATTGGGCTTGTGCAACCTTAAGTGGCAGAAAATTGAGATTTTGACTTTTACATAGTGGATATCTCCCAGCTCTATAAAAGTTTGCAAGAAACATCAAAGGGGTTAGAAGTATATTGTGAGAACAAAACACTTTGT
Source organism: Lissotriton vulgaris (assembly GCF_964263255.1). Classification (NCBI taxonomy): domain Eukaryota; kingdom Metazoa; phylum Chordata; class Amphibia; order Caudata; family Salamandridae; genus Lissotriton; species Lissotriton vulgaris. The sequence continues at coordinate 1,980,270,850 of NC_141689.1, forward strand.
TCCATTTGCTATGGATTAATTGGTTTCAATGTAACTGTATATTTTACAAACATAAAATCGAATATGTCAAACTGTCTGCCCCAAAACAAAAGTCACTTTTTCGTATGTGATACTATTTACCATACTGAGACTCTTTTTTGTTAAGTTTGGTAGTGATTCAACCTGGGTTCTAGGTGGCAAAGGAACTACATCTACTACCTCTATGAGTTGCAACCATGTGCTGCAGAATGGAATCTGGAAGTGGAGTTGCACACTTTGGGCTAACAGCCTTTTGAGGCAACTAGCTTCTCCTGAGAACAATGTACTTCCATTGTGGTGAGTGAATGCTTCATCGACAATGCACTGCAATGGAAATATGCAGACTAATACTCAAATTAGTTAATTACATGATATGGAAAAGAAAATGCTATCTTGGGCTGAATCAATTCAAGTGCATGGCGAAATCACTACATAGAATTGCACAAACAAATCCCTAGGCAACTAACTATTTCTGAAAAAATATAGAGTGTGCTGTTCCTAAGTGGGAAGCTAACTCTGGTAGATGGAGAGCCTCGGGTAAATTGATAGCCGTTTCCGAACATCGGCACGCAACGACAACACGCTGTGCAGTGCTCCCACTGTCCGATCCAATTGGGGCCGCCTCTGGCTACAGGCATGGGTCTTCCATCAAAGAGCTGTCCCCGTGTTTATGTAAAGTATACAGGATATATTGTTAACTTCTCTTCTTATGCATTTTATTCACAGGGCATGGTTCACACATTTCTCTTTCTCCCAATCCCTGTGAAGAGTAGAATTAGGTCTTCCTGGTCCTGATGAAATGCCATGATCCATTATCAATCAATCAATCAATCAATCATATCATTTGTAAAGCATACTATTTACCAGTGAGGGTCTCAAGGCGCTGAGGGGTGGGGAATGCTGCTACTGCTTAACCGCATGCGCGCTAGCGGAATTCCACTCCTGCGCTGAGATTTTTAAAAACGCATGTTACGTGACGAGCTGGGCTCGTCATCAGCGTGCGAGGAGGCTACGCCATGACAAGCCCAGCTCGTCATCAGCGTGGAAGGGGTTAAACAGCCAGGTCTTGAGGAGTCTTCTGAAGGTCAGTAGGTCTTGGGTCTGCCGTAGGTGGATGGGGAGGGTGTTCCAGGTCTTGGCGGCGAGGTGGGAGAATGATCTGCCTCAGTAGGTCGCTCTTCAGATGCAGGGGACTGTGGCGAGGGCGAGGTCGGTGGAGCGGAGCTGGCGGGTGGGAGTGTAGAAGCTGAGTCGTCTGTTGAGGTAAGCTGGTCCAGTGTTGTGGAGTGCCTTGTGTGCGTGGGTAAGGACTGTAACAGGCATGAAGCATGTTGACCTTGCTATGCACTACTTCTGTAGCTAAATAGATCATTATATCTGTTTTATGCTTACATCACGCTTTTAACCTTGACACAGGGACCCGAGTATTAAAAAGTAATTTTCCGTCTGTATCTCTTTAGCCAATTTTAACACACTTTTCATTCACTCATTCTACTCACTTTTCACCCCTCGTCCATGCAAATATACATCGGCAAAAAAGAAAAGATCTTGAGTAAAGAGCCCCCTCGAGGGGCCCATTGGCATTTCAGTCCAGGCCCAATGAGGAACTGACTGATGATGCAGCATGACACCCCTCAGGGTGTAAGGCCCTTGGTCCTAAAAGAAGCACTCCTCTCTGTCTACTAGACCTAGCCTTCCACTTAGGAACAGCACACTCTATATTTTTTCACCGCTGGCAGGGCCAGTGTGCTAAATCTCTCAAAAGCCCTAGTCCCTCTTTCTTTCTTTTAGTAATTGTTGGGACGGGAAATCTCCTGCATGTCTCTGGAGAGAGTGCTTTCCCTGCCTTATGCTAATCTCCAAGCAAAGTCACTCAAAAGCTACTGTATGGTTTCTAGATCCCTACCTCAGTGAGCATGACAATCATACATGTCCACTGAGGGTCTCCCTGTTTACATTGACGGAGACCCTAGAGCTTGGCTCTGAGGTCGAGGGGGCATGCCTAGTGCTCCCCTATTTTTCAGAGAGGGGCTACTGCCCTCTCTAATCAGGCTGTGGTAGACTGACAGTGGTGGCAGCAATAAATCTATAGTCAGGAGGGGTGAGTCCCTAGGCACCCTCCTGACCAAGTCTGTGCAGTTTGCCATGCCTATTGGCCTGTTGCCTTTGTCTACCTGATGTCTGTTTGATAGCCCGTGGGTGTACAGGGGAAGAATGATGATTGGAGCTAGTGTGAGGAATGCAAGCTGTTCTGCTGGATATCCCAGCTCCCCCGTGCCTCTCACTATTTCCTTGGAAAGGCCTGGTGGGCTGGAGTAGACACTTAGCTCTTTTCTGGGTTTAGCTGCACTAACTCTGTGAAGAGGACCCTCCCCCACTGGTCAGGGCATCCTGGGCTGAAGTTAATTAAAATTCCTCTTTAGGGAGTTGCACAGCCTGATACCGGGGGAACTGGGGCATGCTTTACCCATGCATTGAACACGCCATGAATGGTTTGTGAATGGAGGTATTCAGGATGCAAAAGTAGCAGACCCTTGGATTGGATGAGCCTATCAATCAGAGGTGATAAAAGTCTGGCCTGAGTGGTAGGCTGTTGTTCAAGACTGGTCTATGACTGAAGAGGCTGCCACACCAGATCCGTCTGAAGATAGCCAGGCGCAACCCGCAGGGTGAAGGCAGGAGACAAGACACTGTTCACTGTGTCTGGAACTAAGGCACTTTTCTCTATGACGGATGGAGTCTGCTGCCAAGAGTTCAAACAGAATCCTCAGCACCAGCAACATTGAAGACCAGCTGTTTCTGTGAGGCTTGGGGGAGCGTGCGCTTTTGACCAAGGAAATTACAGACAGCTGCCCAAGATATGGAAAGGAAGCTTACAGCACATCAAAGGATTTGGTGTGGGAAGGAAGCTTGCGGCACATCACGGAGGCTGATGGAAGGACGCTTGCAGCACATCAAGAGAGGTTCATCACCTTCAGTCCGCAATTTTTAGGCCGCATACCTTCATTCCGCATACCATTATCCCGCAACTACTTTTATTTTGCAGAATATTACAACGCATGTCATTATATCTTATATGCTTTTATCACGCATGCTTTTACAACGAAATTCGTTGTAAAAGCATGAATGGTAAAAGCATATGTTTTTAAAATTTAAGTGTAAGGTAAGTATATGGTTTAAGTTTGGGGGTGATGGGGTATATATTTTAGGGGTTCAGGGGTATTTTAAGGGTGGGTTTGGGCTATGGGGTAAAGGGGTAATTAGGGGTTATGGGGTATGTTTGCATTTTGGGGTACAGGGTTATTTTTAGGGTTCGGGTAGCTTTGGATTTTGGGGTACAGGGTTATTTTAAGGGTTATGGGGTAGGTTTGGGTTTTGGGGTACAGGGGTATTTTTAGGGTTCAGGGCTTGGTTTGGGTTTTGAGGTACAGGGGTATTTTTAGGGTTCAGGGCTAGGTTTGGGTTTTGGGGTACAGGGGTATTTTTAGGGTTCAGGGTTAGGTATGGGTTTTGGAGTACAGGGGTAATTTAGGGGTCAGGGCTAGGTTTGGGTTTTGGGGTACAGGAATATTTTTAGGGTTCAGGGCTAGGTTTGGGTTTTGGGGTACAGGGTATTTTTAGGGTTCAGGGCTTGGTTTGGGTTTTGGGGTATAGGGGTATGTTTAGGGTTCAGGGCTAGATTTGGGTTTTGGGGTACAGGGTATTTTTAGGGTTCAGGGTTAGGTATGGGTTTTGGGGTACAGGGGTAATTTAGGGGTCAGGGCTAGGTTTGGGTTTTGGGGTACAGGGGTATTTTTAGGGTTCAGGGCTAGGTTTGGGTTTTGGGGTACAGGGTTATTGTTAGGGTTCAGGGCTAGGTTTGGGTGTACAGGGGTATTTTTACGGTTCAGGGCTAGGTATGGGTTTTGGGGTACAGGGGTATTTTTAGGGTTCAGTTCTAGGTTTGGGTTTTGGGGTACAGGGGTATTTTTAGGGTTCAGTGCTAGGTTTGGGTTTTGGGGTACAGGGGTATTTTTAGGGTTCAGGGTTAGGTATGAGTTTTGTGGTACAGGGGTAATTTAGGGTTCAGGGGTAGCTTTGGGTTTTGGGGTACAGGGGTAATTTAGAGTTCAGGGCTAGGTATGGGTTTTGGGGTACAGGGGTATTTTTAGGGTTCAGGGCTCGGTTTGGGTTTTGGGGTACAGGGGTATTTTTAGGGTTCAGAGCTAGGTTTGAGTTTTGGGGTACAGGGGTATTTTTATGGTTCAGCGTTAGGTATGGGTTTTGGGGTACAGGGGTCATTTAGGGTTCAGGGTAGCTTTGGGTTTTGGGGTACAGGAGTAATTTAGGGTTCAGGGCTAGGTTTGGGTTTTGGGGTACAGGGGTATTTTTAGGGTTCAGGGCTTGGTTTGGGTTTTGGGTACAGGGGTATTTTTAGGGTTCAGGGCTAGGTATGGGTTTTGGGGTACAGGGGTATTTTTAGGGTTCAGGGTTAGGTATGGGGTTTGGGGTACAGCGTCATGCTGGAGGTAGTGTTTTAGGGTTTCGGGTGGTGTTGTAGTGTTTGGTCATGCTAGGGGAAGTGTCATAGGGTTTAGTGTAGTGTAGGGTCATGCAGGGGGTAGTGTTTTAGGGTTTAGTGTAGTGTTGTAGCGTTTGAGTAGTGTAGGGTCATGCTGGGTGTAGTATTTTTGGGTATAGGGTAGTGTTGAAGTGTTTGTGTAGTGTAGGGTCATGCTGGGTGTAGTGGTTTAGGGTAGTATTTTAGTGTTTGTGTAGAGTCATGCTTGTTGTAGTGTATAAAGGTTGTGTTGTAGTGTTTGTGTAGGGAAGTAGAGTGCTTTATGGTATTGTTGGGGGGTCGTGCTGGGTAGTGTAAATATAGGTAATGGACTGTGTGTTAAGGGTGGGTGGTGCAGGGGTTCTACTTTAGAGTGTAGTGTAAGGTAGTGTAGGATAGGGTGCTCTTACTTTCTTTAACAACTTTTAAAACGAGTATACATTTAACATGCATGCCTTTTCGTTTTAAAGGCATGCATGCTAAAGGCATATTCGTTATAAAAGTATGCGTTTTTTTTGTTTGATGCCTAATGGTATTTGCTGGATTTTTTTTGCGGACTAATGGTATGCGGGATTTTTTCATGCGGGATAACGTCATATATTGGAAGCTTGATTCTACTCTTTGAAGGTGAGATCAAATCCCCACTAAGCTCCTCTCTTGCGCTGTGGGAGCCTATACAAGCAGTAACTGGGAATAGAGGCCATTGAAGCAGGCCCCCACCTTTCTTTTTGTGATCTCTAGGGGTATCAGGGTGAAATGGAACTCTGTCCAGCCACTACCCTCCTACAGGTAGCCAGTGGCAACTGGGCTAGTGGGACTCCAGTAAACTGTGGCAAGACATCAGGCACCTGTGGTCAGATCCCTGACACCACTAGAGCGGTGTCCTCACTCACAACAGGAGGGCACTTCTGTTGCTTTGGGTGGGGGTTATGGGGCTGATCAAGAACATTTGACTTCACATCATATGCTGAAACTATATCCTTTCAATCCAAAGATTGGTATCAAGGCTCTAGTGAATGAGAGGAGCCCTGTGTAACATTTTCTGTAATATGCAATGCTTATTGCCTGTTTTCATGTTAACTGTGTTTTTATAGTGCTTGGCTTCTAGGCGCTATAATACTGTTTGGTGTCAAAACGCTGTCCAAGAGGGTTGTAGAGACATCTGGGTTCACTGTTTATCCTACTTTTATGTGTAGTATAATTATCTTGTGTGTATTAAAGTACTTTTCTTTTATAAAAAGTAAAGTACTGACTGGACATTGAGTTTATCAGCTAGTGGTACGGTTTACACTGCATTCTGAATGTCTAACCCCACCTCACCTCCTTGAGTCAGCCTTGGACTGCTCTGTCTCGCTACCCTGAGAGAGTCAAGTGCTGGAGAGGAGTACTTGGTTATTCAGTTTTAGGTCCACTAGTACTGAGGCCACAGGACACCAGTGAGGAAACACTCCAGTTGATGCAATTGGAGCGCAGTTACCCCTGAGTGCCCTGGTGCCCAGGAAGCTGGGTATAACAGTAATGAACTATTTACTTCATAAATGTAAATATAGTTTTATGAAGGTAAACATAGACAAGCAGAAAAAATAAGCATTCTTTATTGTTACAAGAAAGCTCAAAAAACAATGATGTTCAATGTCTGTAAAGTTATATGACTTGTTAAAAACACAGAAAATCATAATGGTCAGACCTCTCATTTGAACATACAATCACTAATCAAATAGAATCCTAATGACCTAAATATGGAAATGATATGTGCATTTGTCTAATACACTTGATTCACATTTAGGCATTTTAGTTATACAAACATATCAAATATTTAGTACTGTTCAAGATTCTCAAATGAAAATCCAAACATGCCACACAATATAATAGGATATCACAGTAAATGTATTCGGATTGAGAGGAAATGTCGTGGCTTCGATTGTCGATGAATCTTCATGGAATCGAGTCTACTTGCATTTCGGCGAACCAAGAGCCTTCACCAAGAAAGCCACAAATGCAACAAACCTAAAATTATATTCAAAGTACACTTAGACTTCATTACAATTATAGAAAAGTATGAGAAACAAAGGAGAATAGAAAAAGTAAGAAAAAAGTTAAAAGTGCATCTTTTCATGAAAGCAACCTTTACCAAAAGAAACCCGGCCTCGAAATTGACTCTAGTTTTGATTTCAGAGTAATGCATGTGTCTGATGGGAATGAAACAGAGGCTGTGAAATATCTCTGTGGGTCAAGTGTTTACTATTTAGCCGAGTAGATGATTAAAACCCACTCAAAACTGACTTTGGCTTTCATCATCATTATTGTTGTTAGTAAAAAGAAACAAGACCAACCAATTAAATAAAGAACTCATCTCTATGAATGTAAATGTTTTTATAGTATATCCTTGTGGAAAATTATGCCTGGAGAGGCTTACAGGTAGATTCATCAACGGAAATTCGGCTCGCAAAGGGCCAGATTCTGAAAATCTGGCCCTTTGGGAGCGCAATTTTTGCATTTGGGATTCATCATCCCAAATGCAAAAATCTCTATTATAGAATTCACAAATTTGCGAGGAATTGCATTTAAGGAATCTCTATTTGAGATTCCTTAAATGCAATTCATGAAATATTTAAAAATTGTGAATTCACTATTTTGGGACGCTATTTACCGCGAAGTCAAACCTCGTGGTAAATAGCGGAAACTTAGAAAAATGCACTTAAGTGCATTTTTCTAAGTTGTATGTTACACACACACATGTCCTTGAGACATGTGTGTGCGTAACACCAGCATCCAATATCATTTCAGGGGTGCAACAGGGTGTCCTTTGGACACCCCTGCACCCTTGAAATTGCAAACTCAACATGCAAATCTCTAATAGCGATTCGCACATTGATATGTCTCCCATTCATTCCTATGGGCCTTTAGGCCCATAGGAATGAATGAAGAGTTATTCCTTATTTGCGATTAGCAATTAGCTAATCGCAAATATGGAAGATGTAGAAATCGCTGTAAATTTTGCGATTACTACATGCATCCCATTTTGCGAGTCTTTAATAGCGATTCCTTAATAATCGCTATTAAGGACTCGCAAAAGAGGAGCATGATGAATCTGGGGGTATGTTTGGTTAGCATGAACTAGGCTGCATTTATGAAACTGCATGTTTAAATGTTGTGCAGAAGCATTTCTTTTCATTTCCGTTTCAGAAAATCATTTAAATTCAGCTGCAGCCAGAGTCTGTCTCTGTAGGAGCAGAGATATCATTTCTATAGCTTCCTTAGTGGAGCAGAAGTATTAGAGACAGTTTGAAGGGTTAAAGGTTAATGTGATAAACGTCCATACCCATGCAAGTTGTAATGAATGTACAGAACAGTCCACTGAAATAAGTTGCATTTTTTATGCTTCTGTCCATTGAACATCGTTTGTCAGTAGGTGGTTGGGAAATTAAGTCTGAAAGGTTTGCAGTGCATTTTAGTACCGACCTCGCATGTAAAAACATGCCATGAAATTGTGTGTTTTCGTTGCCTAAAACATTATGATCAGGGTCGGACTGGCCTATAGGGCAATCAGGCAATGCCCGAATAGCTGGTCTCACAGGTCAGAGTTTTGGCAACTTTTGTGGCTCTTTGTGGGACTGTTTCATGGTCCTTGCGAAATATTTATACAGCATGTCTTTGCAAGTTCTAACACTCTCCTAATTTGCAACCATGGGCCACTATTTTAGCTGCCTGATTCAGGATTTCTACTCTAGGAAAAGATTTGTTTCTATTACTGTAATTTAGAGAGAACTAGTCACTAAACTTTAGCATTAGGGATCATATTTACTAACATTTCACGTTGTGCAGGGCAGCGAGCAGAATTGCTGCGCTGCATTACATGAAAGGGAGACAGCAGAAATGTGCCAGATCTACTAAGATATGGATCACTTCTGCAGTCTCCTAGCACTAGTGCAACATCTAGCACCATGCAGACACCTTTGCATCATGGTGCAAGGCAGTCTGCGTTACTTACAACTAGGAACTGTTTTTGCGCAGGAATCAATTCCTTCCTGCACAAAAACAATCATTAGAAGCAGTTTTCTCCTTCCATGTGTGCTGCAGAGTGAAGCACACAAAACATTGAAGGAAAAAGGAAAAATAAAGACCTTTCTCTTTGTTACGCCTGTTTCAGGGAGACACAGACTTTAAGCGCAATCCCCTATTTACTTACCTTTGTAAATCTGGGATTGCTTCACAATCTATTGATGGGTGCATGGGAACACCCCTGCTCCACCCATGGAACACCTCCCCGGTGCAAATTAACACAAGGCAGTTCTTTGCGTTTCCTTCCTTTACTTTGTAATTACTAAACTACACAGAGCCACACAAAGTGGCTTTGAATCGCTTTGCAAATGCCAAAAATTATTTTGCATTAGGGCTACACCATAAACGTGACGCAACCCGGGTGCAAAACCTTAGTAAATCTGGGCACAGATATTTTTGTTTTGCAGCATTGCATATTAAAATGCACTGCTCGTTATTTCAGAGAGACAGTGCTCATTTTGATTAACTTTTGGCATTTGATGTTTTGCTATACTTTTTCTCTTTCTCACACATGTGGTCCTTTTGTATTTAGAGATTATTGGGGCATATTATCAAGGGGGTTTAACTCTGCTTTTTTGGCTTTAAAAGCCAAGAAAGCGGAGATAAAATTATCTCCCTATTACCTAGCTGTCGCTAACACCAGTTAGCGACAGCTAGTAGGAGATAGCGACCATCTTGGGCCCCGCTTTGCATGTCAGTGATATTTATCACTAATGACATGCAAAGTGGGCGTGCCAAGATGTTAGCGACTGAAAACAGTTGCTAACATCGCTATCTCCTATTACCAACTTTTGGAGATATTCGCGCTAAGGGCGAATATGTCCAAAAGCTAACACCTGCCCTGAGCAGTTCTTAGCCATGTTATCCAATGGGAGGTGGATAACATGGCTAAGAGCATTAGCTCAGTAATGCATGAATATCGCTGACTTTTCAGCGATATTCATGCTTTGCGGCGATTTTTATTGCATTTGCGTTAAACCTTGGTAATACCAAGGTTTATTTGCGGTAAAAAATCGCCGCAGCTCAGCGGTAAATTTTTGTCTCTAACCAAGCAATAGCGATAATTATCGCTATTGATTGGTAATATGCCCCATTGTTATTAATTGGTTATTTGCTGATGTTCTCTGGGTAATAACTTTCTTTATAGCATTTAGCATTTTGCACAGTTTATGAATTGGCTAATTATAACTAACTTGTTCTTCCTATAATGATAATGTTGATATTTGTATACATTTACAAACTTGAGAACTGGAGAAGACTAATTGTGCAAATGTTTCCTTAATGATGTTGGCAAAATAATTGTAAATAATTAGAGACGTTTTTTAGCGGATTCTATCCTCTCCACAACAACACAAAAAGCTTTAGGGCAGTGCCTGCTTAAAAGTGTCTGCCGTTCACATTATGAACAGTGAGAAAAAGTGTAAGAAGTAGTGGATACAGGATGCGCCACTTTAAGATGGAGGAGTTGTGGACAAGCAGCTACAGCTGATTACTTTGGAATTGGGGAACCATGCTTGAATGCCAGCCTCAGCTCAACATCCTGTGATTCTTGGCAAATCACCTAGGGCCTGATTTAAATTTGGCAGATGGCCGTCCTCTTCTTGGCTGATTGGGTAAAATACTCTGTTGCCCTGACAGAGGTGCATTCCACCAATTTTTGAAATGTGTGCTAACCTAGCAGACATTTCAAGCATTGTAAGTTTGCCAATGTATTGTAAATTTGACGGGCGGTTCCATCAAATTAACAGAGTTCAAAGTTGGATTTTCTTATTCAAAATTGAAAAATGAGTGCCCCCTTACAGGGGTGTAACACAAGCTCCTGCAGCCCCCGTTTTGCGGGGGGGGGCCCGCACTCCAGGGGCCCCCTCACTTTATCATGAGTTGATTGGTGTGCAACTGCGCACGGCAAGCACGGCCTCTTAATAAATTAAATGGTGCGCACAGCACGCACGCGCACAACTTTGCCCCGGCCGGGCTTCAGAGGCTCGCTCTTCATGCCCTAATGCCTTCAGTCACAGCTTTCCGGTTCATGGTTGAAGGCGTAGTTCTAGTTCTACCCTGAGAACCATGTTTGCCACTGCTTCCTGGCACTGACCAACGGCGTTGTTGTGATGTTGCAACTCATTTAAATTATTCCAGTTGAGTAGAAACACAGTTTTCCCACTACAGAGCAGTAGCGATGTTATTTTCCAGACTCAGGTGAGTAGTGATGCTCAGTTCTATTTATGTGCACTATTGATGTCACAGCTGGAATGTAGTAAAGAAATCAGGGCATGGCCACTAGTGCGCTCCTGTCCCAGGTTGCGGGAAACTGCGTGTTCGACCAGTAATATTCCTATACACGTGCCCTCTCTGTAAGCAGCACTTCATACTGTCCCTTTTGTGTCTCCAGCCTTTTTCTCACGTTCACATTATGTTATTGTACTGCACTGTAGGGCACAGATCACTGCTCTAGAAATCAAAGGCAGCAAATATGATGCCTTGTCTGCTTGTGGTGTCCCGCTATGTCCCTCTGCAGCCGGGACAATGCACGCGCCATGGCCATCGAGAGAGGGCATGGAGAATCTACAGGATATGCCCACAAAAGATGAATCATGATAGATGCAACAAAGGTAAGAAGTTTGTGCCAGGAAAACAAAGAGTGCACTGGCCTCCAGCAACAGAGACGAGCCCTATGGGAAGGATGTCCCCGGCTCCAAGCAGTGTGCGAAACCTGTAATAGTTTTTTTGGGGCACGCAACTGCTGTGCACACGTTAGCCCTGGCCGGGCCTCTGGAGCCGGGACTGCAACACCAGAGAACTCTACCGATTCTAGAAAGTGGGATGAGGGGTCAAGGGATAACTGAGGTCTCCTGAGACACACTCACCGGAGTGGACACTCACCCTCCGGACCCTCAGAGCCTAGGGATGCTCTGTGCAGGCCTCTGAGGGTTTCACTCTGCGGACATAACCAGCTACTGAGTACCGAGCCGAGCCCCAGAGAATGTGATTGAGCTGCGAGGGACACCCTGCCCTCACTCCCGGGCCTCAAGGCACCAGAGGAGATGGTGAGTGAGCTGCAAGGGACACCCTGCCCTCTCCCTCAGTCCCCGGAACACTCACTCTTCATCCTCTGCCCTCCTCATCCTCTGTCCTCCCCTTTCTCCACCTCACTCTTCCACCTCCTCTCCCTCACACCATTTCTTTCAATGTTGCTGTTTTTAAAAAAATGTTTTGCAATGTAAGTGAAGCAGATGTTTCCATACACAAGTGTGCTGCAAAAGACGGACTGACTGCCACCTCTCCTTTCATCCTCTCCTGTGCACCAGCTAGAGCATCAATGGTGTCACTAGCGTCACCGGTGTCAAGTCACAAGATGCCTTCCCTTGGAGTCAGCAAAAGTAAACAGGATTTAAGTAATTATCAACAGCTGGTCGGAAGAAGCAAATGACACCTGACGACCTGCCATTCCCAAAGCCCCCCTGCCTCAGACAAGCAGCCAAGGGCCTCTGTTGGTCCTTTTCACAGTTTCCTCTTCACAGAGCCCTGGTTCCAGCCCCTGAAGTCTGTTCCTCAACATCTAGCATCTGCCCTCATCTCTGCTCCTCACCACCTTCCTCTGCCCCAGGGCCACAATGCAGAATGACTCCCCCCCCTCCTGATTGTGAGAAGGGACTCGAGTCACCAATATCTGACAAACACAATTCAGCTTTGGGATGAATGAGCCCATGAAGGCCCCCCCTCTCTGCACCAAAGGAGCTACAGGGACCTGTGTCAACCCTCTCTACACACTGCCATCCACCCTTTCCCTTCTCCTCCACTATCCCCGAAGCATCAACCCTCCTCTGCACAATATTTGGGGCTTTTGATGGTGTTGGTTCATCCCTGGGTGTCTGACAATGTCTGTTTGTTTACTGGTAGTTGATAGTGACGGTTTATCTCTGGGTGTCTGACAGTGTTTGTCTATGGGTATTTGGTAGTGATGGTTTATCTTTGAGTGCCTAACAGTGCCTTGTTAGTTTATGGGTAGTTGATAGTAACAGACCATCTCTGAGTGTCTGACCTTGTCTGTCCATGGGTATTTGTAGTGACAGTTCATCTCTGGGTGTCTGACAGTGGCTGTTTGTTTATGGGCATTTGATAGTGATGTTTCATATCTGGGTTTCTGACAGCATCTGTTTGCCAATGGGTATTTGATATTGACAGTTTATCTCTGATTAAATTACAGTGTCTGTTTGTCTTTGGTTAGTTGACAGTGTTAGTTCGTCTCTGGGTGTGTTGACAGTGTTGGTTCATCTCTGGGTTTCTGACAGTGTATGTTTTCCAATGGGTGTTTGTTAGTGTTGACTCCTCTTTGAGTAACTGAAAACATGCCTTGTTTTCAGAGTGTCTGATGGTGTGTTTGAGTCTCTTTGAACTTGATTGTGTCTGCTAGGTCCTTGCTGCCTGAGTGCTGTGTTTTTTAGTCTGTGTGTTTGATGGACTCCAAGGGTGCCTCAATGCTTGTCTTTTGACTTTTTGCTGAATGTTAACCTCTAACTGTCTGAGAGTTTCTAGTGTTCTGTGTCTAATTTGATCTTTGTCTCTAAATTTGTCTGTTATTCTTTGCATTGTCTAATACTGTTTGTTGATCTGCTTGTTTATCTTTTTTTACTCTACACTGTGTGTCTTAGTCTCCCAATTCCTGATAGTATCCACGGATGTCTATGCGTCTGGTGGTAGGCAATGAGTTGGCTTGTTTGTGTTTGATAGTCTCAGTCGTGTCTAGGTGTATGACAGTGTGTATTATTGACTGAGTGCCTTGTAGAACACATTGTGTGGTAATTTAGTAATGATTAGGTTAGGCATTAGCAGAAGACATCTTGTATTTAGAGACTATCTTGTCCGTTTACGGAATCCATTTTGTATTTCTGTCGGCCATTTTGTATGCCATGTTCTCTGTCCTACCTTCCTGTCAACTGCTCTTGAAATCTGCCTAGAGACAAGATATGTTTAGTCTCCTCTGCTCTGCACATGCTCAGTAGAGCTAACAGCTGTCCTCAACTTGTAACTGTCAAGATGTGCCCACCAGAATTAGCTGACTGTCAGTCCTTCCCACTTGTTGCTCGCACACTCTCTGCATGACCTTATATGTATTTGAAACCAGTGCTCTGTACCTTGTACCGCCTTCATTTCAGCCCCTGTGTGGGTATAAAAGGACCAAGCTCTTTCTAGTCAGTGTGCTACCTCATACTATACCGAAGGGTGTTGTGTGAATGTAGTTCATGAGGTTTAATAAACTCTGTTTTTTCTATTCCAGAATCTGTGCCAATTTCTTACTATTGGTCTAAGGACTCTGAGCAGAGAAGGGCGAATCCCTTGCACTAGTAGGCCTGGCTGAGGCTTGCTACCACAAATTGGCGCTTCCAACGCGGGGCTCATCGGCGACTCAGATGCCAGAAGGGCTGGTCGAGACGAAGGATTGGAATCTCGCTTTGGACGTGATCACTACCGGAGGAGACCCGTGTCTTGGCATCCACAGCGTTTTCCCTTTCTTTCTGATCTGACCATCCAGGTGGCACCGGTCCTCGACTGAGATCTCTTCTGTTGATTCGCCGTGCAGTGACCGTTTTGTCGATTTGAGAGCTTGGCACTAGGAACCTGGACACCATTTGATTGGTAAGAGCTGTTTTGCAGCACTTGCTGTAAGATTGGCGCCTTGGATTGGTAAGGTAGTTTAGAAACGGTTACTGTGGCATTTGTATATGGAATTGGCCAAATATTGAACTCGTCCTATGAATATGATTATGTATATATATGTGTTGCAATACATATAGGCAGGTAATGAGGAGATTTTTCTCTACTTCTAAGAATATTTGAACGGCGCAACGTAAGAAGAGTACTTTAAGCACTACTTTGATTATAATACTGCATATTTTGCACTATTTTTGGCATGCCTATTTCCAGCACACTTGGTAAGATGTGTTGTTTTTGTAGTGGTACAAATTTGAGAATCGATAAAGCACAACCGCCCCCCCCGGAGGGGACGCCTAATAGGGACATATATGTTAAATATGGTATTTCTTCCATAATTTACAGCACGTTATGGAACAAATATACCCGTAAGGATCCCGAGTTGCGTTGGCCTATGCATGGGTCATTTGATTTACGAAAGATTCAGTATGTAGAGCAACGGATGTTCAAGTGAAAGGCTAGGCAAGACATGTTTGACTGTGTGCGAATGTGGGAGAAAGAAGTGTGTGAGCGAATGAAGCGTGAACAGGCCTTGATTGAAAAAGAACAGCGTAAAATTGTGCATGCAAAAGCATTAGAAATGAGAAATAAAGAGATTAAAGAAACTAAAGAAAGGGAAGCTAGGGAGAGTCAGTTACAGGTAAATGGCCAATACGCTATTCGTAGGCCTCTTTATCCTATTCTTAATAAACCCCAAGATGATTCTCTCTTATTAGATCGTTGTCCACCTCCGTATCCTCTTCCCTCTGCTCCTGATGAGTCAGAAAAGGACTCTCCTACGGAGCAGGATAAAGCCAGAGACACTCGCTCAATGTTAAATACCTAACGTTCCTATCAGATTAGATCTGCGGCATGTAAAGCCGATCGTAGTACTAATACTGCTTCTGACATATTAAATACTATTCAGAATTGGTCGGAAAGGGAACAAAAATATTTTACCAAGATATTTGCTGGAGAGGTTCTTGAGCGACTTAGGAAATATTCGATGGAAGTAGAGCCAGATGATATAGCAGCTGATTGTAAGCAATTACGTGAAGGTTCTTTTGTCTTCTCCCAGGTGGCTGACAAGATCAGACGTTTGGTTAAACTACGTGATGAAGCAGTCAGTTTGCGGGAGGAGAAAAATGCAGCAGACGCAGCTGCACAAACATCTCAAATCAACATGGCACGAGCTCCGACGCTCGAAACAGATAAGAATGTTGTAAATGTGAAACCTATGGGGAAGCCGCGCACAAGTGATAATAAGACTTCTACTGACACAAAAGGGTATTTAATTTATAATTGGGTTTATACTCCTTGGAATAGAGCAGATTTCATGGATCTTAAAAATGCATTACCTGATCCGCGAAAGAATCTGACAGCCTTTTGTGAAGAAATTGAGGGTGCCATAAGCTCTTATACTATGACTTTGTCTGACAATGATTTGTTTTTTGGGTTAATATTACCGCCTGATATGAGGAGAACTGTGCGTGAAGTTGATGATTGTGTGGTATTTGGGGCGTTGTGGCCAGATATAGAACAATTAGATAAAGGTAGAGAACCTGTACAAAAAACGTGTCAGCTAATTTTAGATCTTCCAGCAGCTATATTGGTTAAATTAAAGACAATTATTCCACCTAAAAAAATAGATTGGACTATGTTAGCGTCTTGCAAGCAAAAGGTAGATTAATCAGTTTCAGATTTCTTCACACGCTTTGAAGAAGCATTCCACGATTTTAGTGGCCAATCACTGACAGATGACACGGGTAGGCATCTGTTTGTCGATAAATATGTCGCAAATCTTTTGCCGGCAACAGCTAGTCGGTAGGCCAGCGAAAGTTCATGGACTACCTCCTCTCTTGTTTCTCCCCTAACTATTGCTCAGTATTATGAACGACAGGATTTAGAAGCAAAAAGGAATAAGGATAAAAAATCTAAAGAGTTAAAAACAAAGGGTATGATGGCTCAAGCTTATGGCCCACCTTATAGAGGTAATAATAGAGGTGGACGTGGATCTTATGGTTTGTCTTTTCCTCCCTATCCCCGTGTAGATTTGTCTGTTGATCAGTGTGCGTATTGCAGACAATTAGGACATTGGATTTCCAATTGTCCAGTGCTACTTGCTCAGCAGGGTTCACGTGGTCGGGGACAAATGAGAAATCGTTTAGGATATTCACGGCCTGGAGGAAATACAAATGATTGTGCTAGGTTTGATACTAATACACCTGGACAAGAGGGGGCTAATACCTTTGACTGACGGAATCAATATCAAATGTCCGACTATGAGCTGTCTAATTTGCAAGATTCTGCTTATGCATAGGATTGCCTAGGATGGGGTAAGGAATCAGTTGAAGTTCCAGTAGATCAGAAGGGTCCCTATGTTACGGCACATTTTGGGTTCTACTGGTCAGTTTCTAGTTCATACAGGAGATACTCATAGCGCCTTGTCTAAACACTTGATTCCTAGGGCTCCCCTGTCTGGCTTAACTAATACATCAATAGGTTTTGATGGAACATCCTCCCTTAGCCCATTGTCACAACCAATTGCACTCCATGTTGATATGTTTAGTGCTCCATTTCCATTTTTGCTTTCTCCAAATACACCAAACAACATTGTGGGTCTTGACATGCTCAAATATTTCAGGGCCACGATACGATGTTCTCCGGAAGGAGTACGGGTTATTTAAAATGACAACCACCCCATGACTGAGAGATCCTGTATTGTTAAAGAGGACATTGCACTAGCTTCACCCCCTAGTTCTTGGTGGGCTACTTCAGACACTGACGTAGGACAAATGATTATTCCACCAGTACATATTAGTGTTAAGGAGGGTGCTATACTGCTGAGAATGCCTCAGTATAACATTTCTCAAGAAGGAGAAGAAGCACTTACACGTATTGTACAAGATCTGATTAAGGTGGGAGTGGTGGAAGAAGTTCCTTATAGTGTTTGCATAGTCCGATTCTTCCCATTTTGAAAAAAGATGCTGACACTAAGATTTATAGATTTATCATTGATTTGAGAGAAGTCAACAAGATTGTAGTACCACATTATCCTGTACTATCTGACATAAAAACACTGCTTACCTTGGTCTCTAAAACTGCAACTACATTTTCACTAGTGGATCTGAAGAACGCTCTCTTCTCGATTCCTATTCATCCTGATAGCTGATATTTGTTCGTTTTCACTTTGAATATCAGATCATACAGATTTTGTAGAGTTCCTCAAGGGTACACTGAGAGTCCGAGTATCTATAGTCAAGCCTTAAAAAGACAACTCGATTCCTTTATTTTGCCTGAAGGAGTGGCTCTCATACAATATGTCGATAACATCTTGTTGGCAGCTGATACACCTGAGCAGTATGAAAAATGTACTTTGTCCTTCCTATCTTTTCTTGCGACACATCACCATAAAATATCACTGAAGAAATTGCAATATTGTAGACCGAAGGTAACCTATATAGTCATCTTCTGTCTAAGGAGGGACGTGCACTGACATCAGATCGCATTCAAGCAATTCTATACACTCCAGTGCCTTCCACACAGAAAGATGTTTGTGCATTTATTGGGTTAACTTCATTTTGTAGGCAATGGATATTGGGTTTATCACACATTGGTAAACCTTTGCTAGTACTTTTGACTAAGAACACTCTGATTCCTCTTCCTTGGACAGATGAACGTCAAAATGCTTTTCGCCAGTTGAAACAAGCTCTTTGCTCTGCACCAGTGTTAGGTACACCTGATTACACAAAGGCCTTTATACTCTATGTAAATGAGAAAGATGGATGTGCATTGTCAGTTTTAGTACAGACACACGGTGACAAGCAGCGTACCTGTGCATATTTTTCTGCAGTTCTTGATCCTGTTGCTCATGCGTTGCCTGGATGTTTATGTTCAGTTGCAGCGACAGCTGTGTCTATACGTCAGAGCGAAGGGATAGTTGTGTCACACAAACCGTTGGTTCTAGTACCCCATGCAGTAGATGCCCTTTTGAATCAGACCAAAACCCAGCATTTAACTAGTGCTCGCCTGACAGGATATGAATTGACATTGTTAGCACCTCATATTACATTGAAGAGGTGTGCTATACTAAACCCAGCCACTTTATTGCCATATCCTGCGACTCAGTCTCAATCAAAGGAGCCTCACGATTGTATATTCCTTACTGAGGAACAAAGGGTTGCATTGATTTGCAAGATACACCCCTTCCAGATGCCGATGGGGAGCTGTGGGTTGATGGGTCTGTTTGAAGTTACCAGATGGCACAACCTCAGCCGCATATGTAATCACGACACTTGAAACCGTAGTGGAAACAGCTTGAATACCACAGAAGTCGGCTCAAGCAGCTGAACTAATAGCCTTGACACAAGCATGTGAGCTTAGTACTGACTTATGTGTGAACATCTACACGGATAACTGCTATGCTTTTGGAGTGGTTCATGATTTTGGCCTACTCTGGAAGGAAAGATGCTTTCTTACATCCCATGGGATGCAGATAATGCATGGATATCTCTTGACTGCACTTACATACCCAAAGAAAGATGCCATCATGAAGTGTAGCACACACAAGAAGATCACTGACAAAATAGGACAAGGAAATGCCTTTGCAGATCGTGTAGCTCGCGAAACTACAATACGGCAAAGCACTACACCTATGTACATAGTAAAATCACAAGATGAGCATTGGCATGATGCTAGAGAGGAAATATTTGATATACAGAGATCTGCCTCTGTGGAAGAACTTGAGCAGTTGTCCAAAGAAGGAATGTTAGATAATGAGGGTTGTTGGCGTAACAAAGAAATGAATAAATGGAAATTGCCTGCAGCCTATTTACAACGTATGGTTCAAATGGCACATGGGCTGGCACATGTTGGAGCTCTTGCAATAATGAAATTGCTTACACAAGTCTGGGAGCATCCTGAAATTGCCAGCACAGCTAAAAGAGTGGTACAGTCCTGTTTGATCTGTTTGCAGTACAATCCTGGAAAAGGGACACAAACTCCTACAGGAGGGTTTGCTACACTAACCGCACCTTTTGAAGTTTTGCAGATGGATTACATCCAACTTGAATGCTGCAATAATCTAAAATATGTCCTAGTGGTGGTATGTGCCTTTAGTAAATGGATAGAGGCGTACCCTACAAAGGATAATACTGCTCTTCCCACAGCAAGGTGGTTCTTAAGGAATTTTTCCCTAGATATGGTGTTTGCAACATTTTGTGGAGTGACAACGGACCTCATTTTATTGGGCAAGTTGTTGATTATGTCCCGAAAGGATTAGGGATGAAACAGAAATTCCATGCAGTCTTGCACCCACAATCAGCAAGATTGGTGGAAAGGTATAATGCTACCTTAAAATTAAAGCTGGCGAAAATACTGGCTTCAACGTCCCTAAAGTGGCCAGATGCATTGCCTTTGGCACTGTTATCCATAAGATCAGTACCACACTCACGATCAGGTCTTACACCGTATGAGGTAGTATTTGGAAGACCGATGAACAATTAGTTCCTAAGCCACGCCCCATACATGATGTACCTTGTGTTCTGTTGAATGATTATTTGGCACAGTTAACTAACAGTTTGATCTCTATTCATCAACAGGTTCGAGAAGCTCTTCCTGATAGATCTACAGGTGAGGCCCATGATCTCCATCCCGGTGACCATGTGATGGTCAAGGTCTTCGACAGATCGATCAGCTTGGAGCCGAGGTGACGAGGTCCGGAGCAGGTGCTGTTGGCTACAAGGACAGCAGTTTGAGTGACGAACAAAAAGAACTGGCTCCATACCATAAACATGTATCGCCCGCCTTGGTGGAACCTGCTGCACTGATCGACCATCGAGAAATTCTGGAAACGGAGAAAGGTCAAGCTATCTCATCTGACGAGTCTACGGAAGTCTTCCCGGACCACACGAATTCCTGGAACATCGCGATACAATTTGAGACCGAGAAAAGAATCTGCAGTTTTGAAAGAGACTGGTTGAGCTACCGCTCTGGGTTTGTGAAACCGAGAGCCAATGAGGCAAGGGGGGGATCAGCCTTGCAATAGCGTAGTGACACCCGTCTTGGCCCGTGGTGAAGAAATCAGCGGCTACCCAAGGGATAAGAGCTCCAACTATTGTTTTCAAAAGGTTCTTAGAAAGATCGAGCATCGTTGTCATTGAAATTAATAGGAAAATGATTTGTGCTGTAGGGTTTGTTGTTACCCTGGTGGTTTTGCAATAACCACTTGGTTCATTGATAAAGCAGTTCCTGCTCGACAGCTTTTTGTTGCAACTACTCCAGCTCCACTGGAACACTACTATTGTACTCTTCCTTATCATGAGCAGAAACATCGACAGTCATATCTGAATAACACATTCATTCAGATGTTACATCATACCCATAATGCTACAAATACTACCAATTGCTGGGTGTGTGCGTTGATACCTGCACACCAGAAGAAAGGAGGAAAGCCTTTTATTCCTCTACCGTTTTCTCATAATGGTTCATGTCAAGCTTGGTATGCCCTTTTATTTGCTTATGGGAAGCCTTCAGTAGGTGGAATAATTTTTCGATTGAATAAAGAACGTTACCAAGATGAAAATGGTTATCCTTAAGCTAAAGAGAGTAAATGGGAATGGGATGAATACCAACCGGACATTATTTCAACACCATATGTCTTCACAAATGTGAGTGCGATTGGACTTTTTGTGATATCTGTAACAAGAGCAAAGGCAGATTTATGTATTGGCAGTATTGGGAGGATGCCCGTAGGACAAAACAAATGTATTACTGTACTAAACATTGAGGGCATGAATGATAGCAGCTTTATATCGTCACATAACACCTACTTTGTGTGTGGTAATAAAGGATATTACCAATTACCTGTTGGATGGTCAGGGGTATGCTACATATCATTTTTGTTACCACCTGTGTTTTTAGCACCTGCATCATATCATCTTGACCTGAAACTGTACAATGATATTTCTAAGAATAGATATAAACGGACAAGTACTGACGAGATTGACCAGACAGACACCTCTCTGCAGCAATATGTAGATTTCAAGTTGGGTTTGTTTTTCTTTGAGGGTGCTACATTGAATAGCAGATTGACTCGTGTAGTGGAAGCTGTCACCAATCAGACATCTATGGCACTTGGGAACATTAAGTAAGAACTACAAATTGCAAGGTTTGCAGCACTCCAATATCGGATGGTGCTCGACGTGATTTTGGCTGATCGAGGTGGTGCATACCGCATCGTCGGTAGCAGTTGCTGCTTCTTTACACCTGACCATTCACCTTCAGATTATGACGCCATCTCTAAACTGCATAAGATTGCTGCAGACATTCACCCAGAGACTGGTACATGGACATTTTCACACTGGATATGGACACTCTTTGTTGCCTGGGGCTGGAAACTACTGACTAATCTATATATAATACTGGTGATACTATTTACATGCTGTACTTGTATACAATGTGGTCCCATGATTTGCTCCATGTGCATCACTGCTTGTACAGATGTACGTCAAGACAACGCGGGTTTTTATACCGCGCTGCCATTACGACGCATCCATTACAACACAAGTTGTTACAATGACTTGCGCTGTAGGCACTGGATTTTAGAATAGTATGATTTACTATTCCAACTCCAGCCTTTGCAACAGTAGAGAAGGTGTTGGAATAGTAAATCTACTATTCCTTAGTCTCTAGCGCCATCCAGCGCAAGTCGTTGTAATGGCAGCGTCGTAATGACAGCGCGGTGTAAAGTCTGTGTTGTCATGGCTGTCTCCCGTTGTACACCTGCCAAAAGAAGTATTACAAAAGAACAACAAATGCTAAATAGTGAAGTTACTGATATGATGAACATCAATGTACAGGATGCAGATCTAGATTACCCCAGACAGACTAATGTCTTCAGCAAATGCTGAAAGGGTGGTCTGTGGTAATTTAGTAATGATTAGTTTAAGCATCAGCAGAAGACATCTTGTATTTCTGTCGGCCATTTTGTATGCCATGTGCTCTGTCCTACCTTCCTTTCAACTGCTCTTAAAATCTGCCTAGAGACAAGATATGTTTAGGCTCCTCTGCTCTGCACATGCTCAGTAGAGCTAACAGCTGTCCTCAACTTGTAACTGTCAAGATGTGCCCACCAGAATTAGCTGACTGTCAGCCCTTCCCGCTCGTTGCTAGCACATTCTCTGTATAACCTTATATGTATTTGAAACCAGTGCTCTGTACCTTGTACCGCCTTCATTTCCACCCCTGTGTGGGTATAAAAGGACCAAGTTCTTTCTAGTCAGTGTGCTGCCTCATAGAAGGGTGTTGTGTGAATGTAGTTCCACCTCATGAAGTTTAATAAACTCAGTCTTTTCTATTCCAGTTTCTGTGCCAACTTCTTACTATTGGTCTAAGGACTCTGAGCAGAGAAGGGCGAATTCCTTGCACTAGTAGGCCTGGCTGAGGCTTGCCACCAAAATTGCAATTTGGATGTCTGACATTACTGCTATTTTATAATATCAATGGCTAAACTCTTGATGTCATTGTGCTTTAGTGTTTAGTGGTCTCTGGGTAGATGCTAGCATATGTTAACTTTTTCTGTTTGATGGTGGATTTAGTCATTTTTTGATAGTTTTTGTTGGTCTCTGAGTCGTTGGTAGCATATATTACCTTTGGGTGTTTGATGGTGGGCTTAGTCATTGTGTGATAGTGTTTGTTGGTCTCTGGGTAGTAGCAGGTAGCGTATATTACCTTTGGATGTTTGATTGAGGGCTTAGTCATTGTATGATAGTGTTTGTTAGGCTCTGGAGGTGTTTGATGGTAGGTTTAGTCATTGTGTGATAATGTTTGTTGGTCTCTGAGTTGCTGGTAGCGTATATAACCTTTGGGTGTTTGATGGTGGGTTTAGTCATTGTGGGATAGTGTTTGTTGGTCTCTGGGTAGCTGGTAGCATATATTACTTTTGGGTGTTTGATGGTGGATTTAGTCATTGTGTGATATTGTTTGTTGCTCTGTGGGTAGCTGGTGGGTATCTCAACTTAAGGGGATTGATAGTGGGTTTAGTCATTGTGTGATAGTGTTTGTTGGTCTCTGTGGGTGTTTGCAGTGGTGTAACACAGGCCCCGCAACCCCCAAACTCCAGGGGGGCCATCTCAGCACGGTACTCTGGCTGAGGAGCTCCCGATTGAGTCTGGAGGGGCCGCCTCCACATACCTTGCAGGGGGTCCCCCTCAAGTTTTGTTACGCCACTGCCCCCTTACCATCGAGGTTTCCTTCCATGACAAGGGAAAGACTGAGCACTTTTCAGTTCCACTTACCGCCAGATTTTTCTTGGCTGTGACAGGCATTGTAAAACAGCTGTATATCTGCAAATCTAAATTTGATGGGCAACATACAGCCAAACCGCCAATAACCTTACTCTGTCTGTCCATCAGAGGAGTTTGACCCTGACAGAGATAGAGTACTCCTTACCATTGGTAAACTATGGTCCACCCAAATTTAAATTGGTCAGGTGGATCATTATGTTTGTGGAGAGGGAACAAAGAAAAACCAAAGGAAATGATGGACGGAGCGTTGACAATACAAGCACTCACCCCCAGTCAACTGATCTGGGTTTAATCCATCACCGTTCTTTAGCCCACTCTGCCACCCCTGTTCAGACATGGCCATATGCAAATCAGTCTGACCCTGTGCCTCATGGGAACAGTCCAGCCCGAACTGCCGAACTCCACCGCCATTGTCATGGTGTTCCCCTTCCGTCAGTATATGAATCGGGCCCTTAATCACCTGTGCCTAAAAAATGTGTAATGTCTGGTTATCCTCTAAGTGCTCTGATTTGAGCTAAAAAGAAATGACTCCTCCTGTTGGACCTGGCCCTTTTTGGCAGGTTCACCCCAAAACTTTTTTTGCTTTTGCCTAGCCTGTTTCTGTAACCTGGTGTTGGTAATTTTAGGTAAAACAGCAGGTCTGGGAGCACACCGCTCACCTATCAAGCAAGGTTCGCCTCATGCATTCTGGGTAATGCAGTCTCTGGTAGTTTGCCTTGTAGAAGTGTGATCGAGTGTTTTGGCAAGGTTGGCGCAAATGTGCTGATCTCTAGACACCGGTGTTTCAGGTTCATTAACCTTCATCAGTAGAGATTACAGACTAGTTTTAGGGGTTTGCTGGATAGGTTGCCGAAATCGTCTCAGGTCTGGTACCGCTCACTAGCGCGCAGGGCATCAACCACGAGCTCGTCAGCTCCATGACTCACGGGAGTCCATTAGAAAAAACAGCAGGTCTGGGAGCACACCGCTCACCTATCAAGCAAGGTTCGCCCCTGGCATTCTGGGTAATGCAGTCTCTGGTAGTTTGCCTCGTAGAAGTGTTATCGAGTGTTTCGCCAAGGTTGGCGCAAATGTGCTGGTCTCTAGACACCGGTGTTTCAGGTTCATTAACCTTCGTCAGTAGAGATTACAGACTAGTTTTAGGGGTTTGCTGGAAAGGTTGCCGAAATCGTCTCAGGTCTGGTACCGCTCACTGGCGCGCAGGGCATCAGCCACAAGCTCGTCAGCTCCATGACTCACGGGAGTCCATTAGAAAAAACAGCAGGTCTAGGAGCACACCGCTCACCTATCAAGCAAGGTTCGCCCCTGGCATTCTGGGTAATGCAGTCTCTGGTAGTTTGCCTCGTAGAAGTGTTATCGAGTGTTTCGCCAAGGTTGGCGCAAATGTGCTGATCTCTAGACACTGGTGTTTCAGGTTCATTAACCTTCGTCAGTAGAGATTACAGACTAGTTTTAGGGGTTTGCTGGATAGGTTGCCAAAATCGTCTCAGGTCTGGTACCGCTCACTGGCGCGCAGGGCATCAACCACGAGCTTGTCAGCTCCATGACTCACGGGAGTCCATTAGAAAAAACAGCAGGTCTGTGAGCACACCGCTCACCTATCAAGCAAGGTTCGCCCCTGGCATTCTGGGTAATGCAGTCTCTGGTAGTTTGCCTCGTAGAAGTGTTATCGAGTGTTTCGCCAAGGTTGGCGCAAATGTGCTGATCTCTAGACACCGGTGTTTCAGGTTCATTAACCTTCGTCAGTAGAGATTACAGACTAGTTTTAGGGGTTTGCTGGATAGGTTGCCGAAATCGTTAATGAACCTGAAACACCGGTGTCTAGAGATCAGCACATTTGCGCCAACCTTGGCGAAACACTCGATAACATTTCTACGAGGCAAACTACCAGAGACTGCATTACCCAGAATGCCAGGGGCGAACCTTGCTTGATAGGTGAGCGGTGTGCTCCCAGACCTGCTGTTTTTTCTAATGGACTCCCGTGAGTCATGGAGCTGACGAGCTTGTGGTTGATGCCCTGCACGCCAGTAAGCGGTACCAGACCTGAGACGATTTCGGCAACCTATCCAGCAAACCCCTAAAACTAGTCTGTAATCTCTACTGATGAAGGTTAATGAACCTGAAACACCGGTGTCTAGAGATCAGCACATTTGCGCCAACCTTGGCGAAACACTCGATAACACTTCTACGAGGCAAACTACCAGAGACTGCATTACCCAGAATGCCAGGGGCGAACCTTGCTTGATATGTGAGCGGTGTGCTCCCAGACCTGCTGTTTTTTCTAATTGACTCCCGTGAGTCATGGAGCTGACGAGCTCGTGGTTGATGCCCTGCGCGCCAGTGAGCGGCACCAGACCTGAGACGATTTCGGCAACCTATCCAGCAAACCCCTAAAACTAGTCTGTAATCTCTACTGACGAAGGTTAATGAACCTGAAACACCGGTGTCTAGAGATCAGCACATTTGCTCCAACCTTGGCGAAACACTCGATAACACTTATACGAGGCAAACTACCAGAGACTGCATTACCCAGAATGCCAGGGGCGAACCTTGCTTGATAGGTGAGCGGTGTGCTCCCAGACCTGCTGTTTTTTGGTGATTTTAGGTCTCTGCGCACTTTTTCACTGTGGTTCAGTGTAAAGTGCGTGCGCTCTGTGTGTGTGTGGTGAGAGTGACCTGCCCTCCCATAGGAATGCATGGGGAATATGTGTGACCATGGTAGTTACTGATGTGTGGGGAGTGCAGGGTCGAGTTTGGTATGTGCGAACCCGTGAAATTGAATGCTGCACAATTATGTATGTGGCATGATTGTGTCTAGTGTGGAAGTGCCACTTCTAGAAGTTGGGATGTTTGTGTAATTTGTGTCTGGCGTGTGATTGGCTGGAGCTGGCTGGTGAGCCTGGCTCCAGGAGTCAGGATGGGTCTGCCCCAGTGGTGAGTGTTGAGATTAGCATGCTGATGTGAGGGAGGGGCTGCACCTCTTGTAAAATGTTCTTGTTCTTTGACTGGAATCTACCAGGGGCGTGCTGCTGCTGGGGCCCAGGGGAAGGCTTGCCTCCCTGGACCCTGCCCAGCCCCTGGATACCTTGGATCTCTTGCTTGGGGTCCCCCTTTTTCTTTCCTTAAATGCCCCCAGGTGCTGCTGGGACCATTTGCTCCAATGTGGCTTTTGCCAAGTTTATTAGAGCATAAAGTGCCTTGGAAGCGCTGTATTTTAAATGCCCCTGGAGGATTGTGGGGACTTGGCAGCGCTTAGCTTACTAATGAGAAGAAGGATTCCCCCGAAATTACCATTGTGTACCGCAGGTGCTCACCCCGCTTATTGGCATCCTTAATGTGGGTGGGGCCAGGAGGACGTTGTTGCCGCTTCCCCCTGCCTGGGGGAAGCCTTGCCATGCCGCGTTGGGCCCTGGGGAAGGGCCGATGGCAGTGCGGGGCTTCCGTAGGTAAAGGGAAGCCCCGCGCCACAGGAAAAGCAGCCACCATCAGCGGGGCTCCCAGAAGGGAGAGAGAGCCCTGCCCGCCGCCTCAGTGAAGCCACCGGGGCTCCCGTGAGTGAGGGAGAGCTCCGGGAGAGGAGTCCAGCAGTGGCTGTTTGAGAAGTCCCCGGAGCCTGGTGAGTTGGGACTGGGCATGGGACCGTGCTGCATTTCACCCCCCGCTCCTCGTGGGAGCAGGGTACGTGTTCTGTGCCCGTGGAGGGTACTAAGTCAGGGAGTGGCAGCGCACCCTGACATTCTGGACACAGGGCATTTGAGCCCCTTCTTGAGATGGCCAGTTGGCCAGGGGGCTGGTATGTGGGTAGGGTGGAAGGCCCTAATGTGATTTTTGTGCAATGTGATTTTACTATGTTTATGATGGTAATTGCCTAATGTGTTTTATGGGCTAGAGTGATATGGTGCTAGGAAATGTAATACATTTAGTATGTTTTATGCACCCTGTATTGATATCTCTAGAGATGGTTTTTCCTGTGGAGGTTTGTGTTAGTGAGATTGTGTTTCACTATGATTTATGCCCCTAAATGTGAGTTATGCTTAAGGGGTAGGGTCTAATGTGTTTAGACTAGTGAGGAGATTGCCTACTGTATTTTTACTGGTTAGGCCTAAATGTGATTGCTGCGTAATGTGCGTTGCCTTCATGCTTGTGTTATACTTCTAAAGGTGCTCATTCTTAGAAGTTTGCTTTGCCTAGTATGTGATACTAGTGAGCTTGTGTCCCTGCGTGATCTAGGCCTATGGTTATTAGTATTGCGTAGTGTGTACCTACCTGTTACCAGTGGTTACTGGTTGTGATCTATAATTGTTATTTGATGTGACAGTTACTCTAACTGCTAGTTCTACTAAGTGCTGATTCTGACAGTGGCCCGTGTGGCCCTGTTCTGGTGTAAATAATCCCTTGTGAATATTGCCCGTGCCAGTTGGCACATTGTATAATGTGTGATTACTATCTGATGTGTTTTGACAATACAAAAGTTATTTTTATATAACCTTGTGTGGAGTTCCTTTTGTGGTGTGCCTAGGATGTTGTTGCTGTTGTGTGCGTGTGCAAAGGCTTTACACATTGCCTCCGGGATAAGCCTGTCTGCTCGTGCCAAGCTACCAAGGGGGTGAGCAGGGGCTATCTTGGCGTGTGACTCTCTTGCCCTGACTAGAATGGTGGTTTCTGCCTGGCTTTGGCGTAAGCCTTAGCCAACCAGAAATCCCAGTTCTAACACCCCCCTTCTAAGGACAAAGAGGCAGAAGTGCAGGAAATTTATTTTAGTGTGCTCACATTAAGACTATGAGAAAAGGGAATACGGAGAAAGGAGCGGATGACAGGTGGGAAGTAGGTGATAGCCTAGTGTGTTTGAAGAAGGGGGCAGAGGGATGGAGCTGGATGGTGGAGGAAGGTAGCAATGACTTCAGGAACGGGACTTGGAGGGTAGCAAGCATGAGAGAAAGTGCTAAAGGGGGAGAAGGAGCAAGTGCAAAGGGAGGAGGAGAGCGAGGAGGGGAAGAGAGGGTGTGCATTGGAAGAGAAGGAAGTAATTACGGTGGGTGAGAAAACTGGGAGAGGCAAGGAAAAAGAACACAGAGCCAGCCAGAGCAAAAGACAGTGAAATAGTGGTAGGTTGATTAAAAGGCAGCTGTGCGAAGGAGGCGGGATAGGGAAAAGTGTTGCTTTCCTGAGTTTCTCTCCATGATCCAAAGGAAGACTCCCAAGAAACTCCTCAAGAAACCCTTGGCTCACCCGACGGCCCATCTCTCTCCTTCCCTTCACAGCCAAAGTCACCGAGAGATTCGTCAACGCCCAAGTGACCACCTTTATCAAAGAGACCTCCATCCTCATCTCCTCTCAGTCCGGATTCCGCAGCAACCAAAGCACCAAGACCGCCCTCCTCGCCGCCAACGATGACATCTGCATGCTACTCGACCAGGGCCACACTGTGGCCCTCATCCTATTAGACCTTTCCGCAGCCTTCGACACCATCTCCCACCACACTCTCGCAGCCAGGCTCCACGACGCTGGTATACGAGGAACAGCCTTCAACTGGATTCTCTCCTTTCTCGCCGGCAGAACCCAAAGTATCAGGCTCCCACCCTTCCTCTCCGAACCCACAGAGATCAACTACTGAGTACCTAAAGGATCCTCGCTCAGCCCCACACTCTTCAACATCTACATGGCCCCCCTCTCCGCCATCGTTACACAGCATAGTATCCTACGCCGACGACACCCAGCTCATCTTCTCCCTTATGAAGAACCCTGAAGAGACCATATTCAGCTTCAAGGAAGGAATGAAAGACGTTGCAGCCTGGATGAACAACAGCTGCCTTCAGCTCAACCCGGAGAAGACAGAGGTCCTCGTTTTTGGACCCTCCTCCACCTCCTGGAACAACAACTGGTGGCCTTCCGCCCTCAGAAACACACCCACTCCATCAGACCACGTCCGAAACTTTGGCATCATCCTTGACTCCTCCCTCACCATGACCGACCAGATCAATGCCTTTGCCTCCACCTGCTTCAGCTCCCTCCGCATCCTCCGCAAGACCTCCAAGTGGATCCCCCTAAATGAAGAAAGACTGTCACCCATGCACTCATAAACAGCAGACTGGACTACCGTAATGCCCTCTATGCCGGAATTAACAAAACCCTGCTACACAAGTTCCAAACCATCCAGAGCACCGCAGCCAGAATTATCATTAGGAACCCCACGACACAAGCACATTACCCAGCACCTACGAGACCTCCACTGGCTCCCCATCGAGAAGAGAGTAACCTTCAAGCTACTCACCCACGCCTACAAATCCCTGCACAATATCGGACCCAAATACCTCAACAAAAGAGTCTCCTTACACGTACCCAAAAGGAACCTCCACTCCACCGACCTAGCCCTGGCAGAGACCCCACCCCTACATCGCAGCAAAGACCTGGAACGAGCTCCCAGTCAACATCAGATGCTCCCCTACTCTGCACACCTTCAGGAAGAGGCTCAAGACCTTGCTCTTCAACTTATCCGGAGCTGCACCACCCCTCCCAGTGTCTTGAGACCCTCTCAGGTGAGTAACCCGCTTTATAATCCCCTGATTGATTGATTGATTGATTGATTAGCTGTTCATGTTGACGGTACAGGGAGTTAAAATGATAACATTTTCAAATGTAGTTTGTGCTGGTACTACAGATTCGGTGAGCTGACTTTTTAAAAATTATATATGGATATATAGCACACATATCCCTGCAGACATCATGGAATGAGCAATTTCATTTTTTCACAGGTCAAAATGTAAATATGGATATATATTAATAGACTGATAAAAAAATAACTATAGATAAATACAGACGACCTAATTAGCAGAAAACTGACACAAAAAAACTGGAGAGTAACAGTAAACTCTTCAAAGAAAGATATCTTCTGGGGGCCCTCATTAGTTGTTGATGTTCACCGCAGCCAACTATGTAAAATTTGGAGAGTGCCGTTTGCCATAATTGTCACGTGAAAGTTAAAAAAACAAGGGATGTTCAGCATCAAATTAAACTAAATGGGCAGGAAGCAACTGTTGTACACAATTAAAAATAACCCGCATTTAAAAAAAAAAGAACACACAGGCGCCACTGCAAGGCACACATTTTAAAAAGAAGATGCACATGTGCCGTAACCGTTGTGCCGCCTTGTCAGAAAAAAAACACACACTGTTTAAAAAAATAGAGTACAGAAAAGAAAGGTGCGGCCGCTATGGGTGAACTAGGCGCCATGGTGCTTAAAGAAAATACCAATTAAGTAAAGTAGTACCTAAATGAAATATACGGCCCTGCAGCGAAACGAAACTGTACTTGGTCGGTGCTGCTTGCAATAAACAGAAGTGATGTCTGGGGACCGTGAGCCAATAATGACCGAGCAATGAAGGAATAAGCCAATGCGAAGTGGCATGCGGGATTACACTTCAAATACTGTTTACTTCAGGTCTTGCGACAGCGCTGTCAAGGCTCGACCTAAAAAGGACGAGACAACTATGGTACTATGTATACACGTGATGGCAGATGGTTCGGCAGTTCAAGCCTACGTTTTCAACGTCTTGCCTGACGATAATAAATCAGAGATAAATGCTTTAATTGCCAAGACAGAAGGCCGTCGTTTGTTTTCAGATGAGCATCCCACGTCAGACGAGCTGTGCTGAACTCTAATCACAGTTGGGCTCTACCATTCCCTCTGCGTGGGGGAGACAGCACTGTGTCACCGCGTGCACTTGGGATGCATGGTGTATGGTCAGGAGGTCACACCAAGCAATTATTCTCCTGCGTGTCCTGTGAGAAACAGCACAGATTCATGTCTATCAGACAAAATAAAGCAGATGTAAATTTAGTAATTTGCACTTGGGGCAGTTGAGGGCGATTTATTTCATGACATTCTGGCATGCCTGCCCACGGGAAGTTCCCATGTGACCCGTATTCCTAAGGCACGAAACCGAAAGAAATGAGCGATAACTAAGGGAGCTGCATTTGAAGTCATTAAAATAGTTTAAAAAGTGTTTTAGGGTTGTAAAGCATTTCCTGTCGGGGAAATGTTTGAATAACCCCGGGTTTGGCCTGTTGCTCTGTTGCTTGGATTGGAATCTCCAGCTTTGTTAGTTATTCTTGCTTAAATATTTTCGTGTACATTTCAATACTCACATTGCATTATATAGCTAAGTATCAGTTCCAAGACATGCCAACTAACATGGTGCCAACGTGTATCACACAGAATCAGCACTCTTCACTTGACCACCTGGTGAAGAGACAATATTACACTATAAACTCTAAGAACACTTGTGAACTCTTGAATGGAGTGTGTGGGAGAGAACATTCCATAGTTTAAGTTTCCAGCGTCTTCAGGATGTGTGAGAAGCCCCCTCTAAAGCTTTGCGTATGCTTTTTGCCAATGCCCTAAAGCCTTCGCCCATTTTCAAGACTCTGCCCCGTCTTCCAGGACTGTGTGTCCTCCAAGACCCATAAAAAGATTTTAAAAAACAAAAGACCTCACCCAGAGATAATGGCATCAGTCATAGACCATCCAAATTTAAGTATAACAACATGTCTTTTTATGTATAGCTCTGGATAGGTTTAGCAGTTACCAGATCTCTTGTCATACCAACATACAACATACACCATACAATAAACAGAGAAGGCTTCCGTCCGTCTTTCCAAGCCACCTGCTTTTTGAGTGAGCCCCTTTATTCATTGACTGAATGGGGTGTCGATACTTTTCTGGACGAGCCAACTGCAATTCTCAGGTCTTTTAAAGTACAGATTGCAATAATGTTCAGTCAAAATGTAAACCTTCCACTTGATTGTAAGTGATAATACTTCTTGTTGAGATGTAAAAGTCCCTTGCATGGCAATAGACGTGGACCCCGGTCTCAAGTGCCCCAGCTGCGGTGATATCTGGATCCTTCGTAACAAGCACTCATCCTGTTTGTGTGCCATGACCTAGGACTGTTTCACAGATTGTGGTCTGGTTAAACCAGGAGGAGCACACAATGTGCTACTCTCATAGTGGTGTAGAGAATCTATCTTTACCAAGACCTAAGTAGAACGAGAATGGTGGTGGCAGCATACCATTTTTATTGATTAGTGAATAGAATACCCAAGCCAGGTTACCTATGCCATGGGAGTGGGAGATACTGGTCTGCTCAATGGAAGTTCTGTTGCTTTGTACTCACCCTTGGCCTCCCTTCGGCTGGATGAAGAGCTGGCAAAATGCATGCACTACACAGCACACTGTTTGGTATGTGTGCCTTTGACAACAGTGCATAGAGCCCTGCGCACGCACGTGTCTTTACACAACACATCATTGGGTGTATGTGCCCATGGCAGCAGTGCATAGAGACCTCCACACATGTTTTTATATGTCAGGAGTACCTGTAAGGCTACACACGAGTTTGCGTACAGAGATACAGGAGTGCCTACAAGTGGTACAGTGCATGAGGCATGTGGGTCCAAATTGGGAACCCCAGGGCTGGCTGGAGGAACTTGTGGAGGTAGAGGATTCCCTCAACCAGGTTTGTGAATTGCTGTTTTCTCAAAAGTTGGGCTGGACACACACTGGCGGTAGGAAGAGTCAGGTTTGTCAGTATACTTCTGAAGATTCTGTTTTATTCTGAAAGCAGTCACTGGTAAAAGGGAGCCTGAGCACATCTCAGGAAGGAGATGGAGCTGATCAAGGGTTCATAAAGAGAAGGACTGATAAACCTTTGATGCACATATCAGTAAAGCTGACATCCAGGTGTGAAAGTCTAGTTACTCAATTGCTCTGTGTTTGGGGCTATCTAGATTAGAGATTGTCCTGCTGTAATAGACTGCTCTATGGAGGAAGAGCACAAAAGAGGACTGGGCAGTTCAAGGTGGTTGATTCCCAGAACTCAGCACATTTGTGTCTGTAATTGGATTATAGAAAGAGCAGCTTGAGAATACAAAATTGTCAAACTTAAGCTGTACATCAGAGTGGAGAAGCTCAGAATGAGTTGTGTCTGTTGTGACTAGGACTGCGGACTAAGGATCTGAGAGTCTCTCATGCTGGATGAGGGCAAATCACCCAGGAAAATCAAGAACACTTGCCTGAAGCAGCAGCTTCTGTCTGACCCAAGATGAGAGGACTTTGTGAGGAGAAGGACATCGCCTGGAGGGAGCGAGATCCATGTGAATGGCTCCCAGGAGCAGAGTGAGATCCTGGTCCATTAGGACTGCCTCGTCAAGTTTGATATCTGCCTGTTTATCCAGTTGCGACCCCCAGGTGGGCCACGAAAAATAATAAGGTTCATTGTCCTCAGTGCTGTGCTGTAATAAGAGAAGGGCCGCCATCTTGTACAGCACCATGACCTGAGGAGGGCTGTCAACTTATTGTTACTGCTTGTGGCCCTCGTATGCCATGTGGGGGCCAGCAAGAAGATTAAGGGCCATGGACCTGATGCATCACGCTGACAAGAAAAGGTTTGTTGCCCCATACGGTGCTGTGACCTGAGATGCAATTGCCCAGTGAGCTGCTTTGCACCACACCTGGTATGCCCAGAGGGGGCTATCATGAAGTGAATGGGATGTCAACCTGATACAGCATGCAGCTGTGAAGAAGGAGCGTTTTTTGACCTGCAGAAGAATGATTTAACAGAGGAGCTCCGTGGATGTCTGATGTCCCAACCACATAACCCTGATCTTTGCTCATCGGCCGGCCACAGATGTGCTCTCTGGCACTTCTCCATGACACTCCAGCAAGAGTGGGTAGGACAGAAAACCCTGCCTCCGGGAGGAAACTTTCTCTGACTGATGTGCTACAGTACGGGGACACTTTGACTTTCACTAAGCCATTGTGGAAATTCTAAGACTTGAACTCACTAGCGGGGCCTAGCTTTACATGTGACCTCACATAGCTGGGGAATGTCAATGGACGTTTGGCAGGGAGGAGTGATGTAGTATACTTTGTATTCATATATGATAAATGTTTTTTTATATAAAAGCACATTTTAGACTCAGTAAAAAATGATTGGGGTTTGCTGCATGTATTTTGAGTTATGAGCCTGTGTTCACCCTACTCTCACTTCTCCGGGAAGCCTTGGACTGCTCAACCCATGCTAGCACTGAGAGTCAAGAGCTGAAGGGATACTTTGCCCAGTTGCTCAGAGCTCATAGTCAGTCACTGGACATCAGGAGTAAAAGGTCTCAACCACCTCATTTGGGCCCAGTAGCTCATGCTTGCATTGTAAACCTGTAAACTGGGTTCTGACACTTATGGATTTATTTTTGTTCCTACTTTCAAACACTTTGATTCTTCTTGCATTCAAACACTCTGGAGCAGGGGGCCAGTGGCAGCAGCAGGGACACAGCCTTAAAATATTTTGCTTCGATCAGAGCACTGAAAAATGGCTCATAAATTGAATTTGTGGTTGGTGATCCAGCGTGGCTCCCAACCAAAACCTCCAAACCATCACTATATTTCCTAGGAGCTACCACACACAACTCGTCAGTGGGGTCCATAACACCGCGAGTCACTCATTCACACAAATCACCCTGGTCCCAGGATCAGAGAAAACTAGAGGAAGGGATGTGGATTCTAGCGGAGTGTCTTATTTCATTCTAAAACCTATATACATCTGCAGTTTATCAATATTACCATGGTCTTATCCTTAAGAAACATTAAAACACCCCACCATTTGGCCAATGGATCAGCTAGTAAAAGTTAACTAATGGACAACAAGACCAGCTTAATTCTCCATGTATTCAATTTTTATTTAGAGACTAGTTCTCCTGGCATGACCTTAATTTATTTAGCCTTACTTCAATAATTACTAAAACATTTAATAACCTAGAGAGAAAGAGAAGTTACATTCAAACAGTTACATTTATTAGCAGAATAGTACAGAAAAATAAGTTAAAACAATATTACCAAGATTTCAGTAAATTGACATCAGGGTTAGGACAGCAATGTTCCCAAAAACCACCTCTCTATTCTCTATTGATGTTCACCTCCCATCCGGACTCTGCACCCATCTAACGTTAAAGTCAAGAAAAATTTCAGTCTTTGCTCCAAAGTAAAGTTTGTCAGGCCGACAGCATGTCATGGTGCGAAAATAAATTCAAAAGCAAGTTTTTTTCTTACTTCCAAACGTCCTCTTTTATATCCTTTTTCCCTAATTTATCTACCTAAGATTTGAAACTTTTAGGGTCCTCGCTTATTTTCATTGGGCTGTGTAAGGGGTGGATGAGCATAACCTCATCTCCTCATTATCCATATTTCCGCCAAGTCATCGCTATAATAAAGAAATAAGGTTTTGATTGTGCTTTAACAGTTTTTTCCACTTGTGTCCTTTAAATTGTCACTTTGGGATTGATTCCCATGCTCACAACGCAGTCATACAAATTTTCGGCACTCGTCTACACTCCGGGCCACGCTGACCTTGACCCATGCTGTACAGGCACAGGCTGCTGCCACTTCTTTCGAGCACAGTCGCGGATGCGTAGATCACCACAGTTTCGGAGACTCGCAAACCTCCATTTTATAACAGGCCCCATGGGCCATAATGAGAACTATTATAGAAACAAACACAGTTACACTTTGTTCATTCTTCTCAAATCCTGTACTATCCTAAATGTTCCATTAGGCTTTTTCAATCCCATTATAGGTCAATTACATGGACTGCTTACTATTTCCCTCAGAAATCCTTGTTCAATCATCTTGTTTATCACTGGAGTTATTCCTTCAATTATTTCTGCTGTCATTTTGTGCTGGGGAATGTTTGGGTAAGTCACTCCTTTTACAGAAACTTTCATTGGATCTACACCTTTCATTAGTCCAATATATTCTCCTGTGAAATCCCACACTTGTTCTTTGACTGACTCTTTCAATTCACCAGGTATCTTTTCTCGGTCAAATACAGGAAACATACTACCTCGTTCTGAGTCTATCAGGGGTTTGAAGGGCAATACCATCTGGTGAACAGTAAATGGCACAATTCATTTTACACAGTATATCCCTGCAAAGAAGGTTAACAGGCCTACAGTCACACACTGCAAATTGATGCATATCCTTGAATTTTCCAATTTCCACTTCAACTGGTTCTGTCAGGGATGTTTATATCTGTCTATTTGCTACACCTACAACTTGGATACTATTTCCAGAGAGAGGAGGATTTTGAACTTCTACTGATCTAACAGTAGAACGGGTAGCACCTGTGTCCACTAGGAAAGCCACATTTACATCATTCACCTTTCCATTCACAAAAGGACCAGATTGATCTACCTCTAGAGTTGCCCCAAAGACACACTCTTCTCCCTCGCTTAGGCACCGTCAGAAGCTGTAATCCGACTCACTTCCATCTTCCTTCAACCAATACTGCGAACTCACATTCACTCTACGTGATCTTGTTACCTGTTTTCCTCCGAAGAATCCTGTCTCTCACTGTATTTCTGTAGATTTACACGGTGTGGAAGTGGTGGTTGTTGCACCTGACTCTGTTGGGTAACTACCTGCTGCTGTGGCGATAGCTGTTGAATTACCTCATTTTACACCTTCGGATTCAATTATGTATTTTCGGGATTAACTCTTGGTGGAAACTTACACTCTTTCTTCCAATGCCCTAACCTGACAAGGAAACTTTTTTTTGGCCTCGACCAAATTACCCATTACTTTTGTTTATTAAAATGTCCTTTCATTCTTACTTGACCTCCTTCTGAATTTTTATTTTCTAATTGGGCTACTTGATGATCAGCCACTTTTACCTGTGTCCACATGGCTTTCTCTTTAAGCATTCTTTGCTTAACCTCAATCTCATCACTGCAATATTTTGCATGTCTCAAAACTTCATCTACTGAGCATGGTTGCCATCCCATCAAAATATGCTTAATCATGTCTTCTATCTCTGGCCTTAATCCAAAAACGAAGCAATACACAAAATTACTAGGCCTGGGCTGTAAATTCTGTTCCGCTCGTGAAATTTGCGGAATTTGGGTAATTTTGCGTTCCGCGGAGAACACAAAATTGCCCAAAATTCTGTGTTACGCCACTTCGCGAAATGTTTTGCTTGTTCGCGTTCTCAAAGAGTGTTTGCAAGATATTTCCCCCGAGCACGCAAATAGCGATTG
This sequence comes from Lissotriton vulgaris, assembly GCF_964263255.1. Classification (NCBI taxonomy): domain Eukaryota; kingdom Metazoa; phylum Chordata; class Amphibia; order Caudata; family Salamandridae; genus Lissotriton; species Lissotriton vulgaris. Next base: position 1,980,308,548 of record NC_141689.1, read on the forward strand.
CGAACAGAAAAAAAAGCATCGCGAACAAGCAATTCCGCGTCTTTGCGGAATTTCTGCATGTTCGCAGAGATTTTTTACTGTTTTGCGGAGATTTGCGTAACGCAATTCCGCAAATTCCGCCCACCCCTTAAAATGACTCATGTCCTTTTTACTTAAATCCTCATATCCACTGTATTGCTTAAACACTAGCAGTAATCTCTCATAAAAGGAATGCACTGATTCTTTAGGTTCCTGCAATGTCCTGTCAATCTTTACCCAACAGTCTCTTTTGGCAGGATTTTATTCTTCAAGAATACTATTACTTGTTCATACTTTCGCATTACTTCAGGTCCAGGAGCACCTGTTCTGGAGTCTCTCGGATATTCAGTTTTTGGCCAGTTGACTGTAATTTTGCACTCAGACCATAGGTCTGCTGGTACTACTATGTCAAACAATACATTTAAATCTTCCCATAATACCTTTGAAACCTTTACAAATTGATCCACTTGTCGGTACCATTCCACTGGTTTCCCTCTTAATCTGGGGAAGTCATTTGTGAATGACAACATATCCTGTCTAGTCGAGGGAATATGTACATACCCTCCTCCCGGTATTTCTCTCAAAGAAAATTAATTTGCTACAGGCTCCATTTCTCTAACTGGAAATGCTACTGATGCTTTATCATTGCTCTCTTCCCTTTTCTTTGTCCATTTAGTCTTCCACCTGTCTACAACTCCCCACTTTCTCAGCAACAAAATTAATTATTTTATCTGGGTAATCTTCTTGCAGTATTCATGTTGTCAATATCCTTTACAGGTAAATCTACTCTGTAAGGCTTTTGTAACAATTTATTCTTTGCAAAGTCTATAGTGAGTTCACCTGCCAACCCTTCTAGTCGTTCATGCAAGTTTTTCGCTCTCCATGTAATGCTCTTACACATAAACATTAATTCATCATCTTGGTATGCTTTTAACCTATCTGTTCCAATTGTCCCAATTATTAATTCTTCCATGTCAATTTTCAATCTGACCACATCTAACCCTTGAGGCTCTTGGACCTTTACTATTAATGTTTTAAGCCAAATACCGATTTTCGGCCGTTTCCGATCGGTAAAGGGCTATCGAGATGTAGGGGCACATTTTCGGTAATTATACCGAATCGTTATCATTACCGATTTGGTAATATTTACCGATTCGGTAATGATACTGATTCGGTAAAATTACCGAAAATGCAATGTAGGTAGCCAATGTTCCATCAGCACATGGCTTACAGAATCGGTATTTTACCATGGAATACAAATCCATGGTAAAATACCGATTCCTGTGTACATGCACATCTGTGCATGTACACATGTGCCATGTGACAGACAGACGTGCCCTTAGGGCATGTCTGTGTGCCACATTGCACACATGCCCGTTTTGGGGGTGCTAGAGGGTGTCAAAGTGACACCCTTGTGAATTCTTTAATTACCGATTCGGTAAATACTGAATCGGTAATGCCTAATCATTCCTATGCGCTTCAAAGCCCATAGGAATGAATGGGCATTACCGATTCGGTATTTACCGAATCGGTAATTAAAGAATTGTTAAGGATTCGGTAACGAATCCAGATGTTGGGACCTTCATCCCATTTACCGATTTTGAAATACCGAATCGGTAAAATTCGGTATTTCAAATTCGGTAAATGGGATTTACCTACATCGGGCCCTAAATTCCTGCTCTTTTGGTCCTACAGGAGTTTTTGACAAATCAATTTTCTCTATACTTCTTTCCGGTGTTGCAGAACCTGAGTCCGCACCCATTGGAAACTTACATGGGAGACTTTGATTAAAGTTCAAGTCAGGTGGTGACTAGTACGCATAACCTCAGAGAAGTCTGGAAAACTTTTTCTCTTACTTTTTGTAAACTTTGTTTCAAAGGGATAGTTAACGATGGTTCTTTTATTTTCAGATTTTCGAACACTGGAATTACAGGACCTATTGTTACTGGGACAGTTACAGCTTCTATATTTTTAGTGAGTTCCTGTATCTTTCCAGTCAATTCATTTGTAGACCGCAAATATTCAGAAGTACTTGGGTGTTCTTCAATTCTCCTCTCTAATCTAGTCACACTGCCTCTGATTTCATCATTTTGTCTGGGAGTACCAGTAAGTCTGGTTTCCATTAATGGGGCATTAAAATCATATCTCATTTCCTCTCTCTCCGTAATGTCTTTGAATTCAGAATATCGTCTTGGGGTACCAGTAAAACAGGTCTCCATTGGCGGAGCATTTGGAGTCACAGTTAAAGAACTTGGTTGATTGGAGGGGGTCTTCGATTTAATATCTCCTCTAGTACCACACCCTCTGTCTCACAATCCTCATATCCCTTCCTTTGTGACTCCACATTATTTCTTTTATCCATACACTTCCGTCCTACCATTTCATCAACTGTCCTCACTGGATACATTCCATCACACACATCAGCGTTTCTCCATCTCCACATTCTAGTCTCATGAGTCATTTCCCATAACCATCGCAATCTGCCTCTAGGTCCTCTGAACTCTTCAAACCTTTCTTGCTCTAATTAATGCATCTCATCTTCCCACTCAACCAATGCCTCAAATTGAGTTGGTCTGGGTCTCGGTTGAAGCTTAGTCATCTTTTCTCTCAAATTTCGCAGTACAGCAATGCTAAAAGGACCTACTTCTGGAAAAGCTAATTCACCATCATTATTACTATATCAAGCCCAATTTTCTAACAATATACATGTATGGTAGCCATATTTTGTCATCATGTACAATGCTGGCGTTTTAGGCGGAGGAAGCAATTTTCCTTCTCTCGTCACTATTTCCTTATCCTTTTTGAACACATTCTTTACTTTCTTAAACAACTTAGGTTTTTCTTTTTCCTCTCCATAATAAAACTAAATTTTTCTGACGGTTTCCGGACTTTCAAACAATCTCGCACTCTTCCGCAAACTGCTTCGCTGCACCAACCTATCACAGCGCGGTTCATACTAACGCACCAATTAGTTCAAGATACGTTTCAATCACTAACATGTGTGACTACGTACTATGCGATTTCCAACCAAGTCAGCAAAAGCATTAGGAAACACTGGCCAATAATCAACTCTGAAACCTTTAACTGGGAAAAACCTCTTTTCTCATACAAAAAAGCCCCAAGTCTGAAAAACACTTTGGTCAACACAAGACCTAAAAGCAACATAAACACCAACGATCCAACCTTGACACAGATATGGGGTCTCCCCCCAATAACTGGACATTCCCGGTGTGGAGACTGCAGTGTCTGCCACCTGACAGAAAACACCAAGACACTCAGCTTGGAACCCGGCAAAGTGTGGGAGCAGAGGTCCCACACCAACTGCAACAGCAGCAATGTCATCTATCTCATCACCTGCACCTGTGGTAAACCCTACGTGGGTATGACGACTCGCAAAATCAAACAGCGCATTTGCGAACACAGAAGTACCATAAGATGCAAAAAGAATATAACAAAACTCACGGATCACTTCCTAACCGTCCACCATACCACCAATGACATGAGGTGGACAGTCATTGAACAGTTGCAACCAGGTCCCAACATCCAAGCCCGTTTGTTCGAGAAAGAACAGAGATGGATATACAGACTTTCCACACATAAAAGGGATCTTAATGATAATATCCCATGGGGCTCTGTAGTCAAATAGGACAACTGTTTGTAACATCCACATTCCTTAGTATAGTCCCACCTAACATACATGCGCAGCAAACTAATCTGTAACCTTTGATAAACCCATCACCACGCATGCGCAGCATCTCACTGTCTCCATGACAACCCATTTCCTCACGGGCCTCCGTAGCGGTCACATGACCATACCCGGAAGCCAGCCAGTAGTCAAATAACCACCACGCTCACCCATTTCTCATAGCCGAGCGGTGGACGGTAGACGTAGGTGATTAGCCTCTCTCCACGACAGCCAACTGTAAGTAACCTTTCCTTCCATACAGGATCTACCACTGCCTAAAATCACGAGCCATTACCCAGGCCGGCTTCCGTATACCTATCCATGTGATATACATCTTTTTACTTAGAATATGTTGTAACACGTGAAGCACCTACCCCCTGCTCGTTGAAGCCTAACAAGAGAATCCCTCTAGTAAGCCTGCTCTCTGACATGTCATGTTCTGTGACAACCTTCATGTTATATGTTTTTGTGAGTCTGGTATGTCTTTTTTTCTTAAGCACCACAAGTCCCAAACAGGACACCTTTTAGCCCACCTGCTATAAATAGCAGCCACCTGGCATAGTTCACAACTCTTCGCCACTCAAGAAATGAGCACAAAAGTCCACTTGACTTAATATAGCGCCGTTGCATGCTTTTCAGACACGCACTGAGAACATCATCAATGATCTTTTGAATAGCCTTAAATATCCTCCAATGAAGCGTACACTCTCACGATAAGAGCACGCTTCTACTCCCTAAGAAGGCACATCCTCAACTCCAGAAGGCACTTTTTCCAATCACCACTGTGGAAAGCAAGTACGATTGCACGTATAATGCACTTAGAATCTGCACTACGTTACAGGATAGTAATCACTTCCTCTCCTTTCTTTTTTCTCCACAGGTTTTTTCTGGCACCCTACATTTTTAGGAGTGTCTTCCCAGTGGAACACTCTTTCCTCTGGATGACAAAGGATTTAGGACAGGGTGCGTCTTTTAGGGGACCCACACCTCCCACTTCCTTTTATTGGTCCTGATGAATACCGGGGATCACCCCTAATGGTTGAAACATGTTGACCAACACATAATTGAGATACGTAGGTCGTAACAACCCTTCCAGTATCTCACCTATATTTTACTATTGTCCAGTTGCTTTTTTTAATAAAACTGTAATACAAAGTTATAAACCAGGACAATTTTTAACACTCACACCTTTTTTTGTTTGCATCCACACTTTACAACCTGCTCCACTGTAACTCAGGTGTCGAAGCACACCCAAGTGACGCTAGGCCACTTGGGTGGGCCCCGATGATGAAGCAAGTCACCACTAGGTGGTGAGTGAGGGGTTTATTAACAAGGACCACTGATTCCACGTTTGGAAAGCCTTCATTTCTCTCATCGGGTAATACTCCTTCATTTGTTCTTTAAAAAACGTTTTAATCACTCACAACCACTGCTTGTACAGCATTTGCTAACGCAGCAATCAGCACTTACTCTGTTCTAGTCACGCGGACCGGTCCCAGCGCAACCCTTCTTACGTCAGCCCTGCTCTGGTTTCTGCAGCTTCGACTGACCCCTCCTTTACAAAATTTATCGGCACACTGTATTTACACCTTTATACGACTAAAATTGGTTAGTATCCACATAAAACATCTCCATTCGTCTGTTTCGCTAAAACCAAAATTATAGTTTCTTCAAGCTCACAAGTATTTTGTATTTCCGGTAGACAGAGCTTCCCTGTTCTCTACCACAGAATTTTAGTTTCACCGATAAAAGTAGCCCATCCCTCTAACTTACCCTTCTCTCAAGCTTAGGTGAAAACTTTATTACTCTCTAAGGGATACGTTTTAGTGTGAATACACATTAATTCCTGTGCTTAAGCCCAAGATTTTATAGGTTGCCATTCACCACTTTTACACGTAAATGTCCCTAACTTGTAACATACGACGATGTCACCACTTTGAAACAGACTATGTGATGTGTGACTTATATGCCACACGTTCCTCTTCCTAGGCAGAGTAGCCAGCTTCCTACTTCCCAGAAGCCTCAAATTCCGGACTACATATAACGCAATACAGACTCAACATACAATGTTAGTCATAATGTCTGTACATCAAAATTCTATATACATTAACCTACTAATTCTATACATTACTTATTCAAGTTAACCTATTGCAACCAGACTCCTGCTACCAAGAAAAACTGATCCAGCATGGCTCCCAACCAAAACCTCCAAACCATCACTATATTCCCTAGGAGCTACCACACACTACTCGTCAGTGGGGCCCATAGCACGGCGAGTCACTCATTCACACAAATCATCCTGCTCCCAGGATCAGCGAAAACTAGAGGAAGAGATGATGGATTCAAGCGGAGTGTCTTATTTCATTCTAAAATTTATACACCATATACATCTGCAGTTTATCAATATTACCATGGTTTTATCCTTTAGAAACATTAAAACACCCCACCATTTGGTCAATGGATCAGCTAGTAAAAGTTAACTAATGGACAACAAGACCAGCTTAATTTTCCATTTATTCAATTTTTATTTAGAGACCAGTTCTCCTAGCATGACCTTAATTTATTTAGCCTTACTTCAATAATTACTAAAACATTTATTAACCTAGAAAGAAAGAGAAGTCAAATTCAAACAGTTACATTTATTAGAAGAATAGTACAGAAAAATAAGGTAAAACAATATTACCAAGATTTCAGTAAATGGACATTAGGGTTAGGACAGCAATGTTCCCAAAAACCACCTTTCTATTCTCTCTTGATGTTCACCTCCCATCGGGACTCCGCACCCATCAAAAGTTTAAGTCAAGAAAAATGTCAAAGTCTTTGCACCAAAGGAAAGTTTGTCAGTCCGACAGCATGTCGTGGTGCGAAAATAAAACCATAAGCAAACTTTTTTCTTTCTTCCAAACGTCCTCTTTTATACCCTCTTCCCCCAACTTATTTATCTAAGATTTGAAACTTTTAGGGTCCTCGCTTATTTTCATTGGTTTGTGTAAGGGGTAGATGAGCATAACCTCATCTCCTCATTGTCCATATTTCCGCCAAGTCATCGTTATAATAAAAAAATAAGGTTTTGATTGTTCTTTAACAGTTTTTTGCACTTGTGTCCTTTAAATTGTCACTTCGGGATTGATTCCCATGCTCAAGACGCGGTCATACACATATTTGGCACTCGTCTACACTCCAGGCCACGCTGACCTTGACCCACGTTGTACAGGCACAGGCTGCTTGCACTTCTCTCAAGCACAGTTGCGCATGCGTAGATCATCCACAGTTTCGGAGTCTCGCAAACTTCCTTTTTATAACAGGCCCCCTGGGCCATAATGGGAACTATTATAGAAACAAACACAGTTAAACATTAGATCTCGAAGTATAGCCCTTCAGTTTACCTACACCCATTCTAGGGTAACCCTGTTAGTTATTACCTAGCAATTTAGCGACAATTAGGCATGGTTTTCTTACCATTCTCCATCATTTCTGCCACCTGCCACAAAAATACATACAAAAAGCACATACACATAGATTTTCGTTAGATTATGACATTTGTGTACTAGATTAATATAACAATTTCACTTAATTAGTAAATTAAGATTCGCAACACAAGCAAATTAGTATCCCACGTGTATTTGTGTGTGCATTCTATTCTACGTTGGTTAATTTCAAAACCACACGATTAATACATATTACTCTTATGGGAAAGAGATTTTGAGAGGGGTATACACATTTTTTTTCACCCTCGCTCCATCATTGGCAAGAGAAGCACGATGATGATGAATTTATAAAGCGCAGGGTGTCTAGGCGCTGCCCTTAGAATGTACAGATATAGCTGGGGTAAGTTTAAGAATTATACCTTCAAACAGGTTAGTCTAATTTTTAAGCAAGGTTGGCAAAGAGTTCCACAGTTTAGCTGTTGTGGTAGTGAAGCTCCTGCCACCGCACCTAGCCCAACTTACTCTAGGAACAGCAAGGTTTCCAAGCTCAGCTGACCTGAGGTACCTTGCTGGAATATATGGCTTATGGTAGTTTGCCAACTATGGACATCACAAAATGACTTTTAAACATGTACTGGGAGACATTTAATTGTACTACTGGATCTCCAAAACTACATTTATTTATTTATGTATAAAATTTTATATAGAGCGAACATGATCCCGAGAGATATCAGAGCGCTTTACAATTGTGGGGAAAGGAAGCTAACAGTTGCAGTACATGTGTTAAATGGGAGTACAGACAGAATCACATATCAAAATTGAATTCACAGGACAGGAACAGTTAAAAGTACACCGGGTCAGAATAATAATAAGAACATAACTAGTACGTATCGAGATGGAATAGCATCCAGAGCAAGGGCTTAAATGTGTAAGTCCAATGCATTAGAGCAGATGATCCAACAACCTATTAAGGTAACAACTTTTTCATAAGGAATCTTTTTACTTCCAATTTGAAGGCATTCTTGTAAGAGATTCTACGTATTTCCGGTGGGAGAGAGTTCCAGATCTTCGGAACTGAGTCCGAGAAAGCTCGGTGGCATGTTCTCTTTTTGTGAAAGATTTGAGGTTTACATAGAGCTGACTGTGAAGCCAGCAGACATGGGCATTTCAATACTGGCTTCTACGGTTCTCATTTTCTGTGATCCTTTGACAGATGCCTTTAACCTCAACACCTCTGTTTTGGGGGTTCACTGGGATTCATTTTTGGGACCAGCAATTATTTTTCCTTATCGGACACTTCTCGAGAGAAAGAGAGGGGAGAATGCACAAAGGAGAAAGAAGGAGAACGACAAAGATAAAAGAAAGAAAGCAGGAACCTGTAGGAGTAAGATAAAGGGTCAGCGAGTGTTTGGTAGTTGATTAAAGAAGCACAAGGTGGGAGAGTCGCGCGAGCGCGTCAACAAGATGGCCGCCGCCACCGGAGCTCCGTAACTTCTTCAGCCCAATGAGCTGAATTACGACGATTTTTCTGTCAAGGTTTGCTCAATTTTGTCAGCGCTTGCCTCCTACACCGACCCCCTACCTTACCTGTGTTTTTCAGGCTTTTTCCTCACACGGTGGTCCCTCTGCCTGCTTCCTGGCTCCTCTCCGTTGCCTCTGCTCCAGCTCTGCCGATTTCCTCAGCACAGGGGGCGGTGCATTTACAAAGAAAGGGCCTGGCTTGGGCCTAGCCACTCCCACGTCCCACCTTAACTCTTGCACTGCTTTTTTTCAAGAGCCTCTGGAGCTTTTTATACCCTTTTCCCTCATATTTATTAAATTTTGAGGTGGATTTTGACTATCTGCATTTTTCTGACGCAAAAAGTTGTTTTTTCTCCTCAAGATGGAAAACAAAAATTCTGCTACTAACAAAAGGAAGCAGCAGGTGTCTCCTCCCCCAAATAAATCTAAGGTTGTTGAAACTTCTGAACCCTCACTTACTCTGATACTGGAAGAAATTAAAGCGCTGCGCATGAACACTGATACTATTGCAAATGAAGTGAAAAATGTTCGCAAAGATATGGCGTCCAAGTCCATGAAAGTGTCTGATAATACCATTAAAATTCAGGACAATAAAACTAAGCTTGACGCTTTTACTCCTTTGATGGCTCAGATAGTACCAATGCATAACCAATTACTGGAATTGGAGAACCGTAATAGACAATATAATCTCTGCATTTTCAATCTGCCTGAAGAAGTTGAGGGTTCCGACTGTCGCTTGAACTTGGAATCTTTGCTTCCTGGTCTTCTAAATATCAAGTTTCCGGAAAAATTTGAGGTGGATAAAGCGCATAGAATTCCCTCACACAGGAATCCATGCCACACCAAACCCAGGCAAATGATTTTCAAGGTCTTGCGTCACCATCACTTGGTCCTCATAAGAAAAGCTGCCAGAGACATTCCTTCGCTTCTGGTAAATGGTTCCAAAATATTTATCCATCAAGACTTTGCTAAGGAAACGGTTGCTATTCGCAAGGAATTTTCCTCTCTTCGTCCACAATTGAGAAGCCTTGGTTTTAAGTATGGTCTATTTGATCCGTCTACAATGCGAGTTTGGAAAGATACCTTCTCAAAATCTTTTCATCATCCTGAAGACTTAAGACTCTTTCTGTATCAACAAGCTTCGTCATCAATGGATACTCAAGCTCCTATTACCTGGAACAGTCCAGCCCGAATTGCCAAGCCATGTCTTTACTCGACCGGAATCAAGCATCCTAGGACCAGTTTCCGGTCCAGGAAAGACATGGCTTGGCAGTTCGGGCTGGACTGTTCCCATGAGGCACAGGGTCAAGGCTGATTTGCATATGGCCATGTCTGAACTGGGGTGGTGTGGAGTGGAAAAAATCGATGGATTTAGGTCCAGATCTCTGTACAGGGTTGAATCTATGACATTGTTCTGCATTCTGTCCATCAATTGTTGTTTTTGCATTTGTCACCCCGAGTGGGATGGGAATGCTCAGACGTGAGTCCCATGCTCTCCACACCACTGGAGTCAAGCTATCCTGGCTGAAGACGGCTGACAGCCAGAAACCGGTCCTAGGATGCTTGATTCCGGTCCAGGAAAGACATGGCTTGGCAGTTGTGGCTGGACTGTTCCCATGACGCACAGGGTCAAGGCTGATTTGCATATGGCCATGTCTGAACTGGGGTGGTGTGGAGTGCAAAAAAACGATGGGTTTAGGCCCAGATCTCTGTACTGGGTTGAATGTATGTCATTGTTCTGCATTCTGTCCTTCAATTGTTGTTTTTGCATTTGTCGCCCCGAGTGGGATGGGTATGCTCAGACGTGAGTCCCATGCTCTCCACACCACTGGAGTCAAGCTATCCTGGCTGAAGATGGCTGATAGCCAGAAACCGGTCCTAGGATGATTGATTCCGGTCCAGGAAAGACATGGCTTGGCAGTTCGGGCTAAACTGTTCCCATGAGGCACAGGGTCAAGGCTGATTTATTTGCATATGGCCATGTCTGAACTGGGGTGGTGTGGAGTGCAAGAAAACAATGGATTTATGCCCAGATCTCTGTACTGGGGTGAATGTATGACATTGTTCTGCATTCTGTCCATCAATTGTTGTTTTTGCATTTATGTTCCTGTTGCAGTATAAAGCATTGTAAAAATATTTATTATACCCTTGCTCTCATTTACTCCTCTAACCGTGCTGGGCCCTTTAAGATTGGATAAACTGAACCACTTTCATTTACCACAGAGACAATGATCCTCTGATGAATCTTTCTCCAGCAATAGGAGGGGTGGAAATTCGGGTGACCAACTCCACATTAGCTGTCCAATGAGGACCATTAATTGGCATCCAGCTCACATATTAGCGATCAAATTTAGGTACACAACCCTTAAGACCATGCTCTAGAAATAAAGGATAGCAACAGGAAGACCCAACCTCCTAAAGAAGTTAAGTTGAGTGAGGATTATGTAGACCAAAAGCTATGGAACAGCAACCCGAAACAAAAGAAGTAACACCTGATTTTTTTGTCAAAGATTAATGATTCTCCCTACAACACATTATGACTTTAAGAATCAGCACAGTTTGAACGGAAGAATCATCCGGACTCAATACTAGACAGATAATTAATTTGGTTATTGTATTAGAGATTCAAAATCCATTGTCACAAGTAATTTCTTGTGAAGTTCAGTTATGAATATCATAGCTTTTATAATAGTGCCAAACATTCAAGCATTCTTCTCAAATTAAAACAGCTATAGTTACTACCACTATTAAGGCAGCAGGATAGTTCATAGTCAATTAGTTCAGATCCTAAGAGAATGAAAAAAGGATTTATTTATAAAGTTTTATATAGCGCGAACGTGACCCACGAGGTCATCAGAGTGCTTTACAGTATAAGAACATAAATGGTTGAGGTGGTATACATACATTCAATAGTGTCAATTCGTACAAAAGGAATCAAAGATATATGACTAACAAACATAGAGGACGGTGTAACGGCAGGACATACTACTGTATACAGTTAAAGAACATTAGGTGAATGTGCTAGCAAACATGCATATTATAACCTCAATCGAATCCCAATGGATAAGAAGTGTACAGATTAAACCAAGAGAGACCCACCACCAGCTAAGCTTTACACTGCATACAGTTATTGAACAGTAAGGGTAGTGATATTCGTCATACATAAAATGGACTTAACCATTTCACCTGAGATAGGCAATAGTATTCTGATCATAAAGATGTCTCGATGACATCCTAGAAATCAAACTTATGGCATGAATTTGTTCATTAGTAGTATTTTTACTTCTTCTAAGGACTATTTTTGGTACCCTAAAATTTCACTTCACAAGGCAGAACCATAGCTCGGCTACCAGCATGTTTGCAGTGTAAAGTGTGGTAAGGATATTTATTATACACTTACTCTCATGTACTCCTCTAACCGTACTGGGCCCTTTACGATTCGATAAACTGAAGCACTTTCATCAACCACAGAGACAATGATCCTCTAATGAATCTTTCTTTGCCGATAGGAGGGGTTGAAATTAGAGCGACCTACCTCCACGTTAGCTGTCCAATGAGGACTATAAATTTGACAGCCAACTCACAAATGAGATGTCAAATCTACGTACACCAATCTTAAGACCATGCAGTATAAATAAAGGATAGCAACAGGAAGACACAACATCCTAAATTAGTTAAGTTGAGTGAGGATTATGCAGACCAAAGCTCTGCAACAGCAACCCAAAACAAAAGAAGTAATACCAGATGTTCTGTCAAAGCCCGATGATTCTCCCTACAACACATCAAGACATTATGAATCAGCACAGTTTCAAATGAAGAATCAACAGGACTCAATAATAGAGGTAGTCAGATAATTAATTTGGTTATTGTATTACAGATTCAAAATTAATAGTCAGAAGTACTTTCTTGAGAAGTCCAGTTAAGAATATGACAGCTTTTTTAATAGTGCCAAACATGTACGCAAGCTTCCTGAATTACAACAGCTACAGAGTTACCGAGTCCTATCACCATTAAGGCAGAAGGATAGTTTTTTGTCTAACAGCTCATATCCTAAGAGAATACAGAAACAATTAAAGTCCATAGCCACAAAAATAGCGAAGATGGAAAAAATGGAAACAGTTTGGCAAAGAAGGCGCAGTCCGTTAGCTACCGACTGCAGCACCAATCAAACAATCCAAGAGAAAAGTTAATCAAAACTCGGTCAGCACAACATCCAGGTCTTGAGTAGGAAAAATAAGAATGGCATTCGGTGCCCTCCCTTTGGGGTTTCTTCTTTTTTAAGATTTTTAAGATTGTCCCAGTGAGGTGGCATCACACCACCATTGAAAGACTAGCAAATGTCCATATTTGCATAGTGCCACCCAGGACACTTGCAACGTTGAGATGGTTTCTCATGCTAGTCACAAGAAACCAAAGATTGAGAGTCCACATAAGCATAATATTATTAAAAAAGATACAAAGTAGTTTGTCCATAGCAGTAGCTGATATTCTATTACCACAGGAACATTTAACTGTGAAAGTTGAAGAAATATTCAAGAATGTAGGAATGTCAGGGTGTGCACATGTACAAGACAAATAAGCAACATTTCACTTGCAGAAAATGACCCACTGTATTAAATCAGGGGAAAGGTCAGCACTAGAGAAATAGCATTTTTAAGGTAGCGTCACACATTTAAATTAAATGAGGTCTAAACCAACATCAAATATAGCAAAATTAAATCAATATATCTATATATATAAAAACGAAAGAATGTCTGTCTGTTTGTTTGTCCTTTATGCATTACTACATCATTACTACACCATTCATCCGATCGCCATGAAACTTTGGGAAGTTGTTGAGTACACTCCTGCAAAGGCTTCTGGCATAATTTGTTTTTAATATTGGCCCCCCAGGGCCCTCATAATCTTTTGAATACTAATGTACGCACCAGATGGAAAAACAAAAAGCGTGTATCCACAAGCACTCGAATAAATAAATAGAATTAAAACGACACTTTGAAATGTTTTCCGTATTAAAATGAATAAGTTTCAATAAAAATGACACAATGTAAATTGAATGTTATCATAACAAGTTTCCTTGAATTTCCTTTCTTCGGAGATCGCAGCAACGCGCGACGGGTAAGCTAGTAATATATAAAACACTCCCAAATCATTATTTCTTGAAAATAGCTTCCACCCTACTACTACAAATGTTCACAATATTCATATAAGTGCATATTTTTCTAAGGTCATTTTTCAAATAGCATTTTTATAATTTCATTAGCTATAGAAGCTCTAGTATCACTGTATGAAATTTCAAGGTTGTACTTCATTTCTACACAATTTTGCACTGCCTTTATTAACTGGTGCACACTGACAGAAAGAAATCATGTTTATATTTATTAAGCATAGGCGGAATTTGGGAATTCGCGATACGCAAATTTGCACGACTTTGTAATTGCGATTCACAAAAATCCGCGACATTTTCGAGAGCTTGCGAAAAAATTGTTTGAGAGTTTGCGAGATTTTGTTACCAGTTCGGGAATGAGCACTTGCGCATGCGGTCGCAACGGTCGCGAACATGTTGCTTCCACTTAGCCAGCCTGCTCGCGATGCCTTTTTCCTGTTTCAGGACGCAATGATGTGTTCGCGTTCGCAATTTCCTGTTTCGGGTCGCAATGACATGTTCGTGATCACGGCGCCGCTCAGCCAGCTACCAAAATCTCGCAGCGCACACGAACAGGGGGGAAAACTCATCAGCGAATGCAGAATCATGGTAAGTCAATGCCGCGCATGTGAGATTGTATTTATGAAGCGCGAACAAGAAAAAAATCTGCCAACTCGCGAATTGCGGATTTTTTGGGCAATTTTGCACAATTCGCGGATCGGGAAATTGACAAAAATTCACAAATTCTGCTAGCGAAACGAATTTTTCGCCCATACTTAATATTTATCAGTGTTACATAGTGTGTGTGTTTTTTTCATCTAATTTTTTAAAGTACGGTATTGAGGTGCTTCTGCTACACTTGTCTAAATTTCATGTGTCACTATGCCTAAAGTGTGTGATGTGTACCTTCAACTTTTCATGTCTTCTGTGAATAAACACATTGTGTATTATGATTTTTTTTAAATCAAGTTGCATCACTTCCATTGTGACTCACTATCAATGCCACCCTATTTGTGGCTACTGTGCCTTGCCTTTGCCTCTATAGTGATAATAGACTACTCAACCAGGTTGGAAAAGAATGCACATGAACAAATAAATATGCAGTAAAAGTGGGTTTTCTAAAAGCACATTTTACATTATCCTTCCAAAGCTAAGGCATTACATGTGCGACACATCTGATTTCACTTGCACACTAGAAAGGCAATGAGACAAATGCATTCTCTGTTTTCCTAATGGGAACATTATTTTACTGGGCACATTTTTAACAATGAATACTTTCCAATGCTTCTAAGTGAGAATAATGATGACAAATTGCAGAATGTATGCAGGTATGGTATGAGTGAGTATTAGAAGGAGCACCAGTAGGCTCAGAAGCGCGGATTTAGACTTAATTAAACACAGTATTTCAAAGTAGTTTATATGGAGATCATTATGTGTATTACTGTGTGTGCACATCTTTATCAAAAAGGGAGGGAGCAATGAGAAGGATAAACTCTGTTGTTTTAAAAGAGAAGCAACAACATAACAAAATATGTCATCTCAAACTGGCGAAAAGTCATAACATATGAGTCAATCAAAGCATTTAAAAAATGAGATGTAAACAGAAGCCATATGGAGACTAATTGACATTCTTGATGCCAAAGTGAAAGGCTTTTGTAAAATGGCACCCTTGAGGGTGTGAAAGAAAATGCTGCAGGATGTCATTTGTTCTAACACAACAAACTGTAAATATCTATAAATGATACTTTGCTCAATTGTTTGCGGGGGCGCACCAAAAAGAAGTCCAAAGAGAGTATTGCTCGTGTATATAGAAAAGTTCTTTATTTATTTTTATCCGTTCTTTTAAAATACAAATCACCAGGCACTTTACAAAAAAAGAGATCAGCCAACGCGTTTCACTCCCTTCCAGGGAGTTTCTTCAGGGCTGAAAACGAAATAGATAGAAGAAAGCTAACATGAGTTTCATATGTCATAGTTCTTATATATATTTCCTATTTCACATTCTATCTAAGTTAAAAAAGAAGACATATGACAACTAGTAGCTACCATTTCAAGAAGAGGCGCAGTGTCCAGTTTTTTTAAAAGACTACTAAAACCAAGATACAGGGTATCATAAGGAACAGACAGCTATAGACTCAATACAGGGTTTAACCACATGCGCGCTGCTCTTATTCTGCTTGTATGCTGACTTTTTAAAAAACGCACTTTACATGACGAGCTGGGCTCGTCATCAGTGTTTGAGGAGGCTACACCATGACGAGCCCAGCTCGTCATCAGCCTCGAAGGGGTTAACAGTCCTAGTATTGTCACTACCACTCTTATTGTTTGGTCTTCTTACATTCCCCAATCAAAGGTTTCTCAAGTATGTTAAATAGTGTCTTTATAAGTTTCAAAAATTCATAGATCTTTCATAATAAATACAGTTCAAGCAAGCACAATATGGTTCCCGACAATCCCTGTCCTTGAATGGGCGGCCGCGGAAGGGGGAAGAGGAACAGATTACGCGGAAACCCACAAAAAAGATGGAAAGTCCAGGAGCAAATATAAAAACAACAGACCAAACGAATTAGAGTTCAATTGACACGCTTTTAAAAACAAGATGAGTTTCAAATTATATGCTATATTGTCACTAATAACACATTATTATCTATTTTGTCTCTAGGCATCTTTGCAGTTTCATAATATAATATCTATCGATTTTATACATGATATGATTTTTCACCACATTACTATCCCATTAATTAAAGATTTCACATTTGTTGTCACTGAGAGAGCGATGCCCCAACCTAACTGTAATTTGACATTTTGAGAGAAGGGTAAGCAGTGGGAGTCAAAAAAGAGAGAAGAAAGAGAGAAATTAGAGACTAAGTTGTAGGGTGAGGTAAATTGCGAGGGTTGGTGAGACTTACAATTCTCCAGAACGGGGAATATTGTCTATTTTCATACAGTTTCGACTTACAAGGTCCTCAAAATTGGCCCATATTGCGCATCGAGGTGTCTAGATCATATTCATATATGTATAGATAGTATATTAGGTGAATAGCTGTTCTTATCAATTAAATACTTCTCCAGAAACATAGGGTTGGATCCTTCCAATTCTTGTTCTAAATTAGTATCCCTTTTTCCTGCCCATCTAGTAGTTCTTATGTTAGCCTATACAAGAAAAGAGAGTATTATTAGGTCCCTCCAAGTAATTTTTCAAGAGTTCCTAGATTACTTAGTTTATTTATAGGTTCTCATGCATACCTGTTGTGAGGGGCAATATAATCTTCCCCACATGAGTTTTCACGTTTCCGGTGTTTAGAAATTTGTAATATCCGGGAAGTTGGATCACTTCCTTTTCCTGACCATGTGTAGAGGTATTGTCGTTGTGAACCTAATATAAAAGAGACCAACGGTATCGATTAGGTGGTCTCCAAATGATTAGTGTTTGTCTAGACAAAAATTGCATCTTCTGGCTTTAAGCTTTAAACTGTATTTAGGCACTACATTCAACTATAACCTCCAACATGCCATGTAAATGGCAGATAATAGAGCCCAGTTGTTTTGGCACTGTACCCTCACAACCAACACCTCATTACCATATTAAAAACAATTGCCGTTATTTGCAGATGTAGTTTCAGAGTGTAAAACACTGTTAGGCTCTAGCCCCATAACGTAGTGCAATATCGTTTGCAGGTATTATCCTCGGGTAACCCATAAAGTTTGTATCCAAATAAAGAAAGTTTGTTTATATCAACTTGTCATACCAGTATGTTGCAAAGCCCTGCGGTGTTCTTATGGAACAACGCAGCATTCTCTAGGGTTGTGGGTTCAAAGTACAGAACAATACAATACAATACTAGGTTAAAACACCATAACGTAAGGCGTTTGACAAATCGACTATTATCATAAGGTGATGCTTTCGGTGGGAGCTTGTATTGTAAACGCATTCGCTCTTATCCCTCCATAAACATCAACAGATTACTGATGACGCTCAATACGTCCATGCAAAACCTTCAGTTTTAAACCAAAAACGAAAGCATCACATGCCACGGTATTTAAGATAGTTTCCCCGCATACTAGTTCCCCATGACACATAATAGGAGATCCTAGAAGAGTTAAAAAGGATTCCCATTGACCCCGTGCGATAGCCCTACCCGGCTCTTCACCTGTACGAGTAGATGTGGTTGTTTCACCGTCGCGGCATGGATGGTCCCAAGCTGGGGCCGCCATGTCGAGAACCACCTTATATTCCAATTCGCTAGGCACTAATTAGGTTGCGACACTCCCCCCGGAAATTGATCAGTACATTCCGCTCAGTATGTGCGTTACGATAGGCGCCATATTGGAATAGGCAAATGTTGCGTAAATGCTATATAAAACATATCACCAAAATATGCATTTAAGCAAGGATTCAATTTGTTCCCTGCTATTTTAAATTCCTGTAAAAGACATTTCATGGGTCATACACGCATAGCGTAGTCCACCATGAAACAGGTCTATGGATAGGTGCCATCTTTGAGTGGTGTTTTCGCTATAGTAAGAGTAAAGTAGTAATATTCGGTATGTTGTAAAGTTGGTAAATAAATCGTACATATTGTTAACGATCTTTTAAGAGGCAGCTCAATTTCTGTTCTGCTCATTATAGCATGTACATTTATTAAAGGTGTGCCATTTATTTGTAAGCCAAGCATAATTTTAGGGCGAAATGTAAATATTGTTATTATTATTAGCGATCGCCACAACGAGGTTTTAACATTTGTGGTTGATCATTTCCATTAGCTTGTTTAGAGAAGTACATATCACATTGTATATCATTTGGGTGGAAACAAGATATAATAATCCAACTTTAGCATCTAAGATCAATCACACTCCTTAGATGTATAAAGAAGTGTATATTACATGCTCTAGCTATTTTTTATTTATTAACTAAAAGTTTTTTTGGGAGGTTTCAGACATCACATTGTATACCACATTGCATATCATTTGGATGGAAACTATACTACTATAACTATAAATGAACTGTACAAATAATTCATCATGCATCAGTAGTTCAGAAAGCCAAGAAGAGTGTTTTTTTAGTGAATCCGAAGTGTGAACAAAGATTTTAATAAGATCAAAACCCAAAAAATGTTTAGTAAGCACAGCTTCAAGGTGCAGGAAAAGAAGAAGCATCATCAAAACAAGATATGTAATCTTAAGCTGGCAAAAGTCATACTGTCAATGAGCCAATCAGAACAAATAAAACTGAGAAGCAGACAGAAGAACTAAAGAGGCGGGATTACCTACTAAATTGGGCTCTTTTATCAGTGTCTTGATGGAAGAACTAGGCCTTATAGATATTTGGAGAGTAAAAAACAGGGGAATAAGTGGCCCCTCAAGTTTCACATTTCATAATAAAAAAATGGAAATATTTCCAGAATCGATTTCTTCTTAGTAGACACCAGGCTGACAAACTGCATTAACTCAGTGATACATATTCCAGAACATCTCTCGGATCATTCAGCGGTGCTGATGGAATTGCGAACAGCAAACATTCAGCAACTGGAAGATGGACCTTTGACAGAGCCCTACTCTTGGATGCTTTAATAATTACACAACTAAAGAGTGATACACTGTCTTATTTTTAATTTAATGAGTCCTCGCCCCTTTACAGGTAGTATGGGATGCCTGTAAGACATTCATTAGAGGCAGAGTAATAAGTCTTGCGGCTAAAAAACATAAGGAAACTAGAGAAATTATAAATTCACTAGAAGCAGATATTTCCAGAGCGCTGAATGATCAAGCCATCCAGCAAGATAATGAAGAGCAGAGGGAGGATAACACTGAGGTCACAGTCAAATGGCAGGCTCTAGTGGACTATTTAGATAGTATCACTAGGAGGAGATGGGAGGCTAGTAAACTATCTAATTATGAATATGGAGAAGGTTGCGGGAAGCTCCTTGCCTGGAAATCTCGTATCAACAAAACAAGGAAAATAATTAAGGAGATAACTAATACAGATTCAGGGGCTTGCTCAGATAATTTTCAAATTGAACAAGCATTTGAGTAATTTTTTCAAGCTTTATATACAGAATATCAGGTAGTTTCTGACTCCCAAATTAAAAACTATCTTGATAGAATAACTTTACCCTCACTGGCTGGTGACCAGGCCCTACAGTTGAACGAAAATATTTCCCTAGAAGAACTTAAGGCTACAATGAAACATCTAAAAGAGGTAGGGCTGCAGGATTAGATAGTATACCCAAAGAGTTTTATATCTCTCTCGTGAGGTACTTTCTCCTGTTTTTGCTGAAATTATTCAATAGTATTTTTTCAAATGACACTCCAATTCCTAACTCTTGGGATGAGGCAGCTGTCACCCTAATTTTGAAGCCTAATAAAGACCCCAAATATGTGAGTCCTATAGGCCCATCTCCCTGCTGATTTGTGAATATAAAATCTTTGCGCAAATTCTAGCGGGGAGGCTGAATTCTGTGATGGGCTCTTAACTAATTCAACTAAGCTGGAGCAGGGAACTAGACAGGGGTGTCCCCTTTCAATTTTAATCTTTGACCTATATATTGAACCACTGGCTTGCAACATCAGGGCTAGTAAAATCTTTACTCCATTTGAATGGGAGGGGTGGGTGAAAAAAGTAACCCTTTATGCGGATGACTTGATGATTTTTACAAGAGAAAATCCTAACATCCTGTCAAGGGTGGAGCAGCTTTTGATGGATTTTGAGAGGATTTCCGGGTATTCAATGAACTCACACAAAACGGAACTCATGTCCTGGAGTACACAATCTAGTATCCCATTAGTTAAACAGCAAATAAGATATGTAGGCATACAAATTACACATGACATCAATAGATTGGCCCAGGTAAATCTTGAGATAAAAAAGAAAGAGACTGGAATTCTACTAAGATCATGGGGTAGTCTCCCACTTTCTATTTTGGGTCGCTCTAACTTGGTCAAAATATCAATCTTGCCAAAAGCCACATTTAATTTTGATGCGATTCCCCTATATTTTAATCTAAAACACTATACGCTATACAAAGTGATATAACCAGCTTTCACTGGGCCAATAAAGGGGAGGGGATTGCGTGGAGGAAACTAAGATGTTCAACACTAGGGGCCTCATTTAGGAGGCTGAGCGTCACTTTTTGTGACGCACCAGTGGCATAAAAAATGCGCCTTGTTGCGCCATATTTAAAAAGTGACGCATCTAGGTAGATGCGTCACTTTGTAAACCCATGCGCCACATTATACCTGCGCCAGGTATAATGTATACAAGGGGGCGTTTTGACGTAAGAAAGGGTCATGGAAGTGACGCAGTGAAATCTATAAGATTTCACTGCGCCATTTCTTGGCCGCTAATGCGTAAAAATCTTACGCCTGCTTCATGGCAGGCGTAAGACTGACGCAGGCACTAACAACATGGGACTTGCTTATGTGAAAGTACACATTGCTGGAGTTGCGTCACTTTTGTGACACACTCCAGCAATGCGTCACTTTTGCACCTACAGATACGTCAGAAATACTAACGTATCTGGAACTCCTTGCGCCATGATGCGTCATACTGTAAATATGATGCATCAATCATGTCGCAAGGAG
Organism: Lissotriton vulgaris; assembly: GCF_964263255.1. NCBI lineage: Eukaryota > Metazoa > Chordata > Amphibia > Caudata > Salamandridae > Lissotriton > Lissotriton vulgaris. The sequence goes on from NC_141689.1 coordinate 1,980,329,927, forward strand.
TGTGCACTGAGAAGTGACGCATCACTGCTTTCACGCAGCGATGCGTCATTTCTCATAAATGAGGCCCTAGATGTGGGTATAGCTAGTTTCGATCTCCCTTTTTACTGTTGGGCTTTTCAATGAAAGAATGTGAGATCTCTTTTGTTTGGTTCCTCCTGTCTTCCCCCTTTTCTCCTAGCCTTGTCTATAAACATTCCCCAGCATAGTGATGGGTTTCTTTCTAAATTTGGGCAGCCCAAATACTTCAAAAAAATTAAATGAAAGGTTCTGAGTTCTGCCAATGAATTATGGTATCAGTTGAGAAAGATGCTGAATATTCTGTACTATTGGATCATTGCCCCTATTTGGAATTCCCTGGGCATGCCCTCGTGAATTAAGGATAATTTGTCGGCCCCACTATTGGAAGAAGGCATCGAGAAATGGGGTAAACTATTGCAAAACAACTAACTACTTCCATGGGACTTCCTTAGTAACATTACATGCCAAAGGCTGTCCAGATTAAAATATTATCAACTATCCAGTTGGGCTGTAAATCTGGGAAAAGATGGGGATGGAACAAAAGAATATGAGAACATTTTACTAGGCCCACTCCATCAACGTAACGAAGTATCTAACTGGTACTAGCTGTTAGTAAAAGGATAGGCCCCATCAATGCCTATGGAGGAACCCTGGAGAAGAGACCTGCCTTCCAGCGACGCAATATCTCTATGACAAGTAGCGATGAGCACTTTATGGAGTGTTGTTAAAGCTGCCCCCTCAGGAGAAACCATCTGGTTACTCTCCATAGAGTTTATTGGACCCCGAAGAGGCTCACCAAGCTGGGAGGCGAAAGTGTGAAGGTCTGCCTGAAATGCGCCTCACGGAATGCGGACGATGTGCAGATATTTCTGCAGTGTCCTCAGATCCAGGGCTTGTGGTACCATGTGGGTAAGATGATCTCAGAGGTCCTGGGGCAAGAAATCAAGGTAAGCTGGGTTTTGGTTATTTTTGGAGTCTGGCCAGAGGAGAGTAAGAGCTGCAACCTCTCTAAACTTCAAGCCTCGCTCTTATTTGTTTTAATCCTTCTGGCCAGAAGAGAAATTTGTCTAAAATGGGTATCGTCACAGCCTCCAGTATTTTTTGATTGGGTTGCCTCAGTTAAAAGAGTCCATAATTTGGATCAGGGTTATTTGTCGAGCAAAAGAACCAGATTTTTGGGGCCTGGGAGGAATTGACTAGCAAACCCGATAACTCAACTTCCTAAAAATAGTCCAATGATTATGAAATACGTGAGATTAAAGGATGTAGGTTGAATCTGGGGAAAGGGGATATGCTATTCCACATCCCATTCCAAGGAGTCTTGCGGTTGGCTCTTCCAGGAGCCCTAGAGGTGATAAAATACCATGCAAGGCCGTGTTCTCCCTCTGTTGGATCCAGGAAAGAGCCTTTAACTGCTTAAAGACAACCCACTTATTTATTAATGAGGACCAAAAAAAAAGGAGAAGCAGACAGAAGCCAAATGGAGGTTAATTGACTAAAACTACCTACAGTTTCCACCGACAAACAACCCAATAAAAGTGTCTTACTCTTGTGCTTTCCGTTTTAATCTTCTGGCACAGATTCGAAGGACATTAGAGTCGAAATAGCAAATTTATCTCCTCTTCTCAGACGGCCAAAAAGGAGGCGATGTTCAACATTGATGGAAGAGGACAAAAAGCAGATGGTGTTAATCATTGCCTTTCGGAACCCAACAACTAGGTGGCATTAATCATTTACACCTCCAATGCAGAAAATACATTCAGTAAATTTTTGGAATAATTAGTCACCAAGGGCCAGATGCATCAAGCATCCATTTTGCGATTCCTTATTACCGAAAATTAAGGAATCGCTAATAAAGAATAGCAAAATGAAATGCATCAAGCAATCACAAAAAAAATAGCGATTCCTTAATTGCGACTCGCAAATTGCGAGTCGCAATTAATGAATACCTCCCCATTCATTCCTATGGGCCTAGAGGCCCATAGGAATGAATGGGAAGACAATCTCAATTTGCGAATCGCAATTAGCGATTCGCAAATTGAGATTGCGAGTTCAAGGGTGCAGGGGTGTCCAAAGGACACCCTGTTACACCCCTGAATGTGATCTGTGCACATATGTTGCGCACACACATGCCCTTAGGGCATGTGTGTGCGCAACATGAGACTTTGAAAAATGCACAAAAGTGCATTTTTCAGAGTTTTTGCAAATTACCATGAAGTTGTACTTCATGGTAATTTGCGTGCCCTATTAGCGAATTCGCTATTTTTGATACTTTCATGCATTGCATTTAAGGAATCTCAATTAGAGATTCCTTAAATACAAACAATTGCATTTTAGCGAATTCTCTATTTGCGATTTTTGCATTTGGGATGATGCATCCCAAATGCAAAAATTGCACTCGCAAAGGGCCAGATTCTGAGAATCTGGCCCTTTTGCGAGCGCATTTCGCTTGATGCATCTGGCCCCAAATCTTCACTTTACAGTTCACTTCCCATGCACTTACAGCAAGTAAAGCATGGTTGACGTGAGTGCAATCCACAGATTAAACAATTTTCAACCACTTTGCAAAACTGGAGCGGCTCATACCACAATGCCTGCGATTATTGGACATTAATGAGATAAAAGAGCAAAACAATAGTTTATAATTATTTAAAACAAGACACACTGATTACCATGGACTTATTGTACACGAATTAGGCTAGAAAATGTTTCTCCAGGGAGAGGGAAGACATTCAACTGATAATAATGAAATAATAAATGCGTTTTTGATCACATCTTAAATTAAATTAACATATAAAGTATCATAGTTTGCTTACATTTTGCATGCTATATCAAGATACATGTTTCTATCGATTTTGCACTTGAGTCTCTTACATGCCTATTCAATGATGACATTATTCAAGTGATCTTGTAGAAAAGGCTCCACTATACAACTATAAGTCACGGTCAGTGATTTAAAATCATCATCAAACCATTAAAGAAATATTAGTACAAGTTTAAATGGACCTACAAGCCTGCTCGCATCAGATTAGGAACTGCTCCAGCCGGGGACCCAATCGAGGGATCCTCGAAATCTGTGAAAGATCTCACAAAGGAAAAAGATGTGCTCTCTTTCGATAATGTTGGGATTCTTGGGAGCTGTTGTACCATTACCAGGAAGACGGAACTCAAAAGTAAACGTAGCTACCCCATTGCGTCCGAAATTCCGGGAGAGGCAAGTACTTTTCTACATCATCTCGTTCCAAATAAAAGTCGCTGACTGCGTCTAGATGAAAAAAATTACCGACATACTATTGTAAACATATGCTTAATGAAGACCTGCCACAGAAAGTATTTAAAAAATGCATAATTTACATTGAAAGGCAAACCACATATCTCATCACTCCGCAAACCCTATTGAATGCAATGTATTTCTTTTGGACAGAAAATCCAATCCAGAAGCTCAGAGAGGAAAAAAGTGGTTTCCCAGGTTTGGAGAACTGGTTTCACCCCGGCCAGCACATACACTGATCTGTTTTACTTACCGCCCAACTCAGAATTTCAGCTTAAACGAACGGGAACACAGAGACATACAGGCATTCAGGCCAGGCCCTATTGGTCTTCCAATGCAATAGAGCAGTTTAGAGATACCCAAACGGACATTGCTGGTTCACCAAGTTAACTACGGACATCTACAGTCACCGGTAGATCATGAGTTCGAAACCCAGCAAGACTAACTCATCCTTTGGACGTCATGAATTTGAGCGTTACTAAACTGCACCAAATTGATACATTTTTTTTTACAGCACTTGGAGCTGGCATAAAATGTAGAATGAAGCACTACATAGAGAACAAGCTGCTATTAAGCCTATGGCCACCTGAAGGAAATCCGCATTTACTGCATGGCACTGAAAGTAAGGGGATAGGGGCTGCATCGCCCCCAAAATAACCACAGCTCAGTAGGTGAAAGGATACTAAAGATGTCTTTACATTTTGTTGTTATCTTGCCACATTTAGTGTGCGTTCAAATGAAGAGGTTAAATGTCAAGTTATGTCTTCTCGCAGATTAATGCATATCTTTTTTAGCATGGAAATTGGTGTTTACTTTTCTTTCTTGAGGGCAAAGTGAGATGATTTTGGAAAATGAGACTCTTGAAGGTGTGAAAGGAAAGGTTGCAGGATTTAATTTGTTCTAAAACACAACAAAATGTGAATAACTATAAATGAACTGTGCAAATATTTCAAAATACATCAGGAGTTCGGAAAGCACAAAAGAGCACCTTTACAAAGTGGGATGGTGTCAAAGATTTTAATAGGATCTAAACAAATTAGGATACTTTGCTGGTATTGTGAAAAATGATTAATATTCACTGACACACCATTTCTGCACATTATCATTTTTGGGCTATGTAGTTTTATCAGTAGATCTGTACGTCTTTGCAAATTTAATGCATAACTTTATCAATCTGTTTCCAACTGAATGCTCCAAAATGGATCCCCATCTACATGCTACACCCTTACCAGTCTCCTACTGAATGGGGCATGACTCATTTGCTACACTTGTTATTTGTCTGATGCTTTGTCCCTAAGAATTCAGCGTTGTAACATTGATTGCAGCACCCTCACTTTGAAAATTGTTCCAACACCACTGGCATCAAGTGATGAATATAGGTGAGAGGAACTTGTGAAGTTTCACTCTACAGAATTCCGTGGAGTTACAGAATAACTCAGTGAGATTATGCAGAATTACACTAATGAGCAGAAAATATTCCGCTCATGATGCAATTTAGCACCAGTAGCACGAGCAGCACTGAAGATCACAACAAGCGGCACCATGCGTTGTGCAACAGTGCATGGCTATTCAAGTTGATTTTGCTGATGCTAGAATAGAAAATCTGCTTGAGCAGGGGCAAATGTACTTGAACAGCAGCCCTCTGACCGCTCACGAACACCTACGACCGCCCACATCAGAAAACCATGCTTGGGGGTGCCAAATCTTACTTGTGCTCGCCGGCTCGCATGTTCTGGAGTCTTGCAGGAGAAAAAGCGTGCCATGCGGCAGTTTTCGGAATTTGGCCACACCTCCACATTAAAGAGTAACGCGGAGTGGCCAAAATTCGGCCAGTTTTACGGGTGGAATGGAATATTTTGCCCACCTCTAATGATGAATGCTTCTAACAAAGGCTTTTTTTGTAGCCAGTTTAACCATGCTGCTTTCAAGACAAGCATTGTTACAGTATTCAGAGCGCTTTCCTATAAACAGAGAGTAGTGGCAAATGGTGCTCTTGGATAATGGTTATGCAGGAATTCTAGCCATTGCTTGGTTTAAGTTTTCCAAATAGAACTGCTGCACATCTGTAGATTATTTCATAATTTTTGATGGAAAAGCTTTGAACTTTTATAAGGGTATGTGGTAGTCCCCATCAATAATATTTATCTGAAGCAGCGCATCATGCCTATGCGTGCTCACCATTTACTAGAATGCTCGGTTTTAAGTCTGAGATGAAAGATTGGCCTTCAAACTCTCCTTGACTGTCTAAGCTAGCTTATATGAGCAGTCATGGCCTAGCTTAATGATGATGGTGTGAGATTTGGCACTATTTACTGTCATATACAGTGTAATGTGCACAGTTGAACATGCACAAATAAATATAATTAGTAGTCAAAGCAAACTTATGTCACATAAATCCCGAACTGTGGAGTGGTTGGCACGATTAGCCTGGAATGAGGTTATATAAGGGAGTTCACAAGTTATTTTTTTATAAAATGGGCATTCTGGAACAAAAGATTTTAGGAACAATAAAATAATGTAGGCCACATTATATGTCTGCAACACTCTCCCACCTACCATTACCACAGTTATTACAAATTCATTACAATCAAATGTATACCAGAGTTGATTCTCAGTTAGATGAAACACACTTTAATAAACCCTTAACTATATAAACAGCACAAAAACAATGTTACATGGTTCCTATGAATTTTACAGGACTGTGTCTCCTCTATCCTGTAGTCCTGTAGGACTATGTAAAATATGGGACCTCAGTTCAAACGTATTTTTCAGAAAATGTTGGCCTGGTTCCTAGCTAGCTCACATTGGACATCTGGAACCCAACTTTAACTGAGTAAAAGATGGTATCAGCAACCTCGAACATGACCACTCTGTTATTCCCCAAGGAATCATGACAACAGATCTACCCTTTTGTTGTTTTATAAGTAATAGAAGACCGATACAAATTAGGTTTTAACAAAAGTATTAAAACAAACACATTCTTGCATAGCAAGAGTGTTCTGCAATTATTAGGCAGAAGAAACAAAGAATTGTAAGCTGCATTACAAGAATGGTGAAAAAGATAACCAGTTCAACAATTATGACGTTACTGTGATTATCCTCCCCCCTAACAATACCTATACTTTTGAGAGCATAGTGGGAGTACCCTCTGCCTGATCTCTTGGGATAGTCTAACCACCCCATACCTGAGTGTGATGTATTAGGAAACTGGCTTGTGCAGAGCAGGCTATCGTCTGTTGCTGGATAGGCTCAGAGTAGCAGATCTGCATGTCAGCCACAGGGCATTCAGGGTCAATCTCAACCAAAGGGCTTCTCTGCCCAATGAGGCCCAGACCCCATTTATATATTAAAAGCACTGTTCCAATCGCACAATGCCAAAGGTGCAATGCTGATGTGATGGTTAGTCTGGAGATGAAGTACATGACAATGGTATTGCGTTCCATATGCTCCAGCCTTGAATAGAGTGTACAAATAAAATGATAATAATGCTTGCTCAGATATTAACAGAATGTATAATGGTTTTTCAATACATTATTGTGTAAGCATAAAGCATGTTAAAAGTCACAAGTAGAAAAACGATGTCAAGCTAAAGCATGGAACTAAAATGAAGATTGGACATGGGCCCTGTCACGCCTCACTATAGTAAGTAAATAGTGAGCAATGACACATTAACATAATGCAATAAACACAAGGCAGCAGCACTGATTAAATTAGTTACACTCAAAATGTACAGTTCATCATCGGTTAAAATAAGATTACAAATGGTATGCAATTCACAAACCCGATAATTTAAAGCAATAAGGATCACATTAATTTCTCATGGAAAAGACAAAGACCAATGTTATCAGTTACAATTGAATCAGAACACCGGCCCCCTTTAAATAACTATGACTACTACTGCACTGTTTACAACTGGTAATGGCGACTGGAAAACAATGGTCAAAATATAGGATCACGATTTTCTGTGAACAATGGATTAATGTGAACCTACAGAATGAAATCTGAACACTGATCTCCCAACTAAAATTGATTACCTGTACTTACTGTATGTGACTGCTGATTGCGATCAACCTTAAACTCATCAGGCCAGTATTGGGGAAGTCCCAGGATTAGAAAATTAGGGTGTCAAAACAGAGACGGGTTAACTAATCTTGAAAGCCGGATACAGCAGGAGCGAGGCAGGAGGCTAAGTAATCCTTTCCCCTTCTACGGCACCACCTGCGAGTATATATATATATATATATATATATATATATATATATATATATATATATATATATATATATATATATATATATATATATATATATATATCTCTCGCAGGCAAAACTCCAACCACTTCCACCAAAGCCTCGGCGGCGAAGAAGGAGAAGCGAACCACTTCTTTGTCAGGCAAGATGTTATTTTATTTCAACCTTCAGCAGCAGTCAACAGATGACGCGTTTCGGGCTCAGGCGCCCTTGATCACATGATATATATATACATATACATTTATATATATATATATACACCTATTTGAATCTAACCTGTACAAACAGATATGTGGGACCGCGATGGGCACCTGCTTCGTCCCCAGTTATGCTAATTTGCATATGGGCTGGTGGGAGGAGCAGGTGGTCCAAGCGGATTTCCACAAAGAGTGGGAAGACAACATCTTACATTGGAGCAGGTACATCGATGACCTGTTCCTCATATGGAAAGGGTCAGAACTAAGTGCACAAAACTTTATTGACAAACTTCAGACTAACAACCTTAACCTAAAGTTTACAAGTAACATCAGTGCCACATCCCTGAACTTTCTAGACCTCACTATTTTTGTCAAAGATGGGAAACTGCATTCGAATCTGTACAGAAAACCTACAGCAGGGAATACGTTGCTCCATGCAACAAGTTTCCACCCTACTAATTTGGTCAGAAGCATTCCTTATGGAGAAAGTTTAAGGGCCATCAGAAACTGCAGTGACCCAGAATGTCTAGAAAAAGAACTGGAAACCCTTAACACACGGTTTTCAGAGCGTGGGTACTCACAAGATAACATCAGTGGGTGCATTAAGAAAGCCAAAAAACGCAGTAGGGAAGAGATCCTGTTTAAAGAACCAAAAGCTACTAAACATAGTGAAACAAATCAGGTCAGAATGATAACATCATATAGTAAAAAGCACGCAGAGGTCAGAAAAATCCTAAACCGTCATTGGCACCTCGTTGCAAATGATCCTCTCCTACAGGATCTAGTCCCCAAAAGACCCGCTATTACCTTTCGAAAAGCAAGATCCCTAAAACAAATGTTAGTATCTAACATGTTGCCTCCCAACTCCAAAACGAAAGGAGCAGGATCAAATTGGCTCAAGAGGAAACCCGGCTTTATTAAATGTTCAAAATGCAAGGCGTGCAAGCTGGGAATTAACACCAACTCATACCAAGGGGGCTTGTCTAAGAGAGTGAAGCAAATCAGAGGTTTCTATGACTGTAAGACGTATTATGCTGTCTACGTGCTTCAGTGCCCATGTGGCCTGAGGTACGTGGGTAGTACCATCCATCCTGTGCATATTCGCATACTCCAACATATGCGAGCTATCCGTAACACAGATCCATCCTACCCAGTAGCACGCCATTTTGGAGAGAAACACAACAAAGATGAGACAGGGCTCAGCTACTTTGTTATCGACCAAATCCCGAAAAGTGTAAGAGGCGGCGATAGGTTGAAAAAATTGAGATGCCTCGAATCAAGGTACATTCTAGAACTTAATTCCAATGCCCCAGGAGGGCTGAACCTTGAAGAGGATTTGAGTACACATCTATGACAGTTGTATAGAGCCCTGTTATTTAGAAATTTGCAAGCTTTTTGGTAAGAAAATTATATGCTGGTAAATTCAAAGATAGAGAGCAACGGAAACCTCAATTCTATGTTCCATGTCTGTATAAAGAATAAAGTAAAAACATTGTGGTTTTAAACTTACAAGCACTCCCCCTCCCCTCCCCTTTCCTTTTTTCACCTCCCCGCCTCCCCTCTTCTGCACACCATTTCCCTCACATTCACCCCACCTCTCTCTTTCCCTGTCTTCCTAGTCCTTGTACTCCTGGCGACATTTGAAACTAGCCCATTTGGGCACTATTTATCTATAACAACATTTATAATGCAGATGAACTGTAATAGTAGTGAACGAAATGAATTGTGCAATGGCATATATTGTAAAAACTATGAGTCTGTTTTCCTTGTCAGTCGGTGTGTAGTACTAATCACGTGACTGTTCTGGGTGCACTTTTTTCTTTAAAATGGCGACTGTAATTTATTGAAGTATCGGTGAGCAAGCCTGCTGGTCAGGTGAAACGCGTCCAAGGGCGACATAAAATAAACACTTTGGTCTGCACAAAGTCTCATCACTGGTAGTTTTTCTACTTGGGAGGTGAAATATATATATACATATATACATATATATATACATATGTATATATATATATATATATATATATATATATATATATATATATATATATATATATATATATATATATACAATATCACTCCACAGATCATACCACAGCAGGAGAAGGGGAAAAAAGGGACAAATTAAACAATAAAGTTGCAGCAGCTAGAACACTCAGTGGCGTGAACCCTGGAGTTGTAGCCTTCCCTCCTATGATCGCCGTGTTTATCCTGTAGATAAGACACAACACAACATGAGTTGCTACCCTAACCCACCCTAATGCAGATAATATATCAACACTATATGCTACACTTACAGTTGAATGCTGCCACAATCACTCCAAGAGAAAAAGGCACAAATGGTAAAATTAAAGTAAAGAAATCAAAGCTGTCTCTTTGCCTCTCAAAGTTCCAGGAACATTGCACGCATTGTGGTCTAACCTTCCAGGTTATGACCAAAATTCCAAAGAAAATGTATTTATCTAATGGCAGATGTTCAGACAATAGCGTTGCAGTTCCTTTCAAGTATAGAGAGGACGAAGTCTCCAGGAACACCTGCAACCAGCGAGTGTTTCAGCAATTGTTAAACAAAAAAAAAAATCATATGCGCCCTGAATGGAGGAAGGATCTCTGAGCCTCTCAACGGCTCACGAAGAGAAAGGGCTTTAATCGTGAATCGCGCTCCAGCACGTTCATACGAAAGGAGACATCAAGCACTCCTAGTATATGCGATGCGGGCTGGTAATAATCCGGTCACGCTCCAGCGCGAGTACAAAAAAGTGAGGATAATTCCCGCAAGTGCTTCAACTCCTTCTCAGCTGTGAAGGAAGAAGCACCGGAGGGTCTCAGCACTCTACCCTCGGAGAGAATGAAGGCAGGGAAAAAACATGGTCGCGCTCCAGCGCGAACGCGTATTACAACTTATCTTGGCTGTCTCGAATCCGCCGGTAATTTCCATAAACCAAACAGGAAGTCTTGGAAGGGAAACGTTCTCTTTCTCAACGATCCGTATAGACTGAAACAACAGTGTCAAGCACCAGTATCTGGGAGGGAGGTGTTTAGGTATTGAAAAGAAAGGGAGGTAGGACAAGAATACTCTTTAGGATTTCTGAGACATGTAGTCCCCCTTTCTTTCCACATTCACACTGCACTATTGCCTAATCGTGACATAGAGGTGTGAATGAAAGCCTGAAAGCTATGGAAAGGCAAAGACTCTAGAAAAGATGCAAGAAGGGGGAAGAGGCAAAGGAGTGTCTATGACCCCAGTATAGAAAGACACTAGCAAATGAATGAGTGAGTGAAAGAAGGATGATGACTCATGCCCATCAGAAAGTATGCCAACATAAACAAGCTGTGACCAAAAATTCAAAATCAAGACAGGCCAGAAAGGGCCACGACTGAGTTTCATATAGCTATGTCTGTACTGGGGTGGCGAAGTGAGCTAAAGAACGATAATGGATTGAACCCAGATCTGTGATTGGGGTTGAGTGTCTGAAAAGTTTCAGCACTCCGTCCATCATCTCCTTGTGTTTTCTCTGTTCGCCCTAAGTTGGCAGAGTATTCCCAGACATGGGTTCCTTGCTCACTTTGCACTAGATTCAAGCTAGCCTGGCTGATGAGGGTTGTTAGCCCGAAACCAATCCCAGGATGTTTGTTTCCAGTCCAGCGAAGACATGGCTTGGCAGTTCTTGCTGGACTGTTCTCATGAGGCAGAGGGTCAAGACTGAGTTGCACATAGCTGTGTCTGAATTGGGGTGGCGAAGTGAGCTAAAGAACGATAATGGATTCAACCCAGTTCTGTGACTGGGGGTGATTGTCTGAAAAGTTTCAGCACTCCCTCCATCATCTCCTTGTGTAAACTTCAATAATATATATGCCTCTTTTTGTAACATTGCTGCTTCTATGTCTCCTCCTCTTGGATTCGGTCTAAATGAACATAGTACAGTCTTTTTTCACTGTGATTTTTCTCCATGAAGTGACTAACCAGTGGGGCTGTGAATACCTTTGTTTTAAATCTTGAGCGGTGCTGAACAATACGTTGTTTTGCCTCTTGATTTGTCTTCCTGATGTAGATTTCCCGGTATGGATATGTAATGGCATATACCCCATTTTTTTGAAAACTCCTTGTGAGTCCATTTAAGGTTACCTCAATAGTTGATTCCTCGACTGTGTCATTGCCACACTTATAGTGGCCTTCGATCGGTTTGAGGTTCCATAAGTGTGGCGATCGATACGTCACCTCTACTGATTGGAGAAACCCGGCGCAATGCATTTGGAACCGCCGCATCACAAAACCAGCACATTGCATTTGAAACTGATGCATCATCGTAGTTGTGTGGAGAACTTCGAAGTATCACACCAACTGCGTGGGGGACACATGTGCATTACTCGGCTGTATCCTGCATCTTCTTCAACACAACCTGGATTAAGGTACTTTTGTTTAGCGGGAGTCACTGGGTTTCGGTATCCATCCCAGGCTCCTTAGCGGTTGGCCTCAACTCTTGACTTTATCCCGGTGCGGTGCAACCAGATATCCCCGTTCAGCGCATACTGCTTTTAAGTGCTATTTTACAGTTTATTCTTTATAAATGCAAATCCCAAGTGCTACATATTGAATTTTTGTCATTTTGGTCTTGCTTTCTTTATTATATTAAGCACCAATGGTCTAACCTGGTGTGGTATCTGTTTGTGGGGCGTTTCCACTGATTTAATGTTTGAAGAGCTGCACAAATACTTTACACACTGGCTCTAAGGGAAGTCTAACTGCTCTCTGCCAAACTACCAGAGGGTGAGCAAAGGTTAATGTGGATTGCTTGACACTTACCTTAACTGGGATTGGGGCTGTTGTTTGACTTAGGGTTATACCCTCAGTCAACCAACAGCCCAATTTTTAACAGTTGCTCCTACCCACACTTGTAATTTTCTGCCCGAAAAATTGTTAATGTATTGACTGACTCAAAATATGCCTTTGGAGTGCCCCTTGATGTTTGGCTCCTCTGAATGCAACAGGGCTTTCTCAGTCAAGCAGGACCCCCAATTAGAAAAGTGGCCTATGGTACCATCTAAACTTGTAATTGTAAAGTGTTCACACATCAGTCCTCTCCATAGGAAGTTTATTGGGGACACTCCTTTGCTTATCTAATGAACAAAAAGGGTGCTTTGTCCCCAAGTTATGAAGTCACTTTGTATGTTGCTTAATCTGTTATGACCCTTATGCCAATTCTAAAAGATCAATCAGTGACATCCCTAGCCAAAGGCCTACAGTTAATGTATATAAAATAGTAATAAGACAACTCAAGTTGGTATCATCAAATTCCCAGCATCCCTGTTTTTGCATCTAAGCAATATTAACCTAAGGTATTACAAGAAACGTATTTGCTTTCTCTACAGCTTCTATCCTCAGGTCCAAGTTGCCTTATCTCATCTGTCCTCCCATCTAAATCCTGCCAGAATCTGCAACAAGGGGTTGGGTACATGTGCAAATCCAACACTGGAAATGTGATCTACATTCCCATTGATGTGGTCCATTCCAAATTCTACTTACCACAAACACTGCTGAAAAATGCAGTGGAATACCAGTTTGGGTGAAGAGCATGACATTCACAGCAAGAGAACTCCCGTAACCCAAAAGGCCTATCCTGCTAGTGCCTGTGTACCTGTGAGTTAAGCTTTTCCAACACATCCTGATCCTACTCCAACAAATAAATGTGGGGCATATTCTCAAGGACTTATCGCTGAGTTATCAGCACTTTATTGCATCCAAAGTGGCGATAAATGTAACTCCCCATTCACAAGCTGGTGCTAACAGACTATATCACCAGTTTACCTGCGATATCAGCCGCAAAAAACATTGCCACAGATGAGCCCGGGAACTATCCTTAATGAGATGCAGAGTAGGCATTCCCGTGCAAAGCCGCAACAACACCACTCTGCAACATTCTAAATGACCAGCCAGTTCGGCGATAAGATCTCAAAACAGCCGATAAGGTGGTTTGGCAGCATGAATTTAACACTTGGTGTAAAGTGGGACTACAACCTGCACCATAAAATGGAGTCCAGCCCAGAGCCACACCTGAAGAACAAAAAATGCCATGGAACTACTGATCATGCAGCCCGGAGCCACAAGAGGGCCACAACACCCATCGCCACCACACCCAGGACCCCTCCCCTGGGCCATACCCCGGGCCCCCCAGTACAAAGAAATGGTACATCAACTTCACGAAATCATACACAAAACAATTTGCCTGATGTCGCACAATCACAACACGTAACATGCATGTGTGGTCAAAAAAAGGAGAATGACTCATTCAACTGTAAATCACCAAGCAAAACATTTTATTCAAATAAACTCAAAACAACTATTTTGAAGAGTCCTGGCTGGTCTTCTCAGGACAACCTGTAGGTCACAGCCTGCAAGACAAAATTCTAGATAAGATGGTGTGTTATGCGCTCATCAAAGGACAGAGAGAGAGAGCAAAAGAGTGAAAAAGAGAGAGTGAGAGAAAGCGAGGGAGGGAGAGAGTGAGAAAGAAAGAGAGAAAGAGGGCGATAGAGAAAGAGAGAAAGAGAGGGAGAGAGAGAGAGAAAGAGAGGGAGTGGGAGAGAGAGAGAGAGAAAGAGGGAAAGAGAGGGAGAGAGAGAGAAAGAGAGGGAGAGAGAGAGAGGGTGAGAGAGAGAGAGAAAGAGAGGGAGAGAGAGAGAGAGAGACAGAAAGGGAGAGAGAGAGAAAGAGGGAAAGAGAGAGATATAGAGAGAGAGAGAGAGTGAAAAGAAGAGAGGGAGACAGAGAGAGTGCCGATACTGTGGATCCAGGCCTCACTGCTCACCTGCTGCCACCGGTGTGTCTCCAACCAAGTGCTGGTATGTACTGCAGTTCACCAGGTCCCTCATCTGAAAGAGAGTCTGGATTCATGAATGGCAGAGCACATACATTTGCACACTCCATCATTGCTTGCCCACCCCTGCGCACATAGGCTGCGGCACCCCAGCCCCTCCCGGCGCCCAGCGGTGACTGCCAACCCCTGCGCACTCAGGCCTCACTGCTCACCTTCCACCACCAGTGTGTCTCCAAGAGGGCCCACCACGTGCCGGTTCAAGCCCCAAGCCAGGGGCCCTCAAACATGGCCCCCTCCACATCATGTAGCCCCGATCCGCGGGCCACTAGGTCACACACTTGATTCTGGGTCTTGATTTTGCAATGGAAGAGATCATATCAGTGCACACGGCATCATCGCAGGCTTCACACCTGCTGAGCCCTTTAGGTGCTACTAACTCTGTGCCCAGTGAGGCAATGCCACGTGCTGGTAGGCTAGCACTGCCCACTGGCTCAGGCCTACACCGCGGTCCAGCAGGGCTCACAAAAATCCTTACCAGTCCGGACCACTAGGACGGGGCATCATCGCAGGCTGCACACCCGCTCAGCACTTAAGGTGCCCCTACCTCAGTGCACCAAAAGTCACCGTCCTGTTGTGGTGTGGCTTTGCCGGACACAGGTTGTCCGGTGCCACCAAGTCTGTGCCCCGCAAGTCATGGACCCTTTATGCCATCAGGTCACCTCCGGCACTGGGGAATGTGATGTGGCAGGGTCCCAGGCCCCCATGCATAAATAATAACCACGTGGATACAATCGGATACACTCAGATAGAGAGTGGAAATACCTTTGAGCATGTGCACCCGGCCCTTTTTATTGGCAGTGTCACATGTCCTGTTACGTGTGTGCTGGATGGGTGAGGTGTGGGTGTAAAACAGCCGTGAGGGAGTGGCTGTGGCATGCTGGCAACTAGACCTGTGATCAGCAGATCACTACAAGGGAGACCTGGGACATGTAGCGTTGTCGTCCCCCCTTGTGAGCTTAAGTGGGCTGGCCTGTCATATGCCAGTCCAGCATAAGGGTGTGAACAATGACACAGGGGCTCTGGGTGTGGTTCCGTCCTGGGCTGGCCAAGGAAGTAACATTCACAATTTCATAAAATCCTAAAAAGCCCATCATTTTTCATACAGTCCAGTGTAATATTGCACGAAGTTCATACAAATAAAGCATCCCCCGTAGTTTTCAACTTATTAAAGGTGATAGATACTTAGTATTCAGGTCTCGGCCGCAATTACTCGCATAAGAATTACCCATGCCCATTTCAAAAATTTGGCCAGAGCAATAGCAATTGGGGGACTAGAGTCTGTACATAGGATTCTTAAAGCCTCTGCATATCTGCGTATGCCAAGCAGTTTACAAATTGGCTTAACCCACATAACTCTGGGGGCAGAATACAAGGGACAGAAAAAAAGGAGATTACTTATTGTCTCTCGTTCCTCCCCACACTTAGGGCATTGATCCTCACCGTTTTCACCTGACCATTTAGCTGTAAAAGATCTAACTGGACGGGAGCCTACTCTAAGCTGAAAATAGAGTTTGCGGTCCTGCTGTTTCTCTATGGCATCCCAATATATTTTCAGTTTCGGTTGGGCCTTAAACTCCAGAAAACAACCTGTTAGGTGTGAGGAGAGACCCTTTGTACAACCTTCTGCATTCACCATCTCCCAATACTTTTCTTTCAGGATTTTCTTGGAGGGGAATGCAGCATTTACCGGGTCATCCCATAGTTCCCTCATTCCCAATCTAGTTAATAGGGTCCGAATGGTATTCAGCCAGTGTATCTTTTGACAGACATCCTTAGCCATTATCTCCCTCAGGCCCTGTGCATTGTGCTGTAGCTCATCTGTGGTCCATAGACGGCGCCAGTACAACAAAGGCCGCAGAGAGGCAAGATCTTGGACCGCTTTTTCCCCAAGATCCCACATAAGAGGTGTTAAGGGGGTACTTGTAGGAATGCTAGCTGCTTTTCGCAGAAATTCATTTTCTGCTAGCGTCAGATTTCTCAAATTCTGAAACCCCCAAAGTTCGACACCATAAAGGGCTAAACTTAGCACATTCATCCCATAAACTTCCAATAATGGGCTAATGGGTTTTGTTGTTGAGGAGTTAAACCTTTTCAGAAGAATGCCAGCCTGCTGGTGGTGCTTTAACACTGCAATGTCTAATTGCCTGGTCCACCCCAGATCTCTCTGAAGGGTAACCCCCAGATAGGTGAAGGCATCAACCCGCTCCAACGGGGAGCCATTTATATATATAATCCCTCTGAAAGGTCTAGCAGAGCCAAAGGATGTACGTCCACTAAGAACCATAAACTTTGTCTTTGCCGTATTTATTTCAAGGCCTTTCTCCAGACAAAAATCTTCAAAGCGCTTTAAGGCGCGCTGGAGCCCACTTGGCGTTTTTGACACTATCAGGGTGTCGTCCGCGAACATGAGGATCGGGATACGCTCACCACACATCGCAGGGGCATCAGTCGGGATCAAGGAGAGTAAGTCTACCACCCTGTTTACGAAGAGTGACACAACCTTGCCTCACTCCCCGCTCAACAGGGAAGGTTTCCATGACCTCTCCCTGAGGACCCCACCGAACCCGAACAAACTTATCCTCATGTAAGTGGACAATTAGGCTCAGCAGCTCAGGTGCCATCCCTAGCCCTGCAAGAACTTGCCACAAGATATTACGTGGAACAAGATCAAAAGCCGCCCTAAATCAACAAAGACGGCATACAGGGTGCCTTTCTCCAAAACCACAGTACGCCAGTTTAACATAATAAACCGGAAGACCTGATCTATGGTGCTTGTTTTCGGGCGAAAGCCAGCCTGGAGGTGACTCAGAATGTTATCTTCATCCATCCAGGACTGGATTTTTCCCAATACAAGCCGCCCCACAATTTTTTGGATAGAGTCGATCAGGCTTATTGGCCTATAGTAACCTGCTGCCTATGGCATTTGCCACATACAGAATATTAATCCGCCAGCGGCCTCTATTGTTTAAAAATAGGTTGGCGGGGACACAGTCCATGCCTGTAGCACGTCCCTCATTGACTAGGTCTAGTGCCCTATCCACTTCTCCTACAGTGAAGGCGACCTCATTATAATAAAAAGTAAGGACAAACGCCCCCTCATTATTACCAGCTACACTACTAGCATATTGGGGCCTAAAGTAATCGACCCATGAGTTTCGATGAACATTATTGTGAGGGCTCTCTCGGTGCCCTCCCCTGTCCCATTTAAAAATATTCCAAAAGAGTTTGGGGGTTTTAGCCTTGCACACCATTTTAAAGTCTTGCCACCTACTCTCTTCCCAATCCTTTTTTGCTATAAGTTGCTTATGCCTATCGTTTGCACGGGACACCTTTATTTTGCTTAAATCTTTAGTCTTTAATGCATGGCCTAACTCTCCCCTAGCTTGGCGGCAGGAGCCATCATACCAGCTCTACGCTTTTCTAGTTTGGGTTCTCTTACCTAAGCTAGGTTTACAGAAATATAATTTCAGTTTGGCAAACAGCCTTTATCAGAAGTTTATGGGAAGGTCCACACAAGGGGGCCTCTTCCATAGATGATAATGCCCCTTCCAGATCTACCTTAATGTCAGCAATGATTTTCTGGTGTCCCACAACCTGGCACCACTTAAGATGATGCTCGTCATTTGACAGTACCAAATCAGGGAGAATGGTTCCCCCAGTGGCCTCATCCACTTTGTGAGTCCCAGATTAAACACCGCAGTCAGGGGATTGTGGTCACTCTCAACGCAAAGTACTACCTCCATATCATGAAGAGTAGACCACAGCTTAAGTGGGTCAAGTAATCAATATTACTTGCTCTTACACCATTATCAAAAGTTTCCTTTCCCATCTTGTCTGACAATATGCGCCCATTGGCAGCCCTCAGCTGGTTCCCCATACAGAGGCCCTTCATCTGTATCGCGGTCTCTGTCCATTTTATAGGTTTGATACCCAGTTGAGGAACTCCCCACCTACCATCCTCGTCCTCTGTTAGGTGCGTATCATCCAGACCAAGGGGTTCAAAACTGGTGTTAAAATCCCCCCCGATCATTGGCAATATATTGGGGGGAGTTGCCTGCAGCAATATATCCAATTCTGTGACAACATCAGATTTCTTGCCACCTGGAAGCCCCCTTGCTTAGAAATTATAGATATCAATTATTAAGCTTTCTTGGTAGCTGAGTCTAATGGCAAGAATATCGCTACTCGTCACAGGGAGCAACTGAATATGACATTTAAGACTCTGCCTGACCCATATCATAGGACGCCCCTGGGGTTTTTGACAGCCGGAACAAAGAAATTCAGATAACCCAATTTAAATACTGGATCAAGCGCCCGGACCTCCTGAAACAGGCAAACATCAACTCGATCAATAAATTCCAGCCAAACTGAGTTTTGCCCCCACGCCCGCCACGTTCCATGAAATTAGAGATGTCTGACATACTGGCCCATTAAGGATTGGGCTCTAGTCTCCCCATACAAGAGAGTCACTAGGGCCTTGGTATGCAGAAACCAGACTCTCCAATGGGCGAACCTCATTATCCACCGCTACATTTACAGCACATATAACATTTTGACCACCATCGTCCTCCCCCGCATGCCTATTGCCCTGTGCGGGCACTAGCCCTAGCCTCAGATCAACCGCCTCCCCAATCCCCCCTACTCTACTGCATGAAGCGGGCCTCAGGTGTGCATGATGTCAGTCGCAATCCCCCAACCCCGACAGAGTCTGGAATCTATTAAACAGCCTTAGGTTCCCCAATGGGCAGGGGTTTGGTGCAGTACCCTGTGGGAAAATATCCTTCTCAAAGGAAACTGGAGGGCCATAAAAGTAAGCCAGGGGGAGTGCTCAGATCCCAGGGGAGTGATCTTTTTGTGGTCAGTTACAAATGTGATTGACACATCTCTGATCTCTAAAATTAATAATAATACAATCCCCTGCCACGGTCTTACATCCCCTTCCTATCCAGTTAACTCTCCTAACACCCAGGATCTCTGCTTGCATGTTAGTTGGCAATGGGTGGAACCTATTAAGCCAAAAAATACACTTGTGCTTAAGGTCTAGATAAGATTCCCGCTTCCCCTGGGCTACTGGTGGAGCCCCAACCAGAACTACCACAAATGGGGCTGATTGGGGAGGAAGATCAGCAAAAGGTAAGGGGTGTCATTGTGTACCATAGGCAAAGGAGGCATATTTTGCTGTCTAGCTTCCCTACTGCCACCATCTCCCTGGGTTAGCTTATTACTCCCTGTTAATGTGCCAGCCCCTGTCTTGTTTCGAGCCGGGGGTAAGACATGGATTACTGAGTTTGCCTGGGTAGTTCTATTAGTCTGTGCTACACTCCCACCCCCTGCCGAAACAGGAGGCCGAGGGATAGCAGGGGGCACCCCTTTTACCAGACTGGATAACATTGACCCCCCGCTATCACAACACCAATACTAGAATCAGTTATGCTATGAGCTGCTGGTGTTTTCGGCCAAATAATTGTGGCACTGTGCCTTTGTCCTGTTTGTTTTTGGACTTGTGCAAGTGAAAGTTCAAGACACACCAGTCTATTTTCTATAGAGTCCAGCCGATCATATATTGGGTGGCATATCTTTTTAAAAGTGCCCTACAGTCTTTTCCAGAACAGATGGCCCAAGTCCAGGTGTGCTTCCTCCCCCGCCATTTCCGAGTGGCTACCATGGCCATCCTTACCTAGCAGTCCAGGTTGTGTAGAACTAATTGGTGGGATTACCACCAAGTCATCTTCGGGGACGGTGTTTTTTGCACTTTTAGCTTTTCTCCCTCCAGCATGAGTTTGGGCCCCAGGACGCTTTCTTTTTGCTGTCGCCCTCCCATTCTGCTGTGCCAATCCTTGTTTTGCTTGGCATGCAGGCCGAGTTTTTATATTAGGGGATGGGGCTCTATCTGCATCACTGTCATGACCCCTGCTCCTGGGAGAGATCTCGCATGTATCCAGACTAATCACTGGCTGAGACGATAGGGTTCTCACCTCCACTCCCGACGGAGGAAGCGTCCCCTGTAGCCCTTGCCAGGGGGCCCAGGGAAGATCTTTTGTCAAAAGCTGTATCCAAGGAAAGTCTTTTCTCAGTGAGTTCTATATCCTTGGCCAAAGCTGATGAAACCCTAATGAGGAAGTTATCTAATATGCCCATAAGTGAGCCCCCAGTAGCTTTCCTTTCAACTGTTCCTTCTTCCGGCATGGCAGCCATGCTAGCTAAGGACGGGGTATTATTCTAATGTGTTGACATGCAGTATATATCACACCTGGGATCTAATGTAGGGCACTTTAGCGAGGCCACGCCCCCTCTCTGACGTATTTCAACTGCGCTGATTACGAGCGCGCCAGAGACTGTAATACTCCTGAGGCGGAAAGCCGGGAGAAGAATTGTGCTGTTGCTTGTTTTAACTTGTGTTTTCATTGCTCGTTTTTTAATTCACCACCTTCCCTGAGCACTTACATTTGGGACAGGGCGCCTCCTGAAGCAGACACGCGGCGGACTTTAGCGCTGACGCGCTGCACAGGGTAATCTTGCCGCCACTCCCATAGCCACGCACAAGCCACGCCCACTTTAGCGAGGCCACGCCCCCTCTCTGACGTATTTCAACTGCGCTGATTACGAGCGCGCCAGAGACTGTAATACTCCTGAGGCGGAAAGCCGGGAGAAGAATTGTGCTGTTGCTTGTTTTAACTTGTGTTTTCATTGCTCGTTTTTTAATTCACCACCTTCCCTGAGCAATTACATTTGGGACAGGCCGCCTCCTGAAGCAGACATGCGGCGAACTTTAGCGCTGACGCGCTGCACAGGATAATATTGCCGCCACTCCCATAGCCACGCACAAGCCACGCCCACTTTAGCGAGGCCACGCCCCCTCTCTCGCCACCTATCACCTCTATATAAACATGTGCCTCTCAAGGACGCGCAGCGGACGAGCGCAGCGGGCGCGTCGGTTGCGCGCCGATGGCGCCCATAAGGCAAGCCCTTCTGCGCCCGTCCGCGACCGGCCGGGTCCAGGGACCAGGCAGAATGGAGAAATCCCCAGATACACCCTTGGTGAACTCCGTGCCTTACAGAACTCTGGTTCATACCTCCTTGATTCTACAACTTATGCTCGCTTAAAGGCCAATAACATCTACCCCCATCATGTGTCGCAGGAGCCACCTTCTACCTCACTTCAAAACTCCAATTTTACCATTTCGTCTCTATGCTCCGATGCTAGGATCCTCCGTTGCTTATACCTTAATACCAGATCTATGGTAAAACATCAACTAGATATTTTTCTTTTACTTCAATCGGATAGGCCAGACATCTTGTTTGTCTCTGAAACCTGGCTTTCCGCAGATTCCTTACCGGATATTCTTTCAGCCTTACCGTCAGACTATTATATCCTGTCTGCAAACAGAAAACCTGGAAAATCCGGGGGTGGCGTCGCAGCTATCATTCACAAAGACCATACGTTTACCACCTTATCTTCTTTGGGTTTACCAGACACCGAAAACCTGGTAATTAAAGCTGATAATGTCAAGGGAACTATGGTACTGGTATTGATTTATCGTCCACCTATACCTATGCCGTCTTTCCCAGCCTCCATATCTGAGCAACTGGCCGGTCTGACCGTTGATTATGATAGAGTCATGCTGATAGGGGATCTGAACTATTGGTATAATAACCTGGAAGCAGGTCCTCACGCTTCAGAACTCTTCGAGCTTCTCTCCAACTTAAATTTTCATCAACATGTCTTGATTCCCACCCATGACAAAGGTCACATCCTGGACCAGATCTGGTCGTATAATATCCCTATCTCCAGTCCCATGGCATCACCCTGCATATGGTCTGACCATCATTTGCTGCAATTTTCCATTTCTCTGCAGGGCAACTTGAAAATCCCTGTGCCCCTAGGAGGGTTAGCCAGGAAATGGAGATCGTTAAGCATCCCAGATTTTTTATCTACCTTGACTAACTCCCTTCCGACCCAGGTTCTGGACATTAACCTGATGGATAAAGCATTCACTAACTGGCTCTCATCTGCCTGTGACGTACATGTACCCCTAACAAAGTTTTCCTGCGCTCGCAGAATGGACGCACATAGGTGGTTTTCCACAGACCTAAAAACTAAAAAATTAGAACTCCGCCAACTAGAAAGAAAATGGAGGCAGGGTTATCTTGAGTCAGATAGACGCTTATTCACGATTGCTCGGAGGAATTACAATAGCTCCATCTTAGCTGCTAAGGCAGCCTTCTTCTCTGATAAAATCTCCATGGCTCAAAATAAATCGAGAGAAATCTTTAATGTGGTTAACGAGCTATGCAATGACACCCGTACCTCCCCCTCTCAACCCCCGACTCAACTGATGTGTAATCAGCTTAACGATTTCTTCAAGGAGAAGATTGATATTATAAAAGCTAGTATCCAAGCGACTCAGGTCACGGCAACCAGCAAGGAAATCTGTGGAAACCCACACACACTTCAATTTATTCCCCATATTGATCGTCCCAAATTGGTGGAGCTTATGAACCGGGTAAAGTCTGGGTCTCCCAATGATCCCTGTCTCCCGCATATACTGAAGGAAGTTTACTCTACATTACCTCAAGGAATACTCCCACTCCTGAATACTTCTCTTTCACAGGGAATAGTCCCCAATTCATTCAAAAATGCTATTTTGGTCCCATTAATAAAACAAACGGGCGCGGATGTATCCATTCTCTCTAACTATCGCCCCATTTCGCTCCTTCCGTTTGGTGCCAAGTTGCTTGAAGCCCATGTGGCTAGCTGTATTTCTAACTTCATTGAGACATCCGATTACCTGGAGCCAAACCAAGCCGGGTTCCGCCAGGCACATTCTACTGAGGCAGTTATTCTTGCTGTCCTGGATACTTTAAGGTCCAATGCCGATAACGACAATCATCAGGCCCTTGTACTTTTAGACCTATCGGCCGCGTTCGACACGGTGGATCACACCATCTTATTACACCGTGTCGAACAAGCTGGCCTTAGCGGCTCGGCTCTCGCTTGGATTAAGTCCTTTCTGAAGGACCGATCCCAGGCAGTTAAGCTGGGGAATTTTATGGCACCCAAACTCTCCACTACATGCGGTGTTTCGCAGGGTTCATCATTATCCCCCCTCCTATTTAACCTATACCTTAAACCATTGCTGCAGTCCCTAAAAAATAGGAAAGTCACCATCTACAATTACGCAGACGACTTGCAGCTGGTTTTTCCTCTAAACTCAGCGGACGCTTTCGAAGAATTCTAGTCCACTATGTTGCATATTCAGGGCTGGATGGATGAGAACCATCTAAAGCTCAACCCGGGAAAGACCGAGCTGGTACTCCCTGAGAACAGTGCAACAAGTTGGGGCCCTCACTTCTGGCCATCTTAGATGGGGTCCGCTCCAAACCCTTCCCAGTCGGTGAAGAGCCTTGGGGTCACTCTTAACTCCGACCTCACACTGAAAAGTCAGATCGGAACAGTGATCTCTTCTAGTTTCTTCCAACTTCGAAAGATCAAGAAAATTGCCCATCTATTGACACACTCCGCCCTCATCCAAGTGGTAATCGCCTTGGTTCTTTCCCGCCTAGATTTCTCCAACTCTATATATCTGGGCCTCCCCCTTACTCTTTCAAAATGTCTCCAGATTGTCCAAAACCAAGCTGCGAGATTAATATTCAAAAGCAATCGCAGGAATTCGGCGAAACCTCTGCTAACCTCTCTTCATTGGCTTCCTATCACTCACCGGATCACCTTCAAAGCGGGATGCTTAGTTCACAAGGCCCTCTATGGCAAAAGCCCAAGGTTCATTAATCATCTAATAAATAAATATGAACCACCCCGTAACCTTCGTTCTGCCCACCAGTCCCTCCATAAGCTGCCACTGTACAAAAGAAAATGTCTGGGCGGATGTCGATTTGCTTACCTTGCCCCTAAGATATGGAACTCTTTTCCCCTGTCTCTCTGGACCTGTACTAACCTGGTGAAATTCAGGGGTGCTTTGAAGACCTGGTTATTCAAGCAAGCGCACGGTTAGGCTACCGCTTTACCTATTCTACAGCTTTACCATCTGTCTCATCCTAGCGCCATGAAACCTCTGGGTGACCGTGCGCTTGACAAATTCCGAATAACATAACATAACTAACGTTATGATGATTTATTTATTTATTTAGAAGTTTTCTATAGCGCTAACAAGACCCGAAGGTAGCAGAGCGCTTTACAATAGAGGGAATGAAAAGAGAACAACATGACACAAACCCAATAAAGCGATCAGCGAGCGACAATTTGAAATGCGGAAAAGTTCGGACAGCTGGACTTCTTGGTAACAGGATTCAATGTTACTGCATGGGTTCAGGGGACGCTTGCTGATCCAGGTTACCCGCAACCAAGGGAACGGATAAGGCACAAGGATTTGAGTTGGCTCTTGAATTCTGAATAGGACGGTATAGTTCTGATGTGCGGGGGGATGGCGTTCCATATTTTGGGGGTATTTCCTGAGAAAGAGCAGTCTGCAGTTCTCTTCTTTCTGGTTTTTGGTAGGATGATCAGCAGGGAGTTGGAGCTTCTCAAGCTTCTGGCTTGGCCTGCTTTTTTGAGCTTGTTTGCCAAGTATTCTGGTTTGCCGGTGTGGAGGGCCTTGTGGGTGTGGCAGGCCGTTCTGAAGGTGATCCGCATTTCCGCAGGAAGCCATTCGAGTTCTTTGAGTGCCGGGGAGATGTGGTCAGATTTTTTGCATCCTGTGATCATTCTCGCTGCCGCATGAAGTGTTGTTTTTAGAGGGGCCAGGTGCGATTTGGGGATGCCTGTTAGGATTGAGTTCCCATAGTCCAGTCTTGATAGAACTAGAGATTGCGTGGCTAGTTTGAGGTCCTTGTTGGGAATGTAAGGTTTGATTTTGTTCAGAAGTCTGAGGTTGAGAAATGCGCTTTTCGCCGAGTTCTTAATGTGGTTTGTCAGGGTTAGTTTGGGGTCTAGGGTGAAGCCCAGGGATTTGACGGAGTCGGCTAGCGTGAGGTTACCTTTGAGAGCATCGATCGATTTTAGCCACTCAGTGATTTGAGGGTTGTCTTCTTTGTTTGAGATGAGGAGTGTTTCTGTCTTGTCGGGGTTGAGTTTCAGGTGATTCTTTGTCAGCCAGTCTTCAACTTCATTTAGGACATCGTTAAGTCTGTGGATGTCTTTAAGAGAAGAGGTTTCCAGGTAAATATGCGTGTCATACGCGTAGAGGTGGAAGTGGATGTTGACGTTCCTGAGTAACTTGGCGAGCGGTTCCATGTAGATGTTAAAGGGCTGAGGAGAGAGCGCTGATCCTTGTGGGACACCCTTGTTGACCTGCTGGGTTTCGGAGGTGAAGTTCTTCATTTTTATTATTTGCGTACGGTTATGTAAGAAGGAGGAGAACCACTTGAGAACTACCTCGCCAAGGCCGGCTCTTTCTTGAAGGGTCATGATGAGGAGCTTGTGGTCCACCGTGTCGAACGCTGCAGAGGGATCAAGGAGTATGAGGAGGCAGCACTTGTCAGCGTCAAGAGAACCATGAATGTCGTCTATGATGTTCAGCATCGCGGTTTCTGTGCTATGGCCTTGTCTGAAGCCGGATTGGAGGGGGTCCAGGAGGTTGATGTGGTCCAGATGTTGCGTCAGTTGCAGGAGTATGCAGCGTCAAATTGTTTTCGCGGCCGTTAGAGGGGTGGCCCATCCCGGCCTTTTCCGGCCTTGAACAGGCTTAAACAGGCCTGCCCTTGGCCCAGGCTTTGCCAGGCTCATCCCGCGCGCGCCCCACGAAACGGGGCTCTGCACTGCGTATGTGCGCCACCTGGCGCTGGCACGGTGTCAGTAGAGCAGCGTCTGATGACTCCTGGCGATGGCGGCTTCTAACCCAGGGCAACTGTGCTACTTCTCCGGGGTCTCTAGGAAGTAACTAATGCGTGTGTCCCTGTTGTAGTGCCATGACCACCCGGACCGCAATTGGCAATGTGTCACCCTGTGACCCAAGTCCCACAACATGAGCAACATGGACATAAGGGGGAATCACTGACCCGACATCCATCCATCTTCCACACTTGAAAGTTCATAGACATGACACATCTGTGTGAATATGAATGTTTAATGCACATTCAGTTGAGTGTTGAGGCTGGATCAGTACAGGGCCATGCACACCCCACTTTACATTGTAGGCCCGTGCAAGGCCAGCAAGAGTCCTTCAGGGAATGACAAGTTCAACGGGAGGAAAAAGTTTAGTCCGCAGTCTGAATGCTATGTCATTGGTGTCCAAACAGAGTATGGCAGTCCATGTCGAGGTACAAGGTGAGTGTTGCAGAGTGTATCAGGGGACAGTGGAAGGTGATGATGCAGAGGGCAGACCCAAGCAGAAACTGGCCATGGAGATGAATGCTACTGTGTCCTTCTTACGAAGACAGATTCATCTGCATCTTCGTCCTCTGCTGTTTCATGTGCCTCATGTGTGGGTTCCTGATGTTTTGTCTCCAGCACTGTGTGGCAGTGATACCTCAGGGGACGGAGGTGTGATGTCTGCCGCACTGTGTGGCACTGACACTTCAGGGGGCAGAGATGTGGATGGAGTGGTAGCAGCAGCATTAATCAGTGCCAGGCCTTGTGGCAGCAATGCCATGAGGAGGGTCTTTAGGTCATTGAGGAACCCAGCTACCTCTCGCTGGTGTGCAGCCATGGCAGCCGATCTTTCTGCCTGCGTCCGCTCCATGGTCTCCATTATCATCCGCATGTGTCCCAAGTCCCGGGTGACATCGCTAGAGGCACTCTTACTAGACAACCGTTCTTGTCTCTGAGACAGGTCTCCAGCGATGTCAGCCATGGTTGATTGGAGAGTATTGTGCGAACTGTGGGTGTCCGTTAGGGACTGTGAGTGGTCCCTGATGGGACTTAGACCCCATGCATGGCATCTAGTATGGCTGCCATGGGGTCAAAACCCACTCACACCTGTTCAGCCAGCTTCTCCTGGCACCCCAACACATGGCATTGTAAGGCCATGTGTTCTTCATAGGGGTCCTGGGAGGCAGCCGTTGTGGTGGGTGCTGCCTGCCGTGTGGTCTATGCAAGGGGTGGGGTCTCCTTGATGCACCTGGGCTGCCCTGCTCCTGGAGATGGGGTGCGGAGGCTGTCAATGAACTCTTGGATGGCATTGGTATCGAAGGTGTGGTGGTCCTCTTCATCATCAGAGAAGAGAGGTTGGGCCTGCTCTGCAGAAGGTGTTGGTTTTCCCTCTGAAATGTGAAGGGGAGATGCAGTTTAACATTGTGTTCACATGTATGTTGACGCATTACATACAGACTGCATGACAGTGTACATTTTGACTGCTTGGGAGGAGCTGCCTATTTGATGTGGGACAGTGGACATTTCGACAACATCACCGATGTGTGTTTGTACTTGTACATCATCATCCCCCATTTCCCTGCAATGCCAAATGAGATTTATCAGTTTCTACACACAAGCGGCTACAGTTGTACCTCTGTTCTGTTGTGGACGTGTTGCAGTTTGTACCACATCGTTGTCAGTGTTGATGTGCTCTGTATGTTATGTGTGTGTGTATGCGGTATTTTGGGAGAGTCGCCCCTGAAGCTCTGATTTTGTGCCCCTTATCCCCTTCATGCGGTGTGTCTTTGACTTCTGTGCTTATACAGTGCTGAGATGTTGCATACTTGGGTACATTGGGCTCTTGGTGGGCGTTGGAGGTCTGGGGCATGGTTTGTCTGCAGATGTGGTCTACTTAATTGTTCATGTGCGCCATTGTGCCCATCTCCCCCTGTCCCTCCAGTCGCTGGTCGTTACTCACCCAGGTGCTGTTATGTTAGGTCATGTTGAGCAGTGTCCGGTCCCCCAACTCCTTCCACAGTCTCCCCACTGATGACTGTGGACACCATTTCCTCCATATCGCCCAGCTCCTCCTGTGGCGCTGGACTCCCACATCCAGTCTGCATTGCTGCCTTCCGGTTGTTGGTGAGTGTCTGCTTGGTTTTGCGCTTCTCATCATTCCAGCACCTCTTGACCTCTTCCATTGTACTCTTCATCACTCCAACTGCATTCACTTGTCAAAAATGGACTGCCATATTCACTTTTTGTTGCCAGTGATACAGTGGATGTGACAAACAGTAGTTGATGGTGTTCTACCACCTCCATTATCAGGATCCTGTTTTGCTGCAGACTGAAACGCTTCTTCCTACTTTTCTTGTCCTTGCCCTTCCCTGACCCTAGGTCCCAGGCTGGTCCTCCAGGGAGCTTGTGGGGTTCTGGTTGTCCTCTGTACTTGTTTTGCCTACCTCCATTGTGTTTCGTTGTTGTTTGGCTTTTGTTTGTATGTTTTATTTCTACTTTTATAGTGCATTTTCCCGCAATACGCGTGGGAATTGCAGGCCTGTCACTGGGTATCACTGATTTTTGTATCGTGATTGGCTTCATCGCTACTATATTCACGTTTCGCGTTTTTTCTGCGTTGTGTTAATTGTAACGCGGTCATTTGACATGTTATCGTGAGACTATCGCATGGTACCGCCGTGTTGAGAACACCACGTTAACACAGCGATGTGAAGAGTTGCGCTAACCTAATTTTGCGATAATTATCACACGTTCTTGAAAATATCCCCCTGTGTCTTATCAGTTCAGTAAGGAGCTCTTGTTGCCAACTTCCCTCTACCATGTCCTCATCAGGATGCATGCTGTCATCCCTTAATCTGATATAACCTTGGGTATAGGTTGTGCAAATTTCTCAGGTACTTGATTTCTCAATTGGTCTGGCTGGTCTACTTGTTGTTTGGCTCACTATGTGACTGCTTAGAGAGACCAGGTGGTCTATAATTTTGAACTTTCCTCTGGAGTGATTTATTCACACTCTCAAAAGCAACTTGATACTTACTTTGTGTAGCCAACCAAGCTTATACCTGCCTACCAAAATACTAGTCTGGACCCTGCTATCCCAAGGATATCATTCCCCCACCATAAGACATATTCCCGCGAAGTCCCAACAGTGAAAGAAAATACCCAGTGAAAAATTCAAAACGTCTGGTTTCTTTTCTATCCAATTACCTATGTGTGGAAAAGGACTATCGTGCCACGAATTTCAAACTGTGTCTAAGGTTTTATTTACCTATTTGACTGCCATTGTATTAGGATTAGGTTAGCACTGTCTTACTGTCTCGAATTGCATCAAATTAAAAGCTCTATGGTATATATTCAAGGTAAAAGCTGGAGGTGGACTTAAAGTACATTTTGGATCTGGTTCTCTCATGCCATCCATCTCGATCTTTGAGGTCCTCGCAACTGGTCCTGTTTACTGTACCCAGGTTCCACTTGTCCTACAATAGAGGATACTCTTTCGCATATTTTGGTCCGAAACTTTGGAACTCCCTTCCAGATTCGCTGACAAATTGCAGGGGTTTCTTGCTTTTCGAATGGGCCTGAAGACCTGGCTTTTCTAATCTGCTCACTTTAATCTCGGCATCCTTTCCTCCTGCCATGCGCCAGGAAACTCCTTGGGGTAGCTGCGCTCACTATAACTCTTTAATAATAATATTAATAATAATAATAATTAACCTTCGACTAATTAGCGGCCCAAAGGTCTATCATTTTTCAAAAACAAATGGCTCATGATTTTGTCCAGGCTGCCAACGGTGCAGTAAATGTAATTATAGGCTACAAATGCTGCTCATTCCTACCAAATGTTGCATTGAACGTACATGACCTGATTGATTACATCAATTATAATGTCAAGGAGTTACCTAAAGTGAAGGATGCTTTTGGGCCTGATGAATGGGGTATGTGGTCTTGGTTACCGAACATATTTGGGGAACTGGGAATAAATATAATAGAGATAGTTCAGTCAGTTTTTATTGTACTTAGCCTACTCTATGTACGTATAGGGGTTTGCTTATGCTCTATGTACCACTTTATTGGGAATTCTTTCCCACTCATTCGTGCAGAAATTTACAATAAAGAAGACGAAAAACATGATGATGCCTCACTTGACTGTTTTAAAGATGATGCGTCTCAAGAAGACAATTAAAGTATGGCAATTGAGTCTCCTTGAAAGCTGCACAATAACTAGTGCAAAGGGGGATTATTATAAAATACAAAGTATAGCCTTAGTGTAACTGTAATAGCTGCAGCTATCTTTTCACTCACTGCTAACCAATGCGACCAAGTTGTGCCTGTCTCTGTTCTGTAAAGTGTCACACTCAGATCTGCCATCTTGGACACAGAGTACCTTGGTCGGCCGCCTGAGGTATACGTTCTTGTATCAGTTTGAAGAACAATTATGTACTATACCGAAATTTCAGATTGTGTACCTGGATAGCTGTTTTGTTTCAGTTTCCTCACATGATCTCCGTTAAAGCCCTTTGTAAGAAAAACATAAATGTGTGCTCTGTACTTATGTGTTTTACCTTTATGTACATGGAGTTGCGGGGGTTACCCTTTCGCCCAGTTGCTTGATTCATAGACTGTCTTCTTTTGTTAATAAACATTTTCAGAATCCAAATTGGCATGAATGCACATTTCTTTCAAAGTAGCGTGATTAAGCAGTCAAAGGCTAGCTTAAGATAGGGGGAGCGAATCTAGGTACAGTACAGCACAATAATTGCAGTTCTAATAGACATGGGCTGCCATGCTGGATTTAGGCCCAGATCTAGGTACTGGGGTGAATGTATGACATTGTTCTTCATTCTGTCCATCAACTGTTGTTTTTGCATTTGTCACCCGGAGTGAGACGGGTATGCTCAGACGTGAGTCCCGTGCTCTCCACGCCACTGGAGTCAAGCTATCTTGGCTGAAAACGGCCGATAGCCAGAAACCGGTCCTAGGATGCTTGATCCCGGTCCAGGGAAGACATGGCTTAGCAGTTTGGGCTGGACTGTTCCCATGAGGCACAGGGTCAAGGCTGATTTGCATATGGCTATGTCTGAACTGCAGTGGTGTGGAGTGCAAAAAAAACGATGAATTTAGGCCCAGATCTCTGTACTGGGGTGAATGTATGACATTGTTCTGCATTCTGTCCATCAAATGTTGTTTTTGCATTTGTCACCCTGAGTGGGACGGGTATGCTCAGACGTGAGTCCTGTGCTCTCCACGCCACCGGAGTCAAGCTATACTGGCTAAAGACGGCTGATAGCCAGAAACCGGTCCTAGAATGCTTGATTCCGGTCCAGGGAAGACAAGGCTTAGCAGTTCGGGCTGGACTGTTCCCATGAGGCAAAGGGTCAAGGCTGATTTGCATATGGCCATATCTGAACTGGGGTGGTGTGGAGTGCCAAAAAAACAATGGATTTAGGCTCAGATCGCTGTACTGGGCTGAATGTATGCCATTGTTCTGCATTCTGTCCATCAACTGTTGTATTTGCAATAGTGGGCCTGCAGCACAGATTGTGCCACCCACTTATTTAAGTAGCCCTTTAAACATGTCTCCGGTCTGCCATTGCAGTGCCGTACTAAAGAGAGTTCGAAACACGTAGACCTTGTTATGTACAGACTTTGTTATGTTTAAACCATATGAATATCAAATGATACCTGTATTATATTGATTCTCTCTTGAAATTACATTCTATGGTTTCTCCAAAATTGTATATAATTTGTGTAAAAATATTTTTGATACTAGAGTGTTAGGAGTGTGAGTGTGTGTGGAGTATGTTGTAAAAGATCTTTAATGATAGTATGCATGAATGATATGAAGGGGATGTGGTATAATAGTTATTATGAATATGTTCGTTTATGTTATGTTTTTTAAAATGTTTCTTTGAAATATGTGAAATTCGCAAAAAGTAAATGAAAAAAATGACAATTTTGAAATGAAATAAAAATCAAACAGATTGATTCATAAAAATCAGATACTGCTCACATACCATTTTATTCGTGTGTGAGGAAGACAAATAGATAGATTTACTAATACTAGCAGCATTGGCACTTTTTTGTTTTATACATAAGGCAGGGTTTTGCTTTGCTGCTTGGGAGCCCATACCCAGTGGTGTTTAGTCTGATTACAAGTTGGGCAGTTAATTCCGTCCTGTTTCCAAACCCCAGTTCACGCATGGATGAGTTTGGTTTTATTTAAGGCATCCAATAATTATTGAATGCGTTAATTAACCCATCATTTGTTAAATGTCGGCAGGGCAAACCTGTCGAAATTTAACAGTGTAATATACATATTTACAGTAGCATTTGGCCTTGGTGCGTTAAACACCAAAATCCACATGTTACTCCCTATAACTCGTAATAGGAGCTATTTATTGCGCCTGGAAAATAACGAACCCCAGGGTATAGTAATTTACCATGTGCAATACATAGAACCTGTTAGAACCGGCTGTCTCTAGTTGGCAGAGGTATACACTTCTGGCAAATAGGGACACACCTTTTCTAGTCAGGGCAAGGGGATCACACCCTTTGATAACCCCTGCTCACCCCCTCGGTAGCTTGGCAGAGCAGATAGGCTTATCTCGGAGGCTGTGCGTTAAGCATTTATGACCACATACAGTAATAAAGTGAATGCACTACGAATGGACACGACACAGTAGTATTATAAAAATAAGGATTTTTATATAAGGCTTAGCACAAGACCAAGTAACGACAAAACTGTACACAATCTGAATAAATACGTTGGGAAGGAAAAAGGATAGTTCGAAGGTAGTTTCTTCTTTAGCACAAAGTCTTTAGTATCAAGCAAATCTTCTTCTTTGGCAACACAGTTCTTAGCAACAGGGTAACTCACACGGGAGCTGCACGACGTCGAGGCAAAGTTAATCCAAAGGTTCGGCGTCGACCGCGAGGAGCGCTACGTCGAGCCTGGAGTCACACGGACCCCCAACAACACAGTACCTTCGGGAAATGAAGCACACGATGATCAGCGGCGTCGAGCAATCCGGCGTCGTGTTTTCGGGGTCGATCAGGCCTCAGCAGGCGTCGTTGTTGATGATGCGGTTGCAAAGTGTGAGCAGCGCTCACGGCGTCGAGAGGGCACGAGGGCGACGCGATCAGCAGCGGTGCAGACACGAGGTCCCTTGGAGCTGGAGCCGTACTCCCACCCACTGGCGTTGCTGCTGGCGTCGTTCGGGCCCGGCGGCCGGTCGTCGAGGAAGCGAGACACTGGGGGCCGTTACCCACTACGTAGAGCTGGATTCGGCGACGTCCGTCGGCGTCGAGATTGCTGGCTCTTTCAGAGCTGCTGGATTCACAGGTTCCAGCAAATAGCACTTTAAGCAGATGAAGTCCTTTAGCCCTGTGACTTCAGCAGGAGACTGGCACTCTTCCAGTCCTTGGAGATTTTCTTAGCAAGCGTGAGAGTACACACACAGTTCCTCTCTCCTGGTTCCTTGGCAAAAATAAAGAAGCACTGCAGGATTCCCCCCAGCAAACAGCACACTGGCAGAAGGGGTAGGTAAGTCCTCAGATCAGCAGGCCTCTTGTCCTTGGTTACAGGGTTCCTTGTCAGAAGTGATCTGATTTCTTAGTTCAGGGGTCCTTCTCTTATACCCCTTTTCGGCTTTGATCCCTTTGTCCATGCCGGGGACTTTCCCAACATCCTGGGTCTGTTGTGGGCGGAGCCAGGCAGAAGTACCTGGCTTATTCACTGAGCAGGGCTGGGTCCTCAGACGCCCCGCAGGAGGTGGAGCCAGCATTGACACTGGCAGGAGCAGAGCTATCGGCCTCCTGGCAGGAGGTGGGGCTACGATCGTCCCTGGCAGGCACAGAGCCATCAGCCGCTTGGCAGGAGGTGGAGCCCGCATTGTATCAGGCAGGGCAGGCTATCAGCAACTACTCTCCCCCTACTCTGAACGCAAATGTCCCACTCATCCCACACTGACTCATCCAGACCGGTGGAGCCACCCAGCTCCTGTCACACACACGCAAGACCAGCAGAAACCAGATATGGTTAGACAAGAAAATAGACACTTTCTAAAAGTGCTATTTTCAAACCCAGAGTCCAAAAACCATCCACACCAACGGATGCGTAATTAAACCCCAAGTTCAGGGATACCAAACTCGACATTGCACCATGCTCTCCGAGCCAGCTAGGATCATAGCATTAATAATCCCGGCGGCCCATTCTAACTAATGGAGAGCAGGCTACCTCGCAATAGTGAAGAACGAAGATGGCTGTAATTCACTATTAGGACATGCCAACTTGGTCAGGCGTGTCCTACCTTATACTTACAATGCACCCTGCCCGTGGGCCTACCATAGGGGTGACTAACATGAAGTCAAGGGAAGGTTTGAGGGGCTGGCAAGTAGGTATACTTGCGCAGCCTGTGTGACGGCACTAGGCTGCACGTGTGTCTCGCAATGACCGACCCGTAGGCATTCTTTTACGAGGCCGCTCTTGTGGGTGGCACAACACGTGCTGCGAGCCCACGAGCGGCATTTGTATTTTCACGCCCCGGCACTCCTGGTGCACTAGACTAGGGACTGACAGTAAACCAAATAAGCCAAACATGGATACAATCGATACATCAATTTAACATAGGGAGCACCTGCGCTATGGCACCGATTAGCAGTGGCACAGCGCCCAAAGCATATACCAGCAAAAACATCGTAAAACAGTGGAGGCAAACAGAAAAAAATGGAGGAGAGACTCGAGCCAATGATGGCAGGTCTAACACCTGTCCCCTCCAGCTGAAATGTGGGGAGAACTACCCTTGACCTAGGGAGTCCTCATCACTAAGGCGGAAAAATCTGGACAGACCATCAGCATTGGCGTGATCTGTACCAGGGCGGTGTTCCACCGTAAAGTCCATCCCCTGTAGGGAAATGGACCACCTCAACAGTTTCGGATTCTCACCCCTCATCTGCATCAACCGTCTGAGGGGCCTGTGGTCTGTCTGAACCCGGAAGTGAGTCCCAAACAGGTAGGGTCTTAGCTTCTTCAGCGCCCAGACCACAGCAAATGCTTCTCTCTCTATCGCACTCCACCTTGTTTCCCTGGGAAGTAACCTCCTACTGATGAAGGCTACAGGCAAGTCTCGGCCCTCTTCATTCACCTGAGCTAGAACAGCCCCCACGCCATGCTCTGAAGCGTCCATCTGGACAATAAATTCTTTCGAAAAGTCGGGTGCTTGGAGTATAGGTGCTGTGCACATTGCAGTTTTCAGGGTGTCAAAGGCTGTTTGACAGGCATCAGTCCAGATCACGTTTCGTGGCTGCTTCCTGGAGGTCAGCGAAGTCAAGGGGTGCACAATGTTACCGTAATCCTTGACAAACCTCCTGTAATAACCCGTGAGTCCTAAGAAGGCTCTCACCTGAGTTTGGGTTTTGGGCGGCACCCAAGCCAGGATGGTATCAATCTTGGGTTGCAGGGGGGCAACCTTGCCGCTCCCTACTTGGTGCCCCAAGTACACCACAGAACCCTGCCCAATCTGGCACTTACTGGCTTTGATTGTGAGGCCTGCTCTGCGCAGGGCCAACAACACTTCCTGGAGGTGGCGCATGTGTTCCTCCCAGCTGGCGCTGAACACTGCGATGTCGTCCAGGTAGGCGGCACTGAAATCCTCCAGTCCAGCCAAGACCTGGTTGACCAACCTCTGGAAGGTGGCAGGGGCATTCTTCATCCCAAAGGGCATCACCCGGAACTGGTATAGCCCATCTGGTGTGGAGAATGCTGACCTCTCCTTCGCCCCATCAGTCAAGGCGATCTGCCAGTACCCAGACGTTATATCAAACGTACTAAGGTACCGGGCAGCCCCCAACCAATCGATGAGCTCATCAGCTCTGGGGATGGGGTGCGCGTCAGTCTTTGTGACCGAATTGAGTCCTCGGTAATCCACGCAGAACCGAAGTTCCGGTGAAGCACCAGGCGCTGCAGCCTTCGGGACCAAGACCACTGGGCTGGCCCAAGGACTGCTAGAGGACTCAATCACCCCTAACGCAAACATTTTGGAGACCTCCTCCTTAATGTATGCTCGGACCTTGTCAGTCACCCTGTAAGCCTTGTGCTTCACAGGAGGGCTGTCTCCGGTGTCAACG
This sequence comes from Lissotriton vulgaris, assembly GCF_964263255.1. Taxonomy (NCBI): domain Eukaryota; kingdom Metazoa; phylum Chordata; class Amphibia; order Caudata; family Salamandridae; genus Lissotriton; species Lissotriton vulgaris. Next base: position 1,980,366,484 of record NC_141689.1, read on the forward strand.
TCATGGACGCACCAATGAGTGACCCCCGGAACCAAGGAAAACAGATCCGGGAATTGTCCCAACAGTTGGCGACAATCCTGTTTCTGCTCAAGGGTCAGTGTGTCAGAGAGGACAACACCATCCACTGACCCGTCTTGCTCTTTAGCACACAGGAGGTCAGGAAGAGGCTCACTCTCCTCCTCCATTCCAGCATCTGTAGCTAGGAGCATGCCCACTTCGGACCTTTCTAAGTGGGGCTTCAAACGGTTGACATGCAGGACCCGCAAGGGGTTCCTGGGAGATTTCAAGTCCACCAAGTAGGTGACATCGCTCTTCTTCTCCACAACCTTAAACGGTCCAGTCCACCTGTCCTTGAGCGCACAAGGTTCCACAGGGGACATGACCCATACTTCCTGACCAGGCTGAAGCTCTACCAGAGTGGCATTCCGGTCGTACCAACGCTTCATCTCCTCCTGGCTGGCCTCCAGATTTGCCTGAGCAAGTTCTCTGAAGCGCCGAGTCTGGTTACGAAAGGCCAGCATGTAGCTGTATACATCCTGGGGAGGTTTCCTGGGAGATTGCTCCCAGCCTTCCTTGACCAGACTCAAAGGCCCTCTTACCGAGTGACCGTATAAGAGCTCAAAGGGGCTGAACCCTAGAGACTTCTGCGGCACCTCTCGGTAAGCAAACAACAGGCATGGCAAGAGGACGTCCCATTTCCGCCTCATTGGTTCTTCAAGACCCATGATCATGCCTTTCAGGGTCCGGTTGAATCTCTCAACCAGCCCATTTCCTTGAGGGTGGTAAGGAGTGGTGAACTTGTAGGTTACCCCACACTCCTTCCACAGAGACTTCATGTAATTGGAAATGAAGTTGGTGCCCCGGTCCGACACCACCTCTCTGGGGAACCCCATTCGGGAGAAAACACCCATCAGTGTCCGTCCCACCACGGGGGCCATCATTGTTCGGAGAGGGATGGCTTCCGGGTACCGTGTGGCATGGTCCACCAAGACCAGCATAAACCTGTTGCCCAGGGCTGTCTTGGGGTCCAGGGGCCCAACAATGTCAATACCCACCCGGTCAAAGGGGGTGCTGACCACTGGAAAAGGTTGGAGGGGAGCCTTCTGCTTCCTCCCGCTTTTCCCACTTGCCTGGCAAGTGTGACATGTTTTGCAATGGATGTCTACATCCCTTCGCATCTGAGGCCAATAAAAATGGGTGACAAGCCTGTCATAGGTCTTGTCCTGCCCCAGATGTCCAGCTAACGGAACGTCATGAGCCAAACCCAGTAGGAAGGCTCTGAAGCGCTGGGGTACCACCAGCACACGGGCTGACCCAGGCTCAGCAGCCTTAGGCTCGCTATGCAGGAGGTCGTTCTCCCAGTACACAAAATGTGACCCTGACTGATCACCTGAGGGTTGGGATGAGGCCTGCTGCCTCATGCCCACAAGAGAAGGGCACACTTTCTGTTCCGCACAGAATTCCTCCCTGGAGGGACCACCAGCCTGCTGCCAATGGGTCAGCTCGGGCAGGTCTCCCAGTTCGGCAATTTGTTCCCCTGTGGGCTCCAGGGCATCCCCCTCAGGGTCTACCTCCTCCTGGACCACGGGAACTACGGGGGCCGGTTTCCCGCGCCTCCTGCCTCTTCTCGTCACAGCTGGGTCCTGGGCCGTACTTTCAGGCTCCGGGACCCCATCAACACCCTTACTCGCTGTCATCGATCGAGTGGTTGCACGCACCCACTCTGGCACACCCAACATTTTCAAGTGCGCCTCTCTCTCCACCTTAGCCCAAGGGGAGTCTTCTAAATCATTGCCCAGGAGACAATCGACAGGGTGTGTTACCGCTACAACGCATCTTTTACAACGCGTTCCGTTACAACGCGATTTTTACATCGCAAATACCATTACAATGCATGCCATTACAACGCATGGCATTACATAGCAGATGCTATTACAACGCATGGCATTACATCGTAAGTATTGGTAAGTATTTAATTTTTTATTTTATTTTATTTAATATTTTATAATTGATTTAATTATTATTAATTATTTAAAAATATTTATTTCGTTTTTAAATATTATAAATTAAATATATTAATTTAAGTATTTTTTAAAATAAGTATGAGTATAGGAGTATATGTTTTGGGGTACTGATGTATATGTTTTGGGGTGTTTGGGTATTTTTAGGTTTTAGGGCAGTGTTTGGGTTTTGGGGTACAGGGGTGTTTTTAGGTTTTAGGGCAGTGTTTGGGTTTTGGGGTACAGGGGTGTTTTTAGGTTTTAGGGCAGTGTTTGGGTTTTGGGGTACAGGGGTGTTTTTAGGTTTTAGGGCAGTGTTTGGGTTTTGGGGTACAGGGGTGTTTTTAGGTTTTAGGGCAGGGTTTGGGTTTTGGGGTACAGGGGTGTTTTTAGGTTTTAGGGCAGTGTTTGGGTTTTGGGGTACAGGGGTGTTTTTAGGTTTTAGGGCAGGGTTTGGGTTTTGGGGTACAGGGGTGTTTTTAGGTTTTAGGGCAGGGTTTGGGTTTTGGGGTACAGGGGTGTTTTTAGGTTTTAGGGCAGGGTTTGGGTTTTGGTGTACAGGGGTGTTTTTAGGTTTTAGGGCAGGGTTTGGGTTTTGGGGTACAGGGGTGTTTTTAGGTTTTAGGGCAGGGTTTGGGTTTTGGGGTACAGGGGTGTTTTTAGGTATTAGGGCAGGGTTTGGGTTTTGGGGTACAGGGGTGTTTTTAGGTTTTAGGGCAGGGTTTGGGTTTTGGGGTACAGGGGTGTTTTTAGGTTTTAGGGCAGGGTTTGGGTTTTGGGGTACAGGGGTGTTTTTAGGTTTTAGGGCAGGGTTTGGGTTTTGGGGTACAGGGGTGTTTTTAGGTTTTAGGGCTGGGTTTGTTTTTTGGGGTACAGGGGTATTACAACTTTATATAAATTAAATTAATTAAATTAATTTTATTTAATTTAATTAAAATAATAACTATATTTACAATTATTAATTTAATTGTATTAATAAACGATTATAATTAAATTATATTATTTAAAAATGTTTAATTAATTAAATTCTTTTAATTTTATTAAATATAATTATATTATGTATTATTTATAACTTAATTAAATTATAATTATATTTATTGTTATTAATTACATTATATTATTTTCTATTTATACATTTTTTACATTTCATTAATTATATTATTTTAAATATATTACATTAATATCAATTTTAATATTAATTAAATTACTATAATTAAATTAATTACTGTTTTAAAAATGTTATATTATTTTTATTATTTTAAATTAATTTAATTAACTTTATTACATTTTTTTTTAAAAAGATATACTTACCTATACTTACGATGTAATGCCATGCGTTGTAAAAGTATCTGCTATGTAATGCCATGCGTTGTAATGGCATGCATTGTAATGGTATTTGCGATGTAAAAAACGCGTTGTAACGGAACGCGTTGTAATACATCGCGTTGTACTGACACCAATCCATCGACAGGCATGGCGGGCCTCACAGCAACCTGAAGAGTACCTGAAACTCCCCCCATTCAAAGGAAACCTGAGCTACCTCACACTCTTTCTGGGAGTTATCGGCAGCTATCACAGGGCAGAATGCGTGGGGAACCACCTGCTCTCTGGACACTAAGTGACACTTGACAGCTGTCACACTCGCTCCGGTGTCTCTGAGAGCTTCCACTCTATGGCCATTAATGGTCACCCACTGCCTATATTTACTAGTGTTACTAGGCAGAGGGGGTGGAGGGACCATTTGCATGTCTCCTAGCGAGACCAGGGACATTTCTGCGGGACCCCTCCCACCATGGACAAACATCTCCTCCCCTCCCAGGGCTACACTCGCCAACTGACGGGGGGTGCACGCGGCGGTGCATTCGAATCCTTTTTGGGACACTGGGGGTCATAGAACCGGTGTCCCACCTGCCCACACACGTAGCAGGTTAGGGGGCCCCTATGAACAGGTTTACCCGTCGGGGCCCCTGGCTTCTTCTCAGGGGGAGGCTGGGAACCTTTCCCTTGGTTCCCTTGGGGATTACTTTGGGGCCCTTTCTGAGACTCCTTCTGTTTACCCTTGTCCCCCCCACTCTTCTGCTGAGGACCCTGCCCACCCTTGGCTGAGTCTCCCACTGGCCCTTGTGGACCCTGGTACTGACCCAGCGGTCCGCCTCCTCAGCAAGTTTTCTAGGGTTAGATATCTTGCTATCAATAAGGTGCTGGCGCAGCTCTGGAAAACAGTTATTAGACAAATGCTCCCAAGCAAACAAATCATAAAGAGCTTCATAACTTTCCACTTTGAGGCCCTTTACCCAACCATCCATGGCTCTGCAGAAATAAGACAAATATTCAACCCACGTCGTACCAGGCAACTTCTTACATTCTCTAAAAGCTTGTCTGTACTTCTCGGGGGGTTAGGCCATACCGCAACATTAAAGCATCTTTCATATGAGCATACGACATCCTATCCTCAACAGGCATGTCTAACAGGGTATCTCTCCCCTCATTCACAAAGCGACCCCACAACCCCGCTCCCCAATCCTTCTCAGGGACCCGGTGGGCCAACAATGCTAACTCATATGCTTTAAACCATTGACCAATATCTTCATTCTTATGATAATCTTTGATCACATCTTTCGGGAAATAAAACCTACTTTCTGCAGGCCCAGATGGGATGCTGCCACCAGAGGGATTCAATTCTAACTTCTTAGCTTGGATGTCCAACTCCCTCAACTTGATATCACGCTCCAAAGCTAACTTCTCTCTTTCAAAATCTAACCTTTTGGTCTCCAAATCAGCTTCTCTTCTACCTCTTGCATTTTCTAACTCCAACTGCCCATTTATCTTTAGCCTTGCCATTTCCATGTTGTATGCACGCTCCTTCGCCCTTTCTTCTCGTTCTTCAGGGGAAAGACCTTTGGAGGAAACACTGCTTCCGGGAGAGGACTCAGGCCCATTCGCTGGTGCCTCCTCTTCCCCTTCCACTGGCGGTACCACCACCGGATCAGTGGGATCACTGGATTCCAACCAGGCCTTCAAAGCTTTGAGGTATTCCTCCTTCACTGTGATGCCTTTGGTAGGAACTTTAAACTGCTTGCAAAAGGATTTCAGTTTCTTCAAGCCGTAGTCGTTAAACTTCGCTCTGTCAAATTCCTCCTCAACAACAACAGGGGTAGTGACTCCGGTGTCACTCATGGTCAAAACTGGCAGTGTTCAAAAAATCAAGTTTCAGAAAAGCGGAGAACCAAAAATAGGATCCTTCCAAATTAGATTGTGACTGCGCTATGGTCTGCTTTCACTATGTAGCGCACACTAATCACTGCACATGGGTCATAAATGCAAAGTTCAAATCCTCACTGCTGACCCACCAATGTTAGAACCGGCTGTCTCTAGTTGGCAGAGGTATACACTTCTGGCAAATAGGGACACACCTTTTCTAGTCAGGGCAAGGGGATCACACCCTTTGATAACCCCTGCTCACCCCCTCGGTAGCTTGGCAGAGCAGATAGGCTTATCTCGGAGGCTGTGCGTTAAGCATTTATGACCACATACAGTAATAAAGTGAATGCACTACGAATGGACACGACACAGTAGTATTATAAAAATAAGGATTTTTATATAAGGCTTAGCACAAGACCAAGTAACGACAAAACTGTACACAATCTGAATAAATACGTTGGGAAGGAAAAAGGATAGTTCAAAGGTAGTTTCTTCTTTAGCACAAAGTCTTTAGTATCAAGCAAATCTTCTTCTTTGGCAACACAGTTCTTAGCAACAGGGTAACTCACACGGGAGCTGCACGACGTCGAGGAAAAGTTAATCCAAAGGTTCGGCGTCGACCGCGAGGAGCGCTACGTCGAGCCTGGAGTCACACGGACCCCCAACAACACAGTACCTTCGGGAAATGAAGCACACGATGATCAGCGGCGTTGAGCAATCCGGCGTCGTGTCTTCGGGGTCGATCAGGCCTCAGCAGGCGTCGTTGTTGATGATGCGGTTGCAAAGTGTGAGCAGCGCTCACGGCGTCGAGAGGGCACGAGGGCGACGCGATCAGCAGCGGTGCAGACACGAGGTCCCTTGGAGCTGGAGCCGTACTCCCACCCACTGGCGTTGCTGCTGGCGTCGTTCGGGCCCGGCGGCCGGTCGTCGAGGAAGCGGGACACTGGGGCCGTTACCCACTACGTCGAGCTGGATTCAGCGACGTCCGTCGGCGTCGAGATTGCTGGCTCTTTCAGAGGTGCTGGATTCACAGGTTCCAGCAAATAGCACTTTAAGCAGATGAAGTCCTTTAGCCCTGTGACTTCAGCAGGAGACTGGCACTCTTCCAGTCCTTGGAGATTTTCTTAGCAAGCGTGAGAGTACACACACAGTTCCTCTCTCCTGGTTCCTTGGCAAAAATAAAGAAGCACTGCAGGATTCCCCCCAGCAAACAGGACACTGGCAGAAGGGGTAGGCAAGTCCTCAGATCAGCAGGCCTCTTGTCCTTGGTTACAGGGTTCCTTGTCAGAAGTGATCTGATTTCTTAGTTCAGGGGTCCTTCTCTTATACCCCTTTTCGGCTTTGATCCCTTTGTCCATGCCGGGGACTTTCCCAACATCCTGGGTCTGTTGTGGGCGGAGCCAGGCAGAAGTACCTGGCTTATTCACTGAGCAGGGCTGGGTCCTCAGACGCCCCGCAGGAGGTGGAGCCAGCATTGACACTGGCAGGAGCAGAGCTATCGGCCTCCTGGCAGGAGGTGGGGCTACGATCGTCCCTGGCAGGCACAGAGCCATCAGCCGCTTGGCAGGAGGTGGAGCCCGCATTGTATCAGGCAGGGCAGGCTATCAGCAACTACTCTCCCCCTACTCTGAACGCAAATGTCCCACTCATCCCACACTGACTCATCCAGACCGGTGGAGCCACCCAGCTCCTGTCACACACACGCAAGACCAGCAGAAACCAGATATGGTTAGACAAGAAAATAGACACTTTCTAAAAGTGCTATTTTCAAACCCAGAGTCCAAAAACCATCCACACCAACGGATGCGTAATTAAACCCCGAGTTCAGGGATACCAAACTCGACATTGCACCATGCTCCCTGAGCCAGCTAGGATCATAGCATTAATAATCCCGGCGGCCCATTCTAACTAATGGAGAGCAGGCTACCTCGCAAAAGTGAAGAACGAAGATGGCTGTAATTCACTATTAGGACATGCCAACTTGGTCAGGCGTGTTCTACCTTATACTTACAATGCACCCTGCCCATGGGCCTACCTTAGGGGTGGCTAACATGAAGTCAAGGGAAGGTTTGAGGGGCTGGCAAGTAGGTATACTTGCGCAGCCTGCGTGACGGCACTAGGCTGCACGTGGGTCTCGCAATGACCGACCCGTAGGCATTCTTTTACGAGGCCGCTCTTGTGGGTGGCACAACACGTGCTGCGAGCGGCATTTGTATTTACACGCCCCGGCACTCCTGGTGCACTAGACTAGGGACTGACAGTAAACCAAATAAGCCAAACATGGATACAATCGATACATCAATTTAACATAGGGAGCACCTGCGCTATGGCACCGATTAGCAGTGGCACAGCGCCCAAAGCATATACCAGCAAAAACATTGTAAAACAGTGGAGGCAAACAGAAAAAAATGGAGGAGAGACTCAAGCCAATTATGTCAGGTCTAACAGAACCTTTACTTTTAATTAGGCCCTTTATCTCAGAAATGGGAGTCAAAGATCCACAAGTCGGGAAAGGCAGCAGGCTGTGGCCGTGATGGATTCCTTGAGGCTGGATAGCTTTTGGATGAAGCCCAGTGAAGCTGTTGTCTTTTGGTGAGAAAGCTACAATCTAGATCTTACAATTTGTGCCCAAGGAAGGTTTATTGCCACCTGGTTACTTTTGGCACCTTTGCCCAGTGAAGATTTCTACCTTTGCACTTAGTGCCCAATTTAACTGTTGGTCACTCAAACCCAGTTCTGGGTGCTGCTCCTTACCATCTGGGAGTGGAGCTTGGCTGGCTAGCTGGACAATAGGAATAGGAAAAACATTTATAAAGCACATAGCTACCCTAAGGCATTCCAGTGCTGTTTGCAGACAACAGACCAAGAGAGTGACTTTAATGGCCAGTAGTTTTAAAGAGCCACTTTTTTAGCAGCTTCCATAAAGTCAAATGATTAGATTCCTGAAATATTTGGAGTGACAGGGCATTCCACAACCGCATTGTAAGAAAAGGAGCAGCATCCGCTTCTCTTATTCTTATTTTTGTCTCACTGTGGTAAGCAACAAGCTCATTGAGCACAGGCTTCTAGTCGGATGGTAAGGGATAATTAAGGAACAGTTAATTGCTGGTCCCTCTGCCCCGACTTATGGTGATATAGAGTGCCTTGAATTTGACTCTCTCTAATATCGGAAGCCATTGTAAGGCTACCAAAGTAATAGAGAGGTCAGGCTCAAGTGTGGGCTATATATGCCTGTGACAGGGTAAGTATTCTTTGAAGGTGATAACAGTCCTGCGCAAAGTCTAGATGGCCTGTCAGGGGAAGTACAGCCTTTCCCTTTGTCTCAGCTCTTGAAGCCACTTCGCCTCCTAATCAAGGAGCCATTCAACTCCTCGGTGACAGTGACTACTGGCAGAATTGCCATTTGGCTCAGGTAGGAAAATAACAACTTTCTAAAAGTGTTGTTTTCAAAATAGTCACATAAAATCCAACCTGAGCATTATGGTGGATTTTAAATTACTATTAAAATGAGTTCTTGAATCATTTTCCAGCTACTGTTACTAAACTGAAGTTATGCATTCTGAGGTGTTATGGTGTATCCCAGTGTTTTCCTCTGGGAGAGGCTGCCTTGCCACAGTAGGAAATTACTTTACAGCTTTTTGTTCCCTGCCAGGACATGAACTACTTAAAATATACATTAATTCTTTTTAAATACCATGCACCCTGCCCTGTGGCATTTAGGGCTTTTCATAGGCGTGACGTATAAGTATATAAAAAAAGAAGGTTTAGCTCTGCCAAAAGATTTATTTTGCCAGGTTGAATAGGCAGTTTTAAAACTGCACAACTAATCCGCAGGAGAAGGACTGGAAAATTTTTTTGCATCGTCATTGTAGTGGTGGCACAATATATACATTTATTCATGACATTTAAATGATAGGTGTATTTTTGTACCATAAACTAGGGACTTATAGGTAAGTTAAATATGCCGGTCAGGAGTGCAGCCAATTTCAACATATTTTAGCAGTCAAAGTGCATGCATTGGGGTCTGATTAGCAGTGTCCCAGTGTGCATAGTCAAACAACAGCAGCATCATGAAAAATGGAAATGAACACAACAGCAAGCCATTTTCCTACACAGTTAGTAATATTGGGGCTCAGCACTAATTTTGGAGAGAGCACTTTGATGGTAGTCCTGAGGACTACCATCAAAGTGCTTCCTCCAAGCGAAGGGGTCAAGCCTGTTCAGTAACACTAGCACTGTTGGATGTAGGACACATCGATGAAGCATGCCACACATATTATGTGGCTGAGAGTCCTTTTAAAAATCAAGAACTCATTTGTGTGGTAGGAAATAGATATACAGGGGTATAGCCCTAAAGGTGGAACATCTCCTTAGCATTAGTGGCATTGTTGTCATTGGACTTTCTTTGTCTCAGCTTGTCCATCTAACATTTGTTCCTTCCCTGCAGCGCAGTCTATTTACTGTCTCTTTTTTAGCTGACTTGTTTCCTTTCACTGCTCATTTTTAGGTGAAAGTGCATGTGTTTTTCATCTCTCTCTCTCTTATTTGCTCCTCCCAAATACCTGCCCCATGCTTTATGTTGCTCCCATACTTGTGTTGCTCTCTCTCATGTACTTCTCCCCTGCCCCAGTGCTCTGAATTTCCCTCTCCCTTTTGTGATTCTCCCCCTTGTTGCTCTCACCATTATTTCCTTTTCCCCCTCGCCCTCTGTGTTGCTCTCAATCATGCTCTCCTGTGCTTTTCCCCACCCCCTACATTTACTCTCCATCATGTGTTACTCTGCTGTGGTGCTGTCTTCCTAATGTACTCTTTTACCGCTCTACTGTCTCCCCACCTGATCTCTACACCAGCTCCTCCATTGACCAGTCTAGAGTCTTTTTTAAAAAAATTTGCACATTCACGATACAAATATAAAATTGTTTTAAGAAGCGATCGCCATCTTTGGCCAGTAAATAAAAATCCCAAGCAAATGATGGCTGTCATAAATGGGGGTCTCTAGTTGGCAGAGGTTGGTACCTTTGTCCAAATTGGGACCCTTGCTTCTAGTCAGGGTAAGTGGGATACACACTTTAGATAACCCCTGCTCACCCCCTTGGTAGCTTATCATGAGTAGACAGGCGTATCGCAAAGGGAATATGTAAAGTATTTGTAGCAACACTCACAGTAACACAGTGAAAACACCACAAATAGACACCACACCAGTTTAGAAAAATAAAATAGCTTTATCTAAACTAAACAAGACCAAAATAACAAAAATCCAACATACAAAAACTGAGTAGAATGTGTTTAGAAAGGTTGTTGCAAAAATAAACTTGTAGATGATGAAATGCAACACTTTACTCTTAAAGTACCTGGGACGCGTAATGCAAAACAAACAAAAGGGTCGCAGAGAAGATGATGCGTCGATTCTTCCTGCGCTCCGGTTCCGATGCGACAAGATGGTGCTTTGAAGAGTTGCGAGGATCCGGTGCAATGCGAGAAAATGGTGTGTTTACTGCAATGCGACAAGGTAGATGCGAAGCGGGCATGCCTGACGGCCGTGTGGTGAACTCAGTGGTTTTCTGAGCTGCGACAGGCCCTGTGACAATCTTCTCCCATGATGCAACGACACCCTCGGTGTGGGGCGGCACGCTTCTCCATTGATGCAACGGTAAACAGCGGCAGCAGTAACACGCTTCCTTGATGATGCAATAGCGGCTGCTGCTGCGGCATCACGCTTCTCTCGTTGAGTCGCGCTTCCAGTTCTCTTCAGCAAAAAGGCCTCACACACACTTACAGGCCTTCCGGGCACACTGGAACTCCCAGCAAGGAAGTTCAGAGAAGCTGGGGGTGAAGTCCAATGGTGCCTGGGACTTCAGAAACAGAAGGCCAGCTCTACTCAGGCCCTTGGAGACTTTTCTTCAGATGGACACAGCACACAGCAAAGTCCTTTATTTCTCTCCTCAGTAGAAACAGCAAACTGCAGGCCAACCCTAGACACATGGCAAGGGTAGTACTTCTCCTCACTCTCTTCAGCTGATCTTCTTTGGCAGGGATTCCTCTTGATCACGAAGTAGTCTAACTTTCAGGGGTTTCAGCTCTCATATTTATACCCCGAAAGTCTTTGTTCTCTATGTGTGAGGGGTTCTGGATCCAGTCCAAACCAGTTCTGGGTGCTCTCTGGTAGTGCACAACTTCTTCCTTTGTCAGTGTGAGCCAGGGTCATCAGACGATCAGAGGCATCACAGGAGGTGGAGCCAGCATTGTGGAAGGCAGGCACAGCCTGATTCTGTACCAGGTGCTACTCAACCCACCATTCCAAATGCAAATAGGTCTATTCAGCCTAGTGCTGGCTCACCCAGACTCCTGGAGCCGTCCCAGCCCCTGTCAATCTCAAACCAGACAATCAATCCACAAACAGGCAGAGGCACACAGAAAGGTTGAACAAGAAATTAGCCACTTTCTAAAAGTGCTATTTTCAAACACTGAATTTAAAAACCATCCTTCCAAAAAGATGTGTGATTAAATTTTGAGTTCAGGGATACCAGATTTAAATTTTTTATATTGCTTCTATGGGAGGATATGCAGGTAAACATGCTACACAGCATTCCCCATTCTGATCTCTGGGCAAGGTAGCCTTTCAATAGTTAAAAACGAAATTGGCAGTATTTCACTATCAGGACATGTTACCCACACAAGTACATGTCCTACCTTTTACATACACTACGCCCTGCCCAGGGGGGTACCTGCCCAGGGGGTACCTTGGACCTACCATAGTGGTGTCCTAGGTGTAAGAAAAGGGAAGGGTAAGGCCTGGCAAGTTGGTGCACTGGCCAGGTCGTCGTGACAGTTAGCAAACTATACACAGGCACTGTGGTGGCAGGCCTGAGACATCTCTTTGGGGCTACTCATGTGGGTGGCACAATCATTGCTGCAGGCCCACTAGTAGCATTTGAATTGCCGGCCCTGGAACACGCAGTACACTTTACTAGGGACCTACTGGTAAAACAAAAATATCAATCATGGATAACCAATCACTATAATAATTTATACAGAGAGCATATGCACTTTACACTGATCAGCAGTGGTAAAGTACCCAGAGTCCTATAGCCAACCACCACAGGTCAGGAAAAACAAAGGAGGAAGAAGCAAAACGTTTGGGAATAACCCTGCAAAAATGGCCATTTCCAACAATGGTCGTATCATTTTGCTGAAGTTCATGGGTTGGAATGCATGCACACACATATGTCATCACAAATGCATGGGATAGTGGGATGATTCCACTGCCAGCAGCAATCACATCATTGTACCTTTTTTATGTCGATTCTGTACAGCATGGAGTCCTTGAAGCTGTACAGCATCACCAAAAAGTATTTGCAAAGACTACTCGGGTAACATGCTGACAATGTGTGATCAAAGAATATTCCAAATTATTTGGTAGTGATTAAAGACTCACTGTGAAGCATTGATAAACATAAATAACAGACTTACTCATAGATACCAAAACAAATGAGAAGGATAAATATTGGTAACAATAATATTCAAATCAACTTCCTACTGCCTATGATTTTTCAAGACTCAATGCACATTGTGAAACACAAATTGTGGTTTCCCACATCCCCAAGAGCGCTCAAAAATCTAGCCTCATTATTATTACGAATAATACACCCCATTGGGCAAAGTACTTCTACCACAAAGATGATTAACAAATATCAAATGAAAAATATTTCAAATCATTCTTCCTCATTGTTGCAACCTGATTAATCGGATAAAGTGTATGAAAAAGTGACCCCTTAAAGTGATTTAGAGAAGGGGTAGGGGGGGCAGAACAGATGTTATGATAGCTACAGCACCGTCTTTCAAAATTTCGTTGTGAAAAATTGGGTTGCTGGTTGTTGATTGAGTGGGGTGTTAATCCTGCTCAAGCAACTGCCACAATCCTTGTCTTTGTTCTTAGAGCAATCTGTAATTTGTCTGCCAGCGACTTTACTTTATTAGAGTTGTATTTCTTATCCTATTTTCGATCCATGTATGTTTTGTTCAGCTGATTTATATCCATAACTCTATGAAAAGAAAACATTTACTTTGCTAAAAAAAATCGAGAGGTTGGCTATGCTTATTTTTTGTTGAAGATCTATTTTTTGTTATTTACCATTACAAAGCAGCTGATGGAATATTCTCGGAAAGGTGACATAATGTTAGTTTTGCACAGCACATAACAGGTATAAGAAAAGTTTCGCAATCTCTTGAGCTGAAGCCTCGCATTTCTGCCTCTTAACTGGAAAAAGTAATAATTCCCTTTCTTTTTATTGTGAATGCTGGTTTTGTTTCTAAGTATAAACAAAACTATTGTTACACTCTAAAGTTTGGTACTGCATTCTGTTTTATGTTTGTGCAAGTGATACTTTTCATGAGAGCTGAAAGAACCACTGCCTGGAAAGCCAGTTCATACACTTGCAGCCACTTGGGGTGTGTTCTCTGTCTTTGGTTGATTGCAAAGTCAATGTGGTGAATGCCTCTTAGAACGGCACTCTTGGGGCGCAGTACAATGTTTATCGACCCGTATATTATCCCTACATGATTTACTTCCACGTCTGCCACAATCGACGGGGCAAGTCAAGAGTTTAAAGTCACCGGACCATGAAAGTGATTTGTCAGTGCTTTTCATTAGCATTGAGGCATCCCAGATTCATGGCACCACAGACCGACCACACATAATTCCACGAGCACCAAAAAGCAATGTGCTACATGCCCCTCACATATATGGGTGACGCGACAATATAAGCTGGTTACCCCGCATTGTGTGCAGGACCTTCTTCATTTCTTATTAAACAAATTATCGAGTAAAAACTTTGCTGACTGGAACATAGATCATAAAATCACTAAAGGAAAATTAACATTGCCAAGTAAACATGGCTAAGGCTGAAAAACTGAGTTTAATTTTTTATTTAAAAAGTGTACATATTTTTGCCTAATCACACCCATAGATCTTGCCAAATACTTCCACGAAGCAAAGAACAATCATTGGCAAAGCCAATCGGTCTAGCCTTGGCAAGCTGTTGGATGGTTAATTGAAAACAAAGGGGAATATTTAAAAGCAAGTGGATGAGCAAAGGTTAGCGCCAAAATAGCTATCGCGGAGCTCGGTCACTTTAGAAAATCAGGGATGCATTCTATTTACAATAATACGGCTCATCCTTGCGTTTCTCCCGATGCTGGCACTAAAAACTGCTGACTAGCATGTTTTGTGTGCATTGTGCAGCACACATAAAAGTTGCAAATCGTAACTTTTTAAATCATTGTTTATGTGCAGGAAGAGGCACTTTCCTTCACATAAACAATCATTCATGGCGTTTTGCTGTTTCTATGTGTTTTGCACAATGCAGCACACATAGAAACAGCAACAAAGAGGAGAAATAAAGCATTTCTCCTCATTTTTGCCATGTTAAGACCAGGTTTTCCCTGGTCTTAATTTTAGTGCTGCCTCCTATTTGCATCACCCTTGTAAATAGGGGGCAGCGTCAAAATCAATGGGTGTGGCATTCGAACTGGGAGAACATGGCAGCCGCTTGCTCCCCGGAGGCACCAGAGTCCCGTTCCTAATGAGGAGCCGAAGTTAAGACCCGTCCTACCTGTGTTTGAGCCACCCTGAGTGTCCCAACTGTCTTTTCCCTTATGGCTCGGCTTCATTGTTGTGGGTGATGTGTTTTGGACCCCCGGTACCTGTAGTTTCTCACTGCCCGTCGCGGTGGATGGCTGCCGCCTTGGTGCTGAGGGGGGCCACAGAGCAGCGGCTCGCGTACTCCTCCAGGTCGGCAGCACCAGCACCAGCACCAGTCGAGCTCCCACCACTCTGGAGAACGCTGCTTTCGAAGGAGAGATCAATGAGGTCCTGAATTCGGCAGGAGCAGGTTGGGTGCAACAGGTTAGCTCTCTGCCCCAGGCGATACCAGGCACTGTATTCTCAATTAAGGCAACAAAGAAAAGCAAAAGGCATGGAGCAGTGACTCAGGGGCCAGAAAAAATAAAAATCAGGAGGTAAAAGTACCAAAAGTACCAAACTATTCCCGAAGGTGAAATCAGGTATAAGGAGCAGTGTGAAGAGCCAGAGATTAAGTGGTGCTCTGGTACAGACTTTGACAGTAGCTGCTCCCCCTTTCAGCAGTGTAAGATGAAAGGTAGGAGCATGAAGGCAGGGAGGGCCAAAAGTAGCCCTATGGATCTCAAAGTCAGGATCACCCCCTCGCCAAGGTCATACTTTAGAGTGCAACCAGTTGTGCTGGATGTGGTGAAGCAGGGTGAGGTCCTCATAGGGGGGCAGAAGATCAGCTCAAGACCCATATCAGAGGAGAGGAAGGCCTCCGAAGCACCCTGCCTAAAGCATCAATTTTAACTATAACTATAGAAAATAGTTCAATGGGCGCCCTGGATAAAGGAAAGGACATTGAAGGGCAGAGGGCTCTGGCATCTCAAGGAGCGGAAGGTGGATGTGATGTAGAGGTGGATAAAGGCTCCAAGGATCATGAAACAACGGGAC
Source organism: Lissotriton vulgaris (assembly GCF_964263255.1). Lineage (NCBI taxonomy): Eukaryota > Metazoa > Chordata > Amphibia > Caudata > Salamandridae > Lissotriton > Lissotriton vulgaris. The sequence continues at coordinate 1,980,382,201 of NC_141689.1, forward strand.
CTTCAGAAGCATCTTTGGACGGTCTTTTCTCCACCCTTTTGGAGGACATCAAAAAGGGATTCTCAGTATCTCAAGCCAATCAAGGAAAGATTAGGAACTTTGTGGGTCAGTGGAGAGGAAGATCGACCTTCTAAATGCAAGAACTGATATCTTGGAGACCACAGTGGGAGAATTGAAGGGTGACCTTGGAGCAGCAAGAGCTGACATATTGACTCTCAAGAGGGAGGAGGTGGCCCTTCGAGATGTTGGAGAACAACGCCAGAAGAAGCAATCTGCATATTTTGAATGTCCCAAAGGGGAGGGAGGGGGACGACCCTCAAATCCCCTATGATTTCACTCTTAAAAGAATCACAGCAGATTGAGGAATCAGAGGAAGGTCTGAGGAAGGACATCCAGAGAGTCCACAGAGACCCTTTTAGAAGGAACCCCAACAGAACAAAGCCCAAGAAAATTCTCTTGAACTTTCACACCTATTCCTTGAAGGAAAAGATCCTCAATGTGGCCTTAAAGGAGAAATCATTGAAGGCCAAAGACTTTTCATATGAAATACGCTCAGATCTGGTCCGAGCCAACCTGACAGGCAATGGGAGTTGGGCAGGAAGTTGGACGACTTCAAAAAGCTTGGCGCTGTGGCTCAAATTAAATTCCCAGCAACTCTGAAAATAATACATAACAACAGAATGCATAATGTCAGATAGGATCACTGAAATAATATCAAGGGACAAAATATCGACTTGCAAAAATATCGTGGACAAAATATCGACAGTCAAAATATCGAGTTTGTATCTACAAACAGGTAAGTACAAAAATATCGAGTACAAAATATCGTTTACAATAATATAGATGTAAAAAATATCGACTTTATTCAAAACAGTGTTAAATTAAATTAATATTAAAATTTAATGATTAAAATATTCTTAAAAATACTTACATTAACTTATAATAATTAAATAATAAATGAAAATAATAAAAAAAAAAATTACAATCTTATTTGTTAAAACATAAATATATAGTAACATACTATAATTAAATAATATACTATTATATTACCGTACAATACCAGAAGTTTAAAAAATACTATTCCCACTCCAAAGAGTGCAAGCGTAGGGAAAGCGATGGATAGCGTAGGGGTTAAAATTACTATTCCCACTCCAGTGGGTGCAACAGTAGGGAAAACTGACCCTGAACCCTAAAAATACCCCTTTACCCAAAAACCCAAAACTGACCCTGAACCCTAAAAATACCCCTTTACCCAAAACCCAAAACTGACCCTGAACCCTAAAAATACCTCTTTACCCAAAAACTGAAAACTGACCATGAACCCTAAAAATACCCCTTTACCCAAAAACTGAAAACTGACCCTGAACCCTAAAAATACCCCTTTACCCAAAAACTGAAAACTGACCCTGAAAGCTAAAAATACCCCTTTAGCCAAAAACTGAAAACTGACCCTGAACCCTAAAAGTACCCCTTTACCCAAAAACTGAAAACTGACCCTGAACCCTAAAAAAAAACCCTTTACCCAAAAACTGAAAACTGACCCTGAACCCTAAAAATACCCCTTTACCCAAAAACTGAAAACTGACCCTGAACCCTAAAAATACCCCTTTACCCAAAAACTGAAAACTGGCCCTGAACCCTAAAAATACCCCTTTACCCAAAAACTGAAAACTGACCCTGAACCCTAAAAATACTCCTTTACCCAAAATTAATTAATATTATTTAATTACCAATTAATTATTAATTAACAATAACAATAAAGTAAATATATTAGCACATTAGCTGTAATTAATTTAATTTAATAATTAATATTATTTTTTACCTATTAATTAATTAACAATACCTAAAAATTATATATATAAATAAATTACTCTATTTAATGTAAGTAACTAATTAATATGATTTAATTACCAATTAATTACTAATTAAAAATATGTACAAAATTATATTAATTAATTAACTAATTAATATTAATTAATTACCAATTAATTAATAATTAAAAATATTTACAAACATATATTAATTATTTATTTAGTATTAAATTACTCCCCACCCTTATCCCCTATTAACCCAACATCCCGCTCCTAAACATTAACTCTAAATTAGATTACTATTAATAACTTTTTTTTTATTTTTTTAACCTTTTTTCTAGATATTATTGAAATTTTTTACTTTGACTATTTATATATATTTTGTCGATATTTTTGTACTCAATATTTTTTTAACATTATTTTAATCGATATTTAGACCAAGGATATTTTTGTTATCGATATTTTATTATTATCGATATTTTTAACTCGATATTTTGTCCATTCGATATTTTTGAGTCGATATTTTGTCTGTGCACCGTCAGATCATTGCAAGAGGCAGATGAGTTGCTAGAAAGTCTGGGGAAAGGCGAAGTATAGAAGACAGGCCTATCCTTGGTGGTTGGCCCCTCATCCGTGGTATTCACTTATATGAACAACATGGCAGACATCGCTAGTAGGACTTCTAAATATACACTCTTGTCCTCTTTGGTCTCTAAAATAGTACTGGAGAGGTAATTACAAGACACTACACAGGGACCTACAGGGGGATATTTAGTTAGTAGAAGTTTGTGGTCGGGTCCTAGCTTTTCCTCTACATTTTTTTTCTATTTTTTTTCCTGATTACAAAGGGGACTAGGCAGGTGGCCCTAGGGTGCAGCAACTGCACTCTATCTGTCCAGGTAAATGGGGGTGGGTTCTCCTGCGAGGGGTTTGTTGGCGGGGTTGGGTGCAGAAGGTGGGGAGCATAGGGGTCAAAAACAAAAAAGATTCCTCATTCACCTTAATGTTTGTTCGGACTGCCCTAGTTGTATTGAGATTGGTCTGGTGTTGGCTCCTTCTGCGACCTATCACGTTTAAACCCCCATGAAAACGATTCAGTTCTTGTCCTGGAATGTTAATGGCCTGCGCGTGAAAACCAGAAGGGTAAAAATCCTGCAATATACAAAAGACTCTCCCACGCAGGTCATAATCCTTCAGGAAACTCACCTTTTGAAGGAAGAGATCTCTGAGGTATTTAAATATTAAAATTTGGTGGATTATTTAATCTGCTCCAATCAGAGTTCCAACATAAGGGGTGTTGCTCTATAAATAAAAAAAACAAGCAAAAGCCCGCATTATGGATTCTTTGGTAGACCCATGTGGCAGGTGGGTCATTGTGAAGGTGATTATCTCTGGCTCTCCACTCACCTTGGTGGGCTACTATGGCCCAAACCAAGATGACGCCTGTTTTCTTAAAATAATTCTTTTGAATCTCCTTGATTACCCAAATCTGGTGATCATGGGTCTGGATTTTAATATAGTCCTTAATCCGAAATTGGTAAATTGGCAAATGGTAGATCTAAGGTGCCTTCTAGATCCCGGATGAACCACCAATATATTGTGGCACAGACTGGACTCTGTGACATTTGGAGAGAGAGATCGGGTTTTCAGCTGGGAGTTTCATACTATAATAGTAAATATGGCCACAAGTCAAGAATTTACTACATCTTGGTTAGTCATAGCCTGAGGATATTGGCTATTTAACTCCCCATCTGTCCAATCATTCAGTGGTATGGATGGATCTTGTCCTTGGAGATAGTCAGCATCCTAGTGTCTTGGCGTTCGATCGAACTCTACTTCTTAATGGTGAGGAGATTAAGGGCCATATGTAGGTAGCTTAATACCGGTCGGTAATGGCCGAAATTTGGTAAATTAGCCGTTACCAACCGGTATTTAGCTTTTTCTAATGTAGGTGTCTGGATTTAAGGATTCGGTAATTTACCGACTCGGTAATTTAAGGATTCGGTAATTTACTGATTTGGTAATTTAAGGATTTGGTAAATTACTGAATCCTTAAAATACCGAATCAGTAAATTACCGAATCCTTAAATCCTATGTAGGGAGCACTCAAGTGAGTGCATTTTTGATTTAAGGATTCGTTATTTGCCACCAACTACAAGTTGGTGGTAAATATCGAAAACCTTTAAAATAGCAATTTTGTGCTTTTTTAAAAGTGCCACGTGGCAGACATACATGCCCTTAGGGCATGTACGTGACTGTGAGCCACATGTGCACAAATGCACGATCCAGGGGTGCAACAGGGTGTCAATGTGACACCCGTCCACCCTTGAATATGTTCCCCCTATTACCGATTCGGTATTTACCGAATCGGTAATAGTGAATGGCTTCCCATTCATTCCTATGGGCCTGGAGGCCCATAGGAATGAATGGGAATTACCGAATCGGTAAATATCGAATCGGTAATACGGAATATTACCGAATCTGTAAAATTTACCGAATTTTTACCTACATACTATTTACCGATTCTTAAATACCGAATCGGGAAAATTCGTTATTTAAGAATCGGTAAATAGAGATTACCTACATATGGCCCTAAACATTTATCTCAGGAGACTGAGGGCTTCTTGGGTGTCAACGTAGGCTCGGCTGCAACTTCGGTGGTTTGGGAGTCCCTAAAGGCCTTCTTAAGGGGCATGATCACAAGTAGGGTTTGTTTCAGGAACAGACAATATAGAGAAGATGTGGCTCGCAAGGAGGCAGAGTTGAAGGTAGTAGAGTTGGGCCTGAACAAGGAGACTGACTCTGAGAAACTGCAAGAAAATGTGGTCAAATTGAGAAAATTGAAAGATCCTTCAGACTAGGGTTGAACGCAGATGGGAGGCGAGTATGCTTGCCCAATTTGAGTATGGTGAAGGCACAGGCAAGCTCCTGGCATGGAAGGCTAAAATTGACAGGTTGCGTAATCTGATCAAACAAATTGACAACAAAGGTGGGGCTACTGCTCTGTCCACAGACGGAGAGATAGAGGGCGCTTTATTTGATTTTTTCCAGGATCTGTACCAAAAAGATGCAGTGGACAAAACCGTGGCCATGGAGTGGCTGCGCGGGAGCACGCTTACCCCCCTGCATTTAACTCAGCAGGTATATTTAGAGCGGGACATCTCTCAGGAAGAGGTGCGAAAGGCCATTCTTGCCTGTAAAAGTGGGAAAGCAGCTGGCCCAAATGGGCTGCCAATAGACCTCTTTGGGAGAGGTGGTAATTACCATCTTGACACAGCTCTTTAATGAGATCCTTTCTGAAGGTGTGAGGCTCCCAGGCTCATGGGGAGAGGCTACCATCACTTTAATCCTGAAACGGGGAAGAACCCAGCCCTTTGGGGGTCTTATAGACCCATCTTGCTGCTGAATGCAGTTTATAAAATCCTTGCCAGGATTCTGGTTGGCAGGTTTGGTTCAGTCGCTGGTGATATGCTTCACACGATCAAAAAGGTTTTGTTAAAGGTAGGAACTTATCTGACCTTACCTATGATCTTATTGGTGCAAAAGACCTGGCGACAATTTATTTGCTCCGCCTTGCTGCAATAACGTTAGATACCACCAAGGCCTTCAACAGGGTCAACTTGGAGTATCTATCTGCAGTCGTGGAGAAATGTAATCTGGGGGAGAAGTTTTGCCATGCTATCCAGCTGATTTACCAAGATCCGTCAGCTAGACTTCTGGTAACCTGACCAGACTTTTGAAGATCATTAGGGGTACTAGGCTGGTCTGCCCCTTTTCTCCCTTCCTTTTTGACCTGTATATTGAGCCTTTTGCCCGGCTTGTTTTGTGTTGATTTGGATTCCCTATAGATTTCCAGATTTATCCTCTTATATAGGTACAATTCACATTGCCGTTATTTGGACATAGAAATCCAGCCCTTATTTAGGCATTGCTCCTGCTAACCAAATACAGGCATGGCCACCTACATCTGTTCATCTACGTCACAACGAGTTCTTGGAAAACCAGACTCTTAAGCCTATAGGACTTCCCCTTGCTTGGATATTGATTTCTTTAAGAATTCATTTATTATGCATCAACATCTATTCCTTAGGGGTTCATTCATGACGTTCTGATGCCCGACTTCTACTTCAATACTGGCATTCCTAAACACCTTCAAGGTATAAATATATATTTACTTGCCATGGCAAACCATGGATCGGTCCACAATTCGACTGCCTACTTGCATGACGTGGCTCGCCACGGCAAGTTCGGGAGGAAGTCAAGTCCCCAACCGACGCACTGAGTAGACGCTGCCATCCTCCTTGCAGAGAATCCAGCTCCAGTGTTTCTGACTCCTCTTGCAGGGTGTTAGAGATCGAGACCCGGAAAGAGATAGATTCCAACCTCTCTCATTCTAAGGTATGGAGCAGACTAGAACTAGAGGGACTCTTGGCAACTATAGCTAAACTAGACTATAGCTGAACAGCACCTACTTCTTCCCTTGTACTGCACTTAGGTAAGGTACACTGGGGAAGGATTATCTTAGAAGCACCAGATGAGTATTTTAGCCTTTGTTATTTATGTATGTATTTTTATGAATATATGTCATAGCTACAAACCATGCTATTGTTTGATCTTACTGCGAACGCTGTACATATTGTACTTTGCATTCTGTCTTATGATTGTAGCAGTTCATATCTCTTGCATGAGAAATAAGACTGTTCAATAAACCCTTTTTATTGAAACACTGTCTATCTATTTCTGTGCAACTCTGTAGAAACGAAGCATACACGATTGACTGAGTAAAACGGTTATCTATTGTTGCCATAATTCTGAGATTGTTCCGACTCTAAGGGAAACAAATTTGCTATGTTTATGCCGTTGTCAGAAACAAATCCCATCTTGTTCATTCGAAAAGTTTCTAGTGACCTCTGAGTTAGCTGGCACACACAAGTAATTAAGTTTAATGTACTCGATAGAGACATACTTACCTCAGTCCTATGTCAAAACTATAGTATGTATTAATCCAATGCGCAGAGCCTATCAGGAATATAGGAACTACACTACAAGCGGTTAAGAGAGGAGGCCAGCATTTTACCATTTAAGCATGGGGTTTGGGAGAGAAAGGTGGCCCTGTACACCAATTATATTTTGGTCCTCTCTGCGGACCTCGCTAGAACCTTCCATGCTGTTATAAGGTTGGCATGAGATTTTGGCCAAGTATCTGGTTACGAGGTAAATGAAAGATAAATCACCATGAGGGAGTAACCACCTGGAAGAAGCCAGTGAGCAGCAGTGGCTGCAGGCTTTTACAAGTGTTTTCCTTTCTTGGGGCGAAAGATAAAGGAGTGATCCAATGGAATGGCAGGAAGGCAAGGGACAGCTGGCAGGGAGACATGGCTGCCTGCATGCTTCAGGGTGGCGCAGGGGGGGCACAGAGGCCCCCCCATAAAGGGCAGAAGAAGCCACGAGTGGATGCGGGGCCTGAGCTAGACGCAGACCTTCAGGCCACGCTTGGGAAAGCCAGGGCTTTGGTGGCCCTGAAAGGGGATGGATTAGCAAATCGGGGAGGGGTCCAACAGGAAGGGGAAGAAGCCAAGGTGGGGCTCCCCTCCCACATCACCCCTCAAGCGACCAGGAGGCAAGGGGCATGCAGCCAAAAAGCATCCCCCAAGAAGCCGAGCAAGACAGGAGCAAGGGGTACAGTGGCTGGAAAGGCGAAGAGCACCTGGGACAGGAACCGAGGTAGAGGGTCAGAGGCAGAGCAGCATCATCCCCTGAGGTGCCCTCTGGCTCGGACACAGAAGAGAGCAGCTGCGATGAGAGGTCTGTAGCCAGCACGGTGGCCCCTCAAGAATCACGCAGAGGGTGGAGCATCGCTTTGGACAGTGACAATGGTAAGCACCATGCAGAAAGCGCAAGGGGAAGGGGCGGGGGAAGCAGCACGCTAGTCCAGCGAAGAGGGCCAGGGAAGATTGTAAACTTGGGAACACAGCTAGGGATAAACAATCTAGCAATGTAGGGGAGGTGTCCTCTCCAACCCCCCTGGTTAACAGGTCAAGGAGGGGGACCAACAGGGATTCCAGGGAAAGGCTTAGGGTTAGAGACCAGCTCACCCAGCAATGTGGGTGCCCTGGTGGCAATGGCCGGGGGTGAGATCCCCATTTGAGGAGGGAGCAGTGGAATACAGAGTGCAGTGGGGGGAGACAAAAGCCAGAGCAAAGATCAAAGAAAAACGGGGGCCCAAAGTGGGCAACGGGCAGGTGACAGGAGAACCCACAGCGGAAGAAACGGAATCGAGAGACAAGGGGAGAGGAGACCATGGGGGCAGTCCCTAAGGGAAGCAACGCGGGAAACAGCAGAGCGGGGGAGAGCCCAGACCCAAGGGGAAAACCGGCCACCGAATTCCGACGCCCCTCCCCGGGAGACCCCAAATAAATGTAAATGTAAATGTAAACAGACGCAAGTCCAGGGTGAAAAGGTAATTTGAGAATTGACTATTAGCATTCAGGACCCTATCATGTGTATTCACTGAGAAGCTCCCCCAGAGTGCAGCAGCACTCATTTTATAGGATCAGAAGGTGCATGATGCACAGCAAAAATACCAGGGTGACGCTTGGTTAAAGTATGACGAGGGTTTCAGGGAAAAGATGCAGACATGGCCAGTGATGGAGTGGTAACTGCCAAGACATGGAGGGGTTCACAACTCACATGGTGGCAGCCAGAGAAGGGCTACGCTCACGGGAGCCCAATTTCGTCCCCATGGGGCCACAGGACAGTACGAAGGTCAGGGACAGTCTTTCATGGGAAAGAACCAATACAGTAACAAGTCAGGAAAGTCATGTTGGAAATACAACAAGGATGAGTGTAAGTGGAGGACAGCCGACAGGTTCAAGCACACCTGCGGGACCTGCGGGGAAAACCAACCTGCCATACACTGCAGACAGGCCCAAGGGGCGGGCCAACAAGGAAAAGTGTGGCGCAAAAAATTGGTGGACAGGTGGCAACAGAAAGGGCTAAAGGGGGTGCGGGCGGGAGACATCTACTTACCACCCTAATAAAAACAAGCAGCCTACTATATTTATTAGGACATTATCCCAAAACATCAGACAAACAAACATTAGCAGGTTTCACAATGGGCTTCCCCATCTCATACAAAGAACCTGTGGGTGCACGGGAAAGCCAAAACCTGAAGTCAATACGAGACAACCCGGGGCAGAAAGGCAGAAGGTGGACAAAGAAGTGCAGCTGGGTAGGGTAGCTGGCTCATTCACATCGCCCTGTTAAAAGATTTGGTGGTATCTTCATTGGGCATGGTGCTCAAGAAAGAGGCTGCAAGTTCAAGGTAGTACACCATCTGTCACACCCCTATGGGGACTCCATCAATGATTGGTTGGAGCAGAGGTGTTGCTCAGTAGCATATGCATTGGTGGATGATGCAGTAGACCTAATAAGACAAGCAGGGAAGGTGGCCCTGTTGGCTAAGACAGACATAGAATCAGCTTTCCGACTCCTGCCAGTACACCCAGATAGCTACCACTTGCTAGGTTTCCAGCTAGACGGCCAATACTACTATGACAAATGCCTTCCAATGTGCTGCTCCATATCCTGTGCATACTTTGAGGCCTTTAGTGGGTTCTTGGAATTGGAGCTAGGAGCACGCTCTCCGGCGGAGGGAGGGTCCACCACTTGGATGACTTCCTCTTCATCGATGGGGCGGGCACAGGGGAATGTGCAAACCTCCTCTGCCCTTTCATGGATTTGGTGCAAGAACTGGGGGTCCCTCTAGCTCAGGACAATACGGAGGGCCCAACCATAAAACTATCCTTCTCAGGCTAGAGCTAGGCTCTGTGGCCGGGACATGCAAACTGCTGCCTGAGAAGGTGGCGGAGGTACAGCAAATCATTGGCAGGCTATGGTAACAAAAGAAGGCAACACTTGGCGAGGTACAGCAGCTGCTTGGAAAATTGCATTTAGCCAAAAGAGTAGTCCCTGCAGGGCGCCCTTTCGCCAGACGCCTAGCATGGCTAACTAGGGGCATGACACAGAAACACCACAGGGTTTGCCTGACACAGGGAGTGAAAGAAGACTTGGGGCAGTGGGAGGCTTTCCTGACAAGTACAACTGCACCCTCATGTGGCTGGAGCCATGCGTACACACCTAACCAACTCGAGCTTTTCACGGACTCGGCAGGAGGCTACGACTTTGGGGCCATGCTAGGGACAGCATGGATGGCAGGGGTATGGCCGGCAAACTGGCAAAAGGCACGAGTCACGGCCAACAACAACTTCCTACTGGAGTTATTCCCCATTGTAGTAGCATTCCACATATGGGGCCACAGGCTGGCCAACAAACAAAGTATCCTCTGGTTGGACAACCAAGTGGCAGTACAGGCAATCAACACAGGAATGGCTAAATGCCCGGCGGTGGTCAGCCTACTGCGGAGACTAGTCGACTGCCAGTTAAGAGCAAACATTGCTCTTAGGGCACAGCACATCCCGGGGGTAGACAATTTTATTGAGGATGCCATTTCTCGTTTTTAGTGGGGCAGATTCTGGGAGCTTGCCCTGGAAGCAGACCAAGTAATGACCCCGGTGCCGGAAGAATCCTGGGCGTGGGTGGACCCGGGTTAAAGATCCACCGACTAGGTCCGGAGGAACGGCACAAGAAAGTCTGCATTGTGGGTCACTCAAACATAACGCGGGTACAACGGTGGGTGGTAGCAAGACGTGAATTCGGCGGAATATGGCTTCATGACACGGAAGTAATCTGGTTGGGGCAACCAGGGACGAAATGGAACCAACTGCTTCCCGCAGTGCGGGAGGCACTGGGTCAAAGTGGCAGGCCGGATGCGATGGTGGTCCACCAGGGAGGGAATAACCTGGCGACGGTAGGGAGGAGGGGCCTATTGGAGAAAATGTATGCAGGCCTCACAGCTGCAGCAAGACTAGTCCACCCAGCTGAAGTGATTTTTTCAGAGATCACAGTGTGGAAAACGTGGAAAGGGGCAGTGGATCTGGGTGTAGTAGAGACATCCATGCATAAGCTAAATATCACCATGGCAAAAATATGCAAGGCCAACGGCTGAGGTTTTGTGAGACACAGTTCCATCAACTTAAGAACCCCAGGCTATCATTTGGACGACGGGCTACACCTGAAAGGGGTGGAAATGGACATGTTCTTGCTCAACATCTTAGGGGTTCTAGAGCAGATGGGTTTCTCATGAGGAAGGAGTGGAAGGGAGAGCAGGGAGAGAGCTCCCTCTGATCGTTAAACTGTAGGTAGCGTAGAGGAAGAAACCCATGGAAGATACACAAAAGAGAGGAAAAATTACTAGATGTAGATGGAAGGCCAACACAATGTCCTTGGGATGCCTCACAGCAGGAGCACTGAGGGAGCTAATGATGGCACACAGGCAGAGTAGATGTGATGCTCCCACAGGGCCCTTGGGATGCCTCTTGGCAGGGGCACTGAGGGAGCTAAATGACAGGACACAGCCACAGGCAGAGTAGATGAAATGCTCACACAGGGTCCTTGGGATGCTGCACAGCAGAGGCCCTGAGGAGCAGAGGAGTGGCCAACAAAGGGTCCAGGGCAAGCGAAACAGCACTTGCAGCCCGGGCAGGTACTGACGGATGCCCACAAAATTCGATAGCAAGGTGAAGCCTGGAACCGCAGACACAGAGGCCCAGCAAAAGGGGCACCTCTCAAAACTGTACTTTCTGGGAGCAAATAATGACAATGAATGTACAAAGACAATGAAGATACACAATAGCATGGATGTTTATGAATGACCAAATTGCGAAATGTACAACCATGTTATGTTGGAATAAACTGCATCCTTTAAGTGCACCAAATCACGTTACAAGAGTGATTGAAAGGTGAAAGGGTACGCAGTTAATTGAGCTGGGGGGAGAAAGGCTCGCCCCTGGGAGGGGGTTTATTCCTTACTTTGCTTCAGAGCACACACTAATAGAATTACTTCCTAGCTTCCATTATCTGAAATTACTCTAGAAACCTTGCCCATTAATTTCGGTTTAGGCAATTTTTTTATTAAGATTTTAATTTCTATTAACATTCAATGCGTTATTGTCCGGTAATACAAGTTTATGGCAGTGGGAGCAGAATGCACATATATGCTCATAAAGATCACACTGCTCCAAAAACATAATACCGGTATTCTACTTCAGGTGACCGTTTATACCATATAACATAATGATTAACTAAAGGAATAATGTGAAACGTACATGCCCCTATTCAATCAAAATACCAGATCTAGGGAATCCGACCATCCCAAGAAAGCTCCCAGTAAGGGTTAGTGGACAAAAACATTATGAAACATGCGTGCCCCACTGTGGTCACCCATCAATTTTTCAGGAATTCTCTCACTCTGTTCCTAACATGTCCAAACCATAGCTCAGCATAGTGCCTGTGGATTGAAGATGGTAGTAGAGCTTATAGGGGTGTAGGTCAGTCCTGCAGCTCTCTCTGTGGTAGATAGTGAACATTGTACTCTAGGTGTAGGTAGGCCCTTGTCCTCAAAGGTTAGCAGCGATGTATCAAGTACCCCGATCTAGGTGCGGGTGGTGAATGATTCCCAAATTGTGTCAAAGAGCGCCATTTGGTTGTTGACCCTATATAATGACTCGCTCACATTCTGCAACACTTGCAAGTGAAGACAGCCACTCTAGCATGGTGGTATTGTCAATTTAATCCAGAGGTGTAGTATACACACCTTAGCCGTGGCCAAGGCAATCGCCAACCATTGCTGTGTACGCTTATTGGGTACACTACAATCTCCCATATCATAAAGGAGGACAATATGCTTTGAGTGGGTTATTTATATTTAGGCATGCTGTCAACGTTGCTCATACTGAATTCCAATATGAAGAAAGCGCTATGCAGTACCAAACAATGCGTGAGAGGTCCCAAGCTCCTGCCCAGCATCTCCACCAGGCCTCTCCCATTAAGAGGCTAGACCTGTGGAGCTTGTGGAGAGTCCACTACCAATTATGGAGAATCTTAAAACATGTGAATTTTAGTTTTGCCTCACGGAAAAAGGTATCATGAATATTGAGTAAATCTCGTCAGATTTCTGGGGTATATTCTAGATGCAGACTACATTGCCAGTATTCCCTGATGAGGACCATTTTGGGAGCAGGGAAGAGGTGTTCGAACAGGATATTACAGATGACAGAAACCACCCCCTTCTACTTGCCCTTGGGTTCTAAGTAGTGACGAATGGGTGAGCCCTGAAAGGCATGTTTCTCACCTCCTAGTCGGCTACCTAAACAGTGGCTCAGTTGGGTATTGGTCCGGGACTTAAATTGGGCCAGACCTTATTAGTTTTGGAGTTCTTGGAATGTTTTAAGTGTATCCGCCGCCAACATGTGGTCAAGGTGCATAATACTTTGAAAACACCAGCCAGCCCAAGATAGTAGGGAGATTCCTATTAGTTTTCCACAGTTGTGCCAGATGGAGGCTGAGGTATGAAGTGACAGATGCAAAGGTTTCCACAGAGTGTGCATGGCTCTAATGAACACAATTTCCATTTGAGGGGGAGTGGTACGACTGCCTGTAGAGGGCTCCTAGATTCCTAGGGCCTCATTTATGAAAGCCTTGCGCCACCGATGCGTCACTTTTTCCCATGTTAAAAGTGACGCACCGGCGGCGCAAGGCCTTCATAAATAAGGCCCCTAGCATATATGAGGATATTTCCTGTCGATGGTGACCCAAATGAGGAGATCGGTGGATGGGGGGTGGGTGGACGGGGTGGGGGGGGGGGGTGGGTGGGATGAACTTGCTGAGATAGGTGGTGTGCCGTGTAAATACATGTTGGCCAGCCTCAGCCCAGACTTGACTCTGTATGGGTATATATATATATATATATTTATTTTTAGCCTGGGTTGGTTAGGCCCCCATATGAAGTATGTTATGACTGAGTCGATCTGTACAGCAGTTTTTTGCTCATACTGCTTTTTTTCAAAATAACTAAAAGGCGTGTTTGCCAAAAGTTTCAATTCATAAACCCCACTTTAGATTAATGTTTTTTGGAACTGTCCCTGCTTCCATTTATTATGCTCATCATTAAATGACAGCTCCTGTCCTGAAAATGCAACCAAAAAGGATAGCCTTTTCTTTGGAGATTCATTTTATTGTAGGACTTCTCAACGAAAGTAAAATATTTTGCGTTTATGAATGCATGACTGCCATAAATCAGGGTTTTCTAAAAGACTTGGAAATGAAATAAGAAATAGTATACACTGAGAAATGAAAATCAAATGGGAAACCATTTTTCATGCCATTCAAAGTTTATTTTACAGTAGAAAATAACATTGACATGGGTTATATATAATATGTTGCACTTTTCTCGTGACACTCATCTAAAAAAACGCTTTTGTAATACTGTAACCTGGTAAGGATGCATTTCATTTATTTGTTTATTTATATATTTCTCCACCATCAGAAGATGTATTCAAGAGTTATATACCAGATTATTATTAAAACTGAACAAACTGAAACAAAAACGTTTAAGTGACTGTGGAAATTAAAGTAGCTTAAAAAGTGAGAGATATTTAAAAGGAGATTAAAACTGAAAACCTTGATTGATAATTTTACTCAAATTACATATCACATCAAATGACATTGGCAAGGGATGAGTACAGCTGCAGGCAGTGGGCAGCAGTGGAAAGCCGGCCACCACCTTTAGGGTGAGATAAGGGAAGTGCACCCGTCCACTCCCGGATTACGCCAGACGCAGGGACCCTGTTCATTTAGGATCAAGCACCAGCAAAGCTCTTACCTGTACTGCAATTAGATTTTACTGTTGAAACCCTATATCAATTATATAGGCAACTCTGGTCCCTCTATGGAGACATCCGGGTGCTTCTCTTGCTTTGGCTGTAGATGCTCATGTACCTTTAGTGACTGTACTATGAAAGACGAGCTGGATAATTCTTCCATGCCCCATAACTCATAGGCAAAGGCTCTTCCGCACTGCTTTAAGGCCTTGGGACTTTCCCATTGAGATCCTATTGAGGTCCACACACTGGAGCAGATGTATTAAAGTTTTGCATAGCCCCTGCACCACCCTAGGTACTGCAATGGTGACTCAAAACCTAGATGAGATCTATCAAGCCAGGCAAGGCCACCTTGTGTGGCCCTGTGGTGCTTGGCAAATCAGGAGAAACGCAAGGCAGCGCAAGTCACTGCCTTGTGTTACTCTGCCCCGAGGAGGCGTTCCATGGGTGAAGCGTGGGGTGTTCTCATAAATGAACCCATGGATTTTGGTGTATTCCCAGATTTACCATGAGTGATAGACCTGGGAATGTGTCAAAATGGTACATTTTCTTAGGGGAGGCATAACAAGGAGAAATATCTTTATTTCTCCTCATGTTTTCCTCTTCCCATGTGTGCTGTATTTTGTAGCACATATAGAAAGAGGAAAAAGTCTCAAAGGATTGTTTTGTGTAAAAATGTCACCTTCCTGCACATGGTGCATGTTAGGTAGCAAAAAGTGTGGCAGCACAATGAGTAAACAAGAATGGACCACATTTAGATTGATATGGCACATTCCTGCTCTCTCCATTTCACGCAGCACAGCAAGGTGTCTTGCTTCATTGCATGAAGAATCAAGTAAATTGTATTTACTTTAATACTAGATGTTTGCTGAATTAACTACTCAGAGATTTGGGATACCATCCATAGTTTAGAGCCAGACCTGTGTCTTTTCGGAAACTTACCTGAACAATGATACCAACCTGTAGCTGGCTATTGCTGTTCCAGGTGAGTATAGTATAATTAAAGTTGATTGAAAAGCCAAAAACGGTCTGGCATTGCGATCATTTTTAAGGAAAAACCTATCTGCACAATTTGTTGACTCATTTATGGCGGATCTCCATGAAATCCTGTTCTTTCATCTGCTTTTATACAACTCCACCATTATTGGTGGAGTATTCCTATATAGACCACCTGTCATCAAATCCCACTTTAGTTCTGAACTTGCAGCTTGTTGGACCTGGCCCTTTTTTCGCAGGTTCACCCCTAAACATTTTGCTTTTTCCTAGACTGTTTCTGTGACCTGGTGTTGGTGATTTTAGGCCTCTGCGCACTTTTTCACTGTGATACAGTGTAAAGTGCGTGAGCTCTCTGTGTATGTGTGGTGAGTGACCTGCCGTCCCATAGGAATGAATTGGGAATATGTATGCCCATGGTAGTTCCTGATGTGTGGGGAGTGCAGGGTCGAGTTTGGTATGTGCGAACTCGTGAGATTGAATGCTGCGCAATGATATATGTGGCATGATTGTGTCAAGTGTAGAAGTGCCATTTCTAGAAGTTGGCATATTTGTGTAATTTGTGCCTGCTGTGTGATTGGCTGGAGCCTGGCTCCAGGAGGGTGCCTGGGCCTGCTTGTGGATTGACTGTCTGGTTTGAGGGTGACAGGGGCTGGGGAGTCCCCAGGAGGTTGTCTGAGTCAGCCCTTGGTTGAATGACTGCATCTGCAACTAGAGTGGTGGGAGGAGTGTGGCTCAATGGTTAGAGCGGCAGACCCTGATGCAGAGGTCTGGCCCGACGCGGCAGGGTCTTGGGCTCATTTGTCTGCGGACTCGATAATTCTCGCCTCGGCACCTACTCTAATCATGGGGTCCCACACTGCAACTCTGGGCAATAGCTTGCTTAATCTCCACAACGGCCCCTACAACCCTGGGATGCCTGGCTTCACCTTGGGGGTGCCCAGGAGGAGCATCTCACAGGGAGAGCCAGGAAGGGTTCCACAGCGTTATACAGCGCCGGGACGCCCCGATGATGGGCAGCTGTGCGCTTTACAAGTATCCTACATTTACAGGAGATAGCACCTGGGAGTGAATGGGGCTGGGTTTTCCCCACACAATGCTGGCTCCACCCCCTGTGCTGTGTCGGATGTCCCTAGCCTGGCCTGTGAAAGGAGTTCCCTATAACCAGTTGTAGCTGGTTCTCACACTGCCTGCACCCTGCTAGACAAAGGATTTCTCTGTATAAAAAGGAGCTGTGTCCCCTTACAAAATGTTCTTGTTTCTGACTTGAATCCTGCCAGGGGAGTGCTGCTGCTTGGGCCCAGGGGAAGGCTTGCCTCCCTGGGCCCTGCCCAGCCCCTGGATACCTGATGGCCCTGGATGCTGGATGGACTTTGTTTTAGGGACCCCTCTGCTTTGCTTGGGGGGCTGAAGGACTTCCTTTTGACCCTCCTGCCCTCTGCTCCTAGGAGGGCCTTGTTGCTGGGTCCCTGGTTTCTGAAGGGGGGCCATTCCTGAGGAGCCTCGTGCTATCTGTGCCCCTCAGCGCTTTCAGAAGCACTGTCATTTGTGCTTTAGCGCTGAAGAGCGCATTATTCTCGTTCTGGCGCCTGGGAGCACCTTATCTGCCTAGCCGGTGCCTACCCAGCGTTATGCCCGTATTTGCGGATATTTATATTTCATCGAGGGTGCCCACCCCTCATTCTGCCCCCCTCGTTTCACCACCGCGGCCCGAGACGTTTTTGATAATGGCCGCCGGAGAGAAGCTTTCCCAAGGCGCCGCGCTGTGATTGGCGGGCCGCAGGAGGCTCGTCCTGGAAAGCTGTGCTGCGATTGGCCTACAGCTGGAGGCGCGACTGAAGGGGCGTGCTGCGAGTGGCCAGCGCTCGGGGAGCAGGAAGCAGTCTGCGGTGTCCGGCCCGAGGCTCCCGAGCGAAGGGGGAGCCCCGGGGAAGAGAGAAGAGCCGCCCACAGCAACGGAGGGTCCCGAGGAGCGGGAGCTCTCCTCCGATGGCCGCCGCTGGAGCCGGTGAGTGAAGGAGGGCTGGGGCCTCCCAATGGAAAGCAGAGCGGCCGCGACTGATAGCGGGTCGCTCCACCGTCAGGGGCATTGTTCAGTGGAGCTCACGAGAAGGCTCCGGGGGCCATTTTAGTTAGAGGGGGCGTCGGGGCACATTGCCGGTGCCCGACCCCTCCTGCCTGCGAGATATCTGTTTAGGGCCCCACGGCCCCTCCTACAACGGGGGCCTTGTGGTTCTCGAGCCCATGAGAGGCTCAACCAGGCGACATTTCTTGGGTTGAGCCCCGAGAGGCTCACAGTGCTGCATTTGTTCTAGATTTACAAAAAGTGAGCAACCCAAGTGTACCCTTGAGGGCTTGGGTAATGAAAATGAATGGGTGAAGATGCCTTCAAGGGAATTTATTTCATGCGTACTTGATTATTTAGACTAATTTTAAGAAGGATCGGTTAGTGATCCTTGTTAAGAATCAATCAAAAACTGTGAAATTTCAATTCAATTTAAACAATTTGTTTCAACAAGACACAACATACAAAAAACAACACAAGGTGTATTAGAAAAATATAATTTTATCCAAAAGAATTTTTAAAGAAATCACTTCATATACAGATAAGTGAACAAACAGAAAATTAGGACTGTGGGTACACACATAAGTAAATTAATACGTGACTCAACAGAACCTAAAAACACCTATCCCAAATCAGACTGAATAAAACAAGGCAGGGATAAGATGAAATGTCGACGTTTCGGTTTCCTATGAATTATTTGCGGAAACCATCTTCAGGACTGAAGTCAATTGGGATCTGTATAGAGAAAATTTGCAATCTGACTTCCTAGCACTGCCCGACTATGATTGCTTGAGGGCTGCCACGGTCTAATTTCAAGGTGGAACCGCTTCTATTTGGTGTGTTAGTTGACTTCTTGACTTAAAAAAAAAAGTTTGTGGGCTTCGCTGTATTGATGCTGGCTTTTATTTAAAAGAAGGGAGGTTTCTGGCCACACCTGTTGATAAGCGGTATGTTGAATGAAGCTTAGACGCGGTGAGCAGAAACTAATACCGGTACATAGAGAAGTTTTTCACGTGGAGAGTTCAGACACAGATGTGTAATCAACCATACGGCGATAATCTAATAAAAATAATGAAGGTAAATTGCAGCGTGGTAAATATTTAGTTCAAGGTAGTTTATCGCTGTTCAGCGGTATGTCAAAGCTTTGAACTGACCACATGCTGCGCAGCACTCTGCCACTGCTGTCCTGACTAGACCACGACCGCATGGTTACTGGAATACTTTCTGTGAAATTTACTTTCTACTTGCGGCGAGACTTGGAGCTGTACACACTGCTTCACATACCGCTGAACAGCGATAAACTACCTTGAACTAAATATTTACCACGCTGCAATTTACCTTCATTATTTTTATTAGATTATCGCCGTATGGTTGATTACACATCTGTGTCTGAACTCTCCATGTGAAAAACTTCTCTATGTACCGGTATTAGTTTCTGCTCACCGCGTCTAAGCTTCATTCCACATACCGCTTATCAACAGGTGTGGCCAGAAACCTCCCTTCTTTTAAATAAAAGCCAGCATCAATACAGCGAAGCCCACAAACTTTTTTTAAAGTCAAGAAGTCAACTAACACACCAAATAGAAGCGGTTCCACCTTGAAATTAGACCGTGGCAGCCCTCAAGCAATCATAGTCGGGCAGTGCTAGGAAGTCAGATTGCAATTTTCTCTATACAGATCCCAATTGACTTCAGTCCTGAAGATGGTTTCCGCAAATAATTCATAGGAAACCGAAACGTCGACATTTCATCTTATCCCTGTCTTGTTTTATTCAGTCTGGTTTGGGATAGGTGTTTTAGGTTCTGTTGAGTCACGTATTAATTTACTTATGTGTGTACCCACAGTCCTAATTTTCTGTTTGTTCACTTATCTGTATATGAAGTGATTTCTTTAAAAATTCTTTTGGATAAAATTATATTTTTCTAATACACCTTGTGTTGTTTTTTGTATGTTGTGTCTTGTTGAAACAAATTGTTTAAATTGAATTGAAATTCCACAGTTTTTGATTGATTCTTAACAAGGATCACTAACCGATCCTTCCTAAAATTAGTCTAAATAATCAAGTACGCATGAAATAAATTCCCTTGAAGGCATCTTCACCCATGCATTTGTTCTAGAGCCCGAGAGGCTCAAAAGTGCCACAGTTTCTTGTAGAGAGCCCACGAGGGCTCAGGGGGCATTAGTTGTTCGAGCCCAGAGAGGCTCTTGAGTGCCACCTTTGGTTAGGAGCCCAGAGAGGCTCAGGGGCGACCAGTTTTTCAGAGCCTGCGTGGCTCCCACGTGGCCCCATCATTATTGATTCCCAGCTGCCCAGCAATTAGTGGGCAGCTGCACCGTTTTGGACCCTGACTATTGGGACACAGGGCGTCCTAGCGCCAACAAGGCTTGTTGGCCTAGGGACTGCCACAGGTGGTGGCTTATGTAAGTTTTGCGCAATTGTGTGGTTTTATTTCACCTCTGAATGTGTTTTCATGCATCATGTGTTTTTGCGCTATTGAGTTATGTTCTGGCACTTCTGAATGTTTTTATGCATCATGTGTCTTCCTTGTTCTTACACCTCTGAATGTGCTGGTTTATGCATCATGTGTCTTCCTTCCCTGCACCTCTGAATGTGTTTTTGATGAATCATGTGCCAAGTTCTTACACTGCTGAATGTATGTTTTATGCATCATGTGTTTTCCTACCTTACACCTCTGAATGTTTGTGATGCATCATGTGTAATGTGTTCTTGCTTATACCCCTAATTGTACTCTGATACATAGGTGGTTGTTCTTTCTAGTACAGGTGGTCCTAGTGAGGTCCTGGTTCCCTGCGTGACATTCTCCTAAGGTGGTTAGGGGTGCGTAGGTGGTACTTACCTGTTACCAGTGGTTACTGGTTGTGTGCTATATTTGCTAATATGTACTACAGTGATTTTATATCCTATATTCTATGTTCTAGAAGTGCTGTTTCTACTAAGTGCTGATTCTGACAGTGGCCCATGTGGCCCTGTCCGGTAAATAATCCCTTGTGAATATTGCCCGTGCCAGTTGGCACAATGTATATTGTGTGATACTATCTGATGTG
Source organism: Lissotriton vulgaris (assembly GCF_964263255.1). Lineage (NCBI taxonomy): Eukaryota > Metazoa > Chordata > Amphibia > Caudata > Salamandridae > Lissotriton > Lissotriton vulgaris. Next base: position 1,980,402,915 of record NC_141689.1, read on the forward strand.
TGTTTACACTACAAAAGTTATTTTTATATAACCTTGTGTGGAGTTCCTTTTGTGGTGTGCCTAGGATGTTGTTGCTGTTGTGTGCGTGAGCAAATGCTTTACACATTGCCTCCGGGATAAGCCTGTCTGCTCGTGCCAAGCTACCAAGGGGGTGAGCAGGAGTTATCTTGGCGTGTGACTCGCTTGCCCTGACTAGAATGGTGGTTTCTGCCTAGCTTTGGCGTCAGCCTTAGCCAACCAGAAATAGCCAGTTCTAACACAGCTCTACTGCCCCTTTTATCAATAAATATGACCATGTCTTAGTTATTGGTGAATTTCATTTTAATTTTCGAAGGTCAGTCAGATCCTATCAATCTCAAACTGCAGAATGATATTAAGAACGATGATCTGACACATAAAATTGTTGCCCAAGCCATAAAGCTGGTTATGTCCTATCTACTGTTTTCGAACACAAATTCACTAACGGTAAACTACATGGATGTTCTAATATAGTCAGACCATTTTTTAATAGGGTTTTTGGCCAGCTTTAATGAACATATGTTGGAGGCTCAAAAGGAGCCCATCTCGAGTTTCAGAAACTGAAATAGACTAAACTACAATATGTACCACAAACCTCTATAGATCAGATGAGTGAGTCGCTCCAACCCCTAGTGAGTCGGTCTCACAATTCACTTTTACGATGTCTAAGGCTATTAATGTAAGTGTTCCCTTAAAAACTTCTAATCTGAGTAGATGCCTGGCTAAATGCCAAATGTAAGTGGCTAAAGAGACGTTGGACACACACTAAAACGTGGGAGGATAGAGGTAACTCTATAGCCTCCTTCACTGGTTAACATAAACAGCTCAGAAAGGCCAATACTTTAATGCAGAGAACAGATTAAAGCATGAATACATCCAACAAACTCTTTAAAATTGTGAAGGGGCTTGCCTAGCTGGTCACATTCAGGGAGTTCATCCCTTTATCGTCTGTATTCTGCTTTGAATTAACGTTGTATTTTTAAGACAAAATAAACAAAATCTACTCAGGGTTTGAGCCCCAACCACGATCAGTTCAAGGTCTTTCCGACATGGAAGTGCCCTATCTCTCATGAAGAGTAAGCTGTGGCATCTTTGATTCCTTGGCAACCCTCAACGGCGAGGAGGAAATCTGGGTCGATGTTTGACCCCTGCCAGCATTATATGTTTCATTTCTGTTTTGAATCCTTATCTAACAAAGCTCTTAGTCCCTTTTTTTAAGTCAGAGTATTCCACAAACTGGAAATATGCTCTCATGCTTTCAATGTCAAAGTTTCTGATGTATGTCTGTGCATACACCAGAAATATGACCACCTATCTGTCAATTTTCCTCCTCCCCTATCCTGCTAGGGTGCACTTCACATGGAAGAGAACAACCTGCTAGACTTGTCAAACTGGATTCAGAGCAAGCAACAGTACTGAAACTTCATTACTCCTTGTGACAGATAACATCAGGCTCACCATGGATTAGGACAAATTGTCTGCCTTCATCCTGCTAGATCTCTCCGCAGTCGTTGATACTGTTGTTATTTACTTATTTGCATGACATTGGACTGTATTTACCCACACTCAAGTGTTTTAGCTCTATTCTTGCTGGGTGTTCTCAGTCCATCCACTTTCCTCCATTCAGGCCCAGTCTGGTAAATGCCACCAGCAGCATGCACCAAGGATCTTCATTTATCCCTACACTCTTTAATGGTTACACAACACCACTGGCGAATATTTTTACAGCATGGGGTTTCGAAACCTACATCCTTTAAAGATGGTACAGAGCTATTCATAGCTGAGAACAGTAAAAGAACATGAGACAGTCTGGTAGGATGTCTAACAGCAGTGGCTGATTGAATGCAGGGCCAATGCTTGAAGCTAAAAGGAGATAAAACAGATGTAATTCTGTTTGGCAAGACAAATTCTATTTGGGGAGGTACCTGGTGGCCAAGTACTCTTGGTCCTGCTCTGAATCCCAAGAAGACTGCTAGGAGCCAAGGTTTTTTAACTTTTGAAAGCTGCTTTAGAATCCCATGTCTATTCTGTTGGATCTTCAACTGGATATCTATCAAACATCCCAAACTCATCAATGAAATAATTATCACCAGCCAGCTTGAATATGGGAATACCTTGTTCATTGGTTTGGCTGATTATCTCATCATACCTCTGCATAACATTCAAAACATGGCCACTCGCATGATTCGCGTCACAACGTGTCCAATGAGCCTCTGTGTCTGCTAGCCTGAGGTCTGTCCACTGGCTACCTTTTTGCAAGATAGATATTGTCATTTTCCAATTGCTCTGTCGTGCACTTACTGAAGTACATAATTCAGATCCCCAAATCTTGAGGGGAAAATATTGCCTGTATAGACCAACTAGAGCAACTAAATTGCCGATCCAAATCACCACTGTTTTGAGATGCATTTCGAGGGTTAGAACAGACAGCCAATCTTTCACACACCTTGTGGCTGTCCACTGAATAGCTATCCCAGTGAATCTGTTATTGATAATCACCATATTCTGGAAATCATTAAAACATTGGATGTTCCCAGGCTGGCAGTTGTTCTCTTATACTCACTCTGTCTTTTTTTATTATGTATTTTATATATTTCTTGGTTAAGTCTAGCACAAGGATAACTCTTTGGAGATCATTGTGCACTAAAAAAAACTTAATGACATAACAGCACCTGTAATACCACTCAATATGGATATTTACATTTGTAAGTTCCAAGGCATGATGAGCTGTGGAAGTTTGTAATCACCCACAAACAAACACTTTGTGGGCATTTCCAAGCTCATCTCATTCCCCTTTCAACCCTATGATATTTGCTCCAGCCGAAAGCTGGCATAAAACCGTTTTCAAGGTGGACAGGGGAAAAGATCACCCACAGACATGTTGGGGGTGTAGGGGTTAGGGGTTTTGCCACTGGAAAAAATATATTGACTGCAGAGCCAAAAAGTATGAATTTGCACAGGTGAGCCTATTTCCCTGGTGCAGAGTGCTCCTCTATGGAGAACTCCACACAGCGGCAATAGGATCTCAATGGGAAAGTCCCAAGACCTAACAAGGAATCTTTATGGAAATGTTTATGAATCTCAAAAGTTGTAAATTTACATCGCACATAGTTGTCAATCTATGAGTGTAGATGTATTAATTTGTTTGTGAATCAGATCTATTGTGTGCATTTGGTGTGAGAGTGTATTTTGATGGAAGCGTGTGATGACCTGAGGGTGTGGATTTAGGGATCTTTTGGGGGACCACCCAAAGGTGCAGGGTCACCCTATAGTCCACGGGTCCGGAATACAAACTGAGACCAACACTGGAGCACGGAGAAAAAGGATATTTATTACAATCTCATGAGAGAGAAAGCCTCAACAACAGACACCCATAGCTGTCTGAGACAGTCTGCTAAGTGCTTTGGTTCTGCACCTTATATACCCTTCATCCCCACCCTGTGCATGCTAGGTGAACAATAACAAACATCAATAATTTACAGACAAGCAATGGTCAATTTTGATACAATCAACAGGTAGTGGCTGTTTGGCCCCTTCAGGGCATAGGTGGAAAAGGCATGATTATATGTCAAACAAAGGTTAATCTGATAAGTCCACAGATGGTAGCGGTGAGGACCCTGCAGGGTGTAGGCGAAAAGCATGTTTATGCGACAAGTAGAGTTCAATCTGATAAGTCTGCAGATGGTAGTTGTTGGACCCCAGAAGGGCACAGGCGAGAGGAATGATTATGATATGATATGATATGATATAAAGGCTTTTGTAGCGCGCTCTATTACTAAAATAGTATCCTGGCGCGAGAAGGTAAGAGCGATTCAGAGGGTAAAAGAAAGGGCAGAAAAATGGTAGATTACAGAATAGTGTTAAACAAGTGAGTTTTCAGCCCTTTCTTAAAGGCCATGATGGTCGGAGCGGTCTTGATGTGGAGGGGGAGGGCATTCCAGGCCCTCACAGCTCTGACCGAGATGGACTGACCACCTAATCGGGAGTACTTTAATTTGGGCACGGTCATTTGGCTTTAGGGATGTACAGAGTGAACCTTTTTCTCAAGTAGGCAGGGCCAATCTGATGAACAGCACGATAAGAGAGGACAAGAGTTTTAAACATAATCCTGTGGGCAACTGGGAGCCAATGGAGGCTGCGGAGGAAGGGGCGGACACTGGATCTCTTGTGTATATTAAACAAGAGCCTCGCGGCCGCATTTTGTATGACCTGGAGCCGTTGAATCAGATAGGCCGGAAGGCCGCAGAACAAGCCGTTCGCGTAATCCAACCTGGAGAGTATTAGAGCACGTAAGACTGTCTCTTTAGCCTCTCTCGGGAGGAGGGGAAAAAACCTGCGTAGGGTTTTCAGAGTAGAAAAACAGACCCCCGTGAGTTTTTTTATGTGGTCCTCAAACTTGAGGTCTTTCCCAAACCAAACTCCCAGGTTTTTTGCTGGGCCACCAATGGATTTTGGACAGGACAGATCGCTGGGCCATAGGAGATCGCTAAAATTATCGGGGAAAGAGCCATAAAAGAGAACCTCAGACTTGCCTTCGTTACATTTGAGCTGAGCAAGTGCTAACCATCGGAAAACCGATGAGAGGCAAAGTTGGACCGCCGACGTATCCAAATTGTTCTTGGGCCAGGTGAACAGAAGTTGGGTATCGTCGGCGTAGGCCATAATTTTTGCCCCTAGCTGTTCTGCTAGATAGATCAGAGGGGTAAGGTAAACATTAAAAAGCAAGGGTCTCAGAGTAGACCCTTGGGGAACCCCAGTAGAGAGTTTCTTTGGTGAGGAAGCAAATGGAGGCATCCAGACTTGTTGCGTCCTATTATCTAAAAAAGACGTCAACCAGTCGAGTGCCGGGCCGGTGATGCCAATGGTGGCTAATCTAGTGAGAAGAAGGGAGTGGGGTACCGTGTCGAAGTCGGCAGAGAGGTCTAATAAAATCAGAACCGCTCTGCCACCTCCATCCAAGCCCTCCCGGATAGCCTCCGACATTTCAACTAGTGCTGTTTCGGTACTGTAAGCAGCCCTGAATCCAGACTGCGCTGGATGCAGTGCCTGAGATGTTTCAACAAAGTTGTCCAACTGTTTAAAAGCGATCTTCTCGCAAACTTTTGCTAAGGCTGGCAGTAATGATATGGGCCAATAGTTGGAAGGCACAGCGGGATCCAACCCGGTCTTTTTCAAAAGTGGCAGCAATTTGGCTTGCTTCCAACAAACCGGGACAGTTGCGGAAAGAAAAGAAAGATTAATAATCTGGGTGACCTCATTACCAACTGTTTCCGCAAGTCCCCCGAGGACCCTAGCAGGGCAAGGGTCAGAAGGAGACCCCGGTTTCAAGGCCGCAAGGACAGCAATGATGTCGGACTCAGTAGGCAGAGCAAAGTTGGCAAACTGATCAACTGGCTCCGGCATGGTAGAGGGGGGGAATGCAGGGGGAGACAGAAAGCCGTCACAGACGGCATGCAGGTCATCCTGAATTTTAGCAATTTTATCTACGAAGAACGAAGAAAGCTCTTCACACCATTGCTCAGATGAGGGCAGCAGAGGTTGTGCGGCACATGGTGATAAAAATCTTTTTACAATTGAGAAAATTTCCTTGCTGTTATTATTTGCTTTATCAATTCGTCCTGCATAGTAACTGCTCTTGGCAGATCTGATGGCCGCATAGTAGTTTTTTTGTGCCGCCCGCAGATCTCTCTTTGCCTCGGGCAGATAGGCTTGTCTCCACACCCGTTTGAGTTTCTTACATCCCAGTTTAAGTTCCCGTAGGGTGTGTGAAAACCAAGGTTTGGAAGGGGTAGATCGCAACCTGCGGATACAGCCTTTATTAATGGAGGCGGCGGACCCGTGTTCTACCCAAGTATTAAAAGTGCTAACCGCCGCCTCAATCTCTAAGGGTAGTAGTGGACGGGTTAAAGATAAAGAGTCCGTCAGGATGTCTAAATTGATCTTCTGTGAATGGGCAAGCAGAGGTAAATATGATAGGCCTGCAGATGGTAGCTGTTGGGCACCTTCCATCTGTTATTGTATCAGATCAGGGCCCCCAAATGTGTATCTTAATTCTGGGAGGGGTTGGGGTCCATGTTGCACATTGGTATACGTCTTTCCTCTGCATATCATACTCAGACATACGGTCAGACAGAAAAAGTGAACCAATGTCTAGAACAATACCTAAGGTGTCACATGGTTCTCTCTTCTGCTGATTGGGATACAGTTTTTGGGATGACTTAGTTTGCTTTCAATAATGGGAAGCATTCTTCTATTAGTTTTTCTTCTTTTTTCTGTAATTATCGGTTCATTCCTCATTATCTACTTCTGCCCTCCCCTGTTTCCACACCTACTCCTGCTGCCTTAAAATTTATAAATCACATTTAAGGAACACAATAGAAAGCCCAAATGAACCTTAAATGGAGACAGAGTATGTTGTCAACACATAACATAGCAGAGAAGGGAACACACAAGTTTAAACCTTATTTCATTGGTCTTAATACCATCATTAAGGTAACTAATCCTGTATCCATGAAGTTGGACCTCCATTCTTCTCTCAAGGTCCACCCATTTTTTCATGTTTCCTTACTAAAACTGGTGGTGCCAGGAACACTTTTACCTGTTCAACCTCCCCCTGTTCTGCTTGATGATGACTCTGAATATGAGGTGGACACTATTGTCGGTTCCTGTAGAGTGAGGTGTTGATTATAATATCTAATTCATTGGAAAGGGTATGGTCTGGAGGATCAGACGTGGGAACCTGCTGGACATGTCCATGCCCTTCGACTGTCCGATAGACGCTATCCTAGTAAGCCGAAGCTGGTGGGAGGTGTTCTTGGGAGTGTGTACTGTCAGGACTGCTCCTTTCCCGGTCGCAAGTGCATGTGAGGCAGATATAGGCTGGAATTAAGTCAGAGAAGGATGGAAGAGAGCTTTGAGTTCTAGTCGGCACATGCAGGTCTCCCATCCTGCCCCTCCATTCACTTACCTGAAATCCTTCCGGGTTGGTCTAGTGCTCGTCTTTGTTTCCTCTTCGGGCTCCACTCCTGGCTTCTCTGTTGCTCCTCCGGCACCGCAGGAACCTTCTTCTCTGCTCCAGATAGGATTCCCAGAGTTCCTCATCAGGCTCCACTCATTGTTTCACTGGGTTTGCCTGGGGCTGCAGGGAACTTCACGCTGATTCTGTGAGTCTTCTTAGGTGTTTCCTCACCGGATTTTTTATTCTGCATATCAGCTTCTTGTTTGACGCTGTCGGGACCTTTACGATGACTACTGAAAGATAAAAATAGAAACAGACAAACAATTCACAAAGAATCCACACACTTAAGGAGGTAACATTTATTTTTACTATTCCTTAACCTTATCCATTTGCAGGAGAATATGTTTTTTGTTTTTTTCCTGTTTTTTAAATGGATATGAGTATGTTGGGCTTTAATTGATCCACGTTGATTCTACTCTTAGGTTACTTTTACCATATACAACCATAATTATACTGTCCTGTTGTATTAAGAAGAAAACCCCTAATGAATTAATTTTCTTTATAGATGATGCAACTGATTCTGCTCTATAATATCTTATATATATTTTTTTAAACCTTTATTTTTGGCAAAATAACAAATACACAGTTCCCCCCTAGAATTGGCATTGGTAGAAAGGAAAATACACGTGTACACAGTTTGTTGAATATCTTATATATTTAAGTGGAAGAGGGACCTTATACAGGTAGTTATATCTTGCAAAATCACACTAATTTTTTGTAAGCATTATCATCAGAATACACGCACATGGTAGTACTAATCACCTTATCTTCACTACAGGAACCACATAAAGAACACTCAACCTGAAAATCTATACCTGAAGTGGGTTAGTGACGTGTCTTCCTTTTACTTTTCTTGTTTTGTTTCCCTTATTCCCCATTTTCACCCTGTTGACCTTGACGTTGTAGGGCTTGCAATGGTTAATGTGCAAAGTTGGGACCTTGCTTTGGATTTTGCATCTCGCCCTTGCGGAAACGACAGGTGAGAATTACAATGACATAAAGAACAGCATTTATAATAGAGATGTTGAAAAAAAAACAATGGCACTGTAATGAAATGAAAAAGAGAGTACAAGTAAACTGTAGGCAATGTTAAAAAGAACAATATACTTTGAAAACATCTCAACAATAAAATAAAAAGAATTTGGTGTAACTTATACAATTATAAGTGAAAAAAAATCATAATTACAAGTATTATTAAAACTATACAAATGCAAATATTTAAGAATAATACAAAGCAATATTTCATACAAAATTTGATATTATGTAACAAACCTAGATATTTTAAATTAATTTGCTACCAACAAAAATATGTTCACTTTTTTCAATAAATACTAAATTAATTTTGATTTTAAAACAACAATAATGCATTTGTGTATTAAGAAATATATATGTTACACAACTTTTATTTCATTACACCTAAATGGGTATTAATATTTTTACGGTTTCCACTTAAAAATTGTTTTTGAGTCTAAGTGTTTAATCATTTGCAAAAACGAATGTTATTTTCATATGACATATACACTTTTATTATTAATTTTTTATTTGTTATTTTACTTAAAATAAATGTATCTACTTTTAATTTTAGAATTCTTTTGCACATCAAATTTATAAAACCAAGGGCCCGATGCAGGTAATCCCATATTACCGATTCTTAAATACCGAATCATACCGGTTCAGTATTTAAGAATTGGCAATCGGGATGTAGGTAATTTTACCAAATTAATTACCGAATCGGTATGATTCGGTAATTAAAGAGGCCCATAGGAATCAAATCATAAAATTACCGAATTTGCAAGGGGGACAGGGTGTCACTTTGACACCCTGTTGCACCCCTGATTCTGGCTTGTGTGCCATGTGGCACACATACATGCCCTTAGGGCATGTATGTGTGGACCTGGCACAGGTGTACATGCACAGATGTGCATGTACACAGGAATTCGTTATTTACCATGACATAGTATGTCATGGTAAATAACAAATTCTTAAGGGCTGGTGGCACTGTTTTCAGCGGCACGTACATCACAAATTTGAGATTCGGTAAATTTACCGATTCGGTAATTTACAGAATCTGTAAATTTACCGATTCTGTAAATATACCGAATTGGTAAATTTAAGGCCCCCTACATCTCAATCACCAAATACCGGTCGGTAACGGCCGAAATCGTCCGTTACCGACCGGTATGTGGTGACCTACATCTGGCCCCAAATGTTTTAAAAGAATAAATATATTAAATCATTATTTTAAAAATATGTCTGCAATATAGAAAGGTTTAGACAAAATACATAAAATGGAATGAAAACATTTGCTAGTCATATTCCATTCCCACAAATTTTGCATAAAGTTTATTTTAACTCCATTCGCAACAACATTGAGCAAAGTGCAAACATTTTTTAGGTTACATTTACATTTCTAATTCCAGACCCATATACATTGGGGAATGTGCAAAAGTTGAGTTAGGATAAGTGTACTATTCCAACCCCAATCCCACAAGCATTGGGAAAAGTGCAACAATTACTTAGAGTGAAGTTTACTATTCTATCTTCAATTCTACAAACCTTGGAATAAGGTCATAGATTAAGGGGGTTAAAATTTACTATTATAAATCTAGCCATGCCAACCAACATTGGGAAAGATCATACATTGTAGGGGATAATTTACTATTCTAGCTGAAACACAACAAACATTGGGAAAACTGCAAAAATGAGACTTATTATTCTAAATTCATACTAAAAACATTAGGGAATGTGTCTATGTATGAGGCGAGGCGAGCAGTAATTCTAAAGTTAATCAGGTAGAAACTCAGCAAAGGGCAAAATGTCGAAAGGTGTAAGATTTACTATTCTAACAGTGCATCATTTAGAAAACCAACTTATTAGCAGATCTGAGCTTACATTTGGGTCTTTGATCTTCTCTCGACTGGCCTGCAGAGCATTGCAGACGGTGGACAGGTAAGGACAAAGTGACTACAAGAGTACGAGGAACTTGAGGCAAAAGGCTGTGAGAGGACCAGAAGCCATGAAAGTTAACATAATCCAGCATTATGAAGCACTGTAGGTAATGCGAGAGTGGTGGTCAGTCTTGTGGAGACTGGGGATGCAGAGCAGCAGAATGGGACTTTCAGGTCCTGAGTAGGTGGAACAACAAAAAACAGATTGGCACTTCCAGGTTGGCTTATTTAAAGTGAGCAGAACAGAAAAGTAACCTTGTTTCTTTAGTTGCATTCTTTCATCAAAAATTAGTCTGTCTACCGTTTGACACTTTTCTGTATGTTTTATATGCTTTTTTCAGTCTCTCTTAGTTTTCTTTTTCCTTCTTAAGTACTTGCTACCTGAAGGTTTTGTTCCCTTTTTTAGGATTACTGCTTCTGTTTGGGGTTCTGCAAAAATATCAGCTGCTGGTGCTCGAGAGTCTTGGAAGGGTTCCTGAAACTCTCTGGTGTTGGCAACTGCACCACAGCATCAGGTAAGTGATCAGAGGGAGCTCAGATAAGATTCACTACACCTGAACAATAAAATTAGTATAATTAATAGCTATCTATTTATATTTCTATAGAAGTTACATACATAAGTATCCTAAGTTCAATAAGAGTGGTGGGAGGACTGATGAAAGCTAAACTTAGATCAAGCCAGTGTGCCAAAGTCAGTGTTTTTTCTTTCTCGTTCCCTCCCTACCCACATTTTGACCCTGAAGTGAGACTGGAAATTGGAGGATTATCTTCAGTAATCTGTGTCACAGCATCCTATCCAGAGCCCACTTTGTGACAAAGAGACAGACAAGTTGTTTCTGGGTTAGATTGTTATTAAGAATGTTGCAGCTTCATTACATGGTTCCATATCAACACCCAACACTATAACTGCTATGACACAGGGTGGGCTCTTCATTTGTTAGGGTGGTGTGCTTGAGCTTTGAGCCCAGAGAAGATCATAAAATGAATATTACTCATTTGACCAGTAGGTGTGTGTGAAGTGCCGCCTCTACCTACAGTGCCAGTGAAACCTTTCCTTTCCATGATTGCAGGTAGGTGTCTCAACATAGTGGCAGGGTCAGAAGAAGATGTTGCAGTCAACAGGGTCAGAGGACTGTCAGCACTGTCACTCTTTGTTGTCTGTGTGCAAGAACACACACCAGCAGATATGGCGCGCGGCAGTACCCGACTGGCAGCGCAAAAATAATTACTGGTATAGTATATAACTAAGACATTGAGTGAACTGCAATAACAACCACATGCATGGGGTGAATTGCAAGAGTCTAGGGATTCCTCACCTTCCAAGATTTGTTGTGCTACCTATTGACTTGGTTAAATGAAAGGAAGCAGTACCTAACAAATCACAGGGAAAGCCTAGTGTTTGCATTACTCATTTCGCAACACCTTAGCTATATCTTTAAGAACCAGGGAGCAGCCTGGATGCAAAGGTATTTTGCCCTCTGAATCTCGTCTGTAGTATTTAGCTCTGTATTCATAGAAAATCTACTCTTTTCGCCTTTTGCTAGACGATATAATTTTGCTGGCTATAGAACTCTTTGTACTTTACATCTGCTAATGCTAAACAGTAGCAGAGAGTCTGTGCTCCCCATATATAGCATAGGCAAATTTGAAAACTCCAAATTGGTATATTTAACTTGCCCATAAGCCCCTATTATATGGTACAAAGTGTACCCAAAGCCTGTAAGTTAAATACTACTAGTGATATCCACTACAGTGGCAGTCCAAACATGGCTTCAGGCCTACCTTTGTAGCCTGACTGCAGCAGTGTAAGAACTACAAGTCAGCCTGTCAAAATGCAAAACCCTTTTGCCGGACCAAAACCTCCCTCGGAAATATTATAAAATCACCCTTATGCAGGCTTTGTAACTAACAAGGGAGGGTGCATGCTATTTAATTTTCGGACATGGAATAATTTAATACTAAAACATCTTTACAGTGACTAACACCCAAAAACTAATTTTCACAGTGGCAGGCCTTACTCTCTTATGTAGAAAACCAGAATTCAGATCAAAATCCTCATATTGTATCTTGGGAATGGGATTAGGTAGAAACATAATAAAATAACTATGTTTAATAGTTATTAAAATTCAATTCAACAGTGAAGTCAGATCTTAAATAAATTTGCTTTCCTGAAACTACAAGAGGCTAATTTCCATTTACAATCCAACTTCTCCAAGCTAGGCATTAGCTTTTAAATAGGTGTGAAAAAGTTGTGAAATGCCTCCCAGGAGCTACACAATAGGTCACTGTGATTGGCACGTCAACCTGAATAGGCATGGATGACTTTGTATGCACTGTCTCTGGTTGCTGATTGCTAGACCTGGAATCTTTTGGTACCGAAGCATGGTACCCGCTGAACGCAATGACCATGGCTTTCAATGTTGGCCCGACTCTTCATCACAGCGTATTCAAAAGAACCACTGCTGGGTGAATCTCGAACACAGCATCACTGAAGTCCATGACACACCACTCCAACTCTGATGCAGTGCCTGCTACATCACTGTGGAATCGGTGAAGCTTGACTTGACTTTTGATGCATTACCAACGCATGTTCTCTGGGTGCCGATCTCAACGACACAGCACTGCAGTTAAAAAATCAAGATATCGAGCAAGCAAACAACGCATCACCTCTCTTGCACCATGCATCATGAGCAAGTGTTAGTGGCTCAATGACCATGCACTGTCTTAAGAAACTGACACATCACTGCCTACAGCGACACATCCTCATCTGCGCAATGCACTGTCTCCGAGCGCCAATGTGCCATTACCCTACATAGCAGTAATAAACATACACATCACTTGCCTTTTTGACACCTCACCTTCCCTGCGTCATGCATTATTTTTGATTTTAATATATAATAATAATAATACACATTTGTAAAGCACACAATCACCCGTAAGGGTCTCTAGGCACTGGGGGCCGTCGGGAAGATTGAGCAAGCTATTGCCCAGAGTCACATGGTGCTAGGCTAATCTGCCGCCGGTGCCGGGGATCGAACCGTGATCCCCAGATTCCGGAGTCGGTCGCCCTAGCCGTAACTCATCTAAGGAAGTTTGTACTGGTCAAACGCAACCATTGATGTCTAAAGAACTATGGGGCATATTATCAAGGGGGTTTATCTCCGCTTTTTTGGCTTTAAAAGCCAAGAAAGCGGAGATAAAATGATCTCCCTATTACCAAGCTGTCGCTAACACCAGTTAGCGACAGCTAATAGGAGATAGCGACCATCTTGGGCCCCGCTTTGCATGTCAGTGATATTTATCACTAATGACATGCAAAGTGGGCGTGCCAAGATGTTAGCAACTGGAAACAGTCGCTAACATCGCTATCTCCTATTACCAACTTTCGGAGATATTCGCGCTAAGCGCAAATATCTCCAAAAGCTAACACCTGCCCTGAGCAGTTCTTAGCCATGTTATCCAATGGAAGGTGGATAACATGGCTAAGAGCATTTGCTCGATAATGCATGAATATCGCTGACTTTGCATTGCGGCCGTTTTTTATCGCATTTGCGATAAACCTTGCTAATAGCAAGGTTTATCTGCGATAAAAATCGCCGATGTGCGGCGATAATTTTTGTCTCTAAACAAGTTTGAGACAAAAATTATCGCTAGTTGTTGGTAATATGCCCCTATAACTTTTATCTCAATTTGTATATTTAGATCTTGAGTTGTGTATGTTGGATTTTTGTTGTTTAGGTCTTGTTTTAATCTGATAAACATTGCCTATCTTAAACTGGTGTGAAGTCCTTTTGTGGTGTTTTCACTGTGTTACTCTGTGTGTGTATAAAAATACTTTACTCATTGCCTTTGAAATAAGCCTACTTGCTCTAGCCAAACAGCCAACGGGCTGAGCACGGGTTATTCTGAGGGTGTAACTTAGTCACAATGACTAGAGTGAGGGTTCCCGACTTGAACAGGGTGCAAACCACTGCCAACTAGAGACCCCCATTTCTAAGATGGAAAAACTCTGCATTTGTCGCACCAGAATTCTATCTCTGGGCTTATTGAGGGGAAGCAGCAGCTGTCTAAAGCTGGAGTTTGATGTTAGATGTAGGAGAGCACAAGGATTACCTTACTACACTCCCCAGACGCACTCAGAGCCCACATTAGTGTAGTCGAAGAATTTGCCATCTTGAACATTCCCAAAGTGTGTAGTGATGGCCCTAGGAACATTTTTCCCATTGGTTAGGATGTCCTCAAGACTCATTTTCACCCACTAGTTTGTGCCAGATATAAATGTGGCATGTCCAGGCACCTACATCAGAACACTCCTGGACCTGAAGAAGAAGAGTAGAAGACTGGAGCTGTTATCTGTGAAGTGAGTGGAGCCCTGAAGAAGTAGATCTGGTCCCTCTTGTACCCCAGGACAAAGAAGTGGACTTCAGGGTCATAAGGCTAACCTTCTGTTCAAGCTGCAGGAATGCAGCAAGCCACAATAGGCCTTTCCTGCAACTGACCAGTTCACCACCGGAAACTGGAATTGGCCTGGAGCCTGCTGTTGGACTCTGCCAGATACCCTGTGAGTCTCTAGGTGCCCAATGGATGCGTACAACAGCTGCACCAATCAGGTACGCACCACAAGGCATGACCTTCGGGAACGCCCTATGTTATCCCTCCCATCTGAGGGAATGTGGTGCAAGCTCGTTGGTCATGCCTGCAACCATTGACAGTAGGGCAGTGAAAACGAAACGAAGGAGCAAGAACACCTACCACCAAGCGCCATGTAGAGAGATTAATCAGGATTTATTTTGAGCCACAGCTTGGCCCTGTTATATCTAGACATACGGAAAGTATAATACGTTCTTTTTCTAGTTGCAGTACTTTGTAAGTATGTATATAACATACAAACTAGCTATAAGGCAACTGAGTACTGTACACTTTGGGGTTTTTACAGTGGATAGTGCAGAAGAATGGAGAGAAGAAAATTGGAAAATGGGGATACTGCATCAAAGGCAATTGTTTACTTTGTCAAGAAGTGTACGAGTGTGAGGGTCAGGGTGAGGGTCAGTGGGAGCAGTGCAGAGAGGGGCAGAAATGCAGGCGGGAAAGGGGGTCGGGTACGGTGTGGAAGTCAGAATTATCAGCTGTGGTCTGTCTGGCTCAAAAGCGGTTAACTGGTAACGAGTTACTGCTTGAAAAGATGAGTTATCTCCTTGCTAAAGGGCAAGCTGACCAATTTGGATTATGACGGAATTTCATAATTACTAGCCCTACATTTTCCCACCTCAGCACTAACAAAATTCGAGGTGGAAAACATGTGCAACACAAAATCCAGTGACCACAGTGGGTATAGGCGAAAACGTGCTGCCACACAGCAATTATTGTTAAAAAAGAAAGCTGCGCTTGTCTTAATGTTATACTTTAGGAAGATATACTATCCTTGTCAGTGTTTAACTTAATCTATGCTCCTTCCAGTCATTTCTAAGCACAAGAAAACATTTTTTACACACATCTTTATACGAAGCCAACTTGGTGAAGTTCTCCTTTTAATTTTTTCCTATGAGAACTTTGTAACATTTGACTTTTTCTATCTTCACACAATCATTCTACTTCAAGAGGACTGGCAGGTCAAGCTAATTTTTCAGCAAAGTCATGGAAATTGCTCTAAAAAAACGCTAGCAGTAAAAAAATATGTTTTGAAAGATGGATATAGCTCTTTATAAAGAATGCGCTGGTATGGGCTCTTAACATGGGCCCCATGGTGCAGTTTAGCAGATTTATTGGTTACAAATATGTTTAGCTTTCGCCTGGTGTTATGATTATCCTAGCAGTGGGTTCCTTAAACCTTAAATATCCTACATCGCATTTAGCCTATTACTTATATCTCACCCATGTCTGTAATTCACACATGCTACTTGTCTTCATTGCAAATGATCTATTAACGTGTATGTCGATAGATGATCTACAAGGGCTAACATATTGCAGACTCAGCAAATTCGCTTCAACAGTGTACAAATGTACCTAAACCGAATATACAAGTTTTCTATTGTGGTCTAAATTTAGGGACATATTTAGCATTATTTTACAAAGTGCAACACTGCAAGATAACTTGCTGCCCTGGGCTGTGCCAAATGGAGAGGGCAGGAGTGTGATATATCTATCAAGATATGGTGCATTCCTGTTCTCTCTCTGCAACAGCATAATTCCATAATGCTTTGAAAAATGAAAAAAAGAGGAGAAATAAAAGATATTCCTCCTCATTGCGCCTCTATTGAAAGGTGTAGGGTTTTGATGCATTCCCAGGTTTACTTGTCTTGGTAAATTTGTCAAGTTGTCAAAATACATACATAGGAACCCTCTCTCTTTGCACTCATGTAAAGCCTTCCTAGCTCAGAGTAATGCAGGGCACCAACTTGTGCTGCCTTGCTTACTCTAGATTTACGAAGCAACACAGGATCATGCAAGGTGCCTTATTTGCCTTGGTAAATCTGACTGTGTTGCCCTTGCATCATCGTGCGTGACAGAAGAGCAACACAATCCAATGATAACTCTCTGCCTTAGTGGCAGCATTAATATTACAATTTGTTTTTGCTCAATGTGCAAATCTAAAAGAGATCTGTACATTCCCTCATAGTAAAACTCATAGACCTGCATAGGAGATGCTACCTTTATATACAAGGGTTTAGTGAGTCAAGGACTGGAAGAGGATCTGAAAAAGATGAGATGCTGTCCTTTTTTGGATGGTCAGTCCATTGAAGTCAGCTTTGTGAGCTGCACCATGTACAAAAGGGTGTTATTCAGTTATGTATAACTATTTTAAGACACTTTTGGCACCTACCCCTTTTATAAAAAAAAAGCATTTGGGGATGCGGGGCAGCACAGACCACTGACACCTGGGTTGTGTGAAAAAGGCCACTTTATTGAAACAGGTACGCATTGCAACATAACCTGGGCCTTTGCCTTCCAAAACTAAAACCTCATTATATTTCTTAAATTAACCCTCCCCATAACAACTTCAAACTTGAATAACATACTTGCATCAGAGCTGCTCAACTGAAAGTGGGACCGCTAAAATCTGTTCCCTTTTCCTACCTCAACTACCATTTGAACCTCATTTAACTTCCTACCTAACCTTTAACAACTTCCTATGTCTTCCAGGTGTGAACTTCCTACTCGTTCCCCTTCTGCCTGAACTGCCGCTGACACACAATAAACTGCTGTAAATCATGGGAACTCCTCATCCACAACTAGTGTGCCTGAATCAAATGACAACCGAACACGTAGCTTTCCTTGCACACCTGTACCAATGAAAAGACCCGAAACTGGAAAAAAGCAAACGCCCGCCCAAAAAAATGCTCCTTTGAGCCATAATAAAGGGACAGGAGGATGGTGACAAAAAGCTGTTAACTGGTTACCAGCCACCGTACCACCACAATAAAATGGTGGCTCACAACCAAATAGATCCCCTATATATGTTGGCCTATAAACGTAGCCCAAAAATAGCCCAGAAACCCCGGTGCAGTCCTCTGGACTGCACCAATTCCCCAAAAGACCCAGGGGGCAGACCTCCCTGTGACCAGCTACCTGACAAATACCCACTTTGGAAGAGGAGGCAGCACAGACCACTGACACCTGGGTTGTGTGAAAAAGACCGCTTTATTGAAACAGGTGCACATTACAACATAGTTAACAACAAGGAGCTTAGAGGGAACAATGGTCATAGGTCGCCCTCCACTCAATTATGTATTCACAAAACAAGACCTAGACCACAAAGGCATCCAACAATAAATCACTTGATGGTGTACCATCACATGCAAAGCTTTTGCAAATAACTCCTCTCTTTTAATTGATGAGGTAGGAGGTACATCCATGTTATGCCATGTTTAAAAACATATGCCCAATCCCTTGAGAACGTGAAAACAGTTGTGAGACAATAAATAACACACACCTAAGTGCCAAATTCAGGTAGATAGAAAAAAGTGTGTGTGAGCGAGATGGCGCCTCACGGGCGAACCACCAACGGGAACCTGGCAGGTACTCACCAGGATTGCCCTGATCTCATAATTGGCACCATCAAGCTCAAAAGAAAGATGGGTGTCCAAAAAACAAACAGAACAGTGTTTGTGAGGGAATGCAGTGTGTAGGAACCACGAACAACACAATCTGTGTCAAACAACAAACATATAAAAACCACAAGCAACACGGAACTTAGCTTTATTCTGTCACTTTCGTGTTGGTTGCGGGATGTTAAAAAAGTGAGAATGGCTAATACCTATCTAGCCATACTCCACTTGCCGACATGTTTCATTGCCAATTCCAATTTAGGCAATATCTTCAGGTCGTCACAAATTTTTAAGCCACTGCATTGGACATGCGTTGTCTTCACAACCTCAGTCGACCACCATGGCGCATACCAGTCGAGAGGTCCAAACCCCGATAGGTTTCTGGGTGACTCCAGATGTGAGTCACCTTTTCCTTTGGTAATTTTTACGGTAAGGAACTCAGAGCCGGCATTCACTCCAGGCGTGTGCCGACTTGCTGAACTTCCTGATCTGTGCCTCCCCTTTAAGCCTATCCAACCCCTGCTCCTCACCATCACTCCATGCCAGGGTATCTGGGTCCACTACCGAGTGTGGCTTGTACCCAGCCATCGCCAGCATCCCCGCTGCTCCACATTGTGCTCTCCAGTGACCCCCTCTGTTCCTGTCACTTACTAGGGTCCTGTTCAACCAGGATCACTGCCCCAATACATTTCCTGTTTCTCCCCCTTCCCAGAATAAGGGCCCTGCACCTGCTATACCTCCTCTGCTTCCCGTGAACCTGCAGCAATCCACTGGTTATATATTTCCCTAAAATCTACCTCAGGTCATGGAGTTCCACTTGCCTCTGAGCATGAAGCTCATTATTCCTGTTTCTAACATCTCCTCCCCCTCTTCCCCTCCCAGCAACTTGCCAACTTGCCCTCGTGCCTGAACACTCCCCTGTAGCCCCCACCCTCCCTTTACTAACCCTGAGCGTAGGACTACGCTACGCTCACGGAGCGTGCGTTGTTTGTGCAACTACGCGCTACACGAATTGCACGTAGCACAGTGCAAAAACGAGTAGCTTAGCAGTCATTTTTTGCTTGTTCGCGGTCCTCAACGTCAAGTTGGGGACCGCGAGCGAGTAAAATAACATCCCGGCTAGACTTTTTCCTCGTTCGCGATCAGCAACATCAAGTTGCTGATCGCGAGCGAGGAAAATAAACCTCCCGGCGAGATTCTCAACACAGGGAGGTCAGGTTTCTCATTGCGAGTGGTCTCATATGCTTGCGACCGCTCGCGATGAGAAACTACCACTCCGCGTTGAGAAAGCTGCTGCTCGAGTACAAATCTACTTAAGTGGCAGAAAACGACCGCTTGCACAGTGCAAGATGCGGTTTGAAATTATTGCACAGTGCGGACAAGCATCTGGCACTGTGCAGTCAGTGCTTACAGCATTTTTCCTACCGCACTTCGCAGTTTTGCGTAGCTACGCGTAGCTTGCGTAGTGCGAAGTGCACTTCGCTTAGCTATACGTAACGCTACTACGCAAACTACGCCCAGGGTTACCCGTTACCTCTATGTGAGGTTGCGCAACCATCGGCTGTGGCCCTGCCCCTTTTCTAATTCCAAGAGGACTCGCACTGCTCCTCTGCATTCCTCCCTTGAGAAGTCTCCTTCTCTCTATGGGAGGCCTAACTTCAGGTGCTCTTCCCGTGCTCTGGCCACATGTGTTGCCGAGACTACATTTGACTGCTTCATACCACCCCGGCTGGGCATGTCTTTCCCCCTGATCGAGGCCGCTCTCCTAACCCGAGAGCGGCCCTTCCCTCTCACCTGTTCGTACTCTGGAACCTGCGGCCTGTGCTCCGACGTGCAGGCCAATATTGCAGCAGCCACACCACAGGGGGCCTTATGGCATGGACCACCGGTCACGGACCGCTACCCGTCCTTCAGCATGTCAAGCAGTCCAGCCTCCGCCAGCAGGCGAATGGCCTGGGACACCTTCTTGTCACATGCCGCAGATAACTAGTAAGTCTATACCAATAGCTATCTAAGGAAGACTGTCTATGCCAGTCTTTGTGCCCACTAAGCACCCAGATTACCGCAAACCACAAAAAGCTGCTAACTGGTTACCAGCCACCGTGGTACCACAATAATTTGTTGGCTGGCAACCAAAATGGATCCCCTATATATGTTGGGCTGCGAACATAGCCAAAAAATAGCCCAAAAACCCCTGTGCAATCCTCTTGACTGCACCACTGATCCAAAAAACCCAGGGGGCAGACATCCCTGTGGTCGGCTGCCCCGAAATCCCCATTAAGAAACCATAGGGAGAAGAAACATCTTTAAGTATAAATCTTTGGTAACAAATGCTTGGATATGATTATCTGAAGCTTAAAAAACCCAGAGTTTAGATGCAATTATTTGAAACTTAAATAACCAAGAGCTATTCAATGCCCTTTCATTTTCACCTAATTTATTAGAAATATCCTGTAAAGGGTACCTTAAAACATCTTAACTTAGACAGGCCATGTCAAGGAATGCCTTCACCCAATGGAAGGGATGTGCACGGGAGAGGCCAGTTAACCTGAATTAGAGATCATATCAGTGCAGAATCCCTGCACCTAAGAGAATCCATGCAACTATAAGATATATTACTGGTATTACTGGTACACTGGAGATGTGGGATTCAGGGCATTGATTAATACCACCCCGGAACACAGCATTGCAGTGAATGAATACTTATGCACATGAACTAAGCAGTGGTTGAAAGATGATGGTTGGAACAGTGCGAGGAAATACAGATAATGGCTACTAGGATGATGGACTCTGCAGGTGTCATACAAACATGACTTTATAAGTGTTAGAACCTACACTGAGAAACGGGGCTGCTAGGCCTGTGGTCCTCAGGCGGTTTCTTGTAAATTTGCTACCTCATAAAGAATTAGAACATGTTTGAGTTTCCTGTTTAGGTTTATCATATGGATGTCATATTGCAGTCATAGTCCAGTCGTAAACAATGGGAAATAATGTTTCTCCAAATTTTTGGTCTGGTGGGCCACATAGTACAGTATTATATTCACTATAGTTGATTATTGGCTTATTTGTTATAACTTATTTGCTTAATAAATCCTATATTTGCACTGTCAATAAACAATACGTACAGGGATATTGTTGGACTTGGCCCTTATGGCAGGTTCACCCCTAATCTTTTTGCTTTTGATCTGTGATATGCATGGATGATTTTCTGGTCTGTGCGCACTTTTTCTCTGTGTCCCAGAGTAAAGTGCGTGCATGTAGTTAGGCCGGCCTGCTCTCCCATAGGGATGCATGGGGAATGTCTGTGTCCCTAGTAGTTCCTGATTTGTGGGGAGTGCATGCTCGAATTTGGTATGTGCGAGTTCGTGGGAATGAATGCTTCGCAATGGTGTATGTGGTATGTGTGTGTCATGTGTATAAATGCCATTTCTAGGACTTGGCATATTACTGTAAAATATGCCTGCAGTGTGATTGGCGGAGCTGGCTGGTGAGCCTGGCTCCAGGAAGGCTGGATGGGTCTGCCCGGTGGTGAGTGTGAGATTAGCATGCTTGATGGCTTCGGAGGAGTGCACCTGGTCCCTGATGGGCCTGGACTTTCCCCAGACAATGCTGGCTCCACCCTCTGTAGTGCGATTGATGACCCTAGCCCTGCCAGTGAATAGAGAGGGTGGTTGAGGTAAACAGAGTACTTCAAAACCAGCTGCGACTGGTTTTCCCCCACCCTGCACCCTGAGACAAAGCGATTTTGCTGTATAAGAAGAGCCTGTGTCCCCATACAATTGGTTCTTTTGGTTTTCTTCCAGGATCCTTGCCAGAGGGGGCTGTTGCTGCTGCTGGGGCCAAGAGGACCGCCACTTGGCTGTCTCCCTGCCTGGAGACCCAGTGTGCTGGCTCTGGCCCTGCCTTGCCCCTCTGCCTGCCTCCAGACCCTGCTGGAGCTTTGCTGCGCCTGGAGGTGCTCTGACTTTTAAATTATAGCGCTAGGTGCGCTTTATTTTCCTTGAAGCGCCGAGCACACTTCCCTTGGTGCTTGAGAGCGCTGTGCCTTGTCCCCGAGCGCTGGGGAGCGCTCGTTGTCCAGCCGGTGCCCACCCGGCATCTGCCCGTTTTATTTTGCCGATTTGCGGCACATCGCGAGTGCCTACCTCGCTTCATATTTTATTCTGAAGGCCGGTGCCCACCCGGCATTGCCCCATCCTAGGATACTTTATTTTCTATGAGGGAGCCCGCCTGCCTGCCTAAAACGGGCCGCCGTGCTGCCCGCGATGACCCGGAAGTGCTGGGACCGGCAACCAATCGCTGCGCGGCCCGGGAGAGGCGAACCCGGAAGTCCCGCCCCCGGAGCCGAGCAGCGAGGAGAAGGGCTGCCGGCTGTGCCCCCGAGGTGCCTGGCGAGAGAGAGGAGCCCCCGCTGCAGAGACCCGGTGAGTGCCTGCAAGAAGGGAGGGGTGCCGGGACACATTGTCGGTGTCTGCCCCCTCTCCCCCCGGTAGCGCGATCTCGCGCCCATTGATGGAGTGAAGCCACGAGGGCTTCAAAGCGGCATACCTTTGTTCTCTGAGCGGCCCCGGTTGGCAGCGGGCCGCTCCAACGTGGGCAGCATTTATTTTTAGAGCCACGAGGCTCTGAGGGGCCATTCTGTTCTTGGAGCCCGAGAGGCTCCACCCGCCCACATTGGTTCTTTTCGAGCCCCGAGAGGCTCCAGAGCCCCAGTTGTTGCCTAGCCACGAGACTCCATTGCCCACATCGAGTTAGAGCCCTGAGAGAGGCTCTGGGGGCATATTCATCCTGAGAGCGCTGAAGCTCTAATTGCACATTTGCTTTGCGAGCCCTGAGAGGCTCTAGGGGGACACAGGCAGCTAGTTGGTTGTAGCCCCGAGGCTCCCACGCTGTGTCTCCCCACCTTGTCCTTGAGCCCTCCTGGCTCCAACGTTGCCCTAACTTTTCCTGCATCAGTTGCCCAGCACTTTGTGGGCAACTGCTACGTTTAGGTTTGTGAGCTGTGCTGCCTGCGTAGCTTCCCTGACACTGAGACTCAGGGCATTCCGCCCCTTTCAAGGCCAGTTGGCCTGAGGGACATTGTGAGTGTTGTGCTATGTGCACCCCGCGCATTGTAATTTCTTGCTATGTGATTCTTGCGCAAAATGTTCTAATCTGCACCTCTTTGTTTAATACCTCATGTGCAATTGTTGATGTCCCATTTTATGTTTATCCACTTTGCTAAAAGTGACCTGCATAGAGGATTGTTGATGTCCCATTTTATGTTTATCCACTTTGCTAAAAGTGACCTGCATAGAGGATTGTTGATGTCCCATTTTATGTCTAGGTTTCCTTCCCTTTGCTAAGAGTGAATTGCTTAGGTGTTGGTATTCCTTCCTTAGGTCCTGATGAGAAGGTCCTAGTTCCCTGCGTGATTTCCTACAGTGTTTTAGGGTTGCGTAGGAGGTCTTTACTCTGTTCCAGTGATTACTGGATGTGTGTTGCATTTACAATTTTGGTGCTAATCATTCAATGTTTATGTCCTAAGTGTGTACCTACCAGTATTATTTTTCAACAAGTGCCTACCCCTGACAGTGGTCCATGTGGCTCTGTCCTGTACATAATTCCCCTTGTAAATTCTGCCCGTGCCCCTGGCACATTGTAAAGTTTGCTTGTGTTATCTAATGTGTTTTGTTTATTATAATACAAAGGCTATTTTTTTTATATATAACCTTGTGTGGAGTTTTCCTTTGTGGTGGGCCTTGGGTGTTGTTGCTGGGGTGCGTGCGCAAATACTTAACTCATACCGCCTCCAAGTTTAGCCTAGACTGCTCGCGCCACGTTACCTAGAGGGTGAGCGGGGGTTACCTTGGTGTGTGACTCCCTTGCCCTGACCTTTAGAAATGGCGATCCCTGACTGACCTCGACGCGAGTCTTGGCCAGCCAGGGTCCCGTTTCTAACAGATATAATTTACAATTCATCATTTTCCAATTTATACCTGTTGTAAATGTTTTTTTCTTAATCTCATCTGTCACTGAAATCATAACAAGAATATCACACAGGGCATAAACACTAACAACTGCATTCTCTCATAAAATTATGAAAATATCTGACTGTTCAACGTAACCGGCACAATTCACACAGG
Source organism: Lissotriton vulgaris (assembly GCF_964263255.1). Taxonomy (NCBI): domain Eukaryota; kingdom Metazoa; phylum Chordata; class Amphibia; order Caudata; family Salamandridae; genus Lissotriton; species Lissotriton vulgaris. The sequence goes on from NC_141689.1 coordinate 1,980,427,069, forward strand.
AAAGTCAAAAAGTCGGAGCAGAGTCCTGCGACTTTGCCTGAACGTTTATACTCTTTTGTCACTCGCAATATAAGTGCAATGCTGCATCTAAAAATCCAAGTTGGGTGCAGATTTTTAGACCTCTTATCGAACTGTCATGTAACATTTTGAAAACTGCCTTTGCAGAGGTGCTGAATTGTACATCTTGTACAATTCATCACAGTGGGAAGGCTAACTGCAGGTGCAAAAGAACAAGTTTCTCTCTGTTTCTTTTTTCCGTAGCATAACATTTTTTTTATATAGGGAAAGCCCTTCCTCTACAATTCTAGCAAATCTGGGGGTGATCCGGAAGCATCAAATGTTTTTTTTTAACTTTGTCAAAGAGTTATACTGACCATTTTTCTAACTGCATAATGCACTTTTTTCAATGTTTAGAGAGGAAGTACGGTTTTCTGGCAGCTGGATGGGAAGTGGAAATATTCAGCATCTTGGAAAGTGGTTAGCCTACTATATGTGTAGGAGGTAGTATGTAAGCACGCTTGCTGTGCAGGTCATGTGCTGCGCACCAAAGGCAAGCCCATATGTGCCCGTCTGCACCTGGACTGGACTGGGGGGGAAGCCACTATGTCGAATGCTGTATGTATTCTGCTGAGCAACTTCTACTGTGGAGACTGGTAAAGCTAGAACTCTCTAATTATATTTTTAAGTGTTCTGCATACAAACAAGATTCTAAATTGTAAGTAACAGATGATAGACAATGGCCCGCTGAAACTCCCTATTGAAGTGTATAGTAACAGCTTGAAGGTCTGTTATTTTAATGCTAGATCCCTGGTTAAACATATAATGGAAATCTTTAATTTACAATATTTAGATCAACCAGATATATACAGTTTAACTGAAACATGGCTGACAGAGTGCTCCACTCCTTCAATACTAGCCGACTGAACAATAAAATGTGTGGGGGAGCCGGGTTATTGCAAAGCAGCCCCTTGCAGAAACAAAAGTACACATAGAACCTATTTTGGAAACTAATCTCCTGTTATTGAAACTAAGCAGGACTTCGACTTTTTTGTTCGTTTATGATTCCCTCCAACTATGGTCCTCATTACGAAATCAGTCGGATATATGTCTGCCCTACACCATTGCCAGAAAGGAACTGGCTGACCTTGGGTTGATTAGGATGGCGATCCACCCGCTGTCACAACCCAAATTACCCCCACCATATTATGATGGCAAGGGAATAGCGGCAGACGCAAAGTGCATCTGTGCTGTTCCGTCAGTTGACAATCATTCAGACGGCCGGCCGATCGGATTTGGGCAACAATATGATGGTGGTGCCTAGCAGGCACCGCCATTCATATTATGATGTGGGGAAATCAAGGCCTTTCCATGGAAAGGCAGGTGGGGATTCACTTTGGGGGCCCGTTGCAGGCCCCTGGGGGAGTGGGGGGCTGCACGTGGGGGGTACCTAGGGCACCCCCCTGGCAATGCACAACATGTTATTTCACAATTGCGGCGGGTGCTACAGACAGCAGCACCTGCTGCAATGTTGAGAATGCCTGATGCGACTGCCGCGGTGGCAGTCCCTTCATGATTTGGGTGGCGGGACATCCACATGGCTGCCGGGCGGTCCCGTTTCCGCTAGGTTGGCTTAGATTGGCTTAAGTTCACCTGCCATCCTAATCACCCCCATAGTGTGGTCGGAAACCTCCATAATTCAATGGGAGCTTGGTGGCAGGCTGAAAACGCCCTCAGTACAAGCTCCCAATTAAAAAATGGAAGTTTATAAACATCCATGCACTGTGTGGCAGGCCCCTCACTCTGGCTGCCTCACGGTGCAGGGATGTTGAAGGGAACACAGGCCCATATGCAGAAGGCCAGGGGGTAAGGGAGCCCTGCTAGGGGCCCCCAAAGTCAGTTTGCGACAGCCAATCCATGTCGGAAAGACCAACATGGACTGGCTGTTGGAAACCAACAACATAATCCCAATGGCAGAATTGCCGTCCTTAAGGGAATATGGTGTCTTTCCAATTGACTGACGGCACCTTGATCCCATCAGAACCGCGTTGGATTCCCCCACCGGTTTAAACTCTGACCGCCATCATCCCAAAGTGGTGGTCGGGCTTTAAACCTACCATGTCGGAAGGAAAGTCTCCAAAAAGCAGTCGGAGGCTTTCCATCTCACATCGTAATAAGGGCCTATATGTCCGATTTTCCTAGTGTCTTTTATTAAACTATTTCTTTCCTATTGATTAATCACAATAGCTACTGATAGTAGGACATTTTACCTATTTGGTTGATGGGTCAGACACCAGAGCTAAATGACAACAGTTTGAAATGATAAATTCTCTTAATTTAACACAACATATCCAAGAACCTACACATGATAAAAACCACATGATCGATCTTTTCTGCACCCTGCATTAGTGGTGGCAATATTAGTGGGGATCTATGTGCATGGTAAGACCATTACCTTATTACGATGTCACTAATTCTCCCATGGAGGATAGGCAGTCAGCCAATAGATTGCAGACCTTTTTAGAGATGGGATAAGACTGATAAAGAGCTAACATGTGATCTATTAGGGACCACTAAGCCAATACTGAGTTAGAATCCAGTTAAGGCGGTCAAGACGTTTATTGACTGGATCGATAAAACCTGCCATGAACTTGCCCCTTTGACAACTAGCCGGTTTACAATTAAAGATACATCATCTATAAAACAAAGCAGACGTTTGGAACGCCAGTGGCGGAAATGCAACAAAGATGCGGGCATATTATAATATATAAAGAAAGTATGCTAAATCATAAATAAATAAAAATGATATACAATTTTAAGACTCCATACTTATAAGGCAATTAGTCTTCAAAGAGTAATATTTAACATAATGCAGCACATGAACAGCACAGATAGGATTCACCAGCTCTTTATTCACTCACAGAAGAAATGTGATAAGTTAAATATTTCTTTCTAGATAAATCAGACTAGTTAAGGATTCCATCAATAGTAACCATAACATGCATTGCAAATGGCTTGACATAGAGGGAAATTTGGTTAAGCTAGCATCCATCACACTATTATATCAGGAAAGTTTACTACACCTAATAAAGTAAACTCTGGATTCCCTATGTGATTCCACCCCCACTAGGATGGTGCAGCGGATAACTTCTGTCACAAAAGAACCTTTAACCTAGTACCATACATATTTTAAAAAGCTGTTGTATTGCTTAAAACATCTGGAGAAACCATAGAGATTGTACAAAAGTATTATTTTATCAGCTCATTGCTGCAGTACTGGGCAAAGCTTTGAAAGTCACACAGGATGTCAATATTCATTTGCTTAATGCCATTGTTTTGGACCCTCACCAAGCAGTATTTCGTACAAAGCACAATACAGAGTTAGTGATACTGTCAGTCCTTGATGATTAAAGGAAGGGCCTAGACGAAAGCCATATTCCAGCCCTGGTCCTATTTGATCCGTCTGTCACCATCAATACGAAGGATCATCCAATTTTATTTACCCGGCTGCAGACCATGAGCTTCTGTGGAAACATGAAATTACTTTATTTAAGAGTCACTAATGATAATACCCAGCAGGTATCCTAAACTAAGTTTGGGAAATTTGACCACCATTTACAAGTGATAGCGATAATTACAAAATAGCTGCAGTTCATGAGCTCATTTGAGGGTTAAGCAGCAGCAAGCAGATCAGAATTGCCTGTGTAGTGTGGTTTTTAAATTAAAAGTAAGGCTGCATAGGTTTTCAGAAATAACACCTCTTATTTGCCTCTGATGTTGAGTTTGGGGCACATTGACACAGTGAGGCCCCATAAAAAACAACCAGCACACAGGCCCATGCATGCACTGCGCAACAGGAACGAGGACTGGCACAGTAGTCAGATAGTGTTGGGGATGTATGCCAGTCCTCCAGATTACAGCTGTCATTTGGAATTTCCTTCCAGCTGCATGACATTGCCGGCCTGTCATCTGCATATGTAGGTTGTTGAGATGACAAGAAAAAAGGTCTTCTGCATGGTAAGAGATGTGTACCCCTCGCCTGAGTGCCCAGCTATCTGGATGTCTAATGCTGATTTTTTTTGTTATTGGCGAACACTGATCATGTGTGTGCACTATGACATAGGCATGTCTCCCAGATTGTGGTCTTGTTGGACTGGGAGGGGTGCCCAAAGCATTATCCATATAGTGGTGGAAAGCTACCACCTTTACCAGCGCATAAGCAGCACAAGCGCAGTGGTGGCCGCATACTGTGTAGTGAACAGTAAAGGACCTTTTTCCCCTGTCTCACTGAAGTGAGGCCTACAGGCTCACTCCCCTTTCTAAAAGTTCAGCTTCTGTGTGCCTAATTCACGCATAGCTTACATCACATAGATGTGGAAAGGCATGTATAATGAAAATTTGTGCTGACTGCATGTGTGCTCGTAAGAAGTACACTACACAAGGGATGTACAGTACATGCATAGTAAATTTGTTAATGCTGGCAGTGTGTGTGTTTAAAATACACTGGTACAATACAGAAAGACTACAGTACTGAAGAGTGTGTGCAGACTGAATGCATTTGCTGCATGTAGTTATGTTTGTGGTGGCGTAATACATGAGGCTAACAGTGCTGTGCAATAAGTGTGCTTTGCATGTACACTGAGTGTATGTACACTGGTACATTACATGGAGGACCTTGGGTTCCACTTTGGGAAGGACAGCCATGCCTGGTGGAAACATGAGAAGTAGTGGAATCTCACCAGACAAATTTGTGTGTTTCAGCATTCCTTTGTGCTGGAAAGGACATGCACAGGAGGATGGGAGAGCCAGCCTCTCTCTGTGTATTTAAACGGGCTCTTTTATTCAATGACAGATCACACAGAAGGTGCCTGGATACATCCCAGGAAGAGAAAGATGAGGCTGATAAGGGAATCTTAAAGAGTAGGACTATGAGCCCAGGATTAACCTTTTGGTGCACATATTACTGTGGTTGTCATACAGGTGTGAACTCAGGTCAGTCCCATGAATCGTGTTGTGGGTTAATCAGCTTTGAAGTCCTAGCTGTCGAGACAGACATCCTTCAGGAGTAGTAAGAAAGGGGAAAGATGTCAATTTCAAAGAAGCAGAAACCCAACATAATACCTCAAAGACTCAGACACTAAATTACATTTTGTGTCTGGAAAAGGACTATAAGTAGGGTAGTTTGAGACCCCAAAATGGGTAATCTGCCAAACAACTAGACGGGCTGTGTGAGAAGGGGAAGCTCTGCAAGACTTCTGCCTGTGACCAGGACTGGGGGTCCAGGCCTGTTACCCTCCCTGCTGGGTGAGGGGACATCACCGATAGAAATCCAGACCACCACCTTCCTGCTCCTCAAGACCAGTTTGTCCTGTGAGAAAGAGGAGAGCCCTGGAAGGAGCAAGGTCCAGGAGGGGAGCCCCATCATAAGGACTCCCAGTGTGTGGTGTGAGGAATCTGCTCTTATACTGATCGGGCGGTTGTATGATGTTACAACGTGTGTTATTACAACGCGTGCTGTTACATCGCATTTGTTACATCGACTGCGATGTTACCACGCTACGCCTTTAGAACGCAAGTCTTTACATCGACTTGCGCTAGGTGGCGTGCTAACATTAGAAAAGTGTAATTTACTATTCCAACTCCAGTACACTTATCAGTAGGGAAGGTGTTGGGATAGTAAACAACACTATTTTTAATGTTAGCACGCCATCTAGCGCAAGTCGATGTAAAGACTTGTGCTGTAATGGCATAGCGTGGTTACATCCCGGTCGTTGTAATGACCGCGATGTAACAGCATTGATGTGTACTGACCGCGTTCTTAAGGATGTTTCAGTGATCCCTGTGTGCCAGGAGGGGCTACTGTGGGCTGAGCCAAAGAGCAAGCGTTGTGTGGAGGGTGAAAGGCCTGCACAACCTTGTGGTAGGTGCCCTGGTGTGCCAGCGAGGGGGCCACTGTGAACATCAATGCCAGGTCAGTGTGACTAGACTTGTGAGTACCATGGCGGTGACCCCATATGACAGATAAGGCGACCAGAGATTCTGAGGCCAAGGGCTCAGGCCGGTGCCCGCAACAGACACACTGCTGCTTGACCAAACGAGTCCGGCCCTCATACTGCAAACTGAACGGTAGGAAGACAAAGGATCAAAGGACATCTCTGGAGCCCTACTGGAGCAAGAAAAACAACCTCCCTCCCGTGAAGGGAGGTATGGCTTACGGTGAGATCACCAGAGCGGGAACAACCCTGATCGTTGGAACCAGCTGGTAGTGTGGCTTGGAGGAGAGAGCCTGCGCCTGACGGTTGTTGCAGATTGTTACGACATGCAGCCTGACTTTGCCGATCCAGAGCAATACTTTGCTGCGCCACTGAGTAGTCTCATATTACCAGAGCGGATAAGCCATGAAACGGGCCTTTGGGGCCCTGGGGGCATACTGCAACCATTCTGCTACCCCATAGAGTCTTGTGACTGGACATCCGAAAGCAGTCAGAGGGGAGAACTCATTCGGCAGAAAGTAGTCTGACAACTACTACAGCCCTAACCTCAAGAGGGATTGTGTTATTGCTTTTGAATGTTGTTTATCTTTGCATGTATAGCATTACAATTAAAAAACTTTTTTTTGTATAAGAACAAGAATTTGACTGGACATTGATTTATTGTTCGCGCTGCTTGCACATTAAGTTGTGGGTCGTGCTCACTGATCTGTATCTACGCTTCCCCCGAAGGATCCTTGAGAGCTCGTCCGAAGCTACCTAACTCAGAGTCAGATGTAAAAGGGGTGCTTGGCCCAGTTGAGCAGGATCCACAAAAGGTCAGTCCTTAGGACATTAGGAGCCTTATCCCCCATAGTTGGGAACAGTAGCTCCTGCTTTACCTGTGGCCCACTGACATATAAAAAAAAATTGATACTTGTATAGCGCACTACTCACCCGCAAGGGTCTCAAGGCGCTTGTACGAATACCGCTGTGGAACCCATCCTGGCTTTCCCTGTGAGGCGTCCACACCTGGGCACCCCCAAGGTGGAGGCCAGGCATTCTTAGCATTGTGGGGGCCGTTGTGGAGATTAGGCAAGCTATTGCCCAGAGTTGCAGAGTGGGACTCCACGATTGGAATAGGAACCGAGGCGAGAATTATCAAGTCCGTGGAATATTTGAGCCCAATACCCACCGAGGCGGGGAATTGAACCCTGGTCCCAGGCTAGACCTCTCCATCAGGGTCTGCCGCTCTAATCATTGAGCCACACTCAACTCTTTGGGCAGGTGTAGGACGGAGCATGAACATGCATGCAGCGTGGAACAGATGAAAGTAGCAGCAGCAACTATCTCTAAGAACTACAGCGGTCAAAGAGCAGTTTGTTGCTTGTGTTCTGCAGTCCAGTTAACTGACTGTCATGTCTGCTGTGAGATGCTGAGTGTCGCAGCGCTCTTCGTAATGAACACACCGAGGCAGAGGTAACTGGCTACGTGCTTCTTTATTCCCTGCCAGTATCACACTGACTTACAGACTACCTTTTCCTGTTAACCTCATTTCCTGTTCCTGTTTCCTGTCCGCCTGTCCTGTCCGACAACAGGGTCAGGCGGGACGACATGACATCTCCCCTGTTTTGCAAAGTCTCATTTCCTCTACATTTCCTCCACGAGGCGTTGAGGTTTTCTGATCAGACGTTGTGGGCGTTTCTCTCGCCTGGGTGCATAACTGTGATGGCTTATGGGTTCCGTCATTCATGGGGGGCTGTGATTTTGGTCGCTATAGTGGTTCTAGTCACTGTCATCGCTTTGGTTAGACAAATTGCTTGAGAGTTGGCTGGATGAGGTCTTGTGTCGATCACGCCTGGTACACCTTTTGACGTGTGATATATTTCTTGTTATCTGTTTGTGATCCGCTTTGGCTGTGATCATAGTTCCTTTCCTCTGGATGCCCTGTAGGGGGGGATCGAGGTATCGACTGTCTGCCTTGGCTCGTCGATCACTCCTTACTATTACCCAGTCTCCTTCTTGGATGTTGGAGTCTCTGGCATGTCTACGCCGGTCGGCATATGTCTTCATCTTGCTCTTCTTTGCCTGATCAATTTCAACTAGTGTGTTGTGATCAACGGTGATCTGTCGTTGTTGGGGGCCCGCGTTTAACATGGGTATTCTGGTTCGAGGTGTTCTTCCTAGCATCACCGTAGCTGGGCACTGATTAGTGGTGGTGTGTGGCGTGTTCCGATATGCTCTTAGTACCTCATTTAGTGTCTGTTGGATGTCCCGGTGGGTTGATTCAGCTTGCTGAATTGCCTTTTTAAGTGTTCCCATGAATCGCTCTACCATGCCATTTGCCTGCGGCCATAGTGGGGTGATTTTTTGGTGTTTGAAGTTTAGATGGGTTGCGAAATTTGTGAATTCGTGCCCGTTGAAGGGGGGCCCAATGTCTGTCTTTACTCGCAGTGGGATGCCCCAGGCTGCGAATATCTCATCAAGCACAGGAATCACTGTGGTTGCCCGGGTAGATGATATTAGGTGTGCAAATGGAAATCGAGAATATTCGTCCATGGCTACAATGATGTATTGCCCTGATTGTAGTGGTCCGAAGAAGTCGACTGCAATTTGTTGCCATACTCCTTCTGGCAGTTCCGACATTTGCAGTGGTGCCGGTGGCTCTTCTCGGCTGACTATTTGACACGTCATGCAGTCTTTCAGGGTTGTCTCTACCATGTTGTCAAGGGTGGGGAACCAAACACGTTCTCTCAAGGCTTTCTTGGTCGCATTGATGCCTCTGTGGCCTTCATGTGCCAGATTGACGACTCCTTGGCGTAGTTTGTGTGGAATTACTATCCTCCCCCTCTCAAGAGGAGACCATTGTCACTAATGGAAAGTTCATCACGTACACGTTGAAATGCAGCGAGGTCTTGTCGCAGTTGAGCAGAGTCTTGAGGAGACTGTTTCACGTCCCACCATGAGTTAGTGCGAATGCGAGTCATTATGGCTTGCACAAGGGGGTCGAGTGCAGATGCCTCCTGTATGGCTTCAACTGGAACTGTGGGAGGACATGCTGTGTCGACGACAAAATGAAGGTATTCATCCGCTACAGAGAGTGCAGCTTGCCTACCAGGTAGTGGGTGGCGCGACATGAAGTCAGATGGGTTTTCAGCTTTCCCTGGTTTGTGGACAATGGTAAATATGTAGTCTTGCAAGCGGAGGCCCCATCGTTCGATGCATGGTGGCATTTTCGCATTGGGGTTTCCGAAAATTGTGATGAGCGCCTGATGATCTGTGATGATCGTGAAATGCTTGCCATAGACAAACAGGTGGAAATGCTCGCACGCCCATAAGACAGCTAGACTTTCTTTCTCCGGTTGGGAGTACGCCCTTTCAGTATCTGTGAGGCTGCGGCTTACGTATGCGATGATGTGTCGCTGATCAGAGTCTTCACGGTACTGGGCTAGAATGGCACCCAGACCCACCGGGCTGGCGTCTACTGTGATTTTTGTTTTCTTCTTTGTATCAAAGTACGCCAGGTTGATGGCAGACCCGACAGCTTGTTTGATTACAGTGAAGGCTTGATGGCATGCTTCAGTCCATTCAAATGGCTGACCTTGACGAGTGAGCTCTCGTAGTGGATAGCTGATTGTGGCATAATCTCGAATGTAGCGTGCGCAATAGCTTGCCATTCCAAGGAAGGATCGAAGGTCACTCACGTCTCTGGGTTTTGGAGTGTCAGCAAGAGCCGCTACCTTTTCAGGGTCCGGTCTCATTCCTTCTTTGGAAAATATGTGGCCATAGAATTTTAAAGTGTCTCTGTGGAATTCGCATTTGCTGGCGTTGAGTGTTAGGTTTGCAGTCAATAATGCGTGGCAGACCCTATCCAGCGCGGTGTCGTGCTCAGTTTGGTCCTTTCCAAATACCAGTAGGTCGTCACTGTAGTTAAAGGCATTTGGGATGCCTTGTATGACCCGTCTAATGGCTTCTTGAAAAATCTCGGCGGCCGAGGAAATGCCAAAGTTTAGGCGTTTGTATCGGAACAGGCCCTGGTGAGTGGTGAAGGTCGTGATATATCTAGATTTGTCGTGTAACTCCAACTGGTGGTAGCCTTTGTTTAGGTCGAGTTTGGAGAAAACTGTGGCGCCATTTAGTTTTGTGATCATGTCGCTGATGTGGGGCCCAGGATGACGTTCCCGCTCGATGGCGGTGTTGGGCGCGCGCATATCGACACACAGTCTGACCTTGTTGTCCTGCCCCTTTTTGGGGACCACCACGACTGGCGATACCCATGGAGTGGGTCCTGTCGTGCGTTCTATGATGTCTGTTTGAAGTAGGTCTTGGAGCTCGTCATCAACGGCTTGTTGTAGGTGGAACGGCACCTTCCTATGGTGGTGAGCAATAGGTGTCACGTTTTCGTTGATGTGTAGTTTTACCTTGAAGTGAATTAACTTCCCGAGACCCTTGAATAGGTTTGGGAATTTTGCTACGATGTCGGGAGCATCTTCAGTCATGTATAGAAGTTCTACGAGTTTGAGTCTTTCTGCTGTGGGTAAAGTAAGCAGACAGTCTGCCACATCTGGCCCTTCTACTACGTGAATGAAAGCATCAACTTTCCGATCCTTGAATGTGAGAGTGGTGTGAAACCGACCCAGGCAAGGTAACATCCATGTGAATATGCGAACAGCTGCTGGTTCTAGTTTAGGTTTCTGCTTCATGTTGTGATATTCTAGTGCGCAAATGTAGTTTAAGGAAGCTCCAGAATCTAGGACAAATTTTGCTGGGTGATCACCTATCAGGATATCAAGCTTTGGATATCGCTTCAATCGGTCTGGGTCTGATACCATACGGATGTATTCATCACTGTCTTGTGATGTTGGGGTGTGCGATGATGACTCGCTGGAGGTGTCTCTACGTGACTGGTATGATTCAGTCATTTGGCGCCTGGTGCTACTTCCGGAGCGGCCTCTAGATTGATGGGAGTATGTTGACTGGACACTGGAATTGGACGAGCTGGATGACCGACCTCCTCTCTCTTTTATTGCTCGTGCATGATGTCGTGTGTCATGTCTTTTGGCCGACGACCTGTGATTAGACTGCTTGGCTTGACATGCGATCTCAAAGTGGTTATCCCTTCCACAGCGCTGACATCTCTGACCTATCGCTGGACACTGTCCTGAGCGTGGGTAGTCTTGCCCGCATCTGTAGCAGGTGGGCGCAGACTTTGTGGATTTTGTGTGTCGCGAGCTCTGTTTAGATGATGTCTTTCGGGTGGTGTGGGACTTGTGAGATTTTGACGTATGCCTGGTCATCTTGGAGGATCTGTGCGCCTGGACTCGCAGAGCCTGGTCTTTCCGGTCTGATGATTTTTGTGTTCCCATCCGTTTGGCGTAGTCATCTGCTTGATCGTTGATTCTCGTTAGTTCTTCAATTTCTTCTAACGTGTACGGCTTTTTTAGGAGTCTCCTACGGAGAGTTTCAGATTGGCATCCGTCAATAATGCGGAGTCTCAGAGCATCTTCTGTTTTAAAATTGTCAAAATCGCAGTATCGCGCTAGTCTTTTTATGCGCATGATAAAGTCGCTCATTCATTCGTCTTTTTCTTGCGTTGCTAGATTAAACGTATGGCGCTCGTAGTCTACGTTATGTTTGTGGAGGAAGCGCCTGTCAAGAGCAACTTTTACCTCTTTATAGCTGGCAGTTGCTGCATTGGGTAGTTCTTTGATGATTTGTGCAATGTCCGGGCCTATCAGGTTTCTCAGAGCCACTAATTTTTGCTTGGGGTCTTGCACCAGGGATCCTACCATGTAATCTTTAAAGTCTTCACTCCACGTTTTCCACGTAGGGCCCATACTATTGCCTGGCGTCAGTGGCAGTGGTTGTGGTTGGCGCATGAACGATGCTCCAATGGGGTTGGTGGCCATCGTGGGCGTGTTGACTGGAGTGACTGGGCCTCCTGTATTTGCTGGTCCTGCTACGTCGTTCACCCCTGATGAGCTGTCAGGGCTCGTATTAGACATTGGTAGCTGACTGGCTCTGCATAGCTGAATTGTAGATGGTTCAGGTTTCGTTTCTATAGTTGTTGGTTTTAACAAATGTTTCCTTTATGTTGTGTGGGGGTTTCTCTTTGCTCTGGGGTCCTTCTTTACCCTGGGCGTGTGTTTTCCGCCCTGTTCCTCAGCCAGTTTCCTGATTTTTGGATGGCGCCTGACCCTAAGATGGCCACCGTCGAAGGTTTGTGATTTGATTTCATTCGCTGGCGCCTGACCCCAACATGGCCGCCGCGCGAGACATGATGTCTCTTAACTCCTCTCGTGTTGGCTGGAGGTTATACATACATGGGCGCGCAGAGCAGTCAGCAGGGTTTGAACTCACCCTTGTACTTCTTTTGCCCTCGCGTTCAGCCTCTTCGCCTCTCTCTCTTGGTGTCTGGGGGGCAGGCACTGCTTTCCGGCACTGCGGCGCTGTGTGGAGCCGATTGCTCGCCTCTGAGGCTGACTGGTGGCAGCGCTCGGGTACACGCGCTCGTTGTACTGCAGACAGCGTCTCTCTCGGCAGGGGTATCCGGATGCACACAGAGCAGCGCTCTGACTCTCCGGCAGGCAGCTTGAGGCACACGTGGTGACAGCGCTCGGCACACACGCTCGTCTCACACGGGGTAGCGTCTCTCTCAGCAGGCGGTGTCTGGGCACCCGCAGAGTAGCGCTCTGGCATACGCTCTCTGGCTTTCCGGCAGATGGCTGGAGGCACCTTGACTTTCGCGCTCTTTTCCGCGCGGTCAGGATCGGTGTGCAGGGCTCGGTGGTCGGCCACACAGGATGGCTGAGCGATAGTGCTGCGTGTGGGGTTTTTATGAACATCCCACCCTCGTCGCCATTGTTGCAGCGCTCTTCATAATGAACACACCGAGGCAGAGGTAACTGGTTACGTGCTTCTTTATTCCCTGCCAGTATCACACTGACTTACAGACTACCTTTTCCTGTTAACCTCATTTCCTGTTCCTGTTTCCTGTCCGCCTGTCCTGTCCGACAACAGGGTCAGGCGGGACGACATGACACTGAGCAAAACAAGACAGGTCCTGATCTCTAGGAAATCTCACCACCTACGCTACCTTGCTGCTGATTCTGAGCCTGGAATGGCAAAACAGTAAGTAAAATCACTGCTTTAAGTGGGGATGGGTAGATATCCCTGGCTTTCCTACCCAGCAGTAAGTCATTACAACTGATTTTCAAATAGGTCCTAACAGGGCCCTATGTTGAAGCCGTTATTTTTAAAGGGAAAAAACTAAAAGCTGATCGATTTTAGCATAATGACTGTAAAACATATTAAGGTAATCCAGGTCAGTAATATTGTTCCTGTTAACATTTCATGTTTTACTGTTAACATTTCATGTTTTACTTACTGTTTAATTACCTAAGAGTACTTACTCTTTCCAGCATGCAGTGTTTCTTTCATTGTTTTCATGCAACATATTACTCGTGGAAAGTGCATACTGTGTAAAGAGTCACCATCTTTGTGTGTTCATGCTGTGGCTGAGTGTTTATAAAGGGCCACAATTAAAAGCTGTGGCATTCAGGCTAAAGCCAGGGAAAGATTCTCACAGTCCTGTAAGTGGGTCATGTAGGTTTTCAGAATACATGATCATCCAATCATTGACCTCTATGCAGAGCGCACAGAGTGATGGTGAGGAGTGACAACTGTAAGTATGATTCAATGCAAAAGTGTGTGTTTGAGGTACACAGCTGATTGAAATGTTGAGGAGAATGAAGTACTAACAGGTGAGTAGGTTGGGATGGTGAATCGAAGGGGATGCAAGTAAGAGAGGGTTGAATATTAAATATATCAGTGAAAAAGGGTTTAAGTGTCTCAGACACTGCAGCAGAAAGAAAGTATTGTGAAGAGGAGCACAGGAGTAATTACGATTTTAAGACAAGACTGGAGGATAAGTTTTTTGCAATCTTCCTTTATTGTGCCACCCACAGCAGCACCTTTAAATGACAAAGAACATAACTAAAGTTCTAAGAATCTAACAAAAGGCCAGAACCCCCAGCCATCTTCCTATTTTTTTTGCTGCTTTCTTGTGTGCAGTTCCTCTGATGGTTGTTTGTTTTTATTTATTAAAGTGTATGTTTGCTGAATTGAATTAATTTGTGTATGAATGTCATGAGTCTACTTTAATAGTTAAAGTACGCCTAGGTTTAAAAGTATAATGTAGGATGTTGGCTGTTTTATTTTCTAATCGAGTATATATAAGAATAAGTATACTATAAAAAATCTTAGGTCTAAGAGTAGGATTTATATTTGATGTAAGGATTGTAGAATGACTGAATGGACCAGCTCGATTTTATGTTTGTAAGCTGTTTAATTTTAACGGAAATTTACATGAGTACTGAGACACGCTGCTTATATACTCTCATTTATGCAGCATGTAGCGTCTCTCATTAATTAATGCGATCCCTTGGGGTAGTTGGAAAGCATATTTTATGGCCGTATCAGGGTTTGTAAATCAAACTCAGCATTAATAGTGTATTTTAAAAGAAACTCACGGTTAGTCCAGCGCGTGCGGAGATTACTGTTGTCATAATGCATTGCCAGCAGCCATGTCCGTATCAGGATGATTGCGCAGTGGGGAACCAGGTTGACGTTCACGTCTACGCTCACACGTCGATTTTGGTGCGTGCACAAGCGTAGGTGTCAGTTTCCTATCGGAAATCTGACAGGAAAACACATAGTGGCCCATTAGGATGGCGGGCGGCCCGATCTAAAACGGTACCGCCCGCCATAAGGGCGGCGGTCCCCTGGGGACCATTAGGATGCACCGGCAACACTGATGGGGGCATCCCGCATTTTTAACATTGCGGCCAGCACCACCCGCCGCAATGCTAAAAATGCACGTCGCTCACTTCAATGCACAACACGGCAGGCACCGTACAGTGCCTTCTGTGTTGTACATTGAAGTGCAGGGGGGTACCATAGGTACCCCCCATATGTGCCCCCACCTCCCAGAATCCCTGGAGGCCCGCTGCCTTCCTAATATGGATGGCAGTGTCTAACAGGCACCGCCACCATGTAGAACCCTTTGACATGTCAACCGGGCGGAAAAGCGGCGGACGGTCTTCCCGTCCGCCGCGGTCCCTCTCGCCTTAGTAATTTGCCAGGGGGGGAAACGGGTGGGGGGTCATGGAAGGATGTCGGGAGGATCCGCCCGACACCCTAATGGGGCCCTTAGTTACCGCATTTGAGTAATTTAGGTATTTCAAGATCAAACTGAGTCTTTTTGAGGGTTTTTGTGAGAGGGATATATAATTTGGTAGGTGTAGGTGTAGGATTAAATTAAAAGGCATTTTGTGAAAAAACTTTATAAAAGTAAATTTGGATAAAATATAATTTAAGAATTTATATGGTTTTCAGATTATAAATTTAACAAGTACTTTAATAGAAGGCTAAGTATATATTAAGATATCTTTTGAAGTGACTAGTTAGTGGAAAGTTGTAAAAGTTATAATGTCAGAAGAAAATGCCAATAGACAAGCTGAATTGGCTTTGGAGGAAAAGATTGGCAATATGTTAAAATACATTTGCAACTGACTTGGATATAAAAATGGAGAAGAAATTTGAGGATTTCTCAAAGACTAACGGAAATTTCTCACAAGAAGAGCGTTTTTGGTATGCAAGAGAGGGATCAAATCCTATGTTAAAAAAGGGAGGAAAAGTTAGTAGGAAAAGAAAGAATTTAGATGTAGATGATCAAGAAAGCAAAGTCTGCATATGCTGATGTGGGATTTCGTAAACGTACGAAACATGGAAGTGTCGAGGACCCACAAGGAGACCTTGGTAGAGGTCATATGACTTCAGATTCTAGGATTTTAAGTAGTAGAAGACATACTACTATTTTGTGCCATGAGTCATCAGGTAGCACATAGAATGATCTGAGTTGCTCTTCTGATTTTGATTCAGAGGTGGAAATTGTGGAAAAAGAAAAGTCAGTTGACAACAAATCAGGTGATAAGACGGATGGCCTTGGAGGGGTCATGGGCCCTCTTGGTGAGTTAATGTTTGACCCAATGATGTTTAAACATCCTTTGTCTCCTGAATGGAGTCCAACTCAACATGTGGCTGAATATGTAGAGTTGTGGTTAAGGAAGAAGATTCCTAAGGATGTGAAAATGAGGCTTTGTTCCCAATGTCCTTATCTTAATCTGGCAAAGAAAATTGTCATGACTCCTGAACTTGACGCAAAAATAATAGCATTCATTGGAAAAGGATGTAGAGATCCACGGAAGGGTATAGATAAAGGTCTAAGAATGTGCCAAGATAGACTCTTGGACTTGACTGGCCCACTCACTATAATCTTTGATATTGCCGACGAGGCTGATGTAGGAAAGCAAGATTTAGATGTACAGGAGTTGAGAGAATGGATTCAGAGATAGGTCTGTTTCCTAGGTAATGCAAACACTGTCATTTCTGTGGAGAGGAGGAAGATTATCCTTCTCAAGATAGATCCAAAATTAGCTGAACTAGCTAATAATGAAGGTGGCTTGGAAGCCAATAGTATGCTATTCAGAGAGACTTTCATTAAAGAAATGTCTAAATATGTTGGGACATTTAGCTCTCTTCAAAAATCCCAAAGAGAGATAAAATGGTCTTTGATTGTCGTGTTTTTGGTGGGGCCGGGTGAATTAGAGGTCAATTCCCCGCCCGTGGACAAGAAATTACAAGGATCTCATTCTCAAGGGGGTTCAGATCCTACCACTACCAGATACAATCTGGTTACCAAACCTGGAACTTCTATCGACGAAAACAAAGAGGAAATAGAAGAACAAGAGGATCAGCTAAGACAAGGCCATAGTGTAACCCACGTAAAGTTGGGTGACAGACTTGGCTAATTTTATAAGAAATGGTGTGTGATAACAAGGGACCCGTGGGTTCTTCAAACAGTCTTGGGGTATCACATAGATTTCGTAGAGGAACCGGTTTAGAATCTTTGTCCATCTATGATAAAATTTGATTAAAACCTAACAGAATTAGTAGAAACAAGGGTCAGAGAGTTGGAAAAGAAAGGTGCAATTTTGGAAGAATTGGATGGTTGTGTGGGATTTGTAAGCAATATTTTTCTGGTGCAAATAAAAGTAAAAGGTATGAGACCTGTCATAAATTTGAGGCAATTAAACAATTGGGTGGAATATCATCATTTCAAGATGGAAGGAATGCATATGCTGAGGGATGTATTGCAGACAGGAGATTGGATAACACATCTAGATTTGAAGGACGCTTACTTCACTTTTCCTATTTGGATAGAACATCAGACAATTCTAAGGTTCAGATGGGGAGAAGGTTATGGAAGTTTGTCTTTCTCCTCTTCGGGTTATCCTCGGGCCGTGGTGTTTCACAAAAATGCTCCATCCAGTTGTTGACTTTTTGAGAGTTAGAGGAATTTGAGTGATTATTTATTTGGACGAAATCTTAATTACGGATCAGGAGAAATCGAGAGTGGAAGGTCCCACAAAGTTGGCAATAGATCTATTGGAGAGTCTTGGGTTTGTAGTAAACAGAGAGAAGTCATGTTTAATTTCAAGTCTGGAGACACAGTTCTTGGGGTTTTTGATGAACACAATTCAAGGTCAGTTGAGATTGCCTATGGAAAAAATAAAAAGAATGAGAAAGGGAATAGGAAGAGTTTTGTTCCTAGATGTGATTTCCTTGCGAATGTTAGCAAGGATTATAGGGTTGCTGTCTTCAGCTATTCAAGCTATTTTTCCAGGACCTTTGAATAATTGTGCAATTCAAAGGTTGAAGAGCTGTCACTTAAGGCGTGGTATGAAGTATTCAGAGGAAATTACTCTTTCAGAGGAAGCGAAGTTAGAACTTCATTGGTGGCTAAGAAATATGGAGGCTTGGAATGGGAAAGCAAGTTTCGGAGTAAATCCGGAATTGATTATAGAATTAGATGTGAGTTTAATTGGCTGGGAAGCTTGTTGTGGTGCAACATCGACAGGAGAGATTTGGACTGTGGGAGAAAGGAAAATGCATATAAATTGCCTGGAATTGCTTGCAGGGTCTTTTTCGGTAAAGCTGGAGGTTCTGGCCCTTTGTTATATTCTCAGAACTTTAGTTATGTTCTTTGTTCTTTAAAGGTGCTGCTGTGGGTGGTGCAATAAAGGAAGATTGCAATAATATTAGCCTCTGTGCCTTTAATAAAATCCAGATTTGCTGTCCATCAAAGCTGATGAAAATCTACATTTTCCCAAACCAATACTTCTTCCGTAGACATTGGTATTATTTCATTCAGTCTCATAATGTCAGAGTTGACACATTTTCCATTCTAATGATTCACAACAAAATCATTACTGTAACTCATTTATCTGATATATACAACCCTAGGTAGCAAATTAGTCATTGCCAATCATTAAGGAAACTATCATGACCAGTCATTCTTAGGCCCTAAACTTAACAAAGGAATACCATCTGCAACTTTGCGTAAGGCATGTAGTTTGTTTAGTTTGTACATCTGTGGCAACTAATTTACCATATCCAAAGTGTGTTTCTTTAAAATACTTAAAAAAGCATGTCTGTATTTGAAATGCACTCTGGGCCTAATTTACAAAGGTAACTTGGACTTTTGAGTAGGTCGACCCTTTTGAGTATTTTTAGTAATTTTCTGTATACACAAAGTCAGAGTGTAAGTTAATACTAAAACAAAAAAACAAAAGCAGGGCTAACTCTAGGACTGCTCATGGGCAATCACTAGTACTACAATACCCTTCCGTAGAAAATAATGGGGTAGAGACCGAAAATAAAACTCCATTTGAAAAAATTTAAAATTAAATTATTTAAAATAGTTAACATTAAAAATAAATAAAAATGAATGTTTAAACTATATAAAAATAGTGCATATTTATTATTTAAATATCATATAGTATAATAACCCATTTTGAATTTACAATAATGTAATAATAACTTTCATTAAAAAAGATTTAATTCTAATGTATTCCATACATTACTTATAATAATTATTAATGCAGATATTTTTTTTCTTTAGGTGGGAAGTTGTTTTTAATATAAACTTCAAAAACTTTATTTCATGTTATTGAATATATATTTCTATGAAATAAATTTTTAATTCGAAATGATGTAATAATGTAGTTTTTTAGAATTTTGTTCTACAATTAAAGTACTTTAATAAAAAGAATTTACATTAATATTTATAATAAACAGATTTTTAATATTTATGTTTATGTTACATAAACATTTTTATTTTTCCCTATACATTACAATATGAGGATTTCCAGCCTGACTGCAGCATTTCTTCATGTCAAACAATAAGGATTTTTTTTTTTTAAATCACTCAAAAATAAATATTACAAATCATTTTATGTTAAATATTAATGTAACTTTATTTTATCATTTTATTTATTTACTTTACATATAGAGCAAATATACAAAAATGCTACAGTACTATTTAAAGAATTCTGAATAAAAACATGTATAAATGTAACTATAATAATTTTAATTGCATTCATTTTTTTAAAGTATAAATTAAAAATATATCTAAACCTATTTTTTAAATATGTCTTAGTATTTATCAATGGTGATGTATAGAATTAATTAAAATCAATTACATTTTTGTAATAAAAATTATTGCTACAATTGTTTTTAAATTTAAATTCCAAATAGGTTAATAAATAATTTTTAATTAACTAATACATATTCAACATTTTTACATATTTTCAACATGCATTTACATGTAATTATATCGAAGCTTTTTGAATAATGTAATTTAATTTAACTTTATTTCCTATGCAATTTTATTTGAAGTCATTAACTCTATTATTTTCTATGGAGAGTGTTGTAGTACCAGTGGTTGGCCATATGTACTGCTGGACTCACTATAAAAGTGTAAGTTACTACTAAAGACTAAATGACTATAAAAATGCAGAGTTTAAATACTGAAAAGTAGAAAACGTACTCAAAGTTGTATACTTTCTCATAAGTGCAATTTGGGAATCAGACCTGCAGTGCACAATTGTGCAGTTGAAAATGTTTTGAATTATTGTCTATACTCATTGTTCCCCTCCACATGAAAATTAGTTTCCCTGTGGGGAACCTCATTAGCCTGCACCTTTGGTGGTGTTCCCTGCCCATTCCCTCCCTTAGGAAAGGTGTACTTCTATCCTTGACAAGAAATAGTAAATCTCTGAACATTTCTGAATGGGAATGAGCTAGGAAACAAATAGTGAATACCCACAACCAAGTTCTTTTGATAGGATTCCTAAAGTTTAACGGCAGTCCAAACAGGAACATGCACTTCTTCACTTCAAATAAGATTTGGGGGGGTGATTAGGATGGTGGACAGACTTAAGTCCGCTCTCCACCCTAGCAGTAACGGGACCGCCACCCGCAATGCGGCGGTCCTGCCACCCCAATTATGAACTAACCACCACAGGGATGCTCGCATCAGGCATTTTAACATTGCGACAGGTGCTGCTGGCTTCAGCACCCACCGCAATGGTAAAATGCCATCTTGTGCATTGCCATGCAAAACGTGGCAGGCACCAAGCAGTGCCTGCCACCTTGTGCATGGCAATGTAGGGGGTAACATATGTACCCCCCAAGTGCAGCCCTCCACCCCCCCAAACCCCCGGGGGTCGAGCTCTGGTTTGAAATGTATATTCTTGAACTGCCAATAAAATAAAATAAAAAAAACATGAAAATCTAAGGTGGTAAATAATTTTACAGATGTATAATCATGTTTTATGAACAGCACATGGGGCTTTACAGTCATAAAAAACATAAGCAAGTCATTTTGTACTTTTAATTACAAATTAAATGCAAATAGCTCTGATAATTGGACCATTATAATCCACTAAGAAGAATATGAAAACTTGCAGTGAAACTTCCTAGAACCAGCATAAGGCAAGCCCCAAATACTTACCTGCAGCTTACCCACCAAATACTAGCCATAACTTGGTAACCATAAAGTATATTCTGCCCCTACCCAGTGCTTCTACTAATGACACTCCTGACATCCACAGGGATGGACTAGAAACAAAAATCAGGTCTTGCAAAAATGGTCAAACCAGCCCCACTGCTGGAGCCAATGACTAGAATATGGGCATGGTTGGGTCATGGCTTAGAAAGCAGTTCCCTAGCCAGCAGTCCACCCGCAATTGGCAGAATCAGCCTTAGTACAAGGGAGTAGTCGGTGTCAGATGTCTCAGGAGCAGATGAGGAAGTAGAAGAGGACTACAGCTCCATACAAACTACCTCACCCTTTCGACATTCCAAATGTTTCCCATTGACTCAAATGGAGGCGCCTAACAGGGGTGGTTCCTGCATAAGGACAAAGGTGCTCCGCCCGTGCCCTTTTTGTGTCCTCCTTTTAAAAAATATTTACTGTTATAAAAGCACAATAAAAATATACTGTTTTTCTTTCAAAACTGCTAGATGCTCACTCACTTAGGGTCAGGCACTTTCAGGAGCTACACTGTGCATGCTAGACCGTGTGCCTAACTCTGCACTGTATAGCCAGTGGGGCTTGCCTACGCATAGCCCTTGTATTTTATCCTAGAGTAGGTGTTGTCATCTCCCTATATCCTCCTCCTCAAGCGGCACTCTCAAGTCCGGGCTTTTCAAAGCAGCATGTGAATCAAAAGCGGTTTTTCACACCCTTTCCAGTCACATCACAGAGTGGGGGAATGCTTCACTGACTCCACACCACTTTGTAAAGAGGTGGGAAAGGGTGCGATCAAGACGTCAGTGATAATGAAACGTCATTTTCTCCTGTCAGGTCATATTTAGCTTCTCTTTTCATCTATGCATGTTACTTGACATTCGTTCAAAGGTTTGGCCCCAGCTGACTGAAGGGGGGTTCAGGACCATATGTATGCAGATTGCAAAGATGGATTTATCGAGGCCCACTAAACATGGATAATGAATGCACGGTGTGCTTTAAAAATGCAAAGAAGCAGGAGATTTTGCTTCAGAAGTTATGAGACTCCATTCGCCCACATCCTTGGAGTGAAGTGAAAAACATACAGGAAGGAGATAGTTTTCCTCAGTGAATTTCATGCAGTACGTTTTAGGACAAAAGTAAATATTTATTTTTAAATAATTGAAAACTTTCATGGCAGAGACCCTCCCATGTTGACTCTGAATTAACGTCTTTTTTTGCCCACGGAGTCCATATTATGTGGCTATTCAGTGAGCAGTGCCTACTATCAGGTTATGCGAAGAAGGCAAAATGATGCTGTGGTGGGTGAAGCCATAGCTGGTCTTTCTAATTAAACTGTGATGCTTTTTTTGTAGTGACCTCTCTCTCTGTTTTGAGCTATTTCTGTACTGCACTGAATTTGCAGGCACAATATGAAGGTGGCTTTTGGGAAATCCATTCACTTCTGAAACTGTTGAGTTTACCGACTACTACATTGTTGTAGCATGTAATTATAATTACTTTTTTTCTTTAGCCCACTATGGTACTACATGACCCAGAATGCATCATAGTATTTTTTTGTTATCACAACTGTATACTTGTTGCATGTGGTTTCATAGCCTTAACTGTGTGATATGTTCTTATGTGGCCTTCCATATGACCTCGCTGTCTGATTGTACTTCCATGTATGTATGATTATGCACATTTATCATATAGATGATTTTTCATTCATATGGACCTACTTTAGAAACATTCCTGCTCTGCTGGTGTCAATTATCCTGCTTCCCAAACTAAGAAGTGTTCTAAATGCATAACACAAATCTGCATAAAGTGACATATGCGCTAGCAGTTGGCCAAGTGGACATTGCCTAACTAGAAAAACCTACCTCTATAATTGTTTATTTAGTAAGTACCCTATAACAATTGCTTTTTAAAATGTAGCCTTCGAGTCAGTGTGTTTGGTAAATTGTGGCATAAACTGCATCAATTGTAAGCTCCTCTCCAACCTCTCCCTGCTTCTGGCCTTGGTAGAATTGGGCTTTGTGTGGTTCAGTTTCAGGCATATGCTTATGCCCCAGCACTTTAAAATTTCACAAGCTGCCACTGGCACCCACTCAGCAACCCTACTCATCCTCTGAAAAGTGTTCACCTCAATTCACTCATATGACATCACTTGGTACAGAGAGCTGATTTCACTCTCCTTCCAAGAATGATGAGTATGAAGAGCACAGAGTACATTAAGTACACCAGAAATATTTTTTTTCAATGCACAAACACGCTCCTGAAAAAATCATTATGGAAATAGCATGACCCCACAAGCCTCTCACATAACGTTTCCATCTCCTCAACCAATTATAGACAAGCAGACTACTCATTCACACAGTTCTTTTCAACAAGCACCAGGAAAGCAGACAAGAATGTATTATTTTTAGTTGAGAACATTCACAAAACCTTTTATAAAGATTAGAGTTTAGACCTGATGATAATGTAAACCTTGAGAAAAAAATCGCTGAACTATTTCTAGTTGCAAGAGGTTATCTTGTTACCCAGTGACACATAACTTCTATTTCTTTCTCCAACGTCTGACTCGCCTGACAACGAGCTCCCTCCTTTCCCGCCTCTAGTAGAGTTCAAAGGCCGTGCTGCAGCCGTTTTTCTCCCGGCTTTGTCGGGTGCACTCAAAATCTGTGACTTGGGGCCCGATGTAGGTAAATGGGTTTTTCCGATTTCAAAATACCGAGGCGGGCCGAATCGGTATTCAGAAATCGGAAAACGAGATGTAGGAAAAAAACACCGAAAAAATACCGAATCGGTCGGCATCGGTATTGTGATTCGATACGTACCGAATCGGCAAGGACCGAATCGGAAATTACCGAATAGGCTACCACCGAATCGGAAATTACCAAATCGGCAAAATCCGATTCGGCAATTACCGAATCGGAGGTCGGAATACACCCCCATGGCCAAAAAGCCCATAGGAATGCATTGAACGATCCAAATCGGTTAAATCCGAATCGGTAAAAACCGATTCGGTAAAATCCGATACAGCCAATGAGGTGGATCCACCCTCCCCCACCCAAGCAGGGAGTGGCAACCCAGGCAGGTGCAGCTCATTAAGAACATTCTGGAGAGCCAGCCTGAGCTGAACACTCACAGTGAGCAGCAGTGGGAGCAGGAGGCAGAGAACTGTGGAGAGCAAGATGGCAAACACCAGTGAGAGCCAGAAGGCTGGCCAGAAGAGAAAGCCAAAGTTTAGTAGCATGGAGCTGCAGGTGTTGGTGGAGGAGGTGGTGAGGGTGCACAGGCAGCTCTTCGGGAGGCGGTCCCTCACTGTGCCGGACAGCACGAAGAGGAGGCTCTGGAGTGAGATAGCAGAAAAGGTCAACGCAGTAGGTGTCACCCCCAGGTCCCTTGATGACCTTAAAAAACGCTTCTATGACATTCGCAGCCTGACCGAACGAAAGATGGCTGAGATCCAGAGGCAAGCTGGACTGACAGGTGGAGGCAGGAACCCGGCGCCACCCCTCACTGAGCTGGAGGAACTGGTGTCCAGCACCATCGAGAGGGAGTGTGTGACAGGAATCGGGACCCTGGATAGCTCAGCCAGAGCTACAGCTACAGGTAAGAAGCATGCGCATCATGACACACCCTACCAGACACCTCCCCTTTAGACACAATGCACAGGAAAACCCCAGCCCAGTACTGTAACCAACATACAAGAGAAAAGCATCATGGTATATGTAGTCAGCAGAAGTTAGCAAAATATGGCAGTGCAGAACCACAAGATAGAAAAGAGTGGAACACATTCAAAGGAGATGCAAGGACATGTGCAATGCTTTAATTGTAGTGACTGTAATACATCGGCACTCAATTTACAAATGCTTCTTTATACCTAGGGGCACCATCAGGCGGAGGACCACAAGCTACAGAGGCACCAGCACCAGCACCAACTACCAGTGCGGTGGCAGGGCCTAGCACGAGTCAGGCTGCCGAGGAGGAGGAGGAGGACAACAGCATTGGCCAGGGTAATGAGGGAGACCTGGTGATCGACTATGCATTCCTACACTCCCCACAAATGTCAGGCACACCCCCCTTGCTGTTCTCCCCTGAGAACTCTCCGACAAGGGCCCACCCTGCACCTACACCACCTCCTGCCACCAGTATGGCTGTGGCTCCAGTCAACCCTATCCAGGGAGCAGCGGGTCAGGACCCGGCCACCACCACACCCACACCAGTGGCACCCCAGCCCACACAGCAGGGCGGCAGCAGCAGTACCCGGAGGCGTGCCATTTCAAGCACTGCAGCACCGGCACCGGAGGGCAGTGTCTTCCAGGGCCTTGAAGGCAGCATGGTAAAAATCCAACTCCAGCAGGCTAAGTCCATCATGGCCTGCCACCGCCAGCTCCGCCAGCACAACCTGCAGATGGGCGAGATGGTGAAAGGTTTCAAGGCATTTGTAGACACTAACAAGGAGGTTGCTGCAGGTCTTGGCAGGCTGACCACAGCCATAACACAGTTATGCGGAAGACTTGAGGAGCACGAGCACTCGCGCAGGCGGGATGCCCGCGTGCAAAACCGCTCCATTAGCCGCCTTGCTGCTGCGACCGCGCAACTCTGTCAGCGTGGTGCCAATATGGAGGCAAGTCTGACACAAAACACCGCCGAGGTCACCAGGGGAATGGCCCGCATCACTACAGCCATGGAGGCAATGATAATCTCCAACACTGCCGCCAATCCAGCCCTGGACCTGGGGGATGCTGGGGACAGCAGCAGCCGCAGCAGCCCGGCCAGCGCTGCGTCAGAGCCGCGCAGGAGCACCAGGCGCTCCGCAGAAGCCGCAGGACATGCGGAAGGGGGTGAGGCACACCCCAGTGGGGCTGCCAAGCGCTCCAAGAAGTAGGCTTGCCAGGGCGGGTGAGGCAACCCGGACCTTGGACATTTGTTTTCTTTACTTTTACATATTATTTTGTTGCACATCAGTACAGTAACGGTGTTGCAACATTATTAAAATTTGCTTTTCCCCACAACCATTTACCTGTCTGTGCATCTGTACTCACTCAGAAATAGTTTTCTGTAATCTCCTCACGTCTGTATCTGCCATCACTTGGCGTAGACACCCCAGCAGGCTGTGTTAGTGACACAGCATCGTCGTCGTCATGGTCCTCGTAGTCAGACAACTCCACCTCAGTGCCCTTCTTCACCGCAATGTTGTGCAACATTGCACAGACAGCTATGATCTTGCAGCAGGTGATGGGGGTATACTGCCTTGAACCTCCACTGTTGTGCAGGCATCTGAATCTACTTTTCCAGATGCCAAAGGTCCGTTCAACTACATTCCTTGTGCTTTTATGGGCCCGGTTATACCTCCTTTGGCTGGGTGTGGAGGGGTTGAGGTAGGGGGTGAGTATGAAAGAGCGGAGGGCATATGCACTGTCGCCTGGAAGGAAAAGGGGTAACATTACTCACATGCATACATGTATCACACCTAGCTACTTTGTGTTATGGGGGTCTGATGATGTGTCTCACCTAGGAGGTATCCTTCACCAAATTCGCCAGCCATCAGCCGTGCAAAGATGCCGCTCTGTTGAAAAATGTAGGAGTCGTGGGTACTCCCTGGGAATTTTGCTACCAGGTCTGTGATGGTGCACTTCGCATTGCAGATCACTTGCACGTTGATGGTGTGCGTAGACTTCCGATTGCGGTATATGTATTCTGTGTCAGCTGGGGGGCAAATCGGAATGTGTGTGCCATCTATGCAGCCAATGATTTGGGGAAATTGTGCCATCTGGTAGAAGTCAGCTTTAGTTTGTAGCAGTTCTGCGTGGGTTGCAGGGAAAGAGATGTATTGGTCCATCCTGTGTATCATGGCGTCAAGGAATGTGTGGAAGAACCTTGACAGGCTGCTCTGGGTCACCCCTCCTACCGCCGCAACTCCACTTTGATAGCTGCCAGACGCAAGCAGGTGTAAGCTGCATAGCACCTGGACGTGTGCTGGGATGGCGTGTGCCCTTGGGGTGGGGTGGTCCAACAGTGGTTTGAGGTCCCTGATGAGCTCCAGAATGGTGTCTGAGTCCAGCCTGTACCTCTGTAGGATCTCTGCCTCTGTGAGCATGAACAGGGTGATCCTCTGTCTGTAGACCTGTTCCTCTCTTTGCCATTCCCTCTGTCCTTCCTGCTGTAGCCGTAGCCGCCTCGCAATGACATAAAAAGCTGCCATCCTGCAAGTTGCAATGCATTTTGGGTCTGCTTTTATGTGTTGGAGTTGGTTACCACCTGATTGTAATCCATGGTAAATACCGAGTGAATAATATCGATTTAGAGCCGAAATCGGTGTTTCTGTGCTTCCCTACATCTCCCCATCTGTCCGATTCGGGGACTTTCCCGATCGGTGATTCTACCGATTCGGTAGGTTATCCGATTCGGCTTATGTCCGATTCGGTGTCACTACCGAATCGGTACATGGACCGATTCGGATATTTTCCGATTCGGTGTCAATACCGAATCGGTAAATGGACCGATTCGGATATTTTCCGATTCGGTGTCAATACCGAATCGGTAAATGGACCGATTCGGATATTTTCCGATTCGGTGTCACTATCGATTTGGTACATGGACCGAATCGGTATTTTCATCCGATTCGGTGTGTTACCGATTCGTTACATTTCCGATTTTCGGTATGTACGTATCTGTTTATTTTCGATTCGGTACTCATTCCGATTCGATTTTTGGACCAATTTGGACGTTTTTCTTTGCCCTACATCTCGATGGCAGTATACCGATCGGTAAGGGCCCTAAATCGGTATTTTCGGCCGCTACCGATCGGTAACGGCCTACCTACATCGGGCCCTTGGTTGCTCGTGCTCGACAACAGGGTCACGTGCAGCACAATTGCCCAGACGTAGGTTCCTGGCTCACTTTGCCACTGGATTGAAGCTAGCCTGGCTGATGAGGGCTGTTAGCCCCATAGCTGCCAAGGTTTCAGATTGCTATGTGTGACATCTTCATAATTTCAGTGTAATTATGAGTGACATTTCAACGACTGTGAGTGACACTTTCTAGCGAGCAAAAGCAAGCAATGAGGATGAGGGAGACATATAAATAGCAGAAATCCACCCCCGCCCCTCCTTTAGAATTCATGTGGGATTATTTAAAAACACTAAAAAGTGTGGTGTCATTACACATTCAATTAGGTATCTTATTAATGATTAATATAGGCTGAGCAATTTATTTGAATTGCACTGCTAAGAGTATGTTTTTTTTGTATGATCAGGGCTGGAGTTAAAGATTTAAAAATACTTCAGTTGCTAAAGCTTGCTTTTATTTCCTCTGCAACTGTTATCAGAGGGTTAGCCTTTCAAAGACCCTCTCAATCACTAACGCCTTTCAGCAATAGGTGGTATCATCCATTTGTACCTATTACTGTTAACTCTGTAAATTAACATAATGTCCGAAGTCATAAATTATCAGACCCGAGCGTCTAACAAGTGGTATCTTCTTTCAGCAGAGCACTAGAGGCAGTCAGATCTTTTGAGATCCAGCCTCAGCAGAGATGACTGTAAGAGCTGGTCGCCATGAGGACAGGCAGCAAACCGCCCACACACGGGAAGCAGCATTTCACTGCTGTCTGACCGAGGGGGTGAAGTATTATGGTTAGGCTTTCCTGTTTTCAGTTTCTATTTTTGGTAAATTCTGGTGGTGTTTTTTCAGTGTTTTCCAGTGAATTCCATACCTTAAAAAAACAGTGCTTTTCAGTGGTAACTCATTTTCGCACCATAAAAAACAACTGAAACAGTGTTTTACCGGTGTTTATGGAACGCTTCGCTTTAAATATTGCTTTTTCCATTTTCTTAGGAAATTGTATTCTGCTCTACATTTCAGAAGTTAATACATTCATGAAATACTCTCCATTGTCCTTTGATTCTGCAGCTCAGATTTAACAAGCATTTGCAATGCAATAGGTCTCGCATTTATGCGAGTTTAAGCTATTGGCATTGTAAATGACAAATCCTTTAATTTATGTTTTGAAAACAAAAATAAAAGGCATTGTTATTTGCAATGTCAACAGCTCAAACTTGCGTAAATGCGAGACCTATTGCGTTGCAAATGCTGGTTTTAAATGAAAGCGTGAATTGGTCACTCAGCGTTTGTCAATAAATATACGTAGATAATTTTTTTAAATGCTATGATAAAATTGCAGTGTGGCCGAAGGGGCATGCATATGCAAGTCAAAAAAATGGGGTTAAGAAAAAGACTTCCTCTAGCAAAAAAATAATAATAAGTATTTGGGTCTTTGTTCTTGCACTTGATTTTTTTTCTCCGACAGTGATGGTACATTTTTGCTCTTTTGACTGCTCTCCAACAGGATTGTGTAGCAAGTGTTGTAATGCAATAAAGTGCTGTTAGGTGCACCATGCCAATAGGTCTCACCTTTGGGACCTTATTAGTATTTAGTTATGCAGCACAATATCCTTGGTGCAATAACATTTACTGTTGCATGGCTAAACACTTATAAGGTCCCAAAGGCTAGACCTATTGGCTATGCCAATGCTGATTTTTAAACCCATGTTCTTGTTGCTTGCCCAGTCATTTTCTGGCTACCGATATACACTGAGTGTTATACATGGAGATGTTACTTTTGAGCCAAAGTCAAATGTGAGATAATACAACATACGTATAAAATCCCGCTGCCTACCTCATTTGCTCCCGACACTAATCTATCAATAACACATTAATTTGTGATTCCCAGAAAGAAAAATGAAAATAATTTATAACTGTGGACAAATAAAACTTGCAATTTACGTGGTGCTTGTTTGTGTAATTAGCCATTTGACCTCATCCCAGGCCAAAGATTATGGCTCAAGCTCTCACTGTTAGACCTTTCTCCAGACCTTGCTCCGACCTACTAAGATTTGAAGCTGCAATCTGCACACAGAAGGCTGCATGCAGAAACTAAATGAACTGAGTTTGTATTAAACACTAGGCAGGGCACAGGAATACAGAGCAGACAAGGACACAAGGCAGGCAATGTACAGGACTACAGGAGGCAGGGGGGCACAGAAAGAGGGGGCAGGCAAAGCACAGAAAGAGGGGGCAAGCATGGAACAGAAAGAGGGGGCAGGCATGGAACAGAAACAGAAGGCAGGCAATATACAGGACTGACACACCAGAGGTGTAGCAAATGGGGAAGGGAGGGTACAGATACACCTGGCAAACAGTGCACAGCACTAGCACCAACCAGGAAAAAGACACACTTGGCAGCCAGGGCACAGGACCAAAGGGAAGACTGGCTGTTGCGCAGTGGTTGAATAGGTTACCAGATGAAGCCATCTCATCAGTCCACGTAATCAGTAGTCCTGCGACTTATCATAACAAATCATAGTTTTGTGCATGTCAACCTCTGCACATCAATTAAACGGAAGCAGCATTACAATTTATGGAATACACAGATTTGTTTAAGAAAGCCTGGGGTCTGAAAAGGGTGCTCTGATGTCATGGGGTCATCAAGTGACCCTAACAAGACATGGGCAAAGCTAACAGGGCAGGTTGCGCACATGCACCAAGGAATCCAGGGCACAGAGCAGAGGCGCAACTAGAGCCACATTTTGGGGGAGTGAAGAAAAGAATTCGAGTGGGGGAGGGGGCTGAATCTTTAAGCAATAGTCAGAGTGGAGCTGCAGGGGCTCTTAGAAGGGGTGAAACAACAGCGTCTCGTTAATATGCAAATGGTCTGAAGACCTGTGAAATGCTCGGGGGCGGCAGCTGTGTGTATGCCTGGGGCTGTCTCATCCTGGGCTGCCACACACGAGGGGGAGGAGAAGGTATGCTCCTTGCATGGCAGAAACAGATCCACATCAACCTCGCTCTACAATTCTGCGAGCAGGAACTCTGTGGCATTTCATTTTCAAGTAGCCGGGATAATGCACCCGGCTGATTGAAAATGAAAGTGGGCATGGTGCGCTTAACGAAAGCAAAGCATGTTGTCATGCTTGGGTAGGAAAAACTCAATAAAGGATTTTAGAGCTGAAGAGAAACGGAAAGAAAAATAATTGTGCAAAAGCGGAAAGAGTAAAATGTGTTTAGAGAGTTGACAAGAAAAAAGAAACCGAAAAGTTAGAAAAACGGAGGAAATAGGGAAATGCAAACATCCGGCTAAAAGAAAACTAAAGCGAGTACAAAAGAATACAGGGAAGGCAAGAGTAATTGAAGGAGTGTATAGAATACATCTAAGTGTAATTGTGTGTCCACGCTTTGTGTCAAACTCACACAGATTTGGCGGCGGGGTTATTTACAGCGGCTCTGTTTAAACTTTACTTGCCAGTTAATTAACTCATTGTGTGCCTTGGA
This sequence comes from Lissotriton vulgaris, assembly GCF_964263255.1. Taxonomy (NCBI): domain Eukaryota; kingdom Metazoa; phylum Chordata; class Amphibia; order Caudata; family Salamandridae; genus Lissotriton; species Lissotriton vulgaris. Next base: position 1,980,458,293 of record NC_141689.1, read on the forward strand.
CAGATTATCGATTTGAAGTGAGGCCTCGAGTCTCGACCCCTGTAATCCCCCACCATGGACTTTCTTACCTGCGTGGGTAGTGGACACCAGCCACGTCATATAGGGTCCTCGAGTAGATCCCTGACGAGCTGTAGAGGAGCCTCCTGTGCCACCCTAACCATGTGGAAGCCCTCGCTGCCCCACCTGTACCTCTTCCTGGGCCTGTTCCATGTCTGTGGGACATCTCCACCACAGCTGTAAGTGTGCCCTCCTTCCACCATAACAGGACGCTCCTGTGCCTCTCCTGTCCTAAGCCCATCCCTCCGCACTGTTCAGATCAGGCCCCTTCCACACTCATCACTCGCCTCCCTTCTACTGTTTATGGTTCAGCCCAAGCCGAAGCCGCTCCTTGACCCCGCTCCTTGACCCGTTCCATCTCCGTGACAAGTCCCCCAGGGGGCCATTAACACCACGGCTCCCCATGTGTCAGAACCCAGAAACACTGTTTTCCCCTGACACCTCCGCGCCACAGTTTATAATGGTTTGGCTCCATCAAGTGGTCAAGTGCTGCAACAATGAAGAAAATCAGTGACACTCGGTTTAAATCGGGTCAGCTAATTTTCTTCCGGTAGATTACTATCGTTTAGAGTCGGTTTTAACCGAATCCCGGACAGCCTAATTATGGTGAAAACTAAGGTGTACTCACGGAGGAGTCACTGCCAGTCAACACTACGTACACAGTACTCGGGGAGGCGGGTTCACTGTCTGTACTTACAATCTGCACTCATACACCTGAAACGCACTGACTTTACATTCTCAAATGTATATGTACACACAGATAATCTGTGCATCGACCTCTTCACACATGGGATTATAAGGCAAACGTGCACTCACCCTCTTGCCATCGCCGCACATGTGAGATTACAAAGAAACATGCAGTGAACCCACTCTGTAGCTTGTGAATGTGCACCCACACATCTGTCAAAATGTGTACCATAATACACACACAGGATTTTCTCTAAATGTGAGCCAGCACTTTCACAAGTCGTCACCACAGCAGACACTAGCTCGCACCCCCTGGGCATTTCATTTGGGCATGGTAGCATCAGGCTGACGTGCACATGTAAGGTCACAGGCCGCAGGCTGCAGCCTCGAACAAGGGCAGAACTTCAGCCAGAAGTAACTGACCAGCACAGCAGGCAGCTGATAGTGCGCTGCTGCTAAAAAGCAAATTTGTAGAGGATTAATAATAACCGGCTGACATTGTCCCCAAAGTGACACTTACTAGTTGCGAGGCGAGACATTTTGTTTATGGGCCGGCCACCGCCTCTGAGTCCTTGCTTCTGCATAATGTCGCACTGTACTCCGTAGGCAAACTGCATCATCATGGACCGTTGCCTGAACACTAACTCCTAAACAGACAAGGAATTCAGCCCACTCTCAGGCGTTTTTTTAGGTCAAGTTCCACAAGTAATAAAAAAAATATCTTTGTATGAAAAATACCTCACATGTATCCGACCTCCCCAAATACAGTTTGCCGAATATGCAGCTTGGCTCATGGTACACAGTACACGTTTGGACTTTACAGCAGTGATGAACCCTTTGTTCTACTAAATCATGGTGAGTCATTAGGTTGACAAAAACTACATCAGTAACAGAATTTATAATCAACGCAGTAGGGTTTAATTTTTGACACTTACCAAGGCTGGGTGCTGCAGCTGGTAAAATAAAGCCAAACTGATGCCAATGCCTGGGTCGCTGAAGTGTCTGTCACCTCCTTGGCTGCAGACATGTGCTGGAAATGTTCATAAAGGGGTGCTTAAAGCTAGAAGCTTATGCAGTGCAGTGTGTAGTACGTGCCTGTGCCTTTTAAAGGCACGTAGCACAGAGCACCTGCTCTCCCAATTTGGAGATTAACCCCGGGGACGGCCACATTGTCTTGTCTTATAATTAAACTCTCCGACGGCAGGAGCAACTCCTGGGGGCCCGGCAGGCAGGAAATTGAAATGAATCATTCTGCGTGGCCTGCACTGACCCAGACCTGACCTCAGCCACAACCTGGTAGTCCTGTAGTGACAGAGCAACTACTAGTTACTTACGTGAAGTGACTGCCAGCGCCTCTGCCCAGGCAGCGGCGGAAACTAAGTAAGGAAAAACTCACAACAGTAAGGAAAAACTCACTTGAACAACGTCTGGTGTTGTGAGTTTTTCCTTACTTAGTTACTGGTGTCCTTCCTTGATTGTAACTTCCTTCCAAAAGGAAGCAGAACGCCTGATCTAGAGTTCTTGTGGAAGCCCTAAAATCAGCCTGCACATGGGAGAGTATTCAATTTTCCTCTATCCAAGAAGATTTAACAGAACCATTTTACTAAAAACTTTCTGAGTGCCATTCATAAGGCTAATATAATAGGCCTATAATTTTAGGGGTCCTCTTTGTTTCCTTTCTTTAATATGGAAATTATTTGTGCACCCTTCTAGGTCTCGGGATGTCCCCAGGAGTGATAGCATTAAATACTAAGTGGTGCAACGGCCCCCATGTATTGGGCTTGGAGCGATATAAATCTCCAGATATTATATCCAGCCCTGGTTCTTTCCTAGGCTGAAGTGAGCAAATTCCAGTCACAGTTTCATCTAGGGTGAAGCTGACTATGTCCCCTACTACTGACTTTATAATGCAATCTCTCCCTACCAGTGCATTCTTACACTCGGACTCACAGTCCTCTTCAGAATATTGTTTCCGAAAGTCGTCTTCCCTGACATGGGGCTGTATACGAAAGTCCTCTTCTTTAACCAACTGTGTTACCCCTTTAGAGAGTAAGTGCCAAAATAACTGGTAATTCTTCAGTTTGGATGCCTCTACTAGGGTACCCCAGTTGTCTACCTCCCAGTTCCTTTTTGCCTCATCCTGCATCTTCTTGTAAACTTTTCTTCTTTCTATTATGTCACTCCTGATTCCCTTCTTTACGGCCTCAGGTAGCTCAACTCTAGCTTGCCTACATTCCTCATTACACCAAGGTGTAGCATATCCATTAATTATGTTTATTTTATACTGTCTTTTGAAATGGGGCTTTAATCTATGTAATAAATGAGAGAAGCTATACATGAATGTTTTCATCATTTAGGTTAATATTTCCCAAAACAGTGAGTTCTGCACCCGACCGTACTACCATTTCCTTCACTTGAAGTTTTATTACACCAGGATACCATTTCCAATAACCTGTGCCTGCCAGGTCAGAATTATCACCAGCATATCGGTGAGTCATCCTTACGTCTGGGCACTTCGACTACTCTGAGCTTCTCTTGCCCCTGTTCCTTGATTAACTCCTTCCGCCCTGTGTGTTTCTTTTCCTCCCAACAGAACCCATGATTATTTGACAACAGACGGGTACCTTTTTTCCCTACAAGGCTGTGTCACCGGTAAACAACCTTTACAACGAAACTTTTACAACGCACTACCATTACAACGCAACCATTACAACGCAAACCATTACAACGCATTGCGCTGGGGGGGGGGGCGCTCTAGGATAGGGAATAGATTTAATTTACTATCCAACACCTTCCCTACTATCCACGGGGACTGGAGTTGGAATAGTAAATTTAACTATTTACTATCCAGCACCCCAAAGCGCTATGCGTTGTAATGGTATGGGTTTTAAAAACTGCGTTGTAACGGCATGCGTGGTAAAAGCATGCATTGTAACGTCATACATCCTGTGTCACCATAAACTTTGTACAATTTTTACCGTTCTGATTTTCCTCTCCCATCCTCAATCTTGTTTCTTATCACCGTGAACGGAGGTTGTAAACATTTATCCTAAGAATGTGTTCACGACTGTCTTGGCCGGTTTAGGAGTGCATTATTATACAAACCAGCCCAGGCGCCATTCTTCCTACACACTCAGAAACCCTACACAGAACTTCTTATCAGCGGCTAATTGTGGCCATTTCATTTTAATATTATTAGAAGTGACAACCGTTGACGTCACTAGGTTAGTCTGGGAGTGCAGGATTGGGATACCGGTAAACCTCAGGATCATTGCATTATGATCACTATCCTGGCGATATAAAACCACCATATCATAGACTTTAGGCCAGAGGTCAAGATCCAACACAATAAAATCATTCCTACTCTTAACATTCCCCCTTGTAAATGTAATATTTGCTTCTTCATCTGAGGGTGTCTGCCCGTTACTAACACGTATCCAATGAGTGGGTGTAAAGGACTGGACTTGTTGACCAACCTTTATATATCTTTTAATAGGCTGTAGCTGTAATCTTTTGATTCCTCTAGTTAGCTCTTTCTCCTGCACTATTTCCTGAACAAAGTCAATGGGTTTGTATGTTGTATTAAAATCCCCAGCCACTATAACATAATACTCTTTTCTTGCGCTGTCGAGAAAATTAGTGAGCATTGTTATAGTGTCCGAGGCCTTGTGTTGGCTACTTAAATGATTATATAAATTCATTAATCTTATATTAGAATTCCCTTTAAGGGGGGTCAAATGTATTCCCACTATATCCTGTGAGCCTATTTCTAGGCTCTTTATTTTACATACCAAAGTGGTCTTAATCCAGATTAACAGACCTCCAGCAGGTCTACCTGCAGTGATGCTCTGGCTTTAACTCTAAATGTGGTATACCCCACCTTATGTACTTGCTTGGTTGCCCGAATTTAATGCAACCATCAGAACTGGGGATCTCCAGTTAATAAATATGCAGTCCGCACAGATAGATTTGCGTAGAGGGCTAATCCAGCCCACTCTTCTGAGAAATAAAACGTCATGGAAGTCGGAATTTGTGAAAATGGAATTGCAAGATAGCCAATGACACACTTTGTTTTTTAATTGACTTATGGTTTCTTTGTTGTTACCAAAAGGCATAGGGACATTTGTTAAAATCGCCACATATATGCAACACTTGGGTGGAAGATCCAGATTCACCTGATTTGAATAGTCCTGTGTGTCATGTATATCAGCCCACATTCTAAGGTTTGCCCCGGACGTGAGACCTTTCGGTTCATTTTCGCAAGGACATATCAAAGTCCTTGTTTGTCGTTCTTGAAAATACTTCCATAGACATTTTATTATTTAAAATTACCCTTACCGGGGTCGAGAAGCACAACGGGGCGAGGCCTGAAAATACTGGGCCCGATCCACAGAACTAACTTAAGACAAAATCCTAAACTTACTCATTTTGGTATTCACAGAAGGCACTTACCCATTTCGGTATTCACAGAAGTTAGGAGTCCTAACTTTAGGACTCCTAAATGCCTTCCGTGAATACTGAAAATCTTAAAGTTAGCATTTTTCTCAGTTTAGGATTAGGAAAGTTAGGACTCCTAAATTTAGGACTCCTAAATGCCTCCTGTGAATACCGAAAGTCTTAAAGTTAGGATTTTTCTTAGTTTAGGAGTTCTAAAGTTAGGAGTCCTAACTTTACTACAACTAAACTAACTTTAATGCCCACATGCATCAATGAGAATTGCATTCGCAAACGGTGCGAATCGCAATTTTCGGCTGTTATCGAATGCAATTCTCAAATTTTGGATGCATCATGCTTTTCACAATTTTAGGAATTGCAAACATGTTGCGATTTCTAAAATTGCGATTGTATTTAAGAAATCGCAATTTGAGATTTCTTAAATGCAATGCATGACTATTTTTAAATTGCGAATTCGCAAATTGGAAGGGGTAAATTAGCATGAAGTTGAACTTCATGCTTATTTACCGAAAACTTTCAAACATGCACTACTTGCATATTTAAAAGTTTTAATTTACACACACACGTCCTTGGGTCATGTGTGTGTGTAAATTGCACTTAAAGTTACATTTCAGGGGTGCAGGGAGGGGATCTTTGGATCCCCCCTGCAGCCTTGAAATTGTATTCACATTTTGCGATTCGCAAAATGAAATTCGCAAAATGTGAATGCCTTCCCATTCATTCCTATGGGCCTTTTGGCCCATAGGAATCAATGGGAAGGGTTTCCTTAATTGCGATTCGCAAATTGTGAATCGCAATTAAGGAAAAATACCGAATCGCAATAAAAATTGAGCATTTTTCATGCATTGCCGTTTGCGATTTCTAAATTGCGTTTCCTTAATTTTCGCAATTTAGGAATCGCAAACAGCAACAATGATGCATGTGGCCGTAAGACTTTTGGTATTCATTGAAGGCATTTAGGAGTCCTAAAGTTAGGAGTTCTAACTTTACTACTCCTAAACTGAGAAAAATCCTAATTTTAAGAATTTCGGTATTCACAGAAGGCATTTAGGAGTCCTAAAGTTAGGACTCCTAACTTCTGTGAATACCAAAATGAGTAAGTGCCTTCTGTGAATATCAAAATGAGTAAGTGCCTTCTGTGAATACCAAAATGGTAGTAAGTTTAGGATTTTGTCTTAAGTTAGTTCTGTGAATTGGGCCCACTGATCAGATTCTTATTTACAGAAATATCTACACAGACTGGAATATACCCACTTGAACCGTTACCGTATTCATTTCTACATCACATACAAGAGTGAGCCTTGAGAAAGTTACATCACAAGTAACAAAACACGTGTCGGCTGTCATTGGCTGTTTTTTTTTTAACATCACGACTTGGAAGGCCCTAGGACGAGGACCCCCAACTTGGCCGTTACTTTCTGTCTTTCTGTAGTGCTATAATTTCCAGCAAATTGTACATTTGAATGTGAACTCAAGGTCCTATGTACTACATGCATTATTGTTAACTTATGTACTGTTCTTTGGATCTCTTAGAGCTGGATGCCCAGAGTTCTTTGATGCTTTATCAAAAAAAATTGGAAATTGAAACATAAATTACATTGAACAAGACAAGTGCCCAAATCTTAAGATGTTCTCTTCTCTCTTTTTGGAATAATGATTATGAGGTTTTCTATTTATGTATGAGCACATTTCCTGCTGTATGATTATTTTGGCCATCCTACATAGATGTATTGACTAAATTGCAAATTGCACAAAGTTAAATCTTAGAGTGCCGAGGTATAATCTTTTGTGTATGATATCTAATATCTAACATTTTACCTGTTTATCTGACATCCTCGGTAGCGTAATGCCTTCCATTACCTTGAGTGGCACCGTAATCTTTACAGATACCTAACTGATAACATATCATCTGTGTACTTTCTGGAAGAATTTGATGTGCGACTTGTCTAAACCGCCACTACCATCTTATGATATAGTATTTATTCCTGATAATGAGACTCATTGAATTGTTGGATTCTTACTGGGAACACTCGATCATCCGTGCTGGTTGGTCCTACACTGGCTCTTGATTTTGAGGAACCTTCTTTTTATTTTTATTCTGCTAAGAACTGGGAGCTCTTGTTACTGGCAACCATAATACGGAACTTAGTTTTCCCCTGAGGCACTGAAGGGCACAGTGTGCTTGAGTTGGATCATTGTGCTTCTGCTGGGAGACCTTGGAGGCCTTAGATTGCACTCTCACATTTTGAAGAAGCCATCGACTTCCTAGAGCCTACCCCCTACCCCACTTGTCTGTTATCTAAGGCAAGCTTGAGAAGACCCTTGGGCGTCTCTTTAACTGTATTTTTGTAACATATCATCATTCACCATAAGTAAGGAAAAAACAGTGCATTTGCAACCATTGAATATTATTACCCAGTACACCACTCCAAAACCACCTCAACATAGACTAACAAGACAGTCAGGGCTCTGGATGCAGGTGATGTGGAGGAAGATATCACTGAACGCTCTAGAGCAGATCTACTTGCAGCCAGGGCACACGCGCCATATTAGAGAATAAGATAGATAGAGACTGTCTCAAGAGATGTGAACCTGTTGCGAGCCGACCTAAGAAAGGTCCCTGATAAGGTACACAATACTGAAACTAATACTGGCACCCTGCAGGGGGAGGTCATGATCTTGGAACATCAGATGGCTTAATGACTTCGACAGAGGTGGAACTGGGCAAAAGGGCAGAGGACATGAAGGGTCGTTCCCACTGCCGTAACAACCGAGTGCTGAGTTTCCCTGCGAAAGCAGAGGGAGCTTCCACTGAAGGTTTTCTGGAGGACTGGATTAGGTCATCATTGAAGCCACGAGGCCTTTCCAATGTATTTGTCATAGAAAGAGGAGCTCAGAGCCTTGTTCCTGCCACGTTGACCTGGTGCCACCCCTAGGACCATCATTGCTAAAGTACTCAATCCCCGAGAAAGAGATTGTATCTCAAGGGCAGCGAGGGAATAGGAGGTCCCCCAATTTGAGAAATATAAGATTGCCATATATACAAATTTTACAAAGCTGGTCAAGGGACAGCGCAAGTTTTTCATCGCTGCCAAATAGAAATTGAGAGCAATGGGACTGAAATATATGTCATCATAATCGGCTAAGCTGAAAGTCCTCCACAATGCCAAAGCCTATTTTTATGACAAACCTGAAGATGTCTGGGAGTGGCTCATGGTTGTAGACTTGGCCACCACTCAGACTGATGGTGATAACCATCACAGCAATTGGGGTGCGCGCTGCCGCAAGTCCCTCTAGGAAAATCACAGAAATAACGCCAACCCAAACTTGTCTCCCCTAGGATCCGACAGAGTACAAATAGGGAAAGATGGTACAATGAACTGAACCAGCCCATCATCTACTGAACATGGTGAAATGTCACCAGAGAGAGTATCACCAGAGAACACTTCATCAAGGAGGCCGAGCCCTTCCTCTGAGATGATCCCAGACACTGCTATCATAGAAGGTGAAGGGGGGGAGTGATCTAGGGAGAACAAAACTGGTTGGCATGGGAGATGATTTGAAAATCTTTATCAGGGAAAGTAAATGGGAAATGTTCTCAATGATATTAATATATATATATATATATATATGGCGACTGGTGAGGAACAATAAACTCTTGTTTTCGCACCAATTCCTGGGTCTGTGTCCGTCTATGGAGGCAAGCCTGCGAATGCACGTAGGAGTGTAATATATATATATACAACATCATGTGATCAAGCCTGTGGATACAAGCAAAACGCGCCATGGCGGACATGCTGGGAGTTAAGATGCACGAATAAAGCACCTTTGTTTGGCACCAGATTGGGTTTCTGCACATCGTTATTTCAACCAGCAGCAAGTTGGTAGCGCTTGTGGTGTGTGGCGAGGACTTGTTCATATATATATATATTCACTGAAAAAACCAAAGGTTTCACACCAGTTATAGATAGGAATTAGCATTTAAAAAACCTATGAATCCACTGAAAAAACCATAGGTTTCACACCAGGTATAGTTAGGAATTCGCATTTAAAAAACCTTTGAAATTCACGGAAAAAAACATAGGTTTCACACCAGTTATAGGTAGGAATTAGCATTTAAAAAAACCTATTAAATTCACTGAAAAAAACATAGGTTTCACACCAGTTATAGTTAGCTGGAAATTTTACTGACATAAAACCATTGAAATTCCCACGTTATAGTTAGTTGGACTCACTATAACTTGCGCGCCTGCAATGCACTGCTGATGACGTCACATATTACATCACTCATGACATGGTCAGTGACATCACTCATGACATCACTGATGACACCATCCAGTGAATGTGTGTCTTTCTGAAAAATAAATATGTTTTATATATGTATTTGTAAAGGTCGATGGAAGAATAAATGTTTAAATAAGTGTGTAAATGGATGTTTTTTAAATAAAATATTGATTGGTTAACTGGCTTATTAAGTGTATCTTAGTGAATACATATATTAGCAAGTAATTTTAGGTTTGTATCCAGCTAGCAGCCACCTACCACGCCGGATCCGCCGTGATGTGGCACTAAAAGCGTAACACCGAGAGGCCCTCACCCAGACCCAACATTACGAAACGCCTAAGAAACTGACCCTATATTACGGAACCGAGCCTCTTGGCTGACCGAATACTAGATCGCCTAGAGCACTTTCGTCAAATAAAGATATTTCAACGATCATACTATTAACAAAGAGAAGCTATCAATAATAAAAGATACCCTAGGAAGCTGATGCAACAAAAAACAGAGCTACATCTGGACACCAATTTTCGGGACGGCTATTTACATATAATCCGGCGGATTCATGATATCATAGGTAGACATCATAGGTATCTAATTTATGACAGAAACTTAGAAAACGCGACTATTAGCAAAGCGTGGCTATTTGAAGACCACTAAAATCTCATCCAATTCTATTGTCAAGAGCTTGCAGCTAAAATAAACACCCTCCCTTTTTTAGTTTGCATATCAAGGTCTGGATATCTTTGGTTGAAGCAATATACGGCCACCTGAGGAAGGCTACATTGGCCGAAACGCGCGTTGTGAACCATCTTGCCGTATTGCTAACACCTTTTGTTCTCTTTTCATCCACTGTCTGTGTATAACTGTTTTAAGAATTTATGTATGTGATTTATCAAGTATATGATTAACTGTTATGTAATAATATGAAAAAAAGAATTTTATAAATAACAAGAATACTACAAAAAGAGATATATATATTTGAAAAAAACTTCAACAATAAATAAATGAAATAATCTTTTTCTAAATTGGTTTGCTGGGTGACTTTTTCACTTAAACACTGGTTATTGACAAAAACATATATACCATAATAAATATCATACAGTTTTTATGAGATTCGAATACTTGGCTATAGACCGTTTCCAACCTGATGACGTCACATATTACATCACTCATGACATGGTCAGTGACATCACTCATGACATCACTGATGACACCATCCAGTGAATGTGTGTCTTTCTGAAAAATAAATATGTTTTATATATGTATTTGTAAAGGTCGATGGAAGAATAAATGTTTAAATAAGTGTGTAAATGGATGTTTTTTAAATAAAATATTGATTGGTTAACTGGCTTATTAAGTGTATCTTAGTGAATACATATATTAGCAAGTAATTTTTAAATATTTAAATATTTGTATCAGTGTTTCACTTTGTGTATAAGTGGCTGCATGGGTTGGTGACTGACTCACTGTTTGTATGTGCTTTGAAGACAGCATATGTGCAGGACTGTATGGGTGGATGCATGTGTATATATGTGTGTTAGTGAGTGAATGCCTGCCTCACTAGTGTCTTTATGAGTAACTACATATGTTTTAATCTAGTATATGTGAGTATTGATGTATATAAGTAAGTATATGTGAGAGTGAGAGATTGAAAGAGTTCCTGTTTAAATAAATATGTGTTTCTATAAGTGATTGTTTAAGTTTCCTTAGAAGTAATGTGCTAGTGTGTGTATAGCTGTATATGCAAATAAATGGATGTTCAATAGTTTATTTGCATGTGTGAGTATGTGTGTGAGTAACTTTTGGAAGACTGTCGGTGTGTAACAGGATGTATATGTGTATCACTACATATGATGAGTGAGTATATGTATGAGTGACCATATAGAACTGTTGCTGAATGAGTGGATGTGTATATAGATGGTGGAATTACTGAATTGGTTGTTGTAAATGGTATGGGTATCTTCATTTTTTTGAAAATGTTAGTTTCTATTTTTGAATATGTGTTTCAAGGGTTGCATTACACTGAAAGGAGGTCTGTCAGTCTGTCACAAGGATGGTGTTATCAGTGATGTCATGAGTGATGTAATATGTGACGTCATCAGCAGTGCATTGCAGGCGCGCAAGTTATAGTGAGTCCAACTAACTATAACGTGGGAATTTCAATGGTTTTATGTCAGTAAAATTTCCAGCTACTTTCAGAGAGAATTTTTTTTGTTAAATTGTGTAAATCTGTTTAGTAGTTTTGTAAATATTAATGGAAAAATAAATATATATATATATATATATATAAATATATATATATATATATATATATATATATATATATATATATATATATATATATCTGGGCGGAGCCTAACCACACATCTCATCGTGAGATCTGATTATCTGTCAGCACTTCATCCAAGAAGTGTTGGCAGTCCTCTTGGGACCAATATACATGATAGCAACTCATTAAAAAGCATTACAGTTAATAGAAGGTTTTAGACTTTACTTACATTGTAAATCTTATAAATCATTTGATGATGGTACCATACTCATTTTAGGAATTGTGGTGTGTTCTAGGGTCATTTTACCAGGGTAAAAAGCCTTCTGCTGGGATATCATGACTATTTGCTCATGCTTTTTCCACAGAGGTTTGGAAGGTGATCTATAAGCTAAACTGAGAGCATATTTTCTGTAAATTCACATTATCTTTCTCAGTCATGTGAGAATGAAGTCTGAGATTCTCAGTAGTCTGCAAAGTCTGCAGCTCTGGAAGTAACACCACAGCCTCTCCGCTAAGTGCAACATTTATTCAAGTGGTCAACTGGATAAAAAAACATAAAGACAACAAATCATTTAAAAGTACTTTGTCGGGGGGCGTGGCTAAGATGGCGGCTCGGTAGGACGTGTTCCGCGGAGGCTCACTAGACCCGATCCCCCGCCAGGGATTTTTGCGGACCACAGCCCTGACCGAGCCGGCCATAGTAAGCGGACAGACTCCTAGCAGTCCCCTGAGGCCGGAGAGCCACTGCCGAAGCCCTGGGACTGCTAAAGGTGCCCCGGAGCGGGGCCGCCTGGCCGCCATCAGAAGGCGCGAACGGCATCGACGGATACGGGAGAGGGGGAACCGGGGTCTCCCCTGGCATCTGCGGGGACCGAGAAGCGACGTCCTGAGGCACCAGTCGGGGGGCCCAGCGGATCGGAGGTGAGCGGAGCAGTGCCGGGTTCGCCGGCCTCCGGATCTACGTGAGGCCCCGGCGTGGGCCTAGTGGAGGAAGGCGCTGCCGGAGCACATAATCGGCGGGAGCGGCCGGTTGGCAGCACGGAGTGAGGCCCGGGGGGCGGCCGCAGCTCCGGTGGGAGCCGGGAGCACGCGTGGACGCATTACCGAGGGCAGGGAGTGGTGACCCCCTCCCCCCCCCACGCGACGCAGCGAGAGTCCAAGAGGCCCGGGGAGGACAAGGGCTGCCAGACGCCGGGAGTGGCGGTGAGAGGCGAACGGAGGGCGGACAGGGTGCAGCGGAGGTACGACTGGGGGTCCCCCCTCGCCCCCCCAGCGAGAACAGCACGCCGCAGCGCAGAAGAGGGACTGGGGCCCCGGGAGTGGAGGCACAGACTACCAGTGGACCCGCGAGAGATAGGGGCCGCGCCCTGCAACGGAACACTTGGCCCACCCGGGGACGCGAGAGGCCCAGATGTTAGGGCGCGACTGAGCCTTGGGGACAGCTTGAGGAGGCGGCAGGCCCCGAGTGGTGGAGGCCCGAGCGGGCAGAAGAGGGCCCGGTGGTGGACCACGTGTGACGAGGCCTGCGACAAGCGCGAGCAGGAGCAGCAGCATAAGGGCCTGAGGGAGAGGCCCCAGGGACACAGATCCGGCCCTCCCACTACACGACCAGAGCACACCTGGGAATCCTGCGGTGGCACCCGGGGCCCTGGCCAGGCTGAGGCCTACAGCTCAGACTGAGACCGCCATGACGACCAGCAGCCGCAAGGGGAACCGCAACATCTCAGAGATGCTGGCCAAAGGACCCCCCAAAACCGACAAAAGCCCAGACAAGTCGATATCGGGGCCCCCCCCCCCAAGGGGAAGGATCTCCCAGAAGGCGAAACGCCGGCGACTAAGGCATTTATGGAGGCCCTCTTCGCCTCCTTGAAAGAAGATACTCAAACTTTCCGGCAGGAAATGACTGGGGAGTACAAGGAACTCCGGCGAGACGTCGACGACCTGGGGGAGAGAGTAGCTGCCATCGAGCTCTCAGGCCAGGCCAGAAGTGAGGAAATAGAATTCCTCCGGCAGGAGATCGTACGTCTTCACGACCAGCAGATGGACCTCCAGACCCATACGGAGGACCTGGAGAACCGCTCCAGGCGAAATAACATTCGAGTTCGGAACGTGCTGCTCAAGGCGGAGGGGGACGACATGGCGGGGTATCTACAAGCGCTCTTCCAGATGGTGCTGGGAGAGGGAGAGGACTTTGTGACTCGGTGATTCGTATTGACAGGGCCCACCGGGTGGGCCCGGCCCGCCGGACCCAGGGCCCCCCGCCGGACATCCTGGCCTTTCTGCCAGACTACCCCTTGAAGGAGCGCATATTGAGAGAGGCACGCCACAAGCAGCCCCTTCGCTTCCAGGACCACAATGTGGAACTTTTCCAGGACTTAGCTGCGACCACCCTACAGAAGCGGAGGGCGTTTAGGGTTGCTACCGCCTTCCTACGTAAGGAGGGGGTCCCTTATTCCTGGGGGCACCCTTTTCGCCTTGTCTTTAAGTGGAATGGCACCCTCCACCAATTGCGTTCCCTGCGAGACACATGTGCAGTACTGGGCATCCCCCACGAGGAACCGCCCCAGGACGACACGGATGAACGACGCCCCTCCGGGGCCAAGTCGGGCTCCCCAGGGACGACGGGGTATGGATGGCAGAAAGTGCGTCGAGACAGGCTGCGGAAGAAGAATCTCAAGCCCGACCCGGACACGATGGCCCAGGAACAGGCCGCAGCGATCCACGAAGTATCTAAGGACACCGGCGCCGCTTCCTGAGTCAACTCCAGTGACGGTCGTCATCAGCTAAGTTTTGACTCCTGGACGGGGGGAGTCGGGGGCCGAGAGCCGCCACTGCCACACACCCACTCATTGACTCATTTACTACAGGCCTCATTTACTAATGATTGGCCTGGGACTATGTTCACCAGTTGGGGGGGGGGGGGGCAGGGGGGACAGTTGGGGGGGGAGTTGGGGGTGGGGAGGGCAAAGGGGGGGGCTCGGTGTGTTCACTCAGGATTAGCGACAGGAACTTGGGGTAGGGCCAGCTGGGGGCTCATGTCAGGGCAGGCGGAATGCTCGTATACCCATGGCTGTTGACGACATACGTATCCTCTCCCTTAATGTTAAGGGACTCAATAATCCCATCAAAAGGAGGGCAGTTCTCTCCTTCCTTGAGCGCTCTGAGGCCGAAATCTGTCTGTTGCAAGAAACGCACCTGCTAGCGAAGGATTGGCATTGCATGAAAGCAAGGGCCTTCCCCCACCAATTCTACTCCACGACCCATAAGAAAAAAGCGGGCGTAGCTATCCTGGTGGCCAGACACTTCAGAGGGCGGGTGGGGAGTAAGGTGGCTGAGATCAGGGGCAGACTCCTAGCGCACACAATACATGTAGGCACTTCTTCCTTCACGTTAGGTTCCATATATGCACCCAACACCAAACAAGAGGTCTTCTTGAAGGGAGCGCTGTCGGAGGCACTGGCGGGCGATATGAGGCTGGTGCTGGTGGGAGGGGACCTGAACCTGGTCATGGACAACGAGATGGATAGGTCCGGGAAGAGATTTGGGGACACTGGAGCACTGTCGGTGACCGGGAAGAAGTGGCTGGGGGACAGGGGGCTGATTGACGTATGGAGGGACAAGCATCTTACTGCCCCGGGATACACTTTTTATTCACACGTACACCACACATACGCTAGAATAGATCACTTCCTGGGCTCCCTGGACATGGTCCCCATGGTTCACGACATTGACATAACACCGGCGGCACTTTCGGACCACAACGCGGTGGTCCTTCAACTGACGGTCTCGCGCACTCCTCCGCATCGGGGCAAGTGGAGACTAAGGGAAAGTCTACTCTCCCGCAAGGGAGTGGTGCAACAACTGTCCCAAAGCATTACCACCTACTTAGATCACAACGACACAGGGGAGGTGGCCCAGGCGACACTGTGGGGGGGAGCTTACGGCGGTCATTAGGGGCGAAATCATGGCAATCGCGGCGGCGGACAATAGAGAGCGGAAGGAACGGAGGCGGGATTTAGAGACGCAGGTGCTAGAGCTGGAGCGGGTTCACTGCCGGACAGGCGCCCCCCAGATTTGGCGCAAGCTGAAAGTGGCCAGGGCACAACTGGCGAGTTTGGACCTGGACAGGGCAGAATATGCGGCGCTCCGCCTTCGCCACACGCACTACGTAGGGGGGGACAAGATAGGCCGCTTGCTGGCTAGCAAACTTTAGGCCAAAACCGTCCGCTCCCAGATCCCAGTGATACGCGAAGACAACGGCGACGAGGTCCGGGAGGATGCCCGCATAGCGGAGGCATTCCGAGCCTTTTATGCGCAGCTGTATGCCGCCGCCCGGACCGCCCGGGAGGAGGCGGGGAAGGCCTACCTAGACACTATGGAGGTCACCGCTCTTAATGAAACAAACTCCTCAGCGCTGGACGCCCCTTTCCGCTTGGAGGAGGTCATAGCGGCCATCGCCCGCCTCAAGCCCCTGAAAGCCCCGGGCCCGGACGGCTTCTCCGCGGGCTTTTATAAGACCTTTTGCTCCCTCCTGGCGCCGGTCCTCACAAAACTGTTTAACTCGTTCGGGGGCCCGGGCTCGATCCCGAAGGAGATGTTAGAGGCAGAAGTCATAGTCCTTCCGAAACCGGGCAAGGACCCCTCACGCTGCGCAGCATACAGGCCGATTTTGCTCCTCAACATCGACCTTAAGCTCTTCACGGGCATTTTGGCCTCCCGTCTGGCCCGTGCCTGCCAGGCATCATCGAACCGGACCAGGCGGGCTTCGTCCCCTCCCGGCAATGCGCAGACAATACTAAGCGCATAATGCATGTCATAGACAAAGCTAACTTCAACGCCTCGGACGCAGCACTGCTCTCGGTAGACGCTGAGAAGGCGTTTGACAGGGTCGACTGGAGATTCCTGGAACAAACGCTGATTAAGTTCGGCGTGGGTCCCCGCTTCCGCTCTTGGGTGGCAGGATGCTACACGTCCCCGAAGGCGACCATCAAAGTCAATGGGGTTAGCTCCAAGCCTTTCGACATCCAGAGAGGCACGCGACAGGGCTGCCCCCTCTCACCGCTCCTGTTCACTTTCTATATTGAGCCGTTTGCCCAGCGTGTTCGGGACAACAATGCCATTACCGGGATCAAGTTCGGGGGCATGGAGCAAACCATAAGCCTATATGCGGACGACATTCTTGTAGCAGTGGATAACCCGAGGGTCTCCTTACCGGCCTTCCTGTCGGAAATGACCGCGTTCGGAGAGGTGTCGGGCTTCAAAATGAACGTCCAAAAGTCCGTCGTCCTGCCATTAGGTAGCAACACCCGGCCAGCTAACAGGGCATCGCTGCACATAGGGGGGCTCGAGGTCAGCACTACCATACAATATCTGGGGATAGACTTGACGCCGGCGACTACCCAAACGGTCGACCTTAACTACACTAAACTACTGTCACGTGTCCAGGGGGACATAGCGAGGTGGAAACAACAGCCGCTCTCTCGGTTGGGTCGAGTGGCAGCCATAAAAATGTCCCTTTTGCCCAAGATCCTCTACATATTCCAGACTATCCCAGTCACCCCCCCCACTGGGGATGCTGAAGAAGCTACAGGACACCCTGAACCACTATGTTTGGGCGAACAAAAGGTCCAGGCTGCGGCGCGACTTGGTCACGAGAACGACGGCGGAGGGGGGCTTAGGGGTCCCGGACTTGAGGCGCTACTTCCAGGCGTCTCAGCTTAGATTCCTCCTGGAGTGGTCCCGGCCGCCTTCGGAGAAGCACTGGTTGTTCCAGGACAGGGCCATGGCGGGCCTGCAGCTCTGGAAAGTTCCCTTCCTGGCACGTCCAGACAGACCACCGTACCTCAAGAAATCCCCAATCACCAGGACCCTCTTGCAGGTGTGGGATGCAACCGCGGTCCCGAGGGGCCTGACAACCTTTCCCTCCCCCATGACGCCTCTGCTGGACAACCCGGCGTTCCCCCCTGGCAGGTCTCCGGGCTCGTTCCCTCAATGGCGGCAGTCCGAATGCCGCTCCGCAGGCCACTTGTTCGACACGGAGGGCTTCTTGACCTGGGAGACAGTGACAGCGGACTATACACTGGATAAGCCACTCCACTACCAGTACTTCCAGCTTAGACACTGGCTGATGCACGCCGATGTGGCGCCTCTGGCTAGCCGCCCCCTTACCCCCTATGAGCGATGGATCATGACCAAAACCTCGGTCACAGGGTCCATCACTGAATTATATTTGATGCTTTCCCCCCCTCCCCCTACGTAGAAATCAGCCGGGCAGAGGCGCTGGGAGAGGGAACTAGGGCGCAATCTTTCTGCTAAGGAATGGAAAGACATATACTACCGGGCTCACCACACGGCCAGAAACACGGCTAGCAAAGAGGCAGCGGTAAAGATCGCCTATTACTGGCACTTGACTCCTGAACGCCTACACCAGGGAAACCCGAGCAAGGACCCCAAATGCTGGAGAGGGTGTGGGCAAATGGGGACCATGCTACACATTCTGTGGGAATGCACCGCGGTACAGGAATACTGGGAGACAGTACTTAAAGACATAGACACCCACTTTGACACCGACATTCCACGCTTCCCGGCTTATGCTGTCCTTGGTCTCCCGAACAGCCTGACGTTCCCACTCAAGTCCATACGGGGAAAACAGATGGGATTGGCGATGGGGCGACTACCCAACATATCCTGTCGCTTTGGGGGACCACGAGGAAGCCCACAGACACGGGGTGGTTACACAGGTCGTGGTATGTCATGGGGATGGAGAGGATACAGGCCTCGCTCACGCAGTCATCCGAAACCTTCAGAGAAACATGGCAGCCACTCATCTCTCTGCTTTCCCAAGAATTTACGGAGCTTACATGTCCGAAGTATCTCAGGGTCCTGAAACTGGCGGAAGGGTTTCGTGACGGGATAGCCAGAGTGGAACATAAGGTCTAGCCTGACCCCGAATAGTCACCTCCATGCGCTACAAGGAACACACCGGGCGGGGGGGGGGACGGGAGGGGGACGGGAGGGGGGGATTGACGGAGGGGGGGTGGGACACAGTTGGGGTAGGTTGGGGAGGCGGGTCTTTGAGGTGGTTGGTGGAAAAGAGTTCTGGTGGACACCGGGGGGCATGCCCCCCACCATGCGAGCATACATGAACAATTGGTCCCACCTCACTTATTGGACGCACAGTTGGGTACCATGCAGAGTTGGGGACAGACGCAGCAACATTGCCCCTTGTTTCTTCTGTTCATTGTATGTTTGATATCGCTTTGTGGAACTCAATAAAAATATATTTGATCCAAAAAAAAGTACTTTGTCGCTATTTGAAAACTCCGAAAATATGTCCTCATTTTAGTTTTTCAGAGCACTAACCATAATTTTGATGCAAATAAGACCCTCTCATATATGTAATTTCTAAAGGGAATGTTCTAGGCATTACAGTTTTAATTCAACACTTTTGTAATAAATATAGAATGTTAGCAATCTAGTTTTTCAATAGGATACTGTTGAGAGGCAGAGGCCAGGGGCACGGACTCTGAAAATTAAAGGCAGGTAGGAGGGTGCAGAGGCAACAATTTGACAACACTGGGCAAGCAGGAAAGGCAGTGGCAGCAGACCAGACTATGGAGGGCAGTGGAAAGGGGGGCAGGGGCAACAAACCAACAACACAAGACTGACAAGAGAGGCTGTGACAATATAATAGACAGTTGTGGGCAGAAGGAAGAGGCAGTGGTAGTACAACCATACATGCCAACAGTCCCGATTCAGCCAGGAATTGCCCAATGTTTTTAATTCTAAATGGGCATTATTTGATCTGTCTCCTGTCTACAATCTCCTCTTTTTCAATGTAAGTCAAAGGGGAAAATACATACGACTGCTTTTTTTCAAAATCTCCCTCTTACCAAGTCCAAAATGTTAGCAAGTAGTGTACATTGGATCATGGAAGGCAGGAGGAATTGGGGTAGGGACATGGACTCAGATAACAGAGGACGGGAGGGACATGGAGAGGTTCACCAAACTGACCCTACAGGGCAGGCATCAGGGTTTGCAGCAGCACAGTACAACACACAGGGCATGCAGGATGGGAGTGCAGCACAACAATCCATAGAAAGCAATAGGGAGGGGACAGGACCATGCACATGGACAACAGAGTACAGAGGGGAAATAGGCAATGGTAGCTAGCTCACCATAATGGGCAGACTGGAGAGAAAGCTGCAGCATAACAGACTTTAAAGGGCAGGAGGGACGGATCAGGGGCATTAAAATGGAACAGACAAGCAAGGAGGGAGGAATAGGGTCTTCACATGGAAACAGAGGGCCTGGGGCAGGGGGGCAGGACAGGAGCAGCAAGATGACCATGGAGGTCAGGGAGGATGGGCACTAGAAGCAAGACACACCATAGAGAGCAACAGTGAGACTATAATGGCATACACACAGACCATGGAGGGAAGGTGGGAGGGGGTCAGGAGCAGCTAGCTGACCACACACGGAAGGTGGGAGGGGCTGTGGCAGCACAGAAGACCATGCATGGCAAGCGGGAGGATTAGTAGCAGAACAATGGCTATGATGGGCAAGAAGGAGGGTGCAGGGGCATGCGCAAAGGACCATGGAGCATAGAAGGGCGGGGGTCAGGACCTGGGCATAGACAAGAGAGTTTAGGGGAAGGGGCCTCACAACAGATCATGCGGGGCAGGCAGGAGGAGCAGTTGCAGCACAACAGACCAGGGAGGGCAGAAAGGTGTGGCAGTAAAATGGACCATGGAGGACAGGAGGAATGTGATAGGAGCATGGAATGTGGACAGGCAGGGTGGAGGTGGCAGGGTCAGGTTACAGTCATCTGACACTGCTAGGCAGGTAGGAGGGGAGTGGCAGCTCAACAGAACACTCAGAGTAGATAGGAGTGGCAGGTCGATGAAACATGGTGGGCAAAAAGGATGGAGCAGGGGCATGCACACAGACATCGGAGGGCAGGGGAAAGGAGAACAGGGGCAGCAAGCTAAGCACAGATGCTAAGCAGGAGGTCAATGATGGGGCATGTAATTGGTCAATGGAGAGCATGAGGAGTGGACTGGCACATCATGTTAAATGGAGGGCAGTGGCAGCACATCAGACCATGCATGGCAGGTGGGAAGAGGCTAGTCCATGGATTCAGACAACAGAGGATAGGGAGGAGGTGGATGGGGCAACAAGCTAACTGTCCAGAGAAGGCGGAAAGCCCAGTGGCAGAACAACGGCCACACAGGGCTATAATAAGGGAGCAGGGACATGGATTTGGACAATGGATGGCTAAGAGGAGGGAAGGCAGGAGCAGCACACTTGGGTGGGGGCAGCACAAAGCCATGCCCTGCTTCCAGCCCCCCATCATCCATTGTTATATACATCTTACTTAATGTTTAAAAAAACTAGAAATTTGCAGAAAAAAAACAAAGATTACAGGGACGGTACAGTTAGACTCAGATTTCACTCATACACAACCAGTGAAATTCAGCAGTTATAGTTACCTGAGCTAACCATAACTTATGCCCCCGCAATGTACTGCTAATGACCTCAGACATTACATCATTCATGACATGGTCAGTTACATCACTCATGACATCACTCATGACATCTCAAATGAGCTGTGAATGGAATGGAACTATAATCGCTAGAACTTTATTTAGGGATAGTGTGTGTATATTAACACCCCTTTTTTTTTTTTCTTTTGTGTAAGCACCATTATAATATGCAACGTGCCCAGATTAATATGGCTGATAGCCTTTCACTTTAAAGTAATGTGTAGTCTATTGTTTATGTTGATGTTTGCAATCCTATGTATGTTTATTATGAATTAGTCACGTTGACGAACATACAGGTATGGCGGTCACGGGGCAAGATATGCCGAAATGACATTGTGTGCATATTAACACTTGTTTTCTTTTCTTTATTGTATCAATTCCTGAATTTTCACATTGTGACCAGGCCAATATGGCTGCCAGCTTTTTGGATTAAAGTAATATGTAGTCCTTTGTTAATATTGACAACCGGAGGCATTTGTACATTTAAATAAGGATGCGACAATGATGTCTTGTATCGTTATCAAGGTTCGGACGAGTCGAAACGTGTGGATCGCGTCCTTTGCAGATTAAATACTTCCAAACTACAGGCTGAGTGCTGATTCCTTCCTTGTAAGAGTGAGAGGAGATAAAATACATATATATATATATGCAATTCACTGAAAAAACACAAGTTTCAGGGACATTATAGCTAGAAATTAGCATTTAAAAAACCTCAGAAATTCACTGAAAAAAACACAGATTTCATGGACGTCATAGATAGTTGGACATTCCACTCGTACAAAACAAAAGAAATTTGGCCGTTACAGTTAGTTGTGCTAACTATAACTCGCGCCCCCGCAATGCAGTGCTTAAGACGTCACATATTACATTACTCATGACATGGTCAGTGACATCACTGATGACATTTCAAATGACATCACTGATGACATCATCCACATGATCATCTGATGCACCCCCTCACACCCTAAAATGCAGACTACCACTCTCGAAACACACCAATACTAGTACAGCCACTATATTCTGTGCACTATGCATGCAGACCTCTATTCAGCTATATAACATTGATACAGTCTTTAATACTCAGTTAGTACCTATGCAGTGTAGGAATCCTTATGTCTGTCCCATGCACTTGTTCATTCACTCATCCATCACTATGTACGTATCCTGTCACTCTGCCAATACCTAAGAACTTATAAATTTAGCATGCACTCTCTTTGCAGCACTAAAATTACTCCAGTTATTAGTCATATACTTAAGGAATGGCCTAGCCACTAACCCAAGTACAGGTACAATGTTTTGTACACTATGCATGCAGATCTCTAACAACTACATACTATTAATACGCTTTTCTAAATACCCAGTTAATACCTATGCAGTGTTGGAATCCTTCTGTCTGTGCCATGTATTTCTCCAATCACCCATCCAGAACTATCTACGTATCCTATTACTCCGCCAATACCTAAGCACTTATAAATTCAACATGTGCTCTCTTTGCAGCACTGAAATTATTGTAGTTACTACTCATGTACCAAAGGGAATGGCCTAGCCGGTAAAACTAGTACATCTACAATGTTCTGTGCACTATGCATGCAGACCTCTAATCAGCTACATAGCATTAATACCGTTTTTTAAATACTGAGTTAGTACCTATACAGTCTAGGAATCCTTCTGTCTGTCCCATGCAGTTCTCCATTCATCCAGCCAGCACTATCTACGTATCCTATCACTTCACCAATACCTAAGCACTTATAAATTGAGCATGCACTCTCTTTGCAGCACTGAAATGACTCCAGTTATTAGTCATATACTTAAAGAATGGCCTAGCCACTAATACAAGTGCAGGTACAATATTTTGTACACAATGCATACAGACCTTTAACCAGCTACATACTATCAATACACTCTTCTAAATATCCAGTTAGTACCTATGCAGTGTAGGAATCCTCCTGTCTGTCCCATGCATTTCTCCAATCACCCATCCAGCCCTAGCTACTTATCCTATTACTCCACCAATACCTAAGCACTTATAATACCTGAAAAAATGTTTAGCATATTTTGATATGTACTACTGTTAAGGTAAGATTAAGTAATCCAAACACTATCAATGCACAACTACATTCAGCTGTGCACTATCGGCCACATGCATCAACCTATTTAGGAAGTGCAATCGGTGCGAATCGGTAAATTCGGCCGTTTGCGATTCCTAAATAGGTTTTTGGGATGCATCAAACATTTTGGGAAAAATCGCTATTTTTAGCGAATTCCAAAAATGCGATTGCTTTTAAGGAATCGCAAATTTGCAATTCCTTAAAAGCAATGCATGATTACTTTTAAAATTGCGAATTCGCAATTAGGGGGTGCAAATTACCACTAGGGCGAACCTCGTGGAAATTTGCGAAAATGTATTAAAATGCTCAAAATTGCATTTTAAAACACTGTCATGTTACAGACACACATGTCCTTAGGACATGTGTGTGTGAAACATGCACTTCAAAATACATTTCAGGGGTGCAGGGGGGGTCCTTTGGACCCCCCCTGCACCCATGGAATGCATTAACATTTTGCGAATCGTTAATTGAAATTCGCAAAAATGTCAATGCCTTCCCATTGATTCCTATGGGCCTTTTGGCCCATGGGAATCAATGGGAATTGCGAAATCGCAAATTAGAATTCGCATAATATTTGCGATTCGGAAAAAAATGCGATTTTTACCGAATCGCAAATATTATGCGATTTAAATCATGCATCTCATTTTGCGATTCCCTAAAAATCGCAAATAAGGAATCGCAAAACCGGACTTTGATGCATGTGGCCGTATATACATAAACTTCTAACCAGCTACTTAGTAAAGTACAACCTATGCAACCTAGTCATCCTCCTGTCTGTCCCATGCACTTCTCCAATCACCCATCCAGCACAATCTATGTATCCTATCACTCCGCAATACCTAAGCACCTATAAATTCAACATGTACTCTCTGTGCAGCACTGAAATTATTCTAGTTACTAGTTGTTGGACAGGCCACGTGAAAGGCTTGCTCCCTCCCCGCACGACCAGGCCCGAGCCTGGCTCTTCAGGTGTTACACGCAACAACCACCCGTTTCCCGTCTCATATGGGACCCCTGCCCCTGGACATCTCCCCATCATGGGCCCGATTCCCTACCGGCCCTCTCGCCCGGCCTGGGCGCCATCTTGGACACAGCACCCCGAGGCCGCGTGGCCTCCGATCGACCCCAACCCTAGGCCTGGCCAGGCCCCGACATCCCGGCACCACCATCCACCCAGGAGGTGAGCGGACTACTTGGCAGGTCAATGGGAGAAAGAGGTGTCGATGGCTCTCCCCCGCCAGGTGCCGATCGCCCCAGCTCCCCCGGGCGCTGGCTCCACCCCCCTGCTGGGTGTCTGGACTCCCTCATCCTGGACCTCCCGACCTCCAAGTGCGAGGGTCCGGACATCAAAGGGCGCCAGACCTACAACTGGGGCAGCTCCAGAGCAGGAAGGCAGTTGTATCCTGGAGTCGAGAGACGCAGTGAAGAACTCATCCTTGACGGACTACTGGCGCTGCCGTAGCCCTGCCTTGCGAACTATCGACCTGCCTGCTGGCGCTGCCGCAACCTTCTGAAACCTTCATCGTCGTCGGGACCTGCTGGCGTGGCCGCGGACCGTTTGTAACCACCACCTTCATCGGGACCTGCTGGCTCCGCCGCGGACCGTCGCTACCTTCAACCATCCCGGGACCTGCTGGCTCCGCCGCGGCCCGACCATCTAGAACGCCGAGCTCGAGGATTGTGAGCTATTTCATCTACCAGATTGGTAACGAGACTGTCCCGCTACCCTTTTCCCAACCAAGAGACTAGAATAGAGGGGACCCCTGAGTCCAGACCTCCTTGTACCATTTCACCGTACTTGAAGTCTTGCTTATAAAGAACGTTGAACCTTATCCTTGTGTGGTGTACATCTGTGGGGGGGAAGTTACTTATCTGTACGATCGCTGGAGACGGCTCTCCCCGGAGACCTCTCCCCTTGTCCTCGGCCGACCCTCCAGGTCCCGTCTAACATTGGTGGACAGCGGCGCGATCCGAATCGACGCGTAATCGTACAGAGAGTAGCTCACCCCACGACAAAACCACAATGTCAACCAAAGAAAGCGGATCCACCGAGAAATTCCAGATGGAGAAATTGGAAGAATACAGCCATCGTGAGTTGAAAAAATTCTGCATTGAACTAGGTATCGCTACCACCGGTCTGAGTACTAAAGACGATTTCAAGCACGCCATTGAGTCATGGGCAGAAACCGGGGCCGTCAGACCCCCGGACTAAAATGTCGCAGCAGCAGAGAAAAACACCACGGCTCCCGAGGAGCAAAGAACGGGTCTCTCGCAAGATGAGATCCAAGAACGAGAAAGAAACCGACTACATGAGCTAGAAATGGCCCGGCTCAAAATGGATGGCGAACTCAAATTAGCCGAACAAAAACTAAACCTGGAACACCTGCAGCTCCGAGAAGAACGGGAAGAGAAACAGAGACAAAGAGAGCTCGAAGAGAAGAGACTGGCGTATGAACACGAGCGCAAACTAGCTGAGATAGACTTACGCAAGCAGAACAAAGAATTAGGGGTGCCCGAGCAACCGCGCACCCCGGGGGCAACAGAAAAGAAGGTACACATCCCCAAGGATGTCGTTCGAGAATATTTCTGAGATGACGACATACAGCAGTGGTTCAAGGCCTATGAGATCGCTATGACCTCCCACCGGATCGATCGCAGCGACTGGGGAGCCGGTCTATGGGGGAGGTTTGTCAATGAGGGCCGCGATGCCCTGCTACAGCTTCCCGACCACCTGATGACCTCCTATGACCACATGAAAGCTACCCTCCTCACCCGCTATGGGCTCACACCCGAAATGTACCGCCAGAGGTTCCGAGACTGCACCCGGATGCCGGGTACAACTTGGGTGGAATACGTGAACTATTTCAGCCGAGCCTTCGAGGGTTGGATCAAGGGAAGCAACGTAACGACCTACGAGCAACTCTTCAATCTCATGGTATGGGAGCATCTATCAAACAACTGCTTCGTCGAGCTCAGGCAGCACCTCCTCGACAGTAAATTGACTGATCCGCGGCAGCTCGCCACCGAGGCTGACCGGTGGGAAATTACCCGAGTGGGCCGAAATGGGTCACATGAACAGAACCGGAACAACCACGGTCAGCACCGTCCCCGAGGAGGAGGAGGGGGCCAGGGCCGAGGAAGAGACAACGCCCCGGCCGCTCCCGCTACCAGCACCCCACCCCCGGCCAACCGGGGCAACACCCCGGCGCGGCCGGGATACAGAGCCAATGTCACCTGTCACCGATGCCAGCGAGTCGGCCACTACGCAAACGACCCGAATTGTCCACAGAGCCAGACTCCGAGACCCCGCCAGATGGCTGCCGCCGCCCTGGGGGAAGAACAAATCTCCGAAGAACACGAGGAATGTGAGCAAGAACACCAAGAATGGGAACCCGCCGCCATGGTTCTAGCGTGCCTAGGGGGAAGAGACATGGTCCCGCGGGTCCCCCTACCCGCCAACACCCGGAAGTACAGTCAGTGGGTGAACATTAATGGACGCCGGGCCGAAGCCTTACGTGACACCGGGGCCAGTGTAACGGCCGTCCGCTGTCACCTGGTGACCCCAGAACAGATCCTGACGAATGTTCTCTGCCCTGTCCGTTCAGCCGACAATTCGGAGAGTCTATGTCGGATGGCCTGCGTCCCCTTCGAGTGGGGAGGAGTCTCCGGCATGTTGAAGGTGACGGTCCGAGATGATGCCCCCGTAGACTGTCTCCTGGGAAATGATCTTGAGAGTTCCCCGTGGGCCGCCGTAGAGAGGAGAGAGCACCTGGGGATGTTGGGCATCCCGGACTGGGCGTGCGTAACCACCCGGTCCATGGCTGCCCGTGCCACCCCCCGACCCGAAGAACATGAATGGCCGGCACCTCCTCCCCCGGTCGCTCCAGTAGAAGACACCGACCGTGCCGTCCCCCCAGAGCAAACTCCCGAGGGGCTCGTTCAGCCTCAGGACCTTCCCGGCCTGGCTCAGTGGCGTCAGGAGGGGGGGCCCACCCAGGAACAGTTTCGCCACGAGCAGAAGACCTGTCCCTCCCTCGAGGGACTCCGCCAACAAGCCCTCGCCCAGAGTGCAGGGGATACCTCCGGAACCCATTGGGTCTATTGGGACAATGACCTGTTGTACAGCGAACAGAGAATCGCAGAGTTAGGGGCCAGTCGAGTGTTAGTGGTGCCCCTACGCTTTAGAGACTTCTTGCTAAACCTGGCCCACGATGTCCCCCTGGCTGGCCACCTGGGTCAGGACAAAACCTACAGTCGCCTGGTGACTCACTTTTTCTGGCCCAAGATGAGGAACGACGTACTCCAGCACTGCCGGTCTTGCCCCACGTGCCAGGCCAGCGGGAAGAGCGGCCGCAAGCTTAAAGCACCTCTGCAACCTTTTCCGGTGGTCACCACCCCGTTCGAGAGGGTGGGGCTAGACATTGTGGGGCCCCTGGACCCCCGTACAGCCCAAGGACATCGGTTCATCCTGGTACTGGTGGACCACGCCACTCGCTACCCCGAGGCTGTTCCCCTGCGAACTGTCACAGCCCCGGTAGTCGGCCGGGCCTTGATGGGGATCTTTTCCCGGGTGGGCTTCCCCCGAGAAGTCGTCAGCGACCGGGGCACAAACTTTATTTCAAAATACATGAAGTCCCTCTGGCAACAGTGTGGGGTCACCTACAGATTCACGACCCCCTATCACCCCCAAGGAAACGGACTGGTTGAGCGGTTCAACCGCACGCTCAAAGGAATGATTGGGGGGTTGGAAGAGCCCCTCCGTCGCCAGTGGGATGTGCTACTGCCGTGCCTCCTCTTTGCCTACCGAGAAGTCCCCCAGAAGTCCCTCGGCTTCAGCCCGTTCGAACTCTTGTATGGACACCCGGTGCGTGGGCCGCTCAGCCTAGTCAAAGAAGGCTGGGAAATGCCCCCTCTAAAGAACCCTCCAGATGTTTTCAAGTACCTCCTAACCCTCCGCAACCAGACCAGACGGTTCAGGGAGATGGCAAAAGCAAACTTGGAGGCCAGTCAGGAAGACATGAAACGGTGGTACGATCAAAATGCCTCCTCCATCGAATTTGAACCCGGCCAACAAGTGTGGGTAATGTCTCCCACCGAACCATGCGCCCTGCAAGACAAATGGACGGGGCCCTTCAAAGTAGTCGAGCGCAAGAGCCCTGTCACCTATCTCATCGATATGGAATCTTCACGGAACCCTCTCCGGGTCCTCCACGCCAATAGACTGAAACCCCACTTTGTGCGCTCGGAGCTCAGCCTCCTGATGGCAACAGACAGCGGAGCCGAGGAGGACTCCGAACCACTTCCTGACCTCCTACGGACTCAGGAGAAGGACGGCTCCGTGGACGGGGTCCGACTCTCGGAGGCCCTCACCCCGGAACAGCGCCAAGGCTGCCGAGACCTCCTGCTGCAGTTCGCTACCCTGTTCTCCCTCACCCCAGGGGTCACCCCTTGGTGCTTACACGACGTGGACACCGGAGAGAGTCCCCCTGTCCGCCATCGGGCCTACCGCGTACCAGATCGGGTACGGGCCTGCATCCAAGAGGAGGTGGCCAAGATGCTCGGGGTCATCGAGCCCTCAGACAGCCCCTGGGCCAGCCCGGTGGTACTGGTCCCCAAAGCGGCCGCCCCCGGCACCACGCCTGAGCTCCGGTTCTGCGTCGACTACCGGGGCTTGAATGCGGTCACCAGAACAGACGCACACCCCATTCCCCGAGCAGATGAACTAATCGACCGCATGGGAGCTGCCCGCTACCTCAGCATCTTCGACCTGACAGCGGGCTACTGGCAGATCGGTCTCACACCCCGGGCCCAAGAACGATCTGCCTTCTCCACCCCTGATGGCCACTACCACTTCAAGGTCATGCCATTCGGCATGAAGAATGCCCCAGCAACCTTTCAGCGGCTAGTAAACCAGGTCCTGGCGGGACTCGAAGAATTCAGCGCCGCCTACCTGGACGATATCGCTGTGTACAGCCGCCACTGGTCCGACCACCTCCACCACCTCCGAGAGGTGCTACAGGCCCTCCAACGAGCTGGCCTCACGATCAAGGCCAGCAAATGCCAAATTGGCCAGGGGTCTGTGACCTATCTCGGGCACCAGGTGGGAAGCGGTCTGGTGGCCCCTCTGCAACTCAAGATCGCTGCCATCCAGGCTTGGCAGCCCCCCATCACCCAGACCGAGGTCCGCGCCTTCTTGGGACTCACAGGCTACTACCGGCGGTTCGTGAGGGACTATGGTAGCATTGTGGGGCCCCTCACGGAACTCACATCCAAAAACCAACCACCGAAAGTCAACTGGACCCCGACTGTCAAGCGGCCTTCGAGAAGCTGAAGGCCGCCATGTGCTCCGCCCCTGTGCTCCAGGCCCCCGACTACAGTCAGGAATTTATCGTCCAAACGGACGCCTCCGACCATGGCATTGGGGCAGTCCTTTCCCAGCTGAACCCCGAAGGACTTGACCAGCCAGTGGCTTTCATCAGCAGACGGCTCCTGGCCCGAGAACAACGCTGGAGCACCATCGAGAGGGAGGCCTTTGCCGTGGTGTGGGCCCTCAAAAAGCTCCGGCCTTATCTCTTCGGTACCCACTTCCGGGTACAGACCGATCATCGGCCCCTGCAGTGGCTAATGCAGATGCGGGGGGAAAACCCGAAACTCTTGCGTTGGTCCATCTCCCTGCAGGGGATGGACTTCACTGTGGAACATCGACCCGGGCGAGACCACGCCAACGCAGATGGCCTGTCACGCTTTTTCCGCCTCGACGAAGAGAGTCCCCAAGAGGATGGGTGACTCTCCCCGCCTGCAGCTGGGGGGGACGCATGTTGGACAGGCCACATGAAAGGCTTGCTCCCTCCCCGCACAACCAGGCCCGAGCCTGGCTCTTCAGGTGTTACACGCAACAACCACCCGTTTCCCGTCTCATATGGGACCCCTGCCCCTGGACATCTCCCCATCATGGGCCCGATTCCCTACCGGCCCTCTCGCCCGGCCTGGGCGCCATCTTGGACACAGCACCACAAGGCTGCGTGGCCTCCGATCGACCCCAACCCTGGACCTGGCCAGGCCCCGACATCCCGGCACCACCATCCACCCAGGAGGTGAGCGGACTACTTGGCAGGTCAATGGGAGAAAGAGGTGTCAATGGCTCTCCCCCGCCAGGTGCCGATCGCCCCAGCTCCCCCGGGCGCTGGCTCCACCCCCCTGCTGGGTGTCTGGACTCCCTCATCCTGGACCTCCCGACCTCCAAGTGCGAGGGTCCGGACATCAAAGGGCGCCAGACCTATAACTGGGGCAGCTCCAGAGCAGGAAGGCAGTTGTATCCTGGAGTCGAGAGACGCAGTGAAGAACTCATCCTTGACGGACTACTGGCGCTGCCGTAGCCCTGCCTTGCGAACTATCGACCTGCCTGCTGGCGCTGCCGCAACCTTCTGAAACCTTCATCGTCGTCGGGACCTGCTGGCGTGGCCGCGGACCGTTTGTAACCACCACCTTCATCGGGACCTGCTGGCTCCGCCGCGGACCGTCGCTACCTTCAACCATCCCGGGACCTGCTGGCTCCGCCGCGGCCCGACCATCTAGAACGCCGAGCTCGAGGATTGTGAGCTATTTCATCTACCAGATTGGTAACGAGACTGTCCCGCTACCCTTTTCCCAACCAAGAGACTAGAATAGAGGGGACCCCTGAGTCCAGACCTCCTTGTACCATTTCACCGTACTTGAAGTCTTGCTTATAAAGAACGTTGAACCTTATCCTTGTGTGGTGTACATCTGTGGGGGGGAAGTTACTTATCTGTACGATCGCTGGAGACGGCTCTCCCCGGAGACCTCTCCCCTTGTCCTCGGCCGACCCTCCAGGTCCCGTCTAACACTAGTCATGTACCTATGGAACAGTCAAGCCACTAAAACTAGTACAGCTACAATATTCTGTGCATTATGCATGCAGACCTCTAATCAGCTACATAGCATTAATACAGTCTTTTAAATACTCCGTTAGTACCTATGCAGTGTAGGAATTCTCCTGTCTGTCCCATGCACTTATCCATTCAACCATCTAGCACTATCTACGTATCCTATCACTCTGCCAATACCTAAGCACTAATACATTTAGCATGCAGTCTCTTTGCAGCACTGAAATTACTCCAGTTATTAGTCATATACTTAAGGAATGGCCTAGCCACTAACACAAGTGTGGGTACAATATTTTGTACACTATGCATGCAGATCTCTAACCAGCTACATACTATTGATACGCTCTTCTAAATAACCAGTTAGTACCTATGCAGTCTAGGACTCCATCTGTCTGTCCCATGCACTTCTCCTTTCAACCATCTAGCACTATCTACGTATCCTATCACTCTGCCAATACCTAAGCACTTATAAATTCAGCACGTACTTTCTTTACAACACTGAAATTACTCCAGTTATTGGTTGTATACTTAAGGAATGGCGTAGTCACTAACACAAGTGCAGGTACAATATTTTGTACACTGCATGCACACATCTAACCAGCTACAAACTATTGATTCTCTCTTCTAAATACCCAGTTAGTACCTATGCAATCCTCCTGTCTGTCCCATGCATTTCTCCAATCACCCATCGATCACTATCTACTTATCCTATTGCTCCACCAATACCTAAGCACTTATAAATTCACTATACACTCTGTTTGTAATACTGTAATTATTCTAGTTACTAGTCATGAACTTATGGAATGGCCTAGCTACTAACAGAAGTACAGCTGTAATATTTTGTGCACAATCCAAGCAGACCTCTAACTAGCTACCTACTATTAATACACTCTTCTAAAACCCAGTTAGTAGTCATGCAGTGCAGGAATCGTCCAGTCTGTCCCATGCACGTCTTTAATCACTTATCTACCACTATCTACTTATCCTATCAATCCACCAATAGGTAAGCGATTATAAATTAAGTGTACACTCTGTTTGCAGCACTGTCATCATTCCAGTAACTAGTGGTATTCTTATAAAATTACCTAGGCACCAACAAATAAAATATTCTGTGCATAATCCCTACAAATCTCTAAGCAGATACATACTATTGGTCCACTCAACTACAATAAATACGGAAGTAGTACCCATGCAGCGTAGGATACCTCCTGTCAGTCTCATGAGATTCTTCAATCACCCATCCAGCACTATGTTCTTATTGTATCAGTCTGCCAATACCTAAGCACTTATGGGGCAGATTTACAAGCACCCTGCGCCACCAGTACGTCACTTTTTGTAACGTAGTGATGGCGCCAGGCACTCCTGCATATTTACAAGGAGAGAAAAAGCCACTCTGAGAGGTTTTTCCTCTCCTTGTAAATAGGATACCTTCATACACAGAACTTTGCGTTGAAGGGGTGTTCCATAGGTGTTGCTGTGGGTGTTCCCACGCAACACCCATAGAACAAGACAACAAGACAGATTTATGAGAAATCTTAAATCTGGAGATGTGTGTGAATGCTGCGCCATCCTAGAGGTGGTGTAGCAAGGCGCAACGAGGAGCATTGTTTTAATTTCTAATCATTTTTTCCTCTTTTAATGCATGCTGCATTCCATTGCATACAATGAAAGAGGAAAATGCCTTTACTGATTGTTTTTGTGCAGGAAGTTGTCCCTTCCTGCACAAAAACTATCTCCGCACGACACAGACATCCTTGCACTATGGTGCAAAGGTGCATGTGTCATCACATTGCTGCAGTTTGTTCAGCAGTGCAGAGGGAAGCATAGAGTTGCAACATATTCATGTACATATGTCACATCCCTGTGCTTCGGAAGTGCCACAGTGCAGTGCAGCTAAAGAGCTTGCAGTGTCACGCTGCAGTACTTCCTCATAAATCTTCACCTATAAATTCACTATACACTACTAATGCATTCTTTCAGTCAATCATGCTGTATATATATATTCAACCAAACTTTCACCCATTACCTTGCAATTATAGTTCTTTCTTTAACCAGATAAGGTAGTTCTGATAAG
Organism: Lissotriton vulgaris; assembly: GCF_964263255.1. NCBI lineage: Eukaryota > Metazoa > Chordata > Amphibia > Caudata > Salamandridae > Lissotriton > Lissotriton vulgaris. The sequence goes on from NC_141689.1 coordinate 1,980,491,673, forward strand.
AACTTGTCTTTTCTTCTTTTTTCTTTTGTATTGTAATTTTTTTTTACAATTTTTTATGTTTTTGGTGTTTTAAAAAAAAAGAAAGAAAAAAGAACGAATAAAACAGGAAACTTTTGGAATTACTTATCATTCCCCCAAATTTTTTTTAACAACGATGGTTGCGTTGCACAGCACAAACTGCATCCACCGACTGCTCACCGAAGCATATAAGTTTCTTACACTTCATGCAGTGTTGCTCGAGAAAATTCTGGCCTAATGTCCATTGCAGGTGTTCCTGAGGACGCACCAGACGTACTTGCCACAGCAGGTGAGGGGTTCAAAGCAGCTCGCCTCATTTCCTCCCTAGCAAGATTGAGAGGATGTGTGGTCCGGAGATGCTTGTACATAGAAGCAGTGCAGCAAGAGTATTTTTTTTTCACTGTCTCTTGCAGGACTCTGTCACAAATTTTGCATGTCACCTTTCTCGCATTTACTTTCTTCTCTCCAGGTGGAAAAGTGAAGAATTTCCACACAACAGATTCCGGCCTCTGTGGACGTGGTGCCTCCTGCAAGAATTCTTCTTCAGAAGATACTTCCTCCTGCTGCTGCTGTCCAGATGCCATTTTGTTTGATATTTTTTGAAAAACACCAAAAAAAACAAGCAAAAAGTGTTCTTGTAGGAAAAGAGATGTCTCTCTTAAGATTCTCCAACAAGAATGATTAAAATAGGTGGGGTCCTTCAATAGTTACAGTGGGAAATGTTATGAACCAATGAAATCTTTTTTTTGAGGTCACATGGGATCCGCGCACTTTGCGCTCACGAAGCATGCACCCTACCTGAAGTCGCGAAAATATTGTGACCATTCTGCCTCTGTGCCACTCGTTTGCCCCTGTTTTCTGTGACCATTTCTGCCCTTTCTTGTGACCTTTCTGCCTCTGTGCCACCCGTTTCCCCCTGTTTTTTGTGACCTTTCTGCCCTTTCTTGTGACCTTTCTACCTCTGTGCCACTCGTTTCCCCCCTTTTTTGTGACCTTTCTGTGCTTTTTTGTGACTTTTGACCCATTGTCAGTGAAATTGCTCTCCCACCCTCGCAGCTCCACCATTAAGTGAGGTGCCCCTGCCCCTGCATACTTGAGTGTTGGTGATCGAGGCCCTCCTCCACCCGCAGGTTGCCCTGCGCCTCATCCCTGGTGGTCCAGTGGACCTCTGTCTCCTTTCTTTCTTTCTGCTTCTTCACACGTTTTTCTCCCCTTTCTATCTTTCACCTTTCTGCACCTCTGCTCTTTTGCGCCTTATTTCTGCCCTTTTTCCCTTTCTCTCCCTCTGCTCCTTCACTCGTTTTCACTCGTTTTTTTCCCCTTTCTATCTTTCACCTTTCTGCACCTCTGCTCTTTTGTGCCTTATTTATGCCCATTTTCCCTTTCTCTCCCTCTGCTCCTTCACTCGTTTTCACTCGTTTTTCTACCCTTTCTATCTTTCACCTTTCTGCTCTTTTCTGCATCTCTGCTCTTTTGTGCCTTATTTCTGCTTATTTTCCCTTTTTTCTTTATCCCTTCTTTCCTCCCTTTACCTTTCCCCGCCACTGCTGCCCCCGCGGCCCCTCCCCCCCCCAGCGCGACCGGCCCAATCCAGCTCCCCTCCCCGCTCCCGCCTCCTGTCGTGTCTACGAGGTTGGCACTGCGCAGCGCAATCACTCACGGACACAGGTAGGTGCAATCACGCTTCTTTATTTCGATATTGTATACAGCTAGTCACATGCACGTCCTTCTTCTTGGTCGCCCTGGTCGAATCTGTCCTCTTCCTGTCCCCTGACCGGATGTGGTGTCCGGTGACCTGGTCACCTCCCTCATGACCCACAGGGTCCTAGTGTCTGCTGTCCCTACTGTCCTGTCGCCTTGTCCGTCGTCTTTCTGTCAGGTCATGACATCTCCCCCCTTGTTGCAAACAACAGTTCGTGTCCCAGTTCTACTAATCACTCCGTGTCACCACCATTTACATTATTGCTCGTCGTTGCAGTGAGAGAGAGAGAGCAAGAGAGAGAGAGAGAGAGAGAGAAATTGTCAGTCTCGTCAATTCTTCTCCCCAGTCTCTGTTTCCTACTTCTTTCTACGTAGTCTCTTTGTCCCTTTGCATCCCTTTCTTGGTCGTCGTTTTCTGCCGCCATCTTTCTTTCTGCTCTTCAGTTGTTCTCCGTCTTTTCTCAGTTTGCCAGTCGCTCTTTCTCTTTGTTGTTGTTCTCTCCTCTTGCTCTTCTTTCTGTCCTTCCATTGTCCTTCTTCTGCTCTCTTTTTGCCGGCTTCTCATCGCTTTGATCGTTCTTCTTTTACCTCCGTTTTGTTTCTTGCTCCTCTCTTTCTACAGCCGCCTTCTGTTGTATATGTTCTCTCCATTGTTATTTTTTGTTCTCTTCCTCTTTCTTTGTTCCCTGAGTCTTCTCTTTGCTTGCTCTCAACAGAGCTGTTGTCTTTTTTATATGTCATTGTTATAAGGCCCATCGTTTGGGCGGTGCTGCTGCTCATCAGGCATGGCCCTGGTACATCACCTTGTAGAACATGAATGTCCTCCGTGTTTATCTTGTCATTGTATCTCAGTTCCTCTGTGAACTTCCCCAAGCTGGTTACTTCTTTCCTTGCCCCCCAAGTAAAGATCTTTACCTTGGACGCTCTCTGGGTCGGCTTGACTTCCATTTTCTCATACTCCGATGCACACATGACATTGCAAGTTGCACCACTGTCCAGTACAAAGTCTGTTTCATACACTCCTACTCTTATCTTTGCATGGTCTGTCTTTCCTCGGGTGCTTCTGTCTGCTGGCTGTGTTGTTTCTCCTGTTTCTTCTTCCTTGCTCTGCTCAGTGTGCACCTCCGACATGTGATATAGTCTTTCTACTTTCTCTGTTTCCTCTTCTTCACCTGACCCTCGTGATGGACTCCTCCTTTCGTTGTCAACATATCTGACATGTCTTGTCGTCGATTCCTGTGGTCTTCCTGTTCTCACATTGTCGTCTCTTAATGGGGCACCTTGGCACATACTGGCGTAGTGATTTCTTCCACCACATCTTCTGCACGTCTGGCCAAAGGCGGGGCATTGACCTCTGTGTGGAAATTCCATTCCGCACTTGTAGCATGTTCTTTCAGGTCGTCTCCTCTCTTTTTGTTCCCTCCAGTCATTTCTTCGTTGGTCTGTGCGATATCTGCTTGTCGTAAAATGTGCGTTTTCTGTTTCAACGCTCTTCCCTCTTTCCATTTCCTTGGCATGTTCCGCTGCTCTCGCCTCTGCTCTCGCTAGTGACAGGATGTTCTCCAATGACGTTGGTTCCTTAAGTATCCTTGCTCTGAATCCTGTGTCACGACAGCCTTCTATGATCCGTAGCCTGATTGCTTGCTCGTTATCAAATGTATCAAATTCACAATGTGTCACCAATTTCCTCAGCCGTGTCGCGAAGTCGTCTAGTGTTTCGCCGACTTGTTGACATGCGATGGTAAAAGTATACCGTTCGAAATCAATGTTTCGTTGCGGGTCGAATTTGGCTGTTAGACATTTCTTTAGTTGGTCATATGTTTTTGTTTCATCAGTCGGCAGTGTCACCAGAAGTTCTTCTACGTCGTCCCCTGCCAAATTCAATAGTAGTCCCAGTTTCTTTCCAGCTGCTACATCCGTGTCGTCTACATAGCTTTCGAACCGTCTGATCCACTTTTCCCACCTTATTCCTATTTGTGGCTCCGATAGGTTAAACGGTAGTGGTCTCCTGTATTGTGCGTTAGGCTTTGGATCTGCCATTTTTCCTTCTTTCTTTATCTGTTCGTTCCTCTTTTATTTCCTCTTTTTCTTCTTCTTCTTTTGTTCTCTTGCTTTATCTTCCTTTCTCTTTTGTCTCTTGTCTTCCCTTTGTTTTCTTCTCCTTTTGCTTTGTTTTATTGTAATCTTTCTACTTTCCTTTTTTTTATGTGTCTCTTTTATTATTTTCTTCTCTCTTTCTTTGTTTATTTCTTCTTTGTCTTCTATTTTTGCTCTCTCTACTTTCCTTTTTCTTATGTGTCTCTTTATTATCTTCTTTTCTCTTTCTTTGTTTATTTCTTCTTTGTCTTCTATTTCTGTTCTTTTCTTTTCGTTTTTAGCCTTTCTATGCTTTTCTTCTCTTTCCTTTATAGTTTTCTGCTCCTTTTTCCTTATTGCCTGACTCCTTGATGGCCACTCTCCTTATTTCTATGCCTTTTCCCCTTTTGTCCTTTTTCCTAAAATGGCCGCCGCTCTTCTCGCGAGATTTCGCGTTCAAAATCTCGCTTGCCTGGCCCCAAAATGGCCGCTTCCCCGTTCTCGCCTCTGATTGGCCTAGCCGCCTGATCTCAAAATGGCCGCCCAGACTCTCGCGAGAGGTCGCGCCTATTTTGAGATTTTGCGCGTTCCTTCGCGCTTACCCCAGTTTTGCCAGATTGTTCTTCAGAGGCGGTCGGGTGGGCTCCGATGTCGCTTCTTTTCGCTCTTTTTCTTCACTCTTCTTCTTTTGGGCACATCCAGGGTGGGCACCTGGTTCTTCCGATGTCGATGGCGTCAAGATGCACGTCGGTTCTCTTCACACCCTTCGTCGCCAGATGTCGTGTCTACGAGGTTGGCACTGCGCAGCGCAATCACTCACGGACACAGGTAGGTGCAATCATGCTTCTTTATTTCGATATTGTATACAGCTAGTCACATGCACGTCCTTCTTCTTGGTCGCCCTGGTCGAATCTGTCCTCTTCCTGTCCCCTGACCGGATGTGGTGTCCGGTGACCTGGTCACCTCCCTCACGACCCACAGGGTCCTAGTGTCTGCTGTCCCTACTGTCCTGTCGCCTTGTCCGTCGTCTTTCTGTCAGGTCATGACACCTCCCAGCTGTCCAGCCCTCCCCGACCCCTACTTAATGGCGGCCACTGCGGGGACAGGCGAGCAAGACGACTAACTCATTGTCAGTGAAATTGCTCTCCCACCCTCGCAGCTCCACCATTAAGTGAGGTGCCCCTGCCCCTGCACTCTTGAGTGTTGTTGATCGAGGCCCTCCTCCACGCGCAGGTTTCCCTGAGCCTCATCCCTGGTGGTCCAGTGGACCTCTGTCTCCTTTCTTTCTTTCTGCTTCTTCACTCGTTTTTCTCCCCTTTCTATCTTTCACCTTTCTGCACCTCTTCTCTTTTGCGCCTTATTTCTGCCCATTTCCCCTTTCTCTCCCTCTGCTCCTTCACTCGTTTTCACTCGTTTTTTCCCCTTTCTATTTTTCAGCTTTCTGCACCTTTGCTCTTTTGTGCCTTATTCCTGCCCATTTTCCCTTTCTCTCCCTCTGCTCCTTCACTCGTTTTCACTCGTTTTTCTACCCTTTCTATCTTTCACCGTTCTGCTCTTTTCTGCATCTCTGCTCTTTTGTGCCTTATTTCTGCTTATTTTCCCTTTTTTCTTTATCCCTTCTTTCCTCCCTTTACCTTTCCCCGCTGCTGCTGCCCCAGCGGCCCCTCCCCCCAGCGCAACCGGCCCAATCCAGCTCCACTCCCCGCTCCCGCCTCCCAGCTGTCCAGCCCTCCCCGACCCCTACTTAATGGCGGCCACTGCGAGGACAGGCGAGCAAGACCACTGACTCATTGTCAGTGAAATTGCTCTCCCACCCTCGCAGCTCCACCATTAAGTGAGGTGCCCCTGCCCCTGCACTCTTGAGTGTTGGTGATCGAGGCCCTCCTCCACCCGCAGGTTTCCCTGCGCCTCATCCCTGGTGGTCCAGTGGACCTCTGTCTCCTTTCTTTCTTTCTGCTTCTTCACTCGTTTTTCTCCCTTTTCTATCTTTCACCTTTCTGCACCTCTGCTCTTTTGTGCCTTATTTCTGCCCATTTTCCCTTTCTCTCCCTCTGCTACTTCACTCGTTTTCACTTGTTTTTCTACCCTTTCTATCTTTCACCCTGTTTGCTCTTTTCTGCATCTCTGCTCTTTTGTGCCTTATTTCTGCTTATTTTCCCTTTTTTCTTTATCCCTTCTTTCCTCCCTTTACCTTTCCCCGCCGCTGCTGCCCCCGCGGCCCATCCCCCCCAGCGCGACCGGCCCAATCCAGCTCCCCTCCCCACTCCCGCCTCCCAGCTGTCCAGCCCTCCCCGACCCCTACTTAATGGCGGTGCGGCCGTGGGCTGCGGGCGCGCAGCTGGTGCACCGAAGGTGCGTCAAAGGCAATCACGTCTGCGCCCGTCTGCGACCCGTCCGCGACCAGCACCAGGAACCGTGGACCTCCGCCCGCCAACGCTACGACCCTGCAGCACTCCACGCACTCAACCCAGGCTGCAACAACAACTGCAAGCTAGCATCACCAGCCGACACCCATGGACCCTTCAGCTGCCACCCCTGCCGGCACACCTGCAGCACCACCAAGAACACGGATCCAGCACAACCCGCCCACAAGAACACAACCGAACCGAAGACCCTGCAATGCATCCTCCTCAACGTCCGATCTCTCCACAAACACGCCACAGAAATCTGGGACCTCCTCGACAGCACCACCCCAGACGTAGCATTCTTCACCGAAACCTGGACCAACACCACCTCGGGACCTGACATCGCCATCGCCATCCCCCAAGGATGCAAGATCTCCAGGAAGGACCGCCCCACCCACCCAGGAGGAGGAATCTCCATCGTCCACAAATCCAGCCTCCGCCTGAGCACACTCCCTGACGAGTCCACAGAAATTATGGAACACCTTCACTTCAAGATACTGGCCAGCCCCACCGCCGCCCTCCGAGGAACCCTCATCTACCGACCCCCTGGACCCCGCAGACTCCATCAACTCCATCACGGACATCATCTCCCCGCAGGCCATCGCATCCACCAACTACACGCTGCTGGGAGACCTCAACTTCCACCTCGACAATCAACTGGACCCCAACACCACATGCCTCCTGGACAACCTCCACAACATTGGACTCTACCAGATCGTGACCGAGCCCACGCACTCAGCAGGACACACCCTCGACCCCCTCTTCATTACAGGAAACTCCATCACCTTCAGCCACTCCACCGAACCCCCAAGGACCGACCATCGCTGCGTCCACTTCACCTTCGGGACACCCACCATCCACAGACACCAGCACCTGCTTCCACAAAAAATCTCGACCAAAATCACCGATGACCAGCTCACCTCCTCACTCAACAACTCCACCCCAACCATCGCGGAAAACGACGACCCCAACACCGCAGCCCGAACCCTGCATAGATGGATCTCGGACAGCACCAACACCATAGCCCCCCTCAAGAAAAACAACAATACCCGTGCCAAGAAAGCCAGATGGTTTACCACCGAACTTCGAGAGTCCAGGCACACATGCCGCCACCTCGAAAAGGCCTGGAGAAACACCAAATCCACAGAAGCCCACAACAACTTCAGAGCCGCCACCAACGCCCACCATCAACTCATCAGAGAAACGAGGAAAAAAGCGATTGAAGACAGAATCTCCACCCACGCACACAACAGCAAGGAACTCTTCAGCATCATCAAGGAGTTCGCCCAACCCACCAGCGAGTCTACCGACATCCCTCCCTCACAAGACCTCTGCAACAAACTCAGCATCTTTTTCCACCACAAAATCAAGAGCATCTACGACAACTTCGACGAAGACAACCAACACACTGAACCCTCACCAACGACCCCTGACACCCGGAAACCAGCGATTGATGACTGGACAGCCCTCACCACCGAAGACACACTGAATACAATGAAGTTAATCCACTCAGGGGCCCCCACGGACCCCTGCCCCCACCACATCTTCAACAGTGCCGCCAACACCATCGCACCCATGCTCCGCCAAACTATCAACCGCTCCCTGGCGACCGCCTCGTTCCCCGACGAATGGAAACACGCCGAGGTCAACCCCCTCCTAAAGAAACACTCAGCGGACCCCACCGACCTCAAAAACTACAGACCCATCTCCCTGCTCCCGTTCCCAGGTAAAGTCATCGAGAAAGCCATCAACAGCCAACTCGCCACATTCATTGAAGAACACAACATCCTCGACTCCTCCCAATCCGGCTTCAGAAAAAACCACAGTACGGAAACTGCCCTCCTCGCCGCAACAGACGACATCCGCACCTTACTGGACAAAGGAGAAACAGTAGCCCTCATCCTCCTCGATCTATAAGCGGCGTTCGACACAGTCTCCCACCGCACCCTAATACGCAGACTCTACGATGCAGGAATCCAGGACAAGGCCCTCGACTGGATCTGCTCCTTCCTCTCTGGCAGGACGCAGCGGGTCAGACTCCCCCCTTTCCTCTCGGACCCCATCCCTACCACCTGCGGAGTCCCCCAGGGCTCCTCCCTCAGCCCGACGCTCTTCAACATCTACATGGCTCCACTTGCCCCCATCGTCAGAACCTACGGACTCAACATCGTGTCATATGCAGACGACACCCAGCTCATCCTCTCCCTATCCAACGAACCCAACACCGCCAGAAGCAAATTTCGAGAAGGCATGGAAGCCGTCACCAAATGGATAAAAAACAGCTGTCTACAACTAAACACCAACAAAACAAAAGTACTCATCATGGGCCCAAACCCCGACGCCTGGAGCGACACCTGGTGGCCCACCGCCCTCGGAAACCCGCCAACCCCCACAGACCACGCACGCAACCTGGGAATCATCCTGGACTCCGAGCTCAAAATGGACCGCCAGATCAACTCTGTCTCATCTTCCTGCTTCAACACCATCCGCCTCCTTCGTAAGACCTTCAAATGGATCCCCCTCAAACACCGAAAGACAGTCACTCACGCCCTGGTCACCAGCAGACTCAACTACGGCAACGCACTCTACGCCGGAATAAACAAAAACCTTATCCGCAAGCTACAGAACATCCAGAACGCCGCCGCAAGACTGGTCCTCAACCTGCCAAAACACTGCCACATCTCCCAGCACCTGCGCACACTCCACTGGCTCCCTGTCGAGGCGAGAATCACCTTTAAGATGCTCACCCACGCACACAAGGCCCTCCACGGCACCGGACCAGCATACCTGAACAGCCGACTCAAATTCCACGCACCCCAAAGGTCCCTACGATCAGCCCAGCTTTCCTACTCCGTGGTCCCCCGCACCAGAAAGTCCAGATCGGGAGGCCGCTCCTTCTCCTTCCTCGCGGCCAAAGCATGGAACGCCCTTCCTCTCCACCTCAGACAGACAACATCGCTCCCCATCTTCGCAAGAAACCTCAAAACCTGGCTCTTCGAAAGACCCCTCCTTGATGGAATGGAACCTGCAACCCCCACACCCCCACCCCTAACGCCTTGAGACCCTTACGGGTGAGTAGTCGCGCTTTAACAAACTCCTGATTGACTCCTGATTGATTCTTGCAGGCAGGACGCCCCCACATCGCTCCTTGTCACCTGACTGCTTGGTTCCTGCCTCCTTTCTGCCTCCATGTTTCCTGGGGTTTTCCCTCCCCTCTGCCCTGTGCACCAGTTCCCCCTGCCCCCCACAGCTCCTGATCCGACCCTTTCCCACCGCTTCATCCCTGCGGTCCCGCCCCCCCTGCACACCCATTTGCCTCCCCGCTCCCGCTTCCCAGCTGCTTCTCCCTCCCAAGCCACCTCATATGCAGGCCGAAAGGCAGCCGCTCAACGGACGCGTGCAGCGGGCGCACGGCTGGTGTGCTGTGCCCATCAGCGCCTGTACCACGCCCAGTGCCAGAACCCCTGGACCCCGCGAACGTCACGACACCAGAATCCACTACGACGCCAGCACCCTCCATGCACTCAAAGCCGGACGAAACCACACCTGCTTCCAGGCCACCCCAAAATGGACCCACGGACCCTTCTCCTGCCACACCTGCAGCTTCACCTGCGACAGAACCACCAAACCTCCAAGGACTGGAACCAACCACCTCCCCTGAGACCTGGTGGAACGACTCCTCGGCACCCGACATCGCCATAGCCATCCCGGGCGGCTACAAGATCACCCACAGGGATCGTGCCAATGGAATCGGAGGAGGAATAGCCATCATCCACAAGTCCACCCTCAAGGTCGCCACCCACGCAGATGACACCCTCAATACCTCGAACACCTGCACTTCCGGATCCACACCGACCCCAACACCACCCTCAGAGGAACACTCATCTACAGACCCCCCGGACCCCGGGCTCAGTTCAGCGACTCCATCGTTGACCTCGCCAGCACCCACGCACTCGCCTCCATGGACTACATCCTCCTCGGGGACCTGAACTTTCACCTCGAGAACAACAACAACGCCAGCTCCGCCACCCTGATCGACAACCTCGACAACCTGGGCCTCAGACATCTTGTCACTGCACCCACCCACGCTGCCGGCCACAAGCTGGATCCCGTCTTCTCCACAGGCCACCACGTCGCCTTCGACCACACCACTGAACTCCACTGGACCAACCACCGCTGCATCCATTTCACCTTCAAAAAACCAACCACGCACCACCACACCCAACAGCTGCCTCGCCACTGCTGGAGCAAAGTCACCGAAGACCAGCTGATCACCTCCCTTGCCAAGAACCCACCCACCGACCTCACCAACCCAGACGCCGCAGCCCGAAACCTCAGACAGTGGATCGACGACTGCGCCAACACCCTCGCCCGCTCAAGAAATCCTCCAATAGCCACGCCAACAAGAGAGCCACCTGCTTCACCGACAAGCTCCAGACCTCTAAACGTGCATGCCGGAAACTGGAGAAGAAATGGCTCCACGAACGCACACCGGACAACCACGCAGCCCACAAGGACGCCACCCGCAGACACCACCACCTCATCAGATTAGCCAAGCCCAAGAGATCCTCCTGCAAAGATCACTTGGATAACAATGCACACAACAGCAAAGAGCTCTTCAGCTTCGTAAAGGAACTCTCCAACCCCAGCGCCAACGCCAATGACATCCCGCCCTCACAAGAACTGTGCGACTCACTAGCCATCTTCTTCCACCGCAAGATTGCTGACATCCACGACAGCTTCAACACCACGACTGCCCCGACTACGCAAGACTCCACCTTCCCTGTGAACACCACCAGAGCCAACCGCCTGACCTTCTGGTCCAACGTCAACGACGACGAGACACGCAAGGTCATGAACTACATTCACTCAAGATCTCGTCTGACCCGTGCCCACACCATGTATTCAACAAAGCAGGCGCAGCCATCGCACCCCAACTACGGAAGGTCATCAACATCTCCTTCAAAACAGCAACATTCCCGGAAAACTGGAAGCACGCCAAAATCAACGCCTTCCTCAAGAAGCCCAAAGTGGACCCCAAGGACCTCAAGAACTTCCGGCCCATCTCCCCGCTCCCGTTCCCGGCAAAGTGTATCGAGAAAATTGTCAACATGCAACTGGCCCACCACCTCGAAGTCAACAACATCTTGGACCCATCCCAGTCCTGATTCAGACGAAACCACAGCACTGATACAGCCCTCATTGCAGACACAGACGACATCAGGCGCCAACTAGACAATGGCGATACATCAGCCCTCATCCTCGTGGACCTGTCAGCCACCTTCGGCACAGTCTCCTAGTAGCCGGAATCCAAGAGAAGGCTCTTGACTGGACCACCTCTTTCCTCTACAGCAGAACCCAGAGTGTCCGCCTCCCACCCTTCCGATCTGAAACCACCAACATCATCTGTGGTATCCCCCAGGGCACATCCCTTAGCCCAACCGTGTTCAACGTCTACATGGCCCCCCTCGCACAAGTGACCCGCCATCACGACCTCAACATCATCTCCTACGCTGACAACACCCAGCTCATCCTCTCCCTCTCCAAGGACCTGCACACCGTTAAAACCAACCTCCACCATGGAATGAAGGCCGTCGCCGACTGGATGAGGAGCAGCCGTCTGAAGCTGAACTCGGACAAGACGGAGGTCCTCATCCTCGGACCCACCCCCTCAGCCTGGGATGACTCCTGTTGGCCGACCACACTGGGAACAGCACCAACACCACCGACCATGCACACAATCTAGGATTCATTCTCGACTCCTCCCTCTCCATTTCTAAGCAGTTCAACGCCATCTCCTCCTCCTGCTACAACGCCCTCCGCATGCTCCACAGGATCTACAAGTGGATCCCGACCAAAACAAGAAGAATGATGACACAGGCCTTGTCAGCAGCAGACTGGATTATGGCAACGCACTCTTCGCAGGAATCCCAGCCAAACACCTACTACGACTACACCGCATCCAAAACGTCTCCGCCAGACTGATCGTCAACGTCCCCCGCCGCAGCCACATCACCCTCCACCTGGGAGACCTACACTGGCTCCCCGTTGATAAGAGGATCACCTTAAAGCTCCTCACCCATGCACACAAAGCACACCACAATGCCGGACCAACCTACCTGAACAGCAGTCTCAGCTTCCATACCCCCACCCGCCAGCTCCGCTCCGCCAGCCTCGCCCTCGCCGCTGTCCCCCGCATCCAACGAATGACCTCCGGTGGCAGATCCTTCTCCTACCTCGCCACCAAGACCTGGAACACCCTCCCTACCCACATACGGCAGACCCAAGACCTACTCGCCTTCAGAAGACTCCTCAAGACCTGGCTCTTCAAGAAGTAGCAGCACCCCCCTCCCCTCAGCGCCTTGGGACCCTCATGCGTAAGTAGCGAGCTTTACAAGTACTCTGATTGATTGATTGATTGATAATTTTAGAACAAAAAATGTTGCAGGAGTCGGGCACCAAGCGTGCCCCAGCACGTATATTACGTCATGCGGGACCCGCCACCGCACAAGCGTCACGTACCGTAATGTTCATGTGTCGTGAATGCACGGGAGCAGGAGTAAGGGACTGGTGGCATACCAATTGCGAACATCAGGTAATTTTAAATGTATATGTAACTGAAAAACACGCAGCTGTCCCACACAGTATGCGGATCCTTCATGACTTTTATAAAATGGCGGCTGGAATCCGTGCACCCACCGTGATGTTTATGCTTTGGGTGAGTGACTCCGAAAAAAAATTGGAAAAAGAAAATAATATACATATATTGAAATAAAAAAAACACAGAAAAATTAAACAATATTTCAGTTTGAATTTAAAATTATTTTTTTGCACTATTCAGAAAAATATATAATGTTATTTAATTAATAACATATTTATAAATAAACAGTTAAAAAACTGTAGAAAATCAGTACAAAAAAATAGGTATAACTACTATTACACTTAAAAACCTTTGAAATTCACTGAAAAAACCATAGGTTTCAGAGACGTTATAGTTAGAAATGAGGGGGGCGTGGCTTACGCGCCGGCGAGTGATGGCGCTGCCTCCTTGAGCTCCGAGGCGACGCGGGACCCTTTGAAGTTTTCCGGATACTCTTCCCGGCTCCGGAGACCAGCTACACGCATCCCCGCACAGCGGAATATGGTCTCCGTGTGTTGCGAGATGCAGCGGTTATTTAAACTGCCGCTTTTGTAACTTTTTGCCGTCATCTCCTCCTCAACAGTCACGGGACGCGAGCGGCCGCCATTTTGTGCCGCCGAGCTCGCGTTCCGTTTTTATCACGTCTCTGCCTCCTCAGCAACCAGTATTCCTCCTGCTTCACCGTATGGGCTCATATTTACAAGGTATGTTGTAGAGTAAACGCAGCATATTACTCTGCTCTACCTTCATGACTTTTTGCGCCACAAATCCCTTCTGTGCTTGTGACTGTGTCTTTACTTTATAACGGCGGCCGTTTTGTGGTGCTCTTCCTGCGCAATGCTCAACATCTTTCTTCCACCTGCCTACAGCCCTCTGTGGATTATCAACTGACCCCTGGGTCTCATATATTATGGACGCTTTGCTGTTTCTCTACTGCCCTATTACTGGATGGTTCTCTGCCTGCATATTGAACTGATTTCCACTCATTTCGACGCCTGCCCTGTGAGTTTGAGGTATTGCTTCTCCATTACTCCTCTTTACCTCATATGTAACCTCTTCCTTCTACTGCTTCTCTGAGTTCTGCATATAGGGTCTCAGTCGTTTGGTTCTTCTGGTGTGGCTTCCATCCCTGCGTCCCTCCTAGTGTGTCCCTCTGTTGGCACAATGTCTCTGGACGTGGGCCACACGAAATCCTCCGTTACTGGTACCAAACCAAAACGCCCCAAGAATGACCCTCCGTCTCCAATTCGTTCCTCCTCGAACCCCGTGTTGGATTCCATCCTAGAAGAGGTTCGTGGTTTACAACCATTTATGTCTGCAACCAACGAGAAGCTCAAGCAGATAGAAGATAGATGGGTTGTCATGGAGGGCAAGGTTTTGGACCTAGAGCAACGCATCAGTGACATACAGGATGTGTCTACTAAAATTCCCATTCTTGAAAAGGAAATTCAGCAGTTGAAACTACACACAGAGGACCTTGAAAATCATAACAGGAGGAATAACCTACGTATTTATGGCATTCCGGAGTCCCTTGAGGGTACCGACATGGTGTCCTTCATCCGCAAATTCCTTTATGATCTTTTGGAACTCCAACCAGAATCTAATCCTCTAAACATCCAGCGTGCTCATCGTCTGGGTCGTCTCACATCCAACCCGACCAAACCTAGGGGCATTATCCTGCTATTTCTTGAGTTCACTGAATTGATAACTGTTCTTAAAGCTGCAAGACTAAAACGTCGCTTCATTTGGTCGGGCCATACCATCTATATTGCCCAAGACTTATCAAACGCTACGAATGCACATCGCAAGGAGTTCCTGAATCTTCGCCCTCATATGAGAGACTTGAACATTCAATATGGAATTCTGCATCCATGTCTCTGCAAAATAACTCACAACGGTTGTTCCCGTACATTTGATGATCCTCTGAAGCTTCGAGAGTATCTCCAAAGTGTCTCTGCTTCCACTATGGACACCAATGACTGAAAATGATTCTTCTTTATTCCCTGCATTTACTTAACTTATGTCTTGACGACTGTTGTGGCCTTGTCCTGGTCTCTCCTATGTAATTCTTTCCTACGACTTTTCTTTTATTTTTATCTCCTATTTCTACTTTTCCCGCGCTTCCCTCGCTCTTGGGGTTGGCGCCTTTGCCGACGTCTCCATGCTCCTAATGTCTTGGTACTCTCTTTTCTCTCAGATCTGGCTTCTTTGCCCTGATCTGTTTGTTTCTTCTCTTCTTCTCTATCTTTCTTCTCTTGTCTTTCATTTCACAGGCCATGCGTGTTTTCCCCATATTCCTCTGTTTTTCCTTCTCTTTCTTGTTTACCCCTCATCCTTGCTTATTGTTGCTCATCGTATTTTTCCTTGCTCCCCTTTTCTTCTCTTTATGCTCGGTATGTTCACCCGTTCACTGTTTCCCTCTGTTTACCTGATTTTCCCTGCTTTTGTTTGTATATTGTACCCGGTTTTCATTTGTAATGTATTTGTTTGCATTGTCTTTCCTCGTAGTTGTTTCCCTGCAGTGTGTTGGACCCAGATGTTACCCCCTTCTCCTGCCTTCCGTCATGTGTAATTTTGTAACCTGGAATGTTCGTGGTCTCGGAAACCCTGTTAAACGTCAAAAGGTACTGTCCCATTTATCCAAGTTGAATTCTCAGATTGTTTTTCTTCAAGAGACTCATTGTACAGACGTTGAATCGTTGAAACTTAAGAGGGCCTGGGTGGGTCAAGTTGTATTTTCTCCTGCTGTTGATAAAAAAGGTGGTGTTGCTATATTGTTTCGTAAAGGTTTAAATGTTCAAATTCTCTCTTCTCAAGCTGATGATGTGGGTCGCTGGGTTATGTCTAAGGTTATCATACAAAACAAAACAATGGTACTCCTGAATATATATGGTCCTGTCCACCCTGACCCCAAATTTTGGTCTGACATCAAAATCCTCATCTTCTCCATTGACTGCCCTAACATTGTCATAGCTGGTGACCTTAACCAATGGTTAGATCCCTTTTCAGACAGGTTATCTTCTTGCAAATTCCAGCCTGATAAGACGCACAAATCCTTTCAAACAGCCATTGCCTCACGTCCCCTTTTCGATGTTTGGAAAACATGCAATCCGGACTCACTTGAATATACCTTCTACTCGAATGTTCACCACACCCGGTCCAGAATCGATTATATTCTAGTCAGCAAACCCCTTCTTCTTGCGATTCAGAAATCCGAAATTGGTTCTATTTTTCTTTCGGACCATGCCCCTGTTTATGCCACTTTTGACCTTACCCAAACTTCCTCATCTTTTAGCCGATGAAAATTTAACACTTTCCTCCTCTCAGATTCTGTTTTTATGTCTGAAGTCAAGGATTTTATCTCTGATTACTTTTCCCTCAACTTACCTCATGACACATCGATTTCGAACAATTGGGATGCCTTTAAAGCTGCCCTACGCGGCTTCACATTTTCCTATGTATCTAAAAAGAAGAAACTCAATTGCTCTAAATATAATGCCCAACTCACCAATATCAAGACACTGGAACACTCTTACTTTTCTTCCAAAAATCCCGACGCTCTCCTACAACTTATCAAAGCCAAATCTGACCTCAATCAAATTGCCACAGTTGAAGCCTGTAACACCCTTTTGAAGATTAAATCTAAATTTCACGGGGGTCAGAATAAAGCTGGCAAAATGTTGGCAAATTACCTCAAAATTAAGTCTGAAAATCAATTGGACCCATTCTCAATGACGCATCCAACACACTAGTTACTTCAGACGAGGATATTGCAGAAGTCTTTCATAACTACTATAAACTCCTCTATACTGATGATTCTCACGCTGATGATGATGACCTCTCCCGTTTTTTCAAAGATCTCCCCCCTCCCCCATCTCTCCCTACCGAGTTCCACCAATTAGAAACTGATATTACACCTCAGGAAATCCTCAAGGCAATTACTTCTCTAAAAAAATCAAAAGCTCCTGGCCCAGATGGTCTCCCTATTGAATTTTACTCCGCCTTGCATTCTATTTTTATCCCCCACCTTTTAGAACTTTTTAACTCCTTTATTACGAACGCTAAGGCTTCTGGCTCCTTTTTGGACGCCCTGATAATCATAATCCCCAAACCTGACAAAGACTATTCTCTATGTAAAAACTTTCGCCCCATTTCCCTGATTAATTACGATTGTAAGATCTTTGCCAAAATTCTAGTGGCCCGGCTCGAATCCCTTATCCCTCTTTTAATCAGCACGGATCAAGTCAGTTTTGTGAAAGGTAGACTTGCTGCTGACAATGCTCGTGTTTTTGCCAATGTTATTTCACACAGCAAACACTTAAGGCCCCCCTAGCCGCCCTCTCCTTGGATGCTGAGAAAGCTTTTGACCGCATTAATTGGAATTTTATGTTTAAATCATTACAATGGTTTGGTTTTGGCCCCTCTTTTATCTCTTTGGTTAAACTACTGTACTCAGCTCCACGTGCCAGCGTTTTTGTCAATAATCAATTCTCAAAATGTTTCCCCCCTATCAAGAGGAACGAGACAAGGATGCCCTCTTTCCCCTTTATTATTTATTCTTTGCCTTGAACCCTTCCTGATTAGAATCCGCTCAAACCCCCTAATTAATGGGTTCCAATTGTTTCGGCCTACGCGGATGACATCCTTGTTTACATGGCTAATCCTGTCTCTTCCCTCCCTCCATTTTTGGAAGAAGTCCGCTTATACTCCTCTGTTTCTGGATATAAGCTTAACCTCTCCAAAACGGAGGTTTTACCCTTAAATTCAACTTGTTACCAATATATGTTTGCATCAACTGATTTTGCCTGGTGTCCTTCCAAGATCAAATACTTGGGCATTTGGTTTTCCTCTTCGTTACGTGAAACCCTTAAATTGACCTTTGCCTCTCTTACTAAAAAAATTCAATCCCTCCTTCAATCCTGGTCCCCCCTTTTCTTCTCCTGGTGGGGTCGATTAGATACCATTAAAATGATGATTTTCCCACATATTTTGTACACTGTTTCCATGCTTCCCATGAAGATCCCTAATTTATATTTTAATCGTCTGAACTCCATCTGCTCCAAATTTTTGTGGAATAATAAAAGACCCCGTATTGCTTTACATAAGCTTATACGCCCTAAATCTGAAGGTGGAGTTCGTTTTCCTGACTTTAAATCGTACCACTCTGCCTTTTTAATAAAGCAGTCTTTCTCCTTGGCTTATAATTTCAATGATACCCCTCTGCCCAAATGGATTGATATTGAACGGTCCTTGATAAAAGATTTTACTTTCCAACAATCACTTTAGATGTCAAATTGTTCATGTCTGACTAATCACCCTGTACTGAAATACTCACACACTCTGTTGCACACTGTATTCTCGAAAGATTTATCCCCCTTGCAATGTTTTCTCTCATCAAGTGTGTGGTACAACAAATATCTTAAGTATAAGGGTAAATCTATTTATTTCAAGTATTGGAAAGAAAAGGATATTGTATTTGTATACCAATTTTTCTCTGATTCATCCATTATTTCATTTCCTGTAATGCAAACCATGTTTGATCTACCTGTTCATTTTCGCAAAGAATATGACATTATCACTTCCGCCATTTTATCTCATTTATCTACCCTTCCTACTTTTGATTCCCTTCCTTCCCTTACTCCTTCCACTCCTCTATACCCTTTGTTTACTCAACAAATCCCCAAATCTGCTCTAGTTTATAAACTTTTGTTAGATAATTTTGTGCTTAGACCTAAAACTATTACTGAATCTGCCTGGGAAACTGATCTTTCTATCTCATTATCTGTTGATGTTTGGGATCATTTATTGTGCAAACTGTTTAAGACATCGATTTCAGCTCGACTTACTCAGTCACTTTTTTTTATATACCATAGAGCCCTTATTACCCCAGTTAGCATAACAAAATTCTCCTCCTCGTCCTCCCCTCTCTGTTGGTCCTGTTCCTCTCCCCCCGGCACGCTCAAACACCTACTGTTTGATTGCCCCTCTGTTCTTACTTTTTGGAACTCAATTTGGGATTTTTGCACGCGTATTTTTCATTTTTCTGTCCCATTCTCATCGCTACACGTTTTTTTAGGCTTCCAATCTAATATTTTAGACTTACATTCATATAATGCTAAACTATTTGATCTTTTCATTGCAACTGCTTTTAAAGTAATTTTGTCCTGTTGGAAGGATAATACTAAACTGTCTGTTCATACATGGTGGAATTTCATATGTGATGAGCATAGAATTGCAATTGCTTCTTCTTCCTCTGTCACCTTAAAAATCAAATCCGATCTTACCTGGCTTCCTTTTTTTAACTTCTTATCATCCCTCTCCCCTTCCTAACCTTTCCTTCTTTTCTCTCTCTCTCTCCCTTTCTTTTTCTTTTCTTTTCTCCTCCTACTTTCTTCTTCCCCTCTCTTCCTTTTCTCACAGTATCTGAACCTCTTCTCCTCTTCATCTCCTTCTCCTTGTCTTTTCACATTGGTTCTGATTTTTTGTATACTGTTATATTATGCTGTACTCTTTCTTAAACAAAATAAAACTTTATTAAACTGAAAAAAAATAGTTAGAAATGAGAATTTAAAAAACCTTAGAAATTCACAGAAAAAAACATAGGTTTCATGTGTGTTATAGTTAGCTGGACTCGTGCAAAACCATAGAAATTCCTCCGTTATAGTTAGATCTGCTAACTATAACTCGCATACAATGCACTTCTAATGGTGTCACATATTATATAATTCATGACATGGACAGTGACATCACTGATGACATCACTGATGACATCTCAAATGACATCACTGAATGACATCATCCATGTGACAATCTGATACACCTCATCATTCACTAGTATAACCTTTCATCACTCACTTTAAAATACAGAGTACCATATTTGAAACCATTTACACACCAATACCAGTTACTACATACCCACTCACTGATTCCTAAGTCTACACACACAACTACCCATTCAACAACAGAATCACTGATACATGCAGGCACTAATTAATAAAACACTATCAAATGCACTTATACACATATATAGACATGGACACATCAGCAGTCATAATAGTCGGTTATGCAGTCATCCTACTCACGCATGAAAAAAATTATGCACACTTACATTTACTCACAATTATACACATAACATCTCATTTATTCAAATACATAGTAACTCATAGTTAATGTTAAAAAATCACCATTACAAAGATACACTCATTCATATAGTTACTCTCACAATCACTGACTCTTACATATACTTATTTATATACACCAACTCTCACATACAATGCCTTTTATTTTTTTACTTTGTTGAAGATGTACAACGAAAACATATATTCGCTCACCAACACACAAATAAATACACTCAGTCACCCAAACAACTGTTTCCACATACACTCTTAAACCTACACACCTAGTCAATCAACCATTCACACATTTATGCATAGTTACACACACCCCATCCAACCACACACAAACTCAGTGTCCCATACAAATATTTACCCAACTAATCAATAACTAATATACACACTCATGTATCTAGTGACCAACTGATGCAGCATGTTATATAACAACAGAGACAGTGATGTACACATTCACATAGTTTAATAATCCATGTATTAATTGAGACACTTTTAATTACTCACTTAAACAGACAGTCAGACAGCTACTAAATCCTCCATCCAGGCAGTTATATATGCACTCAATCTTCAAAACAGATTGGTATATATATATATAATACATATTTAAATTTCAAACTAAACCACATGCACTGGATGATGTCATCAGTGATGTCATTTGAGATGTCAGTTCTACTCCCAAGCACACATTTTAAGTTATAACAAGGTTTCCCTGTTAGTAACAAACATATACACAAGGTTTCTGCCGAATCTTGGAATCTTTGCAGTACTCTGCTCCTGAAGTAATACATACGAACTACATGGTGGATAACTTGGATTTAAAAATGTAAAGGACTTGCGTTTATGAACGACCGTAATAACCCTTAGAACCCCTTTGTGGGTCAGAATTAACACCACATTTACAAATCATATACTTGGACTTAAAATCCTTGAGGAAGTTGCGGGATCACACCCTATTGCGACGAAATGCGTGTTGGCTGTTGCTGGAAACACCTGAATAAAGCGTGCCAAGAAAACCAAAAAAAAGAAATTCTGTATATTGTGTCATTACATTACTGTATATGTTTGTTACTAACAGGGAAACCTTGTTATAACTTAAAACGTATGCTTGAGAGTAGAACTTATGTTTTGAGAGTTGCGCTCTTGCCTTGTATTGTTAAGAGGTTCTCCACACCTTTGAGCACCATTAACTTAATTTTGAAAAGACAGACTATTAGTGTAATCCAGCCTAAAGGCGCCAAAATCACTATACGCATAACCACGTCTTTTGTATCATTTGAGATGTCATCAATAATATCATCAGTGATGTCACTGACCATGTAATGAATGATGTAATATGTGACATCATCTGTAAGATCAGCACTACATTGCAGGCGCGCGGGTTATAGTTAGCAGAGCTAACTATAAAAGAGGAATTTCTATGGTTTTGTATAAGTGAAATGTCCAGCTAACTATAACACCCCTGAAACCTATGTTTTTTTCTGTAAACCTCTAAGTATATATATATATGGCTGACTAACGAGAAATAAACGCTACTTTCTGCACTCAACCTGGGCTCGTGTCTGCTTATCGTTGCATGCTGGAGACAACACGCTGCATCTGATTCCCCTAAGCGGCTCTTGGGATATATATATATATATATATACATACATATATATATATATATATATACATATATATATATATATATATATATATATATATATATATATATATATATATATATATATATATATATATATATATATATATATATATTACCTCCTGGTGGTCATCAAAAGGCAGATATAGTTAGGACCTATTTTCCATCGGAAATCCGCAACATTCTATTTGGAATAAGTTTGTCGCCGGTTGACCATCCTTCGAGAAATTTTTAAAAACTAATGGCCAAGTCCTCTCCGCTCCTATCCTGAAAGTCTCGGGGTGATTCATGAAGCGGATGTGGAGAAAAAAGGGGGTCTCAAAACATGCTTTCCCCATGCACTTTTCCATTGGGACCTTTAGCCGCAGCTACAGCCCGAACTGCTGAACGGAATTACACCAAATTTGGCAAAGAGGTAGTCCTCAGTTCAGACTCGTGCCTTTTCCTGAAATAGTGTCAATCTGTTCAGTAGTTTTTTAGATATTAAAGGAAAAATTACATATAAACTGGCCGGAGCCTAACGACACATCTCATTGTGAGATCTGATTGGCTGTCAGCTCTTCATCCAAGAAGTGTTCGCAGCCATCTTGGGACCAATATACATGACAGCACCTCATTAAAAATCGTTGCCGTTAATAGAAGGTTTTAAGACTTTAGTTACATTATAAATCATTTGTTGATGGTACCAAACTCATTTTAGGAATTGTGGTGTGTTCTAAGGTGATTTTACAATGCGAAAAAGCCTTCTGCTGGGATATCAAGAATCATGTTGGAGAGAAAACTATTTTCTCATGCTTGTCCCATAGAGGTTTGGAAGGTGCTATAGAAGCTAAAATGAGAGCATATTTTCAGTAAATTCACAATATTTTTCTCAGTCATGTGATAATGAAGTCTGACATTCTTAGTAAAACATGTACATCCAACAAGGGACTGTCAGTTGATTCCTTTGTGTTCTACTGCGGCTCCACAGAGTGTTCTAAAGAACAACTAGAGCGCTAACAGCCTTACTATTGACAACATCACAATTGTTGTCACACCTGAAGCCATCTTGATTGGAATAAACTGGTAACAATTAAAACATTTATTTAAAAAGGAACAAAATAAGGGTGTTTATTTGTCATAAAAATTATGGTTAGTGCTGTAGAAAGAAAAATTAGGACATGTTTTAAGTGAGATCTCAAATATCTTCCTGTTATATTTCAACAGGAGCAGCCTGTCAGTTCATAGCTTTGTGTTCTACTGCAGCTTCCCAGAGTGTTCTAAAGAACAACTAGAGTGCTAACAGCCTTACTAATGACAAAAGTATAGCACACATTAAGTCATCTTGATTGGAATAAACTGGCAACACTTAAAACATTTCATTTAAAAAGGAATGAAATGAGGGGGTTCATTTTGTATTTGAAATTATGGTTAGTGCTGTAGGAAGAAAAATTAGGATATGTTTTAAGTGAGATCTCAAATATCTTCCTATTATATTTCAACAGAAGCAGCCTTGCAGTTGATTCCTTTGTGTGCTACTGCAGCTACCCAGAGTGTTCTAAAGAACAACTAGAGCGCTAACAGTCTTACTTATGACAAAATTATGGCACATCTGAAGCCATCTTGATTGGAATAAACTGGTAACACTTAAAACATTTAGTTTAAAAAGGAACAAAATGATTTTGTCATAGAAATTATGGTTAGTGTTGTAGAAAGAAAAATTAGGGCATGTTTTAAGAGAGATCTCAAATCCTCCTCTATATAATTTGAAAATTCTGACATGCAGACTGAAACAATCACTTTCAATACCAGCAGTAGACTTCCAGTTAACTCCCTGGTGAGCACTACCCCCTACACTACTCAAATATCGCTGCACTACCCTAAACCCTAAAACACTACCCCTGCACGAGCCTCTACACTACAAAAACACCACTTCACTACCCTAAACACTACCCCCTACAGTAGACAAACCCCACTGCGCTTCCCTGAACCCTAAAATACTACCCCCAGCATGACCCCCTATACTACCCAAACACCACTGCACTACCCTAAACCCTAAATCTACCCCCAGCACGACCCTTATACTACGCAAACACTATTGTACTACCCTACAAGACTACCCCCAGCACGACCCCCTACACTACATAAAAACCGCTGCACTACATTAAACACTAAAGCTACCCCAGCACGACCCCCTACACTACCCATTCACTATTGCACTACCCTAAACCTTAAATCTACCCCAGCGCGACCACCTACACTACCGTATCACAACTGCGCTCCCCTAAACCCTAAAACACTACCACCGGCAGGATCCCCTACACTACCCAAACACCACTGCGCTACCCTAAACCCTAAAACCCTACCCCCGGCATGACCCCCAACACTATCCAAACACCACTGCGCTACCCTAAAACACTAACACAGCACGACCCCCTACATAACCCAAACACTACTGCACTACCCTAAACCCAAAAACATTACCCCGGGCACGACCCCCACATTACCCAAACACGACTGCCCTGTGGTGCGTTTTAGGTTGAGGAATTAATTCCTCTTCAATCTTGAGGGTCCCTGGGGGCCAACTAGCCCACCAGGTACCTCCAGTATGTGCCAGGGAGCTGCGTTGCAGAGATATGTTCTGAGGCCACGCCCCTTGTTACACCTCTTTCCAACGACGCAGTTCTGTGGTGCTTACTGGAGGTAGCTAGTGGGCTAGTTGCACCCCAGGGACCCTCAGTATTTAAGGGGAGTTAATCCCCCAAATTAAAATGCACCACGGGCGCGTTTGCACAATGGTGAAGGGAGGGGAGGGGCCTGAGTTCACATGTGTGCAAACACACCGTGTGGCACGGTTTAAGTTGGGGAATTAATCCCTTGTCAATCCTGAGGATCCCTGGGGGCCAACTAGTCAACCAGGTACCTCCAGTAAGTGCCACGGAGCTGCGTTGCAGAGTCTTGTAAAAAGGGGCGTGGCCTCTGAACACCTTTCTGCAACACAGCCTCCTGGCACATACTGGAGGTACCTGGTGGGAATTATTTCTCTAACTTAAAATGCGCCACAGGGCGTGTTTGCAGACATATCACCTCAGGCCACGCCCCTTTCTTCACCACTGTGCAAACGCGCCCTGTGGCGCATTTTAAGTGTGGGAATTAGTTCTCTTTAAATACTGAGGGTCCCTGAGGGCCAACTAGCCCAACAGGTATTTCCACTATGTGCCTGGGAGCTGAGTTGCAGACAGGTTTTCAGAGGCCACGCCCCTTTTTACACCTCTCTGCAACGCAGCTCTGTGGTGCTTACTGGAGGTGCTTAGTGGGCTAGTTTTACCATCTTGTGCTAGGTAGACCGAGGTACAAGAAAGCAGAAAAACAAACGTGTAGAAAAAAAAGGGGGCAGGGTAGAAGCACCCTGACCCCTAGGCCTGCTCAGGAAGTCCCACAAGGACCCCCAAGGCCAAAAATGTTTTTTTTTAAAACCCGGTATGTTTATTTAAAAATTACCCACCAGGGGGACCAATCACGGGGGCATAGTGATAAAGAAGTGTGGGGGGTGCCCAATCCCCCCACACTGCCCCGGGGATCTCCGCCCTCCAGGGCAAAGCAAAGCAGCCCCCTGGCACCTACTGGAGGCTCTTGGTGGGCTAGTTGCCTCCCAGGGACCCCCAGTATGCAAGGGGAATTAGTTCCCCCTCTGCAAACACGCCCGGGGGCTGCGTTGCAGAGAGGTGTAAAAAAGGGTGTGGCCTCATTACACCTCTCTGCAAAGCAGCCCCCTGGCGCATACTGCAGGTTCCAGGTGGGCTAGGTGGCCCCCAGGGACCCCCAGTATGCAAGGGGAATTAGTTCCCCCTCTGCAAACACGCCCGGGGGCTGTGTTGCAGAGAGGTGTAAAAAAGGGTGTGGCCTCATTACACCTCTCTGCAACGAAGCCCCCTGGCGCATACTGGAGGTTCCAGGTGGGCTAGTTGGCCCACAGGGACCTCCATTATGCAAGGGGCGCTCTTTGAGGATTCATTGGCGGAAGTTAGTTCCTGACCCCCGTCTGGCTGCGATAGATGCTTCAACGTTAATGAGGTATTGGGGTGGGGCGGAGGGGGAATGGGGTTCAGGAAAATTGATGTTAGTAGCTGATAGTGTCCTGCTTCCACAATACATATATGCTGTCTCGAATTTATATGTCACACATACCTTAGCTTCATCCACATGCATTATTATTTACCACTGAGCCAGATATGTCTCGGTCATATGACAGGCGTCTTCGTATTATCAGTTGGAATGTTCGAGGCATAATAGACAAGGTTAAGCAGGGAGCCATGCTACGCCAGGCTAAACGATATGTAGCAGAATTTTGCTCTTGCCGGAAGCACATTTATTAGGTACTAAGACTACGTATCTGTCACGATCTAGTTATGTACAGACATTCAACTCTGGATTCACCCGGGGCTCTCGTATGGTGGTCATTTTAATCCATCTCAGAATTCCTTTCCTTCACGAAAAAATGTGGCTTGAGCCCCAAGGAAAATTCATCATTATTACGGGCACACTACATTGTGAGCCATTCACTCTGGGTAGTATATATGCACCTCCGCCATTAGCCTGGAATTTAACAGAGCGCCTGACTAGACTTTGGGCTGAGATTCCTCCATTCCTGACCATAGTTGGGGGTGACTGGAATGACATTATGAGTCCCCACACCGACAGATGGCCCAGCGTAGACAGACCAGTTGAATCACACAAATCGAAATTGCAGCTTCTGGTGCAGGGAATGGACTGGGCAGATACTTGGCGACGACTACACCCAACTGACACTGAATACATGTATTTCTCCAGTACACATGGGTCCTTCTCCCATTTAGACTATGTTTTTATCTCCGTAGCTCATATATATAAACATATATAAAGACATGATGCAGCTGAAATATTACCTAGGGGCCCGACTGATCACTCCCCGTACAGCTGAATCTGCATTTATGCTCTGCGTATCCCCCCCTCCGCTGGTGCCTATCTCCATGGCATCTTCGTGATGAACAATACAGAATCCATATACACACAGCCATCACAGATTATTTCTCACAAAATAAGTGGACGGAAGAGTCCTCTGTAACACTATGGGAGGCTATGAAGACGATACTCCGGAGGGTAGATATTGTGTACAGTACTTCACAGCGCCAACAGCGCCGCAAGAAATTGACACATTTGGAGGCCCATCTTATAGACTTAGAGTTCCGGAGTAGGACAGGTGAAGGATGCACAACGCGCTGACAATTAATATATATACAGCAGGTATACCCCAGTGAATTGATGAACGAGGCTAGAATGGCGTGGCTTGCTAACCGTAGTCGAATACACCAGTGAGGGGATAAATCCAGCACATTGCTGCATCGCCTCTATCACAGTACGCTCAATCCTGTGACCGTTCCTAGTGTTTATGGCACCACCGGGGAGGTGGTCACGGACCCCCTGCACATCGCGACTAGTTTTGCAGGCTAATATGAGGATCTGTATGCTCCTAAAGAAGTTCTCTTGCATCATGTGATTCATAAATGTACAGATGCAGTAAGGGAGGAGTTAGATGCTCCAATAACTGCTGAGGAACTCCAGAAGGCTTTATACAAAATGTGCTCAGACAAAGTACCCAGCCCAAAAGGCTTTCCATGCAAATTCTATAAAAAATATCAGTCCCTCCTGACGGCCCCCTGTCTCGCAGCACTTACGGTGGCTTTGAATGAAGGGAGCCTGCCTAAGGACTGGCGTCATGCAGAAATAGTTGTATTTTTAAAACCAGGTAGACCCCTGAACAGCATGCCTCATACCGCCCTACATCACTCCTCAATGTGGAGGCCAAGCTCCTCGCTAAAGTCATAGACAACCGCATCATACCGCACATTACAGAATTAGTCCATCCAGACCAGGCTGGGTTTATGCCCGGAGGGGCCATGCGCCACAAAATCCGTCGTGCACAAAACGCCATTGCATCAGCCGACCTCCTTGGTGAGCCAGCTGTGGTTCTTTTGGCCGATATCGATAGGGCATTTGATTCCCTTAGTTGAACATATTTATTTGCATTATTAAATCGGTTAAACTTTGACCCTTGCCTCCTTAAATACATTTGGCTTCTATATACTGATATCACTGCCTCGGTTCGCATCGCGGACTGCACATCACAGCCCTTCCCCATAGAACGAGGCACTCATCAGGGGTGTCCTCTCTCCCCATATGTTTCTGCATTGGCCATGGAGCCTCTTGCGGCCTTGGTATGAATCGGTGCGCAAATTCGCAGGGTTGAATGGTCCACGGAGGTCGCCGGTCGTATAGCTCAATATGCAGATGAGGTCCTATTCTTTATTACGCACCCTGATCGTTCCGGACCCAGACTGTTTAGGATTATGCAGATCTCTGGCAAGACATCTTGTCTTTATATGAACTCTTGCAAATCATACTTGTGGCCCTTTGGGATGGAATGCAATTGGGCAAATGGGCTGGTGAGGTGACCACAGTGCAAGATGGATTTGAATACCTTGGGGTCTTCTTGCCGTCCTCCCAGCCCGTATCATGGGAATGTAATCTGGCCCCGCTGTAGACGCAGATTAAGAAACAGACCCGCTCATGGTCACATCGACCACTATCCCTGTTCAGCAGATCCGCCATTTTCAAGATGGTCTCTCTGCCCCATCTATTATACCAGCTTTAAAATCACCCCTATCTGATACCACCAGCCTGGTTTCAGCAATTGAATTCAAATCTTCGGCACTTTCTCTGGGGTGGTGGTTCCACCCGAGTGGCATTGAAAACATGCTTCCAGTCTATGTACTTTGAAGGCATAGCTACGCCAGACATTCAAGTACACTATGAAGCTTCTCATATTCTTATCCTCAACGACTGTTGGTATGGTGACTGGAATGATCTCACATATGTGATTGAACACTTGTTGATAGGCAATATGTCACTCCACATGATCCTGCATGCGTGTCTGACCCTGAAAACACTGCCACCAGCAACCGCCACGATATTTAACATCTGGAAACGCTCACTACAACAAATGGGATGGTGGGGTAGATTAACAAAAAAACTCCCCTTTGGCATAGCAGTCTTCTATCCCCCTTGGCAGAGTTGTCTGACTTTCTGGTTGGGAGGCCATAGGAATAACTATGGTGGGGGTAGTTCTTCAAGGCCGGACCCTGAAGTCCTTTCAGGAACTGCAACACGAATACTAGATGCCTAGATCACAATTCTATAAATACCTTCAGTTTCGCCATGCCTTTTTCTCCCTGTCTGATACAGCAGGAGTCTGTACCAGATTTTGATCCTATAGAGGCCAAAGTATTTATGGGAGAGCTGGGAGAACATAAAATTGCCAAGATATGCCGTACATTGATAGCAAATAGTACCAATACACTGGGTGGTACGCGTGAGGCTTGGTAGAGGGATCTAGGCACTCTGGATGACTAAGACTGGGCTGAGGCACTGGAGTCTCCACGTAGTGCTGTCATTGCGGCACGACTACGCTATATACAATTCAAATACCTTCATAGGGTCTTTTACACACGATAAAAATTGTAGAGAGCTGCATTGATTGAATCTCCACTACGCCTGCTCTGCTGTATTGCTGATGGCAGACCGTTTGGCAATGTGTGACACTTTCTGGATTCTGGTGGGGTGTCATCATGTGCTTGTCGGTGCTTTTGGGCTGGGACATCCCCTGCTCCCCATGTTTGGCCCTGCTCCACATTGCAGATGGCATGGGGGTAACATATATAAGCGCCATCTCCTACTCTTTGGCCTCACTCTGACCAAGCGAGATATTGCACAAGCATGGAAAGATACTTCTCGGCCTTCGGTTGGTGTGTGGAAGAAAGGTTTCGATTTCTGTATGGGGATAGAGATACCAATATTTAAAGCATGAGGATGTCTCCAGAAATACCCCAAGATTTGGAAGAGGTGGGCAGAGTATTGGAGATTATACCTAGAACGAATTCCAACTATCTCCATAGACTAGCACTGGATAAGATGGAAGTATCATGGGATGACCATGGTTGTAAATAAACAATTAATCGATTGGTGTGGCTAAACCGGACATGTACTATAATATGTATCAGATGTATGACACTACAGTTTTATGTTGTTCTATTTAGTTTTATTATTTTTGTTTTTCAATTGTTTAAATAGCACCAAAAAGTCAATATTTTCTTGCTAATATGTATATTGTATTGCTGGAGCACCTGGCATCACCACGCCAGTTGTGGCTGTTGACAATAAAAACTTGTGAAAAAAAAAGAATCATGAAATAACATTGACCATAGCCTGTAATCTTTTAAAAAACTGAAATCGAAAAATGTAAAGCAAGAACATGACAGGAAAATACTATAGCAATTTTCAATTGACTTGGGTAAAAGTTGATACTAAGCAAAAAAAAATTCAAACGTATTGCAGGCAATATTTAAAAATATGATACAGATGTATTGGGAAAATACAAAAGAAGCTGTCATAGAGAAGATTATTGAAAGAAGGAGGTAACAGAAAGATTAGGCCACGTTATAATGCATGCGTTTAGAATGCATGCCATTACAACACGGTCATTACAGCGACGTGTTGTTACATTGCATAGCATTGCAACGCAAGTCATTACAATGACTTGCTGTAGGGGGCGCTGGATGTTGGAATAGTATAATTTACCAATTCTAACTCCAGTCTGTAAACTAATAGGGATGGGGTTGGATTTAAAATCCAACACCTTCTGCCCCCTACATCAAGTCTTTTTAAGGGCTTGTGTTGTAATGGCATGCAATGTAACAACCCAGTTGTTGTAATGACTGCGTTGTAATGGCATACATTGTTTCGCATGCGGGGTAAGTGATGTTTACCAACAGAAACTTTAAAGAAGAGAAAAAGAAGGGAAAGGGAGGTTAGGTGCTAATATGAACTGAAAATACAGAGAACAATGTAATCTAAAGAGCAGTAATAAGAAAGGGGTAATGAATGAATGAATGAATGAATGAATGAATGAATGAATGAATGAATGAATGAATGAATGAATGAATGAATGAATGAAGGACATCTTGTATTGCGCAAACTTAGCCCGTGGGCATCAAGGCGCCTAACAGAAATAAAAGAAAACATATGTACCGGAAACCAACTTACAGATAAGCCTCAGCGAAAAGCCATGTTTTTAATGCCTTCCTAAAATAACCAATGGAGGGTTGTGATTTTAATTCCAGAGGAAGAGTGTTCCACAGCCTCGGGCCAAAACGGAAAAGGCCCTTCCGCCCCACCTGACTTTCCGCACCCGGGGTACAGTCAGAAGATTTTTACTCGAGGAGGGTAGGTCTCTACGGGGAGTGTAGGGGACTAGGAGAGACCGTATGTCTTCCGAGCCGTCACCACATAGCACCCCATAGACAAAGCATAGGATCTTAAAGGAGATCCTAGCCTGAATTGGGAGCCAATGCAGACTCTTCATGAAAAATAGAGACAGGAATCCGTCGGGGTGTTGAGCAGTATGTATTAAATAGTTGTCTTATAATGCACTGGTTGCCATCTTCCAACACGTTTGCTAAATTGAAACCTTGATCCATTCGTGGTCAATAATACAGTATTATTTAGTTACTTAACAATATCGTTTTTTATTAAACAGCCTTGAAATTTCAGTGTTGGATGGCCCATTGCAGTGGTTATTTTTATGAACCAAGAAAAAAGTTATCCAAGTAATTTTCAGCAGATGTTAATAGGACTGACTGGTTTAGTCAATCTGTCATTTCTTAAAATACCCTTATTCGAAAATTGTTTTGAGCAACTTTGTCATTTCGGTCATAATAAAATACATAATTCAGTTTGTGAGTGTTTCACTCTGGTTCAAAGAGGAACAGGCTTTAGGAGATGATGTCAGATTAGGTTAACTCTGCTACCTTGTTTGACCTTTCTTTTCAGGATTTGGTGACCTCTAGCCATTTAACATCTGCGGAGTGATTTATAAGGCGTTGAAAAGAATCAAATAGGTATTTATATCAACTGTGCTCCGGCAGGGCGAGAAACCAAAGCAGCTCACGGGAGCATAATTTATGTACAACCTCCAAAAGCAAGCCTAGAAAATCCATTTATGTTCTTGTAAGTGGAAACAATGTGCTCATTTCAGTGGACTACTGTTTCAGTAAATCCTTCAGCCTGTTCAGTGATTTATACAACTTGTGCTTCCAGCATCGGGAGAAACAGGGACAGGGAAGCAGGAGAAAATGTTGTTTTCAAATCAATTTGCCTCTTAATGTCTTTTGGCAGTCTTATTTACATTTAAGTTGTTAAAAAATGTTTGAATGGAAGGTGCATAGAATGGCCTTCCGTTTGGAATGCTTGCATTGTTTATTCTCACAAGAAGGGTTGAAAATCTGCCTCTGCAGTCCTACACCTCCAGGCAGCATATGCCTTTCCTCGGGGTTCTTAGGTCAGTATACATTTATATGAAGGTAATACCGCACCGGAATTATTATTACCACTGGGATTAGTAATCCTGTGATGCAGCATTACTGAACTATTACGACTTGTGCCCAATGGAAATGGGTTTCTGCGCCAATTTCATCAGAGAATTCCAAGATATTGGACTCACCCTTCCTCTGTGCTGGCCAGCCACTGCAGTTCATTGTGTTCCCTCCCGCGGAACAGTCCACCATTACTTTGTTGCTGCAAATACCTGTTATCACTATACATTTATTTATAGTGGTTTATAAAGTCTAAACATGATAATCACGGTATCAGAGAACTGTACAAAAAGAGTAGATGAGGGTTGCATGCAGTAAAGACACCTGTCGCTTGAGATACACTGTACATAGAGTTTGAAGAACAGGGCTTTAAACAATAGTATACAAAATAGAATAGGGTGAATGAGAGTTTCAAAGGAGTTCTCTTCTGACACATGCTTTTCTAATATGAAGGCTTTAACTTCCTTCTTGGAAAGCCTAAATGAGGTAATTGCTCTTTCTACGGGTGGAAGAAAGTTCCATATTTTCGGAGCAGATACGGCAAAAGTTAAAACTTTGAGTTTTCCTTTTCTTTTTATCTGGTTGGTTCTAGTATGTGGGATTTAGCACTTCTAGAGTCTCCTCTGCCTCCTGAAAGCTTGATCGTATTTGCCATGCGTGTTGGATTAGAATTGTGTAGGGTTTTGTGTGTTATGCATGCAAACTTCAGCTGACTCCTAGCTTGAAGTGGGATCTAGTTGAGAGCTCTGAGTAACGGGGAGAGGCGATCATAGCAACGTGTGCCTATTAAAAGTATTGCTGCTGCAGTATTATCACTAGGCTGGCTTTAGGTAGACTGTGAGCGTAGCATTCCCATAGTCCAGTCTTGAGAGCACTAGCGATTGAATCACCATTTTGAGGTTTCTTAGAATGCGCAGACGTAGGTTGGCGCTTTTGGATGCAGCTTGTAAGTGAGCTCCCATGTTTAGATTCACGTCTAGTGTGATGCCTAGTGGTTTTACGGAGTCGCAGATGGTTGAGGTGCTGGTTAGTGAGTTGAGGTTCTGAAACTATAGTTGAGGTTGTTGGGCTCTACATGCACTCTGAAGTCTTTTATTTCACTTAATGGTACAGTGTGACATAATATATATACTCCTAATGGAATGGCAAACATTTGGTCTTATGGAGTGGGAAGAATATTAGTATTTGAAATGCACTGTTAGACCTGTCAGCCTTAGGGAGGTCTCCCCTACATTTTTGCCCTTTTTTCCTCCCATTTTTACCTTACCTTTTGTTGGACTTAGGACTCTGAGCGCCTCACCACTGCTAAACAGTGCTGAGGTGCAGGTGCTCTCCCCTAAAACCTTGTGAGGCTGGCATATCTGCCACAAGCCACTGCTAACGCAGTAAGGCTTAATCCTCTATAGGCTAACATTGGGAACCTCCCCTTATAGGATAACATCTGACAGGGACCTAATAGGTCTGTCATGTTTGGTCTTGTTGGCCTCGGGGCGGGGAACCCTTTCCAATGATATATTGGGTTTGGGCACTACAACGCTAGGGATCCCACTTTTATAAAGTGGGCCTTTTCCTGCCTTCACTTAGATTAGGCTCTGCAGACTCCCCCATCCCCTCTGCATACTGATAGCCTGCCTGGGTTGGGTGGTGGGAGTGGTGATTCACACCTTCTTCCCTGGGCTGAGCTGTGATGGGCTGCCCACTGTAGCCTTAACGGCCTGTCTCTCGTCACTGTGACAGCTAGGTCAGGGAAGGCAGGGAACATACCAGAACTCCCTGGACTCTTCCAGAAGCCCCTGCCCCAGTCCCTTCCAGAGACTTCTACCACTTTCTTGCCCTTAGACTGAAAGATATATAAGGGAGGGTCCTGGCCTCACTTCTTTGTTACATTGCTGGGCCTGGAAGAATCCCTGCTGGAGTGAGGACTGCTGCACAAGAGGATTGCCACTGGGAAGGAGGCTGACTGCTCCAAGGAACTGCTGCCCCACAACCTGCTGACTTGCCCTACTGTCTGCTGATCCTGCCCTGCATGGGAGACTGCAACATCACCACCAGAGTTCTCCACAACATCCCAAAGGAACTACTTTTCTTTGAACCATATTTTAAAGAGTCTTTAACCTTTTAAAGATTGCCTTTTTGGGACTTCACCCTATTTAAGCTAAAGGAAACTACCTGTCCTTGAACCACAGAGTTTTAAAGACTGCCCTTTGGAACAGCAACAACACTCTCAAGATTTGCCCTGCAACGCAGTGCCTGCCATCAGCACTGCTTGCCCCGTGATCCACCTGAGGGCTCTGTGATTGCCTCTGCTTCTGGCGCAAGCCGACTGAAACTGGCCCTGAGGTCACCGCCACTGGGACCGGAGCGCGCTGTGTAGCGCTGAGAAGCGAAGCGCTGCATGGCAGGAGGCTCAGTCGTTTCCCAGGATTTGGAGTCACTGTTAAGCGCTGTGCTAAAGGAGCGCTGTGCGGCCATGACCCCCACCCGTGCAGCGCCTGCTGAGCCCGAGGCCCCAGAGGGAGAGGAGCCTCGCACCCGCGCCCGCAACCACCACCCCAGGTAACGCCTCAGTGCAACCAGGCTGCTGCGAGGGGGCGGGGTGCGGGTTGGCCGGGTACCTGGAGTGGGAGCGTTGTGCTTGGCTGGGAACCGTCCTTCACTGACCGGCCTACGGGGGCATAATTACTTGGTAGTTTATTATTGATCTTGCCTGGTGCTGGAATTACCTGCTTTTGGTTCTCGCATATCTTTTAGATAAAGAAATTCTTATTCTTATACAAAACTGGTGTGGTGTTTGAGGTTCCGTGACAATTGTAAGTGGTGTTTTCTACTCGCACGAATATGGTAGAGTCTGGTATCTACGAACCGCAAATGACGAGTTTAGTAAGTGTGCGCAGTTTCGCTGTGCTAACTTAAACCGTTTGTTTGTTACGTGGGTTTTTCATCTGTACCCACGGGTTCCATCTTAGATACGGCATCCATTTTGTTTCTTGCCCTCAAGTAGCCAGCGAACGGACGTTGTCCGCTTCGCGACCCTGGGATTCCCAAGATATCTGCGGAAGACACATGTCCTTTGAAAGTGTTTTTATGACGAGGGGGATGATACTGTAAGGCAGATGGCCCCGCTCGAGGCTCATCTTGCCGTGCCGGTTTATTGTCTCAGCCGTGCATCTCATTAGGCACGTCCCTTTGATGCCTGTAGCTCGTGTTTCCTGATACCTCCCCTTTTACACCCTTTCCAATCTCCCCACTGTCTCCATCTTCCTCCACACCTGTTCTTGTTCCTTCTTCGATCCGTTTTACTGCTGATTGGAATGTACTAATGGTGGGAAGATGGGTTTGTACAGTTGGGAACCGCCAAATGTTTCCGCACTTATGTTCCGGACCTTGAATGTATCAAAGTGACCAAAGCGACCCCTCTCGGGGATAATTGTGGGAACCAAGTCGTAAACCTTTGTGTACCATGTAAACCTATGGGAGAATCGTGTATAAAAGGAGCGATCCACAGAACCAATTTGAAGCAGTCTCCCCGAACTACACTCGTTGTACTTCCTGTGACTTCTGTGTTTCCCTGCAGTAAATAAACCTTGAATCTTTGACGCCGAAGGAAGTGTCCCGTGTCTCTGTCATTCGTACGCCGGAGCAGGTTACCCACGAAGGTTTCAGGTGTTGTCCCCTGGCACCGCTGGGTCTTAAATAACCCAGTCCTTCAGTTGGCGCCCAACGTGGGGCTGCATCAGTGGTACCGGTCCAAGCCCGACGATCGTGAGGAACTTCGTGTGAAATCTCCGAGGGAAGGTGCACTCCGCTTCATCGATCCTGTTGTCGAAACAAGTGGCCCGAAGACTTTTCCCGCGAAGATTCCCGCCTCCTGACGGCTGCGACGGACTGCTGCCCTGACTGTAGACCTGTTTTGGCGCCTGGCGTAGACCTTGGTATAGCGAGACGATTGACGGGCCTTCCTGGTGACGCCATCGATCTTTGAGTTAAGTATTTGTGGGTCGCTCCCAGAGTTCTTGGTTGTGGTTGCTTAGTTGTTGCATGGTTCCATTGCATTTGTAGTTCTTGGTACTTTGTTGTGATATTTGATGTCTGCAGTCGCCAAAAACCGAGGGTTTTTGCTCTTTGCAGGGACTTGGTAAATCCCGTAACCCTTGACGTTTGTGAAACTCGGCTAGTGTGCAAGATGCCTGGTCGTAGTACTT
Organism: Lissotriton vulgaris; assembly: GCF_964263255.1. Classification (NCBI taxonomy): domain Eukaryota; kingdom Metazoa; phylum Chordata; class Amphibia; order Caudata; family Salamandridae; genus Lissotriton; species Lissotriton vulgaris. The sequence goes on from NC_141689.1 coordinate 1,980,527,926, forward strand.
TGTTTAGTTGTTTCAGACGTTGTGGTACGGATTCCCGACTGGAGGACTCGTGTCCGATACCTCCGGTTGGAACTCCCACTTATGAGCTCTACAGCAAACACGGGCTAGGCCCGATTACTTTTAATGATTACTGGATCCGTTATACCAAAAAGGATGGTGCCCTTAGTTGGCCACCTCATGGTAGTTTTGAGACAACGATCTTAGATAATCTTGAGACTAAATTGTTTGAGAGAAAGTCAAGGCCGGCCATGTTTGATGCCTTTCGGTTGTGGCGTAAAGAAGCCCGACAGAAAGAGATCAGACAGACTAAAGGTAATCAGAGAGATGGTGTTGCTACCATTGTAAAGAAAGCAGAGCAGTTTCAGCGTGATAAGGAGGTTAAGGAAAAGGAAGTGTTTGATAGGCTGTTGCGTATGTCCATAGATAAATGCTATCCTGTTTTGCCTACGGAGTCGGATAAGAAGGAAGAGTCTGTTGAGGATCCCCTAATGTCTTATCTTATGAAGTCACCACCTCCGTATGTACAGGGTACCGCAGCTCTTGCGGCTCCCCCTGTACCTGTTCCTCAACCTGTTCCTCAACCTGCACCCGTTCTGTAGAAAAATAGAAATATTGATGTACATAAGCAACGTTCATTTCCCTTTTCCCACTCCTCTTCCTGCGCATATCCTGAATACCGTAAAGCATTTAACTACATCCTACTGCCAGCAAAGGCCTGTACCCGTGTATACATGACAGCCATTTTAGGCACCCTGGCCCTTTTTGCCCGCCTGAGATTAGAATCACCGACTCCCCTTCTGCATGTACACGACCCTGCCCTGAAAGGCAGCCCCCTTTTTGCTCGACCCACGCAAACCCCCCGTTCCCTCTTGAAGAGGCATCCTTCGCCCTAGCAGACATAGCCCTCCCCCAGCTGCACCCGACTGCCCCCGCCCTCATGTACGGGTCATAAGGTCTCTCTCGCTCTCTGTGTGACTCTGTCCTTGTGTCCACCCTGGCTACCCCTCCCTTCTCCTCACGTGGGCAAGTCATAAACCTTCTTCTTCTACAAGACCCTGTCCTTGAGAATCACGGCCGCGCCTGACCAACCTCTCCTTCCCTTCCATGAATGCCCCTCTGTTGACAAGCCTTCCCTCCGCACTCAATTGTCCACGCGGCATTACTACCACTCCTTTGATGACCCTTTCCCCCCCCCCCGAGTCCAGCTGACCACACATGTCCGAGGCCATCGCCTGAGCCAGGAGATACCATTTACTGCCCTTATTGTATGAAGTCACTCCTCTTCAAAGGATCCTCTATTGGTCTTAGCCACCCCACCCCTTGGGCTATGATCAGGCGTACACATCCTACAAAACACTCAGTTGCGTGATTGCCCTCCCCTCTTACCAGCAGGTCAAGGGTCCCCATTGTGAATGTATATGGGTAGGATCACCACGAGGATTATAGGGATGTCTTTCCTTTTGCGTCACACCGTCCTGATTGTGTTATCCTGTGTTCTGTAGAGTATAAAAAGCCAGAGTCTCAGCTCACTTGTTAGAGCACCTCCCGAAAGACACCGTGTTTCGTGTCAGAAATGACTGGCTCTCCTCATGAGTAATAAACTCTGTTCTTGATTCCTGCTCCCAGCGCCCGTCTCTTTATTTGGTAATTATTCGATGGGAACTAAGAGGCGGTTTGCGCCAGCAGCCTGGGCATCGATAGGAATATGGTTGCATTTTCCACAATTGGCGTCCCAAACGCGGGGCCCATCAGTGACATAAGGTCCAGTAAGAGAGATCCAGACGATGAGGTGAACATCTAAATGATCGGAGTATACCTGCCTTGAGAGGGCCCTCGTCCGGCTGCCGATTAAATGAACTTCACCGATTCTGAACGGACCTCTCTCGAGTGACCTACTGTCCTGACTGGAATCCCACAGGACTGCTGCGGTAAAACCATGGAGTAAGAGAACGATCGGGCGCTGGAAGGAGGAAGGCGAAGAACTGCCCACACGGTCCGGTCCGGGTAAGGTCGCGTAAATGCGACAAATTGTGAAATGATTGTTTGTTGGATAATACTAGTATTACGCTTTGTTGAAACCTCTGGAGATTCACCGTCTGCAAACGGAGGAACAACAGGCTCTCCTTTTGCAAGCAGTGAAGGATAGGTAACGCAGACTTTTTGTCCCCATGGTAATCCGTCGTGTCTATCTTCCTCCCCCACTGTTTCCCGAACTGTCGTTCGTGGATTATTGTCTGGAGATTCTTTGTCTGCAAACAGGGAGGAACAAGGTCTCTCTTTGCAGGTAGAGAAAGAGTGGGTAGCGATAACTTTTCGTGCCCACTTATTCTCCCCACTGAATTGTTTGATTGGCCGATTATTCGGTATTGGTTCGTTTGAGGTATTCACCGCCGCCAAACAACGGAGAATAGAAATATTCTGCCTAGTCTTTGCCCGCCGTGATAAGATAGGTAATGCAGACTTTTGTCCCCGTTGTAATCCGTCATGCCTATCTTCTCCCCACTGGTTGGTAGCCTGTTTAGCCCGGACCGCTTATTAGAGATGAACCATCCAGCTCCACTGGAGGGCACACCTAATAAGGACATGTTCATTAAGTGTGGACTAGTCGCTATAGCTTATAATAGGTTATGGCATAAAAATACAAGAAAAAGAGTCGAGCGAAATCAGTAGGCCACTGATGAGTCATCAACTTCGAGAAAAAAAAAAATATATATAAGAAACGTTAGAAATAACCTGCAATAAGAAACATAAAAATGGCGAGGGAAGACAAGCTTGACACCAAGACAGACACGGGGTAGATTAGGCTTCACCGCCCCTCACTGCTCCAAACATGTCTGCCTCATTGCCCACCACGCCCAAATAACGGTCACATGAAATAGGAACAAACCAATAGGTACCTACCCCCATTCCGGAAACTCCCAAAGTGCAACAGGTCCGCAGTTACGCCCATCCGGAAGGCGAGGCCTCAAGGCACGAGGGGCCCGCCTGACCACGGTCGGGAGGAGATGATGTTGGGCAGGCGGTCCAAAGAATGGCAGAGTCCTCTCTTTCTCTCCTCTTCCGCTGCCCTGCAGGCCACGGGGGGGAGGGGGCTGTCTTGCCTCAGCCACCGACCACCCCCCCCCTTCTGTCTCTCGCCTGGTCCGACCCACGAAGAAGGCAGAAGCCGAAGGCGAGAATGGCGGCGAATCAAGTAGTCCCGCCACATTTCAAATTCGCCGCATGCCATCGCCTGCTTGTCAAAGGCCGAAGCCAAGGCGAAAACGGCGGCAAATCAAGTAGTCCTGCCAGATGCCAAATTCACCGCATGCCGCCGCCTGCATAGGGACAGGCAGTCCTGCCACATTTCAAGCTCCCCGGAGAGTTGGAGGTAGTCCCGCCACATGTCAGAAAAGTGGGGGGGGGGGCTGTCTTGCCTCAGCCGCCGACCACCCCCCCCCATCATCAATGGCTGGCATGGCCGATATCGAAGACGACGGAGCCGAGGAACGGCGCGGGGTCGCTGGAAGGGGGAGGCGGCGCGAACGACCCTCCCCCACCTCCCTCCAGGTGGAGGCTTCCAGCGACACCCCACTGCTCTTACTTAAAGAGGGTCAACATCATAAAGCGGTCTTCTGCCCAGGACGGGCACACGTTCCATGCCTTCTCCCCTCAACCTTGAAGATTCTATAAGAGCCGGGGGGCCCCCGACCCCCTGCATGGGTGCCCCCGCCCCCTTCACCGGGAACCACGACATCGGTGCAACTCCTGCCGGCACCAGCCTCGGATTAGAAATGGCTAAAATGCAGCCACGGCACAGACTTGTTCAGTTCCGGAGGAACACCAGGATGACCCGGTAGGAAAATTGTTGCCGCCCTTCCCACTCTTTGACTCATGGTCCATATTGTTAGACTGTTAACCTTATAGCACAAAACTTTTTGAATTCCCAACGGAAGGCTCTGGGCCAACCATGCAAGACTAGAGACATCCTGACTGTGCTGGAACTCGCCTGACCCCACCCAAAATGGCGCTGACACAAAATGAAACTTTTTGAATGAACTTTATTGTACCATGACCATGCAACTTTTTTTACCCCGAGATATATATATAACGTTTTGGATAAATGAAAGTAGATATGAAGGAGATTGAGCATGTGCTTGGACAATGAATTGACTTAGGGTGGGTACTGATTATGAGTTGGAAAATGAATTGGTGTAATTTAGATAAAGAATGAGTATTGGATAATGAATTATGAATTGATTAAAACTGAATTCTTGACATGCATCATGCCTGCTCTGAAGGAAAATTTTAACACGATTTTATTGCACTGCTGCACTTTATGCAATGAACTGCCACCGATATCGTTTATTAAAAGTATTTTGAAAAAGAAAGCGTGGTTGTAGCAGTTGCCTTAATGAGTTTTGGATGTCTTCCTACTATGAGCGAAGAATAAGTATGATGAAGGATGTAGATGAAAAGGGATCAGATATTTGATAGCTACAATTATGTATCGCAGGCAGCCAGGAAAGGTGTTCTAGACTCCCTTAAAACGACTCCGCAGAAATGCCACCTGACCGTCACCCTTGCACCCGACAAAGAGGGTTACGACCGGGTAACTCATGTACAGAGGCAGATCGTCAATGATTATCTATCTGACACTACTGGTCAATCTGGGCTTAAACGCCGAGATGGTAAAGAAAGGCAGTACGTGGAGAGGGGTCGAGTATGTGGTAAGTAAAAACCTTTTTCGGACTACTACATGCTGATGTACTTTGAATGCTGCCTCCCCACCCCTTCTTTTCCCTCCCTTCTGCAGGTCACGTCAGAACGTCGGCTGAAGTGTGGAAGAGCGACGGTCGGATCACCGACGAAACAGGAAAAGAGGGAATATGTGTGTGGTCGTTATAACGATAGGTTTTTAAAAGAAAAGACGTAGGCTTAACATGACTATTCCTCCTTAGGACATAACGACTGAGAGGATGGACTAACATAGAAACTGGACAAGTACTGAATGACGAAAAATTGACTAGAAATGACGTGTTAAATAATGTAACTGGACGTTTGACTAGGTAGGGAAAGGACAAAGAAAAATTATACAGGTAAGGGTTGCCACGGCACCACCCGTCTAGGAAGTTAGAAATATTGCTGATGTTCAAAATGCACTACCCCCTTTCTCACACTCATAGATATAGCCAAGCTGTCCGACTGTTTTCCCGATCAATACTTGCCGTTGCCTCAGCCTGGAGAACTTCCGACCACAGGAGGGAACAGAAAAATGGCTTAAGATCCAACCATTGGTAACTAGCACGACCAGGTTAATTACTGATCGACCAGCCGAGGTGTGAGTATTGGTAATTGGGAACGCTCGCAGGCGTGACAAGCGAGAAGGGAAAGGGGGGAAGGGTAGAAAGAGCAAGCACATAGATAGAACAGGATAGTAAAGATACGTAGGATATATATATATAAATAGATCATGTAAACTAACAATTGTTTCCTGTCTTGACGTGAATGTCTTGTATACGTATAATATATGCACCGTCTTCCCTGTCTGAGTTTGTGTGTGTAAATGTACGAATTTATGTCTTCCCTCTGTCTGTATCTGCATGTTATCTAACGTTTGCTGTTCTGTGTTGTGAGCGCACTAAATGACCTATTCTTGTACACGTCTCTCTCTCTCTCTCTCTCCCTTTCCCTCTCCCTCTCCCTCTCTCTCTCTCTCTCTCTCTCTCTCTCACTCTCACTCTCTCTCCTTACATTTACATGTCATACGTGTACCGAATGGCTCGTTTAGATTGCGGACGACTCTCACTCTCTATGAGAGTCTCCCTATTTTTCCTCCCTCTTTTTGGTAAAATTGTGCCCCACCGGCACCAGTCTGATTTGATACACGTTTGAACGCGAAGGTGTTCAGCGAAATTGACCGAAACTAAAATGACTGTATCTCGCCATGTTACTGCCTCTCCTTTCTGTAAAATGAATGAACTTGAATTGGCTGAGAAGGAAAGGACAGGTAAGACGACTAAAGTCCCCCAAATCAGGCCATTTATAGGGGAACTGTATGTCAATGGCATCCTATGTCTGTTCTTCAGAGACGAACGCCAACGTCTAGACTGACATCCAATACCCAGATTGCCCCACCCCTTTGCACCCAAGCGCAAGCGCCCGAAGCATCCCCGCCCCATTTTTGATAGAACCACTCCTGTTGTCCCAGGTATAAACGTAATGATCATGGGTAGCTGCTGACCCTTGAGGAAATCTTGTTTTGCCCGACTCTCGACGATAGCACCCCCGCCCTGTCTGAAAATGTTAACAAGTTCTGAAGGGAAATGCTGCGCTAATGTTGAAAATGATGTAATGAACAGTTGATGGAAATATTATCTTGTAATCACTCGAATCATAAATGGGCCGATGAATATACCTGCCATAAACTCAGTAGGAATGCTGACACGTGCACTACTTGGCAATGAACTTCTGACTGTGACCAATGAGCGTATCTCCCAAATGCGTAGAATTAAGGGAGGAATTCACATGCATAGATATCTTCTTTTGCCATTTCACTGAAACTTTGTCTTGTACCTATTCAAAGATTTGCGATCACCGAAGGAGATGGGTCAGAAGTGGCGTACAGCCTGGCTGCGGATCTTGGGACTCGTGTGACCTCGACCGAAGGTGGAGCCGCAGAGCAACAGGAGGATACGGGACGAGACCGCAACTTCAGCGTGGAAAATGAAAAACGGCGAGCCACCTCGAAGCCACTCGCCTGCTAAACCCACGTGTGCCTGGAGTCTCCGTCCCCCTTCCTTGAGCCCGATGGATGGGCCTGCCTGCTTGTTATCCTTTGCTCCCTTGGTCCCTTTTGCGTGTCCCAGGAACTCTGACCCAACTCCACCCACTCCCCTATCGACTATTTGAACTTCACTCACCCTCTTCTCCACGTGACTTTTTGCCAAAGGAACGAACTGCATTTCACTGGGAATAGGGTGCTGCCATGGAACTGTGGGTGCCGAGCATAAGGCGCCGCCAACCGGATTGTTTAGGGAACAGGACTGTGGTCTAACAGCAGAGGACTGACCGCACCCTGCAACGCGAAAGGATAGAACAGAGCTGGACCTATAGCTCCACCGCCGGTGCTCAACAGCGCCAACGAAAGTACTCGGACTAGAGCCTACCAGTGATGGCTCACTGACAAAAAGACACTGGGACGAAGAGATATTGTATATTGAACTGAATTCCGCTCTCAACTACCTGGTCAAAACTGTTCATTAGTCACATTTTTTTAATCAGAAACATTTACGCCATGTAGTGCTTTGAAATGGTAGGAACTCGACAAATGCAATCTCCTATGTGCCGTATTCTGCCAAAACACATCAACTGTCCATGATTATATACCATATGCTAAAATTGACAATGCTAATTCTGCGACCGTCCCTGTTTATATGTACCATCATCAATCACGAAAATGAACTTTTGCTATGTAAAAAGGGGCGACTGTAGAAAAATAGAAATATTGATGTACATAAGCAACGTTCATTTCCCTTTTCCCACTCCTCTTCCTGCGCATATCCTGAATACCGTAAAGCATTTAACTACATCCTACTGCCAGCAAAGGCCTGTACCCGTGCATACATGACAGCCATTTTAGGCACCCTGGCCCTTTTTGCCCGCCTGAGATTAGAATCACCGACTCCCCTTCTGCATGTACACAACCCTGCCCTGAAAGGCAGCCCCCTTTTTGCTCGACCCACGCAAACCCCCCGTTCCCTCTTGAAGAGGCATCCTTCGCCCTAGCAGACATAGCCCTCCCCCAGCTGCACCCGACTGCCCCCGCCCTCATGTACGGGTCATAAGGTCTCTCTCGCTCTCTGTGTGACTCTGTCCTTGTGTCCACCCTGGCTACCCCTCCCTTCTCCTCACGTGGGCAAGTCATAAACCTTCTTCTTCTACAAGACCCTGTCCTTGAGAATCACGGCCGCGCCTGACCAACCTCTCCTTCCCTTCCATGAATGCCCCTCTGTTGACAAGCCTTCCCTCCGCACTCAATTGTCCACGCGGCATTACTACCACTCCTTTGATGACCCTTTCCCCCCCCCCCGAGTCCAGCTGACCACACATGTCCGAGGCCATCGCCTGAGCCAGGAGATACCATTTACTGCCCTTATTGTATGAAGTCACTCCTCTTCAAAGGATCCTCTATTGGTCTTAGCCACCCCACCCCTTGGGCTATGATCAGGCGTACACATCCTACAAAGCACTCAGTTGCGTGATTGCCCTCCCCTCTTACCAGCAGGTCAAGGGTCCCCATTGTGAATGTATATGGGTAGGATCACCACGAGGATTATAGGGATGTCTTTCCTTTTGCGTCACACCGTCCTGATTGTGTTATCCTGTGTTCTGTAGAGTATAAAAAGCCAGAGTCTCAGCTCACTTGTTAGAGCACCTCCCGAAAGACACCGTGTTTCGTGTCAGAAATGACTGGCTCTCCTCATGAGTAATAAACTCTGTTCTTGATTCCTGCTCCCAGCGCCCGTCTCTTTATTTGGTAATTATTCGATGGGAACTAAGAGGCGGTTTGCGCCAGCAGCCTGGGCATCGATAGGAATATGGTTGCATTTTCCACAGTTCTTCCGACTGTTCCTGCTCCTTTGCCTATTGCTATTCCTACTGCTCCTCCGCTTCCACATACTCCTGCTCCCGCTACTGCTCCTGCTCTACTTACTCCTGTTGCTTCTTCTGTTTCTACCCCTTCTCTTGTTAGTCCTTTGTGCTATACTTCTCCGTCTACTAGAAGTCGTACTCCTCCGGTTGCGGCTAGTTTTTTCCATTCTCTTGGTCCTGTTCTTGGGTCCGCTGGTTCGGAAGGTCCTCAAAGACGTAGTCAGCTTCCCGGTAACAGGGAGCGTGCTTCGCTATACAATATGGCGATGGGTTGGATGACGCACCCTCTTAGAAATCCTCCACATGTTGTACTTGATACGTTCTGCCAATTCAATGTACCGACACAAAGATACGTGTTCGAAGAAATGTGCAAGGTTCTGCGCGATCACATATCGGCCGATGCACCTGACGAGGTGTTGACCGCTTTGTCTGATCTACAGCTTCAGTTCTCGAATGGACTGATAGTGGATACTAACGTTCGACGTGCTGTTGAACGGTTGTTATCTTTCCGTCCCGCTCCTATACCTCAAGCTTTGTTTGTTGAGGACGTTGAGAGGCAGTTAGATGCGTCCGGTCAGTTTCCTATGCGGGAAGTTCCACCAGTGTGGATGCCCGGTGATAATGCCGCTGTTCCTATTGTTCTGCCGCATTTCCAGAGAGTATGGATACATCTCCCATGGAAACGCTCTGAAGTGTTACAGGTGAAGCAATCTTTGCCTGACCCTCGCAAAAATCCTGCAGGGTACTATAAAGAATTATCGCAGCTCGTAGACGCTACGATAATGAATCTTGCTGATATCGACATGCTGTTCGGCAATGTCGTGCCTCAGCCGGTATGGGCTAAGATTCGGCACGAAGATCACGCAAACGAATTAGGTGGCGATTGGGCTACTCTTACTGCGGCCGATACGCGACAAGTTGGCGGGGCTATGCCTGAACAGCTCATTACTGCTCTCCCTCAAAGAATAATTACCTTAATGAAAACACTTATGCCAGCTATGAGGGTGAACTGGGACAAATTGTCAGCTTGTAAACAGAAAAAGGACGAGAGTGTCTCTGCATTCATTGATCACAGTGGTCAGGATATGAGCACTGAGGGTGGTCAACGGTTGTTCGTGGACAAATTTGTCTCTAACTTATTGCCCGATTTGAGCAATAAATTAAAAAATTCTGAGAGTGCGTGGGCCGTTTCTACCTCGGCTCAAATATTGGCTACGGCTCAGTATTATGAGAACAGAGAGAAAGAGGAGAACGACCGCGCTTATAAGAAGACAAAAGAACTCAAAACTAAAGTGTTGTTACAGCAGGCGTATCCTCCGCGCTCGAATCAGAATGCTTCGCAGCAAAATAGACCGCAGTTGCAATCAAATAGGTCACAACCTCGAAATGACTCCTCTTCCCAAAGATCTTCGTTAGGGTACAATCAGTGTGCCTATTGTAGACAGGAGGGTCATTTAAAATGTAACTGTCCCGTTTTAAACGATCGTAACAGTGGTAACTCATCTAGAGGAGGTCGTGGTGGTTCTCAGCAGACACCACGTGGTAGAGGTCGTGGTGTTCAAAATGATCGTTCAGACAACTCATCAAATTCCAATAATTGTTTCGATCAACGTGGATCATCGCAAGGACGATCTGCGCAGTACAATGTAGACGATTATTACGTCGATCAGGAAAATGACGACAGTAATTACTAGGACAGCCATGGACAAGGAGAGGGAGTGGTATCAGTTCCGGTTGATCAGAGAGGGCCTTACGTCGCAGTTGCTACATTGGGCGTCGTTGAGCCTTTTCTGTTGGACACTGGTGCAGCGAAAAGTTCCATAATTCATTCGAAACTCCCTGGCGCACCTTTGTCTGGCTTAACAAATGTTTCCGTTGGATTCTCTGGCGCCCCCGTTAGCAATCCCGTTTCACTCCCTTTGCCCCTTACAATTGGGCCTCGTGAGCTTCAAGCTCCGTTGATTTTGACTACGGGTTGTGGTGAAAATCTTTTGGGCCTGGATTTGCTAAAACGTTTGTATGCAACTCTGTATTGTTCTCCTGCGGGTGTAAAGCTTACTTTAGGAGAGAGGGTTGTCTCTCCTATGTACTTGTCTCTCGATAAGCTTCCACCGGAATTGAGTTCTCTTCCTGCATCTTTGTGGGCAACAGGTCCCAATGATGTGGACCTGCTTGACATCTCCCCTTATGTTGTTCAGTTGAAATCTAATGTGCGGTTGCCACGTATTCCCCAGTATCGTATCTCTCTTGATGGTGAACGAGCACTGTTAGCGATCATCTATGATTTGATCGAGAAAGATGTTATTGAAGAGACGCGGGGAAACGTGTGCAACAGTCCTGTACTGCCTATTTTAAAACGTACTGATCCCTCGAAACCACCTGTTTATCGTTTCGTTATCGATTTACGGGAGGTAAATAAAATTGTGATTCCTCAGTTTCCTGTTGTGCCTGACATCACGGCGCTACTGACTCTGATTCCAGCTTCTGCATCGTGGTTTTCGGTGATCGATCTGAAGAATGCGTTCTTCAGCATTCCAATTGCAGAAGAGAGCAGAGACCTTTTCGGTTTCTCTCTTGGTGGACGCAGCTTCCGGTTTAAACGCGCTCCTCAGGGCTACTGTGAGAGTCCATCGATTTACAGTCAAGCCTTGAAGGGTCAACTGGATGCGTTTACGTTGCCGGCTGTGCGGCCTTAATCCAATATGTCGATGACTTGTTGGTGGCTGCAGATACTCAGGACATTTGCAAAATTGCTACGGTGTTGTTGCTGCAACATCTCTGTGACTTACATCACAAAATGTCACCTTCTAAACTACAATATTGTTGTCAAGAATTAACCTATCTAGGTCACTTATTGTCAAAGGAGGGAAGACGGTTGAGGTTCCGTGGCAATTGTAAGTGGTGTTTTTGACTCGCACGAATATGGTCGAGTCTGGTATCTACGAACCGCAAATGACGAGTTTAGTAAGTGTGCGCAGTTTCGCTGTGCTAACTTAAACCGTTCGTTTGTTACGTGGGTTTTTCATCTGTACCCACGGGTTCCATCTTAGATACGGCATCCATTTTGTTTCTTGCCCTCAAGTAGCCAGCGAACGGACGTTGTCCGCTTCGCGACCCTGGGATTCCCAAGATATCTGCGGAAGACACATGTCCTTTGAAGGTGTCTTTATGACGAGGGGGATGATACTGTAAGGCAGATGGCCCCGCTCGAGGCTCATCTTGCCGTGCCGGTTTATTGTCTCAGCCGTGCATCTCATTAGGCACGTCCCTTTGATGCCTGTAGCTCGTGTTTCCCGATACCTCCCCTTTTACACCCTTTCCAATCTCCCTACTGTTTCCATCTTCCTCCACACCTGTTCTTGTTCCTTCTTCGATCTGTTTTACTGCTGATTGGAATGTACTAATGGTGGGAAGATGGGTTTGTACAGTTGGGAACCGCCAAATGTTTCCGCACTTATGTTCCGGACCTTGAATGTATCAAAGTGACCAAAGCGACCCCTCTCAGGGATAATTGTGGGAACCAAGTCGTAAACTTTTGTGTACCATGTTAACCTATGGGAGAATCGTGTATAAAAGGAGCGACCCACAGAACCAATTTGAAGCAGTCTCCCCGAACTACACTCGTTGTACTTCCTGTGACTTCTGTGTTTCCCTGCAGTAAATAAACCTTGAATCTTTGACGCCGAAGGAAGTGTCCCGTGTCTCTGTCATTCGTACGCCGGAGCAGGTTACCCACGAAGGTTTCAGGTGTTGTCCCCTGGCACCGCTGGGTCTTAAATAACCCAGTCCTTCAGTTGGCGCCCAACGTGGGGCTGCATCAGTGGTACCGGTCCAAGCCCGACGATCGTGAGGAACTTCGTGTGAAATCTCCGAGGGAAGGTGCACTCCGCTTCATCGATCCTGTTGTCAAAACAAGTGGCCCGAAGACTTTTCCCGCAAAGATTTCCGCCTCCTGACGGCTGCGACGGACTGCTGCCCTGACTGTAGACCTGTTTTGGCGCCTGGCGTAGACCTTGGTATAGCGAGACGATTGACGGGCCTTCCTGGTGACGCATCGATCTTTGAGTTAAGTATTTGTGGGTCGCTCCCAGAGTTCTTGGTTGTGGTTGCTTAGTTGTTGCATGGTTCCATTGCATTTGTGGTTCTTGGTACTTAGTTGTGATATTTCACGTCTGCAGTCGCCAAAAACCGAGGGTTTTTGCTCTTTGCAGGGACTTGGTAAATCCTGTAACCCTTGACGTTTGTGAAACTCGGCTAGTGTGCAAGATGCCTGGTCGCAGTACTTTGTTTAGTTGTTTCAGACGTTGTGGTACGGATTCCCGACTGGAGGACTCGTGTCCGATACCTCCGGTTGGAACTCCAACTTATGAGCTGTACAGCAAACACGGGCTAGGCCCGATTACTTTTAATGATTACTGGATCCGTTACACTAAGAAGGATGGTGCCCTTAGTTGGCCACCTCATGGTAGTTTTGAGACAACGATCTTAGATAATCTTGAGACTAAATTGTTTGAGAGAAAGTCAAGGCCGGCCATGTTTGATGCCTTTCGGTTGTGGCGTAAAGAAGCCCGACAGAAAGAGATCAGACAGACTAAACGTAATCAAAGAGATGGTGTTGCTACCATTGTAAAGAAAGCAGAGCAGTTTCAGCGTGATAAGGAGGTTAAGGAAAAGGAAGTGTTTGATAGGCTACAGCGTATTTCCATAGATAAGTGCTATCCTGCTTTGCCAACGGAGTCGGATAAGAAGGACGAATCAGTTGAGGATCCTTTAATGTCTTATCTTATGAAGTCACCACCTCCGTACGTGCAGGGTACCGCAGCTCCTGTGGTTCCCCCTGTACCTGTTCCTCAGCCTGTTCCTCAACCTGCACCCGTTCTTCCGACTGTTCCCGCTCCTTTGCCTATTGCTATTCCTACTGCTCCTTCGCTTCCACATACTCCTGCTCCCGCTACTGCTCCTGCTTTACTTACTCCTGCTGCTTCTTCTGTTTCTACCTCTTCTCTTGTTAGTCCCTTGTGCTATACTTCTCCGTCTACTCGTAGTCGTACTTCTCCTGTTGCGGCTAGTTTTTTCCATTCTCTCTGACCTGTTTTTGGGTCCGCTGGTTCAGATGGTCCTCAGAGACGTAGTCAGCTTCCCGGTAACAGGGAACGTGCTTCGCTATACAATATGGCGATGGGTTGGATGACGCACCCTCTTAGAAATCCTCCACGTGTTGTACTTGATACGTTTTGCCAATTCAATGTACCGACACAAAGATACTTGTTTGAAGAAATGTGCAAAGTTCTGCGTGATCAGATATCGGCAGATGCACCTGACGAGGTGTTGACCGCTTTGTCTGATCTACAGCTTCAGTTCTCGAATGGACTGATAGTGGATACTAATGTTCGACGTGCTGTTGAACGGTTGTTATCTTTCCGTCCCGCTCCTATACCTCAAGCTTTGTTTGTTGAGGATGTTGAGAGGCAGTTAGATGCGTCCGGTCAGTTTCCTATGCGGGAAGTTCCACCAGTGTGGATGCCAGGTGATGCTAATGCTGTTCCTATTGTCCTGCCACATTTCCAGAGAGTATGGATACATCTCCCATGGAAACGATCAGAAGTTTTACAGGTGGAGCAATCTTTGCCTGACCCTCGCAAAAATCCTACAGGGTATTATAAGGAATTGTCGCAGCTTGTAGACGCTACGATAATAAATCTTGCCGATATCGACATGTTGTTCGGTAATGTCGTACCGCAACCGGTATGGGCTAAGATTCGGCACGAAGATCACGCAAACAAATTAGGTGGCGATTGGGCTACTCTTACTGCGGCCGATACGCGACAAGTTGGTGGGGCTAAGCCTGAACAGCTCATTACTGCTCTCCCTCAAAGAATAATTACCTTATTGAAAACACTTATGCCAGCTATGAGGGTGAACTGGGACACATTGTCAGCTTGTAAACAGAAAAAGGACGAGAGTGTCTCTGATTTCTTTACGAGATTTGAGGAGGCATTCATCGATCACAGTGGTCAGGATATGAGCACTGAGGGTGGTCAACGGTTGTTCGTGGACAAATTTGTCTCTAACTTATTGCCCGATTTGAGCAATAAATTGAAAAATTCTGAGAGTGCGTGGGCCGTTTCTACCTCGGCTCAAATATTGGCTACGGCTCAGTATTATGAGAACAGAGAGAAAGAGGAGAACGACCGCGCTGATAAAAAGACGAAAGAACTCAAAACTAAAGTGTTGTTACAGCAGGCGTATCCTCCGCGCTCGAATCAGAATGCTTCGCAGCAAAATAGACCGCAGTCGCAATCAAATAGGTCACAACCTCGAAACGACTCCTCTTCCCAAAGATCTTCGTTAGGGTACAATCAGTGTGCCTATTGTAGACAGGAGGGTCATTTAAAATTTAACTGTCCCGTTTTAAACGATCGTAACAGTGGTAACTCATCTCGAGGAGGTCGTGGTGGTTCTCAGCAGGCACCACGTGGTAGAGGTCACGGTGTTCAAAATGACCGTTCAGATAACTCATCAAATTCCAATAATTGTTTCGATCAACGTGGATCGTCGCAAAGACGATCTGCGCAGTACAATGTAGACGATTATTACGTCGATCAGGAAAATGACGACAGTAATTACTAGGACAGCCATAGACAAGGAGAGGGAGTGGTATCAGTTCCGGTTGATCAGAGAGGGCCTTACGTCGCAGTTGCTACATCGGGCGTCGTTGAGCCTTTTCTGTTGGACACTGGTGCAGCGAAAAGTTCCATAATGCATTCGAAACTCCCTGGCGCACCTTTGTCTGGCTTAACAAATGTTTCCGTTGGATTCTCTGGCGCCCCTGTTAGCAATCCAGTTTCACGCCCTTTGCCCCTTACAATTGGGCCTCGTGAGCTTCAAGCTCCGTTGATTTTAACGACTGGTTGTGGTGAAAATCTTTTGGGCCTGGATTTGCTAAAACGTTTGTATGCAACTCTGTATTGTTCTCCTGCGGGTGTAAAGCTTACTTTAGGAGAGAGGGTTGTCTCTCCTATGTACTTGTCTCTCGATAAGCTTCCACCGGAATTGAGTTCTCTTCCTGCATCTTTGTGGGCAACAGGTCCCAATGATGTGGGCCTGCTAGACATCTCCCCTTATGTTGTTCAGTTGAAATCTAATGTGCGGTTGCCACGTATTCCCCAGTATCGTATCTCTCTTGATGGAGAACGAGCATTGTTAGCGATCATTTATGATTTGATCGAGAAAGACGTTATTGAAGAAACACGGGGAAACGTGTGCAACAGCCCTGTGCTGCCCATTCAAAAACGTACTGATCCCTCAAAACCACCTGTTTATCGTTTTGTTATCGATTTACGGGAGGTAAATAAAATTGTGATTCCTCAGTTTCCTGTTGTGCCTGACATCACGGCGCTACTGACTCTGATTCCAGCTTCTGCTTCTTGGTTTTCGGTGATCGATTTGAAGAATGCGTTTTTCAGCATTCCAATTGCAGAAGAGAGCAGAGACCTTTTCGGTTTCTCTCTTGGTGGACGCAGCTTCCGGTTTAAACGCGCTCCTCAGGGCTACTCTGAGAGTCCATCGATTTACAGTCAAGCCTTGAAGGGTCAACTGGATGCGTTTACGTTGCCGGCTGGTGCGGCCTTAATCCAATATGTCGATGACTTGTTGGTAGCCGCAGATACTCAGGACATTTGCAAAATTGCTACGGTGTCGTTGCTGCAACATCTCTGTGACTTACATCACAAGGTGTCACCTTCTAAACTCCAATATTGTTGTCAAGAAGTAACCTATCTAGGTCACTTATTGTCAAAGGAGGGAAGACGGTTGACCCCAGAGAGAATTGCAGCAATTGCGCGAATGACTGTGCCAACAACCCAACGAGATGTGCGTGCCTTTCTAGGTATTACGTCGTATTGCAGGCATTGGATTCCAAATTTTTCATTGCTAGCGAAACCATTGGTGGCTCCTACGTGCAAGGATAATTCAAATCCTTTACCATGGACGGAAGAATGTCAGAAAAGTTTTTCTGAATTACGTGACTCATTGTGTTCGGCTCCTGTGTTAGGTACCCCTGACTACAGCAAGCCGTTTACACTATATGTTCACGAGAGGGAAAGTTGTGCTTTGAGTGTCTTAATGCAACCTTTTGGTGGTAAGCAACGTCCATGTGCATATTTTTCCTCGACCTTCGACCCGGTAGCCAGAGCATTGCCGAGTTGTTTGAGAGCAACAGCGGCAGCTGCGGTGTCCATCCGACAATCAGCAGGATTGGTCATGGATAATATGCTTACGGTGATGGTTCCGCATGCAGTCGATACTCTTTTGAATCGTACGAAAACTCAGCACTTGACGAGTGCGAGGTTGTTTGGGTACGAGTTGACGCTGTTGGCAAGCCACATTCAGATAAAACGTTGTAATGTCCTGAATCCGGCGACTTTGTTACCCATTAGCACAGAGTCAGATGAAATAGCAGCCCATGACTGCTATTTGAGAACTGAAGAGGAAACAAAAGGTCGAGTGGACCTTAAAAACACTCCTTTGGAAAATCCAGACGGAACGTTGTATGTGGATGGTTCATGTTTTAAATTGCCGAATGGTGATGTGACTACTGCATATGCTGTTGTAACATTGAATACTGTTGTTGAAACTGCGAGATTGAATCAGAACTCTGCTCAGGCTGCAGAGCTGATCGCTCTAACTAGAGCATGTGTGTTAGCGAAAGGGAAACGTGTGAATGTGTTTACCGACAGCCAATACGCTTTTGGCGTCGCCCATAGCTTTGGACGGTTGTGGAGAGAGAGAGGTTTTATGACATCGCATGGTACGAAGATTCAGCATGGACAGCTCGTGAATGATCTTTTGGATGCACTTACGTTGCCTAAGCAGGTAGCGATTGTTAAATGCAGTGCGCATCGCAAGGTGACGGATGATGTTGGTCGTGGTAATGCCTTTGCGGATGAGATTGCTAAGGAGACTGCACGGAATCTTAGCACTAGAATGTATGTGATGAGTTCGGTTAGGTGGCCTACAGAATCGAGTATGTGTGAGGACACTATCGAGAGTGTGAAAGCAATTCAGAATGAGGCCACCGAGACTGAAAAGACGAAGTGGAAAGAAAGTACGGGAAAGTTGGATACGAATGGTTGTTGGGTTGATTTGTCGGAACATAAGAGATGGATGTTACCAGATGCGTATGTGCTGGCTGTTGTGACAATGGCGCATGGGTTAGCACATATTAGCATGAAAGGTATTTGTAAGTTGCTGTCCCATGTGTGGAAGAATGATGGTATCATGAAATGTGCTGAACGATTGGTTAAGAATTGTATGGTATGTATGTTGTACAATCCTGGTAAGGGAACCCCAACTCCTCCTGGTAGTTTTGCTCCCCCTTCATATCCCTTTGAGGTGATCCAATTAGACTTCATCCATATGGAGAGATGCAATAACCTGAAATACGTTTTAGTTGTGGTTTGCGCGTTCTCCCAATGGATTGAAGCCTATCCCCTCAAAGACAATACTGCTTTGTCTACTGCGAAAATCCTACTGAAGGAATACTTTCCTCGGTATGGAATGCCTCGGATTGCATGGTCGGATAACGGAAGTGAGTTTGTGGGGAGTGTGATGAAGAGTGTGTGTAAGGGCCTTGGAATTAATCAAAAATTCCATAGCGCCAATCCTCCCCAGTCAGCTGGTTTGGTTGAAGGGTATAATGGCACCCTTAAACTGAAGCTAGCGAAGATTCAGGCTACGACTGGTCTTTCGTGGCCTGATGCTTTACCCTTAGCTTTGTTATCAACTAGGGCAACCGTACACTCCCGAGTAGGGCTTAGTCCCTATGAAATAGTGTTCGGTCGTCCTGCGAATGTGTGGGGGGTCCCTAGACCAGGTGTGTTCTCCAGTCTTGAATACCCAATGTTGATTGACTATCTTCATGATCTGACTGCTAAACTGAGGTTAATTCACCAACAGGTTTACGAAGCATTGCCGACGCAGACGGAGGGTCCAGGCCACCAGCTCCAGCCCGGAGACTGGGTGGTCACCAGAAATTTTGCCCGCAAGAAGAACTTGTAACCCCGGTTTACTGGACCCTACCAGGTCCTCCTTGCCACGAGAACTGCCGTTCGTTTAGAAGGCCGGAAAAATTGGGTGCATGCCACCCATACGAAGAAAGTTCCTATTCCTTTGCCGGCAGACTCGTGGGTGAGGAGGGGCATTGCTTCATCTGAATCCGAAGGATTGCCGGCGTTTGTACCTTTCAGCGACGCACAACCTGTCGGAGAATCCTCAGTGCAGCAGAAAGACATTGTTGAACATTTGTCATCAAAAGACTAGAGACCAGAACATTCGGCTGATCAACAGGACTCTGTTCCCTCATCGGATCCTTTGTTTGATGAACATACACGTCCTGGGACAACTCGATACTTTTTGCGTTCCAGCACTAAGGACAAATAAAAAATCCCGTTCTGCCCCTTGATAATTGCATTATCCCGTTTTCCACGATCAGTCCGAACACCCGTATCATTGTAATTATTTTTGTATATATATTGAGTTTCGTTCCATATGTGTTTTTGCTTCCACAGCTGAGAGACATTTTTTTTCATATCCATTGTGAATTAAGGCCGTAGGGCCGCGCGTGTACTTCCTTCTGGTTAGCAGGTCTTGACGCTAGGTTAAAGACCGTCGGTTCCTGGGAACTCCTAGGGATTGAGTACTGCTACACAGAACGAAGTGCGTCAAGAGACGTTGCGGACGGTCATAGGGGATGGCGTTTTCAAAGCTGATGGACTTGGAAGAAGCTCAGGCGCAAAGGTTCAAGTTACAACAACTTACTCGTACCAAATGTTTAATGTTTCAAATATTCGTACTGCTTCTGATTGTTTCTGCACTATTGGCGGGTGGGGTGTATTACACGATGTCTTACTTCTTACCTTCTGCCATACCTACTCCTACTTCTGACCCTAAACTTACCTCCACTGCATCCCCTCATTCCTTTCATATCTTACCTGAACACGAGCAGGCTAGACGTGCAGAATTCCGCAATAATTCCTTTATTCAGCTCCTTCATCAGCACCAGTTAGTGGTAAATACTACTAATTGTTGGGTGTGTGGATTAATGCCACATACCACGGATAAGGGAATTCCATATTTGGTCTTACCGTATAGTTCCCAGGGTTCAGCTCGAGCATTCCAAACAATGTTTCGAAGCGCACTAGATTCTCACCCCAGTCGAGAGCCACGTTCTCCCTACTTTGGCCTTGGCTCGTATTATAAGCCTTTGTCCATAGCGATAGAAGATTTAGATAGAGATATCTATGAGCCGTCGCTCATCCCAGAGGAAGAGGTACAAGCCTATAGGGTCCTGAGTAAGGTTGAGTACAGTGCGCTCACGAGTGATAAACAGCTTAAAAGCTCACCTCCGATATGGGTCGTACCCCACATTGGTAATTTTTGTCTAATAGGTCGTGGCCAAAGATCGAAAGCCCGACTTGGAGAGAGTGCTTGCACCGAGAATTCTATTCTGCCGATGGTCTCGTCCCCTGTGTTTCTGGCTGCCAAGGGTACATACTTTGTCTGCCATGATCGTGCGTATGCATGGTTGCCCTCCGACTTTGTGGGTGCATGCTTTATCGCAAATTTGTTGCCTCCGACGTTCACTGTAGACGCAGACTATCACAAGACAAGAGTTGTGAGAGGCGTAATTAGCGAAGAGGATACTGCCGGTCAAGAGGCAGGAGACTTTTTCAAGGGTTTCCTCCCGTTTTGGGGGCCTATGGTTAATAGTAGGAACCTGAGACAGTTGACTCGAGTGGTAGAATCGACAGCTAATATTACTGCCAGTGCCCTTGCTAATATCACCACAGAACTTCAGGCGGATAGACTTATGACGTTACAAAACCGTATGGTTTTAGATGTGATCTTAGCAGATCGAGGTGGGGTATGTAAGGTGATCCATTCGAGCTGCTGTATTTTCATTCCGGATAACGCTCCGACTGTCTATCAAGCCATCTCAAAGTTGCATAAGATCTCTGAATCCATACACGTGGATGTAGGGGATTGGACGCTACTTGGGTGGTGTTGGGGCCTGATGTCGACTTGGGGTTGGAAGATTCTGATGATCATCGGAGTTGTTGTGGTGTCCCTGTTCACGTGTTGCCTTTGTGTGCAGTGTGGTCCTGCCTTATGTGGCCTCTGTGCTACGACGTGTATAAGACAGCTACCTGTTACCAAGGGGACTCGGTTGGACAGAGCTATGTTACAGCAACATCTAGATGGTCTGATGAATATCGAGTATGATTCCGACTAGTGCTTGCCTACATGAGGGCAAAAGGAGCGTCTGAGGTTCCGTGGCAATTGTAAGTGGTGTTTTCGACTCGCACGAATATGGTCGAGTCTGGTATCTACGAACCGCAAATGACGAGTTTAGTAAGTGTGCGCAGTTTCGCTGTGCTAACTTAAACCGTTCGTTTGTTACGTGGGTTTTTCATCTGTACCCACGGGTTCCATCTTAGATACGGCATCCATTTTGTTTCTTGCCCTCAAGTAGCCAGCGAACGGACGTTGTCCGCTTCGCGACCCTGGGATTCCCAAGATATCTGCGGAAGACACATGTCCTTTGAAGGTGTCTTTATGACGAGGGGGATGATACTGTAAGGCAGATGGCCCCGTTCGAGGCTCATCTTGCCGTGCCGGTTTATTGTCTCAGCCGTGCATCTCATTAGGCACGTCCCTTTGATGCCTGTAGCTCGTGTTTCCCGATACCTCCCCTTTTACACCCTTTCCAATCTCCCTACTGTTTCCATCTTCCTCCACACCTGTTCTTGTTCCTTCTTTGATCTGTTTTACTGCTGATTGGAATGTACTAATGGTGGGAAGATGGGTTTGTACAGTTGGGAACCGCCAAATGTTTCCGCACTTATGTTCCGGACCTTGAATGTATCAAAGTGACCAAAGCGACCCCTCTCAGGGATAATTGTGGGAACCAAGTCGTAAACTTTTGTGTACCATGTTAACCTATGGGAGAATCGTGTATAAAAGGAGCGACCCACAGAACCAATTTGAAGCAGTCTCCCCGAACTACACTCGTTGTACTTCCTGTGACTTCTGTGTTTCCCTGCAGTAAATAAACCTTGAATCTTTGACGCCGAAGGAAGTGTCCCGTGTCTCTGTCATTCGTACGGCGGAGCAGGTTACCCACGAAGGTTTCAGGTGTTGTCCCCTGGCACCGCTGGGTCTTAAATAACCCAGTCCTTCACGGTTGACCCCAGAGAGAATTGCAGCAATTGCGCGAATGGCTGTGCCAACAACCCAAAGAGATGTGCGTGCCTTTCTAGGTATCACGTCGTATTGCAGGCAGTGGATTCCAAATTTTTCATTGCTAGCGAAACCATTGGTGGCTTTTACGTGCAAAGATGTTTCAACTCCTTTACCATGGACGGAAGAATGTCAGAAAAGTTTTTCTGAATTACGTGACTCATTGTGTTCGGCTCCTGTGTTAGGTACTCCTGACTATAGCAAGCCGTTTACACTATATGTTCACGATGGGGAAGGTTGTGCTTTGAGTGTCTTAACGCAACCTTTTGGTGGTAAGCAACGTCCATGTGCATATTTTTCCTCGACCTTGGACCCGGTAGCTAGAGCATAGCCGAGTTGTTTAAGAGCAACAGCGGCAGCTGCGGTGTCCATCCGACAATCAGCAGGATTGGTCATGGATAATATGCTTACGGTGATTGTTCCGCATGCAGTCGATACTCTTTTGAATCGTACGAAAACTCAGCACTTGACGAGTGCGAGGTTGTCTGGGTACGAATTGACGCTGTTGGCAAGTCATATTCAGATAAAACGTTGTAATGTTCTGAACCCGGCAACTTTGTTACCCATTAGCACAGAGTCAGATGAAATAGCAGCCCATGACTGCTATCTGAGAACTGAAGAGGAAACAAAAGGTCGAGTGGACCTTAAAAACACTCCTTTGGAAAATCCAGACGGAACTCTGTATGTGGATGGTTCATGTTTTAAATTGCCGAATGGTGATGTGACTACTGCGTATGCTGTTGTGACTTTGAATACTGTTGTGGAAACTGCGAGATTGAATCAGAACTCTGCCCAGGCTGCAGAGCTGATCGCTCTAACTAGAGCGTGTGTGTTAGCGAAAGGGAAACGTGTGAATGTGTTTACCGACAGCCAATACGCTTTTGGCGTCGCCCATAGCTTTGGACGGTTGTGGAGAGAGAGAGGTTTTATGACATCGCATGGTACGAAGATTCAGCATGGACAGCTTGTGAATGATCTTTTGGATGCACTTACGTTGCCTAAACAGGTAGCGATTGTTAAATGTAGTGCGCATCGCAAGGTGACGGATGATGTTGGTCGTGGTAATGCCTTTGCGGATGAGATTGCTAAGGAGACTGCACGGAATCTTAGCACTAGAATGTATGTGATGAGTTCGGTTAGGTGGCCTACAGAATCGAGTATGTGTGAGGACACTATCGAGAGTGTGAAAGCAATTCAGAATGAGGCCACCGAGACTGAAAAGACGAAGTAGAAAGAAAGTACGGGAACATTGGATGTGAATGGTTGTTGGGTTGATTTGTCGGAACATAAGAGATGGATGTTACCGGACGCGTATGTGCTGGCTGTTGTGACAATGGCGCATGGGTTAGCACATATTAGCGTGAACGGTATTTGTAAGTTGCTGTCCCATGTGTGGAAGAATGATGGTATCACGAAGTGTGCTGAACGATTGGTTAAGAACTGTATGGTATGTATTTTTGTACAATCCTGGTAAGGGAACCCCAACTCCTCCTGGTAGTTTTGCTCCCCCTTCATGTCCCTTTGAGGTGATCCAATTAGACTTCATCCATATGGAGCGATGCAATAACCTGAAATACGTTTTAGTTGTGGTTTGCGCGTTCTCCCAATGGATTGAAGCCTATCCCCTCAAAGACAACACTGCTTTGTCTACTGCGAAAATCCTACTGAAGGAATACTTTCCTCGGTATGGAATGCCTCGGATTGTATGGTCGGATAACGGAAGTGAGTTTGTGGGGAGTGTGATGAAGAGTGTGTGTAAGGGCCTTGGAATTAATCAAAAATTCCATAGCGCCAATCCTCCCCAGTCAGCTGGTTTGGTTGAAGGGTATAATGGCACCCTTAAACTGAAGCTAGCGAAGATTCAGGCTACGACTGGTCTTTCGTGGCCTGATGCTTTACCCTTAGCTTTGTTATCAACTAGGGCAACCGTACACTCCCGAGTAGGGCTTAGTCCCTATGAAATAGTGTTCGGTCGTCCTGTGAATGTGTGGGGGTCCCTAGACTGGGTGTGTTCTCCAGTCTTGAATACCCAATGTTGATTGACTATCTTCATGATCTGACTGCTAAACTGAGGTTAATTCACCAACAGGTTTACGAAGCATTGCCGACGCAGACGGAGGGTCCAGGCCACCAGGTCTAGCCTGGAGACTGGGTGGTAACAAGAAATTTTGCCCGCAAGAAGAACTTGGAACCCCGGTTTACTGGACCCTACCAGGTCCTCCTTGCCATGAGAACTGCCGTTTGTTTAGAGGGCCGGAAAAATTGGGTGCATGCCACCCATACGAAGAAAGTTCCTATTCCTTTACCGGCAGACTCGTGGGTGAGGAGGGGCATTGCTTCAGCTGAATCCGAAGGATTGCCGGCGTTTGTACCTTTCAGCGACGCACAACCTGTCGGAGAATCCTCAGTGCAGCAGAAAGACACTGTTGAACATTTGTCATCAAAAGACTCGAGACCAGAACATTCGGCTGATCAACAGGACTTTGTTCCCTCATCGGATCCTTTGTTTGATGAACAGACACGTCCTGGGAAAACTCGATACTCTTTGCGATCCAGTACTAAGGACAAATAAAAGATCCCGTTCTGCCCCTTGACAATTGCATTATCCCGTTTTCCACGATCAGTTTGAACCCCCGTATCATTGTAATTATTTTGTATATATATATATTGAGTTTCGTTCCATATGTGTTTTTCCTTCCACAGCTGAGAGACATTTTACGTATACATTGTGAATAAAGGCCGTGTACTTCCTTCTGGTTAGCAGGTCTTGACGTTAGGTTAAAGACCGTCGGTTCCTGGGAACTCCTAGGGATTGACTACTGCTACACAGAACGAAGTGCGTCAAGAAACGTGGCGGACGGTCATAGGGGATGGCGTTTTCAAAGCTGATGGACTTGGAAGAAGCTCAGGCGCAAAGGTTCAAGTTACAACAACTTAGTCGTACCAAATGTTTTATGTTTCAAATATTTGTATTGCTTTTGATTGTTTCTGCACTATTGGCGGGTGGGGTGTATTACACGATGTCTTACTTTTTACCCTCTGCCATACCTACTCCTACTTCTGACCCTAAACTTACCTCCACTGCATCTCCTCATTCTTTTCATATCCTACCCGAACACGAGCAGGCTAGACGTGCAGAATTCCGCAATAATTCTTTTATTCAGCTCCTTCATCAGCACCAGTTAGTGGTTAATACTACTAATTGTTGGGTGTGTGGATTAATGCCACATACCACGGATAAGGGAATTCCATATTTGGTCTTACTGTATAGTTCCCAGGGTTCAGCTCGAGCATTTCAAACAATGTTTCGAACCGCACTGGATTCTCACCCCAGTCGAGAGCCACGTTCTCCCTACTTTGGCCTTGGCTCGTATTATAAGCCTTTGTCCATAGCGATAGAAGACTTAGATAAAGATATCTATGAGCCGTCGCTCATCCCAGAGGAAGAGGTACAAGCCTATAGGGTCCTGAGTAAGGTCGAGTATAGTGCGCTCACGAGTGATAAACAGCTCAAAAGCTCGCCTCCGATATGGGTCGTACCCCACGTTGGTAATTTTTGTTTAATGGGTTGTGGCCGAAGATCGAAAGCCCGACTTGGAGAGAGTGCTTGCACTGAAAATTACATTCTGCCGATGGTCTCGTCCCCTGTGTTTCTGGCTGCCAAGGGTACGTACTTTGTCTGCCATGATCGTGCGTATGCATGGTTGCCCTCCGACTTTGTGGGCTCATGTTTTATCGCAAATCTGTTGCCTCCGACGTTCACTGTAGACGCAGACTATCATAAAACTAGAGTTGTGAGAGGCGTAATTAGCGAAGAGGATACTGCCGGTCAAGAGGCAGGAGACTTTTTCAAGGGTTTCCTCCCGTTTTGGGGGCCTATGGTTAATAGTAGGAACCTGAGACAGTTGACTCGAGTGGTAGAATCGACAGCTAATATTACTGCCAGTGCCCTTGGTAATATCACCACAGAACTTCAGGCGGATAGACTTATGACGTTACAAAACCGTATGGTTTTAGACGTGATCTTAGCAGATCGAGGTGGGGTATGTAAGGTGATCCATTCGAGCTGCTGTATTTTCATTCCGGATAACGCTCCGACTGTCTATCAAGCCATCTCAAAGTTGCATAAAATCTCTGAATCCATACACGTGGATGTAGGGGATTGGACGCTACTTGGGTGGTTTTGGGGCCTGATGTCGACCTGGGGTTGGAAGATTCTGATGATTATCGGAGTTGTTGTGGCGTTCCTGTTCACGTGTTGCCTTTGTGTGCAGTGTGGTCCTGCCTTATGTGGCCTCTGTGCTACAACGTGTATAAGACAGCCACCTGTTACCAAAGGAGCTCAGTTGGACAGAGCTATGTTACAGCAACATCTAGATGGTCTGATGAATATCGAGTATGATTCCGACTAGTGCTTGCCTACATGAGGGCAAAAGGAGCGTCTGAGGTTCCGTGACAATTGTAAGTGGTGTTTTCTACTCGCACGAATATGGTCGAGTCTGGTATCAACGAACCGCAAATGACGAGTTTAGTAAGTGTGCACAGTTTCGCTGTGCTAACTTAAACCGTTCGTTTGTTACGTGGGTTTTTCATCTGTACCCACGGGTTCCATCTTAGATACGGCATCCATTTTGTTTCTTGCCCTCAAGTAGCCAGCGAACGGACGTTGTCCGCTTCGCGACCCTGGGATTCCCAAGATATCTGCGGAAGACACATGTCCTTTGAAAGTGTTTTTATGACGAGGGGGATGATACTGTAAGGCAGATGGCACTGCTCGAGGCTCATCTTGCCGTGCCGGTTTATTGTCTCAGCCGTGCATCTCATTAGGCACGTCCCTTTGATGCCTGTAGCTCGTGTTTCCTGATACCTCCCCTTTTACACCCTTTCCAATCTCCCCACTGTCTCCATCTTCCTCCACACCTGTTCTTGTTCCTTCTTCGATCTGTTTTACTGCTGATTGGAATGTACTAATGGTGGGAAGATGGGTTTGTACAGTTGGGAACCGCCAAATGTTTCCGCACTTATGTTCCGGACCTTGAATGTATCAAAGTGACCAAAGCGACCCCTCTCGGGGATAATTGTGAGAACCAAGTCGTAAACCTTTGTGTACCATGTAAACCTATGGGAGAATCGTGTATAAAAGGAGCGATCCACAGAACCAATTTGAAGCAGTCTCCCCGAACTACACTCGTTGTACTTCCTGTGACTTCTGTGTTTCCCTGCAGTAAATAAACCTTGAATCTTTGACGCCGAAGGAAGTGTCCCGTGTCTCTGTCATTCGTACGCCGGAGCAGGTTACCCACGAAGGTTTCAGGTGTTGTCCCCTGGCACCGCTGGGTCTTAAATAACCCAGTCCTTCATGTTCCTTTTGTGAGCATTTTTACTGTGTCATCGCTGTTGTGTGTTGCACAAATACTTTACACATTGCCTCTGAAGTTACGCCTTTGCTGCTCTGCTCCAAGCTACCAGGTCGGAAGCGGTGGACTCTACTTGGACTAGGGTGCATACCCCTGCCAACTAGAGACCCCGGTTCGAACATGCACCCACCCCAAAATCCTAATCTTATATGCTTTACTCAAACTACACAAAGATCTCATGGACCCCAATGAGAGACCTACAGTCTCCTCAATGAGATGTTTGTTAGAATACATCTCACACTATGTTGATCTTTTATTCAAGCCTGTGTAGAAACCTTTCCTTCTTATGTGAAAGATACAGGGGATTTCCTTAGAATCATTGAAGATATAATGTTTGAGGACACCTGCTATATAATGAGTCTAGACGTAATCAGTTTGCATACATGCATTCCCCATGAACGAGGCATATTAGGATGAAGGCATTTTTTGAGCGCATGCTCTTTATCATTCTTATTTCATAACAATATGCTTGTCAATATGATTCTGTATTGCTTGACTAACAATTTCTTTATATTTGATGGCAATCTGTACCATCAGAGCCAAGGCACTGCGATGAGTACCTGTTTCGCCCCCAGCGACGCAGGTTTACACCAATGTTTATGGGAGGAACAGGTAGTCCACAACATCCCTCTTTTAGATGAGCACACATGCTCAGGGTATGATATATTAAGGATATATTTATCATTCAGAATGGTTCCAGAGAGCTGACTTAGAACTTTGTACAAATATTGATTGATAACACCTTAAATTTCACTTTACAAGTCATATCACTAAATGCTTCCTAACATTTTTGGACCTATGACTGAAGGTGAAATCCTCTCCACAAAGTTATATAGAAAGGAGACAGCAGGAAATATCCTTCTCCATGCCGGCAGCCATCACCCCAAGAACATGATTCAGAATATCCCCTTCGGGATTTGTTGTGTGCTAAAAGGAGAGCAGCATCATGCCAGCTTTCAAAGTAGAAATAGGAATTTAGTTGAAGGATTTCTAGAAAGAGATTACACTCCTAATATCATCCAGAGAGCAATCACCAAAGTAGAGGAAATTAAAAAGAGAGAATATTCTGACAAGGGCTCCAAGAATCAAAAAAGGAATCTATCTTGATTAGGTTAATCACCACCTATAACACAAAAGCGCTTTAAAAAACACAAAACTCTGGCACATTCTTCAAACTGATGACATTATGCCAAAATACTTGGATATGTATCCCAAGCTAACTTTCAGAAAATGTAAAACACTCAGGGACATGCCATAAAGAAATATGGTAACCACAAAAGAACCCCGCAAAAATAATATACCTAATGGGTTTTTAGATGCAATAAGTGCAAAGCATGTAAAACACAGTGTCATTATCAAACAGATATTATTCCCTGAAACTGATAAAGCTTTCATTATAAATAAAAATCTTACCTGTTAATTAGACTTTTGTCCCCATAGCCTGAAACGCAGCTGTAATAAATATTATATCTGAAGCACCATCCATGAAGCAAAGAAGAGGGTGCTAGAACTTATTATATCAATAACTAATAACAACAGGCAATACCCCATTGCTAGACACATTAAACAATTTCACTCTGGTGACAGCACGCACTTACGGATGATGGTTATTAATACCATCATGCCCTATATCAGAGTAGATACCAGAATTCTAAACCTAAGGCATTTACCATTGAGACACATAATTGTTTTCAACACCATGAGCCCAGTTGGTTTGAACTCTGAAAAGGAATTCGCCATTCAGGTGGGATAAATACCATTTATTCATTAATTGTAAATATGCTCTCTCTCTGTCCCTCCCGGTTATCCACTTGATTAAACTAATGAGCTTGGACTGTGAAGATAAACAGTGGGATCACTTTGCTTTGAATAGTAATGTATTAATGTTTGTTACAGAGGTGTTTAAAAATAGTCCAGTACGTAGTGGTAACTTGGAAGTTAAGTGTTAAAAAACTATTTTTATGTGCAAAGACTATACTCATTGAAAACGTTATATAATTTAGGTTGAAAGATTATGTTGTCTTATTTAGACGATGTTTGAAAATCCTGAATAGTGTTGAATAAGCATTCAACTGGTTTATGAAAATTCATAATATTAGCGAGCGCTGACTGCGATATATGATAGGCCCACTTGGGCTCTCAAAAATGAATTTTATGTCACCTTGACAACAGCACCCTATGTAATTTGCAGTTGACCGCTATAGTAACACAGAAAGTGCATAGCTTCATTTCACTCTGCTCAAATTATGTGAAAGCCCACCAGAGTGGAATCTGTGGCATTATGGATATCTTAAGTCTGATGCTCATAGCATGTTGTGCTCAATATTGCAAACCTGTACAAAAGGGGGTGGTGATGGACTGAGCATCTGAATCAATCAAACACTCACACCCAGTCAAAAGATCTGGGTTTACTCCATCACCGTTCTTTAGCCCACTCTGCCACCCCAGTTCAGACATGGCTATATGCAAATCAGTCTGACCCTGTGCCTCATGGGAACAGTCCAGCCCGAACTGCCAAGCCATGTCTTCCCTGGACCGGAAACAAGCTTCCGAGGACCGGTTTCTGGCATTCCAGCCGTCTTCAGCCCGGCTTGCTTGAATCCAGTGGCAAACTGAGCAAGGGACTCACGTCTGAGCATACCCTGCCACACTTATGGCAGCCAAAAGCGGTACAAAAGGGGGTGGTGATGGACGGAGCATCTGAATCAATCAAACACTCACACCCAGTCAAAAGATCTGGGTTTAATCCATCACTGTTCTTCAGTCCACTCTGCCACCCCAGTTCAGACATGGCTATATGCAAATCAGTCTGACCCTGTGCCTCATGGGAACAGTCCAGCCCGAACTGCAAAGCCATGCCTTCCCTGGACCGGAAACAAGCTTCCGAGGACCGGTTTCTGGCATTCCAGCCGTCTTCAGCCCGGCTTGCTTGAATCCAGTGGTAAGTGAGCAAGGGACTCACGTCTGAGCATACTCTGCCACACTTATGGCGGCCAAAAGCGGTACAAAAGGGGGTGGTGATGGACGGAGCATCTGAATCAATCAAACACTCACACCCAGTCAAAAGATCTGGGTTTAATCCATCACCGTTCTTTAGCCCACTCTGCCACCCCAGTTCAGATATGGCTATATGCAAATCAGTCTGACCCTGTGCCTCATGGGAACAGTCCAGCCCGAACTGCCCAGCCATGTCTTTCCTAGACCGGAAACAAGCTTCCGAGGACTGAACTGGGATGGCTGAGTGGGCTAAAGAACGGTGATGGATTAAACCCAGATCTTTTGACTGGGTGTCAGTGTTTGATTGATTCAGATACTCCATCCATCACCACCCCCTTTTGTACCACCCCCTTTTGTACCAATATTGCAAACCTGGCCTTTTATAGAGATCTTTTATTTTTATATATTTGTTACATTCTTAAGGCAAAATAGGCGAATCACTTTTACTATCATGAAATTCAGCCTACATGCAGCATTTTGCAATTGTGATACAGAATGAGATAATTAATTTGTGATATATGTTACTAGCACAATCATGAACCTATTGTTTTGCATAACTGTTTGTTCATTCAGCACAATGAGTATTTTTGTACAAAATTATTGTACACTGCATTTTTTTACCAGTTTAAAATGGCACTGATGTACCTTGACTTTGTTGTATACTGCTATTTGTGCCAGTCAAACGATCTTTGTCTGTGTCTACTTGCACCATCACTTTTAAATTAGACCTACAAGTGTTGATGGAAATTTAGCCCAGTGATCAAGGAGACCAATCTCCAAAATGTGCAGGTTACAGAAGCTGACTTTGCGATAAATAAATCACTTTACATTACCTACCAGTAGTTCTAGTTAAGACCAAAGTTTCCATAGGAAAAGTGCCTTTTTTGCCAAAAACTTTGGCTATGCATGATGAATCTCCACAAAATATTCACAAATCTTCCCTTTTTTGGTTGAGCTGCTGTGTTAAAAGTTTCAGGGTGATCCGTCAAGCGGGCCCAGAAAAAAGGGTGGTCTATAAACGCTGTGCCCAGCCCCATGGTATGGCTGTGAGATTTTTTCTTTGCATTTTTTGAGCAGAGCTACAGCCCCAACTGCTGAACGGAATTACACCACATTTGGCAGAAAGCTAGATGTTGGTCCAGAAAGTGTGCTTTATGTGATTTGGTGTAGATCTGTTCAGTAGTTTTTTATGAGAAATTGAAGATTAAAAAATAAAGATATCTGAGGACGTGAGTCCTTGCAGTGGAGTGGCGAATCCTGCTCAAATTTGATTGGATGCCACCAGAAATTGATGGCAGCTATCTTGGGACTTGGCTTCAAGCCCAGTTCAAGAAAAAAGTAAAAAATGACAAAAAGGGGGCAGGGTAGGAATACCCTGACCCCTCAGATATGGTGAGGGGGCCAAAGGGGATGGATCCGCGAATCTGCGTCAAAAGTTAAAAAAAGCCACGTTGGCTCACGATCATCTTTGATCTAAAGACCGTGGGTGGGTCAAATCTCTGGGGCATGTGGGTAAACAAGGAGGGAGGGATCAAGGGCTACTCCAAAGCTTTTTTTAAGGCAGAGAGACCACAACCTCCCCAGGGCACTCAACACAAAAAATGCGGGGGTGGCGTGGCCTGCAGCCAAAGAAGATGCCCGATTATTAAGTAAGGTGAGGTAGCAGAAACACCAACTGCACCTATAAACCGTCATTATCTAAACAATTCCACAGCACCTACAACTTTTTACATACACCCGTGTTCTTCTCTTTCTTATGTTTGGATCACATAGTGTGACTATATCAAATTAATTCATCTATACTACTATTATAAAGAGAGAACTTGCACCTTTTGGCCAGGTAAACTCGGGAACCACAGCGCCAATTTACACACCCGATACATCTATGAAAATGTCAGGGTGTGTAGATGGACATAGGCTATATACATTTTTTTTAAAAAGTAAATTAAAAATTACGTTTGTGAACAAAATAGTCCCCTGAAAGTAGCGCAGGCCGGGACCTAGCGCACGCTGCGACGCGACGTGCGTGATGACCGCGACGCGACGTGCGTGATGACGATGAAGGAGGAGCGGCGGTGCAGTGACGAGCGGCTGGCAGTGAGGAGCGGCGGCACAGGTAAGGAAAGGGAAAGTTCATTGCGAGACTGTGTGATGCAGGGGGAGGCAAGAAGGAGGCAGCAGTAAAGGAAAATGTCAAAGCGCGAGTGAGTCAGGGCGGGAGGGGGGCGCGAGTGAGTCGGTGCGAGAGGGGGGCGCGAGTGAGTCGGGCGGGAGGGGGGCGGGAGTGAGTCGGGGCGGGAGGGGGACGGGAGTGAGTCGGGGCGGGAAGGAGTCGGTTAGGGAGGGGGTTGGGCAGGAGCGGGTGTACTGCCCCCAGCCCCTTTCTGCCCCAGGCAACGCTGGGGCGGGCTGCTAGTTAATAATAACTGTTGAATTAATTTACAGACTGCCATTTATGTGGGTCTTAGATTAAAATCATTTAAAATACCCAAGTTTTATAATCAAATTCCCTTGAAAGTATTTCTATCCATTTACCACTTAGGAGGGAGGCAGGGAGGGGGGCATGGGTTGGGGGGCTGGTAGGTCTTTGTGGGGATGTTTACGTTTGGCGCACCATGTTTTGAATTCCAATGTATGTTTGTTAGCTGACAACAGCGATCAGTGGCATGTGAGAGATTCAAGATAGTCCATGTTATTGTACTTCAATGGGTGACCAGTCACGGATGAGGATCTGGTCATGGATTGTCAATGGATTGGGCAATAATACAAAGCGGACACTGGTCCTACAGCATGTGCGGCGCCACGCCCCTGACGTAGTACTCCTACAAGAGACTCATTTGCGGGGTAACATGTACAGGGTGTTGGACCGGTTTGGTTACAAGATAGTGGCCCACTCGGGGTTCAGGTCTGGCTCCAGGGGGTGTTCTGACCGTTTTTTGTTCTATTTTTGAGTGATGGTGACTTTAGCCTACTATCATTCTAATAGAGTGATTAGAGCCTTAGATTTGGCCTATTTCTTGACATAATTCCCTATTCTTTTCTCTATTTTAGGGCCTATAAGCTTATGTTAGGGTGTAGATTCATTAGTATTGGTTTTATATCGTCCTTTTGAAAGGTTATTAGTATATTCTGATAGAGTTATTCATCTTTCTGCTTACTTCGGGCCTTGTAGGCCCCGAACGGGAGGGACTCCATCTTTCTTTCTGCCTCGGCTGCTTGAGACGCTTGTAGGTCAAATGTGATGTTTTAGTTATAAGGTGTTATTCGCTTGTAGAGAACCAGCTCGAACTGGCCCTTATCGAAAGACTGTATTTTTCTTTGTGTCGAAGACGCAACATCAGGCCGGCCGGCTAAGAGCGTGTCCTTGGCACGGGGTGGTACAAGAATTTGGTGGGCGGCAGGTTACTGGCTGGAAATTTCCATGCATGAAGAGGGTTCTATATTAGCTAAAGTACAGAGAGGAGGAGCGGTCATTCAGTCAGTTAGTAGACGGCAGCTAGTCGTTAGCATTTTGCAGTTCATCAACTTGGAGCAGACAGTCGCCATTTTGAAGTCTGAAAAGACCGAAGGCTGATGATCTCTCAGAAAGATTGAAGTTACTTTATATGGAGCAGTTGGTGAGCTTTGATACTGAGATCAGAGCATGCAGAGTGAAGAAGTTAGTGGAGCGGACGAATACTAGACTCTGTTTTCAACGGGGAGCCAGTAGAGTTCTCGTAGGTGCTGGGTGATGTAGACTTGGTGTGGGATTCTAGAATTGCTGAGGGGGACGCACCATTGCTGTGGTCACCAGATTGGTGGCTGGGGGATATAGGTGAGCCCCCGGAGCCTAAGACCATAGTCAAGAATCTCAGCTTACGCCTAGACTAGGCACTGACCATGAAAGAGCATGCTGCTTCCACTGCTGGCTACTGTTTCCATGTACTTGGTTTATTACGGTGAGTCTTCCCCTTCCTTCCCTTATCCACACTAAAAAAACTCTCATCCAGCAACTGGTACAAAGCCGCTTAGACAACTGTAACGCCCTTTGGGTCTCAGCCAATGAGTCTTCGCTGAGCAGATTACAGGTGGTCCAAAACACTGCTGCGCTCCTTGTCTCCAATGCTCCCCCTAGAACCAGCTCTCTTACTCTCCTCCAACAACTCCACTGGCTCCCGGTACGTAAACGAATCACATTTAAAATCTGTTGTATTGTACCCAAGGCCTTGAATGGCAAAGGCCCCAGCTATCTTGCAAGGAAATATAACCACTACATACCCACTAGGTCTCTCCGATGGGGAACTAAATCTCTGCTTCTTGTACCACAGTTCAAAATATAGCGACTGGGTGGGAAAGCTGTTTTTAACCTAGGTCCACTCTACTGGAACCAGCTTCTTATCCATCTGCGGCAATGCCCTGATCACCTTCAATTCAAAAGGCTCCTCAAAAGTGCATTATTTCAACATGCCCCCCTTTATGGCCTATCATGCACCTCCATAGTGCAGAGATACCCTTTAGGGGTGATTCAGGCGCTTTACAAATGAAATAAATAAATAACATAAACAAATAAATAAGATGAGTCTGGTGCGGCACTCTGGACAGTCTGGAGTTTGTGGAGCAGAGATTGGTTGATTTCAGAATAGAGGGCATTCCCATAGTCCAGCCTGCTGGTGATGAGTGTATGGGTGATGGTCTTCCTGGATTCTAAGGGGATCCATTTGAAGGTCTTGCGTAGTGTGCGGAGTGTGTTGAAGCATGTGGAGGCAACAGCTTTGGCCAATGGGGCTGCAACATGAACCATCTATCTCCACTTTAAATCTACCTAAGAAGGAGATTGGCCATGTTATACACCCTGCTCTAACAGTCACACCGTGTGTGACATCAAAGAATAGTGGCAGCAGTAACCAGGGCTGACTCACCAAAGTGTGTGACTGCAAGACCTAGAGTGAAAATGTGTTAGTTGGGTGCATGAGCAACTAAAGAGCTGAGGGAAGAGAGTACGCATCCAGGGTAAAGAAAATTAGATGCATCACATTAGTTTATATGTGTGTGTGTGACCTTGTACCTTTCCCTGATAAACAGTGTTTATTCCTTAAAGCTACTCCTAGTGTCAAGGACTGCCATATATGTATGCTGGTCCCCATCATAAGAGTATTATCTCTAACGTAATTGTGCCTGTTCATGGTAAAATTGTGCCATAGCAATAATATTTTCATCCTTGACTATTTTGGGCATAGAAGTCTAGTAATTACGTACTTGCTGCCATCACTGACATATGAAGAGCATGACTAACCTGCTTTTATCCATTCCTGACAGAGTGGCGGCCGCTTTTCCCATAATGGCCATAACTGATACATGTTGAGCATCCACCTGTGGCACGGTAGTAGCCCTGGGTTAATGGTGGGAATTGTTCGCATAACAGAGGCATTCTTAGTGTTATGGTGAGCAAGCAAGGCCTATCATTCGAATACATGGGTATTTGAAGCAGAATTTCTCCATGAGAGGTATTTTTACGTGGTGGTCCTCAATGAAAATGACAAGTTGATGTTTAGGGACTGTGTATTTTCTAACAATGTAAACTGATTTGATTTGTTAAGGAAAAAAAAATCAGAAAAAAAATGTCTTCTGGAAAATTGAATTTGATTGCTTAAAGTGGAAAGTGGTTTTGATAGAAAATATGTGTATTTTCAAAAATGAATATGCTAATGAAGACAACATATTGCAATTCTAAAACACATTTGAAGTTGTTAGCTGAATGATAATTCAATTTCAGTTGGGAAGACTTACTGCCATGGTAATACCCATTGTGGCATACTGCATGTGATGATTCGAATTTTACTTGATAACAAGCATTTAATATTGATAAACTTTTTCCTACCATTCTGCTAATACCTTCACCTGGAATGTTTGAGTGTTTACTACTGATAATTGTGCTTAGGGTGGTCATAGTGTAATGTTAATACACATCATCAGCATTTTACAGTGATAAAATATGCTAGTAGCTCAGCAGGACTTTCCTTGAGCAGAATTAGCTCTCCTTATAGAAAAGGTTGGAGACCCCTGCTCTAGGTATTACAGTTTTGATTACATCAAGATGATGTCAGGCGTTCAACACTTTTGTAATAAACATAGAATGTTAGCAATCTAGTTGTTCATTAGGATACTGTTGAGAGTCAGAGTCCAGGGGCACGGACTCTGAAAATTTAAGGCAGGTAGGAGGGTGCAGAGGCAACAATTTGACCGCATTGGGCAGGCAGGAAGGGCAGTGGCAGCACAGCAGACTATGTAGGGCAGTGGAAAGGGGGACAGGGGCAACAGCCCAACAATACAGGACTGGCAAGAGATGCTGTGGCAATATAATAGACCATTGTGGGCAGAAGGAAAAGGCAGTGGTAGTAAAACCATACATGCCAACAGAACCGATTCAGCCGGGAAACGTCCAATGTTTTTAAGCCCAAATGGGCTTTATTTGATCTGTCTCTTGTCTACAATCTCCTCTTTTTCAATGTAAGTCAAAGGGGAAAATCAATACCCCAGTTTTTTTTCTAAGTTTCCCTTTTACCAAGATCAAAATGTTAGCAAGTATGGAACATTGGATCATGGAAGGCAGGAGGAATTGGGGTAGGGACATGGACTCAGATAACAGAGGACAGGAGGGACATGGAGAGGTGCACCAAACTGACCCTACAGGGCAGGCATCAGGGTTTGCAGCAGCAACATACACCACACAGGGCATGCGGGACGGGAGTGCAGCACAACAATCCAGAGAAAGCAATAGGGAGGGGACAGGACCATGCACATGGACAACAGAGAACAGAGAGGAAAGAGGAAGTGGTAGCTAGCTGACTATAATGGACAGACAGCATAGAGAGCTGCAGCATAAAGGGCCAATAAGGGCAGGAGGGACGGATCAGGGGCATTACAATGGGTAAGACAATCCAGTAGGGAGGGAATACAAAGCAAATAAATAAAATGCAGTATTTGTAAAGCGCACAGCTCCCCGGAGGCATCCCGGTGCTGGGGGCCGTCACATGGTGACTATAACTATGTTGCCCTGAGCTATCTATAACTTACGCCCCTGCAATGTACTGCTAATGACCTCAGACATTTCATCATTCATGGCATGGTCAGTTACATCACTCATGATATCTCAAATGAGCTGTGAATGGAATGGAACTACAATCGCTAGAACTTTATTTAGGGATAGTGTGTGTATATTAACACCCTTTTTTTTCTTTTCTTTCATGTAAGAACCATTATAATACGCAACATGTCCATATTAATATGGCTGAAAGTCTTTACAGTAATGTGTAGTCCATTTTTTATGTTGATGTTTGCAATCCTAAGTATGTTTATTATGAATAAGTCACGTTGACGAACATACAGGTATGGTGGTCACAGGGCAAGATATGCTGAAATGACATTCTGTGAATATTAACACTTGTTTTCTTTATTATATCAATTTCTGAATTTTCACATCGTGACCAGGCCAATATGGCCGCCAGCTTTTTGGAATAATGTAATATGTAGTCCTTTGTTAATGTTGGCAACTGGAGGCATTTGTACATTTAAATAAGGATGCTACAATGACGTCATGTTGTTATATTTAATACAATATTCAATATTATAGCAAGTAAAGGTGAGCTAGAGACTTTTGTTAAAACAGACCACATGCAATAGAAAAATGCAGGTGGTTTTGAATACTCACTGCATAACCACTGCCTTTCTCTGTAAAGGAATTTCAACTCCGAAATAAGGAGCACACACTAAAAGAGAATTTCATGTCTCTACTTAGATCCTCCTACATCTGTTGCTGAGAGAGCACAGTGAGGAAAAATGTCTTATTGCATCAACAGATATCAGATCACAAAAACTTACCAGCCCAGATGTTAGTTTGGACGAGCTCAATTTATCAAACCTCATATGAGTGGATCTTCCAAAGTGTACTAGTCATTTTTCTCTTAAAGGAATTCATGGTTTTGTAAAAGCCATTTTTCCACATCTCATTGTTTTCTTTAAAAAATGACGGTTGGGTTTATAAAAGCCCACAAGCCATTATCCAATGGGTTCCCTAAACCACGCTGTAATAATGCTGTCATGGACTAACTGATTGCTGTTTTCCTTTGGGTAGGATTTCAGTGCTGCATTTCCTGGGTAGACAATAATGTAAAGTTCTGTTGCAACTTTGAGGTGGTTCCCCAGGCGATGCGCCGGCCAGGGCAATCAGTCAGTATTCGAGGGGCTGACCTGATAGGGCAGTGTGTGGTTTATGTTTGTTGGCTGTTTGTGGGCCTATTTTATGATTTGGTGAGCGAGGGCAAATGCATCAATATTTCCCACAGCAAGAAACCTTGATGTGCTGTGTGAAAGGGATAGTGCAAGAATGCACCATATTTAACAATATAAGGAGCATTCCTGTTCTTTCCTTGTGCTGGCTCACTTTCTTCTGCCTATAGCCAAGGCAGACAATCTTGTGTCATGGTGCAAGGGTGCCTGTGTTGCAAGCAGGATGGTTTTTGTGCAGGAAGAGAGATCTTCCTGCACAAAAACAATCCTCTGAGGCTTTTGCCTCTTTCTTTGTGTGCATGCAGCACAAGTAGGAGGAGGAAAAAACAAGGAGCAATAATGAAATTTCTACTTGTTACGCCTTTTCTTGAAAGGCATAAAATGTTGACACATTCCCAGGTCTGCCACTCATGGTAAATTTGTGAATGATCCACCCATGGAATGCCTGCCTAGCGTTACTCAAGATTTACCAAGCACAGCAGGCCCACTCAAGGGGGCCTTACGTGGCGTGGTAAATCTTTTGGTGTTGTGTTGCCCTTGCGTTAACTTGTGTGGTGCAAGGGCAACACAACACTTTGATACATCTAGTCCCTAGTTTCTACTGTTAATTTCCTTGATATTGCCACAAACATTGCATGGAGCAAGAACAAATGAATGCGGTTTCCCATACCTTGCAAAACACCTATACAACGTGTCTTTATAAGTTCGAAACTGGCCTATTTGCAAATGTGGGCTACTTTTTTAGCTACATGATTGGGTAATGGGGGCACTTTAATTTCAATCCCTGGCCTTTTTTTTGTCCCGGCTCAACTCTGGGTGCGTTTCAACATAAAGCATGGATTTGGTATGAATATTTATTTATTTATTTATTTATTTATTTCATTTTTAGGGCGCATAGCTACCCAACAAAGGGTTTCCCGGCGCAACAGATCCCGAAATGATACGCTATGGCATATCACAAGTGCATGTTTTCCTCAACTCTTCTTTCCTCTGCCACTTCCCAAATTGTTATAGTACCCCATCAGTGGCTTTCCCTCTATTCTGAATGTGCAAGAATCAATATTTGTCCAAGTCAAGACTTCCTCGAGATATTTCTAGGTCTTGGAACAGATAATCATTTTATTACCCATAAAAGATTGAATTCGTTTTGCTGCAGGCGTTGTCATGTATGTTTTGCTTATATTACATGCCCGAAATTGCAATGCTGCATTCAAATCTGTGGACCCTAGTCACAAAGCCATTCTGGTTTGTAAATTCAACTTATACAGGTAAACCAGTGTAAAAAAAATTGTAGCCACATCATGTTAATTTAGGCGCATAAATCCATGCAATCACACATATTATGATACTGGCCTTGTATACTATAACATGGGAGTAGGTCTGCTCCCATTAACGAACAGTGGGAATTTCAGAGCTCGAATGTCTTGGAAATTATGTGCACAAAAACTTTTATTCATCTCATTTCAGCTTTGACACAGTTGGCAGGAGTCAATGTGTACCCAGAGCGAGAAAGGCAGGAAATTAAAAAAATGTACAAACTTATCAGTAACTCATCCTTTTGTCTGTGTTTGATGACAGAATTCCTTTGTGACTTGAAACATCCGTTTATAATAAACCTTAGAGAGTGCTTTATCCCATGTATATGTGTGTATTTTACGAATCAACTTCTTTAGTAAAGCACTGGTTTGTGCCTTGTACTTAAATATGTGTAGAACTCTCCAGACTGTTTTAGAAAAGTGTGTACACTGCACCATATGCAAATAAAGCGGGAAACAATAAGCATTAAGGCATCTGAAAGATATTAGATGATACCACAAATTATGTTTTTTCACATAAAAAATTAGTATATTAATGAGGGCAGTTGGC
Source organism: Lissotriton vulgaris (assembly GCF_964263255.1). Lineage (NCBI taxonomy): Eukaryota > Metazoa > Chordata > Amphibia > Caudata > Salamandridae > Lissotriton > Lissotriton vulgaris. The sequence goes on from NC_141689.1 coordinate 1,980,568,404, forward strand.
ATGTCTGCACTCCATGCAGGAATTCTGGACAGGAGTTTAAAAGAACATCCTGTTCACGGAGGGCATGTTTTTTTACATGTGCATGTTTGACAGTGGACATTTTTAAAATAAAGCATGACTTGGTAATAAAATAACTGGATTCCTACTGATATGTGCTTGATATGGAGTGATACTCCACCAGAGCCCATTGAATACATTGTTTTGGATTCATACTGAACAGACAGCAGTGCATAATGTAAAACTTGATGTAATGTCTGATATGTGTGGACAGTCATTTTGAAATTAGCAATGAGCTCTATCACAGTACTATAGCCAAGATTAATTGAAAAATGTAAACTGGCAGTGGTGGCAGGAAGACCTGACCCCTCTTCCAGTACGTCTCACCGGCCATTGCCCTTGGTAAGCTAAAAATTGAGAATTGCTTAATTAATTTCCAAGAAATCCATAAAGTATTCATTGCCAGTCCCCCAAACATAGAAGAAGTGCAATAAGATTAAGCAGTGGCAAAGCCAATAGGTTTGACGCTCTTGCTCAAGCTCTGACAAAAACAATAAAAACGTCTGCAGTGCAAGGCAATAACAAAAAGGATGGTTTTGTGTATGCAACACAAGGAGGAGATAAATAATTAATGTGTAATATGAAAGTGAACTTTTCAAATATAAAATAGATCCCTATGCGAATCAAAAGAGGTGGAATGATAAATCATATATAATAGACAGAAGGTGAGACAAAAATATTCCTGTAGGCAGATCCAAGATTTGATTGAAAAGGCTCATCCGGTGGCAAAGGGTTCCTCGGGAAAAGAAGCCAATGTCTAAAGGAGTATGCCTAGAATATAATATATGTGAAAACCTAAGGGGTTAGGCCCATAAGGACAAGTGGGCAAGCTGGACCCTATTTAAATGCAAACAACAAGAAAAATGCCTACCCACCACAATTTTTACAAAAAATTCAACAGGTGAAAAAAGCGTTTGTCAAGTTTGACGAAGTATTTATTAATACCAACTATTTGTATATACTTAAAATTTTTGAAAAATCTTTTTTACGACAAAAAAGGGCACTATACATCCATATATTTACATTATTGTACATATTAATTTACAAAAAAACGACAGTGCAAAACAAACTTAGAACGACATGAATGCTAACATCATGCATGCGCACTTCGCCTGTTCTCTTCCCAGCTGTATTGCACAGCCTGGGTGGAGAACATGCATAGGCTCCCACTCCCTGTATTAGCACCAAATCCTGCAACTCAGACCAATCATGACGCTGCTGTCATGCTGCTGCCAACAGTGTTGTGATTGGCTAGGGAAGTCTGGGAGCCTGGGTGCTAGAAAACAGGGAGGATGGGGGAAAGACGCCAGCTGGTGATCGGTGACCAGCAGAGAAGTCTTCTTTTTATTTTATTTTTTTCTAATCGCCCACCCCTGCCCCCTCCCTGCCACTGTTCTGTACCAACTGCCACTGTTCCTCACTTCAGTTGAATTAGGGAAAGAAGGAAGATATCTTGAGAGCCATGGGCCGAGATACAAAAGGCTTTTTCTTGGAATAAATATACTCCCCAATTGTACATTTAAATTGAGTAGGAACCAGCATTATGTTCATGGCTGCATGAAATCCTTTACTGGAAATTCAGAATTGAGTGGACTTCTGGAAACTGTCTCTTGGTAAATTTCAGTTGCAGTGCTGTAGATCACTTGTCTAATTATGACATTATTCAAGTCTTCTGGGAACAACAAATTGTAATTCTTAATGACACTTGGCTAAATTGTGTCTGATATAAAGGGTTTGAAGGCAATCTCTAATCCCCGGGTGGAATCTGAGAAGATTTCCTGAAGTATGTCCCATTTCTGCTTTCCATTTTTTTCCGCCTGTTCTATTTATCCAGACAGCAATACATCTAAATGCAGATTGATATGATATGATATGAAGGAGATTTATAATGCGCAAGACAATAACCCGCAGGTATCAAGGCGCAAAAAATTGTGCGGTGCATCACTGTATGGAAATCTGTGGCACAGCTCTGTGTGAATGATAAAAAAACTGAGCACCACCATGCTTACAAAGAAAGTTCCCGGGCTGAGTAACAATTCTAGGGACACCGCTACACATGATTATCTTGCACAGGGGGACATATTGTGTATTCAGGAAACCTGGGCAAGGACAACGACCGCCATTGGTGGCTTTTACGAACATTTTAAACCAGCGACTAAAAGGACAATCTTTGGTCGCCCTTTCCATCTATGTAAGTCATGCGTGCAAAATTGATACAACTGAACTAAATCTGGGGTCTCCTGACCTTCAAGCCATCACAATAGGGGGGTTGTTATCAGGTCAAAAATCCCGTCCCCTTCTACTAATCAATTGGTATCTCAACCCAATTAAATATCAAACCTCCCAGGCCATGTAATCACTTATCACAACAATGGAAGACCTTTTAATAAACCTGGAGGACCAAGATGTAATTATCGCGGGCGACTTCAATTTCAGAGGCCTGGATCTAATCCCGGAGACACCACCAAGCAAGAAGTCAGCCCTATTAATTGAATTTCTCGCAAATTTTAATCTGCACTCCACCCACACAACACAAAAAAAGAGCCACCCAGAATGGACCGCAAATCCAACCTTCAGAAATGTCTCCACTATAGACTACATTTTTACCAACGAAGGGCTGGCCCACAAACTTTGCAACTTCATAGTGGACGACAGAGAAGAAAGCGATCACATGCCCCTCAGCGCCACATTCAACCTGGCGCGGGAACAAGCAGAATCACAAGAAGCCATTGGAACCACCACGGGCGAAGGACATCATAAAGTCCTTAAAAGAATAAAATAGTCAACCAATCTAAGTCATAGACTGTCAGGTTATGTAGCCAGAAGGGAGGAGGAACCTAACCCAGTCCACACTGAGAACATCATATACCTCTGGGAAACATTGACCTCCTACATATTGAAATGTCTGGGCAATAATCACCGTCTAAGAAGCTGCCAATTGCATACTGGGTCTCGGCGTTCAAAATCGCGGTGCCTGACACAGAGTAAGCGTGCTCTTAACAAGGCAATTAGGGCACTAAAGAAGGGGACTCATTTGCCAGGGAGGCACTCCATTGCCGCTTTGCGAACTGACTATAAAAAGACAGCCTGGGAGCACAAAAGACTGCAGTCCGAACAGAATTGGCTGACCGTGTTTTCCTTAATTAAAGGAAATGACAACAGTAAGCTTTGAAGTAAGTAAGTGAAGTAGTGTGGCTCACTGGTTAGAGGCGGCAGACCCGAGAGCAGAGGACGGCCCGGGACCAGGGTTCGATTCCCGGCGCGGCAGGTTTCTGGACCAGGGTCAGCGGACTCGATAATTCTCTCGCCTCGGTGCCCACTCTGATCAGCGTTCACACTCGGCAACTCTGGGCATTAGCTTGCCTCATCTTCACTAACGGCCCCACCAGACCGCCGGGGATGCCTGGTCTCACCCTGGAGATACCCATTAAGGGACCATCTCTCAGGGAAGCCAGGAAGGGTTTCGCAGCGGTCGAAGCGCCTTGGGACCCTCCGGGTAAGTAGTGCGCTATATAAATGCCTATACATTTACATTTACAAGCTTTGGTGCTTCATCAACAGTCTGACCCCCAAAGGCGTGCAAAAGGAAAACAGTGTTGCAGGGAAAGTGAGGGAACAGTACGCCAAGGGGCTGTACACCTGCGAGCCAAACCGGCCCACCCCCGGAAGCCTTGCGTGGTCCAAGGTGGCGGCTGCAACTTTCGAACCCGAAAGTTCCACGACAGAAGGCCCAAATCCGACCCGGCCCAGAAAGTTCACAGAGGCGGAGGTCCTAAAGTGCATTAAGGCCATTAGAACCGATGGCGCTTCAGGCCCAAACGGGATTCTGGCCCAGGTCTTCAAAACTGCCTCAGCCTTTTTTGCATCGAGACTAACCCCATTATTTAACCACTCTTTTGCCACCGCAATTTTGCCAACTTCCTGGAAAGGTTCAATCTTATTCCTTATTCACAAAAAGGGGATCATACGAACCCGGCCAATTACAGGCTTAAAGCTCTACTCGACATAGAAGCAAAGATATACGCCCGCCTTCTTCTAAGAGACGTGGAGGAGTTGGGTGGACAAGAACGGCATTCTCCCGCCCACACAGACCGGCTTTAGGGCAAATAGTTCCACCCTCGATAACATCACAGCCCTTTCCTACCTCGCGAAGAAGGCCAATACGAGGAATAAGCCGCCCCTGTTTTGCTGTTTCATATACTACTCCACAGCCTTTGATTGAGTGAACAGAGGTCGGCTTTGGGTAAAACTTGATTCCTGGGGGCTACCCCAAGTCCTGCTAAAAGCCATAAAAGCACTCTATGAGGGCACCTGGGTCAAGGTGAAACTAAGTCCTTCAATAACAACTGCAAGAATCGACACCAATTCTGGCCTTAAGCAGGGGTGCGTCTTGGCCCCCATGCTTTTTAACTTGTATACTGCGGACATGGGGACAGCCTTGAAAGATGCCAACTTAGTACCCCCAAGACTGGGGAAGCTCGTTTTGGGAATGCTCCAGTATGCAGACGACACGGTGGTCATGGACCACACCAGGGTGGGGCTCCAAAGAGCCTTAAGCAGCCTTGCCTTGTATAATAAGGCAAATGACTTACGGATCAACGTGAGCAAGACTAAGATCGTCATCTTTGGCAAATACCCCCACAAAAAAGAAGCATCATGGTCCCTGGGGGACCACCGTATCGTTACTGCCTCATCCTACAACTATCTGGGCACCTGGGTTTCCGAGAGTGCCACTGCAGTCAAACACCTGAAGGAGCTTAAACCAAAAACAGACAAAACCATACTGTTGCTAAGATGCCTAAGTCACCGCTTGGACAGTCCCTCAGCCGAACCAATGCTGACAGTGCTCAGGGCAAAACTGATCCCCGCCATCTCGTATGGGCATATAGCCTACCCAGGTGCATTTGACAAAGTGGTCCAGGCGAAAGCCTACAAGATGGTGCTACAGGCCCCCAAATATGCAAGGAACAATAGAATAAGGCTAGAAATAGGCCTCAAGCGATCAGAGCTGGCACTACTGGGGGACCTGTTAAAATTCTATATTAGAGTATTGAAAGTGCCAGAACACACCCTAAATCACTTCTTAAAAACATTCTTTGGTGAGGTGGGCTCCCCATGGCACTCCAAGGCGGAATTAGCCATTGACGCACTTAAAATCGAGAGAAGGAGCCTGCCCCTGCACGAAATTCCATTTTCAGCCTGGGCCCAAGCTGTTAAGCGCCAAGTCCGGACCATTTCTTTCGGGCTTGACCTTGCATCCCTTCGGCAAAACCCACTAACTCAGGCCCTGGACAAGTCATATATTTCGGGTAAATCCCAAACATACCTGCAAGACCCAGTATCCACCCACGCGAGAAAGAAAATTCAGTATTTTCGCCTCTTGGCCCTCAGGATTGCAGACCTTAACCCCAAATGGGCACGAACGGATGGCGCCACAGCCTGCCATCTATGCAATTATAGCAGAGAATTCTGGCTACACTTGTTGTGTTGCTGCACAAAGTTGGCCAATGACCGTCATCGTTTGTTGCTCCCGATTTTACGGAACTTGGGCTACAGATCTTGCAGAGAGGCTTCGGACTGTGCCTCTCCGTCTCCACAACCTATGTGATAGCCAGAGTCGGGAAATTCATACACCAGGTAAAAATGGCACTCGACTCCCACTTAACGGCCACTAATTCCAAGGGTTCCGACTATGGGGTCTGCGCCCTATCGGTGGCCCCAATGATGTTAGCTCATAGTTAATTTAGGGTGTGCCCGCAAAGTAACCAACTTTTGGTGTCATTGATGTGATTTTAAAACTGATTTTACCTTTGTTGAGTGTATTTTTGTGACATAATACAATCCTACCTCGATCCCCTGTGCCACGTGATACTCCTGGTGTGGACGCCCTCCCCTGGGACACGCAGGCCATGCCCACCACCTGTCAGGCCACACCCCTTCCTCCACCCCTACTTATTATTTGCTTCCACCGGAAGCGCAGCGGACGAGTGCAGCGGGAGCGCCGTTTGCGTGCCGAAGGCGCGCCTAAGGCAAGCCCGTCTGCGCCCGTCCGCGCCCAGACCGCGGCCGGGGCCAGGCATGCTGCCGGAAGTGGAACACAAGGTGGAAGGATAGTGTGGTCAGGAGAGGACTTAAAGGCTCTCGATCCCCCATCTCAATGCTGCCCTCACACTACAGATCCTCTGACTCTCAACCCCCCTCAGATCTGTGGTAACTGTGGGATAGCTTTTGGCAGTGAAGACTCTGTGAGGCCCCCTAATCCCAAATCCCCACCTCAGATAGGCCTTAGAGCTGGCTTACTGAACTGCAGATACCTAGCCAAACATGCAGACGAGGTTTGGTTATTACTAGAAGAGCAGGAGTGGGATATCCTGTTTTTAACAGAAACCTGGATCAAGGAGGCCAACTTGACCTCCATTGCACTTGCAGTTCCTCTGGGATTTAAAATATGCCTCGCCAACCGCTCTGGGACAAAAAGAGGCGGTGGCAGAGCCATTATTTTTAAAGAGCATCTAATATTAACATCTTCGGCCCCCACTACTATTCAGGGAATCAAAGGCCTTCACTTCTGCTTTCAGGCGAGCCCTCAGCTATCACTAGCAGGATTAGTGATATATCGCCCTCCGGGCGGCGTAGACCCCAACCTAATCACCCTACTAGATACGATTGTTCAGAGCTCGCTCCTCCACCCCCATTTCATTGTGGTAGGTGACTTCAACATCCACATGGATAAACCTGACTGTGCCATGGCAGAGCTGCTCAGAGCAACATTAAATACAGCCAGTCTTAGACAGATCAATGAGGGCCCTACACATACAGGGGGCCATACTATTGATCTCATCTTTTCTAACATCAAGAATGTGCTGCCTGAGGTACCACTCCCTCTGACATGGTCAGACCACTCACTTGTCCCATTTACACTGAACATGGTTTATGACATGCCTGCTTCTAGCAAATGTTACTTCCTGAAGAGACAATGGAAAAAGCTGACCCCCGATACTATGGGCCCTGTCTTGGCACAAACCTCCCCATCTTTGACAAACAATGCCAATTTAGATGCTCAATGAGTGTGTCGGAAAGATGGTCTCCTCCATTGCTCCAGCCTCCCGAGCACTATCAAAAAGAGACTCTCCCTCAGCTCCCTGGTTCTCGCAGGAACTAAGGAAAGAGAAAGCAGCTTGTAAAAAGCTGGAGAGACTCTGGAGAGCAAATTACGGCCTGGAAGAAAGAACTAGGTATAAGGAAGCTTCCAAAAACCTACGGAAAGCTATCAGAAAAAGTAAAAAACGCTTTTATGCGGACTCGATTTTACAGGCAGAACAGTCAAGTAAGCAGATCTTCAAGGTGGTACAGTCGTTTTTTAAACCAAAGTGCATTGAGAGGGAGGTTGCACCGACAGCTACGCTATGCGAACAAATTTCCGAGTTCTTTGACCAAAAGATTAAAAAGGTGTACGACTCTTTTTGACCAGAAATAAAAACAGTGAAACAGGACCGCGCGAGTAATGGCGAGCCAGGTGAGACCTTCACCCAGTTCATGAACATTCCCCTGAGTGAGGTAAGGCAAGAACTTATCCGATGCAAATCCGGTTCCCCTGACGACCCATGCCCAGCTAAATTATGGAGCTCTCTAGCTGACTTTGTAACTCCCACACTTCAACACATCTGGAACTCTTCCATTGCTTCGGGCATATTTCCGAACGTCTGGAAACATGCTACTCTCCTACCCCTAAAGAAAAAACCTAATGGGGATCCAGAAGACCTCACTAATCTCCGCCCAATATCTCTATTAGCTGCCCCGGGAAAAATGTTGGAGAAAGTCATACAGCGCCAACTGAGCAAATTTGTAGAAGTAAACAAAATCCTACATGAGACACAGTCTGGCTTCTGACCCGGCTTTAGCACGGAAACAGCGCTTATTGAGGTAGCCGAGTCAGTAAGGTGGTCGATGGATGCAGGTAACTCAGCAATGCTGGTACTCCTGGATCTGTCGGCCGCCTTCGATATGGTGGACCACGCCAGACTACTCAGCCGGCTGGCTGAGATAGGTATTCAGGATAGGGCGCTGGGCTGGATACACTCCTATCTATCCCAGAGAACTCAGAAGGTGGCACTTGGGACGATCTCTTCGGCACCCAAGACCCTCAGCTGTGGAGTTCCGCAAGGGTCGGCCCTCAGCCCCCTTTTGTTCAACATCTACCTTGCTCCTCTCTTTACGCTAATTGCCAACTGGGGTGTCAAGGCAATCTCGCATGCCGACGACACCCAGTTGGTATTTCCGTACTCTGAGATGACGCAAGAGTCCTTTTCAAACTTCAAAGGCTGTCTCCAAGATATAGCACACTGGATGAACACGAATAAATTAAAACTAAATGCCAATAAGACCGAAGTTATCTTCTTTGGCAAGGGTCTCATCCCCGCCTCAGAACTTTGGTGGCCGACGGAGATGGGCCCTGCCCCCTCACCCAGTCACACGGCAAAAAATCTTGGAGTGAGATGGGATGATAGCATGTCCTTTACCTCCCATATCCAACAAGTCGCCGGCTGCTGCCTGAGCAAGCTGAGAAATCTCCGAAAAATCTTGAGACTCCTCCCGGAGAGCTGCCGGAAAACGGTTATCCATGCTACTGTTACCTCACGGCTGGATTACGCCAACAGACTCTACCTAGGCCTACCAAAATACCTGACACAAAAACTTCAGGTAGTTCAAAATGCGGCTGCGAGACTGCTACTGCGAATACCTCTCAAGCAGTCAGTCTCTCCGCATCTTCGATCCCTGCACTGGCTGCCAGTTGCCAGCAGAATAAAATTTAAAGCACTGACGCTGGCGTTTAGATCTCTGCATGGCTCCTGTCAAGAATACCTGAAAAACCGCCTCCCGAGATACTCCCAAACCCGCGCATTGCGGTCCAATGGCCGTGTTCAATTGGCCGTCCCACGCTCGAAAAAGGTTCGACTAGGCGGTCGGACTTTTTCGGCAAACGTCACCGCTCTGTGGAACACCTTACCACAAGAAATCCAACAGGCCCCTTCTGAACCCTGCTTCAAGAAACTGCTGAAAACATGGCTTTTCACCCAACCCCGCTAGCTTTCCTATCTTTAGCCTCCAGGTCATCTGTGTGTTCTACTAGCGCCGGGACACCTCCTAGCGAGGTAGCTGTTCGTGCTTTATAAAATGCAGTGTTATTATTATTATTAAAGTAACTGGAATTCATCGGTCCCAGTCATCTAATCTGGGTTGGTTTAAGGGTCCAATAAGGAATCCATCTATCGTCAAGCGTCTTTGGTGTACGAATTGATTCTACCGAACTTCCATGTGCCTTTCTTCATCAGTTGTGGAACAATGGAGCAACCAATACTCTCCTCCTCTTAAAAGAACTTTGTTCCTGATAACTAAGCAGTATTAACCGTCAGTATTTTAACTCAAAGTGATATCTACTTTTGATGTGTGGATGGGACACGTCGGGGGGGATGTTCATTAAGTTTTTATCTATTTTATACTGTAAAGATTTTAAGTAATCGTGCAGTGCATCAATAAATTGTCCAAAAAAAAATACAAAGAAGCACATGCCAATTATGCATTAACCCAAGGTAGAACACATTTCTAGACCATGGTGACTGCCCAAGGGGTAATCTGTGTAAAAGGTGCACCTATTTTATTTTGGTGATAAGATTTCACAAAGAGCCATGACATGCTACTTTAGTAGATCTGGCTTTAAGGTAAGATCCCAGGTGGGTTGCATACACTGATCCTAAATGTTACACCTCCATTTCCATAATTATCAGGTGTTTGGCTTTGTGTTCACTTCACCTTTTTGACAGAAAACATATTTTGTGTAGAAAAGTTGATACGCAAACCTGTGTGCCCTGCAAAGCGTCATACAATCAATTGCCCAAAAATACAGCAAATATGGGCTCCTATCACCTTAATACTAGGATGACCACCTCACTCCAGGTCATTACAAGCACTGTCCCCAATCATGAATGATTCACCTACATAATATTTTTACAGGTTTGCTAATGTAATAAATGCAATGGAAGCAAAGCAAGATTATAACACCCGCAATGCATTAGGGCATCATAGGAAAGTTCAGGATTGGAAACTGTTGGACATATTAGCAAAGAAATGAGGCAGCGCGGTGCTGCAAGCAATCTAGCAGTGCTGTGTTGTTCATTTAAAAAACACAGGGATGTGTGATATTTACAATAATACTGTGCAGCCCTGTGTTTTCCCTTGCACCGGGGCTAAAAAAAGCTGCTTAGCTTTAATGCAGCGATATAAAAGGGGATGATGGACGGAGCGTTTGAGCAAATCAAACACTCACCCCCTGTCGACTGATCTGGGTTTAATCCATCACCATTCTTTAGCTCACTCCACCACCTCAGTTCAGACATGGCCATATGCAAATCAGTCTGACCCTGTGCCTCATGGGAACAGTCCAGCCAGAACTGCCAAGCCATGTCTTCCCTGGACCGGAAACAAGCATCCTGGGACCGGTTTCGGATTCATAATCTTCATCAGCCAGGCTATCTTGAATCCAGTGGCAAAGTGAGCAAGGGACTCACGTCTGAGCATACCCTGCCAACTTAGGGCGAACAAAGCGATACAAAAGGGGATAATGGACGGAGCGTTTGAGCAAATCAAACACTCACCCTCAGTCAACTGATCTGGGTTTAATCCATCACCATTCTTTAGCTCACTCCGCCACCCCAGTTCAGACAAAAAAGCAGCAAATATGGGCTCCTATCACCTTAATACTAGGATGACCACCTCACTCCAGGTCATTACAAGCACTGTCTCCAATCAAGAATGTCTAACTTACATAATATTTTTACAGGTTTGCTAATGTAATAAATGCAATGGAAGCAAAGCAAGATTATAACACCCGCAATGCATTAGGGCATCACAGGAAAGTTCAGGATCGGAAACTGTGGACATATTAGCAAAGAAATGAGGCAGCGCGGTGCTGCAAGCAATCTAGCAGTGCTGTGTTGCTTCATTTAAAAAACACAGGGATGTGTGATATTTACAAGAATACGGTGCAGCCCTGTGTTTTCCCTTGCACCGGGGCTAAAAAAGCTGCTTAGGTCTAATGAAGACACCCTTGCGCCATGGTGCAAGGGCACCTGCATTGCAGGGATGATTGTTTATGTGCAGGAAGGAACACCTCCTGTAGATAAACAATCAATAAAGGAGATTTGCTCCTTCTATGTGTGCCTCAGAATGCAGCACACATAGAAAGAGCAAATAAAGAGGATAAAAAAGTATTTCTCCACTTTGTGTCACTCTAACGCCTGCTTTTCAGTGGCGTTAGTTTTTGCCCCTGCCTCAGATTTACAGATTCTTGTAAATCTGGGGTAGCGTAAAAAAGCAATGGGTGTTGAAGTAGAGTCCCCTCAGCACAGATACCTGCGTGAAAGGATACGATATTTCAAAGTAAAGTTAAACCACATATTGTGGCTTAGGGCCGCTTTGCAAATATGGAGCAGGGTACTGTGTCAACGGAGCGTTGGAAAACGTTACGCTCCAGTGGCGCAGTGCCCTTCTAAATATGCCCCGTGTCTACAATGACCTGGAATGAAGTGGTCACCCTACTTATACATTTTGGAAGAAGTAACACTTACAAGTAAATTGTTAGAGTATCCTAACTCCTGTATCAACTGAACTGGCTAATTCAGGGCTCTTAAATAACAATATTGAGCATAGTGTGTTACACATGTCTTGGGATACACAACCTTCTTGCTTAGCTTCAAGGCCACTTATAAAAGAGGGAAATGATTTCAGATATTCAATGGTGTCAACTTAACAATGGTGGTCTCATGAGTTTTGCCCTACCAAGACCACAAGCAATTGTGTGTGTGGCGTGCCTTTGACTGTGCAAAATGCAAATCAAAAACAGACAGAATAAGTATCAGACCTTTACAAAAAAGGAAATGCGAGAGTTTAGATCACACTTGCACGCCAAACATCATAGAAACGTGCTCTGAGCATAGAACACAAGCACCTTCTTTGGCGAGTGACTTCTGCAAAAAAATTATTTCAACTTCCAAATCCCTAAGGAGTCTTACGAATGTATGATGATACATTTTACAATAAAACCGTGTCTATATGTATTGAGAAACGCTCATTGAAATGTTATCTGTTTTAATTTGGCAAAACAAGTAGTGGATGTCAAGTGCACAGTACAGTAGTTCGATACCTAGTCGTTCGTTGTCTTAAATAACCGCAGAAGCAATCAATCCTTAATTTCGGAAGAGAAAGTCGTCTTCCCTTGAAAGAACTCGGATCCTGATAAGAAGTGAAGGTAAAGGATATCTCAGGACACATAAAATCCAGCCTGACACGTCATGTCTGCTGCGATAACATATGCGCTTTAAGCTATCTCTGCAGTTTGCCATTTTGACGGATGGTTTACGAGATTTCGAGGTGACACGAGAGGGCATCGAGAAGTGCTGGAATGTTCTCACATGGGGCTGATTAGGCCTACAAACTGAGAGGAGGCGGCTGTTGGAAAGCCATATTATCCATCTGCCATTTCCAATCTGTGTGTGCAGTGATTGCAAATAAAGTGGAAGTTAAACTATTTTGCGAAAATAAATGCGGCCAGGGTGGCTTTCGGCCTGTATACTTAGAGCATATATCTCAATAGCTTCCATAGAGCCTTTATATCTGTAGGAGAGCTCAGTAAGTAAACGATCCTTTAAGAGACCAACACATGAAGATGAAACGTAGGCTGTCAAGGACTCCAAACTCGTAAATACCATCGGCCCTCAGCTCCAAGCTGCCTGCAACAATTTGCAATTCAAGAAACTCCTGGAAACTGAACTCTGCGGTGCAGTGTTCTAATTCAACCATGAGAGCGACCGACACATGCCAACTTTAGGGCCCGTCCCTTAAATGAACTTGACTACAAACCCCTTAACTGTAAAGTACCTGAGGCGACATCTTAGCGCCATATAACATTCTTTATAAATAAACTCAACTCGTATTAGAGGTTTCACTCCCTTTCAACTGGACTGTTCATTTGTCCACAGTTGTTACGATAAATACAACTGGAGTGGTTAAAAATCTGTCAGTTAGAAAATACAATAAAGCAAACCTCTGGCAGCAAGAATTAAACATCAAATACATTGAGAAGATCGAAACAGGTTATGAACTGGCCAAGTGAAACAGATACGTGTTCATAACAGGAGAAAGACCGCTGTGTAAACTCGGGTGCAATTTGCAAAAGTCTAATTTTACACAAAACACTTGCATATTTTTCTCTAACACACCACACCTTCCTACGCACATCCTTTGACGCCTGATCAAACTACTAGACTTGCCAACTTGTGCTAGCAGGCAATACAAAGAAAGCTATTTGGGAAACCGAAACCCTTTTGCCAATTTGGGTGTAAACCTCATGTAAACCATATTTAACTGGTTAAACTTTGTATAGAGTAGAAGGTTCACCCACTATTTTAAAATAACTCCGAAGTTAAGATCCATAAATCTTGTTTGAGCAAATGCTTCAGTGTCTTCTTGGTCTGTAAAGCGAACAGTTTTCCCACGCATTGTCATTTGTGTGACTTTAGCTGTGAAATGCTTTGAAGATCTTGTGTAAAGCATATTGCTAGAAAGTAATCGTCGCATGCAAATTTTAACTTTCAATTCAGCTTTCAAATGTAGCATTGCCACAATAAAAGTCAAAGCATAACATTATGAAGTATTAAGTTAGCGATTTCATAATTTAATTACATTATTTATGCCATCGAAAGGTAAGTAGTCAAAAGCAGCATCCGTCTAAAAAGGAACTGAAAGTGACACGATGAAGGCTATATGTAAATTCTCACACAGATGGGCATATTTGGGCATATTGACACCAAAACATCACTTTTCGCAACGTTCTGGTGGTAGTAGGGAGATATTGGTACATTTGATTTTTCGACTCTAGATAACATTTTCATACAGTATACAAGAGACAAACCAAGCATATACATTATTGATAACGAATAAATTAAGTCAATCTTAAAATGCTAGTGCAAAAATGGAATAAGGAAAACAGTTAATCCAATACGTCAAATTTCCTGTTACATTGTACCCTTCTTTAAAGTACTAAAGCAGAATCATACAAAGTTAACCGATAAACTACCAGTAATGAAATATTAATAAAAATTAACAACATTATTTTATGATTTATCAAATACAAGAGCAGAAAAAAAAAAGTGCAATAAGCTGCTAATTTGTAGCTGCGAAAATACTGTGGCAATATTAAAGTGCTTGTGCAAGAACATGGAGAAATAACAATATACAAGGAGGGCTAAGGAAGAAAAAACATTCGAGTTTCTACTCTAGTTCCTTTAACCCTACTAATTTAAAATACAGAAACATCATATATAATAAAGATATAATTCTAAAGTGACAGTGCAAGAATATACATCGTTGTTACTGAATGATTCTTCATAAACTAGTATATCAAAACCCATCAAATAAAGTTATTATTTCAATTATTAAAGTGCTAGAGCAGTACAGTGCAAAATATCCGAATAAAGTGCAAAAAAATGCAATAGCAGCTAATGAAAGACAATGGTACAATATCAATTTCCTTTTATAGATTCCAACCTCTCAAAATATTTCCAATTCCTTTCAAATCTTTTGATCGCACCCACCCTACCTGCATAAGCTTTCTCAAATGTACATGTTCTTTTCATTTTATTGACCCATTTTAATTGACATGGGATTACCTCAGATTTCCAATTTTGTAAAATCATGGACCGTGCTACAATAGTAGAAATAAAAATAAAAGCCTCTTCTGAGCTATTAAACCTATCCCTATCTTTACAAATACCAAAAAAAGGGCCCCTTCTGCTTCAGGTAGCAGTGTTTTCCCATTTGCCATGTCAGTAAAAATCCCCTTCCAAAAAGATTCTAGCTTTGGACAAGAGAAAAAAACATGATGCCAGCCACCCTGACCATTGGTTTTGCATCTAAAGCATTTATTCTCATAATCAGGGAATATTCTCTGCAAGGCCTCCGGGGTGTAATACGCCATCCAGCGAGAGAGAAAGGACATTCGTTTATAATTAGCGGCCCGGAGTGCTTTATGTCCTAGCTGACATATTACTCCCCAGTCTTTTTCTGAAAAAACGCACTGTGTCGTGAGGTTTATTTTGTCTAGATGTTTAAGAATTACCTGAGGAGGTCCTGGAGGAAGTAGCCTTTTATACCAGTATCCTATACCCTTATGTTTTTCCCCATATAAGGCTGATAACAAGGCATTGGGTAAAGTGTCAGACCCCCCTAACTCTTTTCTTATCAGATACACCAGTTGTAAATAGTCAAAAAACATAAGCCGCCTAGGAAATGCTCTATCTACAACTGTTTGCCAGCTAATTACCTTATGTTGGGAAAATAAGTGTCTTATTTCACGAAACCCAGCTAAATCCCATTGTAGCAGATGATTATGAGATATCTTAAGTCCCATTTTACCACATTCTATTAATTTCAAAAAACTAGAACCATCTGGGCCACATTTTTTATATAAAAGTCGTAATCTTGAGGAGTACACTAGTAGTGTCTTATATCTTGTTTTCTTGGGCAGCTTTGCAGTTTTTAAAAAGAAAAAAATTTGAGAGCCTGCTTCCTCTAGCATTTTATCTAAAAAGAAATTGTCTCTTGACTGTCTGGTTCTTAGTAGTCCTGCCACTATATCGAAGAGGGCTGCTTCATAGTATGTTTTAAAATGGGGGAGAGCCAGCCCACCTTGATTTACCGTAAATTGTACAGCCGAGAGCTTAACTCTTGAAGCTTTTATATTCCAAATATATCTACTCATCATAGAATCAAGTTCCTTAAAAAAGGCCATGTTGACTTTTATTGGAATATTACTAAAAAGAAATAAAACTAAAGGAAGTATGTTCATCTTTACCAGTGCAACTCTACCTAACAAAGTCAAGGGCAAGGAATCCCATTGTTCCAGCATGTTCTTAATTTTGTTCTTCATCTTAATATAGTTCAACCCAAAAAGATCTTGATAGTCTCTAGTCACGTAAATTCCTAGATATCTTATTGGATCCCGTTTTTCTGCTTGAGACTGAAGGTGTAATGGTAGAAAATCTAGATTGGAATTTAAAATAAGGACTTCCGTTTTCTTCTCATTGATTTTATATCCCCAAATCTATTCGTAATCCTTAAGCTCTTTCATGAGATGTAAAATATTTTCTTTTTCCGGAGCTAAATACAGAACAATATCATCAGCAAATAATTTTAACTTTGACATTCCGCCAATAGGGGGTATTATTGCTGCACTGTTCCTTATTTTTATCACCATCGGTTCAATGAAAAAGGTAAAAAGCAGGGGAGATAGAGGACACCCTTGCCTAGTCCCGCGATTTATTTTAATCTTCCCTGCTTGCCTGGTGTTAACTATAACCTGTGCTGATGCCCCTTCATAAATGTTCTGTAACATACTAATAATCGGGGCCGGGAATCCAAAACAACCCAAGGAAAAAAATAACGCTGACCAGTTAACTAAATCAAATGCTTTTTCTGCATCGATCATTAAGATACATGCAGAAGTTGAATTAATATTAAAAAAATCCAAGGCCTGTATCAAATATTCTGTGTTCACTGCCATTGATCTACCGGCTATAAACCCTGTCTGATCTTGATGGATTACTTCCTGTGCTGCAGACACAAATCTTTGGGCCCAGATTTTCATAAAAACCTTATAGTCCGAATTCAGTAGACTGATTGGTCTATAAGAATTTACCTCCTCTGGATTCTTATCTTTTTTGGCAAAGCTGATAATTGTAGTGTGGTAAATATTTTACCGTATACTATTATTGCCATATAATTTCAGTTACAAAAGAATAGCTCAATCAAATGAGAGGCAGAGTCCGTGGTGTCTGAGTCATAAGGGCTTTAATCATAAATGACTAAATGACTCGAGTCAATGGAGATCTAGTCCATCAATACAAGGGTTCGGGTATGCAATGATGGCAGGAAAAGATGTCAACGATTTATTCACAGTACATGACATATATAGTAAAATGACACAATAGCATTGAATACAGTAGGCGTGACAAGTGAAATGTATATGATAAGAACACATGTGCGTAGCAAAGAGGCGTGAATATGGGTGTGCACAGAGGCGTGAACTAGAAACGTCACAGAAAAGTGTCATTAGTGGGTGGATGCTTAAAGAATTCTTGCAGAGTCAGCTGAAACCTAAGGCCTGGATGCGCGCGCAGCTAATATGACGTGAGATTGACGTACTTCTGGAGGAAGCTAAGAGTCTGACTTTTGACACAAGTAGAAGAGACAGAAGTTTGGCATGTCAGATCGACCTGTCCCTAAAACATATCTGATATCTAGTGTTTGGAGGATGTTTAATCTGGAGTAAAAGGTCTTTCGGGCAGAGGCTATACTGTACTGAATGTATGCGTGTCTAGGTGCAAAGGCTCGAAGACAGGGGCCTACCATGGCAACGGGAGCAATGAATTTCATGAGGGAGGACAGGAAGGCTTGGCCCTTGCTCTGCAGACGGGGATATGTTTTCGTATTTCACTAGACAGGAATGTGTTTTCGAGGAGCTGAGCTGGCTATGCTGATAACTTGGAGGCAAAATACTGTTTTTGGCAGGCAGACCAGGCCGAGCCGGGCACCGCTCGCTTGGTAGGAAGTAAGGCAGAGGTCAGGGATGCGTCTCCATGCTGCGGCTTTCAGAGGCAGAGGCAGAGGCAGAAATGGATTGAAGTCAGAAATCAGGGCCTAACTCGGCAGAGCCAGGAAAACGTGAAAGTGCACCACATAAAGACGGTGGCACGGCATACTTAGGAACGGAATTATCGATCCATTCATGGTGGATCTGATAGAGGACATGTTAACGTTGGACGCAAATGTATTTGCGTCTTCAGATTCGGTTGTGGAGGGAAATTACATGCACTTGAAACTCGTACATGGAGCCGTTGGGGTCTACGTTAGGGGACACAATTGACCATGAAAATTCCAATTACCTCATTCCCTCCTTGTCCCCTACGGACCCTTCATGATATATCAATGTTCATGAGACCATCAATCTGTTCATATAACATCATTTGCTCTTCTTTCTTTCTTCTGGAATGGGAACGTGCACTTGAATGGGGAATACAAGCTGTGGCGCACAAGCCGCAAATCGCTGGCCCACATTGTAAACATAGGCAACAACTGAATACTATGGCCAATATGATCCCTAGGAATGACAGTAGCTTCCATCCCCAGGCCGTTACTACACTCCAGAGCCAACCGGACCAAGTCCAGGAGCCTGGATTCTGGTGTATCAGATGAGCAATCTCGTGAAGTCTGGTAATAGCTTTATAGACTGATGGCGCATTATTTGGAATAAATACGCAGCAACTGGATCCGATGACTCTACAAGCCCCGCCCCTATCGGCCAGTATGACGTCAAGGACAAGGCGGTTCTGAAGAACAACAAGTCTCATAGCAGACTGCTCCTCTGTTAAGTTGCCCAAAGCTGAGGTAGTCTCATTCACTACTGCTTCGAGTATTCTGGTTAATCTGCGTATCAGTTTACTATTGGAGACAGTTCCTAGATAGGGAAAGAATCCTTTATTGAAATCTGTATATTGTTCCCAGGTAGTTTCAGTCTGATCAACTAGTGGGAGGTCTCTTTTGTGTCTAACAATATTAAGGCGGGAATTCCTGTGATAGTCAGATGGGGCTAGGAATACTGGTGGCAATAAGAATGCAATGAAACAGGTACCATCCCAGTCTGGAGGTAAACGGACATAAGCTGTCTGACCACATATAAAATAGGAATGTCGGGAAGCTTTGAATGTAGATTTGCCTTGATCACTGAATTTGACCACAGTAGTACATTCACTGTGACCTAGATGTACTGAACCATTTTTTCTGACACACAATACACCTTTCGCTGGTAGAACTGATATGGATGGCAAGTCTGGACTGGTTTCTGACTGAACATTTAGGATCATGAGGTTAAGTGTAAAATTACCTAATCCATACACTTCGTTTTCTAGATCTGCCCCTGTCATTTGTGGAAGACCCTCCTCATTCGGGAAACATGCTTTGTTCATGACTGTGTTCAGATTTCCCCATATCCAATTGCCTTGGGAAACCTTAGAGTCAGTGTTTATAGAAGAAATTAAACTAAACCAGGCACCACAGGAACCATTATGTGTAAACGGGTAAGGAAAGAGAGGCATAGCTCCCTTGTAGTTCTGATAGGGAGGGAGTCGGCCACATATCCAACAATTAGTGGCATTGCTGGTCTGGTGAGAATGCGGTAATGCGTTTGCAGATGAAGTTGCGAAAGAAACTGCTAGGAATGTGATGAGTCGAATGTATGTTGCGGGTCCAGCGAGATGGGTTCCAGAGAAGAGTATTTGTGAAGATACCATTGAGAGTGTGAAATCGAGTCAAGGTGAGGCCACAGAGAAAGAGTTGGATGAATGGAGAGAAAGTAAGGGTAAATTAGATTCGAATGGGTGTTGGACTGTCAGAGCATCAGAGATGGTTGTTGCCTAACACTTATGTCCTTCCAGTCGTTACAATGGCTCATGGAATGGCACATATTAATGTGAAAGAGATTTGCAAGTTGTTGGCTCCGGTTTGGCAGAACGTGGGAATCCCTAGATGTGCAGAGAATTTAGTCAAGAATTGTATGGTGTGTTTGAAGCATAATCCTGGTGGAGTTCTGGACTTTTTGGTTCCGTCCAGAGGTGTCAGGGTACAACACCCAAAGACCCCGGAGTCCCACCTGCCTTGGTGCACAAATGAACAGAAACACGGGCTTCTCGATGGTGGCGTCAAAGACCAAAGGTTTATTACTGCAGGGACACAGAAGTCACAGAATCTACACACGGGCAGAATCTAGGAGACTGTTCGATTTGTACAAAGTGGGTTGCTCCTTATATACTAAAAATTGTGCTCTAGGCAAATATTTCACATGTCGGTACATTCCCAAACCTTTGTGTCTCTAAACAATAAATATTTGGCGTTTACACAGGAACTGTCGATAATATCTGATACCAAACATCACGAAGAGGGGTTCCCACCAGTCCATCACAATCCCTTGTCAATATTGCATTCAAGACCCGGACCGCCTCATCGTAAAGTTCGTTACCTCCCCCTAATAAAGGCCCAGAAGGAAAGGAGCAGAGCCAGGTGCAGAAGATAGAAAAGCGGGATAAGAGATGTTTGTGGGTTGTAAATGGGCAAGGCTACCGGCTTCGGCCGCCTAATCATGATCAGGTACAATGGACAGGAAAACCAGTTCAGGTGGGCTGGCCTCGGGCAGAGGAGGCAGCCTTTGTCGAGTCATGCAGCTTCAGCGTGATCTGGTTTAAGGTGCACGTGTCATGTAAGAGGTGAATCTCCGGCTAAGGCTACGTGTCCTTAATCAAAGTGAAGTGAATGAAATGATCAGAGGCTATTGCATATGTGAGGGCAAGGAAACACAAAATGGCGGCCACGATCTAAGATGGATGCCGTGTGTATATCAGAAATGTGTCAGTGGAAGGAGTGCTCTTGCTCGTAGCGTAGCGAAAACACTAGGATATACTAAATGGATCATTTGCGGTTCGCTGATACTAATTTTATGTATTTCCGACAAACTTGAAAACACGGGTTCAAGTCGTCACGGAACCGTCACGGAACCTCAGACCCTCCTTTTGCCCTTACATAGGCAATTACTCAGTCTATGTCAGAATCTAGTTCTATACTCATCAGGTCAGTGACATGTTGTTGTATCATCATCCTTTCTCGTGTCTTTTCTCCAAATGCAGGTGGTTTCCTAAAACAGGTTGTAGCACAAAGACTACACAGAGCAGGACCACACTGGATAATCAGACAACATGAGAATAGTAATATCAAGATGACACCAATGACCATTAGAACCTTCCATCCCCACGCTGAGATCAGAGTCCAAACCCACTCCATAAAGGACCAGTTTCCCTCATCTACATGTATGGAGTCCGAAATCTTGTGCAACTTAGAGATCGCCTCGTAAACTGTTGGAGCATTATTAGGAATAAAGACACAGCAGCTCGATTGGATCATTCTGCATACCCCACCTCGATCTGCAAGTATAACATCTAGAACCATACGGTTCTGCAATGTCATGAGCCTATCCGCCTGAAGCTCAGCTGTCAGATTGCTAAGGGCACCAGCAGTTTCGGTAATAGTAGATTCAACTACCCGTGTTAGCTGACGTATGTTTCTACTATTGGCCATAGGCCCCCAGAACGGAAAGAAGCCTTTGAAGAAGTCTCCAGCTTCCTGACCAGCTGTATCTTCCTTGCTGAAGACACCTCTCGCTACTCTTGTTCTGTGGTAATCAGGTGAAGCAGTGTATGTCGGAGGCAATAATCGAGCAATATAACATGATCCTGAGAAGTCGGCAGGCAACCATGTATAAGCTCTGTCTCGACAAATGAAATAGGTACCCCTAGCAGTAAGAAAGGCAGGGGAAGAGTTAGCCGGAAACACATAAGTCTCTACGCACTCACTCCTCCCTAGCTGAGCTCTCGGATTTCTCCCATTACCTTGCAAACAGACCTGACCTCGGTGAGGTACGACCCAGATTGGAGTTGAGCTTTTACGCTTGCTTTCTCCTAAACTAAGGCGATACTCTGAAGTATTCCAACTTAAATATACTCGCAATTCGTCTCTAGGGTATGATGGAGTATTATTGACGTCCTTGACCATGTCAATAATTCCCTGGACTAAAGTTTTGTTGGCAGAGTTATATTTAGTGGAACGTGGTGGACGTGGAGGATAGGTCTCAAGAGCATAAGCAAAGATGGTTTGAAGGGCCTGAAATGATCCATTGTAGCTGAAAGGCAAAACCAGATAGGGAATACCTTTATCCATAGTGTGAGGTATCAAGCCACACACCCAGCAGTCTGTCGTGTTAACTACCAGTTGGTGTTGGTGCAAGAGCTGTACAAAAGTATTATTAATGAATTCTGAGCGTCGAGCTTGCTCATGTTCCGGAAACGAGTGAAAAGAGTGTATAGAAGAAACAGTAGAAATAGCAGGATCAAGGGGAGGTACTGTAGATACTGGCACAAAAATCAAATTTATGCTAAAGACAATTCCACCCACCAGTGTTGCTAAAACAATCAAAAATGTAATGGCACATTGCATCAAGAAACATTTGCTATGAAGAATTCTATTTAGTCTGTTTCTGCGAACGTAAATCACATTTTCTCGTTGCAGCGCAGGAAGTTCCATCTTCTACAATCCGCTCGCGACCACTGATGATGTGTACGTAGATGAAAATGCCTCTGTCAGCCCTGGGAGTTCCCAGTACTAACAGAAAGATCGACCTTGTGTCAGACCCCTGCAAATTCAAACTAGGCACACAGCCACGACCCTACGGCTACCCAGACGGCAAGGCAATTTTAAAAACAATAAACAATAACAAACTTCCTGGCTGAAGGCAAAAGTTCAAAAAATATATATATATATCAAAATCACAGTATGCAGTTGCCTGCTTTATTAGTCCTTTTTATGGCTTCTAAGGTTGTATTTCTGCTTCGCTGGTACTGTCTGATCGGAGAATAGTGTATCACTAGCAGCTGTTGCAGAGTTTAAGTTCGCAGATGGCAAAGTTTCTTCTGATGCTGGAGACAAATTTTCAATGTTCAAAGCAGTCTTTTCAAGAGGAGAGTCACGTTTCAAAGTGTCAGAAATCAAATCGGCATCGCTGAAAGGGACAAATTTCGGAGTTGTTTCAGCTTCGGAGGCACCAATTCCCTTCTTCACCCAGTCGTCGTAGGGCAGCAGCAGTGGAACACGCTTTACGTGAGAAGCGTGGATCCAGTGCTTGCGACCAGCAACACGTACAGCTGTCCTCGTCGCCAGCAGGATTTGGAAGGGGCCGATGTAGCGAGGCTGAAGATTCTTTGTCCTCGCAAAATTTCTGACCACCACGTGGTCGCCGGGTTTCAGCTGATGCCCTGGACTCTCCGGAGGTTTTGGCAAAGCATCAAAGACCTGTTGATGAATAAGACTTAATTTAGCAGTCAAGTCGTAAAGATAGTCTATCAACATAGGATATTCAATGGAGCAGAATTGTTTAGGCCTTGGCACACCCCAGACATTTGCCGGGCGGCCAAATACAATCTCATATGGAGAAAGCCCTATTCTAGAATGCACTGTTGCTCTCGTTGATAACAAGGCCAAAGGAAGTGCGTCTGGCCAAGCCAAACCTGTGGATGCTTGAATTTTGGCTATTTTAAGCTTGAGGGTGCCATTGTAACCCTCAACTAAACCAGCAGACTGGGGATGGTTCGCACTATGAAATTTTTGTTTCAATCCTAGACCAGCACACACACTCTGCATAACTTTCCCTATAAACTCACTTCCGTTATCTGACCATACAATCCGTGGCATTCCAAACCTAGGGAAAAATTCTTTGAGAAGAATTTTGGCAGTTGATAAAGCAGTGTTGTCCTTTAGTGGGTATGCTTCTATCCACCTGGAAAAAGCACAAACCACCACCAGGACGTATTTTAAATTGTTGCAGCGTTCCATGTGAATGAAGTCTAACTGTATTACTTCAAAGGGACAGGAAGGAGGAGCAAAATGACCAGCTGGAGTTGGAGTTCCCTTGCCAGGATTATGCATCAAGCACACCATACAATTTTTCACCACTCTCTCTGCACACTTACTGATTCCCTCATTCTTCCAGACCGGAGCTAACATCTTACATATCCCTTTAGAACTTATGTGCGCCACTCCATGCGCCATCGTCACTACTGCAAGCACATACGCATCAGGCAACATCCAACGCTGCTGTTCTGTCAAATCGATCCAACATCCATTCGAGTCCAATTTGCCCGTACTTTCTCTCCATACGCGTTTCTCTTCCTCAGTCGCTTCTTTCTGAATCTCTTTCACACTTTCCATTGTGTCCTCACACATTCCAGACTCAGCAATCCATCTTGCAGACGTAGCAACATACATTCTACTCATCATGTCTCTAGCTGTCTGTTTAGCGGTTTCATCAGCAAAGGCATTTCCCCGACCAACATCATCCGTGATTGCTTTATGAGTACTGCACTTCACAATCGCAACTTCAGTCGGTAAGGTTAGAGATTCTAACAAGTCGTTAACTAGCTGACCATGTTGAATCTTAGTCCCATGGGACGTAATGAAACCCCTTTCTCTCCACAACCGGCCAAAACTATGGGCCACGCCAAATGCGTACTGACTATCTGTAAACACATTCACTCTCTTTCCCTCAGCTAAAACACACGCTCTCGTAAGAGCTATTAACTCTGCAGCTTGGGCAGAATTCTGACTCACTCTTGCAGTCTCCACAATCGTCTTCAAAGTCGTTACCGCGTAGGCAGCAGTCACATCACCATTCTCCAATTTAAAACATGACCCGTCCACATACAGCGTACCATCTGGGTCGGATAGAGGAGTATCTCTCAAGTCGATACGACCTTTTGTCTCTTCCTCCGTTTTGAAATAACAGTCATGTGGCTCAGAATCACTCGACTCTTGATCAGTCGGCAACAATGTTGCTGGGTTCAATACATTGCATCTTTTGATCTGAATATGACTCGCTAATAACGTCAGCTCGTAACCAGATAATCTCGCACTAGTAAGGTGTTGTGTCTTCGTTCGATTCATGAGTGTGTCCACTGCATGAGGAACCATGACCACTAGCATATTGTTCATCACCAAACCAGCAGATTGTCGAATGGAAGCTGCAGCTGCCGCTGTAGCCCTCAAACAACTAGGCAATGCTCTAGCTACCGGATCTAATGTTGATGAAAAATACGCACAAGGGCGTTGTTTATCACCAAACTTCTGTGTCAAGACACTCAACGCGCAACCTTCTCTTTCGTGAACGTAGAGCGTGAATGGCTTACTGTAATCAGGTGTGCCCAATACAGGAGCTGAACACAAAGCTTTTCGTAATTCAGCAAAACTCTCTTGACATTCATCAGACCATGGCACCGGACTCGGAACATTTTTCCCAGTCAAAGCTACCAATGGCTTTGCTAAAAGTGAAAAATTTGGAATCCACTGCCTACAGTAGGAGGTAATACCTAGAAAGGCACGTACTTCCCTCTGTGTGCGTGGAACACTCATCTGCGTAATTGCTTTTATTCTTTCTGGGGTCAACTTCCTTCCCTCCTTTGATAAGAGGTGACCTAGGTAGGTTACTTCTTGGCAGCAATATTGCATTTTGGAAGGTGACACCTTATGATTCAAATTAGACAAATGATGCAATAGTGAAATTGTAGCTGCTTTGCAAGTTTCCTTGTCATCGGCAGCCACCAAAAGATCATCTACGTATTGTACTAGGGCAGAACCTGGAGGAAGGACAAAAGAATCTAACTGGCTTTTTAAAGCTTGACTGTAAATAGATGGACTTTCACAGTAGCCTTGTGGAGCGCGTTTAAATCTGAAACTGCGACCTCCTAAACAGAAGCCAAAAATATCTCTGCTTTCCTCGGCTATCGGAATGCTGAAAAAGGCATTCTTCAAGTCGATGACTGAGAACCATGTAGCTGTAGCAGGAATCAATGTTAACAAAGCAGTAATGTCTGGCACTACAGGAAACTGCGGAATTACAATCTTATTAACTTCTCTAAGGTCTATGACAAACCTATAGACTGGAGGCTTTGTAGGATCTGTTCGTTTCAAAATCGGCAATACAGGACTATTACAAACATTTCCTCGCGTTTCTTCAACCACACCTTTTTTAATCAAATCTTGCACAATCAATAAGAGTGCACGCTCACCTTTATTCGATATTTTATATTGAGGAATTCTTGGAAATTTCACATTCGCTTTCAAAGTTACTACATACGGTGGAATCTCTAGTAGACCTACATCATTGGGACCAGTCGCCCAAAGAGAATCAGGGAGTGAACGTAGCTCCGGCGGGAGTGCGTCCATTGACAAGTACATCGGAGAGGTGAGTCTTTTACCCAAAGTAAGCTGTACTCCTTCCGGAGAACAGTACAATGTCGCATATAGTCGTTTTAACAAATCTAAACCAAGCAGATTTTCATTACAACCTGTCGTCAAAATTAAGGGTGCTTTCAATTGACACGGTCCAACAGAAATAGACAAAGGACCAGATATCGGGTTGTACACAGGGGCGCCTGAAAAACCTACGGAAACATTTGTTGAGCCAGACAAAGGTGCGCCAGGGAGTTTCGCATGCATGATAGAACTTTTTGCGGCACCAGTATCCAACAGAAACGGTTCGACTACACCTGATGTTGCTACTGCGACATAAGGCCCACTCTGATCCACTGGAACTGATACTACTCCCTCTCTCTGTCTATGGCTGTCCTAGTACCCATTTTGTTGAAAACCCTCTTCAACTTCACAATAATCCTCAACAAGATATTGCTGAGATCTATTTTGTTGAGCTGACTGTACATTTCGCTGATCAAAGTGATTAGAAGGACGATCATTAGTTTGTGGAGGCATAGCACCTCGTCCCCGACCTCTAGAATTCTGCGCATAACCACCACGACTTCTCTGAGCTGCTGCCGCATTATTTTGCGCTAAAATCTGACAATCATTTTTATAGTGACCCTCTTTCTTACAGTACGCACACTGATTCCACTGGTATTGAGGCCTGGTCGAATTATAATCTGTCTTTTGATACGAATTCTGTTGCATATTAGTCTGATTCGTGCGAGGCGGATACGCCTGCTGTAAAAGAACTTTAGTCTTTAAATCTTTCGTTTTCTTCTCTGATTTCTCCTTTTCCTCTTTATCCCTATTTTCATAGTACTGTGCAGTCGCAAGTATTTGCGCTGTCGTAGATACAGCCCACGCACTTTCTGAGTCTTTCAATTTATTGCATAATTCAGGTAACAAATTATGCACAAATTTATCTACAAAAAGTCTCTGTCCTCCTTCAGTGCTCATATCCTGACCACTATGGTCTACAAAAGTCTCTTCGAACCTGGTGAAGAAGTCGGAGACACTTTCGTCTTTCTTCTGCTTGCATGCGGATAATTTATCCCAATTAACACGCAATGCTGGCATCAGAGTCTTCATTAAATCTATTATTCTACCTGGCAGATTAGCAATTAGGGGTTCGGGTTTCGCACCACCTATTTGTTGAGCATCTGCTGCAGTGATAGCTGCCCAATCACCACCTAAAGCAGCCTGATGATCCTCTCTACGAATTTTAGCCCACACTGGTTGTGGAACTACATTACCAAACAACATATCAATGTCGGCTAAGTTCATTATACAAGCCTCAACTGTCTGTGTCAATTCCTTGTAATATCCGGCTGGATTCTTACGTGGATCTGGCAAGGCCTGTTTCACTGCTAACACTTCTGCTCGCTTCCACGGAATATGTATCCATACTCTTTGGAACTGTGCTGGAGCAGCTGCAATACCCGCATTATCATCACGTTGTACTGCTTCGCGCCAAATTGGAGGAACTTCCCTCATAGGATATTGGCGACTTAGCTTCATTCTACCTTTCTCTAAATCTCTCGGCGAACGAAGAGATGGATCATTCCTAAAACTCAAAATGAGTTCCATCGCTTCCTTTATATTATCGCCCACTATCATTCCAGCAGCAAACTCTTTTTGAATCTTAATTAAATCTTCCAAATCTGATTCGACATCGTCTTCTTCTATTTCCTCACGTAACAACGAGCACATCTCATCAAAGACGTATCGCTGTGTTGGCTCTCCCCATTGCATAAATGTCTCTAACACATCTTTCGTACTATATCTTCTAACTTTTGTAATCCATCTGAGAGCTGTGGAGTCTAAAACTCCCCGTTCCTCAGTACTTGGAAGCTGACTCCGTCTCTGAACAGAGTCAGGAGTAGGAGTCTTAATCAAGGTTTTATATATAGGCGACAGCATATTAGTAACAGAATCAGTAATTCTTCGACGAACAGAAAGTGGAGTTAGTACACTCGCAGACATAGAGAACGCAGTAGAGGTAGGAATAGATGACGAAACAGTAGGAGTATCGAGGAAAATAGTTTGAGGACCAATAGGTACAGTGGTAGGTATAGGAGCGGGCAGTGCAGGAAGAGGAGGAGCTGTAGGAACATTTACATTCACCACAGGAGGTATAGGAACTTGATTCTGAGGAACAAGAACACCAGGTTGTCCAGCAACCGGCAATTGAACATTCGGTATAAGTGGAGCCGTAGCACCTTGTGCATACGGTGGAGGCGACCGTAACAGATAAGATAGCAGAGGATCGTTTTCGGAATCCTCCAGTATCTTAGCCATTTTCGATGGCAAGGCAGGATAGCACTTGTCAATCGCTAAGTTACGCTCTCTAATGGCTACATCTATGGCTTTCTCACACTCGTTAGCCTGCAACTGCTTAGTCGCTTGCTCTAGAGTTAACTCTTCTAGTTCTTTTTGCTCTTTTTTCAACCTTTTCATTTCTCTCTGTTTGGATTCTTTCCGCCAATAACGAAAAGAGTCAAACATTGCCGGCCGGGCTTTCTTCCTAAACAATTTCGCTTCTAAATTGTCGAGAATCTCTTGTTCAAAACTACCATGCAGTGGCCAACTAAGGACACCATCCTTCTTACAATAACGGACCCATATCTCATTATAAGTTATAGGACCCACACCATACTTACAATATAGGTCATATAGGGGAGTCCCAATCGGAGGAACCAGACAGGAATCCTCTAATTGCGAGTCACTGTTGCAACTAAAACAAGACAACATTTTCCGACTTACCATTTTCAGTCCGGAACACAAAACAAACAAAACACGAAACAAATTGTGCACTTGAACCAAGAACTTAGGCCTACCAAAACCAAACTAATGTATCGATACCCAAAACTGAACCAAATAGATTATCGTAACCAGAACAACTAGTGATAATCTTACAAAACCAAACCAAACCAAGAACCGATCAAGGATTTTTAACAATCCTCACAAAAGTAACCAGCTAGCTATCACTAAATACTTAACTGAGGCACTGAAGACGTCACCAAGGAGAAACCCGTCACGTTTCGCCGTACTAAGGACTGCACCACTTCGGGTCCAAGACAGGGCGACGGTCAAGGCAACGGCCCACTGCAGCCGTCCTGAACGGGAACCCTCGTGGAAGAGAACTTCAGGGCCACTTTTGCGATATGCCGGGATCGATGAAGTGGGGCGCCTCCCTCAGGAATCTTCACACGAAGCTTCTCGAACTCTTCAGGCTTTTGGACCGGTACCGAATGACGTCGCCCCACGTTGGGCGCCAATTGGAGTTCTGGACTTTTTGGTTCCGTCCAGAGGTGTCAGGGTACAACACCCAAAGACCCCGGAGTCCCACCTGCCTTGGTGCACAAATGAACAGAAACACGGGCTTCTCGATGGTGGCGTCAAAGACCAAAGGTTTATTACTGCAGGGACACAGAAGTCACAGAATCTACACACGGGCAGAATCTAGGAGACTGTTCGATTTGTACAAAGTGGGTTGCTCCTTATATACTAAAAATTGTGCTCTAGGCAAATATTTCACATGTCGGTACATTCCCAAACCTTTGTGTCTCTAAACAATAAATATTTGGCGTTTACACAGGAACTGTCGATAATATCTGATACCAAACATCACGAAGAGGGGTTCCCACCAGTCCATCACAATCCCTTGTCAATATTGCATTCAAGACCCGGACCGCCTCATCGTAAAGTTCGTTACCTCCCCCTAATAAAGGCCCAGAAGGAAAGGAGCAGAGCCAGGTGCAGAAGATAGAAAAGCGGGATAAGAGATGTTTGTGGGTTGTAAATGGGCAAGGCTACCGGCTTCGGCCGCCTAATCATGATCAGGTACAATGGACAGGAAAACCAGTTCAGGTGGGCTGGCCTCGGGCAGAGGAGGCAGCCTTTGTCGAGTCATGCAGCTTCAGCGTGATCTGGTTTAAGGTGCACGTGTCATGTAAGAGGTGAATCTCCGGCTAAGGCTACGTGTCCTTAATCAAAGTGAAGTGAATGAAATGATCAGAGGCTATTGCATATGTGAGGGCAAGGAAACACAAAATGGCGGCCACGATCTAAGATGGATGCCGTGTGTATATCAGAAATGTGTCAGTGGAAGGAGTGCTCTTGCTCGTAGCGTAGCGAAAACACTAGGATATACTAAATGGATCATTTGCGGTTCGCTGATACTAATTTTATGTATTTCCGACAAACTTGAAAACACGGGTTCAAGTCGTCACGGAACCGTCACGGAACCTCACTGGTAAGGGAACTCCAACACCAGCTGGTCATTTTGCTCCTCCTACGTATCCGTTCGAGGCTTTGCAGCTAGATTTCATCCATATGGAGAGATGCAACAACTTGAAATATGTGTTAGTGGTTGTTTGCTCCTTTTCTAAATGGGTAGAAGCTTACCCCCTTAAGGACAATACTGCCTTGTCCACAGCGAAGGCTTTGATAAAAGAATTTTTCCCGAGGTTCGGAATGCCGAGAATTATCTAGAGTGATAATGGGAGTGAATTTGTGGGTCAAGTTATGAAGAGAGTGTGTGAGGGTCTCGGGATTAGGCAGAAATTCCACGCTGCAAATCACCCCCAATCAGCTGGTTTAGTCGAGTGCTATAATGGCACTCCTAAGTTAAAATTGGCTAAAATTCAAGAGAGCACTAGTTTACAATGGCCAGACGCCTTGCCATTAGCACTTCTGTCCACAAGAATGACTGTGCATTCGCGAATGGGTTTGAGTCTGTATAAGGTTGTGTTTGGTCGCCCAGCAAACATTTGGGGCGTACCAAGACCAACGAGGTTCAGAGACCTCAAGTATCCTGTATTGCTCGACTATTTGCGTGAACTGACAACTAAAATGAGTGTTTTACACCAACAGGTGCATGACAGTCTTCCGCAAGCTGCAGAAGACCCAGGCCACTCTATTGAACCTGGGTCTTGGGTGTTTGTACGTAACTTTCAGCGGACCAAGAACGAACAGTCCGAGTGCAAGGCAAACGCAACTGGATCCACGGATCCCACACTAAAAAGGCACCTTTGCCCTTGCCATACGATAAGTGGGTCCAGGAGGGACTTGCAGACTCTGAAACAGAAGTTGTCCCACGGTTTATACCGTTCAGCGATGCACAACTGATTGGAACAAACTCAGAGAAAGAGAGCGATAGAATTTTGCAAGCATCAGTACCTCCTGCAGATCGATTGGACACTACAGAGCCTCATCTTTTGCTCGCTGATCAAGAATTAGTTGGAAAGAGCCGCTATAATCTGAGATCGAGAGTTACAGACAAATAAATAAAGACTAATAAAGTTTGATGATTTTTTTGTTTGCAGGTTAGCTCTCCACCAAGGATCTACTCATTTTTGTTTTTCTTGAACCGCCATCCGGTTCTTGCTGCTAGGGTCGCGGTTGCGCCAGTCTTTGGGGTGCAAGCCTGAGACACTAGGTCGAGGGTTCTGTTAGCCCAAGGCAGCCTTCCTGGGTTAGCAGAGGCATTCTGAAGCAGAAACACCTACCACCGCGGGCAGCACATTTAGTTTAGGGTAGATTTCTTTGAGTTGGAGAGACCTATACTGACACTGACTTTTAGAAAACGAATATGTAAAATAATATCGAAGAAAAGTTTTTTGATACCATGTTTATTTTTACTATTGAGCTTCGTGATATTTATAGCTGGTTATGTAACATTTGCTTTTAAAATGAGGTTTAATCCCACTGTGCAACCTACATCTTCACCTACTATTTCTTCTCATTCTTTCCATCCTTTGCCTGAGCATGAGGTAGTCAGACGATTGGAATTTGCTAACAATTCTTTCATTCAACTTCTGCACCAACACCAGTTAGTGATGAATACGACAAATTGTTGGATTTGTGGTTTGATGCCTCATACAACCGATAAGGGTATTCCTTATTTAGTTTTGCCCTTTAGTTTAAATGGCTCGATTTGGGCTTACAGAACAATGTTTATCTATGCCCATAGTGTTTATCCCCAACGTTCACTGAAAGACAACCCAAAGAATAGCGCTATAGTCAAAGGCATTGTCGACATGATTAGAAGGATTAGCTCGTATAAGACTATTCCGAGGGATGAGACACTAGCCTACATTGGTTGGAACGTTACTGGATATGAGTCTGAGTGTTAACCAGCGAGCAAAGAGTTCTCCACCGATTTGGATAGTGCCCCATCAGGGCCACTATTGTCTGCAGGGCAACGGTAAGAATCCGAAGGCTCAGTTAGGGAAGAGTGCTTGCACTGAGACTTATGTATTTGCGTCTCAGTCTTCCCCAGTGTTCCTAGCTGCTAAGGGTACCTACTTTGTTTGCTATGACAAAGCGTATACATGGTTGCCCCCTGACTTCTCGGGCACATGTTTTGTTTCCTTTCTGTTACCTCCCACTTTTACAGCTGCGGCAGATTACCACAAGATGAGAGTTGCTAGAGGTGTCTTTAGTCAAGAGGACGCTGCAGGACAAGAACTGGGAGATTTCTTCAAGGGTTTTCTGCCGTTCTGGGGACCAATGGCTAACAGTAGGAATATTCGCCAGTTGACGAGAGTGGTTGAGTCCACCATAGTCGAAACTGCTGGTGCCCTTGGTAACCTGACTGCTGAGCTCCAGTCGGATAGACTTATGACGCTTCAAAATAGAGTTGCCCTTGATGTTATTCTAGCAGATCGAGGTGGAGTTTGCAAGCTGATTCAATCGAGCTGCTGCGTTTTCGTTCCAGACAACGCTCCTTCAGTCTTCCAGGCCATTTCCAAATTGCATAAAATCTCCGACTCTGTCCATTTGGACAAAGGAGATTGGCCTTTGATGGGATGGTTATGGGGATTGATATCCACTTGGGGTTGGAAGATTTTGATGGTCATTGGGATGGTCTTAGCAATCCTTTTTATGTTCTGTCTCTGTGTACAGTGTTCTCCTGCTATTTGTGGCCTCTGTGCTACTTCGTGCACAAGGAGACCTGTCCAGAGAGAGGTACTAAGTAATAGGATGATGCTACAGCAACATATCGATGATCTGATGAATATAGATCCGAATTCAGATTAACATGGGTTTGGGTCTGTTGCCTATATTAGGGCAAAAGGAGGGTCTGTGGTTCCGTGGTTCTCAAACTGGGTTCGATGGTTCCAAACCTGTTCAATAAAGATCGTCGGAAATGGACGATTTTGGTGTCAGCAGACCGCAAATGGCAAGTGTAGCGTGTCTGAGTGTTTTCGTATGAATCGATATAGGAGAACACTCTGTATTCAAGGATTTAGTTTGAACCTCCGGGTTCCATTTTGTATACGGCAGCCATTTTGTGTGGTTGCCCTAACATAGGCCCGATGACTGTGTCCGAATGAGAGTTCTGTATTGAGACAAGATGGCAGGGCTGCCCTGCAGGATCATCAAGGAAACCCAGCGCTTACTGGCCGAGCCTGTTCCTGGAATAAAGGCAGAACCAGATGAATGCAATGCATGGTATTTTCATGTGGTCATTGCAGGTCCACAAGATTCCCCGTTTGAAGGAGGGGCATTTAAGCTTGAATTATTCCTTCCAGAAGAATATCCAATGGCAGCCCCTAAAGTACGTTTCATGACCAAAATATATCACCCTAATGTAGACAAATTGGGAAGAATCTGTTTAGATATTTTAAAAGATAAATGGTCTCCTGCTCTGCAGATCCGCACAGTTCTGCTATCAATTCAGGCTTTGTTAAGTGCCCCCAATCCAGATGATCCATTAGCAAACGATGTAGCTGAGCAGTGGAAGACCTGTGAAGCCCAAGCCATAGAAACGGCCAGAGCGTGGACTAGGCTATATGCCACGAATAACCTATAATTTCAACATGAACATCAAGTGTGCATCACTTTTCCTGTTCTGCCAAGACCTCTTCCTTTTTTTCGTTTGCATTTAATGGACACAGTCTTAGACAACATTACAGAATAAGAAAGAAGCCCAGACATCATCAGTCATTTTGTGATTAAATGCACATAAGCAAATCTGTATTGTCCTGATTCACTGTTGTAAAGCATGAGCAGAGGCTGAGTATATCATCTGGCTTATTAATGTGTTAAGGATCGTATCCTGTCTCTGCTTTCATTTGTCTCTCCCATCATGGTTTGAGTATAAGCACTGTGAATGAATGTAGCTTGTGTTAGCTGCAGGAAATATACTTTTGTTTTAGTTTTGTGGGTTCCTTCTCTTTCACAGCCCCCCTCATTATGGTGATGATAATTGCATTGTTTCATGCAGCTAACCAGCACTTAGGATGTGCCCTTTGGCAAGTCTGTAACTTAGATGCTATAGATGAACAAGCTTGATTGTTCGAACAGAAGTGGGAACATTTTAAAAGAAACATCACATTCACTAATAATACTGACTCTTTATCAAGTGCAGATTTCTCCCTCAGAAAAGCTTGATCATTTTTTGTATGGCTTGTCTGGAAAATCCAATGTTTTAGTAAAATATTTTTTGTTATTCTACTTTGCCTTTGTACAGTTTATTTTGCTGTGTTTATTTCATTATGTCTTTGTGACAGTTGTATTTAAACATTAAAGCAAGATTGAAACATGTTTAGTATTTAAACATTAAAATAAGAGTCCTTAAAACACGTACACCTTAGCTGACGCCTGGGTGACCTGGCCGAACTGACTCCTTGCCCGAGGCTGATCCCGCTGAGCCAGTTCCTTGTTCAGCAGCTGGCCTGATAAAGATCAAAGAGCAGGACGTGCCCGAGTTTATGGTACACTGCTCCCACCTTTCTATCTCCTTTCCAATCTGTTTCTGCCTTTCGTTTACAACATAATCATTGATTTGGGTTGAAGGCTTTATGATGGGTTTGTCCGGCCTGATCAAACAGGAAACTTGGGAATGTGCGTGGTCATTTCTAGTGGGCTGGACAACGGAAAATGGGATTGTCTGGGATCGTCGTCATTCGCTACTTTTGAAATGTTACATTGTCATTGGTCAGTTTGTATGCACCTAATGTAAATTTGAAATGTTGCCTGGGGCTTGATTTTTGGCATAAAAGACCATGCTCCGCTTATCAAATTTGTGCAGTCTCTGACGAACCACCCGTGTGTGCTTCGTAGATCTCTGTTCCTGGTTGCAGCCAATAAACTTTGGTCTTTGACGTCATCAAGAAGTATCCTGTGTCTCTGTTTGCCAAGACAGGGGAACTCGAAGGTTTCAGGCGTTCTCCCTGACGCCGCTGGGTTCTAAAAACCCGGTCCTTCAGAGTGGAGATAGTTCTGAAGACGAGTCCTGAGAATCAGTCCTCCTAGGGCAGATGGCACTGTGCCGGGAGCCCTTCCCAGACGTTTGGAAAGCGATACAGCCAGGATTAGTCTCTTAATGCCAAGGCTCAAACATACCCATGAAGACACTGTGGGGGTGGGGGTCGTGATGAACTGAGCAACCTATTTTGGGTCATTACAAGGATTTTTTACTAGCACTCGCAACTTGAATGGAGTGTGCTTCTAAGGACTAGCAGTGTTGGAATATATTGGAATACATGCTTTTCGAGACTGGAACAACGATTTTAAAGGGGGGAGAGTGCAAAAGTGTCATGTAGAGTATCCATGGTGGATTCTGTTGTTTATCAATGCTGTTGCAAAGTTTAGGATACCATTTCATTGAAACTGGATAGCCAAGTTAGTCCTTTAGTGCATTTCACTTTCCAGGGGTAGTGGTTGGGAGAAGTCAAGTCTTACTCCAGCAGGTGATAGGAATGAAACATCACCATGACACAATATTCACAGACGAAAACTCAAAATTCCATGAGAACTCTTTCAAAGAGACAATTTAAATGTTGTAGAGGAATGCATACCAAATAAACTATACAAATGGTATCCGCAAGTGTCACAGTCTACTCTTCACTCTATCAAATAATCTCAAATAAATCTCTCCTGATGGCTCTGCAGGAGCAAAACATCATGCTAATTGATAATGGAAAGTTGGCTGTCCATTTGATGAGTGATAAAACTGACCCCGGGAAAATGACCCCTGTAAGTGTGAAATGAGGTGTGCCTGTAACATTAGTAATGTAATTAGCTGCTGCTAATGTTTCATGAAAGGCAAATCATTGTTAGTCATCCACTTTAAGCTCAGTCTGTGTTACCGCTGTATGTTCATCATTATGGTAACAGAGCGTAACAATATTAACCCTTAAGTCATACTTTGACTCCTACCTTGTCAGTCAGTTGCTCTCATTGGTAGTTCGTTCACATCTTTAGCAGAGGAGGGTTGATGGAATAGGAATATTAGCATCTTCCTATCAGGAAATATTGCCCTAATGTACAAACAATTGCCAATAATTCAGCTCATTTCGAAGTCTACGTCTGCAAGGATGGTGCACGAAAGGAAAGGAGTTGTCCTGAAGTCATTTACAACTGTTAAAGGACAGTTACTACATTTTCTGGTATCACGTTTTTAAATATATTCAGTGTAATGTAATGTAATGTAATGATGTCTTGTGAATCGCATGAATCACCCCACATGGGGTATCTCCGCGCTGTAGACCGCTGGGGAACCCGTCCTGTCTTTCCCTGTGAGATGGTCCCTACTGGGTATCTCCAAGGTGAAACCTGGCATCCCCGGCGTATGTGGGGGCCGTTGGGGAGATGAGGCAAGCTAATGCCAAGAGTTGCAGAGTGTGATCCCTGGTTAGAGTAGGCACCGAGGCGAGAATGATCAAGTCTGCTGACCTTGGTCCACGACCCTGCCGTGTCGGGAATTGAACCCTGGTCCCGGGCCGTCCTCTGCTTCCAGGTCTGCCGCCCCTAACCAGTGAGCCACACCAGTGAGCCACAGTGTAGACTATATAATGCTTAAAGGTGCTTCTTGTCACCTGTTTGTGCCAATCAAACTGACGGAGAAATAATGATGTTCAATTCACTAAGGAATAATATTGGGAAACAGTCGGAACACCGCGGTCTTAACCACACGTGTTTCGACTATGCAAGCTAAACCACTTTTGCTTTAACCATGCATATGCCTTAACCACGCGTATGCATCGTTAAGTCAGTGTGCGGTCTAGCTGCTGGCTGCTGGGGACGAAAGCAGGAAGACCTCACCAGGAAGAGATCATTGGTAAGGTAAGTGGGGCTGGGCTGTAGCTTTCTGGGCTGACATAATTTTCTGGGTTTGGGTTTTTCTAGTAGTTTTCTGAGCTGGGGGTTGGGGTCGTTTTCTGGGCTGGAGGGGGTCAGGGTAATTTTCTGGGCTGGGGAGTCGGAGTAGTTTTCTGGGTGGGGGTAGTTTTGGCTGGATGGGTCGGGTAGTTTTCTCGGCTGGAGGGATCAGGGGTAGTTTTCTGGGCTGAGGGTCAGGGGTCGTTTTCAGGGCTGGGGGTTAGGGTCCAGTTTTCAGGGCTGGGGGTTCAGGGCTAGTTTGCAGGTCTGGGGGTTGGAAGTAGTTTTTAGGGCTGGGATGGTCGGAAGTAGTTTTCAGGGTTGGGAGTTCAGGGCTAGTTTTCAGGGCTGTGGGAGTTGGAGGAAGTTTCCTGGGTTGGGGGTTAGGGGGTAGTTTCCAGGGCTGGAGAGGTTCTGAGTAGTTTTCAGGCCTGGTGGAGAGTTGGTAGTTTTTTAAATAAGGTTTAGGGTATTAGGCCAAAGGGCAGTGGAAGGGGATGGGGTAGTTTTAGGGATGGAGCGGGGGTGGGAGGGGGTCGGAATAGTGTTTATTAAGGGACAGGGTTTTGGGCCTCAGGCAGAGAAAGAGGAATGGGTAGTCAGGGTAGTTTTCAGGGCTTAGGGGAGGGTGGGGTCGTTTTTAGGGCTCAGGGGGGAGTGGTCGTTTTTTAAAATAGGGGTTTGGGTTTTAGGCCTAAGGGCAGTGAAAGGGGTTGAGCTAGTTGTAGGAACATCGCAAGGGGTGGGACGAGGTCGAGGCTGCGTGGTAGAGGAATGCATGGTTTAGCCAGTCATGCCTCTATCATACAACCAACAACATTAGTTAAATTACCATAAGAGTTTGGAGTATAACCATCAGGCACTCTAGTTCTCATTTGATATTTTTATTTTACGGTAGAAACGCAAAACAATTAGATTTTGAGAATATGCCATTTTCGTTTGAAACACTTTTGTATTCTTCGACGGTTAATTACATTAGCTATTTTAAAATAAAATCGATGATTTTCATGTTGAAAATCTTAACATGCATTTGTATTTGATTAGCAAACTCCCGCTTGATACAAAGAATCCGATACACAAAAATAATAGCAACTTTACACTCATGGGTTTACCGTTGCATTTCAAATAAAATAAAAATTGTTTGGAAGTATCAATAATTCTTAGACCACTCCTGAGTAGTTGTGACACTTGCAGATTTTAAGATGTACTTACATTTAAAAGCATTTATGCATGAATAAATGTATCCGGTGCATATTTACTCATGACTGCATGCTTAGAATAAAGGCAATAGCAGTTTAAAACATTTGACGGACACCCTCAGAGAGGTTGGTGATGTTTCCTCCCTACTCCTCCATGGATGCCGATTTACTCCTGCCCTTGATTAATTTTATAAACTGTATGTATCTTGAGAACGTGGCTTACAAAAGCAATAGATCCCAATGTGCATGCTTCTGGTGGATCATTAGGCCCACCTTTCTTCACTGTGAGGACACCTACTCACAGATTAAATTATTCCTTCATGACATTTTTTGTGGCAAATCAGGACTAAACTTCATTCAGAAAATCTGGATATTTAACCCTTCACAATGACAGGTGCTGTAGCGTTTACTGGGCCCAAACTAGGATGGTAATACAATAGTGACTATAAAAACATCTCTCTTGGTCCTCGGATGGACCTTGCTGTTTGCCGAGAGGGGTTGGATATAAAGGACCCCAACAGTCATCCAGTGAGGACCAGGAATTGGACAACTGAACTACAAATTTGATATCAAGCTCATGTAGATTGCTCTCAAGATAATACCATAAAGATAAAGTCATATCAATGCTATCGCAAATCTCCTGAAGAACCGTAGGCGAGCCACAATCATACACACCAAGAGTTCAGTTAAAGCTTTGCAGAATAATAACATTAGAATTTAGTGCTCTGAGATCGCTGTAATATGATCTCCTCTAGTCATTAGTAAAACCAAATTGATAGTGCACATTCATCTTTGTAAGGATAAATCATGACAGGTGAGTCAAATTACTCACATTTAGTTTAGTTTATCAAAATGTAGAAAGATAAGTGTATCAATATATTGCATCGGGTATTAGGACAAATTAATAAAGGTCAAAAAAGTAGCAAAGCTCAAGAGTTCCAAAGGGATATCAATTTGCCAGTTTGCGTGGTCCCTGAAAGAAGACACCACTAAGCACACATAGCATATGCGTAATTTCAGGAAAAAAAAAGATGAGTCAGCTTCAGACAAGTTAAATTGCCAGGTAAATCCTGAAAATCTCTGTTAGCAGTTCATAGTCAGCATGCATGCAGTGCAGTAGTTCTTCATCACCATCACAGCAAATAGCCAACCCAAATGGCAAAATCGCTCTCCGCCAACCTCCATTCCGTTAAGTCAAGCAACATGATATTCTTAGTGTTTACGGGGATTACACCTACTGGAATCACCTCATCTATATAGACCACTCAGTCCATTGGTCAGTTTGCACGGAGTCAGGTGACATAAAGAAGAAGCAAAATGCAGAGAAACAGGTAGGACAATTACACAGTCCTTATGTCATCCAGTATGTGAAACGTTAGAACTATGCTCTTTTAGCTTGAGCATAGGAGACATTTCAAGAGGACAGTTTTCCAGTCAGATGTCCTGAAATGGTAACAAAGATGTAGCAAATCTTTCGCACAGGAAATGAAACACTGTGGCACATAATTTGTTATACTGAGGAATTCTCTGAAGAACAGTGAGCTTGGGAAGGCAGAAAATGTAATGCATGCATTCAAGCTGATATTCATTTAGGCTAATGTAATGCAGAGTATATAGAATTATAATTATATATTCATAAGAGAACATTAAAATGTCATGATTTTAGCATAATGTTGGCTGCACTTAGGATCATATAGTATAACAGCCCAGTCCTTATAAATGAAGGTGACCCATCCCAGTGATAGGTGCCTGCAGCCGTTGTTTTAAAACATTAACTCCTCCTCCCTTCCTGGGGGTCAGCCTTCCACAGAAAGTCTTGGAATACTAAGTAGTGAACAGGCAGTTACAGTAAACCACATCCGCGGAAGGGTGGAAGATAAGCAGAACTATGGCTCAGCTACTGAAAGTAAAGAACATTTACAGTAAGCAGTCAGAGAATTACCACTTCCTCCCCATTCCTCATCACAGTCCTTATCTATGAGTACATAGCAAGCAGGGAAGGTCCTTTGATCGAAAGTCCGCAATAATAATTATTCAATTAATCACAAATGGTCTGAAGTTAAGCTAAAATCGAAGTTTAATCCACTCATCCACTTTTCAATCCCTGCTTTACACTTTCTCCTTTACGATTCACCCTACATTGAATGATGCACATTCCAATCTTCCCCAGATCTTCCACCTTCCATTTGACATCTCCATATTCTGAAGAATACGACACATCTTCCTCTCTAGCATTAAACAACGAATGGCATCTTGAGAGCAACAGAGCATTTGCACTAGACATTGTGGGGTCTATAACTGGTGAGAGAATGGACCAGTAATTAATAGTGCTGACAGACATGTTTTTCTGTCGGCCTCAGGTTCCCAATAACATTGTAACTAAACATGAGATAAGATTTTTCAATGAGGCCTTTATTAGACACTGATATCTGAAAACAGTTTTGAGAGACACTGGGGTACAATTGACGGCAATATATATGGTCTCTACTGCAGTTCTGAAAAATCAGGCACAGAAAACTAGCCCTATTTCATTTTTATGCTGATGGAATAATTGAAATAAACCATTCAATTAGCAAGGCACAGCAAGGGTGACTGGCCAAAACCTGAAAACACTTCTTTTTATATTACAGAATAATTCATCTCTGCATTCTTTAACTCCCATTCCCCTCTGTTCCCCTTTCTGTAACAACACTGTCCTCAGTCCCTTGGTGCTAGCTAATTTTTTACATTACGGTTTCAAGTTCTTCAGTGCAAACCTTTCCCCAGTTGACGTCTGTATTCTTTTCCAGTAATCTCCTCATGTGTTTAATGTGACTTGCAAAATTAGGCTTGAACATACCATAAACTTCAGCCATCCCCAAGAAGGAGATTAAGGTCCTGATAACGATCTTGTTGGAAGGGATACGTGATGGGTAGTCCATACGCTGTATTACAATTCCATTTTATCCTATGGAACTTTAATACAGCAGACGGGATATCCTTAACGCTGGTGACAGAGTATCCCATCCTCCAAGATCTTAATCAGGCCCTAAGTCTTCTTTGCTTTGAGGCATAAGCATTCCTCTGATGGTTTTAATAAGTTCATCTCTTGGTTTGATACCCTCTATGGACAATCTGTAGCCTAAATAGATTAACTTTCATTTCGGAATTTGCACTTTTTAATGTTCAGTGTTAATCCACACTGTTGTATTCTTCTCAACTCCCTTCTCATTATGTTATCACTCTCCTCCTTATTACATCCACATGCTAATGTAACACTGAGAGACTTTCACCCCGTCTGGCTCCACTAAAATCCCTTTCACAGCTTATTGAAATATTGATTCCACTGATAATAGACCACCAACATTGTCAGTAATCTGAACGTAGCAAAGTGTGGAATGAGTGTAGTCAGATCTTTGGAGTCATCATGTAGCTTGACTTGATGGTTTGCCAATGCAAGGTCAAGCGTTGAGAAAATGGAAGCATCCCTTAGCATTGTCAACATTTTGGTGATGTTTGGAAGAGTAATTGTCAACTATCATATTTCGTTCAATTCTCGCAAATCTTTGCATGGTCTGACAACTCCCCCAGGTTTGCGTGTTACCACCATTGAGGCTAACCATTCCATGCCTTCTGTCTTTTCAATTACATGCATCCACTTATTTTTTTATCTCTTTCATTATTATACATGTTTGTTGCTTTCTTACATATAAGCACATTCTCTGTACTTGATAGGGTTCTGTATCCCCTTAATGTTCTAGGACAATGCTTTCACCCCATGGGTGTAATGTGTGTGCTGCCTGGGTTCAGTGATCTCTCCATGCTATTGAATTGCCTCATTGCCAATAGTGAAAGCTCCTCCCCAACAAACCAAAAAGTGTATTGCTACCCCTCCTCTACCCGTTTGGCCCCCCCAACTTGGCCTCAATAGTTGATACATATGGTGTCAACTCAAACCCCCAAAATTTGATTCAAACTTTCCTCACAGAGCATGCTCCTCCTGTGGTCCCCGAATGTGGGACGCCCTGGGCTCTACACTGTACCTAGATAGCTCTCATACCTCGTCTGAGTTACATATAAAGCTCAATCATCTGAAATTCACACCCTTTCCGAATTTGAATATGTTGTCATTGGAATCCCCTCACCCATTAGGCTATAAACCTGTTTCCATATGTGTGCACCTCTTGCTTCAGCCTCTCAATTACTCCCTATAAACTGCATAGTGTCCTCAGCATGTTTGAAGAAGTGTTCCTTCCCTTGCAAATCCACTCGGGGGCAGAAATGCATAAACCAGTCCCCTGCCCCTAAGTTTCTTCTTTACCTCAATGAACGTCTTCAAGTTCTTCTCAGTTGCTATGCAATAGTCAGGGTAGAAGGAAATCTTGTTACCAACTAACTGCCTTCAAGACAGGCTGCCTAGTTTTCAAAGCACTGCATGGTAAGAGCCCAAGATTCCTCAGTAGTTTGATCACAAAGCACGTCCCTACTCGTAATCTCCGTTCAGCCCAGCTTCACTTACTCACCACTCTGACC
Source organism: Lissotriton vulgaris (assembly GCF_964263255.1). Taxonomy (NCBI): domain Eukaryota; kingdom Metazoa; phylum Chordata; class Amphibia; order Caudata; family Salamandridae; genus Lissotriton; species Lissotriton vulgaris. The sequence goes on from NC_141689.1 coordinate 1,980,611,243, forward strand.
ATCAAGCTGAAAAGGCAGGAAGGCGGCAGGTTTTCGTTCGTTGCATCCAGGCTCTGGAACTCACTCCCCCTCACAATTAAGACCTGCAACAACTTATTGGGCTTTAGAAAGGCCTTGAAAACGTGACTATTTGTGCAATCCTGTTAACCCGGTTTACCGCAACAACATCACACATGATCAGCGCCATGAAACTTTTGGTGACAGGGCGTTTACAAGCTCTTATTAACATAACATAACATTATATTCCACATTGCCTTGCTGAGGAGCTGCTGCCAAAATACCCATTGTATCCTTATATCTCAGCATTATAGCAATGAGCATTGAGGCGATGCACTGGGCTGCCGCCTTCTGTCTGGGGTTCTGTGAGCCATGTCCACTTGCACATCCCCCTCACCCTCCAACGCTCGCAGGAAAGCAGGCATCCATGATTCCAAAAATTGTGTCACAGGTGCGGTCTCTGTTCCTTTCGGCTAGCCTAGTATTTGCATATTGTTGCATCTGAACCTGTCTTCCAGGTCTGCCAATTTGGCTTCCTTCAGCTGTATGCGCCTCTCCTGAACTGTCAGTTGTCTGGTATGAGACCCGAGTGTCGCATCTGTCCCATTAGCCCTGTCCCCCTATCTTTTACTCACTCTCTCTTTTTATCCTTATTCTGGTGCAGTAGTGCCACAATGATTGCCACTCCATTAATCTTTTCTGTAGTGGCCTTGCTGACCTTCAGAATCAGGATTTTAATATCCAGATATGACCGGGGATCCACTTTCCCCTACATGGGCTCTTTGGTGGGAGGAGTTGCATCTTGGGCCAGCTTGGCTACCCCTCCTAAACAGTGTGACGAAATTAGGGGCCATCCCCGGGCAACCCCTGTATTTAGGTAGCATTTGTGGCAGATGGCATGGTACTGTGAGTCTCGGGTATTCCCTCCATGATCCTGCCCCCTCTCAACACGCCACACAGGACTGGAGCCAATCAAGTCCCCAACATCCTTATCACAAGCCTGGGGGCACACTATGTCCTCAAGGTTAATACTGCCTGCTGGACACTCCTGACCCTCCAACATCACAGGCCCTGCCGCCATCCGCAGCCCAAAATGTTTTAGTCTAGCCCACAATTGCCCTGGGGCAGCTTCTTCACTCTTTATCTGAAGCTGTAGGGGGCATGGGGTGATGCAATCACATCCTCCCCACGATGGAGCGCACCCGGGCCTCAGCCATTAAGTTCCTCTCATGTGGCCTTCCTCAGCAGGTATCGGGCAACGCTTCTCACCTGTCTCTCACCTAGATATTTTCTCAATGTCTTGGAGCTCAGCGCTGTCTCCCGGTCATGCTACCCTCATAGGCAGGCTTTCAAACTGCTCCTGTGTTACACTTCGGCAGCAGTCCATGGCCCAAACTATTGGGCCATTGACGCTACTCTGGTAAGGCTGCTGACTATTCTGGCTACCAACTGCTTTACAGAAATTGGTTTTTAAAGACGATTTAGGTACTTTTTAAACCCCACTCACCCTTCACCTCACGTCCTGCACTGCCTTGTCTTCCCTCCCCAGTCCACCGCGGCTGTGTGCTGTTTGAGTGGAGGGCGTACCAGGAAGCAGGCAGGCCTATCACCAGGCACTTCAAATCTGCGGGAGGTCGGAGCCAGGCTCCAACGCTCGCCACTATTTTAGACCTGGGTGCCAGTGATCCCACAGCGCTACTCTGGTAAGGCTGCTGACTATTCTTGCTACCAACTGCTTTACAGAAATTGGTTTTTAAAGACTATTTAGGTACTTTTTAAACCCCACCGACCCTTCGCCTCACGTCCTGCACTGCCTTGTCTTCCCCACCCCGGTCCACCGTGGCTGTGTGCCATTTGAGTGGAGGGCGTACCAGGAAGCAGGCAGGCCAATCACCAGGCACTTCCGATCTGCGGGAGGGCAGAGCCAGGCTCCCGCGATCGCCACTATTTTAGACCTGGGTGCCAGTGATCCCGCAGCGCTACTCTGGTAAGGCTGCTGACTATTCTTGCTACCAACTGCTTTACAGAAATAGTTTTTTAAAGACGATTTAGGTACGTTTTAAATCCCACTCACCCTTTGCCTCACGTTCTGCACTGCCTTGTCTTCCCTGCCCCGGTCCAGCGTGGCTGTGTGCCATTTGAGTGGAGGGCGTACCAGGAAGCAGGCAGGCTAATCACCAGGCATTTCCGATTCACGGGAGGGCGGAGCCAGGTTCCTGCGCTCGCCACTATTTCAGTCCAATATGCCAGCGACCGCGTACAGCGGGCGTGCCGCTGGCGCGCCGAAGGCCTGCCAAAAGCAAGCCCCTCTGTGCCCATCCGCGGCCGGCCAGGGATAGGGGCTAAAACCCCTACATGTGACAAATCAGCCCCAAACAGCACCTATAACTATACGCGAGATGAATTACTAGCATACTCGCATAACAGAGGCACCAAACACACGCAGTGTGCTACAGCTCACCCTGGCCTCATGTACGGCCCTATCTCATGCCGTGCTTGCAAGTGGGACAACTGAAAGGGTCTTGACTCAAAAACTCAGCAAGGCTGAGCCAGCTTAAACTAAAGAAACGAAACACTTGCCAGTGCTGAGAACCTAACTTTTAAATTCTTATTCGAACAAGTGGTTGTCAAAAATATAACATGGAAACCTGCTTTATGAATTGCAACATATCATTTTTAATTGCTTTTTAAAGAATTATTTCAATTATTTAAAACACTTCTTTGTTTTGTGCATGGAAATACAATTAGAATATATACATTTATATACAGAAATACAGAAATACAGATCAATATATACAATACATTATACACACTCTCAAAATCAAACACTCTTGGCCATACATTCACACCACTACTCAAACGTCATTTTTTTGCTTTCTGTACAATTTTTTGACACCAGGACCAGTATGTTTGAGTAGTGGTGTGAATGTATGGCCAAGAGTGTTTGATTTTGAGAGTGTGTATAATGTATTGTATATATTGATCTGTATTTTTGTATTTCTGTATATAAATGTATATATTCTAATTGTATTTCCATGCACAAAACAAAGAACTGTTTAAAATAATTGAAATAATTCTTTAAAAAGCAATTAAAAATGATATGTTGCAATTCATAAAGCAGGTTTCCATGTTATATTCTTGACAACCACTTGTTCGAATAAGAATTTAAAAGTTAGGTTCTCAGCACTGGCAAGTGTTTCGTTTCTTTAGTGCTTGCAAGTGGTGCAGCCTGGGCCAAAGCCTGATAGGCTGGCAGACTACCTGAAACTCCAATGAATTATCCTGCATCTATTTTAATGCAAGAGCAGTCCCAAAGAATTCCACCGACATTTGGGACATTCTCAATGAAAGGGACCCTGACCTAGTTTTCATTACAGAAACTTGGCTGGATGGTAATAACTCTCCAGACATCCTTAACACATTACCGGCAAATTGCAAAATAGGATTGGTCGGAAGGGCGGAGAAGTAGCAATTATTTTCAAAGAACACCTGACCTGTCTGCCCGTTCAAATGGCACCACAGATAGATCACAAAATATTACCCTTCCAATTAGTCCAAGTTGGCCTGACCATTCTGGCGGGCGCTGTGATCTATAATCTCCTAGGTCACCAATCTGGGCTTAGTAAGTGACTACTTACTCAACTCCTCCCGGTATGTATGAAATATAAAAATTACATAGTGATAGGGGATTTTAATGTACATTATGATAACAAAGATAACTCGGTTGCATCTCAATTGGAGAGTGATATGCAAATTCCTGATCTCAAGCAGTGGATCAGAGGGCCCACCCACACAGCTGGACACACCCTCGACCTACTCTTTACCAATATTGAAACTACTCATATCCAAGAAATCAAACCACTACTGTGGACAGACCACTCACTTGTATCCTTCACACTCGGTATACCAGCAATACTCGCTAAACCTGGCAAGCCGCAACTGTCGACAAACCGTGCCTGGAGACTAGCCACTGAAACATCATTCCAATCTCATTTCACGCATCAATATACACTGGCACTAGACAATCTCCCTGTGAATGTGGGCGCAGTCACTCTTGAGATGAACATCAGTGCAACATTGGAAACTTTGGCCCCCAAACAAAAATAAAAACTTACAATACCACTAAGATCCGCTTCAGAGAAGTGGTACACACCACAACTCAAAATGATCAAAAGAAAGTGTGAAAGACTAGAGCACCAATGGAGACTGTCAATAGAGAACTTAGACAGACTGAGGTACAAATCCGAACTCAAGGCTTACAATCATGCTAAAAGAAATGCCAAAAAAAAAACAATTATGCACAACAAATTAAAGACAATTGCAATACAGCAAAAGAGCTATATAAAATAGGGAAATAACTCAGCAAACCAGCTGGCCTGTCTCAATCCTTACCTCCATCAATGGAAGCCTGCAAAAAGATGAGAAAATTATTTTCTGATAAAATTAGCAAAATCTACTCCACCTTTAGTCCCACGATACAAATGGACACAGCTAGTTGTGACTTTCAAACCCCGCTGCCAGAGGCCCCATCAGAAATTAGTAACTTTACACCTTTGACAGAAAATGAGGTTCTTAAGGCAATGAGAGAAGCTAAATCTGGCTCTTCCCTGGACCCCTGCCACCATGTTATCTTTGCTCAGATTGCCTCCATCCTCTGCCCATACGTCACTCAGCTGTTCAATAATTCCCTCAAAACTGCCGCCTTGCCTGACAATTGGAAACAGGCCATAGTAATCCCCTTGCTAAAAAAAGTCGCAGCGGATGTTTTCAATCCTGAGAACTATCGTCCAATCTCCCAACTTCCCTACTTATCCAAAGTTTTGGAGAGACTGGTAAATAGGCAACTGTCACACTACCTGGAAACCAATAACCTATTGGATCCATCACAGACGGGTTTCAGGGCAACCAACAGCACGGTGACAACGTTGCTGGCAGTGCTAGACAACATCAGAGCATGGACTGATCAAGGTGGAGCAGTTGCATTGATATTGTTGGACCTGTCGGCAGCGTTCAACACGGTCTCACACAACAGAATGCTGGAAATCCTTTATGATAAGGGAATTCATTCCAACGCTCTGCAAAGGTTCAGATCATTATTAAGTAATCAAACTCAATCAGTTCTCTTGGGCTTTCAATCTGAACCCAGTAGCACCAGCTGTGGTGTCTCACAGGGGGCATCATTAAGTCCCACTCTATTTAATGCCCACGTTTCATCTTTGGCCAAAATCAGCAGGAAGTGGGGAATCAGCATCTGTTCATATGCAGATGATACGTAACTGATGGTAGCTCTGGAAGAAAGGCCTGAAGTCTCCAAACAAAAACTACATAATTGCCTGACAGAAATGTCCCAATGGATGCATGAACACTACCTAAAACTGAATGCGGGGAAATTCGAGATTCTACTTTTTGGAGGAGCCAGGCTTCTCTGGGACGCCACGTGGTAGCCACAAACACTGGGCACTGCCCCAAGTGCTAAACAATGTGCAAAAAACTTGGGTGTCTTTATTGATGACACCTTATCCATGAAGGACCATGCACGGATCCTTTGTGGTAAGGGTTTTGCGATGCTAAAATTACTAGCGAGACTGTTTCCGTGGATACCGATGGATTGCCGGAGATCAGTCACGCAGGCCTTGTGGATAAGTCAGCTCGATTATGGTAATGCACTATTCGTAGGCATGAATGAGCTCCTGTTCACGAAGCTTCAGGTACTCCAAAACGGCGCTGCCAAATTGGTCTGCAACCAAAATAGGATGAGCTCTGCTTAAATGTGTATGAATACACTGCACTGGTTACCCGTGCGTCAACAGGCAGTATTTAAATTGCTCTGCCATGCTCACAAAGTACTGTACCAAAGCGGCCCAAAAATACTCCAGGATAAAATAGAATTTTATATTCCCTCAAGGAGTTTGCGGTCACTACATCTAGCGCTGGCAAGAACAAAGCGTATTAAGAAAGCTAGGTCCGGAGGGAGATCCTTCTCATATTTAGCGGCTAAGAAGTGGAACAAGCTGCCTCTGGATCTACGGCTCACCCCCAACTAACTATCATTCCAGAAAAAACTAAAGACTCATTTGCTCCCCAAATACTAAGAATCATCTGCTCAACCCTTTCTTCAGCTCTACCAGTGCATGTGCTACTAGCGCCTTGATATCCCTCTGGGATGATTGCAGAACTCTATAAATAAATAAATAAATTGGCGTCCGGGGTTCTGAGTACCGGCCACCTCAGCTCCAGCCACCGTCACCTGGGCTTCTCAGCCTCTCCCCACCCATCTCATACACCGGCATATGCAACACTCAATTCACGCACATCACCCCTGGATTAGCTCTCTGAGGGAGGAAATCCAGAAATGTATGTATTTAGAGATGCACAGCACTATCAGCACCAGTAACAGTAAACTTAGATAAAACAAAAATTCTATGGTTTGGCAAAAAGGCATGTAGGTTTAATTGGTATCTAGGTGATCTTAAACTGGAGACGGTCAAAGAATATCGCTACCTAGGGATATGGTTTGATAAGACACTAAACTGGCGTACTCATCTGGAAGCACAAAAAGCAAAAGCGCATACTTCAATCTGTGGACTAAAAATGTTTAATCGGGATTACAGTGATATGTCGCACCGACCACTGCTAAAAGCTTTTAACGCAATGATACCCCCACAAGTCCTTTAGGGAGCAGAAATCTTTTATTTGAGTGGTAAGGGAGCCTGGGACTTGGTGGAAGGGAAATGCCTGAAAAGCCTTTTATCTCTCCCTCAATCATCTATGGTCCAAGCTATAAGAACAGAAATAAGTGCAAAGTCTTGGGATGTACAAGTACAAACGGCAATAATCAGACTTTGGAAACAATTGGAAAATACAGATGGTCAAAAAGTTGCACAATGGTGCAGGAAAGAAATCCAAAATAGTGACCTAAAACGGGCAAAAGCTTGTAGGGAAAGAATGATGCAGGTTTGTAAAAGGCTAAAGGTGGAGGTGAATCAGGAAACGCATCAATTAGTCTGTACTAAGAGTGAGCTGAAATTTAATGGGAAGGAAGTATCCAGAAAGACTGATATGGGATATCTAGTAAAGAAAAAATCAGTAGAATTTATGATGAACTCTTGGTCAAACGATAACTGGTTTCCCTACTTAGACATCCTACCAAATCGCGGCTATAGGCAGGAGATATTAAGGTTGCGGATTGGGATCAATTCATGGTTAACAAATAAAGACCTTAAATCAAAAATGTTAGATCATTAAGGGTGCTGCAGGTATAATTTGGGCTCCAAAGGAGACCTTGTACATACCCTTCTTGAATGTCTGACATTACTAGAACAGCGGAAACTGTGGCTGCGTCCAGTATTCTTAAAACGTGATATAAGAACAAGGGCACAGGTGGACAAACTTCTAACTGAAATGCCCACTATTGACATTGCAATTGCCATAGGAAAATACATAAAGGCGGTACAGAGCTTACTAAGAAGCCAGGAGTAATCTGTAGGATTTTATGAATCTTAAACCAATGAAATATATACTTGAACTAAAGGAAATGAAAGTGTTTTAATGCGATAATAAGTTTTATTATAAGTGCAATTTTATTGGCGTTGGTTTGAAATGTATAAGGGTGTGTAAGAGTTTTAACCGATATTGGAATATTTTGTACAATGATTTTATTACCTTTTATATGAATATTTTAAACTTGTGGTACTGCCTCTTGCACTTGTTTAAAGATTATGATCATAATAAACATATCTTTGACTTGACTTGACTTGACTATCTGCACCAACTTTGGTGAAAGACTATAGCTAATATTGAAGCATGCCTTAATTGTGTACTGTATTTACCGCAATGCAAAGGTGTGAACTATGCTGGGATGTGAGGCAGTGTGCTCCCAACCCCCTTTTGCCATATCCCTCCATTTCCAATTGAGAGTTGCACAAGGCAAATATGCCCTCTTTTGTCCATTCTCTTCCTGCTCATAATTGCACCCTTAGCAGAATGGATCCAACAAGATGCAGGTTTTTGGAGAATTAGGTGTCGATCAGGCCATGAGGACTGAGTACCCACTACCTTTGTCCTGGACGAATGGGCATGAAGGATGGAAATCTGTGCAATAGCAAAACAAACAGACTGCCAGACAAAGCACTATCAAATATGGGACATGTGGTGCAAACAGACAGTTTGCAACAGGGAGTGAGCGAGGGAGGGCGGCATTAATAACCCATGGTAAAACGTTATGTTATCTGTTGTGGTTGTTACACAGTGATTATGGAAGGCATCTGTGCTGCTGTGTTTGGTTTAACCCCTTCCATGCTGATGACGAACCCCAGCCGTCATGCACTACGGTGCTCGTGTGCTGATGACCGCTGGGGTTCGTCACGGCCCGCCCCTGTTCGTGTTGTTTACAGCACACCAGGGGAATCGCGGCCGCATGGAAAGGGTTAATAAATGACAATAAACAGATTTGATTATTTTCAATTTTTTTTAATTATGAGAAGAGGGAACTTGGTGCATGGCGCTATTTATTCGGATTAGTTAAAGACCAAACATTTTGATTCGAAGAAGGTACTTTGGGTAGCAGATGAGATACCACATTTCTTATATATGTGTAGGTGTTGTCTGTTGATCATGAGTGTGAATGGAATTATGTATAAGCACTATCAATGTGCTGAAATGCATAATTTAGTCCTTCACCATTCTTTTGGGTGCCACAAGGTAAACCACTTTTAAGATGGGAAAAGTGGAAGAATGTCTTTGCCAGTTATTCAAAATTATGTGGTGCATATTTAGCAGCTACTGCTTGTGCTTGGAGGGTCAAGAGGGGTTTGATCATTTATCAGAACTGATCACAGAAGAAACAAATGTCTTAAATAATATGAAAGTTGCATAAAAATAGACATACATAATTTGCCCAATTTTGGAGAGATTTCATTTTGGGAGAAGGATGCAGAGAAGTTGCAATGCAGTAGAAGAGTATGTTATAGAGTTAGGGAAACTAGCCTCTAATTTCAAATTTTGAGAAAATCTGGAAGAAATAATTACAGATCAGCTTATGTTAGGGTGCAGCATAGAGAACCTTAGAGATGAACTGTTTCTGACAGATGCCTTAAAACTAAATAAAGTGATTGAATATAGCCTGGTATGAGTGAAAGAATTAAGAAAAGGAAATGAAAAAGACGCCATTCAAATTCTAAATCCCAAAAAGAGAGATGACCAATCCTTGGAATTTTTTATGGAAAATGTTACAGGTGTAGGGCAACAGACACCTAGTTAACAGTTTGGAGAGTTGGCTTTAAAAGAAGTATGCAAGGTTTGTGGAATGAAGAACATTATTTTTTGGAAAGCAGAGTACTAAAAACTAGTAGGAAAAGTAATAAAGAAAAACCATGTCACAAGAGAGTAAGGATAAATATATAGAACGTTGAACGGCTTGATATAAACATGGTATTTGGCTCAGGTGCCAAATTGGCAATAGTTTCAGAAGAATTACATAAGTAAAACATCAAAGGGAAAATCAATTTGTACAAACCGGAAAATAACCTTGAGGTTATGTGGATGAACCTATTGAAGTACATGGGTACTTTATCGGGAGCTCAGACAGAAAGACAGATTTTCCACAGGAAAGGTCTGTGTATTAATGAAAGTAAATTATATCACAAGGCAGATTTCACCAGAGGGCTTTAGGATTGATATTGAACCCTTACTCACGTCTACCAATATTGCTAGAAGGAGATACAACAGAAGGTGTGTTTAAGCAAATAGCAGCACAAAAGGAATACAATCAGTTCGGAAGTGATGAATTTTATCATAAATACACCACAAGCTGTTTGTGGGTTATGCAAACTGCTGCACAAGGGCTGCAAGCCGGTCATTGACCACAACTCACAGAATGGCCCATTTTACTTGTAATGTCTTTCCTCATGCAGGAAGATGTGGTTGTCTTATGGCAAGAAATGCCATTGAACAGCAGTATGTGTCGCCTAATGAAACCCTGTAGTTCTCTGTATACAGAATAGACCACCATCTGTGAGGTGGTAGCATTTAACACTTGACTGCTGCATACCTTTTCATGTGATTTGTTAATCCCTACACGGTATCAGTTGAACTTCAACATTGAGTCTTTCAGGATCTCTGTTTCTTTTACTCTAAGCTTTTGTTGTTGAGGTGTAGTGAACAGGGCGTATTTCATTTGAAAATGTTAATTTGTCACCAGTGTAGTTTTCAGCCGATTAACCACATGTGGTCTGAAATGAAACTTAGATAGACAATACTAACATTAGTGCTTTACCCACTCTTCACTATCTGCTTTACAGTTCTTTTCTCCTTTACATTTTACCTCCCATTGAATGACTTCTCTCCTTTATATTTCACCTCCCCTTGAATGCTGCATATTCATTGTCTCAAAAGACCTTTAATATTTAATATATCCCTCTTTTAAGGAATGCCACAGCTACACAAAGGCAAACCACAGTTGGCACACAAATGGAGACAAGCAGGGGCAGCTAAAATCACAAGCCAAACTTGTGCTGCCCAAAGGAACACCACCTTAGACCAACACCTCATCAAAAAGGAAGCATGCAGCGCAATCCAAAATCAGAAGGGATCAATATGAAGAACAACCAAATCAAGAGATAGATTTATTTTACAGAGTTTTATATAGCGGAAACTTGACCTGAATCCGGTATCAGAGCGCTTTACATAGCACCAGTTACATTACATGAGGACACATTCATTTTTTTGTGTGGCACAGGGAGATTAAGGGGCAGATGTATCAAGCCTTTTGCGACTCACAAAGGCCAAAATTCGCAGAATTTCGGCCTTTGCGAATCGCAAAAGGTCTTTTTGCATGTTTTGGCATGCATCAAAAATTTCCAAAATAAGAAATAGCAAAAATTTGCGATTCGTTATTTTGCCATAGCATTTAAGGAATCGCAATTTTGTGATTCCTTAAATGCTATGTATGAAGCATTTTTGAATTGCGATTTATGTTTAAGAATTCGCAAATTACCACCAAGTTGTAGTTGATGGTAATTTGCGAAGTCTTAAAAAAATGCACAATTTAGCATTTTTGAAGGTGGCATGTGACGCACACACATGCCCATAGGGCATGTATGTGCGCCATATGCACACACATGTACATTTCAGGGGTGCAGCAGGGTGTCTTTGAGACACCCCTGCACCCTTGAAATAATTCTCAAATTGCGATTAGCAAATTGCGAATTCGCAATTTGAGAATTACTTCACAATCATTCCTATGGGCCTCCTGGCCCATAGGAATGCATGGGAAATTATTCCTTATTTGCGAATTCGCAAAATGTGAATTCGCAAATAAGGAAGATTAAGGAATCGCAAAAAAATAGCGATTTATTTTATACATTCCATTTTGCGAATTCTAAATAGCGATTCCTTAAAAATCGCTATTTAGGAATCGCAAAATGGAATCTTGATACATCTGCTCCTAAGTGATTTGCCCAGAATCACAAGATGTTTGGCGTCAAGTTGACCACCCTATCCATTAGGCAACTCCTCTCCTTATAGATGAGGAGCAACAAACATCAACAGATGATCATAAGCGACAACTCTAGAGAGGGAATGGGGAAAATGTACTTAGCTTCAAGATAACCAAAAGAACTATGTAGAGAAACAGCAGCCAAGCACCCAAAGCGGAACTACACAACAAACAACCACAACACCTTTAACAAGATAAAAAGGTATTAACAGTAGTGCATGCTCCTCAAAATTGCCACGAGGCCAAAATCACAATGGAGAGAGCCAGAGGAATGATGATAGCAAGATCCAAACCAGAAATTATCACAGAGGAAAGTACCATGAAAACAAGCACACTACAGGCAGTCAAAAACCCTGCAAATAATAAGGCCTACACATTTCCTGTCTCCAGGGTGGGTCACCCTCATAGACAAGGACTGTGACTATCAACACAATGAAGATTGCCAGTAAGTGGGACTTTCCAAGAAAGAGCAGTGATGGAAAAGGTTCATGCAGAGTTCATTTTTCAAACCCTTTTTAGGTTTTTGCCTGCACAGTGCTTGCTCTGTGATTGTGAAATCTATTGTATTTAATAGAATACTTTAAAAGGGCTTACATCCTGCCCTTCCTTTTCATCTGTTCATGTGTTTGCCACTTACCTTTCCTTCGTTTCTATTGATTGTAGCATGCCATTTCCTGCTGTTCTCTGTGTCGTCTTCTTATCAGTGTCCTGAGGCCAAAGTACTCCTTTCCATCTGCTTGAACTTTTGTGTTATTTTAATTACGAGCAAGCACACCACTTTTCTGACTTACTTCTTGGAGACTGTGCTTCATACTGAATTTAAATGTAACATTTCTTTTATTTGGTGCAAATTCTTTGCATATTTTTATATTTGTAGGCATTGGAAGGTTAAGTGATTCGCTTACAGTACGCTGAGCCAATGCAGCGACTTAAACCTGTTTCCCCAACTCCAAAGTCAGCAGCTTCGGATTCAACGTTACATCCTCTCCCCTCTCTCCGAGCCTTGCTTTCTTCAGCTGTCTTAATGGAGGGTGCTTTAAGCAAATCAAGCAGATGTGTAGCAAGGATGTCATATGCACTAAATACACTCTGTTCGACTGCACCATAGGATGCTCATTCATTTCAGTGGATTTTCAAATTACCAAATGTTGGACTTGGCCCTTAAGGCAGGTTCACCCCTAATCTTTTTGCTTTTAATCTGTGATATGCGTGGATGATTTTCTGGTCTGTGCGCACTTTTTCTCTGTGTCCCAGAGTAAAGTGCGTGCATGTAGTTAGGCTGGCCTGCTCTCCCATAGGGATGCATGGGGAATGTCTGTGTCCCTAGTAATTCCTGATGTGTGGGGAGTGCATGCTCGAATTTGGTATGTGCGTGTTCGTGGGAATGAATGCTTCGCAATGATGTATGTTGCGTGAATGTGGCATGTGTAGAAATGCCATTTCTGGGACTTGGCATATTACTGGAAAATATGCCTGCAGTGTGATTGGCTGGAGCTGGCTGGTGAGCCTGGCTCCAGGAAGGCTGGATGGGTCTGCCCGGTGGTGAGTGTGAGATCAGCATGCTTGATGGCTTGGGAGGAGTGCACTTGGTCCCTGATGGGCCTGGACTTTCCCCGGACAATGCTGGCTCCACCCCCTGTAGTGCGACTGATGGCCCTAGCCCTGCCAGTGAATAGAGAGGGTGGTTGGGGTAAACAGAGTACTTCAGAACCAGCTGCGACTGGTTTTCCCCCCACCCTGCACCCTGAGACAAAGGGGTTTTCCTGTATAAGAAGGGGCTGTGTCCCCATGCAATTTGTCCTGTTCTTGGTTCTGCCTAGGATCTTGCCAGAGGGGGCTGCTGCTGCTGCAGGGGCCAAGAGGACCGCCACTTGCCTGTCTCCCTGCCTGGAGACCCAGTGTGCTGGCTCTGGCCCTGCCTTGCCCCTCTGCCTGCCTCCAGACTCTGCTGGAGCTTTCCTGTGCCTGGAGGCACCCTGATTTTGATTTGTAGCGCTAGGAGCGCTTTCCTTGTGCCCCAGCGCTTTGCTGATATTTCTAGCGCTAGGCGCGCTTTCTGGAGTCCCTAAGCGCTTGGGAGCGCTGTATTTTGCATTGCCGGTGCCCACCCGGCATTGGGACCCATTTCGCCGATTTTCGGCATTAGCGAGTGCCCACCTCGCTTTATCTTTATTTTGGAGGCCGGTGCCCACCCGGCATTGCCCCGTACTTTGATTTTGTAAATACCTCGAGGGAGCCCACTCCTCGTGTATTGAGAAGCCGCCTGCCTACCTGGAACGGGCCGCCGCGCTGCCCGCGACGACCCGGAAGTGTTCTGGCCGACCGGCCAATCGCAGCGCGGCCCCTGAGAGGCCGACCGGAAGTCCCGCCTCCGCAACCCGGCAGCGAGGAGAGAGGCGCCGCCAGCGAGGCTCCGAGGAAGAGGAGCCCCTCGCTGGCAGAGGAGAAGAGCCGGCAGTGGTCCTGCCCCCGCAGCACCAGCGTGATACCGGTGAGTGCGGGGACAGGGTCCTTTGTTCGTCGAGCGGCCCCGATTGGCAGAGGGCCGCTCCAACGCTGCTGCACTTCTTTGTGGAGCCCCGAGGCTCCTGGGGGCAATTGGTTTATTGAGAGCCCGAGAGGCTCGTTGCCCTAACTGTATCTGTAGAGCCCCGAGTGGCTCAGGTCATTTCATTCAGCGAGCCCAGCGAGGCTCATTGCCCACATCGAGTGAGAGCCCTGAGAGAGGCTCTGGGGCATTCCTTTTGATTATCTTAGAGCGCTGAGCTCTACAGTGCGCATCCTGCTTATGAGCCCCTGAGAGGCTCCTTGCCCACCTTGGTTCTTGAGCCCTCCTGGCTCCAACGTTTGCCCAGTGCAAATTTACAACTGTCCAGCACTTCGTGGACAGTTGCCACGTTTAGGTTTGTGTCTGTGCTGCCTGCGCAGACCCTTCCCTGACATTGAGACTCAGGGCATTCCGCCCCTTTCGAGGCCAGTTGGCCTGAGGGACCCTTTTTGAGTGTTGTGCTATGTGCACCCTGCGCATTGTAATGTACTTGATGATGTGATTCTTGCGCATGTGTTCTAACCTGTGCCTTTTCTAAAAGTGACCTGATTAGGTATTCTTATGGTTATATCCATTATGCTAAATGTGACCTGCATAGTAGATTGTTGATGGTTCATGTTATGTTTAGGTTTCCTTCCCTTTGCTAAGAGTGAATTGCTTAGGTGTTGGTATTCCTTCCTTAGGTCCTAGTTACCTGCGTGATGTACCTACAGTGAGTTAGGGTTGTGTAGGAGGTCCTTACTGTTCCAGTGATTACTGGATGTGTGTTGCATTTGTAATTTTGGTGCTACTCATTCTATGTTTACGACATAAGTGTATATCTACCAGTATTATTACCTAACAAGTGCCTACCCCTGACAGTGGTCCAGGTGGCCCTGTCCTGTACATAATTCCCCTTGTAAATTCTGCCCGTGCCTCTGGCACATTGTAAAGTTTGTGTTATCTAATGTGTTTTGTTTATTATAAATACAAAGGCTATTTTTTATATAACCTTGTGTGGAGTCCTTTCTTTGTGGTGGGCCTTGGGTGTTGTTGCTGGGGTGCGTGCGCAAATACTTAACTCATACCGCCTCCAAGTTTAGCCTAGACTGCTCGCGCCACGCTACCTAGAGGGCGAGTGGGGGTTGCCTTGGTGTGTGACTCCCCTGCCCTGACTTTAGAAGTGGTGATCCCTGACTGACCTCGACGCGAGTCTTGGCCGGCCAGGGTCCCGTTTCTAACATTGGCGGCAAGCGGTGAGGATAAGGATTTGTGTTTGCGCTGTACCACAGTGGCGACAGGCCACACTTCAAAGCTCTGCATTTTTTTAGATAACCGCATTTTGGGGGATTATTGTTTTTTAGGTGAAGTTCAGTTTTGCTTCTCCTGAAAGGTGTCATTTGTATTTTGTCCAGTACCTTGTTCCCCGCCCTGCTCCCAGAGTTTGGTACCTGTGTCCTAGTGGTCAGGTTGAGAGAATCAGGGGTGGTAGAAACTGCCTTACCAGTCCGAGGGGAGGGTTGTGTGTGAATGAGTGTGTGTTACGCTGGACAGTGGAGTGCAAGTTCTCTGATAGGAATCTTGCTGAATTTTGTTGAGTGTATTCTCCTGTTTAGCTCAGACCCCCGGGTTCCCTGTGTCAAACTTTTCCTGAGAACGTCCGCAAAAATGGAGCCAGTTTTTGATCTCTGTAGTCTGTTTAGATACAGTAGGTTAGAGCTGGTCAGATTCTGCGAAAAGGGAGGCATAGAGGTGAGTGAGTTGGTTACTCAGTCCCAGCTTAGGGACAGCCTGATCCAGTGGCAAAAGGGTCAGTGGGAGCTTGAGCACAGAGAGAGAGATAGAGCCCGGGCCGCACGCCATGAGGGTGGTGAGTCTGTGGGGAGCCCTGAAGATTCTGTTGATGAATGTGAGTTGGATGGTGATGACAGTGGATGGATGTCAGCAGAGAGTGAGGACCCCATAGATAGGGAGTCCCTTGCTGGGTCCAGTGTCAGTACCAGCGCCCCGTCCCTTTCCCTGTCCCCAGAGGAGTGGTTGGATAGGAAGGAAGAGAGGGAACATCAGCTAGCGATGGAACAGCTCAGGTTGGAGCTTGCCAAGCTAGAGGCTGAGAGGGCCTTGTTCAGGGAGAAGGTAGCCCAAGAGAGTAGGTTACCCCCTGAGTGCATGTGCAATTGTCTGGATTCCCCAGGGAGGGTGGAGTCCAGTGGTGGCAGCTTTTTAAGTGTTGGTGTTGACAGTCCCACTCCCAGTTCCCCGAGTATGTTGCCTGTTTCCCCCGCAGAAGAGTTTGGGTTGAAGTTCAGGAGACTTAGGAAACTGCCTCATCAGTCTTGGGAAGATTTTGAAGATGAGTGTTGTGGAGCACTGTTTGATTGGGAAAAGGCTCACGTGAACGACAAGTCTGGCGGATTGTTTAGCATGGTTGTCACAGAGCACCTGCTCAGTTATTGTTCACCAGGGTTGCGCCAGCACCTCTTGAAGTTTGGATCGTTTTGTGCATGTGAGCTTGCAGCGGAAGCCGACCGATGGGAGGGTGCAAGAGGTTCCTTAGCACCGCTAGTGAGTGATTCCAATAATAGTGGGTCAGGTTTTCTCCAACCCAGCGTGGTGGAGGAGGGTGAGAGTAGCCCAGCTAGCTCTCAGTATAGTGAGGAGGGTGTAGGGGCTTGCTGTCTGTCTCAGTGGAGCGGAAGTGAGTGTGAGACCGAGAGTCCCCCGATGCCCGAAGCCCTGCCTCAGAGCCTGGATGGTTTCTTTAGGGAACACCAGGGTTGGGACCTATGCTTACCTGTTAGTCCACTTGAGGGAGATCTCCTAGTGTGTGGGGGACCTGGAGCATCTGTGAGCGAAGCTTCTGTAGTTTTGGAGTCTGGCAGTACTGCTCCAGTGGGGAGAGTACAGAAGTCCAGTGAGATGAGTGATTTGGGAGTGACCTGTGAGTCCTCAGAAGTCCTGGAGTGCCAGGCAGTGATTCCACCAAAGGTTCTAGACCGGAGGTTGGAGGTCCAGGTTCAGGGTTTGCCTGACCTGAAGGGTAGGAGTACTGTAACCAGTATCCTGACCAGTTCTTTCTCCAGAGGTACCGCCCCGGTTGGGAGGGAGCAGGACTCTGGAAGGGGGTGCAGAAGGTGGGAAAGCCCACCTCTGACCCCGGTACCACCTGAGGGGTTAAACCCTAGGATGGGAGAGTGGTGTTTAGAGGGTACCCCTCGCAGGAGGAGGAGGAACCCTAGGAGAAGAGGTAAGGGGAGGAGAGCCTTTCCTGAGACTCCTGGTCCACCTAAGGTTGTAGACCCTAGGCTGGAGAACCAGTGGCAGTCTAGCCCTGTCTTGCAGACAGGAAGAGTGGAGCATGGCTGTTATGTGCCAGGGGTTACTACCCCCCACTTGGTGAGTTGGCAGGATCCAGTGGCACCTGGGTGGCCTAGGGCCTGGTCCTCGCCGAGGGCAGCTGGAGAGTACCAGTGGGGTAATCCAGTGAGTCCCTACAGTAGCTTTAGAAAGAACCCTAGGGGTTCACAGTGGCGTAAAACAGGAGGGTGTCCCTGCAGTTGCGGGCCCGCGTCCGTGTTTTATCGCCCCAAGCAGGTAAGTCCATCACGGTGGTGATTGGTCTGCCCTGCGTTTTGGCTGGTAGGGGGTTGTGTTGGACTTGGCCCTTAAGGCAGGTTCACCCCTAATCTTTTTGCTTTTAATCTGTGATATGCGTGGATGATTTTCTGGTCTGTGCGCACTTTTTCTCTGTGTCCCAGAGTAAAGTGCGTGCATGTAGTTAGGCTGGCCTGCTCTCCCATAGGGATGCATGGGGAATGTCTGTGTCCCTAGTAATTCCTGATGTGTGGGGAGTGCATGCTCGAATTTGGTATGTGCGTGTTCGTGGGAATGAATGCTTCGCAATGATGTATGTTGCGTGAATGTGGCATGTGTAGAAATGCCATTTCTGGGACTTGGCATATTACTGGAAAATATGCCTGCAGTGTGATTGGCTGGAGCTGGCTGGTGAGCCTGGCTCCAGGAAGGCTGGATGGGTCTGCCCGGTGGTGAGTGTGAGATCAGCATGCTTGATGGCTTGGGAGGAGTGCACTTGGTCCCTGATGGGCCTGGACTTTCCCCGGACAATGCTGGCTCCACCCCCTGTAGTGCGACTGATGGCCCTAGCCCTGCCAGTGAATAGAGAGGGTGGTTGGGGTAAACAGAGTACTTCAGAACCAGCTGCGACTGGTTTTCCCCCCACCCTGCACCCTGAGACAAAGGGGTTTTCCTGTATAAGAAGGGGCTGTGTCCCCATGCAATTTGTCCTGTTCTTGGTTCTGCCTAGGATCTTGCCAGAGGGGGCTGCTGCTGCTGCAGGGGCCAAGAGGACCGCCACTTGGCTGTCTCCCTGCCTGGAGACCCAGTGTGCTGGCTCTTGCCCTGCCTTGCCCCTCTGCCTGCCTCCAGACTCTGCTGGAGCTTTCCTGTGCCTGGAGGCACCCTGATTTTGATTTGTAGCGCTAGGAGCGCTTTCCTTGTGCCCCAGCGCTTTGCTGATATTTCTAGCGCTAGGCACGCTTTCTGGAGTCCCTAAGCGCTTGGGAGCGCTGTATTTTGCATTGCCGGTGCCCACCCGGCATTGGGACCCATTTCGCCGATTTTCGGCATTAGCGAGTGCCCACCTCGCTTTATCTTTATTTTGGAGGCCGGTGCCCACCCGGCATTGCCCCGTACTTTGATTTTGTAAATACCTCGAGGGAGCCCACTCCTCGGGTATTGAGAAGCCGCCTGCCTACCTGGAACGGGCCGCTGCGCTGCCCGCGACGACCCGGAAGTGTTCTGGCCGACCGGCCAATCGCAGCGCGGCCCCTGAGAGGCCGACCGGAAGTCCCGCCTCCGCAACCCGGCAGTGAGGAGAGAGGCGCCGCCAGCGAGGCTCCGAGGAAGAGGAGCCCCTCGCTGGCAGAGGAGAAGAGCCGGCAGTGGTCCTGCCCCCGCAGCACCAGCGTGATACCGGTGAGTGCGGGGACAGGGTCCTTTGTTCGTCGAGCGGCCCCGATTGGCAGAGGGCCGCTCCAACGCTGCTGCACTTCTTTGTGGAGCCCCGAGGCTCCTGGGGGCAATTGGTTTATTGAGAGCCCGAGAGGCTCGTTGCCCTAACTGTATCTGTAGAGCCCCGAGTGGCTCAGGTCATTTCATTCAGCGAGCCCAGCGAGGCTCATTGCCCACATCGAGTGAGAGCCCTGAGAGAGGCTCTGGGGCATTCCTTTTGATTATCTTAGAGCGCTGAGCTCTACAGTGCGCATTCTGCTTATGAGCCCCTGAGAGGCTCCTTGCCCACCTTGGTTCTTGACCCCTCCTGGCTCCAACGTTTGCCCAGTGCAAATTTACAACTGTCCAGCACTTAGTGGACAGTTGCCACGTTTAGGTTTGTGTCTGTGCTGCCTGCGCAGACCCTTCCCTGACATTGAGACTCAGGGCATTCCGCCCCTTTCGAGGCCAGTTGGCCTGAGGGACCCTTTTTGAGTGTTGTGCTATGTGCACCCTGCGCATTGTAATGTACTTGATGATGTGATTCTTGCGCATGTGTTCTAACCTGTGCCTTTTCTAAAAGTGACCTGATTAGGTATTCTTATGGTTATATCCATTATGCTAAATGTGACCTGCATAGTAGATTGTTGATGGTTCATGTTATGTTTAGGTTTCCTTCCCTTTGCTAAGAGTGAATTGCTTAGGTGTTGGTATTCCTTCCTTAGGTCCTAGTTACCTGCGTGATGTACCTACAGTGAGTTAGGGTTGCGTAGGAGGTCCTTACTGTTCCAGTGATTACTGGATGTGTGTTGCATTTGTAATTTTGGTGCTACTCATTCTATGTTTACGACATAAGTGTATATCTACCAGTATTATTACCTAACAAGTGCCTACCCCTGACAGTGGTCCAGGTGGCCCTGTCCTGTACATAATTCCCCTTGTAAATTCTGCCCGTGCCTCTGGCACATTGTAAAGTTTGTGTTATCTAATGTGTTTTGTTTATTATAAATACAAAGGCTATTTTTTATATAACCTTGTGTGGAGTCCTTTCTTTGTGGTGGGCCTTGGGTGTTGTTGCTGGGGTGCGTGCGCAAATACTTAACTCATACCGCCTCCAAGTTTAGCCTAGACTGCTCGCGCCACGCTACCTAGAGGGCGAGTGGGGGTTGCCTTGGTGTGTGACTCCCCTGCCCTGACTTTAGAAGTGGTGATCCCTGACTGACCTCGACGCGAGTCTTGGCCGGCCAGGGTCCCGTTTCTAACACCAAACGAATTGCCTAACAAGTAAACATTATTTTATTTTCAATTACTGGAAGGCAATTATAACATCTATGCCCAAGACAAGACTTCTACTATGGCTACAGCTGGCGACTTTGAGAACTTGAAACCAACTTCTAGTTTTGGCGCCATGTGAATTTAGGAAAATGAGTTTAAAGCTTTGCCCCCTTTTGAAATGCACTTTGTGCAAGCAACATCCAACAGCAAGTGCTTAATCTTTTTGCATCCCTCGTCACCTTTGCTTCCTTAATGTTGGTGCTTGCACTCCTCCCACCCTGACCCCTCCATGGCCTCCGCTCCCCCTCCTTTCAAGATGAAACTCAACTTTTTTGGCAGATTTGCTTACAGTAGTAGCAGGATCTTGCTGTGAGTGCCAAGGAAGGCTGCTATACACCTTTATTATGCAGCGCTTCTTCAAGCCAAATCACACCTCTTTCAAACTGTTTACTATTTACCCAGCTCACCCGAGCATTTACAAAGTGCTAAAAAACAAGAGATACCACTGCAAAACTCCACAAACAAGCCTGTCATTGTTTTAAAAATCACAATTTACAGCCTGCAGCAAGTAGTTTGATTTCACCGCGTTTTCTGTGGTTTGTCGTGTGAGGGAGGGGTAACTGTTATGTGTTTATAAAGAGTTAAATTCTCATGGTTGCAGTTTAGTAAAATGTACTTCACACTTTACATGAGCACCCGTTGCATTACACATTCATTTTTTTTGTAGTTGCCGTGGTCCCCAGGTCTAAAGTCGGTAGCTCTGACTGCTGCACCACATCCTCTTCTCGTTTCTTTAGTGTATTTTCTGGACAGAGTCAAGCGCAGAGAATTCCCTCCAGAAGCTCACCTAGCACTTTGCCTCTTCACTTGTGTTGCTTGTTTGCATTTCCTAACAAGTACTACTTGTGAGTGCATCTGCAGGCCATCTCTCTTTTCCCCATGTCTTGCTGCCTCCTCCTGGGTCACACCTAGTTGCTTTCCCCCTTGTTTTATTTATTTCTGTGTCCACAGATACAGCTCCCATCTTTTTGAGATCACTCCCCCCCATCTGATAAACTAATCTCTGGGGGGCATATTATCAAGGGATTTATCTCCACTTTTTTGGCTTTAAAAGCCAAGAAAGCGGAGATAAAATTATCTCCCTATTACCTAGCTGTCTGTAGCGATTCTGGGTATCAGGCGTAGGGCAGGGCTTCGGAGTCACAACAGCACTACAACTCCCAGAACGCCCTGGGCTCTAGCAGTCCGTAACTGGCAACTGGGAAGCGGTATTTAAGCGCCTCCCAGGAAGTGCGAGGTGCTTGTCAATCTTTCCAGATTCCAGGCCTGAACCTGACCATCTTTTGTCCAACGCCGCAGCTGATACTGCAGACGCTTTCCTTCCCGCTTGCCGAGGACGCTGCAGCTGATAACGCGGACGCTTTCCTTCCCGTTTTCCATTTGGAGGTAGGAACTAGTCTACCACGGCTGTGCTATACAAACAGCTTCTTTTGTTTATTTCCCTGACTTTGCTCCTTAAGTGTAACCAGGCGTACATTAACTGGTCCACAATCCCCGCCCGGCAAGATACTAAGCCTGCACTGTGGAGATTGTACCGATCACAGAAACGCTGTGACAAACGCTTTCCTCTGGGTACTGTGTCGTAACAGCCTGAGGTTAGTTACAGGTGTTCAACTAGTCGGATCTATTTCTCGCCGAGGTTCCGGCATCGAGCGCTGTGGGGCAACTAGTGAGTAATCCCCAAGTTCTCCTTATATGTAACTGTCTGGCACTCGTTCAAACCTGGGTAACGGTTGCCTTTGTTTTCCTAGCTGCGCTGAGCTAAGAAGAATCCCTCCTCGAGACCAGACCTAGAAGGGTGCCCCATCAACAGCGTGTTTCCTTTATTTTGTCCCTTCCCTTTTCCCCGGAGTGCGATCCTTCTCAAGTGTGTTTGCCGCACTGGGAGGGTTGGCCCTTACGGGAATTAGGAGGTCTCTCTTCAAGCTGTGGTCCCCACGGGCTAGAAGAAGACAGGTTAGTGGCATAGCTTTACATGTTTGGGTTACTAACCGTCTGTTCCCGTGACACTGTCGCTAACACCAGTTAGAGACAGCTAGTAGGAGATAGCGACCATCTTGGGCCCAGCATTGCATATCAGAGAAATGTATCAATAATGACATGCAAAGTGGGCGTGCCAAGATGTTAGTGACTGGAAACAGTCGCTAACATCGCTATCTCCTATTACCAACTTTTGAAGATATTCGCGCTAAGCGAGAATATCTCCAAAAGCTAACACTTGCCCTGAGCAGTTCTTAGCCATGTTATCCAATGGGAGGTGGATAACATGGCTAAGAGCATTTGCTCGGTAATGCATAAATATCGCTGACTTTTCAGCGATATTCATGCATTTCGGCCGATTTTTATCACTAGGAGATAAACCTTGATAATATCAAGGCTCCTAAGCGATAAAAATAGTCGCTACACGGCGATAAAATTATTGCTGCTAAGCCAACCTAGCGATAATTATCGCTAGTTGTTGGTAATATGCCCCTGGGTCTTTTAAATCATTTCCTTTCAGACTACATGGATGCATATTAAGTCCTCTGTGCAGAGGTATACAAGGGACCCCAGTAGCATGACTCAACATTTATCGATGCAAGATGTCTTTCCAGTCAGAGCAAGGCGCAGCCAGTGACACGTGGCACAATGTCATCTAATCTTGGACCCTGGCCTCATCTGCATTCACACTGTACTTATCAGGTACTTGTGTTTTTTTACTTTTCCTCCCTGATTTACCTAATCTCCCCGCTTTATAATACCAACAGTAACAATACAATATATTGCCTTTCTCAATATGTACAAGTCATTACACTTTAACGGAGTTTCAGTAACTTATATTGCACAACTACTCATCAAGCTACAACAAAAAATTGCTTATTATTAATCACGTAGGCAAAACCTAAGGCATTTACCAATGCCTGTTTTTAAACATCATCAGCTTCACAGTTTGTTATGTTATGTTATAGGGTCTCTTCTATAGCGCACGGCTACTCCATGGAGTGTCCCAGCGCTTTGGCTAGGAGAACTGAGGAAAAGTACACAACACAACACCCAACCACGGGCCGAAAGAGTATTACTGGGAGAAAAGCCAGGTCTTCAATTCCTTCCTGAAGGAGAACAGACTATTGGCTTTCCTTAAGGAAAAGGGAAGCTCATTCCAGCAACGAGGTGCCAAGTGTCGAAAGGAGCGACCTCCAATGCGGGCACGTCTGATGGTAGGAACGACGGCTTTGGCCAGGAAAGCCGACCTTAAAGTCCTTCTGGTGGCATAGAAAGCCATACGCTTCCCAATATATTTTGGGCCAATCGAGTGGAGGGCCTTAAAAGCAAGGGTCAAAACCTTGAAAGTAATTCTCTTGGAGACTGGGAGCCAATGCAGTCTCCTGAGCAACTCCGAGGCTTTTGCCCCACGCTGTATCAAAAATGGCTCTGGCAGCAGAATTCTGCACTATCTGCAGACGTGCTAGCAGATATTTGGGAAGGCCAAGGTAAAGGGCATTCGCGTAATCAAGACGCGAGCCTATCGAAGCCTGAACAATGATTTTTTTATGTTGCAGAGACAGTAGTGGAAGAAACTTCCGCAGCATTTTCAGGATGCCGAAACATTTCCCTGTCAGCCCAATAATCTGGGGTCTGAAAGAAAGCTCATCATCACACAAGACACCAAGATTTTTGGCTTTTGACGAGGCAGCGTCAGGCGGAAACATATCCCGGGACCACCATGTCTTCCAACTGGGATCAGGCGGATATCCGAAAAAAAGCAGCTCCGATTTATCGGAGTTGCATTTCAGACTGTGCCTCTGGAAACAGTCAAAAACCGCGCCCAGGCATTCCTTGATCCGTCCGCCGTCGAAACCCTCACCTTTATTACACGTAAAAAGGAGCTGGGTGTCGTCAGCATAGGATATGATCCGGGCACCAAAAGATTCTGCCACCGTCGCCAGAGGGGCCATATAGATGTTAAAAAGGGTGGGGCTCAGGATAGACCCTTGAGGAACCCCAACCTCCAGCGGCGGCATTTCGGCGGAAAACGGAGGTGCCCAGACCATTTGTCGGCGGTCGGTCAGAAATGACTTAAACCAGTTCCACACCGTCCCACGAAAACCGATCTCCCAGAGTCTTAAAAGGAGACCGTCGTGGGGAACGGTGTCGAAAGCCGCCGACAAGTCCAACATGACCAAGATGGCTTTGCCCCCTGAGTCCAGAATCTCTCTTATGGCATCAGTTATCTCCAGAAGAGCTGTCTTCGTGCTAAAATTCGCACGAAAACCCGATTGAGAGTCATGCAGGATATTATTGCTCTCGATGAAGCTGGAGATGGAGAGATGCACATGCTTCTCAATCACCTTAGCCAGAGAAGGGAGGAGGGAGATTGGTCTATAGTTGGTGTGGATAAGGGGATCTAAGGATGGTTTCTTAAGCAGCGGCAGAATCAAGGCATGCTTCCAAGCCAGAGGTACCTCTCCCGTAGTGAGGGAAGAGTTAAGCAGCGGATTGAGCAAGGTGGTGACTGCAGGCGCTACTCTCCCCAGGCATTTCGCTGGGCAAGGGTCAAGTGGCGATTGAAGCCGAGACAGGAGATCGAGGGAGGTAGCAAGAGGGATAGAAGGGAAAACTGAAAGGAAAGGGCCTGTCCCTTTCAATGATAGTGGTAAAGTGGTCAGATGGCTGGCAGCTGGAATAAGGCCAGCATCAGGGAAAGAATCCTGAATGGATTTAATTTTATTAATAAAAAAATCACTAAGCTGGCTAATCCAAACTTCGGTATGAGAATGGATGGGCGTACTTGAGGAAGGGGAGATAAACTCTTTTACTATACTAAAAATTTCTTTGCTCGTGTTTTCAGCTTCCTCGATTCTGCGCTCAAGGTAAACTTTTTTCCCATCCAAAATATGTTTGTGGTAAAATCGTATGGCATCCCTATATTTTACTTTATCATCCGGGTCATTTGTGCGCCGCCAAGCTCTTTCAGCCCTCTTGCAATCTTGGAGCATCTTACCAAGAAGAGGAGTAAACCAAGGGGCCGAGGTGTGCCTACCCGCAGACTTAGCTGGCTTACCGGGGGCTAACTCCTCAAATCTGGCTGTAAGCCACTTCTGAACCAAGTCAAGATTTTGTTCCAGATTACCAGATAGCTGGCAGGGATGACGGCGGAGAGCGTCAGACAGCATTTCCGCCGTAACCTGATGGAAAGGCCGGGCCACCCTTCTGGCATCTTTCGGCACTCTTGTACCGGGCGTGGCAGAAGAAGGAATACGGAATTTAATTAAAAAGTGGTCTGACCACAGAACTGGAAGCGGCGGGGACACATCAATTGGGCTAGTCGAGAATATCTGGTCAATAGTATGGCCTTTGATAAGGGTGGGATTAGTGATGTAGGGAACCAGCCCTAAAGAGGAAGCAATGTCCTGCAGTTTAATAGTATCAGAGTCCACTATATTATCCATGTGAAGATTAAGATCTCCTAATAGGATGCAGTGCTCCGATCTAAGGCAGGGCACCGAAAGCGCAGCCTGCAGTTCATCAAAAGAGGAGCCAAGGGGCCCCGGTGCTCTGTAAATAAGAATCCCAGCGCAAGTTTGACGGGGAGATAACCTAAGGGTAAAACCTAAGGCTTCACAGCCCGTAATATTATCGATGGGAAAAGTTGAACAAGGAAAGAGCTTGTCCACGATTAGTGCCACACCCCCGCCCCTGTCTTCCACTCTATCCCTCCTAAAGATAGTATAGTCCGAGGGGATAGCAGTCGCCAGAGCAGGACCAGAGCACTCACCCAACCAGGTCTCCGTAAGAAACAGACGCGATGGTTTAAAGTCTGACAGCAAGTTCCAGATGTCAATGGAATGTCTACTGAGAGATCTGGTATTAAGGAGAAGGCCCTGAAAGTATGGAGGTGTGGATTCAGGCAGGATTCCCTCCTGACTAGGCATGCGCCAGCCGCAGCCCGAACAGCCCTTCCTAAGAGATCGACCACCAGGGAAGACATGATGGCAGGTGGTAATATGTCCTCGCAGAGCTAATAGCTCAGTGGAAGAGTAGGAGAGCATAAAGACAAGAGATGCACACCCACGCCCAGAGAAAAGAGCAAAGAAAAAGAGAAGGCCAGAGGGCCTACCTCGACCGCCTCCGAGACGCTGACGAGCGCAGACGGGCAGGACTCTGGCATGACTCAGGCGCAGGGAAGGCGCTCCCGCTACGCGTCACCGCTGCGTACCATAAGGAGTCCTTTAAGTAGGCTGCTCACACAGTCCACGAGCGCAGGGACGCTCAAAGATGGCGGCCACAGTTCCCTTCCTGATCCAAGATGGTGCTCCCCGCCCACAGCCTCCCCGGAACCGGACCCGCTAAGCAGTGGTGAGGCTTACAAGAAATTATGGTGCAGGTAAGGGGCAGGAACAGGGTGGCTAAAAACAAGGGACAATCATAAGTAAACTAAAATAAAATAGAAAAATGGGCTAATTAAAATTCTGCAAATAGCGCTAAGAGCACGCGCGACCAGCAGCGAGGCACTGAAGCACACTCTGACCACAGGTCCACTTCACCAGGCTGCCCCCACACTGACTGCGCCTTAAGTAGGCTGCTCACACAGTCCACGAGCGCAGGGACGCTCAAAGATGGCGGCCACAGTTCCCTTCCTGCTCCAAGATGGCGCTCCCCGCCCACAGCATCCCCGGAACCGGACCCGCTAAGCAGCGGTGAGGCTTACAAGAAATTATGGTGCAGGTAAGGGGCAGGAACAGGGTGGCTAAAAACAAGGGACAATTAAAAGTAAACTAAAATAAAATAGAAAAACGGGCTAATTAAAATTCTGCAAATAGCGCTAAGAGCGCGCGCGACCAGCAGCGAGGCGCTGAAGCACACTCTGACCACAGGTCCACTTCACCAGGCTGCCCCCACACTGACCGCGCCTTAAGTAGGCTGCTCACACAGTCCACGAGCGCAGGGACGCTCAAAGATGGCGGCCACAGTTCCCTTCCTGCTCCAAGATGGCGCTTCCCGCCCACAGCCTCCCCGGAACCGGACCCGCTAAGCATCGGTGAGGCTTACAAGAAATTATGGTGCAGGTAAGGGGCAGGAACAGGGTGGCTAACACAAGGGACAATCAAAAGTAAACTAAAATAAAATAGAAAAACCGGCTAATTAAAATTCTGCAAATAGCGCTAAGAGCGCGCGCGACCAGCAGCATGGCGCTGAAGCACACTCTGACCACAGGTCCACTTGTGCGAATGGGAAAGTAATTTTACTTGGATTTTCAAAGTGTTCAGTGCTTAATTTGTAAAATACGCTTTTATCCAAGTCTGAGTTTCACTGCCACCACTAATGTAGACTTCTTCCACCTTTGAAACAGTCATTGCATCATTTGTAAATAAAAAATAGTAATAATGCAAAAATTAAATAATAATTGCAGGGGTACAACGTTTTACTTAGCAACCCACCACAAGCGCAGGCGATTACAAGTGTTGCTGAACTCAGAGGCTGTCACACCCTGATTGCACCTCATGCCTCTTTCTTCCACCATGCCACACTCCTGCTTTGTATCTCACTTTAGCAAGTTCTTTTTTATCCAACTCTTTTCTCTGTTCATCATCGTTTTCCAATCTTTCTCCTCCACCTCCTCCACTTTTTCTGCTTCTCTCTATCTTGTTCAAGAAGATCAAAGTCATATGGTGAAAAATAAGTCAGTCCTTCGCATTAATTTCAACTGTCGGCACAAATTAAGCACTGGCAGTGCCTCTTGAATTTAATGAAACTACAAAAAATAAGCCAATGAACAGGGGTAACAGAGCATTCACAAAAGTGAACCCTATAACTATAGCGCAAATCTGTAGAAGTTACGTCCTGCTTTGAAACTCAACCAAGAATTATGAAACATCTCAGAATAAAACATTTCTAGTGCTGCCGATAAAATGGCATCAGGCAGTGCTTTTTTAATGGTCTCACCGTGCTTGCGAATAACGTGGATAATCTGTAACATTGTAGTGTAAGAACTGTGCATTTTTTTTCTTCTGGTTTTTGTATTTAATCTAAGGACCAGGACCTATATGATCGGCTATTGGGATGTTAGGCACACCACCTCTCATCCAACCAATGGCTTTAGGACAGACTCAGAACGTCCAACGTTAGCTGGGCGGCCGGAATACTGGCACACCCACGTGTTTATCTCAACACAGCCATGGCTACGCCTGGGCAGAGTTCGTGGAGTTGCGCTACGCAGAACACTGCGAAGTGGCAAAAAAACTCTGCCACGCTACGCGGAGCTCCGCAAGTGGCGGAGTTCCATAGAAAAATGCTGTTTGCTGTGATTGCACAGTGCGGATGGTTGTCCGCACTGTGCAATCATCGCAAACGGCACCTTGCACTACGCAAGTGTTCCCTTCATTCCCTTTTCTGACGCTCAAGGAGATTTTTACTCGAGAAGCAGCTTTCTCAATGCGAACAAGCAGTTTCTCATTGCGAGCGACCACTCGCAATGAGAAACCTGACCACCCCATGTTGAGAAATCTCGCCGGGATGTTTATTTTCCACACTTGCACTCGCCAACTTGATGTTGACGATGGCGAACGAGGAAAAGTCTCGCCGGGAGATTGATTTTCCTCGCTAGTGGTCACCAACTTGATGTTGATCCGCTCTGCTCCGTGAAGCTGAGTTTTTGGGAACCGCAAGATCCGCGTAACGTGGAGTGCTGGAAACACCGCAAAACTCTGCGAGCGGAACGTAGTTAACCGCCCAGGGTTAGCCATGGCTGCACAGGAAGTCAAGCTAAGTCCCTCCATGGAATTCCTGTGTCACAGAGTCATCAGTGTCACTGAATAGGCAAGTTTCAATTACTTTAACTAATCATGGTAGCAGGACCTGGTACAACGAGTCCGTGAAAAACAGGAATTGTGTATATTTTTTTGTCTGGACTTCTCCCGTGGGTGGACGTTAAAGAGTGCTGGTGGGGAGAGAAGACTGTTGGTGCCGCCCACCGGCAACCACCGCCTCAAATTAAGTTGACTTTGCAATTAATACACCACTAGTGGTGTTATGTTAAACCATTTGCGAGAATAAAATCCTGCTTTGTGAACACCGAACGTGAATTTAGACTCGTAAATAAAACTGAGAACGTAAGTATCTTTCTTAAAGGGTAAAACGTAGGTTAATCTTCCACGGGCAAGCTCTTACAACTCTGACGTTTACAAACGAGCCACAGCTTGAGTTTGAAGGAACTGGCCTGTATCAACTACCTACACTGGCAGCGCCGTGACATGCAGCTGCATTTCATTTTTAACATGCTCTACTGCTTCCAAAATCATAGAAATGAAACATTTATCTTCAATGCCAAATCAGAAAAGACAAAGCGTGTTGATAAGGCAAGTGATTTGCAACGTGTTCAAATAGAAAGGCAGGATCACATTTTCAAATTTCCCGTATCAGCTTTACAGACTCTATGATTATCTGAAAGGTATACGTTATTTTTCCGAGTTTGAATAGGTGAAGGTTTGGGACAATTCTGCAATCAAAACTTTGCCAACACAAAACATAAATATCGACCTGGGTGGGAGGAATGTAGCACGCTCCCGGTGACCTTCTAGCAACCAGAGTAACCTAATTACCGAGGCCCACACAGGGATTGCACGCACGGACATTCCACATTCCAGCTACTCGGTCTTTGTTTCCATTATTTAAATATAATCAGTTTTCTAATTTTTTACAAGTGTCTGTCTGGTAAATCTAAATTCTCTTCACAAAAGGAAAAAAATGCATCTCGTGTAGTGTGCCAAAAAGTAGACATTAGTGTTCTGTTCACAACAGCTGAGGCCGAAGGCCTGCAAGGAGCACAACTAACAACCGATGGAATTTAAGTTGCCTCTGTTATAGCCTACCATCTCTAATAGGCATCTTCAGAGGCATGTAGCTGTAAATGATGCCGTTGAGCAGACGCCATCTTGGCTGCCAGTCTGGTTTTTTGGCAATCACTGGCTACTAAATAGATCCTGAAGGGCGTCCGCACAGCACGTGCACTGAAAGGCATGCCAAAGGCAAACCCATCTTCCCCCTCCATGCCCAGATTATACTGAGTGGCCTGGCATGCTGTCGTTTGATTTTAGTCAAGGTGAGATAGATTCTTATCCAATGTTAAACCGCAATATCCTACTAAATCTAGATTTATTAGCTATTACTGAGTCTTGACTCCCTGATATCACTCTAAATGTTTTAAGGCATATTACTTATGAAAGTTAGTCTGTTTTTTAAGTTTATTGTGCCTCCAAAAGAGGGGGAGGGGTTGTAGTAATCATCAAAAGTGAGTGGAAGGCTCTCTAATCGAATCATTATAATTGGAAGACTCAGAAGACACACGATGGAGGCACTCCATGGAGCTGTGAGGTCGTTTATCGCCCAACTAGTGACCCTATAAAGCCCTCAGACCATTTATCCCGGATATTGACTGAATTAATGGGTGTAAATATGTATCTCCTGGTTTTGGGTGATTTGTACATTCAGATCAATCAACCATCTATGTCAGGTGTAGCTAAACATCTGATCATTTAAGTATGTTCGATTTAAAACTGGGTCTACCTCTAAATACCCATATTCATAGCCATTGTCTTGTTATTATTATTATTATTGGGACATTTGTAGAGCGCTGCGTTACGCACACCGGCGTGTCCACGCGCTGAAAGTGGGAGAGGCAGCAAGCAGGGGACACAAAAACTGAGCGGACAATTATTTAGTGTAGAGGAATGTTTTAAGTTTCGCTCGGAACCTAGCCTCCTCCGGTTCCAGGCGCAAGTCCGCTGGCAGTTTATTCCAATTAGTTGCCGCTAGGCATCTAAAGGACCTACCTGCCATGCGGGCTTTCTTGATTCTCGGGATCCTCAGTAGGCCGCCCCCTGTGGATCTAAGCGCACGTGTTGGTTGGTCTTGCTATTGTCTGTTCTAACGCTCCTGATTTGTCAGCCCTGTTTTCCCTTCCCCATCCTTGGACAGCCCATTACGGAGTTCCTTTCTCTTCTTAAGGGTGTCAGTCAATACCACATTTTTTTTATCTTCTCTGAAAAATATCTCTGATAGGAAAGAGAAAAATACCTCCCGAAAGGACCTATCCATTTTATTCCGACCATCATTCTTCCTCTAATTTGGTTAACAAATATTATGCATCGCGCCAAATACCAATAGATCAGTTGCCACTATTTATATAATTTAAAAGCAAAATAAACCTGCGAATATGTCATACTCGCCACAATTAAAAACAATATAATCTGCTCTGAGAACCTTAGAACACAGATGGCGGCATGGCTATGCCCCTAGAACCAAAAGCAAGTGGACAAAACCAAGTACAGTTGATATTGATCAATTAAAACTGTCATACCCAAATGTTATTCAGATAAGATTTTGAAAACATCCAACCTCTTTTAAGTGCTGCTTTCTACAGTAACAAAATCCTCCCTTGTAAGAACCAAACACCTACTCAAACGAGCGATGTAACCAGACTGCAGCCTTTTTTTTCTGCCAGAAACACAAAGCTATTCAAGCCTCTTTGCTGCCCTTACAACCCAGACTAAAGCTCCCTGTACCTTGGACCCAATAATCCTATACTTTCCGTTTGAAGACATTATTCGGCCTCCCAAAAGGTGCGATGGGCCCAGCAATACGACTGGAAGGGGATCTGCAGGCCTAGAACTACTTGGCCTAAGAATCAACCCAGCGGTTTTGGGACAAACTTTGGTTTTCTGGTACCCTCTGGTTTCCTGAAGGTACCAGGCCTCTGTGCTAATCGAATTGTTCGGAGTGAACTCAGATGGGCAGGTCAGGTCAGAAACAGACTAGGGAAAATCTCTGCAACTGAAGAACCGGGTTTTAGAACCCAGCAGCGCCAGGGATAGCGCTCGATGTCTTCGGATTCCCCTGCCTCGGCAACCAGAGACACGGGACACTTCTTGATGACGTCAAATACCAAGTTTATTGGCTGCAGCCAGGAACAGAGGTCAACAAAGCACAACACGGCTGGTTCGCTAGAGACTGCACAAATTCAATGAGCGGAGCATGGTCTTTAAAGCCAAAAATCACATTCCAGTCTAGCATCGATTACATACAAACTGACCAATCACATGGTGACATTTCAAAAGTAGCACATGACGACAATCCCACTTTCCGTTGTCCGGCCACCAGAAATGACCAAGCACATTCCAACTTTCCTGTTCGATCAGGCCGGACAAACCCATCATAAAACCTCAACCCAAATCAGTGATTAAGCCATAAAGGAAGGAACAGAAACAGATGAGAAGCAAGATAGAAGGGTGGGTGCAGTGTACCATAAACTCAGCAATGTCCTGCTCTTTGATCTTTATCTGACCAGCTGTTTAACAAGGAACTGGCTCAGCGAGGTCAGCCTCGGGCAAGGGAGTCAGTTCGGCCAGGTCACTCAGAAGTCAGCTAAGGTGTACGTGTCCCAAGGACTCGCTCGGCCGTAGTCATCGGCCTATGTGAGGGCAACCACACAAAATGGCTGCCGTACACAAAATGGAACCCGAAGGTTCAAACGAAGTCCCTGAATACGTAGTGTTCTCATTGATCAATTATTACGAAAACACTCGTACACACCGCACTTGTGATTTGCGGTCCGCTGATACCAAAATTGTCTATTTCCGATGACCTTTATTGAACTGGTTCAGAATCTACGAACCACGGGCCCTCGAACTACGGAACCACAGACCCTCCTTTTGCCCTTACATAGGCAACAAACCCAAACCCATGTCAGTCTGAATCTAGGTCTATATTCATCAGATCATCGATATTTTGCTGTAGCATCATCCTAGTACTTAGTACCTCTCTCTGGACAGGTCTCCTTGCACACGAAGTAGCACAGAGGCCACAAATAGCGGGAGCACATTGTACACAGAGACAGAACAGGAAAAGGATAGCTAAGATCATTCCAATGACCATCAGAATCTTCCATCCCCACGTGGATATCGATCTCCAAAACCATCCCATCAACGACCAATCTCCCTTGTCTATATGTACAGACTCGGAGATCTTATGTAGTCTGGAAATGGCCTGGAAGACTTTTGGAGCGTTATCTTGAATGAAAACGCAGCAGCTCGATTGAATCAGTTTACACACTCCACCTCTGTCTGCAAGTATGACATCAAGAGGTACTCTATTCTGAAGTGTCATAAGTCGATCCGACTGGAGCTCAGCAGTCAGGTTACTAAGGGCACCGGCAGTTTCGACTATGGTGGACTCAACCACTCTCGTCAACTGGCGAATGTTCCTGCTGTTAGCCATTGGTCCCCAGAACGGCAGAAAACCCTTAAAGAAATCTCCCAACTCTTGCCCTGCGGTATCTTCCTTACTGAAGACACCTCTAGCAACTCTCATCTTATGGTAATATGACGAAGCTGTAAAAGTGGGAGGCAACAGGAAAGAAACAAAACATGTGCCCGAGAAGTCAGGGGGCAACCATGTATACGCTTTGTCGTAACAGATGAAATAGGTACCCTTAGCTGCTAGAAACACTGGGGAAGTCTGAGACGCAAATACATATGTCTCAGTGCAGACACTCTTCCCTAACTGAGCTTTCGGATTCTTGCCATTACCCTGCAGACAATAGCGACCCTGATGGGGCACTATCCAAATCGGTGGAGAACTTTTTGCTCGCTAGTTAACACTCAAACTAACTCCATATCCAGTAACGTCCCAACCAATATATGGTTGTCTCTAATCTTTCGGAATAGTCTCATACGAATTAGTCCCTTTAACCATGTCGACTATACCTTAGCCAGAGCACTATTCTTCAGATTATCTTTCGGTGAACGTTGGGGATAGACACTATGAGCATAAATGAACATTGTTCTATATGCCCAAATAGAACCATTAAGGCTGAAAGGCAAAACCAAGTACGGAATACCTTTATCGGTCGTATGGGGCATTAGGCCACAAATCCAACAATTTGTCGTGTTCATAACTAGCTGGTGTTGGTGCAAAAGTTGAATAAAGGAATTATTAGCAAATTCCAATCTTCTGACTATTTCATGTTCGGGCAGAGGGAGAAAAGAATGAGGAGAAATAGTAGGAGGAGGTGTAGGTTGCACAGTGGGCATGAGCGTCACTTTAAAAGAAAATGTCACATAACCAATTAAAAATATCATTAAGCTCAGTAGCATAAATAAACACAATATTAGAAATAGTTTTTGAGTCATCAGTTTGCAAATTCTACTCTTAAAGCTTATTCTCTCAACAGGTCTCTCCATCTTGAAAAACTCCATCCTTCACTAAATATGCTGCTCGCGGTGGTAGGGTGTTCTATGCTAAGGAATGCCTCTGTCAGCCCAGGGCAACTCCCTTAGGCCAACCAGAACCGTCGACCTAGTGTCTCAGGCTTGCACTCCAAAGACTTGTCAACCGCGACCCTACAGCTGAACCCAGATGGCGGTTCGAAAAACAAAAATCAAAGTAGTTCCTCGGAGGAGAGTTAACCTGCAAACAGAAAAATCATAAAAACTTCATTTCTTTATTTGTCCCGCGACTATAACGGTCTTTGCCAGGCAATGTCTGTTCACGGAACAAGGGATCAGATTCAATAGTGTTCAAACGGTTCAATGGAGGCACAGCTTCTTGAAGAATATCGTTACTTTCTTTCTCAGTGTTTGTTCCAAACGGGCATCGCTGAATGGCAGAAAACGAGGCACGGTCTCAGTCTCAGAGTCTGGAAGTCCCTTCTGGACCCACCGGTCGTACGGCAAGGGCAAAGGAGCCCTTTTGCAGTGTACGCCGTGGATCCAATTCTTTTTACTGTGCACTCGTACTGCGGAATGGGTGGACAACAAAACGAGGTGGGGTCCTGTCCAGCGGGGCTGCTTGTTCTTGGTTCGCTGGAAATTCTTCACGAGCACCCACGCACCAGGTTCAATGGCGTGACCTGGATCTTCAGAAGGCTGTGGAAGAGTGTCATGAACCTGTTGGTGTAAAACACGCAATTTAGCCGTCAATTCATACAGGTAATCGAGTAACACAGGATGTTCAATCTCACTGAATTTAGTCAGCCTTGGCACACCCCAAATGTTCGCCAGGCAGCCAAAGACGACTTCATACGGACTCAAACCCATTCCCGAATGCACAGTCATTCTAGTGGACAAAAGGGCTAGGGGCAAAGCATCTGGCCATTGCAAACCAGAGCTCGCTTGAATTTTGGCTAACTTTAATTTCAAGGTGCCATTATAGCACTCGACTAAACCAGCTGATTGGGGGTGATTTGCAGCGTGAAACTTCTGCCGGATACCTAATCCCTCACATACTCTCTTCATCACTTGACCCACAAATTCACTCCCATTGTCACTCCAGATCATTCTCGGCAATCCAAATCTAGGGAAGAACTCTTTGATAAGGGCTTTTGCTGTGGACAAGGCAGTATTATCATTCAAAGGGTAAGCTTCCACCCATCTAGAAAAAGAGCAAACAACCACTAACACAAATTTTAGGTTGTTGCACCTCTCCATGTGGATCAAATCTAGCTGCAAAGCCTCAAACGGATACATTGGAGGAGCAAAATGACCAGCCGGGGTTGGAGTTCCCTTACCAGGATTGTACATCAAACACACCATACAGTTCTTAACCAGATTCTCTGCACATTTGGGAATTCCTGCATTCTGCCAAACCGGAGCCAACAACTTGCAAATCCCTTTCACGCTGATATGTGCCATTCCATGAGCCATTGTAACAACTGGAAGCACATACGCATCAGGTAACAACCATCTTTGATGCTCTGACAAGTCAGTCCAACAACCATTCGAATCCAATCTACCCTTACTCTCTCTCCATTAATTCAACTCATTATCTGTAGCTTCAGCTTGGATGGATTTCACACTATCAATCGTATTTACACACATACTTCTATCTGGAACCCATTTCGCCGGACCTGCAACATACATTCGGCTCATCACATTTCTCGCAGTTTCTTTCGCGACCTCGTCTGCAAACGCATTTCCGTGACCAACATCATGAGTAACTTTCTTATGTGCACTGCATTTCACAATCGCTACTTGCAATGGCAAAGTAAGTGATTCAAGGAGTTCATTCACCAGCTGGCCATGCTGGATTTTCGTCCCATGCGAAGTCAGGAACCCACGTTCTCTCCACAAACGTCCAAAACTATGAGATACACCAAACGCACACTGGCTGTCAGTGTACACATTCACTCGTTTTCCTTTCGCCAACACACATGCTCTCGTTAATGCAGTCAACTCTGCTGCTTGCGCTGAATTGTGTGGGATATGTGCAGCTTCAACAATCGTATGCAAAGTCGTAACAGCATATGCCGCAGTCGTATCACCATTCGGAAGCTTGAAGCACGAACCATCCACCCATAAAGTACCATCACACTCTGGAAGAGGAGTATCCCTAAGGTCTATCCTCCCTTTCGTTTCTTCCTCAGTTCTAAGGAAACAATCATGTTGTTCTTCAACATTATCTGTCTCAGCTGAAATCGGCAACAACGTGGCTGGATTCAACATGCTGCATCTCTTAATATGCACATGACTCGCTAACAAGGTCAATTCGTAACCCGACAACCGAGCACTAGTTAAGTGCTGTGTCTTGGTACGATTCAACAAGGTATACACTGCATGTGGAACCATCACAATCAGTGTATTGTCCATAACCAGACCAGCAGACTGTCGAATAGAAACAGCCGCTGCTGCTGTAGCTCTCAAACAACTTGGCAACGCTCTAGCTACCGGATCTAAGGTCGACGAAAAATAAGCACATGGACGCTGCTTATCACCAAACTGTTGAGTCAAAACTGACAATGCACATCCCTCTCTCTCGTGGACATACAATGTGAAAGGCTTGCTGTAGTCGGGGGTACCCAACACAGGAGCCGAACACAACGCATTGCGTAATTCTGAAAAGCCCTTTCGACATTCGTCAGTCCAAGGAATAGGATTTGGAGTATCCTTAACAGTAAGAGCTATCAAAGGCTTCGCTAACAACGCAAAATTAGGGATCCACTGTCTACAGTACGACTATTACCCAAAAACGCACGTACTTCTCTCTGTGTTGTAGGCACACTCATTTTCGCAATAGCTTGAATTTTTTCTGGGGTCAGTTTCCTTCCCTCCTTCGATAAGAGGTGACCTAAATAAGTTACTTCTTGTCGACAATATTGCAACTTCGAAAGAGAAACCTTGTGCTGGAAATCAGACAAATGGCGTAACAACGACAAAGTGGCCTCTCTACAAATCTCTTCATTGTCAGCAGCAACTAACAAATCGTCAATGTTTTGAATAAGAGCAGCACCATCAGGTAAGACCAACAAATCAAGTTGCGTCTTCAAAGCTTGGCTATAGATCGATGGACTCTCGCAATAGCCTTGAGGAGCGCGCTTAAAGCAGAAGCTTCGTCCTCCTTAAGTGAATCAAAAAATATCTCTAGTCTCCACAGCAATCGGGGTGCAGAAGAAAGCATTCTTCAAGTCAATCACCGAAAACCACGTGGCTGTAGCAAGAATCAAAGTCAGCAAAGCGGTGATATCAGGTACAACAGGAAATTGCGGAACAACGGTTTTATTCACCTCGCGAAGATTTATCACACACTTATATATATAGGAGGCTGTGAAGAATCTGTTCTTTTCAGAACAGGCAAAACCTTTCTCAATCAGATCGTAGATGATCGCCAACAGTGCTCGCTCACCATCGCTCGAGATACGATATTGTGGAATGCGTGGTAACCTAGCATTCGCTTTAAGTGTCACAACATATGGCGGAATCTCTAAGAGGCCTACATCATTCGGACCAGTAGCCCAAAGAGAATCAGGGAGAGAAGACAATTCAGGTGGAAGTCGATCTTTAGATATATACATCGGAGAGATCACTCTCTCACCCAATGTAAGATGTACTCCTGACGGAGAACCATATAGCGAAGCATACAATCTCTTTAACAAGTCCAATCCCAACAAGTTCTCACCACAACCAGTCGTCAGAATAAGGGGTGCTTCGAATTCACGAGGTCCAACAGAAATACACAATGGACTAGAAATCGGATTCGTAACCGGGGCGCTAGAAAAACCTACTGAAACATTCTTTAAGCCAGACAAAGGTGCGCCAGGGAGTTTAGAGTGCATGATAGAACTCTTCGCAGCACCAGTATCCAATAGAAAAGGCTCTGACACACCAGATGCAATCACTTCAACATTGGGTCCACTCTGATCTACTGGAACTGAAACAACTCCCTCTCTTTGTCCATGGCTGTCCTAACAATCATTACCATTCACTTCCTCACCTTCGACGTACTAATCGTCTGCATAGTACTGAGCTGTCCTACCAGACGCACCCTGCTGCTGATCAAAACTATTCATAGAATTCTGTGGAGGCAAAAGGCAAAAAACGCGTATTCTGACCACAACCTCTACCTCTAGGCCCTTGTTGAGCACATCGACCTCTCACACCAGAAGCACCATTCGAGCGCTGTAACAGAACCGGACAACTACTCTTGAAATGGCCCTCTTCTTTGCATACGCACATTGATTAGGACCGACGGGAAAACGTGGCTGAGAAGACTCGTACCTTGGCGAGTTTCTCGAATATTGCAGATTCTGTTGATAATCGCGCTGATTATTACGGGCGGATAAGCTTGTTGTAGAAGAACTTTAGTCTTCAATTCCTTAGTCTTCTTATCCGCTTTCTCTATCTCATCCTTGTTCCTATTTTCATAGTACTGGGCCGTAGCTAAAATCTGCGCTGACGTGGAAACGGCCCAAGCACTCTCAGAATCCTTCAACCTATTGCACAATTCGGGAAGCAAATTATGAACAAATTTGTCGATGAACAATCTCTGACCACCTTCGGTACTCATGTCCTGACCACTGTGGTCTATAAAGGTCTCTTCAAATCGCGTAAAAAGTCGGACACAGTTTTGTCTTTCTTCTGTTTGCACGCAGACAACTTGTCCAATTAACACGCACTTCGGGCATTAGAGTCTTCATATAAGTAATAATCCTACCAGGAAGGTCAGTAATCAAATCCTCAGGCTTAGCACCACCATTTGCCTATTATCTGCATCCCTAAGATTACTCCATGTCTCACCTAATTCCTGTGCATGATCCGTATGACGAATCTTACCCCAAATAGGCTGTGGAACAACATTCCCAAACAACATGTCAATATCGGCCAAATTCATAATACATGAACCCGCAGTTTGAGTCAACTCTTTATAAAACCCTGCCGGATTTTTGGGCGGATCAGGCAAAGTCTGCTTAAGCGCTAAGACTTCAGCACGCTTCCAAGGAACATGCACCCAAACACGCTGAAAGTGTGCAGCAACAGGTGGAGCAGCATTTGCGTCAGCAGGTCTCCAAACTGGAGGAACCACACGCATCGGATATTGACGCGCCTTTCTCCTAACCGACGAATCAGGCTCAAACAATCGCTCACAAGGAGATGCATTCCAAAGCGATAACAACGTCGTAACTGCTTTCTCAATCTCGAGACCCACAACGGTCCCTTTCGCAAACTCGGAACGTATACGGTACAACTCAGGCGGAATTTGACCTAGTTCACTACCTTCCCATTGCTCATAAATGAAAGAACGCATCATGTCAAAAACGTACCTTTGTTTCGGTGCTTCCCATTGCTGCAAAACATCCATAACACCCTCAAGATCATATTGAGTAGGATACGTAACACATTTACGCACCATGTGATCCAACACTGTCCTTTCATCAATACTAGGCAATTGACTATGTGATTGTCTACGCTCGACTACAGGAGACATACCCAATGAACCCAACAGAGGAGAAAAGAGATTATCTACCACATCAGTCATTCTCCGTCGAACAGAAGGAGAAGGTGACAAAAGAAGAGGAGACGGAGCAGAATGAGAGGAAGCAAAAGTCAGAACAGGAGGAGTATACAAGACAGGCGTAGGAGTAGCAGACGAAGGAGGTAGCAAAATCAGTGGCCCTTGAGAAGGCTGCACCAAAGGAATAGTAGCCAACGGAAGAGGAGCTGGCTGTTGAGGAATCGCAAGTGGCAAAGCAACCGGAGGTTGCACAACTACAACTGGTGGCGGTGGTGCTGTAGCATTCTGTGCATAAGGGGGTGGCGAACTCAATAGATGCGCCATTAAAGGATCTTTCACAAGATCTTTCTTCTCTTCTTGCTGTTTAGGTGGCAAAGCTGGATAGCACTTATCTACCGCTAGTTTACGAATCCTAAGCACCTGTTCACTCTCTTGCTCTTCCTCATTATCCCTAAACTGTATAGCAGCTTGCACCATTGACATACCTTGTTCTCGTTTATTCTTCTTCGCTAACTTAATTTCTTTCTGTTTGGCTTCCTTTCGCCATATGCGGAAAGAGTCAAACATCGCCGGCCGGGCTTTCTTCTTGAACAGTTTAACTTCGAGATTATCTAAAATCTCTGTTTCAAAGCTACCATAACGGGGCCACTGTAGGACGCCGTCTTTTGTCGTGTATTTAACCCATATGTCATTATATCCGATGGGGCCCACACCATGTTTTACATAGAGCTCATAGGTCGGAGTTCCAATCGGAGGAACCAGACACAAATCCTCCAATCGGGAATCCCTAGTACAACCAAAACCAAATATCTTTCCAAGGCTGCTAAGACCAGGCATCTTCACTCACTAGTCTAGCTTCAAACTTGAAGGGAAATCTCAAAACGATAGTCTTGGATACCCAAACAAAACTAAGGACTGGGAGACGCTCCTCTCATACTTAACTGAAATGTCGATGGCGTTACCAGAAGACCCGTCTGTCGTCTCGCTCTACAAATTGTCTAATGGCTCCAAGACAGGGCGACAGTCAGGGCAGCAGTCCTTCGTAGCCGTCGGAGGGCGGGGAACCTCGCAGCAAAGACTTTCGGACCACGACGACGTACAGGGGTCGATGAAGTGGCAGGCCTTCCTCCAGAATTTCCACACGAAGCTCCTCACGATCTTTGGGCTTGGACCGGTACCGCTGAAGTCGCCCCATGTTGGGCGCCAACTGAAGAACCGGGTTTTAGAACCCAGCAGCGCCAGGGATAATGCTCGATGTCTTCGGATTCCCCTGCCTCGGCAAACAGAGACACGGGACACTTCTTGATGACGTCAAAGACCAAGTTTATTGGCTGCAACCAGGAACAGAGGTCTAGGAAGCACAACACGGGTGGTTCGCTAGAGACTGCACAAATTCAATGAGCGGAGCATGGTCTTTTATGCCAAAAATCACATTCCAGGCTAGCATCGATTACATACAAACTGACCAATCACATGGTGACATTTCAAAAGTAGCGCATGACGACAATCCCACTTTCCGTTGTCCGGCCCACCAGAAATGACCAAGCACATTCCAACTTTCCTGTTCGATCAAGCCTGACAAACCCATCATAAAACCTCAACTCAAATCAGTGATTAAGCCATAAAGGAAGGAACAGAAACAGATGAGAAGCAAGATAGAAGGGTGGGTGCAGTGTACCATAAACTCAACAATGTCCTGCTCTTTGATCTTTATCTGACCAGCTGTTTAACAAGGAACTGGCTCAGCGAGGTCAGCCTCGGGCAAGGGAGTCAGTTCTGCCAGGTCACTCAGAAGTCAGCTAAGGTGTACGTGTCCCAAGGACTCTCTCGGCCGTAGTCATCGGCCTATGTGAGGGCAACCACACAAAATGGCTGCCGTACACAAAATGGAACCCGAAGGTTCAAACGAAGTCCCTGAATACGTAGTGTTCTCATTGATCGATTATTATGAAAACACTCGTATACAACGCACTCGTGATTTGCGGACCGCTGATACCAAAATCATCTATTTCCGACGACCTTTATTGAACGGGTTCAGAATCTACGAACCAAGGACCCTCGAACTACGGAACCACACAGTCCCAAAAATTGAGACATTTAAGCTGATTTAGGCCTCTCACCTTTCGAAAAGTTAATTAAAAGAGGACTGTAGAAGAACGTCTGCCTTTTCTTAGCAAAAGCTTTATTTCTGTTTGTGCCCTGTTTTTTAGAAACCATTACGTTTTATTGTAAAACTGATTGTTTCCCTTGAAGCATAGAGAGTGCGAATTCAAAATCCCAGCATGCAATATGGAAATGTCTAGCAACAGTTCATTACTGTCTGCACCCTACAGAAGGGGCCCTGTAGGGTCCTGCTTTGTGAGGAATCCCATCAGAAATGTAATTTCCCACCTTTATGTTGACTTCACAACCAATGCCTTTCTGACAGACCCTAATGAGCTGGAGGCCAGATCCAGGAAGAAAAAGGCGGTTCTCTCAGCACTGAGTGTCCCCTCAACTTTAGGTGTCGGATGAGGCAAACTATGTGATACTATGAGAGAACTTCACCAGTTTTTTCCATCCATGTAGTTATCCATTCATGCATTTATTAATCATTGGATTCAGACACTTATTCCTCAGTCTGAAAACTCATCCATCCATTTATAGAATCAATGATTCCACTATCGATCCCTTCTTACAGCCAAGGATTCCTTCTAGTATTCATGCACACATCCATACACACAAACTCACAATTAGGGAAGATGTACTTTCACTTACAAGGCCATTACATACTCCACATCCCGAGTCTAGGCTCTGGGGTGTGGAGTATATAAGGGGTAAGCCCTCAGCCAACTATGTGTTGAAATCCTGGGAAAGTGAGAGGACGTTCCGTACATATCACACTCCCGATTTGATCTGAATTTTCGGTACCAAAGGCCTGGAAACTTTGATGCAATTTTGGACGCTGAGAATAATTGCAGGTATGGGTTAAGGTTTCAAAATGTTAATGTTCATTTTTTACTAGATTTTTTTCATTTCTACAAGACTTGCTATATGATTTACAACCCCCTTTTTAAAACAAATATAATATAAAACATTGAAATTAAGATCTTACACTTTTGGTAAAAATTGCATTTTTAGATGAAGCATGTGCCTTAGCAAATTTAAAAAAAAATAAGTGAGGGTTAATATGGTGATGACTGCAGTTTTAAAACATATGAGGACTATCGTTGTCACGTGTAAAGGCTGAGTGCAAGAATGGATATACAGTGTTTCAAGTGCTTTTAAAACCAATGTTTATCGTGGATCTTATGAGGAGTAAATAATAGGTCGTGTGGAATTGGAGTGATTGGGGCAAGTAGGTTCGGGTCATTTTAAGGAACTATTTTAATTTTTTTGTGTGTTATTGTATTACTGTTTTAAAAACAAGTGTCTAAATATTATTAAAAATCTCGACTTCACTACGCTTTCCCAGTTTTATCCTCTCGGAAACGACGAGTTCTTGCCTCTGCTGGCCTGGTACAATGCAGAGCTACGGGATTCCCATCAGATCCTCTGCCCGACAGCTTGTATGAAAAATGTTTTACTGTTCGAACCGAGTTTGGCAATAGCCATTGTGAATTCTACACTGAGAGAAGGTTTGGTCCCTGAAGTATTCAAAATGGCATCGGGTTTTCCATCACTATAAACAAAACAAAAAAACAGGAATGGATCCCGATGTTCTTTCTTATTAAAGACTTGTTTCCTAACTGATTTTTCTGAACAAAAGCTTTGTTTCTGTTTGTGCCCTGTTTTTTTTAGAAACGATTGCATGGTATTGTAAAACTGATTGTTTCCAGTGAAACATTGAGAGTGCAAATTCAAAATCTCAGCATGCAATATGGAAATGTCTAGCAACAGCTTATTACTGTCTTCACCCTACAGAAGGGGCCCTGTATTGTCCTCCTTTGTGAGGAATCACATCAGAAATGTAATTTCTCCCCTTTATGTTGCCTTCGCGACCAATGCCTTTCTTACAGACCCTA
Source organism: Lissotriton vulgaris (assembly GCF_964263255.1). Lineage (NCBI taxonomy): Eukaryota > Metazoa > Chordata > Amphibia > Caudata > Salamandridae > Lissotriton > Lissotriton vulgaris. The sequence goes on from NC_141689.1 coordinate 1,980,655,368, forward strand.
ATGAGCTGGAGGCCAGATCCAGGAAGAAAGAAGGCGGTTCTCTTAGCACCGAGTGCCACCTCAACTTTAGGTGTACAGGTCTGCGTAGGATGAGGCAAACTATATGATACTATGACAGAACTCCCCCAGTTTACCTTGTTAGGTAGGTGTTAGGTAGGTCGTTCCCCCTCTGCACAGCACCGCCTGTGCGTCCTGACACTGCCACAGCTGTCGCTGCTGAGGAAGTTGTGGCCCTCCTCCACCCGTAGGTACGTGTATGATGGTCAGGTTCTATAGATTCTAGTCCAGAGTTAATCATGAATAAAGTTTCAAAGGAATTATTTAACGAGAATTTTCAATATGTAGTATACAAAAGCATTTATTTCAACATTTCTGTGACATTGTGATTCACACTGGATATTATGAATCAATCTTGTTTTAGGGGTGAAGCACATCGGGTACACAGAACTCAATCCTCCTCCGTGCTTGTCTCAGCGCTGCCCGATCGGCAACCCATCGAGTAATACAGATCCTATGCTAAAGAATATAACGGAACTATTGAACTATATTAGTCTGTAAAGGTTGCACTTGAAACCACTGTGATTGTAATAAGGTCACAACACCCTTTACCCAGTCCTCACCTCTACCCAACCACACCCAACCCACTTAACTGTCTCCCTTTCCTTGTCACTTCGAGCGCATTTTGTAAATATTCAACGTGTATTATAAACTTAAGAATTGTTTCCACAAGAACATTGCCTTATAAGAAAATAACTGAGACTTATGTCCTGATATCCTCACTTGATCCAATGAAGTAATTGGTATTTTTTCTTTCTTTATTGCTTGTGGTTTCCATTTCATTAGTGTGAATCACAATGTCACAGAAATGTTGAAATAAATGCTTTTGTATACTACATATTGAAAATTCTCGTTAAATAATTCCTTTGAAACTTTATTCATGATTAACTCTGGACTAGAATCTATAGAGCCTGACCATCATACACGTACCTATGTTAACTGACCCAGGTCAGAGAGTTCTTAGGGTATACCCCATTGTAAACTTACTACTCCTCCACCCGTAGGCTACCACCTGCGCCTCATCCCTGGTGGCCAGTGGTAGTCCTTTGGTTTGTTTGTCATTTGTCATTTCATTGTATTGCACTCTCTTGGTGTCTGTGACTGCTGTTGTCTGTCTCTCCCCTGTGCCTGTATTCACTCCTGTGCCCTGTGTTTTCCTACTGTCATCAGGCCCAGAATACTTGTGGCTTTGAGGGATGATGCCAGCTTGTTTGTACCATTTGTCTTTATGAATCATTTCTACTTGTAAGCCAATTAAATTCCTATAGATATCGTGTGCAGGGACACAGTACACAGAAGACCCAGGCTCAAGATTGATTCCTAAATTTTCTTTATTTTATGTCTCTTAACAGATGGCAAAGTACTCTGTTTATTTCTCCCTTCCCAAAAGGGATCTAATCTATTCCCTGACTACTTCTGTCATTATTTCTCTTTCCCTAAGGTGGTATCATTGGTGACAAACAGGCTATTTTCCTGTAGTCTGTCTGAGTACCACCAGTTCTGCTATTTGCTGACAGGGTTTTAGGTTGAACATGTCAAGCTCAAGTTTGAGGAAGCAGTTCATAGAGCCCTAGAGCACTTCTGTCTAAAGTTCTTGTCATGTGGGACTTGAAGGCCCACTGTACCTGGCCAGGTCACAACTGTGGCTCACACCTGGGCAGGTGACATACCAGCAGAATGAGGATCCCTCTAGGAGTAAACCAGGGCATGTTGACAGCGACATGGACAACCACAACTAATTGTATAATACTCCAGTGAATACCACTACTTATTTGCCTTTTGACATCCTCATGTAGTTGTACCATAGGGGCAGCAGTAAGAAACACTGCAATGTACTTTGTACATTACATGTAGTAAGTTGTAGGGTTTCACTGCACATAACATACCAATACCTCTAGCAACTACTCTGCTACACTCACTCGTGTGACTGTCCATATCATGATACAGCACATAGTGCCTATCTAGCTTGCTGATTAATCAGTGTAACATACGCGTGGTGGCCCTAAATGGTCTCCTGAGGGAACCTTACTTCCAATGTAATATTGCTCGGCTGTGGCCAAGGCCTTTCTAAATGAAACCCCTATGTCTGTCTGGAGGTTGTCTCCTGCACATGAGAGAAAGGCTGATTACTCCGGAGTTTACCCAGGCACAGCTTTTTGTGAATGGAGTACACCTTACCCTAGAAAAAGGCGTTCATCACCACTGATTTGGTCATAATTATGTTGATACTACTCTGATTAAAACAAGAAGACGGAGTAGTGTTAGAAACTTTGGATGATAAAACATAAACATTTCTAAATAAGCATTCACACCCCACAAAATAGCTCCGGTCAGGGTTTCTGGAGCAGAATGAATATCATCTGAAGGCACAGTAACACATGATAATGATGATGGCAAGAAGCATCTCCCATAGTAGCCAAAAGTAACATCAGGAAATAAATATTCCCTGCAGTTACTGAAACAAAAACAACTAATTTTACTTGTCTCTCATGCTGCTCAAGTTTATTTACTTTACAGATGTAACTGGGCACATGTAGACATTTTATCAAAACAGTCACTGTCTTCAACAGATTCAAAATAGTTGTAAAAGTTTGATTACCACTTGCATGCATGATGTTTTCTATTACTTTTTTGCTCCTACTGTACAGTACGTTACATCCAGTGCATTTAGCTTGGATTAGTCACTGCTGGACCTACTGGTTTTAAGAAAGTCACATTTTGGAAGCTGATTCAACAAGCATTGTTCGTGGGATTCATTGTATGAATGAATGTTTACCCCTCCAAGCACTTTCGTACGCTTGCCTTGCTCTAATGTATAGAACCATATTTTTGTAGGATACATTTCTGCCTAAAACATCGTTTTCTCATTTAACGGCTTTTTTATGCTCGCTTTGCATCACTGTTGAACACCAAATCAAAGCAAAAATACTATAATAAGTTGTTTTTGTATAGTGCCTAACAGCCCTCTCAAGATGATTCTAGACACCGTAGATAACAGTGTTATAACTAAAACGAATGAAGGGTAAAATAAGAATCTATTTGATAACTAATGTACTAATTATTATTATAAATCAATTGCAAGGACAATTGGGAAGTAAATAAGAAGACAGAGCATCCCTTTGGCATTGTCATAAGGTTTCTGTGCAGTCCACTGTAATGGGCAGACGATGGGTTGCTATAAGTAAAGGGTCCTTTATTTCCCAAAGGTGTAGTCATAGTTCAGATGATTATGTCTGTGTAACAGATTGCCCTTGAGAGGGGCTCTGCTAGCTGGGGCGGACTATGTAGTATACATTTGCAGTGTGCAGTGTGAATGTTCTGATTTGCTGTTCAGGGAGATGGATGGGAGTGCCAGAGCGTATTTTATTAGCAAATAAAAATGTTTTTTATTAAAAAAAATGTGCAAAAGCCTGTGTTTACATAGCACATATATTAAACAAAACATTTTGTTGTAGGTGATCATGCTTAAATGTTATAGCTCTGTGTTATAAATGGGTTTTCTGGTTGCCTAAGGTTTGCACCAAAGCCAGGCAGAAACCACCATTCCAGTCAGGATAAGGGAGTTACACTCCTAAAATAACCCCTGCTCGCCCCCTTGGTAGCATGACACGAGCAGTCAGGCTTATCTCAGAGGCAGTATGTAAAGCGTTTGCACATAAACAACAGTAATACAGTATAAGCACTACAAACGGACACCACACAAGTTTAGAAAAATATCCAATATTTTTATATAGTTAAACAAGACCAAATACAATAAGAATCCACAGTACAGCACTTTTAAAATAGTTGCGTTGCAAGATGTCTTTAAAACACAGTTCTTTGATGTTGATAGCTCCGTCCGGGCTATCACGGTGTTGTGAACAAGCAAGTCCAAACAATTATGGCTGGCTGCGGCGTTGCGGGTCAGCTGCGGTGTCGGGAAGACCCGCCTACAGTACCTCTCAGAGATGCAGGTCATCAATGACCTCTCGTTGTCACGCCCATTGCAGGTCGATCGCCTCTCTGATGGACTTAGGAGCGCTGGCGTTGGCAGGCATCGGGTGCTGCGGTGCAAAGTGCAGCGGTGCAGCGTGCGGTGCCCTCAGGTCGCGGTGCTAGCAGCGGCTCGGTGGCGGTGTCAGATGGCGTTGTCGCTCACAATTAGGGAAGATGTACTTTCACTTACAAGGCCTCTGATTTTCCCAGGATTTCAACACATCGTTGGCTGAGGGTTTACCCATTACATACTCCACATCCCGAGTCTAGGCTCTGGGATGTGGAGTATGTAAGGGGTAATCCCTCAGCCAACTATGTGTTGAAATCCTGGGAAAGTCAGAGGACGTTCCGTACATATCTACACTCCCAGACGCTCGGCTATTACTATTAAACTTTCGTGTTGATCTAAACTTTCAGTACCAAAGGCTTGAAAACTTTGATGCACTTTTGGACACTGAGAATAATTGCAGGTATAGGTTAAGGTTTCAAAATGTTAATGGTCATTTTTTATTAAATTGTTTTCATTTCTACAAGACTTGCTGTATGATTTACAACCCCCTTTTTAAAAAAAATATAATATAAAACATTAAAATTAAGCTCTTGCACTTTTGGTAAAAATTGCATTTTTAGATGAAGCATGTGCCTTAGCAAATTTTTTAAAAAAAGGGTTAATATGGCGATGACTGCAGTTTTAAAACATATTAGGACTATCGATGTCACGTGTAAAGGCTGAGTGCAAGAATGGATATACAGTGTTTCAAGTGATTTTAAGACCAATGTTTATCATGGATCTTATGAAGAATAATATTAGGTCGTGTGGAATTGAACGATTGGGGAAAGTGTGTTCGGGTCATTTTAAGGAACTATTTTTATTTTTATGTGTGTTATTGTATTACTGTTTTAAAAACAAGTGTCTAAATATTATTAAAAATCTCGACTTGACTACGCTTTCCCAGTTTTTATCCTCTCGGAACCTACGAGTTCTTGTTCCTGCTGGCCTGGTACAATGCAGAGCTACGGGATTCCCAGCAGATCCTCTGTCTGACAGCTTGTATGAAAAATATTTACTGTTCGAACCGAGCTTGGCAAAAGCCATTGTGAATTCTACACTAAGAGAAGGTTTGGTCCCTGAAGTATTCAAAATGGCATCGGGTTTTCCATCACTATAAACAAAAAAAAAACGGGACTGGATCACGATGTTCTTTCTTATTAAAGACTAGGGGGCAGATGTATCAAGATTCCGATTTGCGAATTCTAATTAGCGATTTTTTGCGAATCGCTATTTAGAATTCTCAAAATGGAATGTATGTTCAAAATCGCTATTTTTTAGCGATTCCTTAATATTCTTTATTTGCAAATTCGCATTTTGCGAATTCGCAAATAAAGAATAATTTCCAATGCATTCCTATGGACCAAGAGGCCCATAGGAATGATAGTGCAATAATTCTCAAATTGCGAATTCGCAATTTGCTAATCGCAATTTAAGAATTATTTCAATGGTGCAGGGGTGTCTCAAAGACACCCTGCTGCACCTCTGAAATTTACATGTGTGTGTGCATGTGGCACACATACATGCCCTATGGGCATGTATGTGTGTCACATGCCACCCTCACAAATGCCAAATAGGGCATTTTTAATAGAAATCGCAAATTACCACCAACTACAAGTTGGTGGTAATTTGCGATTTCTTAACACAAATTCGCAATTTCAAAAAGTTATATACATATCATTTAAGGAATCGCAAAAATTGTGATTCCTTAAATGCTATGGCAAAATAAGGAATCGCAATTTTTTGCGATTCCTTAAATTGCGATTTTTTGATACATACCAAATCATGCTAAAAGGCCGTTTGGGAGTCGCAAAGGCCGAAATTCTGCGAATTTCGGCCTTTGCGAGTCGCAAAAGCCTTGATACATCTGGCCCTAGTTTCGTAGTTTCCTAACTGATGTTTCTTAGCAAAAGCTTTGTTTCTGTTTGTGCCCTGTTTTTTTAGAAACGATTACTTGGTATTGTAAAACTGATTGTTTCCAGTGAAACATTGAGAGTGCAAATTCAAAATCCCAGCATGCAATATAGAAATGTCTAGCAACAGTTTATTACTGTCTGCACCCTACAGAAGGGGCCCTGTATTGTCCTCCTTTGTGAGGAATCACATCAGAAATGTAATTTCTTCCCTTTATGTTGCCTTCACAACCAATGCCTTTCTGACAGACCCTAATGAGCTGGAGGCCAGATCCAGGAAGAAAGAAGGCGGTTCTCTTAGCACCGAGTGCCACCTCAACTTTAGGTGTACCAGTCTGCTTAGGATGAGGCAAACTATGGGATACTATGACAGAACTCCCCCAGTTTACCTTGTTAGGTAGGTGTTGGGTAGGTCGTTTCCCCTCTGCACAGCACCGCCTGTGCGTCCTGACACTGCCCCAGCTGTCGCTGCTGAGGAAGTTGTGGCCCTCCTCCACCCGCAGGCTACCACCTGCGCCTCATCCCTGGTGGCCAGTGGTAGTCCTTAGGTTTGTTTGTCATTTGTCATTTCATTGTATTGCATTCTCTTGGTGTCTGTGACTGCTGTTGTCTGTCTCTCCCCTGTGCCTGTATTCACTCCTGTGCCATGTGTTTTCCTTCGGTCCCCTTCGTTGCACCCGTGATTCTGTGCCTTTTTCTCCTTCTGTCACTTTCGTTGCCCCCGTGATACTGTGCCTTGTATTTCCTTCTGTCCCCTTCATTGCCCCAGTGATTCTGTGCCTTTTTCTCCTTCTGTCCCCTTCATTGCTCCCATGATTCGGTGCCTATTCTCCTTCTGTCCCCTCCGTTGTCCCCAGAATTCTCTGCACTTGCTTTCGTCCCGCCACTGCATCCCCCGCGTCCCTGCCCCCATGACTGCCCATTCGCTGCCACTGCCTCCCGCCTCCCAGCTGCCCCTTCCAACCACCTCCCCATAAATGGCGGCCGCTGCACGTTGGGGAGAGCGACCCTTGACCTTGTTAGGTAGGTAGCTCCCCCTCCGCACAGCACCGCCTGTGCGTCCTGACCCTGCCCCAGCTGTCACTGCTGAGGAAGTTAAGGCCCTCCATCACCTGCAGACTATCACCTGCGCCTTTCCCTTGTGGCCAGTGGTAGGCCTTAGGTTTGTTTGTCATTTGTCATTTCATTGGATTGCACTCTCTTGGTGTCTGTGACTGCTTTTGTCTGTCTCTCCCTGTGCCTGTATTCTCTCCTGTGCCCTATGTTTTCCTTCTGTCCCCTTCGTTGCCCCCGTGATTCTGTTTCTTTTCCTCCTTCTGTCACCTTTGTTGCCCCCATGATTCTGTGCCTTTTTCCTCCTTCTGTCCCCCTCATTGCCCCAGTGATTCTGTGCCTTTTTCTCCATCTGTCCCCTTCGTTGCCCCCGTGATTCTGTGCCTTTTTCTCCTTCTGTCCCCTTCATTGCCTCTGTGATTCTGTGCCTTTTTCTCCTTCTGTCACCTTTGTTGTCCCCGTGATTCTGTGCCTTTTTCTCCTTTCATCCCCTTCATTGCCCCCGTGATTCTGTGCCTTTTCTCCTCTGGCCCCTCCATTGCCCCCAGGATTCTGTGCCCTTGCTTCCGTCCCGCCACTGCGTCCCCCTCGCTCCCACCCCCTCGCTCCTTCCCCCCTGACTGCCCATTCGCTGCCCCTGCCTCCCGCCTCCCAGCTGCTCCGCCCTCCCACCTCCCCATAGTTGGCGGCCGCTGTGCAGCTGCTGCGAGGCCGCGTGCAGTAGGCGCGGCACTGACACGCCTAAGGCAAACCCGTCTGCACCTGTCCGTGCCTGGCCCGCACCCAGCGCCAGAACCCCTGGCCCCAACGACCGCCACCGCTACGATGCCAGTACAATGCACGCCCTCAACCCCGGACGGACCCACACCTGCAACAAGGCCGCCCGAATCGCACACATGGTCCCTTCACTTGCCAGAACTGCAGCTACACAAGCCTCAGAGCAGCCAAACTACCCACCAAGAAAGACCTCAACCACCTCCGATGCATCCTACTGAACATCCGCTCTGCACGCAAGCAAGCCGTTGAGCTCTGGGACATGCTCGACACATCATCCCCTGACATCGCTTTCCTGACAGAGACCTGAATGAACGACTCCTCCACAGCCAGCTTCGCCATAGCCATCCCAGACGGCTACAAGATCACCCGCAGAGACCTCACCAATGGAGTCGGAGAAGGAATCGCCATCGTCCACAAGAACAGCATCAGGGTCTCGACAAGCACCGACGGCACTCTCTGCACTGCTGAAGACATGCACTTCCAGATCCACACAGACCCCAACACCACCCTCAGAGGTACCCCCATCTACAGACCACCTGGACCCTGACCCCAGTTCAGCGACTCCATCGCCGACGTCATCAGCATGCACACCCTGACCTCCACCGACTACATCCTCCTCGAAGACCTGAACTTTCACCTTGAGAACAACAATGACAGTAACTCCACCACCCTGATCGACAACCTTGACAACCTCGAACTGAGGCAGCTCATCACAACGCCTACCCATTCCGCTGGCCACACGGTCAACCCCATCTTCTTCTTAAGCTCCCATGTCTCCTTCAGCCACACCACCAAACTCCCCTGGACCGACCACCGCTGCATCCTCTTCACCTTCCAGAAACACGCCAAACACCACCGCACCCAACAGATCCCCTGACGCTGCTGGAGCAACATCACTGAAGACCAACTACACACAAACCTCGCTCTCAGCCCACCCACCGACACCTCCAACATCAACAACGCCTCCCGCAACCCCAGAAGCTGGATCGACGACTGCGCCAACACCCTCGCCACACTGAAGAAACCCACCCACAGACACCAGCAAGAGAGCTAGCTGGTTCACCCCAGAACTCCCAGCCTCCAAGTGAACCTGCTGGAAACTAGAGAAGAAACGGCACAATGAGAAGACACCGGACAGCTTCGCAGCCCAAAAAGACGCCATCCGCAAACACCATCACCTCATCAGGTCTGCCAAGAGGACCTCCTTCAAAGACTGCCTCGACAACAATGCACACAACAGCAAGGAGCTCTTCAACATCGTAAAGGAACTCTCCAACCCCAGCTCCAACACCAACGACATCCCGCCGTCGCAAGCCCTTTGCGACTCCCTCGCCACCTTCCTCCACCGCAAGATCGCTGGCCTCCACAACAGCTTCAATGCCCAGACAGCCCCAACAGACATCGACACTCCAGACCCTCCTCACACCATTGACCACGACCCCCTGCCAGCCTGGGCCAACATGAACATCGATGACACCAACAAGACCATGAGCACAATCCACTTCGGCTCCCCGTCAGACCCACTCCTGCATTACATCTTCAACAAAGCCAGCAGCTCCATCGCACCCCACCTGCGCAACGTCATCAATCTCTCCTTCGAGACCGCGACCTTCCCAGAGAACTGGAAACACTCAAGATCAAAGCCCTACTCAAAAAACCCAAGGCGGACCCGAGTGAACTTCTGGCCTATCTCCCTGCTCCTGTTCCCAGCCAAGGTCATCGAGAAGATCGTCAACAGACATCCTGAACCCATCCCAGTCAGGGTTCTGCAGAAACCACAGCACCGAGACAGCCCTTATCACCACCACCGATGACATCAGGACCCTGCTGGACAACGGTGAGACCGTGGTCCTCATCCTCCTGGACCTCTCCACCACCTTCGACACTGTCTGCCACTGCACACTATGCACAAAGCAGGGGTCCGAGACAAGGTCCTGGAATCGATCACCTCCTTCCTCTCCAGCAGAACCCAGAGCATCCGCCACCCTCCATTCCAATCCAAAGCCTCCAAGATCATCTGCGGCGTACCCCAGGGATCATCCCTCACTCCGACACTGTTCAAAATCTACATGGCCCGTTCGCACAAGTCGCCCGACAGCACGACCTCAACATAATCTCTTACGCCGATGACACTCAACTGACCCTCCCCCTCACCAAGGACCCCCTCACCGCCAAATCCAACCTCCACGAAGGAATGAAGGCCATCGCCGACTGGATGGAGATCAGCCGACTGAAGCTGAACACTGACAAGACGGAGGTCCTCATCCTTGGCACCAACCCTTCAGCCTGGGACGACTCCTGGTGGCCTACGGCACTGTGAGCAGCCCCAACACCCACCGACCCCTCATGCAACGTGGGAGTCATCCTCAACTCAACACAATCCAAGACCAAGCAAGTCAACAAAGTCTCCTCTTCCTGCTTCAACACCCTCTGCATGCTCCGCAGGATCTACAGGTGGATCCCGACAGATACAAGAAGAACAGTCACCCAGGCCCTCGTTAGTAGCAGACTCGACTATGGAAACGCCCTCTAGGCAAGAGCCTCGGCGAAGCTCATCAAACGACTGCAACGCATTCAAAACGCCTCTGCACGCCTGCTACGTCACAGCCACATCACCCACCACCTGAGAAACCTGCACTGGCTCCCCGTCAACAACAGGATTTCATTCAAGCTCCTCATCCACGCACACAAGGCACTCCACAAACCCGGCCCAGCCTACCTCAACAGATGACTCTTCTTCTACATTCCCAACCACCAGCTTTGCTCCGCTGACCTCGCCCTCGCCATTGTCCCTCGCATCCGTAGAACAACCACCGGCGGCAGATCCTTCTCCCACCTTGCCGCCAAGACCTTGAACACCCTCCCACTGAGCCTACGACAGACCCAAGACCTGCTGACCTTCAGGAGGCTACTCAAGACCTGGCTGTTCGACCAGTAGCGCCCCCCCCCCCTTTTGACCCAGCGCCTTGAGACCCTCACTGGTAAGAAGTGCGCTCTACAAATTCTTGATTGATTGATTGATTGAATCATTGGATTCAGACACTTTTTCCTCATTCTGAAAACTCATCTATCAATCCATTTATGGACTCAATGATTTCATTATCCATCCCTTCTTACAGCCATTGATTCCTTCTAGTATTCACTTACTTATCCATGCACACATCCATACACACAAACTCACAATCAGGGAATATGTATTTTCACTTAGAGGGCATACTTATTGGTTTCACCAATACTGCTTTGAAAAAGTGTTTTGTAAATGATGTTTACTGCCCGAAGGAGATTCAGAAATATCATTTGTGGAATACTAAAAGTATAAAATATTTGCATCACCTAGGTCTTACACCATGGTTGGTGGGTAAAGGTCCAAATTTTCACATAAGTAAAAACCTCACTTTATTAGAATTGGGCATGAATGTGTCTAGAGAAATCAACAGGTAAACTAGGCCTTTCAATGTAGTCAATGTGGACTAACACAGTCATCAGACCCAGAATACTCGTGACTTTGTGGGATGATGCCAGCTTGTTTGTACCATTTGTCTTTATGAATCCTTTCTACAAGTAAGCCAGTTAAAGTCCTATACATATCCTGTGCAGGCACAAAGTGCACAGGAGACCCAGGCTCAAGATTGATTCCTCAATTTTCTTTATTTTATGTCTCTTAACAGATGGCAAAGTACTATGTTTCTTTCTCCATTCCCTAAAGGGACCCAATCTGTTCCCTGACTACTTCTGTCCATATTTCTCTTTCCCTAAGGTGGTATCATTGGTTGCAAACAGGCTATTTTCCTGTAGTCTGTCTGAGTTCCACCAGAGGTGCCCATGAGAACCAGTTCTGCTATTTGCTGACATGGTATTGGGTTGAACATGTCAAGCTCAAGTTTGAGGAAGCATTTCATAGAGCCCTAGAAAACTCCTGTCTAAAGTTCTAGTCATGTGGGACTTGAAGGCCCACTGTACCTGGCCAGGTCACAACTGTGGCTCACACCTGGGCAGGTGACATACCAGCAGAATGATGATCTCTCTAGGAGTAAACCATTGCATGTTGCCAGCGACATGGACAACCACAACTAATTGTATAATACTCCAGTGAATACCACTACTTATTTGCCTTTTGACATGTAGTTGTACCATAAGGGCAGCAGTAAGAAACACTGCAAGGTACTTTGCACATTACATGTAATAAGTGGTAGGGTTTCACTGCACATAACATACCAATAACTCTAGCAACTACTCTGCTACACTCACTCGTGTGACTGTGAATATCATGATACAGCACATAGTGCCTATTTACCTTGCGGATTAATCAGTGTAACATACGCGTGGTGGACCTAAATGGTCTCCTGAGGAAAACCTTACTTCCTTTTTTTTTTTTTTTTTTTAACAATTTTTATTAAAGAACCAGTATCAGCATAAGACAATACAATTAACTTAGAAACACTGAATAAAGTATATACACTAGGGACCAAAAAAAAAAAAATGATAACATAAAGCTTAACAGTAATAATATACGAGAATTAGAGAACATTTGTGATGGAGGACGCTAACAAAAAGGCTAATGACATGAATACATTAAGATACAGAATCTCATTTATCTCAGCCAATTCCACTGGGAAATAAACCTTCTTTCCAAGTAGAAATTGGGCTCCATAATTCTGCACCACAAAGCTTTGTTTTACTTCCCCTAGTGGCAAATATTGCAGATTCATAATTAAAGACAGCGAGAAAGCGGGTTAACCACATTTGGAAGCTAGGAGGTAAATCATCCTTCCAGCGAGCAGACAAAATTAATCTGAACATGGCTGTGCCTATAAATATTAATCTTTGTTCAGATTTGGTTAAATTCAAGGAGCCATCGTAACACAGAACATATAGGATGTCAGACTCAGGAAGTTTATGATGGAAGATTTTCTCCCAAAATGAGGCAATCATGCTTTTTATGAGAAAAAGTTTGGGGCAGCTGCTAAACATATGAACTAGTGTCGCTGGGGCAAGTGAACAACGTGGCCATAAATCGGTCTCTCTTTTACCCCATGCGAATAATTTGGCCGGGCTAAAGTAAAGATTGTATATTGTTGTATACAGCTGAGCCTTTAAATTGCTGGCCATAAACAAATTATTGCTCATATCGAGTACTTTATCTATATCAATATCGGGGTTGTTGAGTTTAACCGCCCATTTAGTTTCAGTTTTCTCCATATCATCGTTAATATTAGTTAAAAGTATATCATAGAATGTTCCTATTCTAGTTTTTGACGTGGTAAATGCTTCTATTAGATCAATCTTCTGGAGACTAATTAAATAACTTTTGGCTTTTAGTTTAGCATGAAGCTGGGCAAATTTAAGAAAGTCTCCTTCAGAGAGACCGAATTTTATTTTTACATCTTGAAAAGAAGTGTGTGAGCCATTTACCCAAACATCCTTAACTGTTCTTATACCCAATCTTTACCATTTCTTATCCGTGTGATCAAAATCAAGACCAGAAGTAATAGTGGATTGGAGCAGAGGCGTATACCGGGTGATTTTTCCTATCTGCATATGTTTAAGCACCCTATTCCAAATTATCCAAGCACTTTTTATGATTTCACACTTGATATGTTTATAATGGGTAGCTTCAGTCTTTCTTAATAAAAGGCCACTAGCTTCTTGGCCGAGTACAAGTTCATATAGAGTGGGGATTGAGGTAATAAATGTCCCAAAAAATGGCGGTGGTTCTAGAACCATTGGTTTTAACTGTTTTAGAAAGGCTGCCCAATGATACAACATAATATTCGGTGCCGTAAGCCCACCTCTGTTGTATGGAATGGATAAGTAGGAGAGTGACCGTCTGATTTTACCCTGTTGCCAGACAAATTTAGACATAAGTTTGTTAATCGACGTAAGTATCTTAGGATCTACAAATAGAGGAATTGTTCGAAAAAGATATAAGCATCTCGGTAAAAGGCTTTCTCAGCGTCAAGCAGGATCATAGACATCTGGTCCCCCGTGACCGACATGGCATCAAAGAGGGCGATAGCCCGACGGGTATGATCGGTGGTTCCTTTTCCCGGAACGAAGCCATGCTGCCACGGAGAAACCAGGTGCCCAATGATCCAGCTGAGTCTGAGAGCCATCACTTTGGCATATAATTTGGAGTCTGAATTTATCAGAGAAATTGGGCGATATGAGGTCAACTGCTCGGGTGGTTTTCCCTTCTTAGGAAATACTATAATACTAGCCTCATCCCACAAACATGGGGGAATGCCATTGAACTGAACACCCAAAAACAAATCAAGTAATAGGGGACTTAATTGAAAACTATGGGCCCGATGTAGGTGGCCAATACCGGTCGGAAACGGCCGAATTCGGCCGTTTCCAACCAGTATTTGGCCTTTTGAGATGTGGGGGACCTTTTTTTGTCCAATTCGGTATTTTACCAATTCGGTAAAATTACTGAATCGGAAAAATACAGAATCGGTAAGTTTACCGATTTTTAAAATTCGGGATGTAGGTGGGACTACTTTCAGTCCCACAGGCCCTTCAGATTCGGTATTTTAACACCCAATCCAATTGGGTGTTAAAATACCGAATCCAGGTGTGCATGCACATGTGTGCATGCACACCTATGCCATGTGACAGACAGACATGCCCTTAGGGCATGTCTGTGTGCCACATGGCACACAAGCCAGTATTGGGGGTGCTAGAGGGTGTCAAAATGACACCCCCTGCACCCTTGCAGAAATCGGTAATTACTGAATCGGTAAATACCGATTCGGTAATGCCCATTGATTCCTATGGGCTTCAATGCCCATAGGAATCAATGGGCATTACCGAATCGGTAAATACCGATTCCTTCCGATTCGGTAATTTTTAAAGTAAAATTACCTACATCTGCCCTTCTCTTTTTTACCACTTCTTAAATACCGATTAGGTATGAATCGGTATTTATGAAGTGGTAAAAAAGATTTACCTACATCGGGCCCTAAGAGTTTTATAGATTTCAATCGGCAGTTTGTCTGGGCCTGCTGCTTTACCAGACGATAATAGTGATAAAGCTGCCTCTACTTCAGCCAGTGTGATCTTGGCTTCAAGTGTTTCTCTAGCAACATCGTCTAATAAACTGGTAGCTGCCGAGTTATTAAGAAAGCCAGCCAGAAATTTATCGATATCTTCTTCAAAATTGGTCACTTCTTCAGAATATAATTTTTTATAATATCGTTGGAATTGGAGAATATTATCTGCCGATTGCACATAAGTCTGTCCACCATCTATAATAGTGGTAATATTCTTTGAAACATTTTTTTGACGGGTTTGTAATGCCAATTGTTTACCTATTTTTTACTTCCAATGTAATATTGCTCGGCTGTGGCCAAGGCCTTTCTAAATGAAAACCCTTTGTCTGTCTGGAGGTTGTCTCCTGCACATGAGAGAAAGGCTGATTACTCCTGAGTTTACCCAGGCACAGCTTTTTGTGAATGGAGTACACCTTGCCCTAGAAAAAGGCGTTCATCACCATTGATTTGGTCATAATTATGTTGATACTCCTCTGATTAAAACAAGAAGACGGAGTAGTGTTAGAAACTTTGGATGATAAAACATAAAAATTTCTAAATAAGCATTCACACCCCACAAAATAGCTCCGGTCAGGGTTTCTGGAGCAGAATGAATATCATCTGAAGGCACAGTAACACATGATAATGATGATGGCAAGAAGCATCCCCCATAGTAGCCAAAAGTAACATCAGGAAATAAATATTCCCTGCAGTTACTGAAACAAAAACAACTAATTTTACTTGTCTCTCATGCTGCTCAAGTTTATTTACTTTACAGATGTAACTGGGCACATGTAGACATTTTATCAAAACAGTCACTGTCTTCAACAGATTCAAAATAGTTGTAAAAGTTTGATTACCACTTGCATGCATGATGTTTTCTATTACTTTTTTGCTCCTACTGTACAGTACGTTAAATCCAGTGCATTTAGCTTGGATTAGTCACTGCTGAACCTACTGGTTTTGAGAAAGTCACATTTTGGAAGCTGATTCAACGAGCATTGTTCGTGGGATTCATTATATGAATGAATGTTTACCCCTCCAAGCACTTTCATACGCTTGCCTTGCTCTAATCTATAGAACCATATTTTTGTAGGATATATTTCTGCCTAAAACATCGTTTTCTCAATTAACGGCTTTTTTATGCTGGCTTTGCATCGCTGTTGAACACCAAATAAAAGCAAAAATACTATTATAAGTTGTTTTTGTATAGTGCCTAACAGCACTCTCAAGATGATTCTAGACACCGTAGATAATAGTGTTATAACTAAAATGAGTGAAGGGTAAAATAAGAACCTATTTGGTAACTAATGTACTAATTACTATTATACATCAATTGCCCGGACAATTGGGAAGTAAATACGAAGACAGAGCATCCCTTTGACATTGTCATAAGGTTTCTGTGCAGTCCACTGTAATGGGCAGACGATGGGTTGCTATAAGTAAAGGGTACTTTATTTCCCAAAGGTGTAGTCATAGTTCAGATGATTATGTCTGTGTAACAGATTGCGCTTGAGAGGGGCTCTGCAAGCTGGGGCGGACTATGTAGTATACATTTGCAGTGTGCAGTGTGAATGTTCTGATTTGCTGTTCAGGGAGATGGATGGGAGTGCCAGAGCGTATTTTATTAGCAAACAAAAATGCTTTTTATTAAAACAAAATTCCAAAAGCCGGTGTTTATATAGCACATATATTAAAAAAAACATTTTGTTGTCAGTAATCATACTTAAATGTTAAAGGTCTGTGTTATAAATGGGTTTTCTGGGTGACAAAGGTTTGCACCAAAGCCACACTCCTAAAATAACCCCTGCTCACCCCCTTGGTAGCTTGGCACGAGCAGTCAGGCTTATCTCAGAGGCACTGTGTAAAGCGTTTGCACATAACCAACAGTAATACAGTGTAAGCACTACAAATGGACACCACACAAGTTTAGAAAAATATCCAATATTTGTATATGCTTAAACAAGACCAAATACAATAAGAACCCACAGTACAGTACTTTTAAAATAGTTGCGTTGCAAGATGTCTTGAAAACACAGTTCTTTGATGTCAATAGCTCCGTCCGGGCTATCACGGTGTTGTGAACAAGCAAGTCCAAACAATTCTGGCTGCAGCATCGCGGGTCAGCTGCGGTGTCGGGAAGACCTGCCAACAGTACCTCTCAGAGATGCTGGTCATCAATGACCTCTTGTTGTCACGCCCATTGCAGGTCGATCTCCTCTCTGATGGAATTAGAGTGCTGGCGTTGGCAGGCGTCGGGTGCTGCAGTGCAAAGTGTAGTGGTGCGGCGTGCGGTGCCCTCAGTTCGCGGTACGAGCAGTGGCTCGGTGGCGGTGTCAGGTTGCGGCGTCGGTGAGACCAGGGTTACAGTGTGAGATGAAGGCGGTGCTCGTCGCGTGCTGGCAGGTCACAGTGCAGCAGCGATGTCTCTGTTGCTGAAGCGCGGTCGTCGGCTGACAACTGGAGTCGATGGTACTGGCGTCAGTAGGCCAAGGCTGCGGTGCAGAATGAGGGCGGTGCATCGGATAACTTTACGAGTGGTGCCCCCAAACCACGGTGCAAGCAGCGGCGTCGAGTCCGGTGTGGAGCGGCGGCGTCGGGGATACCAAGGCATCATCGTGAAGAGAGGCGGTGCAGAGTGTGGTGCTCACAGGTCGCGGTGCGAGCTGAGGCTCGGTAGCGGCATCAGCAGGCATCGTTGGTGACATCAGGGTCACGGTGTGGCAGTGCGGTGCACTATGCAGTGCCTTCAGGACATGGTATCGGCAGCAGCGTCGTAACCGGCATCAGGCTTGAAGTCTTTGATGTTCCTGAGACTTCGTGAACAGGGGGCAATCCCTTGGAGATACTCAGCAGAAGTAGAGAGAGTTCAGTCCAATCCTTTCACTGCCCAAGGCAGAAGCAGCAGCTGCAGGCCAACCCAACAAAGCAACAACAAAGCAAAGGGGCAGTACTCCTCCTGGCAGCTCTTCCAGCTCTTCTTCTTGGCAGGTTCCTTGATTCAAGCGAGTACTGAAGTAATCTAAAATCTTGGGGTCCGGGCCCCAATATTTATACCAGAAAATCCTTTGTCCTCTGAAGGCAGAGGGGCCTGGGCCTAGTTAAAACCAGTTCGGGGTGCATTCTGCCAGGGTGCACCTTCTTCCTTTGTCAGTGTGGGCCAGGGTCCTCAGACGCATCAAAGGAGGTGGATCCAGCATTGTGGAAGGTGATCTCAGCTCTATTTAGACCTAGGCGCTACTCCTCCCACCCATCTAGGTGTAGATGTGCCTATTCAGCCCGGCTGACTCACCCTGTCTCCCCCAGCCCCTCACAAACCAGACAGACAATACACACGCTAGCAGAGGCAGGCTGGATGGTTAGGTCAGAAAATGCAGACTTTCTAAAAGTGCCATTTTCAAACACAGAATGATAAAACCAACTTCACTAAAATATGTATTTTATCATTCTGAGTTCAGGCATACTAAACTCGAATTTACACAATGTTCTCTGAGTCAGTTAGGATCATAGGATGTAATGATCAAACTGCCCGTTCTGGCCTATGGAGAACAGGTAGCCTTGTAATAGTGAAAAACGAAGTAGGCTGTAATTCACTACTAGGACATGGAATACACACCAGGGCATGTCCTACCTTTTACATACAATGCACCCTGCCCATGGGGGTACCTTGGGCCTATCTTAGGGGTGACTCACGTGTAGAAAAGTGAAGGTTTAGGGACTTGCAAGTGTGTGCACTAGCCAAGTCGACACGACAGCCCCAGGCTGCGCACAGGCTCTGCGATGGCAGGCCAGAGTTACATTTTACAGGATGTTTACGTGGGTTGCACAATCCAGGGCTGCAGCCCACCAACAGTATTTGATTTGTAGGCCCCGGCACACGCAGTGCACTTTACTAAGGACTGACACATAAATCAAACATACCAATCAGGGTAACACCAATCCATAACACATTTTACACAGGAGCACTTGCACTTTACCACTGGCCCGCAGTGAGGAAAGTGCGCAGAATCATTACACCAGCAAAAACAGGGTCACGACCGGGAGGTCAGAAAGCAAAAAGTCAGGGGAAACACACCAACATATGCCAAGTCTAAAAGTCTGCAAGTGGAGTAAATACATGCCGATTTAAGTTAGGTTAACTATTGATGCCCTGTTAACTGAAAATAATGCAGTGGCTGACAAAGGCTGGTTTTCAGGATGACTAGTTTTGAGAGTTGGACAGCACCCTTCAAGAGTTATACATTATTACAAAACAGTTATTAAAAACATACAAATAAACAGAGTATTAGTTTTCCCAAAAATTCAGATAAGACACACAAAAGTTGTGACTTGGATTTTCTTTCTTTTATTCAGTTTTTATTCTTTATTTTCTTTTTTTGATAGTTGCGAATAGCCGACGCGTTTCGTCCATTACCGGACTTCTTCAGGGCTATACAAAAACACATACAAAAACATATATTACATAAATTAATTAATGTTATATTGCACAATTTGTATATACATAGACACCCTAAACCAGAAGAAAGGAGCAGAACCAGAATTGGTCCGGGGGTCCAGTCACTAGTTTAAAAACAGGTAACTTACAAACATGGGAAAACAGTTTACATTTCATATTAAAAACACAACAGAGAAAATAGAAAACCTAGAAAAACAGGGATACAGTCAATTTTACAAAATGATCAGAAAAAATTCCTGTCGTCACAGTACATAACATTGAATACCATAGCTGACTTATTATTGGAGTCCAATATATATAGTTGGTATAAACAAGAGAGAGCGAGATTTTATTTTGGGATTGTAACCCTAAAGATAACAATAATAGTACATGACATTGAGTGCCATAGCTGACTTGTTGTTGGAGTCCAATATATATAGTTGGTATAGACAAGAAAGAACAAGATTTTATTTTAAGATTGTGACTCTAAAGATAACAATAATATTATGATATAGGAAGACACATGTATCTGAAAAATTCCTTGAAACAAACTGTCTGATATCGAGTTTCACATCCGTCTTTGTCAGGCTTTCATGGAGTTTCTTTTATTGCTCTGTTAAAAAAAATCCCCACAGAAGGTTTCAGTGGTAATCCCTACACTGAATTTGTACATAACTTTCATATCAGAGCTGTTTGTAAATATTTCACTCAACATTAGTTAAAACAGGAAAGCCCAATTGTGAAAATCCGGACATTACTGGTTACCATGCCATTACACTATATTGATAAAGAAACTCCAGGACGTTCACTAGAACCAAAGTAATGTCTGTACTCACTGGAGAGTTGTAAGCAAGGTCACAGATCCTGGTCACAGTCGTTGTCGACAATGGAGCAAAAGCAGGCCCACAGAAAAGTCTAAGGAAAAGATTATTTTCAAAACATGTATATTGGTATTTGGAGAAGAGTATATCAATTTTGTAGTTGAAATACATCATATGCATAAAATTAGATTGTTCTAGGTCATTGACCAGTTAATCAGAAATTAACAAGACACATGATTTGTCACAAGGAAACCCTATATATTCCAAACCCAAATTACAATTAGTTCGAAAAAGGTCTTTAACTATCTATAATGTGAAAACAACAAATAATGTTTTGATCACATTTTAACCAAGATTCACTTAAAGAAAAACGTTACAATCAGACACCTACAAGTGGCATTCATAAAGGTAAATATAAATCCTGAAATGTAAAAGCAAAGGAGCAGACAAATTGTGTACCGAATTCAGTGCAAGGCAGCCGCCATCTTAAGCAGGGTGAACTGGTCCATAAACCAAATCCCAATTGTATAAACATACAGAAATTATGTGTATGTCATCAATAAGTTTAGGCAATCTAACCTTAAATTCACACCTAAGACGAACAAGACCCAAATTATTACATAAGGAGTTCTTAAATCGAGCTAAAAAGGTATATGAAAATTTCCCAAGATTTAACAGAGGAGAGTTAGCATCAGTGCGCAAAGCAAGACTCACCAAGGGGCTGGAACATACAGGAGCATCAAGTTGTGGTCTTCTGGTTCGAAATACTGGCGCCAAACGCACAGTATATATAGGTATCCTGATAGATTAATTAAACCAATTACTAACAATTGGATAATGATAATTGTTGAGTGAAGTACGAGAAAAAGCGCCGCCATCTTTGAACAGGAAAGATGAACCGAATCCTTAGCCCTTAACGTCAGACCACGTACTCGCCGAGAGAACATAATTCTCAGGACCCTCAAATTATAAAAGTAAGGTTCATCCTCTAACTGAGCATGATATTTATGGGACATCAGTAGGTTTAAAGAAAAAAGTTAAAAAACGACAGGCGACCCGATCTTAATCTCCCGATTACGTTACGAGGTAAACAAACAGCGGCCGCCATTTTAGAATGGTCAACCCCACTATAACCAGCACCAATGGCTACTCAGAAGAGATTCATTAACAGAATTTAAGCATATCGAAAAAAAGGTTAAGTTTTTAACATGATAAAACTCCTGATATTATGATAATAAACTGGCATAAGCG
Organism: Lissotriton vulgaris; assembly: GCF_964263255.1. Lineage (NCBI taxonomy): Eukaryota > Metazoa > Chordata > Amphibia > Caudata > Salamandridae > Lissotriton > Lissotriton vulgaris. The sequence continues at coordinate 1,980,676,730 of NC_141689.1, forward strand.
TAAACTAATTTAATAGGATTCGAGCAAGTTATTAAAAAGCAAAGTTGTAACATAATAAATACACCTAATAATACAATCGGAAGAAGCAATAAACATAAAAATATATTTTAAAGATAAATGATAAAGCTTAGGATCAGAATGCATCCGTGCATATAGCGCGATATGTGAACCGACGGGCGCCATCTTGGAGTGGTCTATGTTTGCCGATTAGAACAACGAGCAGGGATACAAATAAATGCATCTCATGCATATAATTATTACAAATACATGTTTCTCCAGGCCACAGGAATATTGTTAAAGCCCAATATTTTGGAAACAAATACTCAACTTGACGTGACCTGGCGTAAGAACCAATAGTGGTAACAAATTTGGAATATCTCGAGTCACTGATAAATACATAATTTCAAGTTCAGCAGAGAAAGAGCAATAATACTGGACATGACAGTACTAAATTATTCATATATAAACAATAGCTAAATTTTATACCAGTCTAGTGTTTAAAAACAGGGGAATTAATGCCCCAATAGAGTTATAGAGCAAATACAAAAAGAGTTCAGATAACAGATGTTTGAGCATATCAAGAGGCACATACATAGGATCAATTTTGCAATTGAAAAAACACTGTACAGAGACTTCATGAAAAAGGCTTTTATACATAGAGGATGCACAGAGTGGTATATGTATTCCACTTCAAAATTAAACCAGCAAGCCATTGTAATAAAGGAGCAAATATGGTGATACTTACGCTAATTCCCATAGAGCCCTATAGGAAAAAGTGAAACTCATTAAAACACTGTACAGAGACTTCATGAAAATGGCCTTTATACATAGAGGATACACAGAGTGGTATATGTATTCCACTTCAAAATTAAAACAGCAAGCCATTGTAATAAAGGAGCAAAGATGGTGATACTTAGGCTAATTCCCACAGAGCCCTATAGGAAAAAGTGAAACTCATTATTGGTATTCATTCCCTGTTGAACCGCTCTCAGTCTACAAATCCAGCGCGATTCCCTTTGTCTTAAAAGTAGACATCTATCTTCACCCCTATCATTATTGGGCACATGGTCAATGGCATGAAAGGAAATGGCGTTGTGATCGGGATGACATTCTGATATATGTTGTGCCACAGGACTGCGGATATCCTGATTTTTTATATCACTAACATGTTCCTGAATTCGCTTTTTGAGATTTCTGGTGCTACTGCCCACATATATAATTTTACAGTGACAGATGAGGGCATACACCACATGTGTGGTGTTACAGTTGATCAGTCCCTTTATGGTGTATTCCTTAAGTCCATTATAACTAAAGGTCTTAGTTTTGTTAAGACCACAGGCAGCCATGTGCTAGTCGTAGTTTTCAGGATGAACCGTTATTCTTATTCTTATTCTTCTCTTTTGATGCAGATGTTGTAACTTTCCAAAAGCCTTCTGTTAGTTAGTGAATAGACAATTAATTGTAATAGACTACTGATAGGTGCTTATCAGAAAGAGAGGAGGTAAGAGGTAGGATCATTCATGAGAAGAACAGTCTGAATGTGAACGATGTATCTATTCAAGGTTTAATGTATATGGATCTTTATACTACTATGAGAAATTGGAGCGTTTGCTTATTCCCAGAAGTTTACTGAAATTCTATTGGAGGATTCAGGAGACAAAGACAATATGTTGCCACCTAGAATAGTGTGTTTCTATTAGTGCATGTTCCTAGAGCAAGGAAGGACTTTCCTTTCAATTTTCCACTCAGGAGTGCGTTTTCCTTTGAGCTTCTGGCTGGGGACTCATCCATGAGTATCTTATACCTCTATATGGGAGATTGCTTTGCCTATTTCTTTAATGTCTGCTGATTTACAGCTAAACATACTTTCCAGTTTGACATGCAAAAGTTCTATGCTTATGCATTGACTCTCTCATCTGAACTTTTTACATAGTATCTGAACCAACACCTTATTTTTTACCTTATTCCAAAATAACTAGATTAGGGCATTTCCTTTATGGAACAAGCTTGCTGAACTATTACACTTTTTACTGCAATCTTGACTAATATTCTATTTTAACTTATATTGAAATATCAATTAATGGATTACATTATTTTAATACTGATGCTTCAGAGACTAATACTTATTGAATGAATGATTAAATATTAAAAAAACTGAGAATAAAACCCATTAACTCACAGAAAATTTCTTTAATGACTGTACTAAATGCTGTTAATGATTAAACATGTCATTGGATTGATGTCGATTTTCTTTTCTCCTTTTTATTACTCCTTGTCAACGAACGAGGGGGCATATTATCAAGAAGGGCGTTAAAAATGATCGCTGGTTTAGCGGCAGAAAACTGCAGCTAAAGTGGCGATAATGGGCTTGATAATATGCCCTGGAGAATTCTACTAGAAGCCAATGTTCACACCAGAACATGGACTTCAGTTGGAATTCTCAAGGGCATATTATCAAGCCCATAATCGCCGCTTTAGCGGAAGATTTCTGCCGCTAAACCGGCGATAATTTTTAACGCCGTTCTTGATAATATGCCCCAAAGATCCATATGACCAGTGGCAGGGTTTTTTTTCTGCTTACACCAGAAGACTGAGATATAGAAAATCCCACTCCTTCACGAATATGTAATCTAAAGATGTGAGAGTCAGCTGGAGTTGTGACCTGATTCACACAGTGAGGAAACGTCACTGAGAGAAGCTGCAGAGATGAGAATAACTTACACCAGATCTGTATGTGGAATAGACTGTGTGCAGAGCTCTGCAAAAGCTAAATCAGCAATTCAGAGCTACTCAAGGTTCTTTTAAATGGTACGGAATGAGAGGAAACAACTGCGTTCCCCAGATCAGAGTCAGACATGGAACTTGGTCTTAGGATTTTTTAATGAGGAGTGTAGCAGGAACAACACCAAACGTCCTACCCACGGCCATTCAGCTGAACGGAAATCTGCCTGCACACATTCTAGCACAGAAAAGAGAGATACCACTAAAACTCAACTAACATTCTGGACACACTCAAGAAGGTCAGAGCAGCACAAAATAACAGAAACCAGGGTGTTTGTTCTTTCCAGTGATGTAAGTGCTGTCCTCTATGTCCATCAACATGTATGGGAGGTGGTCCCTCAAATAGTGGAGTCCTGAGTGAGAATAATGATTTCAATACCCTTCTTAGAGCATGTAAAGATGTGCCTTATGGTGGATCATCAAGTAAGAGATTGACGAGTGACAGATGAATGAGTACTCTACCTTTCTGTGTGAGGGTTGATCTTAGAGTAATGAAGGCATGAGGATGTGTTTGTGAATTCAACTTCACTTTTTACAGATTTTGAGCAGCGTAGAGTAGGAGAGCCATTCAAGATGACCCCCCCCCCTCCCCACACTGCATAGATATGACTAGTTCCTGTACAAAACGTCTATGAGCAAAGATGTATGCAAGATGTGCAATCCTTTCAGCAAGAAATCTCAGGCCAGGCATACTCAGCGTGGTTCCTCCATTAGGGCGGAGGAGTGTCACCCCTACTGCGAGTACAGCAAACATGAACAATAAATTGGTTATAAAAATGGATTCATTACCCTTTTATTTTTCATGTTAGCAGCAGTGTCTGAGGTAGGGCCATGGCGGTTGATTTGCAACAGATAAGGAGTGGTGTGCACTTAATTTTAAAATGTGCATGTCACCTTGTTCGGCTGTCTTGCGATGGCCAGCCTGACATGTGCACGCTAAACCTCTCCAAACTGAACTGTCTTAGACATCTTAGTGGAGATCAGGCACATGCCCCCAGTGCCTCAGGGATCATGGAGCCGACCCGTTCCAACCAATCCTGGTGCTTCTCTCATGCTACTCAACATTATCAACAGCATCTGGATTCATAGACGGGAGTTGGCTGAGGCTCAGTGAGCCTGTGCTGGAGCCATGGACTTCAGAGCGAGAAAGAAGCACAGAGGCAGTAGGTAAGTTCACTTGAATTTTGATTCACCGACAGGCACTGTGAGAAATTCGCACTGCTTTCAGCCTCAACTCCAGAGTTCTCAAATACGACCCAGTATAAACACTGTGTAAAATGGACCACGGTTGAGGGGTTTGGCGTTGAGCCTAAGGGCACTGCTGGATTTTAGAAGTGGCTGTAGTAGGCGAAAATCTTTGCCTCACCTCTTAAACTTGTCAGCAGCCGCCCCTGGGTGTACTAACAGGTCAAAAATAGTGGTGCAAATCGTGCACTGATTGTTTGTGACCTGCCTCTTATTTTGTGATAAGTACCAACACCGGGACGATGGCTTACATGCAACAGCTGCAAACAACCATTCCTTTGTTCATGTTCCCAAAAGGAAAACATTTTTTTAAAGCAGCCTACGCTCCAGAACTGGTGTTGCTTATTAAAAATAAACTGTTTGGGTAGACATCAAGAGGAGCAGGCAGTACCACCCCACCCCGAGTTCACACATTACTGTTCTCAAAGTATAAGCTGTGCAATGGGGACAGTTTCTTCTCCTTCAGAATGAGTTACCACCTCCTGTGTGGTATCAATGAGGCACATGCTTCAATATTGCTTTTTGCGATTCCTTAATTGCGAAAAATAAGGAATCGCAATTAAGGAATTGCAAAATGCAATACATGCAGAAATGGCTAAATAAATTGGGATTTCTTAATATTCCTTAATTGCGACTTGCAAATTGAGAACTGCAATTAAGGAATACCTCCCCATTCATTCCTATGGGCCTAGAGGCCCATAGGAATGAATGGGAAGACATTCTCAATTTGCGATTAGCAATTAGCGAATCTCAAATTGAGAATGCGATTTCAAGGGTGCAGGGGTGTCCAAAGGATACCCTGTTGCATCCCTGAAATCAATCTGTGCACATATGTTGTGCACACACATGCCCTTAGGGCATGTGTGTGCACAACATGAAACTTTGAAAAATGCACAAAAGTGAATTTTTCAAAGTTTTCGCAAATTACCATGAGGTTCAACCTCATGGTAATTTGCTCCCCCTAATTGCGAAATCGCAATTTTTTAAAGTTTCATGCATTGCATTTAAGGAACCGCAAAATGCGATTCCTTAAATGCAATCGCAATTTGAGAATTCGCAAATATTTGCGAATTCTCGAATTGCGAGGGCCTTCATTCTTCATGCATTCCAAAAGCAGATTTTGCAATCGCAAATGGCCGATTTTCGTGATTCGCACGTTTGCGATCGCAAAATCCTTTGATGCATGTGCCTGAATGTTTTCATCATTTGCGACTGCAATTTCCGTAATAACCCGTTGGTACATCCCATTGTGCCCCTCTAAATAGGGATTGTAAATGCGTGCGAAATCCCTTTTGCAATTCGGAAAGTGTTTTTTGAATTGCAACAGGCATCTAGTATGTTTTTAAATAACATTTTGCAGTCGCAAATCCTGTGATTTTACAAGTTGCCTGGCTTGTTATAGCATACCTTGGGCCAGAGGGGATCAAGTATTCTCTCACATCCATGTATAATATTACTCGCATCTTAATTTAGTGAATTTTCTCCCTAGAAATAGAAGACTGTCTGTTTATGAACTTCTGAACATCTTTCTTTAATTTAGAGTGTGCTTTATAGGGCATTTTCCTGTCGTCATGCTAAGAGATAGAAAGATGTAAGGTCAGTGGAAAACATATAATCTGTTGGACTTAGAGATGGCATTTGGAAGGAAGCATCACGCACTTGCCGCTCCGAAATCTGCCCGCTAGCCCATTTTAATTAAGAAAAGTGATCTTGGCCTGTATGTGCTCTGATATTTTTTGTCACGCATCTCTAATATTTCCCTTGAACCCGAAGAGGTTCATGCAAAAACTTGAAAGAACACCATTTAGTTTTGGATCTCGTTTCATATGTACCTTTACTATATAAAGATTTTGTTAAACAAGTGACCTGGTCTTATAGTACTCCTCACTAAAAAATTACGTGAGTAAGTTAGGAAATTCAGTTGGCACATGTCACTTGCTTAGCCAACAAGAACAACAAGCAATAGCAAAACCAATAGGTCGTGCCTATGTGAAAGCTATTGATTGGCTTTCCCAGTATGTCTTAGCCATGTGTACACCAGTATGGCTGCTGCTCAGCATGGTGGAGTAGGGTGTCATAGAATAAAGTTGAGTAAAGTGACATGGAGTGGCATAAAGGGAATTGCGCAGATCACTGTAGAGTGGAGTAGTGTGGTAGAGTGATGTGAAGTAGAGTCTTGTAGATTGGAGTGTAAAAGAGTGGAGTAGAGTGTCATATAGTGGAGTACAGTTTAATGAAGTAGAGCATCATAAAGTGTTGTGTCAAAGAGTGTAGTGTCATAGGGTGGAGTAAAGTGGTCTTGAGTGAAGTAATGTAAAAAACAGTGTTGCCGAGTAGATTGGCAGTGGCATGGAGGGCATTGGTCTTGAGAAAAGTGGTGAAGAGTGTATTGGTGTAGAGTAGAGTGATGCAGAGTACATTTCAGTGGCATAGAGTTGATTGTTTCAGAGTAGAGTGAAGTGGCATAGAGTTTAGTGGGGCAGATTAGAGTGGCGTGGTGCACGGCTGAGTGTAGAGGTACAGAGTAGAGTTGCATTGAGTGCAGTGGCATAGAGTAGAGCAGTGTAGAGTGTTGTGGCGTGGGGCACAGTGGTTCTGAATAGATTAGAATGGTGTGGAGTGATGGAGAGTGTAGTGACAGAGTTCATTGGCATAGAGTGCAGTTGAGAGGCATGGAGTTAAGTAGTGCAGAGTAGAGTGCAGTGGCCTTGTGTGCAGTGACATTGAGTACAGTGGTGCAGAGTAGAATTGTGGAGAGTAGAGTGGTGCAGAGTAAAGTGGTGCAGAGAGAAGTGCCATAGAGTACTGTGGTGCTGAGTAGAATAGAGTGGTGTAGTTAAAGTGCAGTGGCATAGAGCACAATGGTGTAGAATGGCACAGCGTGCAGTGGCCTAGAGCGCACTGGTGCAGAGTAGAGTCGGATTGGGGTCAGTGGCAGAGAGTGCAGTCTTGCAAAATAGAGTTTAGTGGCATAGAGCAGAGTGGTGGGTAGTAGTATGGTGCAGAGAACAGTTGCCTAAAGAGCAGTGATCAAAGTAGAATAGGGTGGCATAGAGTGCAGTGCATAGCTCACAATGGAAGAGAGTGGCATATCATGCAGTGGCATTGAGTGCAGTGGTATAAAGTCTTGCGGATTAAAGTATAGTAGCATAGAGTGCAGTGAAGGAGAGTCGTTTATGTAGAGTGCAGTGGCGTAAACTGCATTGGTTTTGACAGAAGTGGTGTTGAGTGCATTGGCATAGAGTGCAATGGATTGGAGTGGAATGGTGTAGAGTACAGTGGCATAGAGTGTCACAGCATACAGTCCAATGTCGTAGAGTGCAGTGGTGTAGAGTGGAGTGGTGTGGAATGGTGCAGAGTGAAGGGGCATAGATTGGAGTGGTGTAGAGTGGAATAGAGTGATGTTGCGTACAGTGGCATAGAGTAGATTGTTTGATAGTAGAGTGAAGTGGCATAGAGTGGAGTGGTGCAGCATAGAGTGGAGTGATGTATGGTAGAGTGCACTGGCATAGATTGCAGTGGCATAGAGGAGATTTTTTCAGAGTAGAATGAAGTGGCATAGAGTGGAGTGGTGCAAGGTAGAATTGAGTGGTGCAGGGTAGAGTGCAGTGACATAGACTAGTGGTGCAGAGTGGAGTGGTGCACAGCGGAGTGGTGCAGAGTGCATTGGCGCATAGTAAAGTAGTGTGGGGTGGAGTGCATAGGCATAATGTTGAGTGATGTAGATTAGAGAGGCATAGAGTGATTTGGCTTAGAGTGGAGTGTTATAGAGTAGAGTGCAATGATGCAGAGTAGAGTTGCATATGGAGGAGTGGTGCAGAGTAGACTGCAGTGGTGTGGAGTGGTGCAGAGTAGAGTGGAGTGAGATAAAGTAAATTATGCATGTTGCAGTAGTGACCAGCCATTACAGGCAACACAGCCTCAATTGAAATTATAATTACATTTGCACAGACGTACAGTTTTACTGATAAAAGTATACAGCTCACAACTGATAGTGAGTGGAAATGTCATCACTTAGGACCTGATTACGATATTGGGCAGACCCTCACCAACAGGCCATCGGTGGCGGTCTGCCTGCCACATTCCAATGCAGTCAGTCAGTCCGAAGCCATTAGGGGGAAAGATCACCGCCACCGACATGATCATCTGAACCCGACGGGGGGGTGGCCAGAATAGTATTGCTGACAAGAGATGGAGCTGAGGCAGGTACCACAGTTTGGATTACAATGTCCCTTTCTGACAGCCTTTTCAGGGTGGCCTGACCGCCATGAAAAGGCTGTTGGGAAAGAGACTTTTGGGGCCCCAAACAGGGCCCCTTCCCTCATGGGCCACTGCAAAGTGACCTCATGTAGTGCCCTCATGCACATCCATGCAACGTGTGCCATGCACATCCTCACACAAGCTAGTTAATCTTCAGTGCCAGTGTTTTTGTATTAACAATATAATTACGTGTCGCCCTTGCGTTTAGGGCCTAGTGTGATAGCAGGACTCTTCTTATGCACATTCCGTCTTTATTAGATCCCATCTTCTGCCAATGCAGTTGAACAATTCTTTTGCAGTGTTTTGCTTTCTGACGGCTGCTTTTCATAGCATACCAGATTGTGCCCATTTGTAGCACTTCAAGTAATCCTCTTCTTTCTTTCTTTCTTTCTTTCTTTCTTTCTTTCTTTCTTTCTTTCTTTCTTTCTTTCTTTCTTTCTTTCTTTCTTTCTTTCTTTCTTTCTTTCTCTCTCTCTCTCCTTTCTCTTTCTTTCTTTCACACATTCTCTTTCTTTCTTTTGTTCTCTTTCTTTCTTTTGTTCTCTTTCTTTCTTTTTTCTTTCTTTCTTCCTTTCTTTCTTTCTTTCTTTCTTTCTTTCTTTCTTTCTTTCTTTCTTTCTTTCTTTCTTTCTTTCTTTCCCAGACTGACTGACATTTTGAATAGTTCTCTTTAGTGCCAGGAAGTATTATGTGGTTTATTTGAAACTATAGCAATATTGTTGCATGTAGCAAATAATTATTTTTTATAGATTGATAAGGGCCCAGTATAGTTTCAAACAATAATATTTTGCAAAAACCTTGACACGACAGAAACAATAATTGCCAGAAGGATGGAGGCTAATGCCGGACCAACTGGCTTTGCCAATGCTCGTTAATAACTGGAGTCGAATTAACAATCACAACGCTTTATGTATTGATAGCCGGAGGTACGTCAGTCTTAATGTCAATATGTTTAACACATTGTGGCCATCTATTTAGGAGCATTTGGAACTTGTGTGATTGAAGCAAGACCATGAATGATTGCCTTTTAACACATTTTCAGTCATGTGGACATTTACTTCGCCACTGCCATCAATGAATGTTCTGGCAATACCATTTTCACTCATGGTGCTGTGTAAACTTTTTTTTTGAAGAGCCAAACATTTTGTCACCATGTATGGTACTATTGGTCCTATCAATGTGGGATATTTATGAAAATATTGTGTCATTGCTGCGATATGGCAGAGTCACCCCTTGTCCACAGGTTCAAAAACCAACAAAGTAGAGATCAGTACTGGAGTAGGAAATAAATAACACATTTATTAATCACTCATGAGTGGGACCACATCCACACAGCACTCTCAAGTGCTGGAGGAGGTAGTACACTGGCTTCACAAACCAGTGCCCTTTTATTCAGGCTTTGTGCAGTGTAAGCATGTGAACAGAAATAGGAAGAACACGTTTTAGAAATAGTTATCAGCCAACAAGGGCAGATAAATAACTACATGGTCAGTAAAGTGGGAGGGGGAGCAGAAATGCTTATGGCAGCAGTAAATGATTGACAGTTAACAGGTGTACTGGCAGCTACAAACTCTCAGCACGTACATTGCTTTTAGCTGAGTCAGGAAGTTAACTAAAATAGATAACACAAGCACAGTAAAAAGTATGAGCCGCAGGGGACGGTAGAATTATGAAGGAAACGAAATGGACACCAAAGCCAAAATGGATGCAGCTTATGCCAAGAAAAATATTACACGTTTTCCACAGACGGCCCTTTTGGCATAAGCTAAGACATTTTCTTAATGCTTTAAAAGGGGTACTATAAATGTTATGTAAATCAATTAGCATCATGTTGCTGACTTCTTGATCTATTGCTAAACGGGCATTTACATTTTGGACATTCGTTTTAGATGGTAGGCAAGTAGTACAAGTAGAAATACAGAGGGAACAAAGCATTGGTTCGCATTGGATACATAAACAAGAGAAGAGAATTGCAATAATTATGATCAAGGGCGATAATATTTTTGAGCTCTATACAGAAAATACACTCCATAACCATCCAGCCCAAGTCCATGTTCCTGAATCTTGATGTATCTCAGTAGCTATTTTGTGTAGTTTGGAGATGAGCGCATATACTGAAGGTGAATTGTCCGGTGTGAAGACACAACAGCTGGATCCGATGATACAGCATGCTCCAGTCTATATTGTTCCCATGTGGTCTCTGTCTGGTCGACTACAGAGACATCGATTGCACGTTTTCCCCTACTACCATCATAGTGATTGAACAATTGCAAATCTTGATGGTAGGTTGGGGGAGCTAAAAGCATAGGTGGTAGAAGGAAGGCTATGTAACAAGTACCAGACCAGCCTGGATGTAGGAAGTAGTATTCCACAAACAAAATAAGTGTGACGTGATGCAAGGAAGCTGCTTCAGCCTCTCCTAGACATCCACAACACTATAGTACAGTTACTATATGTGGAGAAGTGTGGCTCAGTGGTTAAAGGCAGCAGACCCGGAAGCTGGGATCGGCCGTGGACCAGGGTTCGATTCCCCGCCTCAGCGGGTCTCGGGCTCATAAAAATTCCACGGCCTCGACAATTCTCGCTCCGGTGCCTACTCGACTCACGGGGTCTCACTCTGCAACTCTGGGCAATAGCTTACTTAATCTCCACTATGGCCCCTCGCGGCGGGATGCCTGGCTTTCACCCTGTGGACACCCTGCCGGGGCCTCTCACAGGGGAATACCAGGACGGGTTCCCTAAGCAAGCGCCAGGATGCCCTTTGGGTGACAGGTTGCGCTATATAAGTACACCTACATTTACATTTACATTTACATTTACTGTGGCCCACAAGCACATCGCCTGTACTTTGTACACAAAGGGGGCCAGTGGTCACGGCAACAGAGATAACAAGGGGTCCATTTCCTTTATACGACCTAGAATTCGAATACACATAGTTTGTTGCTGCACTTCTTTCACGATATTCTTCCCTTTCTAAAGCAGTCCCTTTTGCTTGTGGGTCCCCATCTTAATTGGGCTAACAGACTTTGTTCATTAGAGGCATATAGAAGTTTGAACCAAACTGGGCAGGAGTCATTGTGAGAGAAAGGCAGCTGACAACGGGATTCCTTTTATGTTCTGATAAGGAGTAAACTTGCCAAAAACCCAACAGTTAGTAGAATTGCTTAGCTGATGTGCCTGATGCAACATTTGAAGAAATTAATTATTTCTCAGGTTTTGCCAGTATCCCTGTTCATGTTGCGGCAAATCAAAATGGGCGTGCTCTTTTGCAGTAAGTGATGTAACAGTAATGTTAGGTAAGGAGGCCCCAGGCATTACTTCCTCCACTACCCACATTACAGTAGCGATGATGGCAACAGTCAAAGTTAGACCAAGGATGCAGATTGTACAGCCGTTGCACGTTGTCGCAGCGATATCCTTCTTCTTAGGTGAGCTCATTTTCATCTGCAAACAACAAAACAGATGATGCCCTAAGGTCCTGGGCAATCAAGAAAAAGGAATGCCTCTGACACCATCAATGCAAATTTTCTTGTTTCCAGGGCGGTCATCTAAATTGACCCTGGATTATGTTTATTTATGTTTTCATACTTCAAACATTGTTTTCAAAAAGGAAGTTCATACCACTTGACACATTACAACATATTACTTATTCCAATGCCTCCCCACTCCCATTCCTCTGCATCAGATACAGGGCCTTCAACGCGAACTTACTACATTCATATGGGGAGGGCGTAGACCGCTGTTCTCTCACAAGATTCTTATGCTACCGCGGGACAGAGCGGGACTGGCTTGTCCCAACCTCATGGATTACTATTGGGCTTCTCATCTCTGCTTTGCGACGGAACGGACAACAACTGAGAGTGAAAAGGTTTGGCTACACATGGATAGATCGGTAACTGGGCGTACCATTTCGGACCTCACATGTAGCCATCGAGAGGCACACTCCTGAAGTGCCTGTATGGCGGTGCCTATTAAAACGGTCCTGGATATCTGGTACAAGGTAGCGGTGCGCAGAGGCCTCACAACATTCCCCTCCCCGCATACACCTATCGAAGGAAATCCATTATATCCCCCGGCCTACCGCACGTGAGCTTTTACCAAGTGGGTGCAAGGGGGATGCAGAGTGATTGGCGATCTGTTTGAGGGAGGCACTATCAAAACGTTCGCTCAGTGTAGGAAAGAGTTTCCTCTCCCAGTTGCAGCAGGTCTACAGTACGCACAGCTGTGGCGGTGGGTCTCCTCGGCAGAGATGCATCAGGCGGCTATGCGCCCATTCACTCCCTTTGATCAGCTGGTCCGCTCCTTTGATGAATCGAAGGGCCTGATTTCTCGGAATTATCAGATCTTGCAGCATCCCCTGGAAACGCCTTCCTACCCATACTAACGCCAATGGCAGCCAACGTCTGCTACGGAAATCACGCCTCCACAGTGGAGTCACTTGTGGCGAGATATCCCCAAGAACTATTGCAGCGTCCCGCAACAAGAGAATGCTTATAAAGTCATGACGCAATGATATTATATGACCACACTGTTACATAAGATGTTCCCTGCAGCTTAACCCCTGTGCAGGAGGTGTTCGATGGTGTCTGGGGATTTCATACACATTTGGTGGGCCTGCCCACTACTGAGCCTATTCTGGAAGGAGGTCCTCAGCCATATTAAAGGGGTGTTGGGATTCCCCCTGCCTGAAGCCACAAACACAATTCTTTTGGGCATTAAGCCTGCCAACCTGAAGGCACTTACCCGTAGCGATTGGATACTAGCGCTTCAGATGCTCGGAGCTGCTAAGCAGCTTTTAGCGCTCTACTGGAAGAAAGCAGAGTCCCCTCCCATTTCTGCTTGGTACGTGCGCTTATGGCAAGTTCTTATGATGGAGCTCTTCACAGCGCGGCTACAAGCACGAGACACTCGTTTTAAAGCTGTCTGGCAACCTCTGATTAAATGCCTTTGCGCGATAGAGCGCACATGTCACATGCCCACTAAGCTTAGGGCGCTGCAACTTTTTGAAGATGCTATACTACCGCCTGCTCCAGACAGATTGTTTCCGCACACAGAAACCCTGTTATAGTAACCCCTCCCGCATGGAAAACGGGGCCTGCAAGGGGCTATACCTCTGTGTTCCCTCCTCCTGCCCGTCCATGCCACACCTTTTCTTCTGAGTTCTACCTCTTTCTTTTCTCATCTATTTACTCTTCCTCTGATGCCTCTGGCTCTTTATTTGTCTTTTTGGACCTCTTGCCTGTGAATTCAAGTTCTGGTCCCCTAGAGGTTGTGTCCATTCCTACTCCACCTCGAGATAGCACAATCTTAGGCAATACGCGGCCGGCCCCTTAGGGGTTGTAGGCGACATGCTGTGTTTTACTTGTTCCTTGTGTTGCATTTTCGGTGTAACAACTGCTCTGCTTGCAAACACGTCTGGCTCTGTATAGGGTTGTAGGCTTAATGCTGTATACTTTAAGACCTGTGCTATGTTTCCCCTGAAATTGAAAATGAAACAGACTTTGAAACAAAAAACATATTACCTGGCAGGCGTTGGTTTTTTCACTAACGTTGAGACGAGTAGTCACTAATAGGCTACCCCGTTTGTAGTCAGTCTTTAACCACAAAGGACAGTGGCTCAAACAGTCTCATTCTGCGATGAAATGTCTTTCTTCCTGGATCGAAGCAGATATCTAGATGTACCAGGAATCGTGTGGTCCGGGAAGACTTCCTCAGGTCTTTCTTACGACACAGCTTGTCCTTTTTTGGTGACCAAAATGTCACGATGCTCTGTCAGCCCAGCCGGGCTCACGAAGGAAGAGCTTCCCGCACCTGCTGATAAATAGATGGGAAGCTGTCAGTTAACTGGGACAAATAGTCACTCATCAACATGTCTGGGGTACCTAACACTGATGCAGAGCAAAGGGCTTGGCCTAACTGTGAGAAGGCATTCTGAAATTCAGTAGTCCATGGGAGGGGCATCAGAGTGTCTTTAGTCAAAAGGGCCAACAAAGGTTTAATAATTTGCGAAAAACTGGGGATCCATTGCCTACAAAAAGAAGTAAGCCCATTCAGCGCACGGACATCCTTCTGAGTGCGGGGCACAAGACTGTCTAGAATGGTCTGAATGCAGTTTGGTGTGAGTGCACATCCCCCCTTAGACAGAAGGTGAGCTAAATAGGTAACCTTCTGTCTACAAAATTGCAATTTCTTTCGCGAGACTTTGTGATGATGAGAGGCAAGAAATGATAACAATAGCAGTGTTCCTTCTTCACACTAAGTAAGGACCCCAGAGCAGCATTCTCATTGATAAGACAGGATCTCTCAACAATTGAATAATTCAAAATAACACGCACACCTACCGGAGAGCAAAGTATTGTGGCGCGAATATATTTAGGCATATCGATACCCACAATGTTGTCCGACGTGTTAGGGGAAAGCAACACATTGACATGCTGCAGTGAATTTGTCAAGTCTGAATTCAAGTGACTGTGAAAGTGGGCTAGGTGTAGGTGACCCATCGAATCCTATTGATGTTATCATTATGCCAGACAGGAGATCCCTAGGAACCAATTTTTTAGACAGTGCACTACGGGTAGCCCCTGTATCAACCAGAAACGGATCAGTAGATCCCTAGATGTGTGCATCAACATAAGAATCCATTTGATCTACTGGCACCTCAACCAGTTCCTTACCCCATCCTAAGCATCCCTATGCATAGTCGGAATCTGCAAGGGCATCAGCAGAATAATCAGACATTTGGCATTGATTTCGTCTCTATCAAAAATATTAGAATACTTTAGTCCTTGTTTCACTGCTTCAAATCTAAGGCAAGCTCCTGTACCGCCCCTGTTTCCTGATTTACCTGGGCGTCTTCTCACACTACCCCTTCCCCGTTGGTACTGCTGACCTCGCAAAAGAGGGTACTCAGAACGCCAATGCCCAGTCTCTTTACAATAATCACACTGATCAGGGGACAAATTTGTTCAAGGGAGAGGGGGCATCCCAGGTTTGGACATTGCACGTCCACCTCTTCCACCTCCCCTAAATGGTGTACCATATACTTAAGCCACATAACTTTTGTATTTAATTCTTTAACCTTCTTATCCTTCCTGCATTTTACTTCCTGTAACTCATAATATTGGGCCCTAGTCAAAAGGGAAACTGGGGAAGATGTGGTCTAAGAACTCTTGCTGGTCTTTAAGCGACTAGCTTTTTCCGGTAACATATAAGCGACAAATTTAGCAACAAACAAATGCCTACCCATATCATCGGCCAATAACTGACCACAAAAATCATGAAATGTTTCTTCAAATCTTGAAAAGAAATCAGAAACTGACTCATCCGTTTTCTGTTTACAGGATGCTAACGTAGTCCAATCTTTTTCTTAGGGGGTATGAGAGTCTTTAACTTAGTCACAATAGCTTTAGGAAGATCGAATATCTCCTCAGGTGTCTGCGCAGGTTCCCTTTCTGCATATATTTGTTCCAAATGTTCCCAGGTATCACCATATACTACTTTATCATCTATTTTATGTATTGTTCTCCACATATCAGGGGGTAAAATAAGCCCAAAGAACATATCAATATCTGGCAAGGTCAAAGTGCAGGAGCTAATGGCTCCTTCAACCTCCTCATAGAAGGCGGCAGGATTGTTTTTCTGAGGGTCGGGCAAAGCAGCTTTAAGAGCCATCACATCTCTTCTACTCGAAGGACTATAAACCCAATTATATATAACTAGCAGCCCGTCCCGACGTTGTCTGGGAGCAATTACGCTTCAGGGCCCCGCCCGCCCCGACATTGTCCGTGGGTCCCCCGCAGCCTTCCTCCATATATTGCAGTATTATACCTCTATGTTTATTTTGTAGGCTTTTGTAACCTGCACACGTAACTTTTTCCTCCTGTAATGCACCATTTGGCTCACTTTTTTAATGCTCCGTTTGCTTCCTCTTGCTACCTGCACACGTCACTTTTTCCTCCTATACCTCTATGCTTACTTTCTACGCTTTTGTAACCTGCACACGTAACTTTTTCCTCCTGTAATGCACCGTTTGGCTCACTTTTTTAATGCTCCGTTTGCTTCCTCTTGCTACCTGCACACGTCACTTTTTCCGCCTATACCTCTATGTTTACTTTCTACGCTTTTGTAACCTGCACACGTAACTTTTTCCTCCTGTAATGCACCATTTGGCTCACTTTTGTAATGCTCCGTTTGCTTCCTCTTGCTCACGATGTACGCTTTTGTAACCTGCACACATAACTTTTTCCTCCTGTAATGCACCGGTTGGCTCACTTTTGTAATGCTCCGTTTGCTTCCTCTTGCTTACGATTTTCATTTTTGCTTCATTTTTCCGCCGCTCACCGCTCCTAAATAAATAAATAAATAACCTACCTCATCCCGCGCTCACTGCTCCTCCCCGCCTGTCCGCCGCTCCTCACCGCCTGTCCGCCGCTCCTCACCGCTCCTCCCTGCGCCATGTCCACCGGTCCTCCTCGCGCTCCTGGACGCCGCTCCTCCCCGCGCTCCTCACGTCGGGCACGCACGTCGTGGCCGGCGCTTCTTCCAAGGGACTACTTTTTTTTCGGTAAATGTTATAACATATATTTATTAAGTTTATATAGCCTATGTCCATCTGCACACCCTGACGATTACAACGATGTATCAGGTGTGTGGATTGGCGCTGTGGTTACAGAGTTTACCCGCCTCAAAGGTTCAAAGTTCTACCTTTATAATAGTAGTATAGATATATCCCTTTGCATAATCCAAAGTTTTATCATCATTTGTTCCCGCACTCTTCGGAGGAACATAAAGGGGTGCAGCTTCACGCATAGATTTTATAGCAACTGTACTACTAACAGGTGCAACCTCATCCACCGGGGCATCTACTTTCTGCGCTGGGGATTGAACTGTTTCTACATATTTCTGTTTTCTAGCTAATTCTTGCTCATTTCATAAACACAATGTTGCATCTCGTATTTTGTGTGTTTTTGTATTTATATAGCACCTTCTACCCAGAGGTATTGTAGCGCTGTATTCATACCGCTGTGGAACCCTTCCTGGCTTTCCTGTGAGATGTCCACTCCTGGGCACCCCCAAGGTGAAGCCAGGCATCCAAGCGCTGGTGGGGCCGTTGTGGAGATTAAGCAAGCTACTGCCCAGAGTCACAGAGTGGGACCCATGATTAGACTAGGCACCGAGGCGAGAATTATCAGGTCCGGGGAGATTGAGTCCAAGAGCTGCCGAGGCGGGAATTGAACCCTGGTCCCGGGCCAGACCTCTGCATTAGGGTCTGCCGCTCTAACCATTGAGCCACGCTTCTCTACACTATTTTAACCATTCGTCTAATCATATCAGATAAGGCCGAAAAAGGGAAAGTCCCATCTGTTAATTGTTTATAATCAGTACTTATATCCTTTGGTTCTAATTCCTGAGAAAATTCTCTATAATCAAATATTACCTCCCAAACACATTTTTCTACAAAACAAAATTGCTCAGTATTTTTCCACTGTTGAACCATAGTTACAATGAGTGACGCAGCGTGAGGATGGCGAGCCTCCTTGCTAGTAGCGGTTTTTAATGTACCTTTTTCTGCTTTAGTCAAAGTAGAGCAAATCTGTTGCCCATTTTGTTTATCTTGTTCTTTGTCGTCTGAAGACAAATGCTTATTGTCAGAAGCCTCATTAGGGTCATTTGGAATGGGAAATGTATACGCGGTGGGGGGCTTTCTAATAGGATGGAGTCATACTGAGGTTTATTAAGTATGAGATAAATAGGGCGCCTAATAGGGTATGGGTCATTTACCTCTAAACGATGTTCCCTATCTTTTTTTCTATTTTTTTGCTTCTTTTCTTTATTTTTTTTCATTCTAGCGCTTATTGATATATCGGTTTTCGTTGTTCTTTTTCTGCTATAGCTTCTGCTCTCTTCACTCTCTCTCATACTTCTTTCTCCCACATACACACACAATCAAACATATCCTGTCTACTTTTTCTTTTAAGTAAATACCGCTCTACATATTGAACCTTTTTAAAATCAAAGGACCCATTCACTGGCCATTACAGATCAGAATCTTTTTTGTGTGTATTTGTTCCACAGTGGACCGTACATTATGGAAGAAATACCATATTTGACATACGTGTCTCTATTAGGTGTCCCCTCTGGCGGAGCCGGCTGACTTCTTTTTTTAAGTTTACTTTGGTACCACCAGAGCAGCAACACCACCTATGGAGTGTGCTGAGAACAGGCATGCTTTACCAATTTGTGTAAAATATTACTACTTCAAAAGTGAGGAAAATCTCCACATTACCTACCATCAAGTTTTGCAAAGATTGAATAACAAATTCAAACAAAAAGCCCAGGCTTAGCAATTCAAGGTTGCCACTTTAGTGACCTTACCAAACAAAAGACTCCAACTCCCACCTGCTGATCTCTGGTCGACCTAATGGTCACTACAAAGGTGCGCCAAAGAAAAGCCCTGTTGAGACCGGCCACCATCAGAAAAACTGGAAAATTCACATCGGCCTGCAAAGACAAAGGTCTTCTCGTGCAGTGCGCTTCCTCAGTATGGTTGAAATCCTCCGTCAAGACCAATCCTTTGGAAGGCCGCGTCTCTAATGGGGTCCCACAATAGGAGCCAACTATGGAAATATACTTTTTTAGGAGTAGACTGGTGCAGGGACACCCTTTTGTCCAAGGGTTGAAAAACCAACAAAGTAGAGATCAGCACTGGATTAGGAAATAAATTACAAGTTTAATAATCACTCATGAGTGGGACCACGTCCACACAGCACTCTCAAGTGCTAGAGGAGGTAGGCTTCACAAACCAGTGCCCTTTAATATAGGTTTTGTGCAGTGTAAGCATATGAACAGAAATAGGAAGAACAAGTTTTAGGAATAGTTAGCAGCAAACAAGGGCAGATGAATAACTACATGGTCAGTAAAGTGGGAGGGGGAGCAGAAATGCTTATGGCAGCAGTAAATGATTGACAGTTAACAGGTGCACTGGCAGCTACAAACTCTCAGAACGAACCTTGCTTTTAGCTGAGTTAGGAAGTTAACTAAAATAGATGACACAAGCACAGTAAAAAGACGAGCAACAGAAGACAGGAGAATTACAAAGGAAACACAATGGACACCACAGCCAAAGTTGCTACAGCTTATGCCAAGTAAAATATTACATGTTTCCCACAGATCTTTAACAAGCTGTGAGGCTACAGAGGGTGTCCTATCCTGCCATGACTATTAGGATTTCAACTTACTTAGTTAGGGTAAGTAATGTGTGTGATTGCGGTCACACTTTTTCATGTATGGATTCACAATGAATATTTCACAACAATTTCTGCTCTCATCAACAAACAAACAGTGCATATTTAGATTGCTAAAACATGTACATATCCCTTAATTCCTAACAAATCATATCTTTTTGGGTTATAGATCTCTACCTTTAAATAAAGTAGGAGTACGTTATGTTTAAGTGTTTATAGTATGAGTGCATACACACCTCATTTAGTTAGGGATCCTTTACAGCCCTGATGAAAGTCTCTGTCCCTTTGGACATCCACAAAGGCTGAAACATGTCAGTACTCACTAGGATGTTTGAGTCATAGCACCATACACGCATCCATCATTTCCTACTGTATTCTTACCTTTGTACCAGCTAATAAAGCTCTGACCTTTGGGACAACCGAGGGGAAATTTAAGTCAGCTCACTCTTATATCTTATATCCGGTAACTCTTAGAAATAACTCCCTTCAATAAAGGTTTAGTATGCCTTCATAGGACAGTTGACATAAATTTTATTTGCTAATAAGATGCTTTTATTCGTAATTTGCAAAGCTTACGTTTGGGTATTCCTAATGCAAATTTGTAGTAGGTAATCATACTTAAATGTTTAGGCCTGCAAATAAAAGAAGTGCTGATTTAAGATAACCTAAATGCTGAGGAGATGTTAAGTGAAAAAATAATGCTTTAACACTGAAGACCTGTTTTTTACATTGAATAGTTGTGTGTGCACAATGTTTTACTCTTTGTTTCAAATGTACTTTTTCCAGGTGCCCTCTGTTAGTTAGTAAATAGACATTTGTTTTGTATTAGACAACTGATAGTGAATTCTCACCAGGAGGATAGGAGGTGGCCAAAGGATGATTGATGGTGTTAAAAAGTAGGTTATTAGTAGTGGTAAATGCACATCTACCACTGGCAATAATACCACTAAAACAATATAAGGCTCAGAATAGGTCTTAAAAAATTATTCCCATGCTCACTCCTTGGTAGTTTGGCTGTGAGCAGGCAAGCTTAATTTCAAAGACAGGTATGTAAAGTATTTATAAACTCCAATTCAGTAAATAACTAAGGTCCATATGTAGGTAGCTAAATACCGGTCGGTAACGGCAGAAAATCGGTAATTATCCCATTACCGACCGGTATTTAGACTTTTATAATGTAGGAGGCAGGTTTTAAGGGTTCAGTAATTTACTGATTCCTTATTTTAAGGAATCAGTAAAATACTGAATCCTTATTTTAAGAAATCAGTAAATTACCAAATCCTTAAAAGCTATGTAGGTGGCCTTCAAGTGAGTGCATTTTTGCTATCAGGATTCGTTATTTACCACCAACTACAAGTTGGTGGTAAATACCAAATACCTTAAATAAAGCAATTGTTTGCTTTTTTCTCAGTGCCATGTGGCAGACATACATGCCCTTAGGGCATGTGTGTGCGCCACATGTGCACACATACACGAATGACACCCTGCCACCCTTGAATATGCTCCCCCTATCAATGATTAGGTATTTCCCGATTCAGTAAAAGTGAATGGCTTACCATTCATTCCTATGGGCCTCCAGACCCATAGGAATGAATGGGAAGGTGATTCCTTATTACCGAATCGGTATTCCTGATTCGGTAATAACACATTTTACTGATTCAATATTTTTTACCAAATTTTTTGCTACATATGAAATACTGATTCCTAAATACCGAATCGGTAAAAATCGGTATTTAGGAATCGGTATTTCATATTTACCTACATCCAGCCCTAAGACACAACATATAATAAAAATCCAACACCAATTTTTAAAAATAGGAAATAATTCAATCTTTAAAATGATACCAAAACGAAAAAAAATCCAATGTAGGGAACCAGAGATATGAATTTTTTAAGATTTAGCACTATATAACACATAGAAACCTATAATGCCTAATGGGACTTCTAGTCGCTCTAGACCAGGACAAAGTCAAAGTTCCAGGCTGATCACAATGGAACCCAGTGCGGCTGCCCCTCGCGGTTGGTCTCAGTCAAAGTTTTTACCTTCGGACTTGGAAACTTTTCTGGAACGTTTCTTACTGGGGTCCCTCGAAGCTCTCAACCAGTCTGGATTCAGTGAGGGTTCATAGGCTTGCCTTGCAACAAGCTCCTGGTCACACTTGTGGAAGACCAACTTCCGTAACTTTGAAGTGGGATGAACCAGTGATCAACGCTGGCTTGTGGTTGAGGGGGGGGGGGGGGTGACTTGACTCTCGCCATTGGTCCCTGTCACCTCCCCTATGTTCGGACTTAGAAAAGTTTAGAGTTTTTCCTCCCAAGCCCCTCAAAGCTCTTCACTTGGCTGAATTTGGTGAGAGTTCACTGGCTTGGGTTTCAACAAGCTTCCGGTCAAACTCTAGAGGTCAGATCTCCTGGGCGAACCTGGACAGTTGGCCGGCTTTCGGGGGAGGGTCGACGGCTTGGCTGGCCAGCTCGAGTCCGTCCACTTATGGAGCTTTTTCCAAAGTTGGTCCAAACTTCTTTCAACTTCTGGAACTTCTTCCTGAAGTTCCTTTGATGGTTCCATCATGTCTAAACTTACTCCAAGGGTCTGGAAGCTAGGATGGTCCTTGAAAGCTTGAGATTCCAATTTCCATAACCCACTTGGACAAAACCATTACAAATCCACTGGTAGTACTCCAGGCGGGGGATTTTTGGTGGTGATGGTCCAGGGAGCTCTGTTAACCTGTAGCTTGCAGGTAGTCCACTCTTTAGTCCCTTTGAAGCAGGTTTTATCCACAGGCTGTAGTTCCCGATTCTGCAGTAGGTACAGTCAGAGTGCACGGCCTGGTTGGTGCAAATCAAACTTTCAGCATGGACCCTTCTTCTTCCATAATTTTCAAGCAGAAAGATCTGAAAGCCTCTGCCCCTCCCATATACTTATTTCAAGTTCTCTGGATCAAGTAGGAGGGCACTCCTGTCCATTGAGTTGCAGGGCAACACCCCAGAGTTTGACCGTATCCTCCAAAGTGTGGCACTATAGTGTCCCAGAGAGCATAATTTCCAAATTTCAACCTGGCTGATTTTTCAGCAGAAAGGTAAGAGCTGGCTAAGACCCCCTTCAGGATGATTAGTCTCCATATTGTCCCTCCCCCTAGCATCTACTAATTACTTCCTAAATCCTGACATCTGGATGGGTTCAAAGAGTAGGGGTGTAAATGAAATAGCCCTCTCCTGCCTGTCTCCTCCTTCTAGTGAAGATTATTGTTTACAACCCTTCCCCCTGCTCTGGCATTCCTATGTAGAAGAACTCTGCCCTCCCAGAATGGCTCTTTAACCACTGGGGCTACTTATCACCTCATCAAAGCAGCCTGGCTAATCCACTTAACTCTGACCAATCAGGACAGACCACTGGAAGGCAGAATCTTGGCTTATAGACAATAATGTCTTATATCTTTTGTCTGTACATTGTAGGATAAATTCGAAAATAGCATAGTGTTGTATTTATCAATACCATTCTAGAAAGTCCTTCAATGATATTTTTATGATATCCTTGGCGTTAGTTATTATTTAATAACATGTTAACCTATGTGGCTGGTGGTCTGCAATGGGGAAAATGAATTGGACAATTTCTCCCACATCAGGGCTTATAAAACATATTTTATAGGGCCCCTGCCTATATCTACATGACCCCACACTCCTGGGATATAAATTCAGTAATTATTTAAGACACAGCATATAATAAAAATCCAACACCAATTTATAAAAATAGGAAATAATTGTATCCTTAAAATGACACCAGAACAAAAAGAAATCCAAAGTAGGTAACCAGAGATAGGAATATTTAAAGATTTAGCACAATATAGCACATAGAAACTTATAGCGCCAATTGGGTCATCCGGTCACGCTAGACGAGGACATAGTCAAAGTTTCAGGCTGACTGCGATTGAGTGCTTCGTGGCTATCCCCCACGTTAGGTATTGGTCACAGTTTTTATCTTCGGACTTAGAAAGAAACCTTTCTGGAGATTTTCTTCAAGAGGTGATGACTTTGCAAAACATGGGAAGAATTGTCTGGACTGCAAAATATAAATGATGTAACTTTTCAAGATTTAATGACTGAAAATCCATTGTACCTGTATGGGAACATAGGGATTCTGCCGGTTCCCAGGAGTTTACTGACATTCTATTGGAGAATGAAGGAGACAAAAGAAATAATGTTGCATCACAGAATATTTTGTTTTTATATTAGTGCATGTTCCTAGGAGTAGCAACTAGAGCCCTAGATTCTATGATTCCAACCCGACTCTTTGTCTGAAGACTTGCTTTTGAGTTTTTAAAGTCTTTCTTAATGAGAAATTGCCTTACTTGGATTTTACAAAATTGTCTGCTGATAATTTGAGCCGAGAATACTTTGCAGCTTAGTGTGCAAAGCCTTTATGCTTGCTCATTGATTCTCACTTCAGAGCTCTTTATTGGGTTTCTGAACTGACATCTTTTTCTCTCAATATTCCAACTTCATTTAGAATAGGAATCTTTCCTTTATGGAACATGCTTGTTGTGTTGTAACTATATTAACTGTGATTCTAATAAACACTTTGTTTTATTTTATAATTACATATCGATTGATGTAATATATTAACTTTTAATTCTGAAATCTAATGAATAAATAGAAGAAAGACTAAATGAATTCAAAAATAAAATCGTTAAAACACTAATTCTCTTTATTGACTGAACTTAAAGATTTTTAAGATTTATTACTAGGTAGATGATTACTCCTTTCTTCTCCTTGTCAATGAAGAAAGGTCCATATGACCAGTGGCGGTATTTATTGATTATACTCAAAGATTGAGTTATGCAAACTGAAAGGCCCCAGATCGAATAATTGAACCCTGGATGTTTTTCTATTTCTTTACTTTCTTTATCCCTTTATTCAGGAAGAAAGTTCGACACCGCTTGAATATACTTTAAAATGGGAATAGACATGGGGAGATAACGGTAATGCTCCCCTCAAAGTGGTACGGGGGTGGGGTTGACAGGCACTCTGCATTGTTGGGGAGGCGGGTAGTTTTCAATCCGTCATGCAGGGAGGCAGGGAGGGGGGAGGGAAGGAGGATAGGGATACATAGAAATTGTTTTAGGAGTTATAATAGTTGGACGCAGACAGCAGAACATGAAATGCATCACTTGGCAACACAGTTCTGACATTCTGACAAATACACAACCACCAAGGAAAAAGGTGGCACAGACAATCATACCATTCAATCCCATACTTCCCACAACCATGTACCACCCACTAGGTAAAATACATCTCCAGCTCCTTTCTTGGAATGTGAACTGAGTGAAGGACAAATTGAAGAGAGGGCTAGTACTACAATATTTTAAACGACAAACACCGGATGTGGTCCTGCTCCAAGAGACCCACCTGCTGGGTACTTAATGTAAGGCTCTCCATAGATGGGGCTTTAAATTAGCTGTACACTTTGGCTTTACATCGGGCTTGAAAGGGGTAGGGATCCTCGTTAGAAAACAATGTCCCCTAATCATTTAACAGACGTTGAACGGACTGTGAGAAGTTGGGATGGACCACAGCTGCGTTTACTCCAACTAAAAAAAGACCACGACCCACAACCCCCCACAACCTATTCCTCGAAGAAATTGGAACAAAATCACCACCGACCAGCTCTTCACTTCGCTTCACCAAAACCCCCCTGCCAAATAATCGGACCCAAACCAAGCAGCCACCAACCTCACACATTGGATCACCCACAGCGCCGATGAACTAGCACTCCTGAAAAACCATCTAATCAAGCAAGGTAGCAAAAAAGCCCCCTGGATCAACGATGACCTTAAGAAATCCAAGAAACTCTGTTGTACTCTCGAAAAAACCTGGAGGAAAAACCGAACCACTGACAACCTGACCACCTTTCAGAACGCCACCCGCAAACACCACCAACTGATCCAATCCACTAAGAAATCAGCATTCAAGGATCGACTTGACAACAATGCCCAAAACAGCAAGGAACTATTCAACATCGTCAAAGAATTAACTAACCCCACCGCCGGCACCAATGACATCACTCCCTCCCAAGAACTCTGCGACTCTCTACCCTCATTCTTCCACAATAAAATAGCAGAAATACATAACAGCTTTGAAAACCAGTCCGAAGACCAGTCCACTCCACCCACCCCCGAACCTAAACCGCACTCTAACAACCTTTGCGCCTGGAACCCAATCACCACCGAAGACACCATCCGCCTGATGAACTCCATCCACTCAGGTTCGCCAACCGACCCATGTCCCCACCACATTATCAACAAAGCAGACTCCATCATCGCACCCCACCTCCGCGATGTCATCAACTGTTCCTTCAACTCCGCTACCTTCTTGGAAAACTGGAAAGATGCCGAACTCAGCGCCCTTCGGAAGAAACCCACAGCAGACCCCACCGAACTTAAGAACTATCGCCCCATCTCGCTCCTCCCATTCCCCGCCACAGTCATTGAGAAAGCCGTCAATAATCAGCTCGCCGCCTTCCTTGAATCCAACAAATCCCTCGACCCTTCACAGTCCGGCTTCCAGGCCAAACACAGCACCAAAACCGCCCTCATCGCAGCAACAGACGACATCCAAACACTACTGGATAACGGAGAAACAGTTGCCCTCATCCTACTTGACCTCTCCGCAGCCTTCGACACTGTCTGCCATAGCACCCTCATACAACGCCTCAGCAACATCGGATTACAAGGAAAAGCACTGGACTGGATCATCTCGTTCCTCACCGGAAGAACCCAGAGAGTCCGCTTCCCCCCTTTTAAATCAGAGGCCACCGAAGTCATCTGCGGCGTACCACAAGGATCATCACTCAGTCCCACCCTCTTCAACGTATACATGAGTCCCCTCGCATCCATCGCGCGCCAACACAACCTCAACATCATCTCCTACGCAGACGACACCCAGCTGATCCTTTCCCTCACCAAAGACCCAAACACCGCCAAAACCAACTTACATGAAGGAATGAAAGAAGTAGCCGAGTGGATGAAGAACAGCCGTCTAAAACTAAACTCGGACAAAACGGAAGTCCTCATCTTAGGATCATCCCCCTCTGCCTGGGACCACCGGCCCTGGGAACCGCACCCATACCTACGGACCACGCACATAACTTGGGCTTCATCCTGGACTCCTCCCTCTCGATGACCAGACAAGTCAACGCCGTCTCATCATCATGCTTCCACATCCTAATGCTCAAAAAAATCTTCCGTTGGATCCCCACCGAAACAAGAAAGACGGTCACCCACGCACTAGTCACAAGCCGACTGGATTACGGAAGCACCCTTTACGCCGGAACCACAGCCAAATTACAGAAAAAACTCCAACGCATCCAAAACGCCTCAGCCAGACTCATTTTGGACATCCCTCGGCAAGCTCACATCTCCGACCACCTAAAAGACCTCCATTGGCTCCCTGTCAACAAGAGAATAACGTTCCGTCTCCTCACCCACTCACACAAAGCCCTCTACGACCTAGGACCCGAAAGCCTCAACACGCGACTTTCCTTCTACACCCCCTCCCGCCAACAACGATCGTCCAATCAAGCCATTGCCGCAATTCCGAGCATCCACAGATCCACCATGGGGGGAAGATCCTTCTCCTACTTAGCGGCCAAAACCTGGAATTCCCTCCCCACCCACTTCCACCTTACACAGAACCACCTCTCCTTCAGAAAGCAACTAAAAACTTGGATATTCGATAAGTAAAGCACCTCCCTCCCCTCAAGCACCTTGAGACCCTCTGGGTGAGTAGTGCGCTATACAAATTTTGGAACTTGAACTTGAACACCAGTCCAATCAACCCTTATGGTAATTTAAGAGGCCAAAGATAACCTAAGAAAGCTATCCAAGTGGTAGCTGTTGCGAGCAGCCTTCAGGCTTCGTCTTGAAGGAATGTTAAGCAGCTTGTTTTACCAGAATGCAACCTTATTGTATTGGTTAAATGTAAGGAGAACCACACAGTAGTTATAACAATATGTATTTATTATTAGAACACACCTTAAATACATCGCAATATCTGCTACATGCAGATAAACATAAAGCACACAATACTGTAGCCCAGAAGTAAACGTAAGTAGCACTACTACACAGGGGGCTCCAGGGGGAGACCAAACCATATACTAAAATAGTGGTATAAGAATCACGACTCGAGTCAAAACAGTGTCTTGAGGTTGTAGAATTGCTGGGACCCCAAGGAACCACCCCAGGCGAGTAAGGAGGGACACGATGGAGGACGTGTTCAGTGTGAGAACACGACCATGTGCTAAATAAAAGTAAATGGGAGAGTCGCAGTTGCAATTTTAGTGTTTAAGGACCCTTCCCAATGGATTACGAGGAAACCCTTTGGAACACAGAAGGTTGGAGAGTCACCCCACCGGTGGATACTGAGGTACCAGAGTTACCTATTCCATGGAAGCCGGGTACATAGGGCTGAAGTGGCATCAGAAACCGTTGTCGTTCTCAGTGGGAGGGCCCGATTCACAGAATGAACTTAAGACTCAATCCTAAACTTACTACTATTTTGGTATTCACAGAATACACTTACTACTTTTGGCATTCACAGAATGCACTTACTACTTTTGGTATTCACAGAATGAACTTACTACTTTTGGTATTCACAGAAGTTAGGATTTTGTCTTAAGGTTGTCTTAAGACAAACTTAAGACAGACTTAAGACAGACTTAAGACAGACTTAAGTTAGGATGTTGTCTTAAGTCTGTCTTAAGTCGATCTTAAGTCTGTCTTAAGTTTGTCTTAAGTCTGTCTTAAGTCTGTCTTAAGTCTGTCTTAAGTTTGTCTTAAGACAAACTTAAGACAAAATCCTAACTTCTGTGAATACTAAAAGTAGTAGGTTCATTCTGTGAATGCCAAAAGTAATAAGTGCATTCTGTGAATACTAAAATAGTAGTAAGTTTAGGATTGAGTCTAAAGTTCATTCTGTGAATCGGGCCCGGAGTCTTCAAAGAAATGCCACTGCTGGAAAGAAGAAAAGTGTCTGGTGGAACGCACAGGTCGATTCTTGAAGGAAGAAACCTGAAAACAGAGGGGAAAGAGTCAGGGTCACTTAGAAGTGACCAGGGACTCGGTAGACGAATGCTCACCAATGTCAGGTGCTTTAGGTGTGAAGAGCGAGACCTTGACTCTGCAGCCACAAGGACCCAGAGATGTTGAGTATGACCAGGAGCCAGATACGAGATGTCCCATGAAGGCTGTTCAGTGCTGACGGGTCTCTGCCTGGTTGGATTACCAACAAGCCTTTGCAGCGGCAAACCACAAAGAAGGTCTAGGAAGGTCAAGGTCTGGTTTAGCAATGACCAGGAGATTCACCACAGCAAGGGAAGTCATGGCAGGCCTGGAGCATCATGGGGAGACCAAGATAAGCAGTGTTTTCCCTCAAGGGGACCCACAGGCCTAAGGCACAGGAGTCACAAGGGGACCTCTAGCAGTTTCACAAAACAACAGCTTGCAGTGCATAGAGTGCGAGGAGGCCAAATTTCTTTGTACAAAATATGTGCAGTGGTTGAGGCTATCAATAGCCCAATGCACTTAGCTGGGGAATGCCAAAAAGCATATGCACTTGAAAATGTACGTGGTGCACAGAGGTTTGGGTTTTGCATTCCCCACGAGGGATACTGGCCTCAAACTCAGTGAGAGGGTAGCTCAACCTCAAGCAAAGTAAGGACCCACCTCCTATGTTGCTGGAGATTTCAGAATCTACAGGAGCTCAGGATCAGAAGACCGGTCAGTTGCGTTATGGTGCCTTCGAATGCAGGGGAGTGACTCCTTCACCCCAAGGGAGATACTTCAGTTGGCCTTGATGCTCCACAGGTCCTACATGGAGCATGTATGGTGCACGGGCACAGGCGATGCTTTGGCGGGAGAGGGAGATGAAGTTGGGCCCAGTCGAAGTCCAGAGTGTCCAGACGGTCAAAGGTTAATGGTTTCTTGATCAGAATCTTGTCCACTTCGAATCTAGGGCCCTACAGCCAGGTAAGTCATTTTGTACCCGCGAGAGAGAGTTGGACAGAATCTGGGGAGCCTCCCAGGGGAGGGTCAGGAAAGTTCTGTACATGCATAACATTTTAAGGAGAAAGCAGATAGACTGGGGTCCTGATTAGCAGGATCCCAGTCAGATTAGTCAAAAACAGTGTAACATCAAGCAAAAAGTGAGGGTTACCAGAAGAAGATCCTACTTTCTTACACTGACAAAAAGGGGGATTTGCAGCAGTGTCAGGCCAATGGCTCCATCAATATAGTAACCGTCTATATCCCCCCCGGCACTTCACATGGTAGCTCTGCCTGCACTGAGTACTTTTCTGCCCAAACTGCCAGAAGGCGAGATGATAGTTGGGGGTGCATTCCAATACAACCCTGAGTGACCAGAAAAGTCTACTGCTCCCCAAAAAGCAACACCAAATCACATCCCGGTTTACTAACTTCTTGGAAACCAAGGGACTTGAAGATGTTTGGCGTACACAATATCCACAACTTCGACAATACACATTTCACTTTGGGGCACACAATAGCCTATCACAAATAGACTTTGTGCTCACATTAGCAGACAATGTGGCTCGGTTTAACACCATACATCATCTGTCAAGGGGCATCTCTGATCATTCTCCTATCTTGGCCAAATTTTCCATGGAGGCCCAATGCCAGCGTTGTATTTTTCCTATATACCCAGGGTACCTGAAAAACCCCAGAATTTGGAAGGGCATCTCCAAGACCACACAACAATATTTCGAAGAAAATGAACACTCAGTCGCTTCCCCAATCACCCTGTGGGAAGCTTATGAGCAGTCATCAGGGGAGAAGCAATCACCCTATTTCAGGCCACAAAAAGGGGAAGACATAAGTGACAGAGGCCTTAGACGAGGAGGTGCGTGATCTAAAAGCCATACACTCCCAGGATCGCTCTGATTCCAACACATATCGACTGAATGCTAAAAAGCAGGAATACAAGGAACACATGTGGGAGGAAGCCAGGGCCAGACTAGCAACTATCCAATACAAGATTTATGAAGTACGGGGACAAAGCAGCTAAACTGCTTGCCTGGTTAGATAGACGGGACCATGCTAATAGATGGGTGACTGGGCTCCAGCCCGACACAGGGGATCTAGTTCAAGACTCAAAACAAATTGTAGATACATTTGCATAACACTACTCCAAAATCTATACCCCAGTAGCCATGACAATAGTAATTGAAACAGTCAAATTCCTTAGAGATATCCCCAGTGCCACACTCACAGCAGAAGAAACACAACAGCTTGAGAGTGATCCCACAGAAGATGAAATAATAGCAGCTATAGGTGGTAAGCAGTCGGGAAAGGCCATGGGACAGAACGGTATCCCATTTGAACTGTTTAAAAAGGCAGCAACAAAGTTAACACCACACCTGATAGCAAAGTAAAAGGCTAGCTTGAAGGACGGGGAGCTCCTCAGGGACCAATGAATGGCAAGAATAGTAGCAATCTGTAAACCAGGCAAACCAGTGCAGGAATGTGCTTCTTATCTCCCCATCTCACTTCTTAATGAGGAAGCCAACATTTTGGCAAAAATACTTGCAAATAGACTGTCTCCATATCTTACTGAACTTGTGCACTCAGACCAATCTGGCTTCATGCCGGGCAGAAACACAGCTCTTAATTTGCTTTATCTCAATGGGGTACTGGGTCGTAGGCACACCATCCGGGAGGAAGAAGTCACCCTTTCCCTGGATGCCCTCATGGCCTTCGACATGATCGAATGACCATGCCTTTTTGTAGTCCTAGAACACATGGGGCTCGGCCCCAAATTTAGGTCCTGGGTCTGGCTGTTATACACGAAGCCACTAGCATAAGTAGTGGTAAATACTAGACTGTCCGAAGCTTTTGCTCAGGGGCGAGGGACACAACAGGGATGCCCCCTGTCCCCAATCCTTTTCGCCTTAGTATTGGAACCGCTCGCTGCGTGGGTGAGAGGGGGCCCGCTTATCTGGGGACTCCGATGGGCGGCGGAATAGAAGGACCGGATATCATTATATGCGGATGACATTCTGCTATACATGTCTTCGCCAAAGCACTCCCATGCCAGAATAATGAATATCTTTGCGAACTTTGGGAAGTACTCTGGGTACACGATAAACTGGGATAATTCAAGTGTGTATGTCCTTATCGGCCCGCCCTCAAAACTGCCCAGGGGATGTGGAGGTGAAAGTGGTGGAGGATGGCTTCCACTACCAGGGAACTGTCATTTCAGTGAATTCAGAGGAATTTATGAACAGGAGCCTTCAAGAACCCCTGAGACGTCTGCGAAGTGATGTCAAACACTGGCAGTCCCTGCCATTAACGTTACTAGGGCATGCAGGACTCTTTAAAATGATGCCACTACCTAGATTTCTATATGCCCTTCAGAACACGCCATTCCATGTTCCGCAGACATATTTCAAGGCAATAGAGACCAAAGTGCGTAACCTGCTATGGAAGGGAAAGCCATCCCGCATAGCCGCTAATAAATTGATCAGAGGATGGTACGATGGTGGTATAGCACTCCCACACATACAGGCGTATTACTGAGTCTCACAGCTCATAGTTCTTAACCGCTGTATACACTCCCCTCAGACTGACCCCGCATTCCGAATGGATCGACACATCCTCAGAGAGGGAGGTGTCCCACAAGCACTATACAACAGAGTCAACATCACAAGTCTCTCGGGACCCACAGCACACACGGTCCACCTATGGTACACAGTACACATGAAACTGGATTGACACAACAGAATGACACAGTTCACGCCACTCTGGGAGACCAAGAAACTGGGCAGACTGATTAGTTGGAAAGGATTTCAAAAGTGGGACCTAATAGGAATCTCAAGGGTGGGAGATCTTTGGGACAAGGGGAATGTTATACCATTGCAAAAAGTAAAACAACAATGCAATATGGCCTCAACGGAAACGTTCCGTTACCTACAGGTCAGACATGCCTTCATGGCCATTATTTTGGTAGACACAATCCTGCCAGATGCATCACCACTGGAAGACAGGTTACCTACGGACTGGATGGAGCTGAAGGCAATCTCTCTACCGTATCAAAAGTTAATGAATAATTTGACAGACCCAACACTGTGCCTTCAGGAGAAATGGCAGAAGGAGATAGGGGAACTAGACAACACCAACTGCAGGAAGTGCTGGAATCCCTGTGGGAAGTAGCAATGCACTCTAGATTGCGACTGGTACAACTCAAAGTGCTCCGTAGAACATACTTACCTAGGGTAACCTTAGTTAAAATGGGAAACGTTGACTCCCAGCTATTTCTGCAATGGTTTCAGGGAACAGGCACATTCTATCATATTCTATGGGACTGTCCTGAAATTAGAGGCTGCTGGGGAATAATTGTGAAGACAATTGCACAGATTTGCGGGGTCCCTGTACCACCTGAACCCAAAAGATGTCTCCTCAATATATGGGAGGCTATGGAGCTCAATCGCAAAAACCAAGAATGGGCGACACATGATGATCACGAAATGTAATATTCCTAAACACTGGGGAGCGCAACATACACCAACATATGCCGAATGGTCTTGGTCATGGTAGCCAAAAAGGCAGTCTACTTTAATAGGGGATGCCCCAAGAGGTGGGAGCAGGTTTGGGGAGGGTGGAATACGTACAGGGGAGACACATGTACTCTGCCATCTCTGGCCTATCACTGGAGGAAAGCTGAGGAATACACCAAGACAAGATACGGGCCTAGGTCTAAAAACAATACAGCCCATGAATAATAGACGGGATGGTCATTTTATATGACAGTCGAGTTGATGCAATGTTGTTAATGATTGCCTGCAATGTACTGATAATCTGCAATATGTTCAATAAAAAGAGTTTAAAAAAAAGAAAGTAAAAAGATTGAGTTATAGAAAACCCCGCTCCCGCTGATGGTTCTTCCTGGAGGGTCAATAGTAGGGAGTTCCAGCTTTTTGCTGCCAAGTAGCCAAAAGAGCGTGTACCCATTTGTGCCTTCCTGATCCTTGGAACTTTCACCAAATGGGTCCCGGTGGATCTCAGTTGCCTTCCTGTTTTGTAGGGAGTCATAAGATTGTTGAGGTACAATGTACATCTGCCCTGCAGGATGCGATGCCCAATGCATAGTGTCTTGAATGGAATTCGTTTCTGGATGGGTAGCCAATGTAGTGTCTTTAGTGCATTCTTCGAGGGTGCTTTCCTTGGCAGATTCAAAACCAGGCAGGCCGCTGCGTTCTGAACAGATTGTAGCTTCTGGAATCTTTTTTTGTTGGCACCTAGATACAGCAGTTTTCCATAGTCTAATCCAGATGTAATGGGTGAGGGTTTTTCTTGCCACCAGAGGTAAAATATCTAGGGTTTTCCTTAATACTCTGAGGATTCTGAAACACCTGCCTGCAAACCCTCTTGATCTGGGTCTCAAAGGATAATCTATGGTCTATCCATACCCCCAAGTTATTCACCTCCGTCTTTGGGGTGGGGACCTGCCCTAACCTTGCTGGCCACAATGCCGATGGCCAGATGGATTGAGTGTTTCTGACTATCAATATTTCTGTCTTACTGCCATTTAGTCTCAGGCAGTTATCTGTCATCCACCCGGTTAAATATTACAGGCATTCTGCAAAGATACTGGCCGCTACTGCTGAATTTGGAGCTAAGGTGACCACAAGCTGTGTGTCATCTGTGTATGACACTATCGTGACACTGTGTTTATCCACCATTTTGGCCAAGGGGGTGACGTATAGATTAAACAGCGTTGGGCTTAGAATTAAACCCTGTGGCACCCCCTGTGCTAACTTGATGTGTTTGTGGATTGTGACACCTGAAAGCTGTGACCGTGAAGATAAGAGGCCAGCCAGTTCAGGGCTGCCCCCTCTTCAGTGCACTAACAGCTCATCTGACACCATGTCAAATGCTGCTCTGAGATCTAAGAAAACCAGCACAGTCACCAGGCCTTCTCCACTCTCTTTCATACTGACTCTGAAGCATAAAGCAGTGCTGTCTCAGTTGAGTAGGATGATCTAAAACCTGATTATGTTGGATGCAGTAGGTCATGTTTCTTAATGTGGCCCCATAGTCAAGTCAAGTCAAGTCAGAGAATTTATATAGCGCACTACATACCCAGAGGGTCTCAAAGCGCTTGGGGAAGGGTGGGGGATTATTTGTCGAAAATCCAAGTTTTAAGCTGTTTTCATACAGAATATTTACCACTTTTTCAGCTATTTCTGAACAATAAGTGAGATTAGTCGTAAATGTTCCATTGCGTTCCCGTCAGCTGCCGTTTTTTTTTTCAGTGGGCGGACTATAGCTCGCTTTCATATATCGCTTCCATATATCAGGTGCCTTCCCTTCTCTGAAGGAGGTCTCTAACAACTGCTGGATGTAGGGTTGTATTGTCCCTAGTCCTGCACAGATGACCTTAGGTGTGGATGGGTCTTTTGGTGAGCCCGATTTTATACTCAGTGCTATCTTTCCCAGCTCTTCTAGAGAAGGAGGAGATAATTGGGAAATGCTGTTTCACCCTCACTCCTTCATTTGTTCCTTGTGGCTTGAGTGTCCATTTCGAGCATTGTCCGGAAAAGTGTCAAAAATCTTGGATACCTTTTCAGCGAAGAACTCTGCGATTTTATTCCTTAATTCTTCTGAACAAGGGGCTGTTTTTACTGTTCTTTCAATTGAGGATAGTTCTTTAAAGATCCCGAATAATTCCCTATTTGAGTTATCTGCTGTTTCAATTCTCCCCGTGTAGTAAGCAGCCTGTGTTTTCTTTATAAGTGTGTGATACTACTCCAGCTTTAGTTTATATACCGCCTTATCAGAGTCTAAGAAGCCTTTCCTCCATTTACATTCTAGCTTTTTACAGGCCTGTCTTGCCATCCTTAAATCCTGGTTAAACCAAGGCGCACTCTTCATGCGTCTGCGCGGGGTGCTAGCTGACCATGGGGCCACCACATCCAGCGCACCTTCAATCCAATGATTTACTTCCTGACTCCTTAATGTCTGTGTTTAGGAGGGGGGGTTTGCTAGCAGAGCCTGTGTGTTTTCCTTGAAATTTCTCCATTTCCTATGTCTGCTGTTATATGGCGGGTCCCTTTTTGAAAGTGGTTTTGCTAGAGGGATTACAAAGGCCACTAAATAGTGGTCACGGAACTGTTTCAAGCATGTTTTGATAACTGAAGATTTTTAAGTACTGTATTGTTTTTTTTTATCGTTATCGTTTTTGGTCTTGTCTTAAGTATATAAAAATGGATATTTTTCTAAACTGGTGTAGTCGTGTCCTTTTGTAGTGATTACACTGTATTACTGTTGGTTGGGTTTAAATGCTTTACACACTGCCTCTAAGATAAGCCTGACTGCTCGTGCCAAGCTACCAAGGGGGTTATTTTAGGAGTGTAACTCCCTTATCCTGACTAGAGTGGTGGTTTCTGCCTGGCTTTGGCACATGCCTTAGCCTATCAAAAATTCAGGGGCATATTACCAACAACTAGCGATAATTTTTGTCTCTAACTTGTTTAGAGACAAAAAGTATCGCCGCACATCGGCGATTTTTATCGCAGATAAACCTTGCTATTAGCAAGGTTTATCGCAAATGCGATAAAAAACGGCAGAAATGCATGAATATTGCTGAAAAGTCAGCGATATTCATGCATTATCGAGCAAATGCTCTTAGCCATGTTATCCACCTCCCATTGGATAACATGGCTAAGAACTGCTCAGGGCAGGTGTTAGCTTTTGGAGATATTCGCGCTTAGCGCGAATATCTCCAAAAGTTGGTAATAGGAGATAGCGATGTTAGGGACTGTTTCCAGTAGCTAACATCTTGGCACGCCCACTTTGCATGTCATTAGTGATAAATATCACTGACATGCAAAGCGGGGCCCAAGATGGTCGCTATCTCCTATTAGCTGTCACTAACTGGTGTTAGCGACAGCTTGGTAATAGGGAGATAATTTTATCTCCGCTTTCTTGGCTTTTAAAGCCAAAAAAGCGGAGATAAACCCCCTTGATAATATGCCCATCAATTTCTAAAATTGGTTGTCAGCGTTGAGGATAGGACTTGCATTTGCACTTGACTTACAGTGATTGGTGTGCAATACTACCATATCACAGATCATTGTGCCACATACTGGTTTGTTTTCTTTTTGGCCTATTTTTGGTTTTGCCAGTTTGAACTTGCTACTTCATCATGCCTGAATCAAGAGCATCATCTGTTGAATCCCTGGATATTGCCTTTGAGGTGGATAGGTTGGAATCCTACAATTTTAGGGAATCAAAATCAATTTATAAAAACCTAAAAGACCAAGTCAAAGCCCTCATAATGAAGGAGGACCTACAAAAGGCGCTGGGGGCCTGGGTAGCAGCCAGACATGCCAGCGAGCAGTCTGGTGATCTCAGCTGAGAGGTGGAGAAGTCTATTCCTAGGGTGGGTGTGCTTTTGGGAGGGGGGAACCCTCAAGGCCAGGCTGCAGTGGCCTGTCCTCAGGAGAGCTGGAGGACAGGCGGAAAGCAAGGAGAGTTGGAGTAGAACTTGAGAAGCTTAAGTTAGCCATAGAGGAGAAAAGTATGATGTTAGAGCATGAGTTCAGGATAAAGGAGCTGGATCAGAGGAGTACAGCCAGCTCAGATGGTGACAGCAACCCATCAAGACAGGCAGACATTATTGTGCACATCCCTAAGAATGTAGGCAAGAATTCAAGAAGAGGGATGACATACAAAGGTGGTTTCTGGGTTAAGAGGCAGCGATACACATGAATGGGGTCCCTGAGGAGAATTGGGGAGCAGGATTGTGGCCTCTCTTTCCAGAAGAAGCAAGGGATACTTTAATAGCTTTGGGTAAGGGGTATTACCTCACCTATCCAGACATGAAGGACGCCCTTCTCACTAAGTATGCTCTCACTCTTGAAAAGTACAGGGATCAGTTCAGGTCAGGTAAGAAGTCTGATGCCAACACTTGGTTGGAATGTGTAGATATGTTTTGTAGGTCACTGGATGGCTAGGTGAAGGACATTAATGTGACAGATGTTCAGGGGCTCTTCAATTTGGTTGCATGGGGACACTTGCCTACTCTATGTTTTGCAGATCTGTAACAGCACCTCGTTGATAGTAAGCTGACTGACCCCAGGAAGCTTGCTATGGAGGCGGACCACTGGGTGAGTACCAGGGTCCACAGGAAAGTTAATGGGCGAGACTCAGCCAAAGGTGGGCAGGGTCCCCAGCAGAAAAGTGGGGGGACATGGTTAAAAAACAGGAGTTCCCCTAAAGGGCCCCAAACTAACACCCAGGGTAAAGGTTCCCATCCCTAAGGAGATAAGAAACAAGGGGTCTCGTCAGGAAGCCTGCTGAGACCGGCCCGCAAGTGTTTTGCATGTGACCAGGTGAGTCACATGAAGGGGGACCCCAAGTACCCTAAGTGGGCACAGCCTCCCACCTGGGGGCAGTCCATGGTGTTGGCTAGTGTAGCGCTTGGGGAGGAAGAGAACCCACAGGAGGGGGGGACCCACAGAAATGGTCCTCATCTCACTAGGGGACAGTGAGATGGTCGCAGGAAACCCGGTGCCCCCTAACACAAAAAAACACAGCACCTGGGTGACCATCAATGAGAAAAGGGTAGAGGCTCTCAGAGATACTGGAGCCAGTGTGACCTTAGTCC
Source organism: Lissotriton vulgaris (assembly GCF_964263255.1). NCBI lineage: Eukaryota > Metazoa > Chordata > Amphibia > Caudata > Salamandridae > Lissotriton > Lissotriton vulgaris. The sequence goes on from NC_141689.1 coordinate 1,980,714,934, forward strand.
GGTGTCACCTGGTCACTGAGACGCAGGTAGTCCCAGGGGCATTCCACCAAGTAATTGTGATGGACAATTCAGAGTGCCAGTGTCTGGTGGCACAAGTTCCCTTCAAGTGGGGGGGTTCTCAGGTCCCTTGAGGGTGGTTGTGAGCCCTTTCATGAATGTAGATTGTCTGCTAGGTAGCGACCTGGAGCAATCCTTATGGAAGGATGTTGAGCTCAGGTCTCACTTTGAGATGCTTGGGTTGCCAGAGTGGGCATGCGTGTCCACTCGGTCAATGGCGGCCAGAAAGGGTGATCAGGAAGACTTGGAGCCTGAAACAGTGGTCCAAGTCCCTGCCAAGAGAAACAGCAAAGGGCGCAGGAAACCGGTCCTTGATATTCCCACGGACTGGGAAGAAGCAAACCTTGAGGTGGATGCCCCTGTGCCTACAGGGGAGAAGGTGGCTAAACTGGGGAACATCTCTGAGCTGACCCATTGGCAGCAAGAAGGGGGTCTCACCAGGGAGGAATTCGGCAAGAAACAGGAGGCCCATTCTCTGGAGGTTCTGCAGCAGCAGGCTGCAGACCAAGCAGCTGGTGATCAGTCCGGATCACATTGGATCTACTGAGAGAATGATCTCCTGTACATTGAGCCTAAGGTCGCAAAGCCTGAGTCAGCCAGTGTGCTGGTGGTACCCCAGCGCTTCAGGACCTTCCTACTAGTCTGGCTCATGACGTGCCTTTGGCAGGACAGTTGGGGCAGGACAAAACCTTTGACAGGCTTGTCACCCACTTATTCTGGCCCCAAATGCGAAGGCAGTCAGATGGACATTGCAGGTCTTGCCAAACTTGCCTGTCATGTGGTAACAGTGAGAGGAAGGTCAAACCTCCTCTCCAACCAGTGGTTGGAACACCCTTTGAAAGGGTAGGGATGACATTATGGGGCCACTGGATCACAAGACAGCCATGGGCAACAGGTACATACTGGTCTTGGTAGACCATGCCACCCGGTACCCGGAAGCAAGCCCTCTCAGGACAAGGATGGCGCCAGTGGTGGGCTGGGCGTTAATGGTGATCTTTTCCCGAGTGGGGTCCCCAGAGAGGTGGTTTCTGACAGGGAGACCAATTTCATATCCAAGTATATGACATCCCTGTGGAAGGAATGTGGTGTAACCTACAAGTTCAAAGGGGAATAGATCACTTCTACCTGCTACAAGGGTTCATGTGGTTCTATCCGTCATTGCTTAATAAACCCTCATTCATGTAGACAGATCGATGGGTGGTGTATCTTGGTTCTCCGCCTAAGTTAAATAGGGATGGTGCAGTGAGCTAAATAACGGTGATGGATCAAGCCCTGATCTTTGGACTGGGTAAGAGTGGTCTGCTTAATTCAGACACTCTGTTCATCACAACCCCCTTTTCGGAATCATTTTTGGACACTATAGGTGTGGCAGGGTATACTCAGACATGAGTCCCTTGCTCCCTGCACCATCAGGATTCAAGCAAGCCGGGCCGACGACGGCTGAAATGCCAGAAACCGGTCCCCGGAAGCTTGTCTCCTTTCTGGTGAAGAATTGGCTTGGTAGTTTAGTCTGCCCTGTTCCCATGATGCACTGGGCCAGGGACAGACTGATTTGCATATAGCCAGGTTCTGAGCTGGGATGGTGCAGTGAGCTAAATAACGGTGATGGATCAAGCCCTGATCTTTGGACTGGGTAAGAGTGGTCTGCTTAATTCAGACACTCTGTTCATCACCACCCCCTTTTCTGAATAAGTTAAATACGTTACAGCATCATCACTGGGTTTCTTTCATGCTTCCTCCACCTGAAGGGAACCACTGGTTATTACAGTAGTGATCAGAAACCAAAAAACAGTGAGGGTGCTCGTGTACAGTGAGTATTTTTCAAAAAAGCATTCCTCATGCCACATAAACTTTCCTTTTATTTAGTTCGGAGCATGTGAAAAGAATAAAAACAGTGCTGTGCATAGCTGGACATTCAATGCGTCCACTGCACTTGTTAGTCCAGGTGAGTGGGCAACATGTTTTAGCCCCTTTTGGTGCCCTTAAGGGGCAGACTGCTTTCGTCAGGACCTAGGAAAAAATGTGTGTGGTGGGAATGGATATTGTCCAAAACCAGGTCAATAGTTCAGAGTTCAAGATTCTGAACTGGAGGTCAAAAGTACCTGATGTGAATAATGAAAGAAAAGAAGAAAAATAACAACAAATACAATTAAAATTGAAATTAAATTTACCTAGAAATCCTTTTTCAAAATTCAGATTGTCTCATAATGATGTTTACCGTTCAACTTGAGCATTAATTGAAATAAGCAAATGAGGAAATTGCAACTCTTTAGTACTATGATATATTCGAAAGTGTCATTCTGGGCTCTCGTGGGATCAAAAATAAACCTTAGGACTAGATTGTACCCATGGTTTGGTTATCTTTGTTTGGTATACAACCGTGTGTGCTCATTAGATATCTCTACTGTAATTTTTATTGTGCGGGTATTTTCCATTTCGGCTGTGTGGGCAGTGAAAAATTACCTACACTCAGTGCCCCTTTTCCGATGTAGCGTGGGTGTCCGGACAGAAGTTGCTTGCGAAAGGCTTAATGTGTCAATAAAGTTCTGAGCGCTAGAGCAGTAGGTGTTGAATGCCTCGAGAAGTACTGACATTTTGTGTCCAAAAAAGGACTCTCATATCTACTCTGTTCAAGGGTGAATTTACGTCCACTGCAATTTGTGTTGAGCTAGCTGCAGTATTCGGAAAGGTTATTCTCTGAGCCCTTCCAAATCATGAAAATATCCTCTATATACCTGTTTCCAAATTATGGCATTTCTGCAAAATGGATTGAAGTCCACCAGAATGTTCTTGGACTGCAGGTCAACCATTAGGAGTATAGCAACATTTGGTGCAAAACAAAATCCATTGATGTCCCTTTAACTTATTGATAAAAATAGCCAACAAAATAAAAAAAGGTTCAGTTAAACATAGGTTAAGGAGCTCTAGAATGAAAGAAGTGAGGACCGCATGGAGGTATGTCCTCTGCTCATAGGATTTCTTGATAACATTAATACCTTCCACCTGTGGGATATTGGTGTACAGAGAATCAATGTTCAATAGTACAGAGAAGTGTTAGGGTCAAAAGGAAGGTGTTCCACCTGATTTATCATCTTTCACTTAGCATGGTGTTTTAGGTACAAAATACTTGATAAAGATATCTACATATTGGCCCAATGGCTCGAGAATAGACCCACATTCCGATAGTGTGCCCAGGGGGAGATTCTGCGTTTTGTGCACTGTGGGTAGAGAATAAATGACAGGCGTCCTAGGGAATTTTGTGTTTAAAAGCAAAAGTTCATTTTGGTTGAAAAATTCTTCTTTCTTTCCTCTCTCAGTAATATCATGAATACGACTCTGAATGTCAGAAGTGGGGTCAGAACTCAGTCTTAAATAGTGGTTGATGTTGGTTTTTGTTACCTTGCAATCTCAGGTTTGTAGTGGTCTATGTCTTGGACCATGATTCCACGGCCCTCATCTGCTGGTTTCATTATCTGTGATTGATTTAGTTTAAGTTCATTGGCGGCATGTTCCTCTTGAGCAGAAAGATTATAAGGTACAGAATTACGCGTCTGCTCAAGATAAGAGATTCCATTCAGAATCACTGTATCAAAGTGTTTATCTCTGGAGGCAGAGAAGCACCATCCCACGGACGAGAACCACTCCACTGACGGTGGTCAGCAGTTCAGGCTGCATGCATCGTGATATGGTGGGTGGAAGACTGCTGGCTCAGGGGACATTTCAGGACTGCCGCCGCAGAGGTACGTTGGTAAGACCTCTAAACTCATAATCAGGCCCTTCGTTTTTCTTCATCACTTTATGATTGATAATAGGGGCTTTCTATTAGGATGTTGTAATGGTTGGTTACTTCTGTGACTGGGATGTAGGCAAGTGCATCCATTTTTTTTTACCTCAAACTCAAATTTGCTGTTAGTGACATATTCCACACAGATTTCTGTAGGTGTCGTCGTATCCTTTGGTTAAAATTGTTATAACATCCTTGTATGGATGTGTGGGGGTATATTTTTAGGATATATTGAATCATTGCTTGCTCAAAGTCAATTATAATTTTCTGGGGTTACAGTTGTTTAATGTGGTTTAGCAGTTCCATGTAGGTACTGCCCTTTTATTAGGAGGTAAAGCTTAAAACAAAAGAAATATTAGTTTTCTGAAATTCAGTATGTATGGTGTATTGTTGATGAAATTGTTTGGGACACAGTTTAAATGTCCCATCCACCATCCATGTTTGAAATTGAGAAAGTTTTAGTAAGGTGTTAGGGATAGAAAATATTAGTACTCATGTGTCATTATTTTTATTATCATATAGTATGAAGGTTCCTCTTTATGGGCCATTGTAGGTGGGTTGGTATGCCAGTTTAATTTCATTTTGATTTATGTCTTTATTTCGATTATCAAAAATCATAAAAGACAATGTGCATCAGCAAAACATAGAAACTGGCACAATACCACATTAGCTGGTGTTCCCAAGAACAATGAAACAGTTAAAATAACTAGAGAACAAAATAGAAAAAAGTAAAAGGTACATATGGTATACATTGTATCAAATTGTCTGAAAAAACTGGTCATATATTGTATAAATAGCTAAAAATCACAAAAGAACAGGTGATATAAAAGACAGTAAGCTAATATAAACATGATACATAAAAATTACTAAAACTGTGATAGCTTCAGCTAAAAAGTCTAGGTCACTATTTAATATATATGGCCGTGTTAAAAAACGTTCATCTTGTTTGCTCGAATGACCCACAACCAGCTCAGGAATTTGGCCACTGCTATAACAATAGGATTCTCGGTGTTGGTTTTCAGAATCCTTAGAGCCTCCATAGCAACTCTGCTGTCCATATTCTTGTAAATTGGTTTCAACCATTTGTGCCTAGGTGACCTATAGGCGGGGCATACAAAGAAAATATGAGCTAGTGACTCAATCTCGGCTGGACAAGAGGGACATTTGTCATCCATAGGTGGTTGCCAACTACTGGTGAACACTTTGATGGGAAGAGAACCCACCCTAAACTGGTGATACAGCTTCCTATTGGTAAGTCTAGTAATATTGTAAACAACAAAATGATCACCACAGCAGACCAAGCAATGAGCACCTCGAACTTCAGTAGTCCCACACAGTACTAAAAGTTCTGTGCTGTTCAACCTCCAAGACCGGCTGTGTTTCGGTCCCACTGGATTTCCAGATAACAACTTGAAGAAACGTGGAGGCAGCACCAGTTAGAAAGTAATTTGCAGAGGCATCTAGTTGTATCAAAGTTTCTTTTATTGTTATTTTTTCAGAAGTGCACAAGACAGGCTGCGGGGATGTTCCATTGTACATCCTCTTCAAAACTGAGGTTACTGTTTTCATGGTCGGGGGGCTCGAAGGTGCAAATAAAATCGCCCGCTATTATCAGATTGCAGCCACCCCCCAGACTTCCTAAAAACATGTCACGGTGGGCAACTGCAGTTGATGCTCTGCCCCAGGTGACCCTCTGGCATAGACGTTGATTGCCAGAACATCTAACACATCAGCCATCCGTAACTGAAATGCCATTATATCGGGACTGTCTATGTAAACTTCCTGCAACACACATCCATCTGACTGCATAACCCAGCATGTGAGTCGGCCAGGCGGCCTACCTTTCTGGCCTCCCAGTGCTGGTTTGGAAAAAATAAGATAAACTGGGAAGAAAATGGGAGTCAAAGACCAAGTTTCTTGAAAGGACCAGATGGTATAATTATCTATAAAAACTTCCCAGTTAGTTGAGACTTTTTTGGTAGACAACCCAGCTACGTTCCAGGAAGAAAAAGACAGCTATGGCTGTACATGTCGTTTTACGGTGGTGTTAAGTTGGTCAGTTGCGCCTGTACTGCTATTGCCCACAACCACTGACTTGTGGGGAGAATTATGGTGCTGTTGGGAAATGCTATAGGGGGTGGGGTTTTTAGCCGAGGGAGTAATAATAGAATCCCTCCACCTCACCTCCAGTGTTTTAACCATCCCAATACTACAAACAGTCCCTAGGCCGGCAGGGCTGCGATTGACAGAACCAGAGACATCCCAAGTACAAAAGTACCCTGCAAAGACTAGATCGGGAGAGCCTGTGACTGCCCTGATTGGCCCCTTAGATCCTGGGGCTCCTGCTAAAGTTGGGCCGCCTGGAGCTTTAAGTCATTCTATTTCTTCATGGAAGTTAAAGCATCAAATCGATTGCTAGTGGGAATCTGGAAAGTATGTTGGCCACACATGTTTGGTTCACACCTCCTCTCACTACGTCCAATAATCCCTTCTGTTTTGTAGAAAAATCTCAACTGAACATAATGAATGTCATCCTCCTTGATGAAACAATTGCCCGCCCTCTCCAACATGTGCTGAACCAATCTTGGGGATCTAAAGCTAAGAATCACACAATCACCTGGGAGAGACTTGTAGGATTTTCCCACCCAAGGAACTCTGCGAACCATCTTAAACTCTCGAAAAAGAGGTTCCTTAATACCTTTTCTAACACTCAATAAATATAGTGCCATATTTCTTAACGTGGACCAGTGCTGCCGCACACCAGGGGGGGGGGAGCACTGGGACGTTAGACAGAACAACTGTGTATGGAGTAGCTTCCGGTGGTAGGTGTAGAAAGATCTGGGTACTCAAAGGGCTGGAGATATGGGGCTCATGTATCTGCTGGCTAGTTGGTCTCTCTACCTGCTTCATGTTAGGAAATAGGGGATTTATGGTTTGAGATAGGTTGTCAGGTTGTGTTACCTTTGTGACTGTGGCAAATATGGAAAGCAACTTGCACTGCTGGCTGGGCCCCTAGATACTCCAACTGACCTCTCATTCAATTGTGTTGTGGCCCCACCCACCAATGTCCCGTTGGATAGTTTGGGGGAAGTTAGAATTACCCATCTCTATTTTGTCAAGTCTTTCTTCAATCAGGGACAACTTGTTTAATATAGGTTTGATAAGTGCCGATAGTTTGGATTTATTCCTAGTACAAAGATCTACCTCATTGGTAGTAGCCAAAGTGGTATTAGGGGGACTTTCCACATTTCCTGGGTTAGGGGAGAGGGAAATCGTTTGACTGCTGTGGAGTAGGGGAGACAAACCACTATGCTGGTTGGTAGCTTCAATGGTGACTGACTCACTGTGCGGGAGGAGTCGAGAAGTTCTAAGGGTACAAGTGGGAACAACTGGTTTGAGCGATAGCCTACATTCAGTGAGCTGTATTTGGTGAATTAACACTGATTCTGCCCTGGAAAGGAACGCATCGCGTGTCCCCACAACACCCGCTGTTGCTTTACATTTGTTCATGATGTCCAAGCACCACAACTAAGCTTACCCTAGTCACTACTCCAACCCACACAACCAAACAAACGTAGACGTCAGAGGGCTGGCCCAGCCTGGCCTCATCTGGTCCCTGAAGGGCACAGACGAGCCCGCCCTTGGTCCCGGCTTCATCCGGGCTACGTCTCGCGTGCGTCCCGCGCAGCAGTGGGCGAGTCAGCCCTATAAGCTCGATGACGAGCGCCTCCCCCTCACAGCAGCACCTGTGGCAGCAGCTGAGGGTTTTGGAACCTGTAGTCCCCTTCACGATGTTGTAAACCCTCGCGGGAATGCCTAGCGCAGGGAGAGTTGGCCCTGGGACTCCTGTCCCACCAGGGTGTGCAGAGCTTACAGCAAGGAAGATGAAGCGGCCAAATGTCTTTAAGTAAAAAGTGTTCAAAAAAAGGTTCAGTTCTCTTTATTAGTTCTTGGTCCTAAATTGTAACGTGTTTTGCTTGGCACGGTCTGGTCCTGGAATAAGGCTTCTGGATTGGTAGTGTCTATTCGACGATACAAAGGCACAGCGGCTTGAAGAATATCATCATCTGCTTTTTAAGACTGAGTTCCATAGATTTGAGCATCGCTGAAGGGAACGAAGCAAGGAACCGCTGCAGTGTCCGATTCTCTTATACCACTACGAATCCACTGGTCAAAGGGCAATGGCAGTGGCACCTTCTTGCAGTGCACGCCATGGATCCAGTTGCGCTTGCCGACCACTTTCACAGCCGTGCGAGTGATGAGCAAAACTTGCGTAGGCGCAGACCAACGAGGCTCCAGATTCTTGGTTCGTTGAAAATTCTTCACACAGACCCAGTCCCCGGGTAGGATGGTGTGACCTGGGTCTGTGGAGGCCTCCGGCAAAACACTTTGCACCTGTTGGCAAATAACGCTTAATTTAGTAGTCAAATCATGCAAATAGTAAATTAACAAAGGATATGGTATGTCAGAATATCTTTTTGGATGGGGGACGCCCCAAACGTTAGCTGGACGTCCAAATACCACCTCATATTGTAGTGTAGTTCCTATTTTCCCTATAGGCCCTGCGCATTGGAATAACATAAACAGCAGTGTAGACGTAGAAGTGCAGTCTTCCAGGTCTCTACTGACTATGCTAAACTTAGTTGGGTTTGTACCAACTAGCTCAGAGGTCACTGGAAACTTTCTTGACTGAATAGGAAGTGATCAGCTTCCCTGGTACAGACAAGAAGGGATTCAGTTTTCCAACAACCGCATAAACATGACAACTTTGCTCCTTAGAATAAGAGTCAATCTCTAGAGTTGTGTGAAACAATAGACAGCTATTTCACTCAGCCAGTTGTGCAGATTACTTTCACCAGGATGCAGAGAATGGAGAGACGGGCGTTTTCAATAAAAGGTATTATTTATTGAACAGTCTTTCTTCTCATACAAGAGAAATGAATTGCCACAATTGCAAGACTTGTTATTATAAAAAGTGCGTACAGTAAAAGGAGGATTGCGAAATAATACTGTAAAAGCATTGATATGGTTTCTTAGCCATACAATGGTTAAAATGAATAAAATATATACATTCATATATACATTTGACTAACGTACTCAACTGGTGCTTCTAACTACGCCTACCCCAGTGTACCTGACCTAAGCCTAATACTTGGGAGGGAGTAAGTAAGTAGCAGTTTAGTTAAGTTGGTTTTGCCAAGGTTTTGCTTCAAGAATTCTCTCTAAGGGTTTAGTCAACACCATACCTCTGGAATAGAATGTTGGAGGGCTGGTATCTCCTTTCAGTCACCTGCAAGGGTAGGCTGGAAACGCCGGAGCTGCATTTTCTCGGCGGGAGAAAAGACAGCGTCTTTCTCAGCGCGTCTAGGAGGAGGAGGGGCAGCGTCCGTGGGCTTCTCGCATCTGCTGGGCTCTGCAAGGGACAGCTGTTCTGCTCCTGTATTCACCACACCATCGCATTTGCCTAAGGCAACATTGGTAATATTTATACCTGAAAGGTGCCTTGTTTGACGTAAGTTTTTGGACATAAGACGTCAATAAAGATGTCACCGGAACTGGTCGTTCTTACAGTGCTCATTAGAGTTCTATTACTAATAAAAACAAAGCAAGCGGGGCTTTCCCAGGTTGCTGGGGGTTTTATCTTGTTGAAGAACTCGGAGTGTAATCTAGGAATCTAAGATAGTGTCTTCTGCTGTGTCATCTACTGTAATGAGCTGCAGAGGCGAGATTCTGAAATATGGCTCTGATTGTTTATGTCAGAGACGAGTTTCTGAAATATGGCTCTGATCGTTTATGCCATTATAGGGGTATGGATGGATTATAGCCGTATAGGGGCATAAGGTCACAATATTGATTGGGGTCCTAGATTATGTCCATCAAATTACTAAAAACTAATGCAATAAGATGCGCGTGTAACATTACCCACTCCAAAATACATTTTGCATTTGAAATGGTGTATTTGAAATACATGAAAATATAGGTACTGTACGTCTTTAAGCATAGGAATCATTCAAAAATTATAGCATATGTAAACAGTTGAACGATTTTGCGAAAAAGAAAAAGAATTACACATGAAATATCTCTTTATACAGAAAAGAAGGGCAAGATTATTCCATCACATATAAATGCAATTGCTGCAACATGTGCTAGAGGCTGAGGTGAAGTTATTATGTCTCTAGATGTACTAAACATAGAAGTTCTGTTCTCTATGAATAGTTCTACTTTAAGCAAAGGTATTTTGTGCCAAAAAAAGTAAATATTTTGAAAAAGTGTTCAATTCCCCAAAAAAATTCTTGATGAACGGGGGAATAGAGTTCCAACGCCTTTCAATAGTTTTTGTTGATCAAAACTGAAGGCCGAATTCAGAGTTCACGGGAACGCTGTGTGTCGGAATGCTTTTCAAAAATCATTGTTTCTGTTCAGAGGAGAACATCATATCAGACAGGCTCTCAAAGAATTGGTGTACAAAATCAGGTGACAGTTCGACCAAGTTCGATAATGCTGTAACTTGGCCGGTAGGAGAATGATTGATATCATCAATGTCTGGATCAGCAATGCTCACAGAAGGTCGTACCTGGGTGATGTTGCTCGATGATTTCTCGCTCCACTGTCGCCACCAAGTCGTAGCACAGGAGTCTCAACGAATGCCGTCATCAGGATTGGTAGCGGCTGGGGACAACACAATGCGTGAGACGTTACAGGACTTAGCAAAGTATGGATATCCATTGGTACTGCTGATGGAAGTGCAAGACAGGTGTCCAACACGCATTCTTCTCCGCATAGCATACATCGAAGTACAGGTAAGATGCAGGTCTGCAATAAAGGTCTCAATGAAAGAAACCAGGTCATGTTCAGATCTCTCAGCCTGGCCAATCCAAGGACTCTAGTTATGCGGTCCCGGTAGCGTACTGCTAGGATCGTTTCTTCCATCCTTGCCAGAGTCATGTCTGTGTTTTGGCTTGCCATATCAGAGCAGGAGGATCAAAAATAAAATGCCTGCTACAAGTCCCAAAATTAGGGGTATGCCGCCAAAGACTGAATGGACAAAATTAGGAATAATTCCTAGGATTGCTTTGAATGGTGTTAACAGTCCCTAAAAAATGGTCTTAAATATGCCTGGGATGCCTACGGCACTTGACATATTTAGAATTTGGCTAAGCATTTCTGTGAAATGCACGGGGCAATTTGTTGATAAAAGGTCATGTATCTCCGAAGCTGTCCTTGCTACTTGGAGATCATACATCTCTTTTGATGACATTATGGGCACTGTTGTCTGTAAAAGCACAGACTTCATTCTGCTTAAAGTATCAATTTGTATAGAAGAGATATTCAAACGAGGCCAAATGGGAGTCTCGGAGTCTCCAGGGCCGTTTGGAAACAATGCTTGCATACAGCAAGTGACCATGGAAGTTACGCTTACGAGATATGCTTTCCCTGGCATGAAGCCACAACAGCTGTGATCCGTTATTAGAATGTAACTCCCGTTAGAGAGTTGCTTAAAGAAAGGCTCTATCTGCGTTGCAGGTGTGACATGTTGGTGGCATGAAAGGTTGTTTGAAGTTCCTTCACAGGCTCCGTGTAAATTAATACCCTGGCACAAAAGTATACCGCTTAGTGAATGTTTGCAATTTTCACCACTAAGAAATACATTTTTGATGTTGTCACTATAGCACGCCTGTGTATATGGTAATTTCCATGCTGACTTAATGTACCCTTTACCCAATCGTTCATACTGGCCAGTCGGTATATATTCAAGGCAATTTTTAAATCGGAAAGTTGTTATCGGAATTGTGATAATCCCGTGTATTATCCATTCAATGACAGGTCTTTCTGACATTGTCAATGGTAATCTCTCAAGTTTTTCGATGCTCAGGATTGTATAGTCTGCTCCTTTCCTTGCCAAGCTGATTTGTTTATCAGTAAGGTTAAAGATGGAAAACAATGACGTTGTGTTGATTAAACGCCATGGCACATAGCCTGAACGAAGATTTTGCAGCGTCCAGCCTAGCTGTACAATAGAACGCAATTGCGACTGGCCATGCTGTAACATTAGCAAGTCTGTATCTATTATATTGATGGCAGATGATACAATACTGTCAAGTGAATATATTCTGGAGGACAGAGTCAATAACTCATTGTCCACAACAGAAAGTGATTTTTCCAAATTAATACGATCAATTTCTCGTATTTTTTCAGCTGTTTCAATTTGAGTTACTTTCCGAGCCTCGTTGTATGCCGCATATATACTTGCCGCTATGAAACGCTTGTGACGCTGTTTGCGTGGTCCTATAATAAAATCGTGCAAATCAGCACCATCTTTAAGTAAAGATAAGTGTTGCTTAATTTCTGCCAGTGTGGATGTTTCTAGCCATTCAAGGCACAGCTTCCCTACACTGTATGTTGTTACTATCCCTGGATGTTGTCTCTGGGAGTATCTAGGGTCTGGTCTGGTCATTGTTAACCCCTGTGTTTTGTTCAGGAATCTATCTTGACAGTTATTCGTGTCAGTAGGCCAGATCTACCACTTTTTCCAATCACAATGTGTTCTGTTTAGATGTAAAATTTGAGATACGTCTATTTCAATATCTGTGGTTACATTATCAGGTATTGGTTTTGGAATAGACGGTTTATTAAGGTCTTTAATCTTAGCTAGGCCAAGACAGGATGTTTGGTGAATTGTGTCATTTAAGAACATTATTTGTTCTGGGATCATGCAGGCTCGAAATAATGCTTCTATGCCTTGTACCTGCCATTGTTTTGTACCCCAGATGGTTTTTGTTTCAATGTTATTCTTCCAAAAATCAAAACCAAATGTCATAATTTGTTCATAAAATGCTTCAGAATATATCAATTTAGTATTTGTCAGCATAGTTTGAAACCCTGTTTTATCCAACAGTTTATAATAAAACGTTTCTGCATTACTTGTATTAAACCCTGAGAAGTACTGGAATTTCTCATAGAATGTTTTCGAACTGCTTTTAGGTGGAGTAGCACAATGTTCCCATTGGTTATACTTTAAAACATTTCTAGGTTGTGCAGATTTATGTAAGTAATGGTCTCCATAATGTGTGAAGCAGTACATCTGTTCATAATTGGACAAACCTTGTAAATAATCATGTTCTGTAAATCTTGCTGACAACACTAAATCAGACATCATATTATTTATACTTTCAAAATCCCAATCATCAGAAAATGTACTTGGTTTTACAAAGTCACTTAATTAAACCTTGAACTGGTGAGGATATTTTCAAGGATTTCGACCGGGCCATATACTTCATAGTCAATTTTGTCCCATACTACCCCACCGGGTATTGGAATGGCTGTTACATTTACCGATGATAGTCCTGTTTTCTTCACTTGGGATGATTTGTGAGGTTTTAGAACTAAGTTGATGTTCTGACTTGCTGTGTCCATTGAATTGTAATACATTTTCCTAAAATTAAAACCAATATTAGGCCTAGTAGGAGTATAAGTACCCCTGATATAATCCAATGCTCAATCAATGGTGCATCCAGATATACTTCTTCGATTTGATGAAAGAGTTCTGGTGCTTTTTCTTTAAAAGTCTTTGTTACTGGCGTCACTTCAGGGTCATTTTGATCTTCAGAAAAGGTATCGATGTTGATGAAGTAGCCACAGGCAGTTCTGTCAATTGTTGGAATTGTTTTCTCAATTTGTCTTTCGGTAGCACATTCTGATGCCACATCATTGTAGGCTGGTGTTTCATGTCGAACTGTTTCAATCTGTGTTTCAAGAGGCACGAGTTCCATGGCATTATTGCTTAGTCCCTCTCTGTGCACTGCAGGTTTTTCAAATGTGATTAGTCTTTCAGTTTGAACCTCTTGGATTGTTGCAAATTTGGGTATTCTGTTATTTTTTGGGAGTCTACTTGGCCTACTGTTGATTATAGGCCACAAGATTGTGGTTTTACCAGGTCAATTGATACAACTCTGTTCTCCTTTTTACCAGCAGGAGGCGGTAGTACTACTGATCTTGTTCCGTTGACTGCCAAGACAGGTACTGTTTTTCTGTAAGAAGGCCCAAATTCCTTCTTCACCGCTATTTTTTCTCTGACTAGATCCCCAATCTTTGGAAACCAGACAGGTCTTGCTGGGGCTGGTGGAGCCTCTTCAGTGGTAATTGGCTGTTGCTTTATTTTTATGTTGCTTAAGGATTTTCTTGTTTCATTTAAGTCCTGTAAAACAGCCAAACGATCTTTGATGTCAAAGTCTTTATCTTTTACCACTGAAGCCTGACTATCGAGGTCTTGAACATGCATTCTAGTTCCGAACAATAGTTCGTACGGGCTGAAAACTTTTAGTGAATTTCTTGGCAAGTTGTTTAGACTAAGTTGGACACTTATTAAATGTTTGACCCACCCATCACCCGAACCTAATACCTTCGCTGTTATAGATTGCTTTATGTCTCGGTTTTTTCTTTCCACTACACTGTTCCCCTCAGGGTGTGATGAACAAGAGTATCGCAACCCAACGCCCATACTGGCCATGGCTTCCTTATAAGCGCGAGAGCTGAAAGCAGGACCCTGGTCAGAATGGAACATGGCAATTGCGTATGTGCCGATAAAGACTCGCAGATCTTTTATAACAGTTTTGGCGTAAGCCAAGCGCTGGGGCCACATTTTTTAAGTGAATCTAGTCTTAAATAATTAATAGGACGTGGTTTTGTATATAGACAGCATTACCCTGTCTATAAACGATAACTGGGCAACAGACTGGACCGGTTCATTACTGCGATCTCTGTCACAGTCGGGACAATTCTTGACATATATTTGATGTTGCACGCTCATCCCCGGCCTCCAGTACTCTGATTGTAATTCAGTCAGAGATTCCTTCATCTGTTTGTGCCTTGGACCTTCACCCATATGTGCGTCTGCTATTAATAACTTTCTCCGGTTCGTGTTTGGAATTACCCTATCCCCCACTCCAGGGATTCGAGCAAAAGGAACGGAGTTTGCATCAATTACGTATGCATAATTGAGTGGATAGTACACGGGTAGTGCTGCACAGTCGCGTTTTAAGGACGTCTTTACTGCCAGCATGGTTTCCCCGTCTATGTATTTTTCTGAACGCTTTTTTGAGGCTACGGAAGCCGGTTTAGTTGCTTCCGCTGTGGCTGTAATAGCCAATAAATTCCCTGCAACGTGAACGCCATCACGTTGATGACTCAGAGTATGCATCACGTGAGTCTTTTGTAGTTCTTTCTGTAAAAGAACTACCTGTTTCCAAAGCATTTTATGCTTGATTGTGGCACCTGTGTCATCTTTGTAATCATTTTGAACCCAGCTCTGTAACTTGTTATTGTAAGAGTTGACGCAAAAATGCGAATCACACACAATTAGTGTCGGGAATTCAAGTTCTGCATTTTCAAGCGCCATCTTTAAAGATCTGATTTCAGCTCGCTGAGCCGAAGAGTTTCTCAGTGATTCAGTTTTTGTTATTTTCGGTCTGAATTTACCGCACAGCCAGCGACCTTTAACAATCGCGCAGGCTGCATCGTACCATTTGTTTTCTACATTGTAGTGCTGTACAAATCTGTCTGTGTAGATTATACAGGAGTATTGTTGTAAAGGAAGAATTTCGATTGGCAAAGGATATTCTTGTTCATAAGTTAAATCATTCCGTTTTTTCATGTGCGGGGCAAAATAGTATTTCACATCTCCCGCGCCAAGAGAATTTACACACTGTATCCATTTCGGATCCAGTGACACTGTAGGCAGGTTTACTGGGCTGAATAGCGCCTCGAAGGCGGATTACGCTGTGAGGACATTGATCCTTTTGCCATGTGCTAGTTCTCGTTCATTCGCTATTGCAGTTTGTACTGCTTTCACAGTATTTTCTGTGAGACTGAATGTTTTTTCTGCTTGTGTGTACAAGTGAGATTTGTAAGCTATTGATACCGTTTCTCCCTCATTAGAGGTCAGGTACGTGAATCCGCATCTTCCTGGGATCGCTCGGATTACAAGAATTCGTGTATTGTCACGTGTGTCTAATTTTGTTTTTGCTAACATGTCTGTTTGCAGTGATCTCAAAATTTCTGTGTGTTTTTGAGTCCAGTTGATTGGTTTAAAATCAGGTTTAATTATTTCGTAGAGGGGTTTAACCCTCTCCGCATAATTTAGAATGTAAGTTCTTCCGAAATTCAGGAAACTTAGAATCGATTGTAAGTTCTTCAGCGTTTTTGGTGCTTGGAGTACAGCGCACTTCTCTAAGAAGTTATCCGCTAGGCTTTTCCCTTCAGTTGATAATTTGTATCCTAAAAATAATTCTGTCAGATGGGCAATTCGAGACTTTTTAAAGTTGAATTTGTAACCCTCTGCTGCGAACCCAAGTATTATGGTGTTCACCCTTTTCAAGTGAGTCTCCAAGTCGTCATTTGTTAGATAGATGTCATCGACGTAAGATAATGCCTCATCATCATATATTTGTAGTAACTCTGTTACTCTGGCTGAAAATAGTCCTGGGCTGTTCTTGAATACCTGTGGGAGCCTACAGAAATTTTTCTGTGACCCCATTACTGAGAAAGCGGTCAAGTATCTGCTTTCTGGTGCAATATTTTGCCAAAAGAAACCATTAGATATGTCTAATGTCGTTTTATATTTTTTACAAACTATGTTATTCATTAATGCAGCACTATGCGAATTTTGTACTGCAAATGTTTTGCAACATGAGTTTAGGTGTCTGTAGTCCAAGACTAGACGATATGAATCGTCCGGTTTGGAGACAGGAAACAAAGGATTGTTCATTTGAGAGGTGCATGATTCAATCACCCCCTGGTATTCTAGTTGATCTAAAATCTCCCTGACTTGTTTTTAGCTTCTTGCTTAATTGGATACTGCCTTTGTGCAGTCGGTTGACTTTTTAACTGGATTTTGTGAGAAGGAGAGTCCTCATCCCATCCTACATGATTTTTATATAATGCTGGTGCCTGGGCTACTGCCCATTTCCTTGCATATATATATTTAGTGTGAATCGGAATGTGATTCGAGAAGGCAGGCATAATCATTTCTTCGCCATGAGGGCACTCCCTGACAAACTCCAGGGGGCAATCTTTTTCAGCTAACAGGATGTCATAGCCTTTTGAGAGTTTATCCCAAAATAGACCCCTTATTTTCCTGGTCTTATCTCCCTCCATACGCAGTGTTATTTCGTATATCTTATGAGGTTCGCTAACTCTGGTATCGGCAGTTTCTACTTGAATGTATTCATTTGTGTCCACTGTCTCCAGATGACTCATCAGGATCTTGCGAGCTATGGTGATTTCTGCTGCACTGTCTAACATTGTCTGTGCCCACTCCCCGTTTTTCAGCTGTGTCCTCAGTAGTCTCGGCATGTTCGATTACTCTAATACTGGCTACCTTCTTCTTTGGAAATTGTAACTTTTTACTTTGAGCAGGTTCCTTGTCTTTGGACTTGGTGTGCTCTCCTGGGTCTGACCGTCCTCTTCTTTCCGATTTCTGCGAAAAAGATCGAGAGGGACGTGTATCAATACTTTGATATCTATCAGGCTTCTTCAAGTTATCCCTATTTCTAAGGTTATATCTTTTCTCAGAGGGTTTCCTCTGGGGAGACTGGTGTTCTCGAGTCGGAGTTCTTTCCCTCCGTCGAGGAGACCTTCCTCTGGACTGGAAAACTTTTTCCTTGGGAGTGGATTGTTTATTTCCATCCCAGCTCTTTTTAGGAGTGTTTGAATTATTTTTAATAAATAATTTTTCAGGATTTTCGAGTAGTTGGGGTTTCACTGGTTTCCCACCCAAGCTGTCTCTACCTAATTCTTCATAAAATTTTTCTATAATTCTGGCAAGCTCAATTGGTTGATCTGTTATATCTGTTTCCTTCAACTTCTGGCGGATCGCCACAGATGCTGCTTCTCCTTTTATGTTGGCTAGTAATATAGCCGAGACCTGCTTGAAGTCTTTCAGTAATTTCATACCAAGAGTTAAAGCAGGTTCTGGACTGTATTCATTCTGAATCTGTTTCAGCACATCTGGTATTACCGCCATTGACGGAACACCATGTGTTTTTGTGTAAATGGAAGCAAAGACTGTACCCCAAGTGTCACAGTCCTCCACGTGTGGTGCGACCCCCATTGAAAGGCAGATGGTCAGAATTCTGTGTTTCTCAATAGGGGTAGTATTCGGAAATACTGCCTCTATTTGAGTAATTTTCTGCGCTAACCAGAAAGGAATTTGTTCCCATTTTATGGGTGTTTTACCAAGACATGATTGTATGTTCTGTGGTGTAATTTTATTTGTGTTCCCCTGATGAGGGGTCAGCTGTGGTACATTAACAGCTGTTTGGAGTGTTGCAGTCCGCATTACATATTGGACTAATTGTCTATGTATTTTAATTAATGTTTTTAGCTGTGCTAAAAGTTCTTCTTTCGACATTTTTGCAATGTCCGGATGTGGTGTGTAGCTGGCTAGAACCGGCCACGTTGCTCCTGGTCTACCTAGTGGACCGAGCCTGGTAATATGATCATTGTGTTTTAGGGCACCTTTAAACCAGAGCAAATGCTCTAGGTATTTTAATGGGATTTCAATCTCCTTGAAAGGAGCGTATTCATCCGGTGGTTCCCCTATTTTGTAATAGTGGAACTCGTTTGTTGCAGCGTTTGCCGCTGGAAGTTTTATCCATGAATAGAATACCTCTGTCTGCCGATATTCGTGTGCCTCTATCACGAAGACGACTGTGCCACCTTGTGTGGTCAGTCCATTTTCTATAAGTTTTAACGTTATAGTTTTTCTTATGTTGACCGGGATGATTATCGCACCCGGTTCATTAATTTCATCGGGACCCTGCTGAGTCGCATTTACTGCGGCATCAGTGGTTCCGTTGTTCCCGCCTTCTCCTGGCATTTTACTGTCAGGAATGTCTTTTGTTGCAGATCAGGTTTCAAGGAAACAAAGATTAGGTGCACAATATTTTGGAACACTGTATCCTTCAACGTTGAATAAACCAGAGCTTTACATAGGAATCTCGTCCTACTAAGTTCGGGTGGATTTTAACCTTTCACCCACTCCAGACGTCTATTGGAGTATTTACGGTAGAAAGGGTCTGTGTGAAAAAGCACGACTGAGTTACTCTAACGTCTTGCGTTAGTTTTATCGCCTTACCAAACGTTGGGCGCCATGTAGTGTAGTTCCTATTTTCCCTATAGGCCCTGCGCATTGGAATAACATAAACAGCAGTGTAGATGTAGAGGTGCAGTCTTGCAGGTCTCTACTGACTATGCTAAACTTAATTGGGTTTGTACCAACTAGCTCAGAGGTCACTGGAAACTTTCTTGACTGAATAGGAAGTGATTAGGCTAGAAGTGATCAGCTTGCCTGGTACAGACAAGAAGGGATTCAGTTTTCCAACAACCGCATAAACATGACAACTTTGCTCCTTAGAAGAAGAGTTAATCTCTAGAGTCGTGTGAAACAATAGACAGCTATTTCACTCAGTCAGTTGTGCAGATTACTTTCACCGGGATGCAGAGAATGGAGAGACGGGCGTTTTCAATAAAAGGTAATATTTATTGAACAGTCTTTGTTCTCATACAAGAGAAATGAATTGCCACAATTGCAAGACTTGTTATTATAAAAAGTGTGTACAGTAAAAGGAGGATTGCGAAATAATACTGTAAAAGCATTGATATGGTTTCTTAGCCATACAATGGTTAAAATGAATAGAATATATACATTCATATATACATTTGACTAACGTACTCAACTGGTGCTTCTAACTACGCCTACCCCAGTGTACCTGACCTAAGCCTAATACTTGGGAGGGAGTAAGTAAGTAGCAGTTTAGTTAAGTTGGTTTTGCCAAGGTTTTGCTTCAAGAATTCTCTCTAAGGGTTTAGTCAACACCATACCTCTGGAATAGAATGTTGGAGGGCTGGTATCTCCTTTCAGTCACCTGCAAGGGTAGGCTGGAAACACCGGAGCTGGATTTTCTCGGCTGGAGAAAAGACAGCATCTTTCTCAGCGCGTCAAGGAGGAGGAGGGGCAGCGTCCGTGGGCTCTCGCATCTGCTAGGCTCTGCAAGGGACAGCTGTTCTGCTCCTGTATTCACCACACCATCGCATTTGCCTAAGGCAACGTTGGTAATATTTATACCTGAAAGGTGCCTTGTTTTTGCATACGTTTTTGGACATAAGACATCAATAAAGATGTCATCGGAACTGGTCGTTCTTACAGTGCTCATTAGAGTTCTATTACTAATAAAAACAAAGCAAGCGGGGCTTTCCCAGGTTGCTGGGGGTTTTATCTTGTTGAAGAACTCGGAGTGTAATCTAGGAATCTAAGATAGTGGCTTCTGCTGTGTCATCTACTGTAATGAGCTGCAGAGGCGAGATTCTGAAATATGGCTCTGATTGTTTATGTCAGAGACGAGTTTCTGAAATATGGCTCTGATCGTTTATGCCATTATAGGGGTATGGATGGATTATAGCCGTATAGGGGCATAAGGTCACAATAATGATCGGGGTCCTAGATTAGAACACGACAATATGGGCTAAGTCCCATATGAGAGTGCACAGTAGTTCTGGTTGACAAAAGAGCTAGGGGCAAGGTGTCAGGCCAGGCAAGACCCGTACTGGCTTGAATCTTGGCCAGTTTAAGCTTGAGTGTACCATTGTAACACTCACCCAAACCTGCTGACTGTGGATGGTTTGCCGCATGGAATTTCTGTCTATTACCAAGACCAGAACATACTTTCTGCATAATCTGGCCCACAAATTCACTTCCATTGTCACTCCAGACAATGCGCGGCAAACCGAATCTAGGGAAGAACTCCTTAATCAGTACTTTAGCAGTCCACAAAGCAGTGTTATCTTTCATGGGGTAGGCCTCTATCCAGCGGGAAAAGGCACATACCACCACCAGAACATACTTAAGGTTGTTACAGCGATCCATATGGATGTAATCAATCTGCAACACTTCAAAAGGATATGACGGGGGAGCAAAATGACCTGCCGGAGTTGGGGTACCCTTTCCTGGGTTATGCATTAGACAAACAATACAATGCTTAACCACATTCTCTGCACATTTCGGAATTCCTTCATTATGCCATACCGGGGCCAAGAGCTTACATATGCCCTTTGCACTAATATGAGCTGGACCATGAGCCATAGTCATGACCGGTAACACATAAGCGTCCGGTAACAACCATCGCTGATGTTCCGACAACTCGGTCCAACAGCCCATCGAATCTAACATTCCCGTACTTTCTTTCCACATACTCAGTTCCTTCTCAGTAGCCTCTCCCTGGATCATTTTCACACTCTCAACCGTGTCTTCACACATTCCAATGTCCCTAACCCAATTTGCAGGACCTGCTACATACATTCGGCTAGAGGTGTTTCTGGCTGTTGCTCTCGCTACCTCGTCTGCAAACGCATTTCCACGACCCACATCATCTGTAACTTTCTTATGTGCGCTGCACTTTATAATCGCTATCTGTGACTCAAGAAGATCAGTCACTAACTGGCCATGCTGAATCTTTGTCCCGTGGGAGGTAGAGAATCCTCTTTCCTTCCACAACCTACCAAAACTATGTGCAACACCCAAGGCGTACTGACTATCCGTGTACACATTCACTCTCTTTCCCTTCGACAACACACACGCTCTAGTCAAGGCTATCAATTCAGTTGCTTGGGCTGAATTATGTCCAATACGTGCCGTTTTGACCATTGTGCATAAGGTGGTGACAGCATAGGTAGAAGTAGTTTCTCCATTTGGAAGCTTAAAACAAGAACCGTCCACCCACAGGATCCCGTTGGGGTCCTTGAGCATAGTGTCCTTTAGATCAATCCTACCCTTTGTTTCCTCTTCTGTTCGGAGAGAGCAATCATGCTTTTCCTGATCACCTTTCTCATCTGGGAGCGGCAACAGTGTAGCTGGATTTAACGTGTTACATCTTTTGATATGTACGTGACTCGCTAAAAGTGTCAGCTCGTAACCAGGCAAACGAGCACTCGTGAGATGCTGCGTCTTAGTTCTGTCCAGCAAGGTATCCACTGCATGTGGAACCATAACAATGAGTGTGTTATCTAATACTAATCCGGCAGACTGTCTAATGGAGATTGTGGCAGCTGCTGTAGCTCTAAGACAACTGGGCAAAGCTTTAGCTACTGGGTCTAATGTAGCGGAGAAATAGGCACATCTCCGAATTGCTGTGTCAAAACTGACAACGCGCAACCTTCTCTCTCGTGAACGTACAATGTAAAGGACTTGCTATAATCTGGGGTACCCAACACCGGAGCAGAACACAGGGCAGTACGTAAATCAACAAAACTTTTCTGACATTCATCCGTCCAAGGGAGCGAATGTGGCGTATCTTTCAACGTTACTGCCACCAATGGTTTCTCCAAAAGTGAGAAATTGGGAATCCATTGTCTACAATAGGAAGTGATACCCAAAAAGGAACACACTTCTCTCTGTGTGGTAGGTACAGACATCTGTGAAATAGCATGTATACGTTCTGGGGTCAATCGCCTTTCCTCCTTTGACAAGAGATGACCTAAATAGGTCACTTCTTGGCGGGCATATTGAAACTTAGAGGGTGACACCTTATGATTTAAAGCAGACAAATGACGCAACAACGCAACAGTCACACTCTTGCACACTTCTTCTGTATCAGCAGCCACCAGTAAATCATCCACATACTGAATAAGCGTAGCACCTGGAGGCAAAGGAAAAGCATCAAGTTGAGACTTAAGAGCTTTACTGTAAATAGAAGGGCTCTCACAATAGCCTTGAGGAGCTCTCTTAAAGCGGAAACTTCGGCCACCCAAGGAGATACCAAAGATATCCCTACTTCCTTCAGCAATAGGAATACTAAAGAAAGCGTTCTTTAAATCAATCACAGAAAACCAAACTGCTGAAGTAGGAATCATTGTTAACAAAGCTGTAATGTCCAGAACAACAGGGAACTGTGGTACCACTATTTTATTGACTTCTCTCAGGTCAACAACAAATCGGTGGACAGGAGGCTGTGAAGGATCCGTTGTCTTAAGAATCGCAAGAAGAGGACTGTTACAAACATTGCCTCTCGTTTCTTCGACCACACCTTTCTGAATAAAATCATCAACAATAGCCAATAGTGCTCTTTCTCCATCACTAGAAATACGATATTGGGGAATGCGTGGCATTCGAACATTATCTTTACCTGTGACAACGTACGGTGGGATCGCAAGACGACCCACGTCATTTGGGCCCGTGGCCCAAAGGCTTTCCGGAAGAGAAAGCAACTCAGGTGGAAATTGGTCTCGGGACAAACACATAGAAGACATCAATGTCTTTCCCAACGTAAGATGTACACCAGAAGGGGAACAATACAACGTTGCATGCAGTCTTTTCAACAAATCCAGACCTAGCAAATTCTCACCACAACCAGTTGTCAGAATAAGTGAGGCTTCCAAATCTTAAGGACCAATCGAGACAGGCAAGGGACAAGAAACCGGATTACGGACTTGAGCGCCAGAAAATCCCACAGAGGTATTCATTAAGCCAGACAAAGGTGCCCCAGGGAGTTTAGAATGCATGATAGAACTTCTCATCGCACCAGTATCCAAAAGAAACTGTTCTGAAACACCCATAGTATTGACAGTGACATACGGCCCATTTTGATCTACTGGAATCGACACAACTCCCTTACTTTGTCCACGGCTGTCCTATTCAACCTGAAAATCATCAGCCCTATTCTTGACGTGATATTCATCATTGTAATATTGTGTGGACGGAACTGCCTGTTGATCAAAGTAATTCGAAGTAGATAAAGAAAAAGAACGCTGCTCCTGAGAGGACGCACCTCGTCCTCTACCTCTAGATCCTGTCTGAAAATTACCACAACCTCGGGGAGCAGGCATCCCATTATTACGCTGTCATAAAACCGGACAACTATTCTTGAAATGTCCTTCTTCCCTGCAATATGCACATTGGTTAGGACCTAACTCAGACTTCTGCAACAATCTCTGAAACTGTGGGGGCTGTTGAAACTGAGAAGATTGCTGATGCTGATTTGAGCGAGGCAGATACGCCTGCTGTAAAAGAACCTTTGTCTTTAAATCTCTGTTTTTCTTCTCTTGTTTCCCCTTCTCTTCCTTATCCCTATTCTCATAATACTGTGCAGTAGCTAATATTTTAGCAGGGGAAGAGACAGCCCATGCACTTTCAGAACTCTTTAATTTATTCGATAACTCGGGAAGCAAATTATATACAAACTTATCCATAAACAATCGCTGACCACTCTCTACACTCAAATCCTGACCACTGTGGTCAATAAACGTCTCTTCAAAACGATTGAAGAAATCCGAGACACTTTCATCTTTCTTTTGCTTGCATGCAGCCAGCTTATCCCAATTTACTCGCACCGCAGGCATCATTGTCTTCATCAATTCAATTATTCTACCTGGAAGAGCCGTAATCAGATCCTCGGATTTCGCACCAC
Source organism: Lissotriton vulgaris (assembly GCF_964263255.1). Taxonomy (NCBI): domain Eukaryota; kingdom Metazoa; phylum Chordata; class Amphibia; order Caudata; family Salamandridae; genus Lissotriton; species Lissotriton vulgaris. Next base: position 1,980,739,231 of record NC_141689.1, read on the forward strand.
CCACCTGATTCACATCCGCACCTCTGATAGCAGCCCAATCACCACCTAATTCTGGTACATGATTCTCCTTACGAATCTGTGCCCATATACCTTGCGGAACAACATTTCCAAATAGCATATCAATATCGGCCAAATTCATAATTCAAGCGTCAACTGTTTGGGACAATTCTTTGTAATATCCAGCAGGATTTTTACGGGGGTCTGGAAGAGTGTTCTTAAGCGCCAACACTTCAGACCTCTTCCAGGGTTCGTGAACCCATATACGCTGGAAATGAGCAGGGACTTGAGGTGGACCAAGCACCTCTTCTCTTCATACGGGAGGAACTTCACGCATTGGATAATTCTTACTACCTTGTTTATTGGCGGTATTAGTTTTGGAAAAGGACAGGGACAAAAACATTGTTCGAAACGCAATGAGTCTATTCACTGCCTCTTCAACTCGGTGTCCTACAATAAAATCTTTATCAAAGTCAGCTTGTAATTTCAGTAATTCCGAAGGAACTGTATCTGACTCCGTACCTTCCCAACCTCTAATAAGGGTTTGACACATAACGTTGAAAACATATCTCTGCGTGGGCTCTGGCCATTGATAGAAGTTACTCATAATATCTTCAGCACTATATTCTAATCCATGCTCAATCCATGTACGAGCAAGAGAACCCAAAACTACTCTCTCAACCGTAAGAGGAAGTTGACAACAAGATTGTTGTCTAGTGAAAGCTGGAGACAAATTTAAAGACCCAAGAAGGAGAAAAGAAACTTGAAACAGCATCTGCTATCCTCCTCTGTGAAGTAGGAGAGTCCCTCAAGAGTATAGGAGGCATTACAGATGTAGAAGGCAGCGGAGACTGAAACGTAGCAGGCTGAAGAGTAGGAGCAGGAGAAGGTGGGGGCTGAATTACAGACTGTGAGGATGGAGCAGAAGCAGGCAAGCATTAATTGGCTGAGCCTGTTGCTGGACAATCGGCAACTGAGCCGCCACTTGTTGAGCAACAGGAGGGGGTAACGGAGGTGCGGTAGCATTTTGGACATAAGGCGGAGGGGAATTCAATAAACAAGACAATCCCTTATTTTTATCTGAAGAGGAAGTAGGCAGCATCGGATAGCATCTATCGATCGCCATACGATGTTGTCTCTCTAGTACCTCCTTCGCACCATCCACTTCGTTATCTTTAAACTGTTGGGCAGCCTGTAAAATCAACATGTCTTGTGCTTTCTTATCCTTTTTTTGCTTGCTTTATTTCTTTCTGTTTGTCTTCTTTACGCCAAAGGCGAAAGGAGTCAAACATAGCCGGCCGGGCTTTTCTTTTAAACAAAATCGTTTCTAAATTGTCTAATATAGCGGGATCAAAGCTACCATTCTGGGGCCATCTTAAAACTCCACTATTTTTCGTATATCGGACCCATGTCTCGTTACAGGTAATGGGACCAATACCTTGTTTCGAATAGAGCTCATAAGTGGGAGTTCCAACTGGAGGGATCGGACATGATTCCTCTAACTGGGAATCCCTCGTGCAACCTAAACAACAAAATCTCTTAAACTTACTCAGCCCAGGCATCGTCACTTCTCTAGACTGATCACAAACAACCAGGGGTACAGATCAGTGAAACAGTACAATCTTACTCACCCCTTGGCTTCAGCTATTGCAATACCTGAATAAATCAAAAACAAAACAAAACAAAGGTCTGTGGGAGTGACCCACCAAATACTTAACTAAGGAGCGTTCTACACCAGTGAAGGTCTGTCTATCGTCTTGCTTTACCAAACATCATCAGAAGGGTCTAAGGCAGGGCGACAGTCAGGGCAGCAGTCGTCAGCAGCCGTCGGAGAGGAGTAGCCGCGCTGTCAAAGACCTTCGGTCCACTTCCGACATACAGGGGTCGATCATGTGGTGCGCGTCCTCTGGAATTTTCTTGCGGGGCTCCTCATGACCCTCGGGCTCAACCGCTACCACTGAAGTTGCCCCATGTTGGGCACCAGTTGGAGAACTGCAACCTTAAGGCCCGGCGGCGCAGGGTACGCCTAAATCCCCGGGATTCACCTGCCTTGTCAAATACAGAGACACAGACTCTTTGTCTGGCGTAGAAGATGGTATTTATTAGCTGCAGTTAGTACAGTGGTCTTAGAAGTCGTCAGTACAACGAGGTTCAAAAGAGACTGCCACTTAACTCCGTGCCGCACAGGTTTATATACGATACAATACAATGCAAAATGCAATCACACAAGAGCATGAGCTATAGGCAAACATTGTAGGCAATGTTTTAAGACTAAAGCAACTCAGATTCCTGGTTCCGTTTGTCACTCGACCCCTTGAGTAAATTACAAATGAATCCACATTATTCGATTTACAAGCAGATAAAACACAGCTGTGTGTCGTAGAAGGACAGTCATGAAACAGGAGAATACATGAGACATGTAGCGAAGGACAGCAGATAAGATAACTTAAAGGAAACAATGGTGTGAACTAACATGTAGTCCGGACAGGGATTAATCAGCTCAGACAGGAGTTAGTGTACTCGGCCAGACCCTGACACTCATTTGTAAACACAAGCAGAGGAGCCACCTGACACGCAAAGGCAGAAACAACAAAAACATCGCGTTCGCCGAGCTGCCTGAGTGAGGGCAACATAAAATGGCGGCGATCACAAAATGGAGGCTGAGCACGAACAAATTCGTAATTTTCAAAACCTCACCTGTAGTCCCCTTCCGCGATGTGGGAGCCCTCGCAGGAATGCCTAATGCAGGGAGTGTTGGCCCTGGGACTCTTGTCCCACCAGGGCGTGCAGAGTGTACAACAAGGAGGATGAAGCGGCCACAAGTGAGTAAGAACTGGTATGTCTATATCCCTGTATGTTTTAGGAGCAGGTGGTGTGTCGTTGGTGGCCTTTTTAGAGTGCGTTAAGAGGCATTTTAACATGAATATGTATGGTATTTGGTCTGTTATATCTGTTCAGGGGTTTGGGGCAGTATATTCTTAAATATTCATGTTATGGGGTCATCGGTACTAGTGCTTCCTTCTCTTATATTTTCTAAAACTTCTCTCAATTATCTCTGTGACATTTGGGGGGTGTTTATACTCTTTTACATTGATTACTATAGTTTCTTTATTAGTTTTCCTCCCATACCATGCATTGAAATATTACTTTGCACATTTGCAAATCATTTGTTCAGTAGGAGCATTTTCTTGGCTGTAGGTGTATCCCATGTAACAAAATACCATTTTTTTTTGTGACCTTATACACTTTGCACCTTCTGTCATTATATCTTTATTTACTGCAATAATATTAAAAATGTGTTATTTACTATAATGTATTTATTGACATGAGTTAAATATACATTTTCTATTTGTTTTCTAAACTTACTTTTATGTTGTTCATAGAGGTTTTGTGTTGTTTTGGGGCCAGATATACGACAAGCAAAATAGCATCTTGCAAATTTCGAGTTTTTTGTGACTCGCAATTTGCGATTTGTTATTTTGGGATGTACAACCATGTGCATCACACTGTTTGTGATTGTAAATGTATTTGAGCTTAAATAGCGCACAGCTACCCACAAAGGGTTTCCCGGCGCTTGCTTAGGGAACCCGTCCTGGTATTCCCCTGTGAGATAACCCCGGCAGGGTATCCACAAGGTGAAAGCCAGGCATCCCGCCGCAAGGGGCCGTTGTGGAGATTAAGCAAGCTATTGCCCAGAGTCGCAGAGTGTGAACCCGTGAGTTGAGAAGGCACCGGAGCGAGAATTATCGAGTCAGTGGAATATTTTGAGCCCAAGACCCGCTGAGGCGGGGAATTGAACCCTGGTCCAGGGCCGATCTCAGCTTCCGGGTCTGCCGCCTCTAACCCCTGAGCCACACTTCTCCACATGCTCCACATGATTCCAAATGAGGTCGCAAATTGAGAGGCTCATTAATTTTAATGAGCCTCTCGCAATTTGAGACCCCATTGGGAATGGCAGGCCCTCCTAGGTATGGGGGCCTGGTGGGCTCAGCAGACCACCATGTGTGGGACTGCTTTCAAATAAAGCAGTTTTTAAAAAAATGCAGCCCGTTTTCATTAAAGGAAAATGCGATGCAGTTAAAAAAAAATGAAAAGTTCCCTTTTGCGAGTGCATTACCACCCTCTTGAAGAGGGCGGTAATTTGCAAGTGTTTTGCGCCCACATTTGTGAAAGCAAAAAAATCATACATCGGCTTGAGGTCGCTATTAGGAAGGGAACGCCCCTTCCTAATAGCGAGTCGCAAATCCTAATTAGCAAGTAGCAAATAGGCTTTGTATATGGCCCATGCTGTTTTTGCCTGCGCAAATGGATTCGCAAACCCGTTTGCGCATACAAAAACGGTCGTACATCTGGACCCTAGTCTTTTATTTTAGCAAGCTTGTTTGTGAAACAGGACTTTTTTTCTGTTGGAAAACAAAAGGTAGTTGTTGCAAGTGTTATATGTTTAATGGTTGACGACTTTTAGGTCATTAGCAGATTTTGGTGCTGCTGTTGGAGTAAGTTTAAAGTTGTTATTTAATTATATAGTTACTTTATTTTGTAGTCTTTGATGTGTAGTTGTCGATGGTGCTTAGAAGAAAGTTAGATAACCTGTTTTTAAAAGGAGAAATCTTAAACATTGTGTTAGAAATTGTTAATTAATCTCCAAGTTACAATTCTTTTACTTTTTATTTTAAATATCATGAATACCTACTGTTCTTGTACAGATGTATATTTTTAGGGAAAGCTTTTGCTGTGATTACTCTGGCTTTTATATTGTTAATTGGCTAAGCTATTTTATTGGTTATTGTTGTTCATAGTTTTCTTTTATAGGTTGCTTCTTGCTTTACGTTTTTTTGATTTTTTCAGGTTAATTACATCCTTATTTGCTAAATGCTAATTAATGATTTTTAATGTTCGTATTTTACATTAATTTATTTCTTTAATATATTTGTTTGTTTTAAGAAAATAATGAATATTTACAGACTATTTATTCACTGTGTCAGGTGTACATTGATTAACATAGATGCAGGACATGTAGCCAACCTGAGGCAGTGAGTTATTAGTAAATCACATTGATGAGGTATGTCAATGTGGTTTATTATCTATGTGTATGTTTTTTCCTAGAATGTTGGAATGCGTGACAATTTGCTGCACTTTGAACTTTTGGTATTACATATGTACATAAGTACCTACACTTTCAGTGCATGGAATATAGATATTCTTTTTCCATTCGTGCTCCTGATACTTTGATTAACCTACAGAAATACTGCCAAGTGTGACACATATGCTTAAGATCACATGATTTGTTAAATGCCCATTATTTTAGTGGAACATTGACAAATAATCCAGACTTGCCACACCATTGCACATACACACATTTAACACTTTTCTAAGATGTATCTTTTGTTATTATATTATACAAAATTGTGGACCACAAGATTTATCAATTGATGTGTTCCACATTGCAGAAATTGTGCTCTATTTGCTCATACAGTGTGAGATGGCACAGTGCTTCTCATTATAGGATTTCTTATACTTCCATTGCGGAATCAGTGAGGGACTCACACAATGTGACATCATTGACTACATGTTAGGGTACAATACTACCTCTATGTACACATGACTGAATATCCAGACACAAACACTGGGATGGCTATTTTGTTATACCTTACTACTTATTGGTTGGTATATAGAATATACTGCTTTCCTTACCAATGAGTAGGCCATCCCCATATCTGCCATTCTGAAACCGCTTATTGGTGGTACTGTGGAGAAAGATGTATGCATATTGGCCACTTCCGGGATACTTGGCAAGGACATTGAACTTTCCCTGGTGGTCCACTATTGCCTGGACATCGATAGAGTAATTGTGCTTGAGGTTTCTGTACAGGTGTGAAGTGGCTGCAGGGGGCACAAATTGCACACATGTGGATTCAATTGCACCAAGCACATGAAGAAATCCAGCATTGTTGTAGAAGCCTTGCTTGGTAGCCAGTTGTTGGTGGCTAGTTTTAAGTAAGTGTAGTTACTTGGGTGTGAGTTTTATGATGACATCCAACACAGATGGGAGAAAAGCAGAAAATGCTCCTTGTGAAATGCCTGCCAATCTGGACGCTGTGCTCTGGAAGGATCCTGATGCCAACATGTTTAGTACAGACATCTATTTTACAAGTGGTAAGATGGCATTGGCCCTTGCAGCTTCTGACTGGAGACTTGGGACTGTCTTCTCCAGCAAATCCATGATGGACTTCCTGTTCAGACTGCAAAACGATATGACCTCCTGCTTCCTGAGGTAAATGAGGGATATGCGCTGACTCAAAACATACTCCTTCCTCTTTCGCTGCTCACATAGTTGTTTCCTAACTACTCCCAGTTGCAGTATAATGACCTCCATGGCTTTGTTGAACTTGCCAGAGTGTACTGTGATGGATTTTGTATAACACCCAATGCATCATTTCCTATGCCTGGGTTGCCGATGCACAACAATTCTGAGGCATTTCTATTATTGAATTGCTCTACTCCAAGATGCATGATGCAGTGATATTATGTGAAAAACCACTGTGTTACAGTTGCATTGGATTTTGCTTGGGAATGCCTACATTGCATATATTAGTTCCTGCATATCGCAGCTGGATTCAGTGTAGCTTTTGCGCCACGCAATTCTGAAATATCAATGCATTTGTGCACTTGCGTTGTTTCTTAAAAATTACCTACTAGTTGTATCGTCCTTGCGTCACACTAAGTGATGCAAGACCACCACAAACCCTTGTTAAATATACCCCTTGGAGAGTAAGGTGCCCGTATGATGAAGTAGTGTTTTTTGAGCCAAGTCAGAGATCTCCTTTACCCGTAGGTCCAGAAGAACCAGTATGGGGGAAATACAGCAAAATCCCACACCAGTGCAAGTTCTTGAAATCTCACAGAGTGGTGTGGAAATACCCTCTGAAGATGAATAAGTGATAGCTGAAGATAAAGGAACTGTTGAATCATCGTCAGAGCAACCACATGAACCAGACGAAAGGAAGAATGTGAGAAGAGAAAGACCCCTATGGAGATCCGAACGGCCAAATGGTAAGAGGCAATTGAGATTAAGTGTGTCAGTTGAACATATACCAAAAACCATCATCAAAGAAACAGAATTTAGTGGTATGAGTGAAAATGAAGAAGATCATCAGACTTGGTGTCTGTTGATCTTCTTTAGATCTGCTGCAGATCCAAAAGAGTGAGAGAATCTTGTTGCAGGTATTTTGCTCCTGAGTTTACTTATTATTCAGAGAATGTGCCAAATGCATGAGGTCAAAATCCAATTGAATTGAGGTCAAAGAGATTGGAATCTCCATGATATGCCACACTAGAAAACAGTATTGATTAAATAAGATTTATGAAGCAAATATTACAATCAAGAACTTGATACGCACTATTTAGTGAATTCGAAACCAAAATAAGTGAGACAACAAATGATGAACTGTGTTGAAAGAAGAAAAATAACAAAAGTGAATAAAAAGAATGAAAAAGAGTTCTCTAGGGCCTAGGTTGCAATAGAAGAGTAGGTATAACAGATTTAGAAGAAAATGGAGTAGGGCTAGGGATGACTCACAAATATTTTTTAATTCAAGCTGAATGAAATTACTGCAAGTTGATTTTCAAAGGTTTTGCTCTTGTACACAAGTACTAGTCAATGCAGAATATTGAACCTGCCTGCTACTATATTTTACTGAAGGTCAGACTGCAGACAATCATGTGTGTCCTTACTAAAGCTAAGTGCAGAATAGTTATTGCTGCCACACTAATAGTTGTTGTATTAGCAATTATAATACTTTTAGTTGGAACGAGTTTCACAGCAAAGATAGAACACTTAGGTCTAACCCTGCATCTACCACACTTCCACACACGGTGTGAAAACTGCAAAAAACACAGTTGATGGACAGAATGTAGAACAATGTCATACATTCACCCCAGTACAAGGATCTGGGCTTAAATCCATCGTTTTTTTTGCACTCCACACCACCCTGGGTTAGACACTGGCTATATGCAAATCAGCTCTGACCCTGTGCCTCATGGGAACAGTCCAGTCCGAACTACCAAGCCATGTCTTTCCCAGACCGGAATCAAGCATCCAAAGACCGGTTTCTGGCTATCAGCCTTCATTCAGCCTGGATAGCTTGACTCCAGTGGCGTGGAGAGCCTGGGACTCACGTCTGAGTATACCCAGCACACTCGGGGTGAAAATGACATTGTTCTACATTCTGTCCATCAACTGTGTTTTTTGCAATTTTCACACTTCCACACACAGCAGATGAGATGAAATTAAAGGCTTCAATTGTAGATTAATCAAAAAAAAGATGTATTTGATCAATGTCTATTATAGATTAATTCAAGAATATACTCTAGCTTTAGAACCTAAGGACATATATCTGTGCACACTTACCTTCTTCAGCTGCAGAGGAAGTGATTTATCATCACATCCCACTTTGATATGCAATTACATTTGGTATCTTATTTAGTTTATTTTATAGACAGGAATGTTTGAGTAATATTTTTCAATTATGGCATGATTCTTTCCAAAGTTTCTCTTAAAAAGAATTAATTCTCTTCCAAAGGCAAAAGATAAGGAAATTACATTGCATTTCTTTTGATCACTCACAGTTATTGACACTGTTAAGGCATACAAGAAGACCCTAACCCGTTTAATGAGGCCATTAGAAAATATGTTCATTTTTAGATTAGATGAGAACAGCTCAAATCTTTCATAATGTCAATGAAAGAGAAAAAAGTTTGAAAAATATTTGACAGAAAGAAGATAAATACAAAAAGGCAATGCTTTATCCAAAATTAAAGTTAGATAGATGAAAAAAGGGAAATATGAGTTTATAAAAGGAGAAAACAGTTTAGAAAGAGATGCATTGGGACAAGTAATTGTGAACATGCATTTTGGAATAACCTGTACTAAGTTCAACAGGGGAAGAATCAGTTATTCCATGAGTTTATTATATTTGTGGACAAGATACCTATTTTCAGTTATCGGCTTATTGGGAGGGTGTTTGCTATTTACCTTTATTGTTTCCTTAAATGAACGATGTAATAGCATAGATGCTTTAACAAAGACACCACCCCCATATATATACGAGTAGTACTAATGATGGAGCACAATTAGTGGGAGAAAATTTTGGAGCAATCATACCACCTGTAAGACTAGTTTTATATGACAAGAAAATTGCTACTAGCATATATGGTCCCTTACTCAAGGTTGACACAGAGTTAAAGGCTATTAGATCAATATTTTTGCAAGACCTATTATTAGCCGAGAAAGACAGAGTCTGCAAAATGTTAAACGCTCAACATTGTTCTTCCTACATCCCTGACAAGAGTAGAACGATAGAAGAATTTGCAAGGAATATTTCTGCCCTGATAGCTGAATTTGAACCTTTTGAAATCATTAGTGCATTAGGGAGATTACGTAAAGGAGCTTCTGTTATTGGCAACTGGTTTGCAACAGTGGGTGGAGGCCTATTTGAGAGTCAGAGGGAGACCTTTATTATACATGCTATTTAACAAAGAAGAAGAATAAAGAACAATAAAGTACTAATCAGAGAATTAGAAAATGAAGAGAGAAAGAATAAGTATAAGGAAATTGAAAACCCTAAAAAATAGAAAGGAATTCTCGAAAAAGTCCATTGTAGAGATTCATTGTGAGGGAACATATGATGGTTTTTCAACCATCAGAGGGAGAAACTGTTGATGTAAATTTTATTCACTAACAAGACACTTTTATTAACAATTTTCAAAGCTTAAGTTTGGGGAATACATACGCTAAATGGCCATTTTTAGTAGGTAATCATGCTTAAAAACGGTCTGCAAATAAATAAAAGTGCTGATTTTAAGTTAGCCTAACTGTTGATGCCATGCTAACTGGAAAAATTATGCATTAACACTGAAAGGCCTGTTTTTTCACATTTAAAAGATGTTTGCATACAATGGTTTTCCATAAGCCTTCTGTTAGTAGGTAAATAGACACTTGTTTTGTATTAGACTACTGATGGTGAGTTCTCACTGGGTGGAGAGCAGGTGACCGAAAGGATGATTCATGGGACGAGCAGTCTGTACCGCAAAATATCAATGATGTCTCCTTTCAAGCTTTAATAACGGAAAGTCGATTGTGCCTGTATGGGAACAGGGGAGAGTTTCAATATAACATCCCATGTGTGCACTCTGACCAATATTCTGAGTACTCAAAGTATTTTCTGTTTACTATGCTGTCTTGGAGTGTGAACTATTCTGATGGAAAAAACCCTGAACAATATAAAAGTTGCTGGTAGTGTTACCACTTGCCACTTTGGGATCAGGATGATTGGAAATTGGTTTGTGATTTATTCAAATCTAGGTTTCAAAGTAGAGGTTATCCTCAGAAAGTATTGTATACATTTATACAACGGATACAAGCCGTTGCTAAAGAAAACTATCAAACCTATTTCCAAAAGCATGGTTTTTATTTTGAAATATTCCACAAAATGACAGGTCATCAAATACATCATAAATAAATGATGGGAAATTTTGCAAACTGAAACATATTTCCAAGGATTGTTTGATGAAAATCATTATTTGCATATAGTTGTTCCAGTTTAAAGAAATTTGGACCACTAACACACATAGCTAAGCAGTAATATTCTTGTGGCACACAAAAATGCCTCAATTGTGCTCATTCCAATAATGCTTTTTTTGGCAATACTGTATCTCATCCCAAGAATGGTAATATTATCAAGCTCAAACACTCAGCTGATTTCAATGCAAGGAATCTTCTGCACTGCCTAAAATGTACATGCAAAATGTTGCATGTTGGAAAGAAGATTAATATTCGGATCATGAACCACAATTGGGTTGATAAGGAAGACAACATATCTCAATTGTGCTTTCAGATATTACTAGTGGTGTTACCCCAATTTGTAAAAACGTTATTGTTTGATTAATTAAAATCATTACAATCATCCGTTTGTAGCATCACAGAATATTAAAAGTAGCATTCATTTGAGGTGATAAGAAAGAACTATATAAAATTAATTCACATGATTAAGCATCTTATTAGTCACGTTAAAAAAAGACACTTGGGAGCCATTATTGTCCCGTATGAGTTAGCGTCTACTAAAAAATGAATACAAGGCGAAAGCCAGGGTTATGAAGATACATAGTAGGTACTGCTAAAAACACAAATCTATTGAAAGAGTAAGAACACTACGTATGATGACTTAAAGGTCCCGGGACACGTAGTGTCTGTAAATTGTCTATATTAAGAATTAAGCCTCGATCTACTGCTATTTCACGGTACAACGGGGTAGATCATCCCATTTAATGTTGACCATTGTTTACTTGTTGGCATTCCCGGTTGAAAATCTTGTTGCTGCTCTTGTCATGAACTTGGTAAACCGAATGTTAAGCATTGGGTTGTCTGGGTTCATTGATGCGAGTATGGCTTGTCTGCATGTACATATGCCCAGTTTGTTTCATTTGCTTTTTAACATGGACTTCCGGTCGTGGAGAAGTACTGGACAGTGAAATGCCACATGCTCGATTGATTCCTTGTCACTACCACACCCCCTGCACGCTACCTCAGTGTTTGCATGTTTCCAACTCGGCAGGTGGTACAAGAATGGCCATTTGCCCATTCTGAGGGCCATGAATCTTTTTTTCCATAACACAGAGTAGGTACATGACAGGTATGCGGCCATGACCCCTGGCTTAAACCATGGAATGATTGTCCAGGTGTGCTTATCAATCAATCAATCAAAGACATTTATAGAGCGCACTACTACCCATTAGGGTCTCAAGGCGCTGGGGGGGGGGGGGGCGCTACTGCTCGAACAGCCAGGTCTTGAGCTTCTTCCTGAAGGAGAGGTGGTCTTGGGTCAGGCGCAGGTCGGCCGGGAGGGAGTTCCAGGTCTTGGCGGCCAGGTAGGAGAAGGACCTTCCTCCTGTAGTGGCTCTACGGATGCGTGGGACGGCGGCGAGGACGTGGCTGGCAGATCGGAGGTGGCGTTTGGGAGCGTAGAAGTTGATGCGGTTGTTGAGGTAGCTCGGGCCTTGATCGTGGAGAGCTTTGTGAGCGTGGGCTTACGTTTAGCAAGTTGCGCTCTGTCCGAGTGAAAGGACCAGAGGCGAGCATTCCTCTTGGTATAGATTTTGAGTGCCTGCTGTGATGGATTCAGAGTCCAAAAGTTTTAATGAATAATGTAAATAGCGCCGGTATGTTCCACCTAGCTGACCAACGGACATTTCCTGCCACAGGAGGGCCTCCACGCTTCCTTTTCTTGAACTACGCAGCTTATTGCACAGCCTAATGAATGCTCCTGCCCCTACCGCGTGGTGGTCTTGAAGGCCAAACTCAAGGCGTATTTGAGCAGGGGATGAGGATTTCGGCAGGTTCAACGCTTGTTTGAATGTTCTTATTGTTATTTTATTCACAAGACTGTTGTCCTTCCCATGCATGATCTCCTGGCCTAGGTGAGAAAGCCAGTAATTTTTGCCTTCATGACAGTTATGAGCGGGGTCAGGGATGGCCAGGAGAGTTTTCTGGCGAGTGTCTTCAATGCAACCTAGATAGACAGAGCTTTGGCTTCTACCTCATCTCCCCAATTTGAGATTGATAATCGCAAAAGACTCTTACAGAAAGAATTCTTTTGGATAAAGAGATTGGACACTATGCAACCGAAAGACATGAACGATAAATTGGAATATTCTTGTTTCTTATAAAATGTTGAGGTCATATATCTAGAAGGGGATGCATTGAAGAAGCTATGTTTGCAAGTAACTCAACTTATGATTTCATGTTTTTATTTAAAATATATAAATATTTTTTTATTGTTGATGTTGCCTCATTTTGAGAAATTAAGCAACAATATAGCCAGCAACAATTGTGCGACAAAATAAAAAGCCATCTAATCCAGAAAATTGACCTGATTTATAATAATATCAACTCAACAAAGGGCCCTCAGACTGACCTGGAGCGGGATCTCCTACCTGCCCCGCCCATCTCTCACATGTTGGAGAACTTCTCATTAGTCACGACAGAGGAGACAGAAGCTCTAATGAGTAGAGTGGAACTCATTCCTGCTAAAATAGCTGCAACTTTGTCCAAACAACTTGCCGGCCCCATCTGCTCTATCCTAAACAGGTCCATGGAGGAAGTTACCCTCTCTCTGGATTGGAAATCTGCACAGATCCTTCCAATTAAAAAGAATCCTAAAATTTCTGCAGAAGACGTAACTAACTACCGCCCCATTTCCCTTCTTCCCCTACACCCTAAAATCCTGGGAAAACACATTAATAAACACCTCTCAGATTTCACTGAATCCACAAACTGCCTGGACCCCTCCCAATCGGGATTCCGTTCTAGATATAGCACCGAATCCGCACTAGTGGGAGTCATGGACAATATCAGGATGTTGCTGGATAATGGTCCAGCAGTACTATTGGTGCTGCTTGACCTTTCCGCTGCATTCAATACCATGTCACACAAGACTCTTCTCAAAAGATTGGGAGACATAGGCCTCTCAGGGAACGCTTTGAAATGGTTGTCCAACTTTCTATCCAATAGAACTCAGACCGTTAACCTAGGCTCATTCCATTCACAGACTACCAGGGTGACCAAGGGAGACCACAGGGCTCCTGCCTGAGCCCCACCTTGTTTAACATCTATGTGACTCCCTTGGCAAGACTATTGAGGAAGCTGGGATTTATCCCCATATCTTACGCTGATGATACCCAACTTCTTCTTTCATTTGACAAATGCAACTCCAACATTCATGACTCCTTTGCAGAAGGAATGAAGGCCTATTACCCAGAGACCTGCGAGAATTTCAGTAACTGCTGACAATTGCAAAGTCAATACAACCAGTACTCCAGAAAATATCAACACCTTACTTGAGGAATTATGTCATCAGCAGGATGTGCCTTTCATTATGTCTGAAAAGAATGGAAGATGTTAACAAGAGATTAATCGAACCAGGTTGCAGTAGTGAAAAATAATGTTGAGGTTAAATAAGGAACAGAATAAGGAGAAGCAAGCCACCACTAGGAAATGGAGAGTAGGATTGTTAATCCACCTATGCAAAATCCAAAATGTCAATGTGAATGGAGTCTATGGGGAATTCTAGTATATACCCATATTTCCCAGTCAGTTATGCAAGTCCACTAGCACAAATACCTCTTTTGTTTGAAATGTAGAGCATGCCAGATAATTAACGAAATATAATTTCTTGTTCTCATACTGTTCATAGTATGGCTATTAAGCCTGTTTTCTAACAAAAATCATTCACCTTGTGATAGAAAGCTGAAAGTTGGTATAGACATTAGTCTTTGTAAAGGTAATCATATAAGAGCAAGACCTCAAGTGAATCTTGCCTATGACATCATTCAGAGTAATCGCAATCCAAGATTGCCGACGAATATCCCAAAATAGTTTTAAATCTTTCGATTTGCATGAACTTTGGCACAAACCTTAATGTGTACATGTCTGTGCATGTTATGTGCATGCTCATATTGGATCTAGACTGCTTGTTACTTCATAAATATAAATGGCCATCAAAATCATGTTGAAAACTTTAGAATTCACATCTGCTCTAAATTTGATGTAAATATTCTTACTTATTGACATGTATCAATATTTATTAATATATTATACAAAATAATATGTACCTTTCTCTTTTTTCAGCTTTAACACATCTTCTGTAATGCCTAAAAATGAGCATCATGTCAAAACTATACCTTATTACAAAACCCACTACCAGTGGTGAAGCTGTCCAGCATGATGTTGTTGCAACAAATTGGTCCATATGTGTTCTTTGTCAGGAAAACACTTCAGAAAGACTTACTAGCCTAGCAACTGCTACACGCAAATATTATGGGTCTGTAACTAGTGTGTTAGATCCTAACCTTTTTCTAAAGAATTGTAATGTGTACCTATGAAAATCAAACTAGAATGGCTTAATGATCGTTCTGGTATTCAGGACACATTAGGGACTGACAATGCAGTGTGGCATAAATCGTTTTTTAGCAAGTGCAACAATCTAAAGCAACAACGAGCTCAGAATAGAAAACATAGTGATGAGAATCTATATGTTAGCTCAGTGAAAACACATTTGGCAACTCCTGTTCCAATTAAAATTCTTGGAAGTAAAGAATGATTCTGTTGTAACAAATCAGATTCATCTGTAATGCATAAAGCAAAAGCAGATGATGTGGATGCTAATGTTCATCAGTATGCCGAGTTAGTTCAAGATACAGCTTTTATTGCATATTTGGCTATGGGTGATATGCACGCACAGGATACTGCCTACCATCATAAATGGTTTAGCTGAAAGCTAAAACAGAGTACGCAGTGTAGGAAAGAATAAAAATAAATCACCTAGTGAGACCTCAATAGAAGAAATAGCTTCAGCCAAGCTTATATCTCATCTGAAATATTCGCAAGTTGCAGATATTAAAACAATTTTCAAACTTTGTGACTTAGTCAACCTTTAAGCAAGCAGAGTAAAGCAGCTCGTTTCCTCTACAGATAAGGTTAAATTGACAAGACTAAAAGAGAGAATTATCAGAAATTCAAGAGGTTTGAAGGCATAGAAGGAAGGAAGAAATGTGCTGTTAGCTTTCAAAGATGATGTAGGATCAATCAATTAATCAGGTTTTGGAAAGTGCAGCTGCTTTACCCATGAGGGTTTCAAGGCATAGTGGGATAATGCTGAGGGGATCACGCTGTTTGTTACTATTGGTTGAACACCAGGTCATGAGGGCCTTCCTGAACTGGTGGAGTGATGGTGAGGATCGGAGGTGCAGGGGGAGGTTGTTCCATGTCACAGTGGGAGAAGGAGCAGCCTCGGCTGTTTGCCCGGCGCATGCATTGGGTAGCTGCTAGGGAGACGGATCTGGAATGGAGTTCTTTGGTGGGTTGGTGGAAATTCACCTGTTTGTTGAGGTACAAAAGACCTTTGATGTGTAAATGGAAAGGGGCGACCACTCGGTCCCCCCGAACGTATGGTAGGGTGCCCCGATCCCCCCGGGAAACCATTTTGGGCGGGAGGCGAGTCTCGGCTGGTATGCCCGAAGCGGCGTAGCCGGGGCGCGCCTTTTCCCGCCCAAGAGGGGTTGTCCTAGACACCTACACCGGTGGCCACGCCCCGTAGGCGGATTGGAGGAGGGTCCACGCCCGCCCGAAGAAGGATAAAAGGAGCAACAATCCAAGGAAGCATCCTCTTGTTCCTGTGCTTAGAAGCTGCACCTCCTCGTTGCACGTGAGCTCGAGACGGAACAAGGAGCCAATTTTGAGAACTTGTAATTTTTGTGTTTCTCTTTCAGTGCTTACGAACTTTGGATCCAGGACCTTCGGTCGACTATCCGTGCGAATATGCCTGGCAAAAGGGTCGGAAAGAAGGTTGGGACCGACCAAATGCTTCGTATGCTGGTGAAGGACATGGCGAACATGAAGAAGCAGATGGCGGCCATGAACGGTACGGACCGGCCTAAGAAGGTCATCGGACCAGCATTGCCGGGAGTAGTCCCTGCCGGGAGAGGTAAAAGGGCCAGGAATAGGGCGGCAGGGGGTGAGGCTCCGGTTCCCGAGTCACCTCCGGCGAGCCCGGTCAGGCCAGTAGAGGCCCCAGTTCCGATTCCGGACGCAGGACAGCCGATCCCTGTCGTGGTTACACCTGTGAACGCGGGGGATATGCCTCCCGAGTTGGCCGCCCAGTTGGCGGCGTGGTTGGGCAAGAACAATGAGGGTGCCATAGCTCCAGGGGATACGGCCGAAGAGGCCAAACTAATAATGAAGCAGTTGCGGCAATCGCGAGATGCTGCGAAGGCACCTTGTCCTTTTGTTCCCCCTCAGGTTCCCGCGGAACAGCCGTCTTCGGGCGTTGGAACAGCAGCAGCAGCAAGTTCAGCTACTGATTTGGGTAAGCAACCGTTGCCAATGGCGAGGGAGGGATCGTTACCCTCAAGGAGGGAAAAGGTGGTGCAACATATCCCGATGGCCACAAAGGAAATGATATGGGCTGATAAATACGTGAACATGTTTTCGCTATTGACCGATCATTATGAGATAGAACACGTTAGAAATCAGAAAGAGTTGTTGCATCCAAGTGTATGGCGAGCAAAGATGGCGGGTTTCAGAGTTGATGAGACAATCGCTAATTGGGCCAGGGCTTTTGGGATGTTCACTGCAATCATGGGGGAACGTAGGCCCGAGGTGTTACAGGAATTGGCTTGTTACCAGACACGTATAATGGAGTTTTATGAAACGTACGATGGTGATCAATGGTTGGGTTATGATAACAAATTTCGTAAGGCCAAGGAGCACGATTCATCCCTGACGTGGGATTGTTTCGACTCCATTTCCTGGCAGAAACAGGTTAGGTCAAACACGACAAAGCCGTCTTCGTTTGGCGGGAATGGGGCGGAGCCGTCCCGCCATTCCTCGTCAGTGCCCTTTCGAGCGGGCGCCGGTAGTGATCAGCACGCAAAGAATTATGGGAACTCGGGTAAGAGAGGGGTCTGTTGGAGCTTCAACAGGGGCAAGTGCACTAGGCCACAGGGGACGTGCAAGTTCAAGCATGAGTGTGCAGGGTGCGGACAGTCTTCTCACCCCGAGAGTTCGTGCAGAGCCAAGAATGGCGATACAGGGGGCAGAGGCGGCGCCAAACAGGTCTAAGGTCGGCCGAGGGGCGCTGCTACCTACTCCCATCGACATCATGGCAATGATTCCCTGGCTGAACGAATACCCTGATCATGTCTCCGCCGGGGTGTTGAGGGACGGTTTCTCATATGGTTTCCGCATCCCGGCGGGGGATTGTCGGGGGGAAGCACAGTGTAAGAACCAACTGTCGGTGCAACAGAATACGGTGGTAGTACAGGCAAAGATTGCAAAGGAGGTGGCCCGGGGTCGGGTCGCGGGTCCATATGTGAATCCGCCTGTTCTTAACTTTGTTTGTTCACCGTTGGGAGTAGTCCCCAAAAAAGGCCCAGGGGAGTTTAGGTTAATTCATATTTTGTCCGCTCCTAGAGGTCTTTCGGTGAACGATGCGATCGACCCAGGAGTTTGTACGGTGCGGTATGCTTCCTTTGACAAGGCCGTTGTTATGTTGAATCGCCTGGGGCCCGGAGCGCTGATGGCTAAGTCTGATATTGAGTCAGCGTTCCGGTTGCTCCCGGTACACCCACAGGATCAGCGTCTCTTAGGTTTTGTGTTCCAAGGACGCTACTACATGGACAAATGTATGCCAATGGGTTGCTCCATCTCGTGTGCGTATTTTGAAAAGTTCAGTAGTTTTTTGCAATGGGCGTTCACCAGAGCCACAGGCTTTACGCAGGTTATGCATTACCTTGATGATTTTCTGTTTCTTGGGGCGGCTGGGGACACGGGATGTGCACAGGCTTTGAATGAATTTTGTGATCTCATGAGACGCTTTGGCGTGCCACTGGCGCCAGGTAAGACAGTGGGGCCGTCTACTTCACTCGAGTTTCTTGGAATAGAGCTTGATTCTGAAGAGGGGTGCTTCCGTTTGCCCAAGGAAAAGGTAATGAAATTTAAGGCCTCGCTCGAAACATGTATTGGCGAGACGAAAGTAACGTTGCATCAGTTACAGCAGGCTGTGGGTCAGCTTAATTTTGCCCTTAGAGTGATACCAATGGCTCGCCCCTTTTCCCGCTCTATTGCTCAAGCCATGGTTGGCCATAGGGAAGGGCATCACCGCACAAGACTCTCGGCAGAGGTTCGCCAGGACATGCGCATATGGTTGGCATTTCTGGCGGATTTCAACGGTCGTGTCCTGTGGAACAAACCAGCGGTTTCCTCCGAGGAGCTGGGATTGTGGACCGACTCGGCAGGGAGTGTGGGGTTTGGCGCCATCTTTGGTAATAATTGGTCGGCACAAACATGGCCGGCGTGGTGGCACGAGAGTGGGCTCACAGGTAACATTGGGTTTCTTGAACTGTTCCCTATTCTAGTGGCCTTAAAGACATGGCCGGAGGGGTTTCGTGATCGCACTGTGGTGTTCTGGTCGGATAATATGACCGTGGTAGAATGTGTCAATAATCAGGCAGCACGCTGCAAATTGATCTTGAGATTAATGAAAGAAATTGTCCTACTGTGTATGAGATTAAACGTCCACTTTAGAGCAAAACACGTGCCTGGGGTACTGAACCAGGCGGCTGATGCACTCTCTCGTTCCCACATGCAGGCCTTCCGGGGCCATCTGCCCTCTGCGGACTTGGTTGCGGCACCATTTCCCGAAGTTCTCTGGTCTCTCGGTGCCCCGGATTACAAAACCTCGTGGGAGAGAGTCTAGCCCCCAGGACAAGGAAGGCATATGAAGGGGCGTTCCATTCCTATTGGTCATTTTTGGGGCCAGCTAGGGGGGAGCATTGGGGGCAGGAAGAGTATGTTCTGAAATTTCTGGTATCATTGCATCAGGCAGGCCGATCAGTGGCAACAGCCAATAGGCACCGAGCCGCCATTGCGTTCATGGCGCAGGCTCACGGCATTCAGGACCCCACAGCGTCCTTTCTCGTGAAGAAGGCGCTGCGCAGGTGGCAACGCCTTGAGGGTCGTAGAGAGGACGAGAGGCGCCCGATAGGGCTAGCGAGGTTGTCACTGTTAATGTCCGTACTTCCTGCGACTTGTTCATCTCAGTCAGAGACAGTGCTGTTCCGGGCCGCTTTTGCATTAGCATTCCATGGGGCTATGCGGATAAGCGAACTGGTAGCGAGGAACAAGCAGGATATGGGGGGAGGTCTGTGTCGAGAACACATTCAGATCAAGGGTGATACGATGGTAGTCACTATAGCCAGGTCCAAAACCGATCAGGGAGCGATCGGAGACAGTGTGGTTGTTCAGCGCATGCTAGGGTCCCACATGTGCCCAGTGAAATGCGTGGAGGATTACTTAGCGCAAAGGGCGGCATCATGGGGGGGGAGCTTGCTGAGACATACCGACGCCACCCCACTGACCAGGTTTCAGTTTCAGCGGGTGTTAACAATGGCAATCGCGGCAGCGGGCTTGAACCCGGGCGATTTTGGGACCCACTCATTCCGGATAGGTGCTGCTACAGAGGCTACAGCCAGGGGTTTGAGTGTGGATAAAGTGAAACAGTTGGGGCGTTGGTCCTCGAATTGTTATAAGAGGTATGTGCGGTTGCACATGTTGTGAAGCTAATGTCATGAACTCACGCTTCTTGTTTTCTGTTTGGTTTTCAGTTTCGCGAGCAGGCTTTGCGGGGCGGACTGTGCAGTTGACCCGACACCTGGGGACCAGCGGTCAAAGATCACCGGCTGAGGGAAGAGTGGTGTGGGTCGTTGGCCACTCATACGTGAGGCGCGCCGCAGACGTATTCAAAGCAGGTGACATGATTCACATGGCTGGGGAATACGGGTACAGGGTGACCTTCTACGGAAGGGGCGGGCTCTGTATTGACCAGTTTCAAAACTTTATGGAGGGATTGTTAGGGCGGACAAGGTCACCGCCATCTGTCATCATAGTGCATCTTGGGGGCAATGATTTGGTGACCACTGGTCGACGAGTACTTCTCGAATTAATTTTATCCACAGTAAGTAGGTTGGCGAGAAGGGTTCCGGGGTGCACGATTGCATGGTCACACACGATTCCGCGGAAGGTGTGGCGAGGGGCTATTTCTGTGTCAGCCTTAAATCAGTCGGTAAAAAGTTAATAACAAACTTGGTAGGTTGTTTCGTACAGGTAAATTGCATTGTAATCCACATGGATGTATCCGGGGGGACCATATGTATCTGGAGGATGGGGTCCATTTGTCCCGGGAGGGGAATACCTTACTCATAGGAGACTTCGTAGCTTGGTTAAAGAGTTTGTGCAGCCATGACCTATAAGTAGGAGTTTTGTGGGGGGTCCGGATAGCCGGTCAACTATCCGGCCTGTGGTGGTAAGGTCATGATTGGTGAGCAGTAATTGGAAGATCCCTAGAGGTGGGGCGTCACCCATTATGGATGGGAGCGCCCGGGGGGAGGCGGCCATTGGCCCCTTAAACGGGGAGGCGGTCCCCTCTAAGGATGGGGCCGCCGAAAGGGAAGGCGGTCATAGGCCCCTCCCTGGGGAGGAGGGGCTACGGGCCCCTCCTGGGAATTTCCCGGGGCCAGGACATCCGCGACGGCGGATGTGGTAAGCAGTGTGGGGTGGGAGGGGGGTCTACGCTACCTTCTAGACACCTCACACGAGTCCTCGGACAACCACTAAGATGGCGCCGAGTAAATAGGGGGCCTCCGTTAAGACAAGGGAAATTGGAAGTTGGCACAGAAGGGACAGTCCTCTGTGCGCCTGCCCCTCAGAAGTGAGGGGGGAGTTCTGGTATTAGGGATCTGACACCGGTTACGACCTTGCCGTTGGCCCGTAATGTTAGGATGTACAATTTGAATTTTGAGAAATGCATTTACAGGATGTTTTAGAATCGGCTAGGAGAACCTTTGTATTAGAGATGTGTTAAGGTTAGCCAAGAAACATCGTAATGTGTAAATGAAATTGTACATGATATGAAACTGTTATTTTAATTTTTTAATTTTGTTTCATATTTTAATAAATACTGCCGGAAGGGTAACTCCCTCCCGCCTTCCAAAAGTTCAAGAACCGTTTCTGTCTTCCCATTCTTGGGGATTGTGTTGGGAGGGGGTGACGGGTATCCCAGCCATATGTGGCAGAGCAGCTTGAACTGGCATCTCTTCATGACCGGCAGCCAGTTGAGTTTCCTGAGGTGGAGGTTGATGTGCTTCTGTTTGGGGAGGTTGAGGATGATTCTCGCAGCAGTTATCTGGATGGTCTTGAGTTTCCCTATGAGATGGGTGGTGATTCCTACGTAGAGATAGTTGCTGTAGGCAAGTCTGCTGGTGACAAGAGCTTGCATGACGGTATGCCCGGTGTTGAGTGAAGGCCACCTGCAGACCTTCCTCAGCTTACAGAGGTAGAGGAAGCAAGCACAGGTAAAGGCCTTGACTTGCTTCTTCATGTTCCACGTGTTTGCCTGTCACATGTCAAATTCTGCTGCCGAAAATATTTCTAATGCAGCAAACATTGTTTGAAGGGATATGATGCAGAAATCTGAAGACTTCAATGTATTGTTTGGGGATGAGTGAATCAGTTTCATAATTGCTTCTTGTTCTTGTTGAAATGATGCTCGATGGAGCCGACATAAGAGATCAGTATTCCCGTGAAACAGCCACTACCAATATAGCATTGTCTATTCCCGGATTACTGATGTTTGACAGTGTAAAGAATTCAAGAACAGCCTTTAATTTGGATTCTAGGCATAACAGCAACAAAGAAACTACTCTGTCCATATACATTGCTCTTTCTATCCACAGTCAAACAAGATATCGAGAATTTATAGACACTTTTCATAATATTTGTATTTCATATGATAGAGTGTTGCAAATATCTGCTGAATTAGGAAATAGCATTTACATACTGTATGAGCGTGAAGAAGTTGTGTGTCCACCAAACCTGTAGATGCAAGTACTCACCAGTGTAAATATTGACACACAACCCAAGCAGCTAAAGACTCCCTCTATAAACAGCAATAACTCTGACACCCAGAACAAGAACTGGAAGGAATTGATTGAGGTATTGTGGCAATTAATCCTAATATGGCAAAGTCAAAACAGGTTTCAAATCTTCGAGTATTATATACAAATATCAAACCAGCTTCAGTGAACAATACAGATTATCACGTTCCATTACTAACTGTAGTAGTTGATCACCCAAGTTATCTAATTGATGCTGCTAACACTTATGAATAGAAATGCCTTGAAAGAGTGATGCACAATGCTAAGAGTGGAAAGATTTCTTCTGATGTAAGCATATCTTTGGCATCCTATTATGCATCATTGCTACTACCTATTAGTAAATCACTGTCAACTACTGCATTGTTGCTGCTATTCACAAAAAGTGTTCATTCTAAATCTATGGTCTTGCATTACATTAAAGTCATTAAAGAGTCTGTTCATTATTTCAATCCAGGACAAACACCCATTTTTTCAATGAAATAACCTCCTTCGCCCTAGCAAAACAAATTTAATGGGATGTACCACCGCTATATGATGAAGATAAATATGTTGTGAAGACTGGGCAACTTCATATTAAAATGACTTTCTTTAAAGTATTTGGAGACTTGGTTCCGAACAGTGAATGGGCCAGTATGTTAGTGCAAGCTGACATCACTACCATTGTGAAAGCTGATGCTATATTGAAGGTTTCCCACTTAACCTGTACACGTTATGCTCATCAAATTACTGTTACTGTACTGTACATATCACAGAGAAAGGTTTTCCAAAGTTATCTTGAAACTAGACAGTCCCATGAAGACATAAGGGAGTTTTATGCTAACACAAGGAGATGATGGACGGAGCACTGAAACTTTTCAGACACTCACTCCCCAGTCACAGATCTGGGTTGAATCCATCATCATGAACCGGAAACGTTACCACTGCTGACCAGTGCTAAAGTCAATGTGCTCTCTCCGCTTAACATTGTATTATTGTATTACACCTGTTTGGCATTTTTAATTTACTTGTGAGTCCCTTGTACAGTGGTATACTATAAACCCGGGGCCTGTAAATTAAATGCTACTAGTGCGCCTGCAGCACTGATTGTGCCAACCACAGAAGTAGCTTTTCAAACCTGTCTCAGGTCGGACACTGCAGAGCCTGTGTGCGCAGTTTACTGCCACTTCAACTTGGCATTTAAAACCACTTGCCAAGCCTTAAACCCCCCTTTATTACATGTGTCACCCCGGAGGTAGGTCCTAAGCAACCCTAAAGGCAAGGTGCTTTGCAATTAAAAGGAATGTTATGCATGTAATGGTAGTGACAAACAGCCTATTTTGTTTTTCATTACTTTCTCATATAACAGCATTGGGAATTCCTTATCATACTTTTAAGCTGTAATTCCTGATCAGAGTGGAGTAGCTTTTCCATTTTATATATGTTTGGTATGGTAATGATAAATCCTCTTTAGTGGCAAAGTTGGATTTGACATTGCTATTGTAGAAATGCCACTTTTAGGAATTGCTGTACATATGATGAAGAACAATCGTACTCCTGGTATAAAAGATGTGAACAACGTGATAAGGTGAGTAGGTGCTATTTGGTAGTTCCTCCTGGGAATGAGGAAATTAAATGAGTCAGATATCATTAGCCCAATAGTGGAAAACGGTATACACCCGTTACAACGCATCTTTTACTCCGCACTACCATTACAACGCGACTTTTACAACGCATACCATTACAACGCATTGCGCTGGGGGGCGCTCTAGGATAGGGAATAAGTATAATTTACTATCCAACACCTTCCCTAGGGTCCACGGGGACTGGAGTTAGAATAGTAAATTATACTTACCACTATCCAGCACCTCAAAGCGCTATGCGTTGTAATGGTATGCGTTGTAATGGTCGCGTTGTAACGGTAGGTAGTTGTAATAGTATGCGTTGTAACATGGTACATCCGTGGAAAACATCCCCAAATGCACTCAGAGATTTATTTCAATAAAGTTGATTGAAAATTTCTTGAAGATTTCATGTAATGTTAATTTCAAGTTTGCAAATGCCCGAGGAGGCACGAGATTTCTCACAGTTTTTAGTTTCAGAGTAGAGAGGAACAAGGAGAACTGACAGATTTTTTCACTTTTTCTGTTTCCTTTAGTTGATTGTAAGACGTGTTAGAAACGAGACTTCAACTTCCGCATACACACGGAGTTTGAGCCTGTGAGTCTTTTTACTTTGAGTTTCATTGAACGTACCGCATGTTTACCTTTTTTCCAGAGGTATATTTGATTGAAGAAACAGTCACAATACTTTTGTATTGATTCACAGGTCGCACATTTTTTAAAGCATATCGTCGTATGACTTTAGCCATGATAGTAAGTTATTGTCTTTTTTGATATGGTGTTGGGTGATTAATGTGGTGACTATAACATGACATTTTCGTATACTGCGTTCTTCTATTATTCAACGTGAATCATCTAACATGGCACACAATGGTTCTTATCTCAACACCCCTGCATCTTCTTATGTTTTTCTGTGTATTTTGACAACTTGGCCAGAACAATTGTTCTCACCATGGTGTACTTTGGGATATAAGGTTCGCCAAGAAAGAAACAGCTCTAAACAGCGGTTCACAAAAGCAAGATGTATATTGTTTCTTTATAACGCTCTGCATATCTTTTTTGTTCACAGAAATAACATCCCCTGATGAAGGGCTAGGCTCAAAATGCATTGGGCATGGGCTTGAAATTATTGATGAATATGATTTGTGTTTGAAAAGTATGACAAACATTTGGAATAGAAAGAAACTTGAAATAAACATTGCATGAAAACTTCAAGAAATGTTCAATTAACTTTATTGAAATAAATCTCTGAGTGCATTTGGGGACATTTTCCACTGTTGGGATAACGCTATCTGACTTTTAGGAATTGGCCATTTCTCTGTACTTACTGCTCTTTGTGCCTCACAGCCTATATCTAATACACATCTGGGTTGGGTGACGCCTACAATTTGTGCATTCCCCCTCAACAGCCACAAATACAGGATGGTTAGGGTCATCTGCATTCTGAACACACATCTGCATTCATCTGCATTCTCATGGGTCTTCCCGGGCAGGGTGGAATGGAAGGAGCTGACAGGGTTGAAATGGATTCTTGTGCACTTCAGAGAGTTCCTTCGAAGTTACCCCGAACATCAAAAGCACTTTTGGGTATAAGTACTGGGTATCTGACTTCCTAAAATCAGACACTTTTAGGACCTGTAACCAGATGCTTCTAGATTTATATCTGCACATTGCCAATGAAAGCCCTCTCAGTGCAGCCTCGACCGCTTGCCTTGACAATGGAAGTTTGCTTTTCTTTTCATACATGTCTTTTTGTTAGGCTGAAGCTGTATTATTTGAAGAATATTGTGTTACTTTGTATATTGGTGCTATTTCTGATATCACTCTAAAATATGCTTTTTTTTGCTAGAATGTTTTTTTTTGTGACTTGCTTGACTTGCTTGCCAAATAAAAAAACTTTTAAAAAAAGCTTTAAAAAAAAAAAGACAATGGAAGCTCTTTGCGTCAGTCCATTCAGCTGACGAGGGCAGGCCCTGTGCTGCATGCAGACATTGATTGCTCTAGAGTAAAAATTTTGATCATGGATGATTGCCGCCTCTGTGTTTCTTCATTTTGATGGCAGACCTACATGTCTGCTACCAGGACAGACCAGCGCAGCCTGTCTCCACACCGCTTTACAGCAGGGGAGTCTGAGTGGCATGAGCACCTGCTGCTTCCGAAAAGTTACAGTGACTGAGACCTCGGACCTGTGAGGTCCTTGAAACTGCCTTGCATGCTTGCAGGTGACTGTACTTTGTTGTACGCCCGGACCTGATGAACCATGCAGATATCTCAACATGTACTGGTTAGGCACAATATTTGGTAGGAACTACTTGCGGACACCTAGTGATCTACTACTTGGATCAGGAACATTTTAACCTCTGATTGCTCTAGCACTGTATTTTATGTGCTATTAAAATGAGCACACCTCGCAAAGTATACATTGGGTTTTTATCATTTTGGCCTTAATGTGTTTATAAAATAAAATAAAAACCTATTTTTGTAAACCCACGTGCGGTATTTTTGTGGTGTACTCAATGTGTTACAGTGTGTGTGTTGCACAAATAATTTATTATTGCCTTTTTTGTTAAGACTGCCTGCTCTGTTCCAAGCTACCAGAGGGTGAGCACAGGTAATCTCAGTTTTTTTTGCATCTAGCTTCCCTAAGTGGGTTCTGCATGTCCTGGGTGTACATCTTGGTCAACCAGAAACCTCATATCTAACATTGGTGATCAGCGGGCGGTGAGGATAGGACTTGTGTTTGTGCAACACCATAGTAATTCATTGTTCACCACAACTCTATCCAATACCATTACAATTTTGTTTTCTCCTTTTTCGCTCAATTGGTCATTTTTCTAATTTTTACTCCAGCTTCAGCTTCATCAATTTGGGCTTTATTTGTTGCACTTGTGATACCTTGCCAGGATGTCCATGGATCTCAACTCACTAGCATATTACACTGGGAGTGAGCTGACAGAATACTGCAATAGAGGGGGGTAAATGTGGGTAGTAAAGCTGCCACAGCAGACCCACAGATAGCCCTCAGAGCCTATGAGGAAGTCAAGAGGCTGTGATCAACAACAGAGGATGAAAACCCTGAGCTGAGGGGAGGGTGCAGTGTATATACCAGGATGATGGACTTCAACAACATTGAGAGCTACAGCAAGGTTGAGCTGTGAAGGTTGTGCAGAGAGAGGGGACTGACAATCCCAAAGGGTGAACCAAAGTTGGAGTATCGGTTCACCCTTAGAGCCTGGTAGGATGTCCACAGGATCCACACGACCCTTTTTAACATCTTCATGACCCCTTTGGCGGCGCTGGCGGAGTCGTTTGGGGCCCAGATCGTATCCTACGCAGACGACACCCAGCTCCTCTTCTCGTGTAAGAGAGGAGGAGACTTTGATGGGGAGAGTATCCAGGATTGCCTTGGGGCTGTTTTTCAATGGTTCCAACTGAACAGCCTCAAGTGCAATTCCGATAAGTCCGAGGTACTCTTCTTTGGGTGCGATACGGAGCCAGACTGGCAGGCTTGGTGGCCCATCAATATGTTCCCTCCGTCTTGTGCATCCCAAACTGCTAAGAACTTGGGGGTCAAGATGGACAAGGGGCTAACGTTGAAATCCCAGATCCTTGGTGTGTCGGGCACCTGCTTCGTCCTCCTTAGGATGCTGCGGAGGTTTCTTCCCCTTTTGTCTGAGGAGCACAGGAAGCTGACTGTGCAGGCCCTGATCGGCTCTAGGTTAGATTACTCGAACGTTCTTTACCTGGGCCTGCCAGAGTATCTGCTACAGCGGCTCCAAGTTGTGCGGAATGCTGCCGCGAGGGCTATTTTTGGTTTGAACAGACGTGCCAGTGCAGCGGGCTTGCTGCAGACGTTGCGTTGGCTTCCAATCCGCAAACGGATCGCCTTTAAGGCTTTGACTTTGGCCTATAAGGCTCTCCATGCGGTGGGAGCAAAGTACCTCCAAAAGAGACTTGCCTTTTACCATCCGGCTCGTTCTCTGAGGTCAGAATCCCTGTTTTTGGCGGTTGTCCCGCGAGTGAAGAGAGCTCGCCTGGGAGGTCGCTCCTTTGGACTACTGGCGCCACAGTTGTGGAACTCTCTGCCGCTCACACTCCGGAGAGCCACCAGCCTACTTGCTTTTAGAAAAGGTCTCAAAACCTGGTTGTTTACCCAGTAGGCCGCTTTGTTGTTTGCCCTCTCTGCCTTTTGTCCTCTTTTAACTGTGTTATGTTATTGTGCTGTAGCCCTCCTTACTCAAAGCGCCGGGACAATCTTTTTGAGTAGCCGCGTGCTATACAAAAGTAAATATAACAATATAACACAGAATGTAATCTGCACCACCAGAAGAGTCTGTTCAGGACTACTTCAGCACCCTTGAGAAAGTTGAACTTTGGTTGTACCTGCCCTCAGAATCAGGGCCCCTGAAAGGATGAGGAGGAGGAGAAAGATGGCTGGGCAAAGGCTCCAGAAGAGAGAGGAGAGCCCCTTACTGGATTCTATGCTCGGAGTAGTGTCTCTTCCCAAATCCTGGCCCCTGAGGAGCTAAAGGACAGGCAGGCTGAGCGGACCCTGAGGCTGCAGCCGGGCCTGCTTGTTGCAGAGGAGAAGAAAGCTGTTAAAGAGAAAAAAGTCTTGTTGGCTCATGATTTGAGTCTCAAGAAGTTGGAAATCAGAGCCCTACAGATAGGGTCTAGTAAAAACAATATTGGTGGCAGCATAATTACTGTGTTCAGTGCTAAAGACACAGCCCACACACCCAGAGACTTGGTGCCTAATGTCAAGGAAGGGGATGTCATACAGCAGTGGTCTCAGGATTATGAGGTAGCTCTAGAGGTACACAGGATACCTTAGGTGAATAGGGGAGATGGCATAGGGAGTCATACACCTGATGGTTGGAGAGATGCCCAACTGGCCCTAGAAGAGGGGGACAGGTTAAGCTATACCTCCATAAAAGAGGCCCTTGTTAAGAAGCATGAGTTCACCCCAGAAGATTGATGGTTGAGATTCAGGAGCAGTCATAAACTGTCCCACCAGGCCTTGGAGGATTTTGTGGGGTACTTTTGGATATCACTGGATAGTTGGATGAAGGATAGCATGGTAAACATTTTCAAGGGCTTTACAATTTGATTGCCAGAAAGTTGGGTTATTGTCTTCCAGGGCTATGCCAACACCTGGTTGAGTATGAGTTCCCTGGGAATTTGCAATGAAGGAAGGCCTCTTGGTGCACACCAAAGTGCCTGAAAAGGCATTTGGGAGTGATCCTAATGGGATTGGCTCAGGTTCCCCATCCAAACTGAGGGTGAGGGAGGTTCACAGTAACCCAGACTAGATCCAGTATAGTAGGGGGGTGGGGGCATGTCCATTCTAAGAATAGGAGGAAAGATGGGGGTGGTTGGAGGCCCATGGTGCTCTAAATCCAGCCCCAGAATTTGGGATGTTCCCAAAGAGAGCACAAACAGAGGACCCTGGTCTGTACCAAGAAAAGATTCACTGAGGGGGGTGGGGGGGGTGCACAGTGTCAGGAGAAATTGGGGGGGCTGCTACGAGAATCCAACCAGTTCTGGTTTCCCGCAGCACCACTTAATAGATGAAGCTTCAGAAGCCCAGATGGAGGGGTTAGAGGGTGAGACAGTCCCCAATGGGAAGACCAGTGGATCCGGGGTTGCCAGCTCTGGGAGCAGAGCACCCCAATTCTGATCCTGGTAAGACCACTTTTGGCCTGGGGGGCTCCATGCTCTATCACAGGGACAGCGTTCAGTAGACCTGCGCATGACAGACTCTTGCACAACACATGCAGTGTTTGTTTCCTTTGGAAATGGTGGTTGAATTCCTATGGAAGTCCTGGCTTGCCAGGCACATGTTCAGCCTAAGGGTACAGACCAGGGGTCAAAGGATCAGGTTCAGGATATCAGATCTGGTGGGAGGTGGAATGGAGAAAGGATGCAAGCCACCTTGGGCTACTGCCCCACAATCCCAGAAATCACAAAGGACAGAAACCCTGGATGGCCTAGGGCCTGGCTATTGACTTGGACAGCTGTTGGTTGCAGTCCTTGTGGGCAGAGTTTTGCTTGGGTTGGGAAAAGAAGTCAGACCCACGGGGTGGAAGTCCGGCAGCTACATTTCAA
Source organism: Lissotriton vulgaris (assembly GCF_964263255.1). Lineage (NCBI taxonomy): Eukaryota > Metazoa > Chordata > Amphibia > Caudata > Salamandridae > Lissotriton > Lissotriton vulgaris. The sequence continues at coordinate 1,980,769,479 of NC_141689.1, forward strand.
CCAGAATCAGATTGTGCCTGCGCGCCAACTTGTGCTGCTCCAAAATGAGCATTTTATCAGAGAGGAGAGTGAGTGTTTTGGCCGTGAGCTGAGATCGAGCATTTTCTGCTTCGCTCAGAATCAGCGAAACCCCATTGCGCTGCCAGATGGGGAGGATCAGCACAAACCAGAGCATCAGCGTGTCTGTGGACAGATCAAATGCTCCAGTTTTGTACAGCTCCAAGTACACTGTTGTTGCTAATGCCACCACAGCACAGAGGGAAGCCCTCTCAATGAGGACCATCTGGGTTGCCTTGCCAGCGGGAGCTCTTCGCATCTTTGCAGTCCGCCTATGTGAGCATATCCAAGACTACGCTCAGACATCAACCACTCCAGAGTGAGAGACCTGAATGTGGGTATTGCCCCCTTTGTGTTACTCCCTTTTGACAGTGGTCCCTGAAGTCTGCCTCCAGGACAAACCAGCGCAACCCGTTGCTGCACTGTTTTTGAGCAGGGGAGTCCCAGTGACACAAGTCCCTGCTGCTGCAGAAATTTTACTGTGACTAAGACCTCATACTTATGAGGTCCTCGAAATACCAGTGCACGCTCACAAGGGACCCAAGGGACCTGAGCAGATCTCTCTATGAGTGCTGTTTGGGCATGATATATAATAAGATCTTTTCTGGGAACACCTAGTGATACACTGCTTGGATCAGGAATATTTTAATCTGCAATTGCTTAAGGCTCTTTTTACCTGTACATTGAAATGAGCATACCTCTTAAAGTATACATTGGATTTTCATTATTTTGGCCTTAATGTTTTTATAAAATAAAAATATATTTTTAAAAGCCTGTGTGGATTCTTTTTGTGGTGTGTTCATTGTGCTGCTGTATGTGTGTGTGTGTTTCACAAATACTTTACTCATTGCTCTTTTGATAAGCCTGCCTGCCATGCATCAAGCTACCATAGGTTGAATACAGGTTATCTCAGTTATGAATCTAGCTTACCCTGACTAGAGTGGTGGGTTCTGCCTGGCCTGGGTTTACACCTTAGCCAACCAGAAACCCTATTTCTAATATAACGTGTTTGAATCTCATAACAGATACAATACAGAGGAACAAACTTCAATTACTCAGCACCAGCCTATGTAAAACATTTAGGAGGTCATTAGGATGATGGGCGGACTTAGTCCGCCCGCAATCCTATCGGAAATCGGGACCGCCCGCCATAAGGGCAGGGGTCCCGTGGGGGGTATTAGGATGTGCCCGCCACAGTGGCGGGCACATCCTGCATTTTTATCATTGTGGCGGGCGGTGCTCTCAGCACTGCCAGCCACAATGATAAAAAAGCACATTTGCATTTACATTAACAAAGCGGCAGGCACCATCCGGTGCCTGCCACTTTGTTAATGTAAATGCAGGGGGGTACCACAGGTACCCCCCGTGTGCACCCCCCACCTGTCCTTCACTCCGGGGGCCCGCAGGGGGCCCCTGAAGTGAAGACCGCATGCCTTTCGGCATCTTTAATGGGCAATGCTAATATGGCTGGCGGTGTCTAATAGACACCGCCACCATATCAAACCTTTTCCGCCCCGGCCGCAAGGCGACCAGGGCGGATAATCGGCGGGCGGTCTTTCAGTCCGCCACGGTCACCCCCGCCATGCTAATATGGCAGGCGTTATTAAGGGTAGGATGGCGGGCGGATCGCCCCCGCCAGGCCGGCGATGGTTACCGTCAGCCTGGCAAGGGCGATCCGCCCGCCATCTTAATGGGCCCCATAAAGTCCAAAGACAAGCTATCCTTGTTAAATTGTAATTAAAATCTGTTTGCTAGATTATATATCAGGTGTTAGTTAAGAAATGAAAATTTGAAAGAATTTTTCACCCACAAGAATTAGTCTTTTCTGCCATCTATATCTGTGAATGAAAAACTCAGACTAGGGCTGAAGTCACAGCTATTGAACTGTGTTGCCGGAAGAATCACCATGCACAACAATGCTCCACAGGTGGATGTAAAAATAATAGATGGTGCAGCTATAGTAAATATGCTACCTCCCAAGTCTTGTAAAATATCTGATGATTTTGCTGGACAGTTTCTATACCTTACATAGAAACTCACAACAGAAACATGAAACGATTGGATCTTCTGTGGGATGTATATAATGGAAGCATCAAGCTAAGTGTTAGAGATAAAAGAGTTGAGGGTTTTCACAAGCAAATTGAATCTAACACTTCTGCCACTTTGTTAATGTAAATGCAGGGGGGTACCACAGGTACCCCCCGTGTGCACCCCCCACCTGTCCTTCACTCCGGGGGCCCGCAGGGGGCCCCTGAAGTGAAGACCGCATGCCTTTCGGCATCTTTAATGGGCAATGCTAATATGGCTGGCGGTGTCTAATAGACACCGCCACCATATCAAACCTTTTCCGCCCCGGCCGCAAGGCGACCAGGGCGGATAATCGGCGGGCGGTCTTTCAGTCCGCCACGGTCACCCCCGCCATGCTAATATGGCAGGCGTGATTAAGGGTAGGATGGCGGGCGGATCGCCCCCGCCAGGCCGGCGATGGTTACCGTCAGCCTGGCAAGGGCGATCCGCCCGCCATCTTAATGGGCCCCATAAAGTCCAAAGACAAGCTATCCTTGTTAAATTGTAATTAAAATCTGTTTGCTAGATTATATATCAGGTGTTAGTTAAGAAATGAAAATTTGAAAGAATTTTTCACCCACAAGAATTAGTCTTTTCTGCCATCTATATCTGTGAATGAAAAACTCAGACTAGGGCTGAAGTCACAGCTATTGAACTGTGTTGCCGGAAGAATCACCATGCACAACAATGCTCCACAGGTGGATGTAAAAATAATAGATGGTGCAGCTATAGTAAATATGCTACCTCCCAAGTCTTGTAAAATATCTGATGATTTTGCTGGACAGTTTCTATACCTTACATAGAAACTCACAACAGAAACATGAAACGATTGGATCTTCTGTGGGATGTATATAATGGAAGCATCAAGCTAAGTGTTAGAGATAAAAGAGTTGAGGGTTTTCACAAGCAAATTGAATCTAACACTTCTGCACCCAAAGATTGGAATAGTTACCTTAGATGAGACTAAAATCAGACAGGGTTGTTTGGTTTACTGATTAGGTGCTTGCAACTTATCAACATCGATGGGAAGCAAGTAATTGTCACCTGTCAGGATAACATTGCAAGTTCCACTCCAGTTACAAATTTTTAAATTACATTGCCTTGCAATCATGAGGAAGCGGACACGGGTTATGGTTCGCACTTCAATGCAGCAACTGAAGGTCATTCAAAAATAATGATTTGTACAGTAGATACCGATGTATTCGTTCTTGCGATTGCTAATGTAAAAACATTTGATGTCAAGAATTGTGGTTAGTATTTGATACAGGAAAAATGTTCAGCTACATACCGGCTCACAGTATTGCAGCAAGCTTAGACGCTGAAAAAAAAAAATTGGAGACGTCGAGACCCCGTATGCAGACGACTTAAATCAGATTTAATAAAAATCTCGGAAGTAACAGGAGTAGTAGAGAAAGAGAAAATGCTTGAGACTCGTGTATAGAGTGACATACAAAGGGGCTCTACATTGAATCTGGGAATTTCGTTTATAAAGAGGCTTTCACCAGCCTAAGCTCCCCCCCAACCATTGGGTACAGAAAATAAAGGGGTTGTAGTATACCCTCCTGAAATGCTAGAAGTGTCCAATTGAGAGGGAGATTTATCCACCTCTGAGAGCATGGTTGGATGGTCATACCTGCCGTTTAAATTGAAAGAACACCTTGAATATTGAAAAGATTTGTGTCTGGGGTTGAGAGATATTGTTTTTGTCCTGAAGAAGGTGGCGTTTAAACAATAACATCCACTGAAGCGTGTTGATGCTCAAGAAAAAAAAGGCACATTCGAGATTGTTGAGATATTTGTTGTAATTACTAAATTATGTGCACAAAAACCAAATGTTTGACAAATGATCTTGATCTTGATCTGATGATTTTGTCTTTTGTATGTCTAGGAATATTTTTCTTGCAGATTCTCCCGATATTGCACTGATTTGTAAGTTTTTAACTTTTTTGTGCATTATATGCTATGTATGATCTTTTATTTTGATTAAAAAAATTGTACTTGATGGAAAATATCTTCTGCGTTTGACCACTTGTTTAGTTATTTTGAATAAAATATTTGTAATCTTAATTGTTAAACACTTTGATGGTGCTATGTTCTGGTGATATGTTCATGTGCTTGAGTGTATGGGCTATGGTGTTTTAAGTTACCCAAGGGGGATTACTTCTTTTGACTGAGGTCTATTTGGTGCCCTACTCCTTTGGTGTGGAAGGGGCCCCTCTCATTGATTTGAAATATTTGAATCTCTGCCCTTTATCCATGCTGTTACATGTTGCGATACCACAGTGGCTTTTAATGGGAAAAAGATGAAAGCTGCTTATGACCCCTAGGTGACACTATCTTCTGCTACTCCTGCATTTAAATTTCTGTCAGTTCTGTTGGTCCTGTTCACTTCTGAATTGTTGAGAGATTCATTATACTAATGTGTAACCGCACTTGTCCATTGCATGAAATAAACAGTACTTGCCAATTCATGTTTGCGAGTGGCAACATATCTATTGAAAACATCTCACCTACACAAGACGCTCTTCTTCAATATGTTAGACGATCTGCATACCAAGGGGACCATGTTTGGGGTACGACTTTAGTGCCCTTGCAAGTATTGCCAAATTTAAATGATTGGGGCTGGAACCAGATTGATGGAGTAATGGTACCACATTGGACAACCATTCCAGAGGCATCTAAGGAATGCAAAGAACTTATTTGTTGTGGGTGCAAAAGATTGTTCCAAAATCAATGCAAATCCTCTAAGGCAAGCCTCCCATACACCAGACTTTGCTTTTGCAGTGGAAACTGTTGTCAAGATTAAGACAGTATACAAACTTGAATCATCGCTTCAAATTATAGAAATTTTATCAGGGTTTAGAATAGTCTTGTATTGTTTAATTACAATAGAAACATTATCCACATGCTCATAGTATGTGTTGTAAGGATACAATTAATGCAAATGATAAGTTTACTTTCACTACAGCATGTATTACTTGATCCTGCTGTCCTTATTGGCGGCCATTTTGATTTTGCATTTGTGACATTCCAGTCTAAATCCAACATGGGCATGCACATGACATGCACTGACATATACACATAGGAGCATATTCACAAGAACGTGTGATTAACATCGCAAATTTAGCTTAACGCAACTTTGCATACTGCAGTCTATCCCGAGAAAATAACACTGTCTTAATGTCCATTCCCCAACCCCGTGGCACCATGCGATAGTAGCCACAACCTACCCATGCACGTGTGCAGAATCCAGAAAAGCAGCGGCTGTGTGAGCCAGACTCACTATGCAGGTGACACTGCATGACCGAATGCATGGTTGCAGTCAAAATACATGACATGGTGTGCGATTCGACATTGAGGTGGCCCAGTGCGGATCAGATCCGTAGAGGAGCAGGTCCCACTCTGACACAACCACGTGCACCTACAACCCCTGACAGCAACAGCACATCTGCAGACAAACAATGCACAAGACCACAAAATCAGTCCGAGACCACAAATGACCCAAGTCACAACCATGCCAGCCCCCGAAAATCACACAATTCAAAGGCACACCACCTCAAAGGGATAAGGGTCCGCGAAATCAGAGCTGCAGGAGTGACTCTCCCACAATGCAGCACACACACATAGCAATCACAGCACATCAACATTGATGGACAGAGGACGCAACAGGTTCTGTTTGTGCGTAGTAACTGGCCACTCACATCTGGCATTGCATGACACTGTGAGATGATAGTGGAAGAGTACAACAACACATTGGTCATGCATTCGAAATTTTCACTGTCTGCCATCAAATAGCCAGCTCCACCAAAACAGTCACAATGCACTTTGTCATGCACTCTGTATATAAACATCTACAAAGCGTCAACACACATGGGACACCCTGTTAACCTGCATCTCCCCTTTACATTGCAGATTGACAATCAACACCTACTGCAGAGTAGACCACAAATCTCATCAGTGATGATGAAGAGTACAACCTGCACATATGCTCAGACACCCTCCAAAGGCTATTGAACAGCCTCCGTACCCCACCTCCAGGAGCAGGGCAGCCCATCTGCCTCAATGTGAGCCCACCCCTTGCACAGACCACACAGCAGGAAACACACACCACCACGGCTGTCTCCCAGGACCCCCTGAATAACACATGGAATTCCAACGCTGTGTGTTGGGTTGCCAGGAGGAGATGGCTTATCAGCTGCGGGTGGGTTTCGAGCTCGTGGCAGCCAAACTCGATGCCGTACGTGAATGTCTGAGTCCCATCAGTGACCCCTTACAGTCCCTAACGGACACCCAATGTCCGCACCATGCTCCCCGACAATCCTTGGCTGATATCACTGGGGCCATTCAATAGAGAAGAATGACCTCCCTCATCTGATGTGGAGGTGGGCTTTGGTTAGAGTCCCAAGATAAAATTAGACAGTAGTAAGCTCACTTTGAGCAATAATAAATCATAACCTCAAGAACAAAATGGTTGATAAAAAACGTTCCATATTTATTCAAATTCTTTTTTTATATATATAAATTCAAGACAAAATCAGTTCATATCATCGTCATATACAGTAGATTCATTTCACCCACATTCCACACATCCCTTCAATCAATCACTCAAGTCTAACTCATACATACTCATACATTCTTCATACACACATCAACTTCGATAGCCAGTTGTTAATGATGTATCAGGTCCCGCAAGGTCTCCAGGAGCAGTAGAGACTAGAAGGCAGAATGGCGGGACAAACTTGAAGTGCCAACGCGCGTTTCGGTGTTTGGACGGTTTTAAGGCCACACCTTCATCAGGGCACAAAGTGAAAGGGAGGGGAACAACAGCAACAGTCTGCAATGATTAAAATAACAACATATGACTTTTTCATGTTATTTAAAATAGTCTAAAGATGCTCAATTTCAAGCGCAAAACAGCATAAATAGATTTTTTTAAACAGGTCAGTTTGGTCTCGAAAAGGGAGCTTCGTACTGTAGAATAATTCCGTTTCAATAAAGTTTCATTTAATCACAACAAGTGGAACCGAGGGGCAGTTTATCACATCAATAGACAACATAAAACAGTGAGCAAGTTTAGAAAAAAAGGTTTCTTTAATCTTCTTAACATAAAAAGACCGCTACTGATTGTGAAAAAGGCCGGGGGACCACAACCACCAAAACTTTCTACAATCCTGAAACATCAAGATATAATTAGCCATTTTCACTGGTTGAGTAACCTCAGATATTTGACAAAACAGACACAGAGGGAAGTTTTTACCTGCCTGGCACGATATGGCCAATCTAATAATGGTGGAAATGCAAGAATTCCTTCAGGATAGATGCTGAACTAGCAGAGGATGTTCACAAGAACCAAAAAATTCAGGGTAGTTCTGTCAAGCTGGAAAGTCAGGGGGGATAAGGAATGAGTAAAATAAAATATATACATCAGAGCAGTAAGAAAGACCCTTTTTGGGGAGTCAAGAGACAGTACGCAACGGGACTGAAGGTAGCTACTGGGGCCACTGCTCGTATATAAGAACGGTCTAGTCAGACAGGCACCAGCAATGACAGCACAGAGTTGGCACAGATGCGCAGGACAATGGAGACCATGGAGCAGATGCAGGCTGGAAGTATGGCTGCCACGGCTGAACATCAGCAATATGTAGCCATGCCTTGCAGTCCCTCATCTTGCCATGGCTGCCACTAACCCTGTCCCAGATAACAGCTGCTGGAACTTCGACACACACATCTCCGACCCTGGATGTGTCAGTAGCACACAGTGATGCAGCCCTATCACCTTAGCCCCCTGATGTGTCAGTGGCACACAGTGATGTAGCCTTTACACCACCCCACATACAGAACACAGCGGACACAGAAGAAGTATCAGAGGTGTAATATGTGGATGGTAATTACTGTGTGAGGAAAGAGGTAGTAGCATCCATTCCCGCCATATGGCCTGTCCCTGCCTGGTTCAGCCCTATGCATCATGTCCTGGGACAACACCTACCGCTGACCCCCGGAACACTCTGCGAGATTCACCTGGACCCCGACATGGACTGCCATATCTTCACTGGTTGCCAATTGCACAGCAATCCTGCTGCGGCCTGCAGTCTCCCTCTTCCAATTCACTTTTTTTCAATCCCCAAAGGACTCTGGTTGGCCCACCACTAGGCTACCATGAAATGTGGGCTTGGCATGTCAATGTACAGCTCCAGCTCCGGCATTCACCAGAATTTGAGTAAAACATTCAAAATCACACAGATGTGTCATGTCTATGCTCACTCATTTATGAAAGTATGGATGGATGTAGGGACATTGATTGCACAAGAAGGAACACCCTGGTAAATGACATAAATGTGCATGTTTGACCCTGAGCCACATGGCCAATTTGATGACTGTGAAGGTGTGAACTAGCTGTGGCCTAATTGCACATGAACAACAATCTCGCAACCCCCCAAAGTAGGCACGCATCCATGTATACATAATGGCTGTGTGTAGAAATGACAAAAACGGTAGCTGGCCAGAAGTGGTGTCCTCCATCACATGTGACAACAGAAAGTCACTTTGCATTTCTACTCACAGACATCTGTGTGCACACAGTCAGTTTTGATGTATCACTTTGCTCCACATGGCCAGAGGTTGGACGCCATACTCAGTTTGCTGAAAACACGTAAGTGCACCGGTCTACCAGCAACTATCCTAACCACAATGTCTAGCTCACAGAGGTGGAGCTGTCAAAAGGTACCCACCCCCATTGTACATGCGTCAGTCAGTCCCTCCCTGTGTAGGGACAATAGGCATTGAGGCACATGATTTGTGAATCTAATCAACACTCCTCACAGTTGGACACTAGTGAAGTTGCGTAGACTTTATTGGCATGTGCATGTCAGTACGGACAAGGCAACCGCCACAACATGCAGGGAAATGCTTCAGACACATACAGGCAGTATGAGAACATGTCAAGGTGTAAGAAATTGAGCGGCAGAAATGTACACAAATCATTACGGATGGCAACGGTCTCAGCCCACCTTGCCTTGCTGGATGAGTCATGTGATGTTTGGCATCTGCTCATTGCCCCGTGGGAGGGGACACGACTCACAGCCCATGGGATCTGCATAGTGCTGTACCACCAGACTGCACCGACTGTCTGCTCTGCTGGCAGTGATCAGGTGAAAGGGTCCGACAAGGTCACATTTCGTGCTACATTGCATTGTGTTTATTCTCCCCCAGCTCTATGTCTGAATTGGGAACGTTGCCAAACGACGCTGTGCTGCTCCAACCTGGACCTGCATCACCTTGCACAGGTGTGTGTACACACGCATAGTTCCACAGCACATGCATTCTGAGTCCAGACTAAGGCAGACATGTCAACTGTTATGGTGAGATATGTGAGCGTTCCCCAAGATGCAACAAGGTGTTGGGACCTGTGCTTTGGGTGAGAATCCAATGTGGCTGCAGGAATGTATTTACTCGTCCATGAATGCAAGCTCAGCTTCATTGGCACTCTGTTCCAATAGTATGTTGTTGTTGAGTTCAAGAAACACCAGGGAGAAAGAATCCATTCAGTGGTCCGGGGAAGATGTAATCCGTCCATGCGGTTTCACCAATCCGCAACACAGCCCAATAGGGGAGTGCCTTGATGGGATCACTGCACCCAAGGAGTTGTGCAATCTCCCATGCACAACTGGATGCAGGCGACGTAGGCAAGACGGAAACTCAGACGGAAACTGATTCGCAACACTGCCATTGGCACTGATCCCAACAGATGTAGCATTCATGCACGGTACAGTTACACGTGACATGGGTTGTGCATGTGCCTGGTAATGCCTGCCATTGCGTTTGTTGGTTACATAGCACCGGCAATCCTCAGACCGGCGGCAGTTCGATGGACGATATGCCACAGCTCTAGGCAATGAGTCATATGTGTTTGCAACTTTTGGCCGTATGGGTTGTTTTTTATCAATGTGTCAAGGGCATCCCTTGCAGGTGTAGCTGGTGCAGGGACAAGTGTGTGTTGGGTGTGGACACGTTGATCTTTAATTAGCGCTGTTCATGGTGTGGGAGACGTCGGTGGCTGGTATGGTATCCCAACGCAGGATGTGCTAGCCGCATTCAGGACCAAGGTCGGAGGTTTGGTTGTCCTTCTGCCTTATGTATTGAGACAAAGGAGCTTTCATACCTAATTTTAGTCTGACTACTGCTTGCATTTCTTAAATGTGATGTGGCCTTCGTGCTGACTTTAATGCCAGGCCTATGATTTGGGGTGCACCAATTGCGGAACACACCCAGTAGTTGGCATGCATGCCAAGGGCCTGATTGGCCTTGCCCTCATTGTTCAATCTCTCTCTTTCTCTCTCTTTCTTTCTCTCTCTCTCTCTCTCTCTCTCTCTCTCTCTCTCTCTCTCTCTCTCTCTCTCTGTCCTTTGATGAGTGCCTGACACACCTTCTTATCTTGGATATTCTCATGCAGGCTGTGACTCACAGATTGCCCAGGAATGCCCCGCCATGACTCTTCAAAATAGTTGTTTGGAGACAAATTTGGATGTGATATTTTGTTTGGACTTTCAAGGGTAAATGAATGATTCAGGTTTTCTGTACTCACATGTATGTTGATTGTTGTATCAGTGCGACATCAGGCAAATGCTTTTGTTCATGATTTTGTGCCGTTGATGTGCAATATCTTGGTCCGGTGGAGGTGGGGGGGGCGCCCAGGGTAGTGCCCGGGGAGGGGGCTAGGGTGGTCCTGGGGTTGGTTGCAGTGGGTGGTGTGGCTCCCTTGGGTGTCCGGCCTGCATGATCAGTGGCTCCATGGCTTCTGTTGCCCTTCAGGTGTGGCTCTGGGGTGGGCTCCCTTTTGTGGTGCAGGCTGTCGATCGACTTTACACCAGGTCAGAGCAGGGGTAAATTTCCTGCTGCTAACGCGCCTTATCGCATGTTTTGTGATCTTATCGCCGATCTGGCTGGTCATTGAGAATGTTGCGGAGTGGTGTTGTCGCAGCTATTGGCACAGGAACGCCTACTCAGCATCTCATTAGCGATAGTTTCCGGGGTCATCTGTGGTGATGTTTTTTGCGGCTGCTATCTCGGTAAACTGGTGATATGGGCTGTTAGCGACAGCTTGAGAATAGGGAGATAAATTGTCCGTGACTTTGGCTGCAATAAAGTGCCAATAACTCGCCGATAGTTCCTTGAGAATATGCCCCATAAAGTTTTGTGTGAAATTTGACGCAAATCTGAAAATGTAAAATTATTTTTTTATATTTGTGGTCATCTTGGATTTCGATTCAACTATATGATGTGATATGCAAAACCCACTTGGTGTCTTATATGATTACTATTATAAAGACAAATGTCTGTACCAACTTTCATCTTTCTTTCACAAAGTAAATGATTTTTCAGTCTAACAGCTATACAATCATGCTTACATTTCTTTAATTTTGGACACAAGAATCGTATGTGAAATTATTGCATGACCACATACAATTCTCTGAGCCAGAGAGAATTTTCAATACTTGTATGTGAAAAGAAGTCATATTTGTCATGGCCAAAAGTTGTTTGCACAAAACTATGTGCAATTCCTATACCGAAGTAGTCGTAATTTTAGGAATATTACATTTGCTTTGGTTAATTAATGTTACTGAGGAAAAAGGTGTTATTTAGAATGTTTCTAGCAAAGAAAATCATAAAATGGTATATAAATGTATTTATAGCACAGTTTGCGTGTGCCTACATTTCCTATGTTAATGAACAGAGCATATATTTAGGTTTCGATTTGGTTCAATGCCCATATGATGTTCCTAAAATTACCCTACACATGAAAGAGTTTTGAAGGTATTCTTTCCTGGAGTCGATTCCTTGTGTATCGGCTTGTTAGAAGAAAACATGATAATAAACAAAGGTCCCTAAATGGTGTGTTATAAGTTTAATAGTTCAATGCATGTTTATTTTGGGGAAAACCGGAAACCTGACAGTTTAAGATAGTCTTTATGAAGAACTGAACAGTGCCTTTTCCTATAGCTGCAAAACCCATAATTAGAGTGTATATCCTCTTATCCTTTTGACCATATGTTTTGTATATCTTCTTATATCTTTCCTGCATTGTTTAAGTACACATTTTATGATCTTTACTGTTGCCTAGCAGAGTGGAATGTTCCTTTCTTGTAAGCTCCAGTGCTCAGTAACAGACTGGTAGCTGATCAGTAGAGACACTCGTGAGTGCTGTACTTCCTTCAAGAATAAATCTTTCTTTGGTTTACCTGCTGGACTTCTATAAATTATTCACAGGATATACCATAAATTTGGCGACGAGGTGGCAGATGCAGCACTCCACGAGCCGACCATTTCAATATTTAACTTCATCATCCTATTTTTTTGAGAATACATTTACTTATCAACTTGTTACTGCACTACGTGATTTTTCTGGAACTTGTGAACATTTTTACTCTACTGCTACCAACTGCCATACTACTCTTCTCACAAAACTCGACTTTACAGCGATATTGTTCACAATATCAACATTTCACTGAAGATATATTCATCTACTTGTGACCGTACTACATGATTCCTGGACTTGTGAATTTCTACTTTGAATTATTCTTTTGCCAAATTTAGTGTTCATATTTATGTGCACTGGAAAAGAAATAGTTGCTGAAGATTTGTCCCGTAATCTAGCAACCTACTTACTCCGAATGGCATTTTTCATCCTTTCTAACATTATGCCGCTAAAGATTGGAAATCTCTTGCACTTTTCAGGTTCAGAACCTGGCACTCCAAAAATCAAATGGACTCAATGGTATAAGTGTTTTAATAGATACATTATAGCCATAGATGGTGTAAAATGTTCACCAGTCAGAAAAAATGCAGTTATATAATTGTCTGGGTTCTGAAGGTCAAAAGATTTTAGATCATCAACCTCCCATAATCCATCCTCCTTCTGATGATTGGAATGAATTTACTGAAGCAGTCTTGAGATTAGAAAAACATTTTAAGGATGAGCCAAGCATAATTGTTGAAAGACACAAATTTTACAAACGCAAACAACGTGAACATGAAAGTATAGACAATTTTCTAGCGGAATTAAGGGTGCTTGCTGCCTCATGTGTGTTTGAAGGTCCTGTTGAACAATATTTAAGAGATCAAGTTGTTGTAAATTGCTTTAGCAACAAGGTTCAAAAAAGAATTTTGTGCTGTAGGAATCCTTCTCTTATTGAAATGTTAGAAATTGCTAGAGGTATTTCAAGATCTGTGTCTGCTTCTAAGGAGTTAGGAAATTCAAAAAACATTACTACTGAGTCAGTAAATAAAATTTCACAGCAAACACCCCAGAATGTTTCTCAACATAACAAATCCTATAACAAACTTGATTGGAAAAAAGCAGATAAATCCTTGCAATGTTACAGGTGCAGTTCAAAATCCCATTTAGCTAATTCTTCCACTTGTCCTGCCATTAATAAACTATGCACTAATTGTAAGAAAATTGATCATTTTACTTTGTATTTGTAAGTTTAAATCCAAAATAATGCATGTAGAGTCTATAAATACTGATTCCTCAGATAATCATTCCAACAACACAACAATTAACAAAATGTTATTGTCAGTTGACATGTTAGAATCTTCTGAGGAAGTCAAAAGCGATGATCTTATTTGTTATATTAAAATTGGTGACATCACCACAAAAGTTACAGTTGACTCAGGTTCACCTGACACCATTCTCTCTAATACTTTCTTTTTAAAAGAATGGCAAGGTATCAAGTTACTCCCTCCTGACATTCGCACAGTAGCTTTTGGAGGTCAAGAGATGGAAATGACGGGATATTTCACTGATGATCCTAATTTTAAAGGCAAAATTATTAATTCCAAATTTATGTGGCTACAAAGGGCTACAATATACTTGGTTGGAAATACCAAGGCAGATTTAGTATGGTACTAATGCCTGGCAATGATAATGCTATATCTCTGGAGGATTCTATTAACATTAATGCTTTACACACTGAAAATCCTTCGTTAGAAGTAATAATTAATAAACATAAAAGTGTTTTTACTGACAATCTGGGATCAGTTAAAGGATTCCATCATGAAATTATTCTAAAATCTGAAGCAATTCCAGTTATTCATAAAGTGAGACATGTCCATTTTAAGCATCAACTTGGATGTTTTTATATAAGGATCTTAAATCTCGAACAACCTTGTTCTGAAGGAGTTATTGAACAGATTGATTCTTTTTTATGGGTTTCTCCGATAGCCGTTGCATTAAAAAGGAATTGTGATGAACTTAGGCTGTGTGTCGATTTAAGATCCTCAAATAAAAACATCCAAGTTGATTGTTTTTGATTGCCTCTCATTCAAGACATGTTAGCTCAATTGAAAGGTACTAGATTTTTCTCTACCATAGATCTAAGAGCAGCGTATCATCAAATCGAGTTACATGAAGATTCAAGAGATTTAACTGCTTTTAACACCCCCTTTGGTGCTTTTAGATTCCTCAGGATGCTCTTTGGATTGGCTTCAGCAGCCTCTGTTTTTCAAAAACGTATGTTTCTACTTTTCGGTGACATTAAAGAGGTCTTAGCCTACCAAGACGATATTCTGATTTCTACCAACACTGTTCAAGAACATGTGGAAAAATTGGACCAAGTTTTAGGCATCTTAGGTGAACATGGAATGACAGTAAAGAAACAAAAATGTACATTTGTACTCAATCAGGTAGATTACTTGGGTCATGTCATTTCTGAGAGAGGAATTAGTCCAAAACAAGATCTCTTAAAAGCCATTCGAGAGTGTGCACAACCTTCTAATAAAGATCAATTAAGATTGTTCTTAGGATTAAGTGAATTGTATTCTCAGTTTGTTCAAAGTTTTGCGTTCATCAGTGAACCTTTAAGAAAGTTAACTAGAAGTAATGTTACATTTATATGGAGTAATGAACAACAAACATAATTTGAAAGTTTAAAGGATTTAATAATCAATGCTCCTGCACTCAAACCTTTCAATGAAAGTGCAATGTCTTACATCACTGTTGATGTTAGCAATTCAGGTTTAGGTGCCGTTCTCAGTCATATGGTCGATGGCACTGAAAGTATTGTTGCATTTGCATAACGCAGACTTTCTACATCTGAGAAAAATTGCAGCACCATCGAAAAAGAAGCACTGGCTTGTGTATGGGGTGTTAAACATTTTTCTACCTATTTATGGGGAAGAGAATTTGTACTAGTTTCGGATCATAAATAGGGCTCCCGGTTTTATGGTATTTATTTGTTTCACATTTCCGTCTGTATTTATCCATATTTATTTTTGGGCCATTTTTTCAGTATTTATCCACATTTATTTGTGTTGCAAGCAAAAGAAGATGCTGCAGCTAGTATTTTTCCACATTTATTTAATTAGACAATGCACACTTGAACTCGGAACTTTCTGGTTGTTTTTTGTCTTCATGCCGTTTGGCCTCCGGACATTAGTACAAATTATTCAAAGTACAGACTGAGGGAGTCTCTAAGTCCTAGTTATCCATATGGTCTGTACAGTTTAACCCCCGTTAGGACTTCTGATCTACAACTTTATCAACTGTTAACACCTTCACTTCATAGCAAAAGTAGTCCAGGGAACAGCGTGCGAGTGGCCTCTTGGCGCTTGTACCTTTTACATGAGCCGGCATTTCACTTTAGGTGATTTGCCCAGAATCACGGGATGGGTAAGTAAACAAGACTCAAATTGTACTCTAATTCCTCCCATTTCTTCATGTTTATCATGTCCATATTGAATGGATACCTTTTGCTTGGGGAGGGTTTTTTTCTCAAAGAAAATAATGTTTTTGTTTTACATCGTTGCGCATTTTTGCCTGTTTTGTATAGCGTGAACCAAAGGCATTGAAGCGCTTGACATGAACGCCAGTCTGATTACACAAGATCACTCTAATTTCAACATGCACCGGTAAATCAAGTTATTTGCCCAGGATCACAGGATGGTGAGCTGATTTGGGCCTGGTTACTCACTTTAAGATAAAAAAAAGTGGCTTAACCAAATGAGAGAGCCCTACTTGCCTACGATTTTGCCGGGCAAGGAATGGGGGCAAATATATTTTTCTCTGCTCCATATTATATAAATATTTATATAAAAAGAACAAAATGGTTTTAACAATCTGGAAAATACATGTAAGCATTACATTGCATTTTATTTTAAAAGAGTGACCGATACATTCAAATGACCATCCTAGTCTTCGAATAACCCTTTAAAACAAATAGAACAGAATGATTTTCACTCCAGGGGCACTGAGTGCTGAATGGAGGGCTGGGCGAACACATGGTGGTATTTCAGGTTTGAAAGGGGAAAGCATATTTTCCCACTTCGTATCATGTAAACACAGCTATTGTAGAACACATCAATTTTAATTATATTTTGATTGTGCTGCCACCGTTTGTACAAGGAGGCGTCCCCCTTGCACAAGCTGCTAGCGTGGTACAAATCCATCCAGTCAATTTCTGAACCAGTGCAAACTTTTGTCTACAGTACACCCCTTCTTTCCCAAGGCCTTTCTGAAGATGGGCGCTCTGAAGTTTCCTGTCTCTGGGTGTGTTCGGTTCCAGGCTGGGTTAAGAGGTGCCCCTGAGCCAGGGCTTTGCTCCCCGTCCTTGTATTTGTTACTGCTGAATTTTGATTGACTGCCTTATATTGGTATTTTGTGCAATGGCGGATGCATGTATGAAACCCAGTGGGGGCCCATTTCTGTAGGACTCTTGAATTTTCGTTCCAGAAGGCCTTATGAGGAATGCATAACGCTATGTAAAGCGCCACGTGTCACAATGGAAGCACTTCAGGGCTCTCTACTGTCCTCCTTGGGCAGTGAATTCAGCACTTTATAAAACAATAACCTTTTCTATAGTGCCTCTTACTTCAGCTTGTGAGGTCTGCACGGCTCATATAAACCCAAATTTATAACACGCCATTTACCGACCTCGGAAGGATGAAAGGCTGGGTTGTGAAGTTGAGTTGTGCTGATCTCACCAGATGTCAACAGCGAGTGCTTAACTGGCTGAGCTTCCAGTTGGAGCTGTGGGTCAGGGTGATGAGGCAGTCGAAGTCCTGTAGGCTTGTGGCTAAAAGTAAGCGCCGACATGTTTGTGTATTACAAGCACTACAGGCAAGTATATATGCCAAGTGTAACAAGCCATTCCTTCACCTCTTGGCGCTTTGTTGTGTGGTGTGTTCATTCTTACACCTGTGCCTGTAGGTGAGGTGGTGTTAGGCGCTGTCTGCAGGTACCTCTGAAGTGGTCATTGTAGTCAGATTTTCGCCAAACGGAATCAGTTTACTCGACTCTTAAAAGAAAACAGGCCATCCAGGTCGAATGAGGAAGGGCATCAGGTGTAACAGCAGAGCTGCTGGTTTGGGGGCAGGGGGATTTCGTTTTGAATCTCGGCGCCAGCTCAACATACTGTGATTTTGGGCAAATCACCCTTTGACTAAATATAAAAAATGTTGATAGTCTTGCTTAGTGTAACTGGTGCTCATGTAAAGCACTACAATACCGTCCGGCCTAGTTCACACTATGTAAAACTAAAAAGATAAGCCCTACTGCCTAAACAATTTTTTAGTGGGTCGGGGCAGCACTAAGCATTATCAATCTTGGCACAGTCACTCGAGGTGAAATAATAATGACCTTTGCCCTCCTGGTATCGCTCTGTGCCCCCTGCACTTGAATTTGCGAATTGCCCAGGTTGAAAGTTTCCATAGTGTCCTTTACTTGGCCGTGGTATCACTATGCCAGACACTGTGATGGCCAATGCCCATGCTGTGATTTTGGTGTGTCCTGGGGTCCCTCCCTACTTACCCATGGTGCTCCCTCCTTTTCCTTTCTAGCGATCTACACAGGCACCGAGTCCAGAGAAAGAGACAGATAATTACTGCCTAAACAGCCGAGAGTGTGAATTGAAAAAAGCTTATAAGCGCTCCTGGACTGCTGCTGTCAGGGCGGTAGAGGATCCCTGGAAACAAATCACTCAGCATGGGAGTACTTAGGGTGATTTAGATGGAACAATAGTATGCAGGAGAATCTGGAACGGTTTCAAATTTCTTTCTGCAGCCCCTGTGAACCTCAAACACGGATAGACAGATCGCCCGTTTGTCAGTATTTTTCTGTGTCTATTTATAAATACAGACAAAGGAAAAAATGTTTTGCGTCTGTATTTATGTGTATAAATCCGTTTAAACGGAAAACCGGGAGCCCTAATCATAAACCATTACTTTTTATCTGGAATGACAAAGGTTTAAGAAATGCTAGTCCCAGGATAGTATGCTTATTTTCAAAATTATATGATTATAATTTCTCCATGAGACATATTCCAGGTGGTAAGAATTTTAAAGCTGATTTTTTGTCCAGATGTCCTGGTTATGACACTGATCTTGAGACAAGTATTGATGATAACGACATTGTTGTTAGTTCAATTGATGGGTTAATATTAAAAAAAGATACTATTTCACAATCGGACTGGTTACAAGCATCTTCATCTGATAGTTGTCAAGTTGTTCTTAAAAAATTAATTTCCAATGGTTGGCCTAGAGAAGGTCAGGTTGATAAATGGTTTGTTTCTTATTCCAAAGTAAAGGACAAATTAAGTGTTGAAGGTGACTTCATTATGAGAGGTTCTTTTCTTATTCCTCCAGACTCAATCAGGAATAAACTAATTTCTTTAGCTCACAAGGGTCATGGTGGTATCACCAGTACAAAGAAAAGATTATGACTATATTACTGGTGGCCTCGTATGGACATTTTTGTAGAAACCTTGTTATACAATTATGTTGAGTGTGCACATGCTGAAAAATCTCTTCACACAGTAAATTCTCCATTGTGTCCTGTTGATTTTCCTCCTAATCCTTGGGAAAAACTGGGCATTGATTGTCTTGGTCCGATAGGTGGTCTGAACCAAGGTTTCAGGTTTATATTAACTATTGTGGATTATTATTCTAAATGGGTATTGTATGAATTCATGAGAGCCCAAAACTGAAAATGTTGTCAAATTTTGGAAACAAGTTTTTAGATCAGAGGGGATACCTGCTTTCCTTGTGTCAGACAATGGAGTACAATTTATTTCACATATTATGAAATGTTTTTTACAAAATCTTGGCATTAAACATTTTACAACTGCATTATATAGTCCACAAGGGGATGGTTTAGTGGAAAGAGTGAACCGTATCTTGAAAGATTCTATTCAATTAGCTTCTTCTTCAGGTTTACAGGTACAAGGTTTGGTGAGTGATAGAATTTGGTCCCATAACAACACACCTCATTCAACTATAGGAGTCACTCCCTTTGTAATGCTAAGAGGTAGGCAATCATTTAATGAACTCTCTTCTGAATGGGTCATTAATAACACCAAGTCAGGTAGAAATGTTCCCTGCTTGGATCAAGTTAAAAGGAATGTTGAATATTCCCAAATCAAATCAAAATTCAGATATGATCAAAACAAACATGTTGAAGAATACATGTTTATTGTTGGTGACAAAGTTCAAATTAGAAGACCATTTAAAGTAAGAGGTCTCAATTTTATCCTGAGACTACAATTGACAAAGTTACAAAACATTCTGTTATGGTTTCAGGGGGGAAATGGTGGAGTAAAATAAATGTTGCCAAAGAAAGAAATGTAGATCCTATTAATTCCAATAGTGGCCAACATGAAAGGCATTATCAGATTTCTGATTGCTTTATTCACGTGTCTAATGTTTTTGTTCAAGATGATATGTCTAAAAATTCTTCATGTGATACATCTTCGCAGGTTGATGTTTTACAAGATGATTCTTTAAATTTTGAAATATCAGATAAATGCTCAATTGAAAAGTATAAAGAGAATCTTGATGATTCCTCTTCTTCTAATGTTTTGAAGTCCTCCAGGTTTCTGGGTCTAGGCAAAAATTTAAACCTAGGTATTTTGAGGATTATATTGCGTAGATTTTTGTCTCTTCTTAAATTTTTGTTGTGTTATTATAGGAGGAGAGTAAGCATGGGCGGAAAATCCGTTTCGCTCGCGGATTTTGCGGATTTTCGGGAAATTCGCAATCCGCGAGATTCGCGAATCTCCCGCAAAATCCGCAAATCCGCGAGCAGCGGATTTTGCTCGCACTGCTCGCACTATTCGCGTGAGTTCGCGTGAGTTCGCGCCCCGCGAATAAGTGCAAAATTGCAGAAATACGATTTTAGCAAACTGAAAGTAACTACTTACCAGGTTCAAAAGTTCAGGCTCATCATTAGTAGCCATTTCCTGTAGTGCTTGCTGAGGGGCCCCTCCAGAGTTCAGTTGCCAGTTGCAACTATTATGTGACCCTGCTCTGAACCTCAGAATAGTTACACATATGCCACAAAGGTCCTGAATTACAGCTAAGGGAGACAAGCAGGAGCCAGGCTGGCAGTTCAAATCCATTAATCAGCCCCTAATTCATTATTGTCAGTTGGGGCAGGGCAGGTGTTGTAACTAATTTTGCAACAATGAAAGCACTTAGCAAGTGCAAAAGTTCACTAATCAGGAAGCACTAAGAAAGCAGGTGCCAGCTAAAAAAATATTCTGTGACACATTAATCAGCCCCAAATTAATTCAGGTCACTTGAGGCAGGGAAGGTGTGCTTGCGTTGCCACAATAATGTACACTGACTGGACAACCAGAGGGTGCTGTGATGAAACAGAGGGTGGCATGGGTGGGCCAGAGGGTGGCATGAGCAGTCAGAGAGTGGCAGTGGTGACAGAGAGTGGCAGTGATGAAGAAGAGTGTCCCAAACAGGCTGGACACGTAGAAACAACAAGTTCGCGAAACTTGCGACCCGACAGGTAAGTTCGCAATTTGCGACATTGTACAAAACCCTCGCGAACTGGCAGAAACCCGCGCAAACACACAAAAAAAGAAATCCGCAAATTCGCGAGAATTCGCGGATTTTGCGGATTGCGAGTTCGCAAATCCGCAAAATTCGCGAACGCGAGATTCGCAAAATTCGCCCATGCTTAGAGGAGAGGTGTGTTATATCCTTTTATCCTTTTGACCATATGTATTGTGTATTTTTGTATATCTTTCCTACATTGTTTAAGTATGCATTTTATGATCTTTACTGTTGCCTAGCAGAGTGGAATGTTCCTTTCTTGTAAGCTCCAGTGCTCAGTAACAGACTGGTAGCTGATCAGGAGAGACACTCTGCTGGGATCTTGAGTGCTGTACTTCCTTCAAGAATAAATCTTTCTTTTGCTTACCTGCTGGACCTCTACAAATTATTCACACGATATAACATAAATTTATGTGCAAAAGTAAGAAATGTTGTAATGAAATGCAGATGCAGAATCATGAAGGCCCAGTATATTATTTGCAGTGTAATGGATCCCAAGGGGATGGATTTCAGCTGGATTAAAAACAGTCATTAATACTGCACCAACTTAATAGGCTGTAAAAGTAAAATGTTCACTGGGTTGGTGAGTAGTCACTTAATAGGTGAGGGGTGGAGCACTCCTGTTGGGCAAAGTAGTACTAGACAACTAGCGAGTACTCATATGAGTCCCAGACCTGTACATATTAATAGAAGAGTTAACAAGTGTGCGAGAGCAGTTAGTCCTGAAAATAAGCAGAGCAAACATGTTCTAAGTAAGCCATGGAGCAGGTAAGAAATGTAGTAGATGTGTTGTTGGCAAGTCTGACATTTTCCTGTTCAGGTTGATTGATTGGTTGTGTAAGAATTACACCGGCTGCGTTGATGATTCATGGGAAGAAGTTTTGTACCACAGGAAAACAAGGTTGCTCTGGTGAGAGGATGGTGAATGAAGTTGTTCCTAGGAGTATGTTGATATTCTATTGGTGGATGAAGAAGACAAAAGAAAATAATGTTACAAAATAGAATATGTGTGTGTTTATATTAGTGTATGTTCCAAGAGTAGGGTGGACATTTCCTTCCCGACCTTTTGCCAGGAGACTCTAATATTCTTGATGTCTGTACATGAGAGCTAGCTTTTCATAATTCTAGATGTCTGCTGACTAATGACTGTGAACAATTTCCAATCTGATTTGCAAAGACTTTATGCTTGCAAATTGATCTCTCTCTCATCAAACCTCTTCACTGGGTTTCTGAACTGACACCCTTTTCTCTCATCAAATCAATCTATTTTAAATAGGGGGTCTCCTTTATGTAACACGCTTGTTTAATTATTTACGATACTGACTGTGATTTTAACAAATATATTGTTCTGTTTTATAATCAAATATGATTGATGGATTATATTAACTTTTAATGCTGAGACCCAAAGATTAATGCCAAACAAATAAATAATTGAAAAGCTAAAAGATTTGAAAATAACACCATTTAAATCACACTAACTCTCTTTATTGACTGAAACTTAAAGCCATAATGGTTTATTTACTATTTTTAAGGATTAGTCCTCATTTCTCTTCATCGATCAACAAAGGTCCATACAACCAGTGGCGAGGGGTATTTAATTATGAAACTCGAAGACTGAGATGTAGAAAAGCCCACTCCCTCAACTCCAATGATCTCTATAAGAGTGTGTTACAGTACATGTGGTTGACCATGTGTGGTGCTTGATTCACTCCAGTGCTAGAGTACATTTACAAATCTTTAGAAGTGTATGTTGTGAATTGCATTTGTCTTATTCTTTAAAGTGTTTTAAAGTCTTTGTATATGCTTTGTATTAGGACACCATTCCCAAACCCCAACTTAAAGATTCATCTATCCGTACCAGTTAGTATTAAGCTTTGCCCATTTTCCAGTCACCGCCACTTGCCCCTCCTACATTTAATATAAAAATGTATACCTATCTTTGTGGAGATATCTGCGCATGTATAGGAGACCTCCTTATTGAAAAGGTAGGAGATGTAAAGGGCTTCTGCCAATGGTTTGTAAATTGCCTTTTGTGATACATAAATAGTACTACTGTAGTGCTACTTTATGTGCCACAAAATACAGTCTGTGAATTGGGCCACTAATGTCTAAAACAACAATACTTACAGACTATTTAACCTTACTCAATCTCACTACAGGTTGAACTGTTTATAATTTTGTGCAGGCAGGTAATGTTTGAATTTGGTATTCCAATGATCTGATTTTCTTGTGGTTGTAGTGATCAACCACTAATGTGCTTAGTTAGAGGATGAATACTGTGACCAGCACTTTTGCCAGAAAGCATGTTTTATGCATGCTACTGCTTTACACTATCATAAGAAGAAGTATAACCTTTACCTATGTAAAACTCAGCTTGCCGCCATATTGATGAATGCACCTATTTAAAATTGACACCCTCAGTAAAAAATAAGTGCAGTACATTTAGAAGGTGTAGCCGGTCATATTTGGCAATACAGAACAAACTAGAAAACTCCCTCTTGACCTATAAATACTTTTCACAAAGGGATTATCTCACCAACCCAGGGCATATACACATATATCACACTTGTATTAGAATTTGTAGGGTTTTTATTTCATTTTTTCATATCCAACTTTTTTATCTAATTTTTTTATATATAAATACATTGATTATAAAAAGTCTCCAAGAAACATACTTTCAATACATTGGAGCCGTAACTGTTTTTCATTAGTTGCCCAAAATGTATATAAAAGTACAAAATAAATTAGAACAGACCAGGTAGAGAACCATTCATACACTCACATACATACAACTAAACATCCATTACATTACAATCAAACATAGACATCCTATAACATTGCATCTGTTGTCCAGTATAAGACCAGATTCATTAGATCTACAAATTGAAAAACATAGGTCTAGGAGTTGGTCGACGCGTTTCGGTGGAGAAAACAGCAGTGGGGACCACCTTCATCAGGACCATGCAGAGACAATTTACTACAGGATCTCTACACCTGGAATTCAAGTCTGAAAGATATGTACACAAGATGTGTTTTTTACTAATACGCCCTGAAAGACATTTGTTTAAATACATTTACATTTGAGACATCAGAGTGGACCCATGCAACCATCCAGATTCACACAAGTCTCATACCCAATAGTGCTACCTTATAACCCAAACAAAATTGAGTGTATTCTCACAGCTGTCTCAGAAAGAAGATTCCTATTATTAACAAGATGGTCCACATAAAGGCTTACAACCTAAGGGGCTTATGGGACAGATACCTAATGAATGATCTTACTATCAAGGTATTGTTAATCCTTACAAGTTCTACCACCAGCATGATATACTTTAAAGGGATACTTACAGCCTTATTAAAACCCTGAAGTAGTTTACACTATGCACAATGAGGAACTAATTCCATTTTTAATTGATTACCTGAGAACTTCTACTCATCATGACCAATATATGTGCTTATTCCATACTCCCCTCAAAGCGCACGGTGGGGGTTTCCTGAAAGGTATAACAAATACAATAGCGGTTCAGCCCTAATTGATATTCAATGCACATAATAGCTGATGCACCAAGAGAAAGCCTATTACCTGTAACATATACACCAGCGTAGAACGAGGCTGAGATCGGCTTGTCAAAAACTTTACATTTAATTCATCATTTTTATTGTCATGTGTAGGGGACGCCACATCTAAAAGAAAGTTTATTAAGTATGTAGTTATACAGACATCTGTGGTATAATGCTACTATTCAGGTCATTATGAGTGATCACAGGAATCTACTTACTTTTGATTTGTCTTTTCTTGATCTACTTTATATGTTCCTTGCACCAACTTTTTTAAGATCACATAGGGTGTGATAACCTAGTAATGAAAGAGAACATGCATCCACTAAGAAAGGCCAGTTATTTTAAAATGCATTATTAGGTGCCCTAAACGAAAACTGCCTGCCCCCATCTAACTAATGCTGCTGGTAATTTTTCAAAGGACATGTATCAAGATAAACACAGTCTGGGCCAGCCTGCCAGATAAATGACCTAACATCGCGAGGAACCCGCATAAAAAACCTGGGCATCGAAGATAACTCCATTCTAACCGTACCCTTACCTTGTCCTCTCTCACCATTAGAATGTTCGTGACCACCTTCAGTAGAAGTATGTCACCCCAGCGCACACTGACTATTCTATAATGCATCGTTACCGCGTCTCACTTACTTTTCTGTTTGAGAAAAACTTCTTCGTCCCCTTCTCAAGCCGCCTCCGCCTCCGACCGCAGTTCCTTCCACAATGTCGGATAGGGGAAAATCTGCCTCCTTATATCTCGCGCTAGTAAGAGCTTAAACAGGCGCACCTGTGTGAATGTGATGCCGGTGCTTCCACGTGACCGGACATAGGCATAGAATCCTGACTCAGCCCCACGCCGCCATATTGGAGTTATGTCTTAACGTGGCACAAACAATGTGTGCCGTCAAACATCAATAAAGTGACCAGCTGACATCAATTTCACCTTTAGCAAGTCATTTGCTTGTCGCCGGCACACTGCCGTAGTCAAGACTCTCCAAAACGGATAGGACGTTCATATTAACCTACCGTGTTTAAAATACTTGGCACAAAAAACGGACTATCACACAGGCAACCATCTTGAAGTCTTCTTTTAACAATACGTGTTCTGTTAACCTACCGCGTGTAAGATAATAGGTATAAAGAGCGGACTATGACACATGATGCCATCTTGCAATATTGTATTAACGACAAGTGTATTTTATATTCACTAAACACCGATAAATCGATACCAAGCATAATAACTGCCTGTATCCAATTTTTAACAGCAGCCTTCACCATATTATAGCTGAAGGTCGACACATTTTGGAAACTGAGAAAAAATGTAATTACTCATGTTCTTATATATGCTTCTGATTTATTAACATAATAGTTTATTTACCCCTTACAGGGATAAAACATTGTCACCTGCACCGTACTAAGACTATCTTCATGACCTTATTTCTCTTGATTGCTTTTAGGTCACCAAGGATTAGTAATAAACCATTGTATCTCCTCATTCAGACCCTGTCGAACCGAATCAAAAAAGAATATCCAGAAGCACTCGCGTCGTTTATGAGAAATATCCATAGGAGTGCCAGCACTGCCCTTCACTTTTTCTAGGATAATCCACCGAGCATCCTTCTCACAGTGGCTTTTTTCAAGAAAGTGTCTAACAAGGGGTGCCTCCAGGCAACTATTACGAATTGCGGACTTGTGCTCACTGAATCGAACCCGAAATTCACGTGATGTTTCGCCAATATGAATCAAGTCACATATTTGGCACCAGTGTCTTTCTGTGAGAAAGGGACTCTCTTTTCATGATCACCCCATTTTTAGGTCGCAGCCTACCAAACAGCACAGCTGTCTGGTTTGCTAAAGACATCTTGGGGACATTCAGAAATTTGACCTAGGAATGCATTTCGCCCTTTGCTTACCATTAGGTTTGTGGTTTGTAACTCACACTTTCTGGCAATCTATTTGCTGACTTTATTTACTTTAGGCTGTCCAGCTTGAGGTCATCCCTCCTGTTGTCCAAACCTTGTTTACTGTATTCTTCCACAAACTCACTTTCTGTAAACAGGTCTTTAAATCTTTTTCATATCTTGTCACATTCACTATGCATTCAAAGATAGTGTGGGCTAAACGACAGACAAAAGAGGCAAAAGGTGTCTACTCTAATAAAAAGTTTGAGACTGGACTTTCTACTCTTGCAAGAAACGCATATCCAGGCATCTGAAGTATACTTGCTTGTACAATTGGGGCTTTCAGTTTTAGCTTCCTCAAGACAGGGTTCTAGGAATAGAGGTGTCGCAATACTAGCAAGACAGAGGGGTATTATCACTAGGAAGAAATGGGAAGATGCTTGGGGGAGATGGGCTTTGGTAGAATGCCTGGTAGGGGAGCAATGGATAACTCTTGGCTCTATATATGGCTCTACTGGGGATGATGCTGACATTTTTGAGCAGATAGGTGTAGAGTTGGCAACTTGGGCCCCCTGTGTTGTGTTAGGAGGAGATTTTAATATCAATGGTGCAGGGGGATTGGGATTAGGGTTAGGACCTCCTGCTAGATATCAAGGAAGAAAAAAGAAGAGTTTTTCGAGCAGTCTGCTCCTTGGCAAGGAACAACGGCTTATTAGATGTCTGGGATGCTCTAAAACCAGGAGAAAAGGGATATACGTATTATTCTGCGCCGCATAGAGTGAGCGCGAGATTCGATTTTTTTCTGGTTAGCAGTAATTGTATTTCAGGCACACAGATTGAAAGGTTGCCAAGATTATTGGTGGACCATAATCCCTTGATTATAAATTTAACAGTGACATCAGGGTCAAGGGGGGGTACAGTCTGGACTTTTGAGAGAGCACTCCTAGAAGATGAGGTATATATCCAACATATGAAGCGGTGGATTGAGGAATATCTGGTAACAAACAGGGGCACAGCAGCTGAAGGTATGGTTTGGGATAGCTTCAAGGCTGGAGTGAGGGGGGAGACCCTAAGTTATAGTGTAAATTAAAGGAAGCAGGAGCAACAGAGAAATCAAGCTCTAAGAAGAGAGATACTATTAGCCGAGGAGGAAGTGAGTGAGAGTGCAGCAAATCAGGCAAATATACCGAATGGTAATGGTAATGTACTAGAGCTTGCTATAATTAAATTAGCTAAGCTGAGAATGGAGGCAGAGGAATATATAGCATCTAAGGCAGCAAAAACATACGTGGGAAATAGGGAGAAATGCTACGAGTTGAGTGATCAAGTAGGACGAACGTTAGCCGTTAGAGCAAGACAAAAGGCAGCGCTAGGGGAGATAACTGCAATTAAGGATAGGTCTGGGAAGGTGGTAACGGGTACACAACAGATTAGAGAAGTCTTTAGACAATTCTATATGAATCTATATGAAGAACATCAAGGGAAAGATTTAGGGAAATAGCAGCATACCTGAATGAATCCCCAAGGGTAGAGTTGGAAGATCAAGAAAGACGGAGATTAGATAATCTATTAGACCTGCAGGAGATTGAAACAGCTCTTAAGAGTTTTCCTTCTGGCAAAGCAGCTGGACCAGATAAGATACCGTTAGAGTTTTGTAAGGTTTTTTGGGAAGTATTGGGGAAGGATATGGTGTGCGCTATGCAACAGGCGCAGATGGGTGTATCAATACCAAACTCTTGGTCCAGTGCAGAAATCATGGTCATTCTAAAGAAAGGAAAGTCACCTACGGACCCTGGCTCTTACAGACCAATTACACTTATGAATACGGACACAAAGATTTACTCAAAAACATTAGCAGTAAGATTTGCGAGTGTTATAACGCCACTAGTCACCATCAGTCAGCACGGATTTATACCAGGGCGAGGAACCACTCATCACACACGGAAATGAATACCTCTATTTGATAAAATGGAAGTAACTGGGGAACCAATTGCGGTATTGCTTTTAGACACCGAGAAGGCATTTGACCGGGTCTCCTGGGACTATATGTGGAGTGTCTTAATCAGGGCAGGATTTGGGGAGGGTTTTGTCACCGCGATAAAGACATTATACAGAGACCCGGTGGCTGCAATAAGAAGAAATTCAGAAATAACCAAACTGGTGCAAATTAATAGGGGTACCAGACAGGGATGTCCGTGTTCCCCCCTGCTTTTTGCCATGTACTTGGACCCATTGATTTGCAGAATGGAAAGGAATGAGAATATAACCCCAGTTAATACACATAGGGGGGACTGCAAGTTACTTGCATATGCCGATGACGTGGCTGTTGTAACATCAGTACCCACAGAGGCTATTAGATACATGGAAATGGAGGCCAAGAAATTCGGGAAAGTATCAGGGTACTCCCTAAACACTAATAAAACACAAATAATTAAAAATGATAAGGCAGTATGTCAGGATCAATGGGTGGTGCAGTCAGGAACATACCTTGGTATAATAATTACTGCAGAATTAGAGAAGATAGTAGAACTGAATATAGGTCCTATTATAACGAACGTTGGTAGAGATTTAGATAGGCTCCACAATCTATATCTCACGATAGTTGGCAGGGTTAATATTATTAAGATGCTAGTCCTACCAAAATTTTTATATATTTTTAGGACAATTCCGCTTTTGTTTGAAAATTCTTGGTTCAAAAAACTAGAAGGTATGATCAATAGATTTATTTGGTCTAAAGGAAAAACCAGGAGAGCAGCAAGATTCATGGCATTACCAAGGGAGAGAGGAGGGTGGGCATTACCGGATTTGAAATCTTACTACTGGGCTGCTGCTCTACAATATATGGTTGGCCTGATAGGTGGAGCGGAGGCGGAGGGGGATGATGAATTAGGATTGTTAGCAATATATGGCCTCTTGATGGGGGAAGAGGTAAATAATATACTTTTAAGACACTTTGATACAGCTTACTTTAAAAGGACCCAATTTAAGACTATTATGGCAGCTCATAATATCTGGAAGGCCTTTACTAAAAAATACGGTGTGGGGAAAATCAATAGATATACTAGAATAAGAAACAATCCAGTATTCCCCGATGATATTTTTTCCGATGCAATCTTCACGGAATGGTTGAGGAAGGGAATTACGAGGGTGGGAGATTTGATGGATCCGCAGGGGATGAAGCAGTTTGTAGAAATCCAGGTGAAATATGGTTTAGAAAGAAGAAATTTTTTTAAGTACCTTCAAGTAAGAGGTTTTCTGGCAAATAAAAGGGGGGGCTTGAGTGGATTTGAGAAAAACCCTATACTAGAGGTGATACAAGAGGGAGTAACTTGTACTATCAAAAGGTTTTATGCAGAATTAATTAAAACAAGACAAGATAATATGGATAAGTGGGGGGAAAGTTGGTCGAGCAAGCTGGAGGTAGAATTGGAATATTTTAAATTATCATCAGAGCTAGGTCAGAATATTTTGTGTTCCGCAGCATTACAGGCACAGCATTATAAAACATTATATCGTCTCTTTTATACCCCGGCAAAACTTGCACAATGGGGGGCGGTTACTGGAATTAACTGTCCAAGATGTGGAAGTCTTCAGGCTGATATAATTCATATATTTGCAACCTGTCCACATCTATCGACGATACTGAAAGAAATAAAGAACTTTGTACAAGGAGCCTTAAAAATAACAGTTAACTTAACCCCTTCGATAGTGTTATTGGGGGTGAATTCGGATAGCACTCAGGGAGAAGGATGTTATTTTATCTTTGTAGCAATGGCTGTACTAAGATTATGTATCGCTTTAGCGTGGCTCGACCAGACACCACAATATTTCATCAGTGGTTAGCCAGGATCTTAAACATCTATAGTTTGGAGAAAGCGATATATGCCAGAAAAGGGAAAAAGGGGAGGAAACTGGGATTGAAAATATGGGAGCCAATATCCAACTGGAAGGAAGAAATATAATGTATTATGATGTATAGGGGATGTAATGTATATTCCGATACGAGGTAGGGTCCTTAAGTTTATAGCTGAAAATGGTGTCTTGTCTTTTCCCTTTTGTTTTTTTTAATGTATACTGATATTATCATACTATGTATATAATGTATATGTTTCTCTGTTGGAACTAATAGTGGATTTGTTTTGTTTAGAAATTATGACTGAATGTATATAGTAATCTGTTCCTCACCCCCGGTTAAGGGGGAGCAAAAAAATGTGTTAAAAACTTTAATAAAAATGATTTTTTTTTAAAAACAAAGACTGAGCTCAAATGTCAGGCTGTATCTTCTAGGGAGCTTGGTGTTTATTATCTTTTTCTGAATTCATAGTGAGTGGATTTATGTGACAATCATGCTGGCTACAGGAGGCTTGCTTGAGAAAAGCTTTACAATGTAATATTTTTTTCTTGCACACAACAAAATATAAATGTCTGTAAATGAATGCAACTGATGATCAAATCAATATTATCCTCGGGCGGAATACTACGCTCCACCAGCGGAGTTGGTGAAGTTTTACAACTCCACGCTCCACTGTAAACGGGAAGCCACTCAGCCCCCTGCCCCATGGCCCCAAAAAGTTTAACAATCGCACTAACGTTGTCTTCTGTGTGGTCTGTGGGCCACCCTCCTTCTCGCCGCGGTGTTTCCTGGGAATCTTGGCTTTCCCCCTTGTCATCCTCCTCCTCCCCCTACGTTTTATGTCTTGCTTGAACTGGAACTGCGCGTGCGCAAGATGTAAAACGTAGGGGGAGGAGGAAGACGGCAAGGAGGAGAAACAAGAGAGAGGAGACACTGCAGCGAGGAGGAGGGTAGCCCGCAATTGTTTTTGGGCCTGGGGCATTCCGGAGCACAGCGTAGTTCCACAGAGTTCTTCTTAAACTCCATGGATCTACGCAGAGCACCACTTTGCATACTCCGCCCAGACTTAATCAGTATACATTGGGTGATGATATTTCCATACATTTTTAATATATTTCCACACATTTTCAATTGTGCTATTTATACTTTTATCAGTAAAACTGTATGCAAGTGCAAATGTAATAGTCATTAAAATTGAAAATGTGTTGTCTGTACTGGCAGTACAGTCGCATACCAATCATATGGGACGTTACTCTAGTCCACCCTACTCCACCAATCCACGCCACTGCACTCCACACTGCATTCCACACTGTGCATTGCACTCTTCTCTGCACTGCTCCACTCTATGCCTATCTGTTCTACACCACTCCACTTTACTCTTTGTCAATGCACTATGCTGCACACTACTCAACTACGCATTCCTGCACTCTTTGTCACTGCACTCTACACCACTCCATGCCACTTCATGCTATGCTACCCTACTATGTACACTGTACTCTATGCCACTGTACTGTATGCAATGCAATCTACTTCATACTTCCACTGTGCGGCAGTGCACTCTATGCCAATCCCCCATGCCACTCTAATCTACTCTTACAAACTACACTCTATGCTGATACAGTCTACTCTATGCCACTGTAGTTAGTGCCACTGCACTAAGCACTACTCTACTCTACACTGCACCACTCTATGCCACTGCACTCTATGCCAATGAAATCTACACCAGTTTACTCAGAATTAGTGCCAATCTACTCTGCAGCATTGCCTCTATACTCAATGCCACTGCACTCTGCACCATTGTACTTTGTCACTGCACTATACACCACTCTACTCTACTCTGCGTAACTGCACTCTACAACACACTATTCTACTCTGCACCAGTGTACTCTACACCACTGCTCTCTATGCCACTCTACTATGCACCACTCCCCTCTATGCCACAAAACTATGTGCCACTGCACTCTACGCTGATGTACTCCACGCTACTCCCTTCTACACCACTGCACTCTATGGCAGTATACTCTGCAAAACTGCACTCTCAGTCACTCTACTTTATGCCACCCTATACCTTCACCCATGGAATGCTTGCTGCGAAGGGCTAGGCCTCTGATTCTACAGCTTGGGGAGGAAGTTCATTAATCAAGCCTGGCAGGGTAACACCCAGCCAGGCTCTGGTTATTAGCTGAGTCATGCTGGTAGGGTTTGTGTATTGCTTCCAGATAGTAACACAAAGGAGACTTAGCTGTGGACAGTATGGGCCATTCTGGCAAGATGTCTGGGAAGGGGGTGGAACCAGCCCGACATACACTTCAAGAGCTGTGCCTCCTGCACCAGGCCTGTGCTGCCTTTTCTCCCCCAGACAGATTGGACCCTTGACAGGGGAAGGGGGAGAACTTTTTTGAACCAGGTGTGGGGGTAAGACAGAGTTTCCCCACACAATGTATGGAACAATATATAAATATTGGACCTCCAGAGCCACTGTTCAGAACACATCTAGACCTGTGGACTTACCACAGAAAGACTGCCCTGCTGCCATAAGACACCCCTGCTGCTTGAAGGACTGCCTTGCTGTCTGAAAAGGAAAATTGGAACAGCTTGCCTTCATCTCGGGCTATACAGAGTGACACTTGGTCCAAGCGTCATTTAGCTGACCTCCTATGTAAGCTAAATGGACAAAACAGTCTTCTGAGGCCTCCTTGCACCTGCCCAACTGACCTGCTGCAGCTGGACCTGCCTGGACCTCCAACTGGACTTGGTTGATCCCTGCTGCTGGCCTCTGCAGGAGTGAGTTCCTGCTCTTCAAAAGGTGGCCTTCAGACCCTAGACACTTGGCTGGCATCAGAGTGTACTCTTCCTAAAGAAAAGATTAAAATTGTGAAGTTTGGGCCCCTTGCGACCACAAACGGGCCCATTCACAGCAAGACTTTGCCGCCTGTGATGACCGCTAATGTGAAGTTCCAGTGAGATCTGCTCTTTGTGCTGACAATGACTGCCTGCGTTCACCAGCAACACTAGGCTGACACTTTGCACTACAGCAAGAAAAACCCACATGAATGCCAGTGTGAAGCTACAGCAAACAACATCTGCGATGCTTCGAAGGCTCTTCATACTAAAATGACAATAGTTCAATATGCTCAATCAGCTTTTCGTGCAATAGCCATGACCATCTGCAACACTAACGCCCTTTCCTCTCAGCCTCTTCTACTGCGAACAACTCTTTGCTCTGGAATCAGAAGGCGCATTTTCAATGGGACAAACCTAGCCACTGTATCTGATCAATACTCCATCATGGTCATCCTGAACTTGTCACTTTCCCCCAGTCTTACCTGACCAGGTGGCTGCGAGTAACGTTTGGTGCATTTGTGCACTATTTTCACACAAAAAATTAAAATGTAATATTTCTGGATCTACTTATTGGGTTTTGTCGTTCTGGTGTCATTTTATTTATTACAATTTACTATAGTTTTCAAAATTAATTTGGGACTTTTCTTGTGTTGTGCTTTGACTTTATTGTCGTTTTTGTGCATTATAAATACTATACACGTTACCTCTAAGTTAAGCCGACTTCCTATGTGGCAAGCTACCAGAGGGTTAAGCACAGTTGAATTTAGTGTCTTTTTTGGTTTAGCCTGACAAGGATTGTGGTTGTTGTCACAGTGGGGCTTCCACTTCCCCCCTCCTCAACCATTAACACACTTTCATACAGAAGCCCTGGAGGATCCATAATTCCTGCTGCAAAATAAATATTGAGCTATATTTGCACAAGGGCTTCACAGCTCTGGTTTTCATAAGTGCAGGCTGGGTCTTGCAAACCATTAACAAAGTATTCTTCCGCACATGCATTAACATGCCATCGCGCTTTACAAATTTTCATTCCATTCCATTCCATTCCATGAAATGTAACACTTGCATATACGTGTACACCAATTGGGCGTGGCCTAGCGATCAAATCTGCTGCTGCATGCCTTTGAGCATGGTAAAGTCCGACACCTTAAGGTGGGTCTTGACACCTCACTAGGACCTCAGGGCACTGAATGCAATTAATATAGTGGAAAGGTTTTAGTGCAATGCGTCCATGGTAAGATACCGACACTGTCATTTGTGCCACAAGGTCTCTTTGTTGCACATTCCATTTCAACGGGCCAGAGTCATTTTCCATGAAGGTACAATAACGTTACAATGACAAACCTCAATGTCCTCTCCTAATGCCCCTCTCCCAATGCCCCAGTTAGGAGACTTATGAAAAGTTCAGTGACAGCATCAATGACATCCTTGATTATTGCAGGAGGGATTAATTTTGGGCGAATCCGTGTATATCCCATGGTGGTAACTTGTTTTGTTTAATAGTGTGAAATAACGACTTTTCCAGTGCACTGCTTTGTCAGTAGGAGCACGCCCAAAGAAGGGATTTTATCGTACTATATAGCACAAGAAAAAATGTGTCATCAGCTTTCAAAGGTAACCCCACCTTGGGGTTAGTGAGAGTTGGTTAGGATTATACACACATGATGGGGTTGAGAGACTCAAAAACACGTATAACACCACAAAAGATAAAAAATACAACTGTTTTGGAAAACTGCCCTCACTCACACACCGAAGTGTGTGACATGCTTCATCATCGGGACTGCTTACAAAACGCCCTGGTGTAGCCACACTCAGGACGGAGCATAAGGGAGGGGGTAAACATAAAAGACCAAAAGACACAATACAAAAACAAGCAACATATATATAGAGAGTGATCAGTGATTGTCACCCTGTGACTAGTACTAGTGATACGACAAAGTGCAGTTGATAGGGAAGTGCTTTAAAACTGGTATGAGGATACCAAATAAACTTTTATTAGTGGGTTCCACAACCAGGATTAAAAGAAAAATAGGATGGGTAGTGTTTGAAAGAGAAGATTTAAATTCTCAAAACACCCTCCTGATACTGCCAACATGTTTTGACCGACTTACTGCGCCTCAAGAGGTCTATCAGGTCTTCTTCAGGATGTATGTCGTTCCCAGTCCTGATAATAGCCTAACCGCAGTTCGGTCAAAGTGCCAAAAGACTGATCACACAAGGTTTCAACTAAATCATCACGTGTGGAGGGAATTCCCAACAACACAGGAAACAAAAACTGAAACGACAAATAATCACAAATAAATATGTTGTATTTAGGTGCCAGAGAGCTGTATACTATCTCCGGCAACTCCATCAGTTATAACAACATGTGCCCTTTAAGTGGTCCACTACAACAGTCCTCGAGGTAAATACATTTGTCACCCCAGGCTACGAGTAAAAGAAAAGAAAGAATGTATTTGCAATGCTACAAAAAGACGGGTCACTACATCTCCATGAGTCCAAACGCTCTTTCAACCTGTCTCAACTGACAAAGAATATATGTATCTCCTAAGCATCTCTATGAGACATGTTACCGCTCCCATTCATGTACTCACCGAGTTTATTCTAGTTGTAAACTCGACATGGCGCCCAGCAGGGAGGTGTCCCAAGAACACAACCTATATCCCAAGGGACGAGAGAAGTACATATATAACAAACTCCTCTTTGCATCATGAACAATTAGTGAATCTGCCCCTTCCATGGACATCTCATCTTCAAGTTAACAAGTCATGAGAGGCGATGTGAAGTAAAAGCAACCGTGGTTATGAGCCTAGAAATACTGGTAAAATTGTAGGCAAACCCTCATGCAGCCTCCTTACTGTTCTGAGGGAAAGACCTCACAACACTGCCTGCTTCCGGATCGCCGCGGGCTCAATGTCGGCTCAGGGAGTTCAGCTTAATAACGTCTGACTCCAACGTTGCCGGTTGTTCTGTCCGCCCCATGTGACGTCGCGTATGATGTAATCCTGTCCCGCGTGTTGCGTAAAGGTATGCTGGGTAACGTAGTCATGGTTGGTGAAGTATTTTGGAAGCCGGGGGGGCACAGTAGCCAACATGTGCTTATCATTGGCATGATGTTCACCATTACCATGTCCCCGCTATGGCCACTCCTCCCGTACATCAAGAGACAATCAAGGAAAAAAATGAGAGGCAGGAACGAAGGGCCAAAATGAAACGCGTTTATATTTTTCAAACTGTGAGGCAAGATATACCATCAGTAGGTTCAGGTGTCACAAAGGAACGGAATACACCTAACCATACATCTAATATAGTAGATGGGGTTGGCCTATATATATATATATATATATATATATATATATATATATATATATATATATATATATATATATATTTGTATATAAATATATATATACATGTGGAGAGTTTATACGCACTAGTAGGGGCGAAAAAAGAGACGACAAGTAGAAAAAGAGTCAAGGCTCCTCCTATCTCCAATCAGAAAATGAAATAGAAATGGAAATCCCCAGAGAAAGCCACAACTTCATCTCAAAACCAGATGTAACCCAGGCCCGGTTGGTATACTGGCAGAAGAATTCAAGTGTGTATGTTCAAGCCATCCGATACCAAATCATCTATTGTCTCCCCAGAGTTTGCTAAGGTATATCGTCGTTAAGACCAGTGATATGACTTCTGAGGCGGTAGACCTATTTCTGTTACCGGAGAAGCAACATGCGCTGATCATCTGCCATATGCCTTCCCAAGTTTAGTTTTTCTATGACAGTACACCTTAGCTCATCAGCAGAGTGTCCCAAATCCAAGAAGTGCGCTGTCAGTTTGGTGTTTGATCTGCCACATCTAACTGTGCTTCGGTGCTCTGTTATCCTTGTTCTCACCTTCCTGCTCGTCATACCCACGTAAAATTTGTTGCAAGGGCATGTGATCAGGTAAATAAACCCCTGGGAGTTACAATTAGTGTGGGATCTCTGTTCCCAGGGGGTAGTAAGGCCCAAGTCAATGTGTTTGGTGTTGGAAGTGAGGTAGCATACACTACACGAGCCACCTCTAGTGTGGCCGATCAGCCAGGGTAGACCTGCCACTGAGATTGTATCCCTAGTAACAGTTGTAACTCTTGGTCTCGTGTGGACTTAAAGCTCCTTCTGGTTCTGACTCCGCCTGAACGAAAACAATGGCTTCTCCATATACATGCCCCCAGTGTTTAGAATTTGCCAGTTACGTAAGACCAGGCGTCTGATCTGCTGGGACGCTGTATTAAAAGTAGAGACGAAAACAGGTTTGTTTGTATTAGGTTTTATTGTTTTAGAAAGAAGAGAGTCACGATCAGCATTAGGTCCCCATTTCCTGGCTCTCTTAAAGGTCTTAGGTGGGTACCCCCTATGTTGTAGTTTCTGAGTTAGGGCACCAGCCTCAGTGACAAAATTGGCACGATCCGAACAATTCCGGCGTATTCAAAAGAATTGGCCCACCTGCAAGTTCTCCCATAGGGACTTGGGATGGAAACTTTCGAATGCCAACAAAGCGTTCTTATCTGTAGGTTTATGAAACACTCTTTTTTTATATTCCCTCACTAGGTTCTAACAATAGGTCCAGAAAGGGTAGGCTAGTTTTTGTGACAGTCGAGGCGAAATGGAGAAGCGGGTTTCTCTTGTTTAGCCAATCAAGGAAATGGACCACAGATGATTCATCACCTCTCCAAATCACCAAGAAGTCATTGATGTAACGACGCCATAACCTCAAGTGGGAAAACCACAGACCCTTGGTATCCAAAATCGTGAGCTGTTCAAATGCCCCCACATATAATCTGGCCAGACTGGGTGCGAAGACACTACCCATGGAAGTACCATGGGTTTGTCAGTACATAGTGCCCTCGAATTCAAAAAAGTTCCTCATCAGAGCTATTTCTGCTAGGTGTAATATAAAGGCTCTAGGTGTATGGTATTGCCACTCCTCCTCGAATAAAATGGTCTCCAACATTCTGAGGGTTTCTCTCTGAGGAATGTTCATATATAATGCCTCTATATCAGGCCTATGAGAAACTCAGTGTATGGGTCAAATGGGATGTCTTTGAGGAGATTCAGAATGTCCAAAGTGTCCCTCAAGTATGCAGGTAGTTTCTGAACAAGTAGTTAAAAAAATAAATCACAAAATTGTGACAGGGGCTCAAGCAGGGACCCCATTCCGGAGACAATTGGTCTCCTGGGAGGGGGTCTTACTGCCTTATGGATCTTCGGTAAGACATAAAAGTACGGGGTTTTTGGATGTTTGTCAATTAGAAACTCCACCTCATGGCCCGTGATCCAGTCGTTAGTTCGAGCCATTCCAACTATTGCTATGTATTACTTTGCACTGCTACATGTTTTATGTTTTTACTGGCTGCAAATGCTAATAGAAAAAAGGTTAGCACCTGTCTTATTTATCAAGTATTGCTGAAAATGTGAATAACTATCAGCATAACTATCAGCATAACTGTAGGGTATTTGTCGAGGGTGACTGTAATTAGTTCTGAGCAGTATTGCTCATTTATTATAGTGGGTTGTCCCATATTCCATAGGGACATACAGTTAGTGCCCATCTAGACATGGGTAGCCCTATGCCCTATGCACTTTATCCTTTTTAGCCCTTTCACCCCCGGAAGCGTATTTTTAGCCCAATTCTTCGTTCGTCTAAAATTAGAATGCACAGAGGCGTTTATTTCTGTGCGAAAACTGTGTGACTTCTATCTCTGTGCAGCAGTGGAAAACTTTGTTCGTTGTGCAATGAGGATTAGAAACAAGTGTGGGACAGTGTAATGCATTTGGTTTATGAATCTTTGCTGTTTTATGTAATGAGACCACGATTCCTTTTTAAGATTGTTTCTTTATAATATTTTTATAATTGTGAAGTTTTATGCATGTATTGCTTTATTCTGTGATTTTATGGTTCGTGATGAGACGAATAAAGAAGCCTAATCATGATACTATCCAGAAAGCAGCAGCTTGGTATGGCAGCTCTTGTAGAGTTGCTTACAAAAAACTAGTGGCAGCAATACGGTCTAAGGATAGGCCCGTTATATCTACGGCCAGGGCTGATTACAAGAGGGCCCAGTACCAGGCCAAAAGGGCCTGGGACGACCAGCATTGGGGGGACTTGTTGGAAGCCTCACGTGGGAGGAATAAATTCTTACTTTTTCTAGACGTGAGGTGGAAGCTGCACTTCAATCTGTCCCAAGAGGGAGGGCCCGGGCCCGATTGTATTCCGGCCAACCTTTTGATTCATGATTTACAATATTGGGCTGAATATATACAGATTGTGGCAAACGCTGTGGCCAGTGGTGCTCCAACTCCAAGTACATGGGCTGGAGCAGAAATAATCCCTATTTTCAAAAGGGGGGACCGTTCAATGCCGGGGAATTATAGGCCCATTAGCCTTTTAGATTGTATACAAAAGTTCCTGGCAAGAATAATGCTAAATAGACTCCAGTTTTGGTTGGACGAACACAACATTCTGTCCAACTTGCAGGCTGGGTTTCGGTCCTGCACTAGCACCATAGATCAGGTGTTCAATTTTTACTTTTATACTGGCGTGTTGTGATAATAGGGGGTGGAAATCTTTACGCTGCTTTTGTCGACCTGAGGTCAGCGTTCGATCTTGTCCCCCGAAGTAAGATGTGGCAATCCTTCTCGGAATTAGGCATGCCTCGGTCCATTTTGGTCATGCTGGTACGGTTTCACACTGCAAGCTATGCGCAGGTGAGATGGGGTGCTGATGGGAGCCTTACAGATACATTTCCAATCATAAAAAGGTGTAAGGCAAGGGTGCGTCTTAGCCCCAACCTTGTTTTTGTTATACATAAACAGGGTGGTGAGCTATTTTGAGGATTTCCCAACAGACGCCCCCTCCTTAGCAGGCATAAGGATCCCCCTACTTATGTTTGCCGACAATACCCTCATCCTCTCCAAGACTCGGATGGGTCTACAAAGAGCCCTTACAAGATTTGAGTTGTTTTGTAGGGAATCATGAACTAATAATTAATGTGGAAAAAACCAAGTACATGATCCTGCATAAGCACAAGCGGATTGTTGGTAGTGTCGCTATGACAGATGGGCAATTGGAACAGGCAGATACATTCTCATATATGGGGTACATATTGTCCGTAAAGTGACCTGGAAACCGCAAGTTAATCTTCTTACAGCTAAGCATGCCCAATTTACGGGTGCCTTGATCAAAGAGCACAAAGCATCCCACACCAAATCAATAGCCCCAGCACTCCAAATATATAACACCAAAATTGGTGCTTCCATTCTTTACGGGCTGAATTGTGGGGCTTTGCTAATTTGGACAACTTGGGACTAGGTCAAAACAAGCTCTTGCGGTCTTAAATTGGGCTCCGTAAGTCGACTCCCCTGTTACCCTTGTTCCTGGACTTGGGTTGCCACTCCATTAAGGATCTGGCAAAGTTTAGGCCAATCGCATACTGGAGGAGGATATGGGTGACCCCCGAGTTACAACACTACGTGTTGGCTCTAAACGATATCAAGAATTCGGACGTGTCCAATAAAATTCCATGGCTTACGTGTGTGAGGGACTTACTCATTCGGATGGGCATGAGCAGTTTATGGACAGCTCCAGGGGGCACCGTATTTCCATCCAAGATAGAGTTCAAGGCAGACTATTGGAAGATGGTCACAGCAATGCGTTATGCATCTTCAAATGGGCCGTCATTGTCTATATCATTTCTTGGACAAAAACATGAAGCCAAGTTTGAGGACTATTGGGACTTAATTACTGTTCCAAACAAAAGAAAACTATACCACCAATTCAGCGTGGGCTCCCTACCTATTAAGGCTTTCACTAAGAAATAACTAGGTTTGAATGATGATACCTGTCCCTATTGCTTAGATCAGGTGGAGACAGTGGTTCACATTTTAATTGCCTGCCCAGCCTATTATAGACCAAGGCTAAGATGGCTGAAACCAGTCTGCCAGAATATGGGAACTAGGATGAGTAATGAGGCAGTGCGGATTCTGACCACCTCATTGGAAGATCCTTTAGTTATTTGTGTCGCACAATTTTTGGGACGGGTGTGGGTTATTCGTTCAAAAGCACATTTAAGTATCTAATGAATGGGCAATAATAATAAACACTTCAAATAGGTTACCCTGTGAAATGAATGGCTATATAATGTCTCCCGTACAATGCACTTTATAAACTGGCGCCTAATGCACATTTTGCACATAGTCCATTGGTAACTCCGCTTTGCTGCGCTGGCAAATGAAATGTTATAAACGCTTCATGTATTAGGAGTTCTATCTGTATTATTAAGATTTTTAATTTATATCTTTATATTTATTGTATATCTTGTTGTTAACGGAATACAAGTGATTTAATGTGAATGTACTTGTCTTAAAGATTCTTATATTGTGTTTTAATTCACCACTATTGTGTCATGTAACGGCTTTTGTGATATTTTTATCGAAAGAAAGTCTATGAACTGAACTGAATATTTGACTGGCTGACTGGGAAACCTTACATATTCCGTAATCTCTTTCAAATCATACAACCCTACTCCTTAAATGAAGTTAGTTGTCACCTGGAACCCCAAAGTAGATAAAACCATCTGGACTTGATGAATAACGTTGGGTTGTTTTCATTCAAATTCGCAAAATCTAGGTAAACGGCAAATGAGATCTATTATATTTATTAACGACCAACATATGGTCGCACAAGTTATGTTCTCTGTTTCAGATTTATTTGCATATTTAACCTCGAAAAAGGCCAAGGCTTGTTGAATTCACATTTTTAGCTTTGGCACTGAAGACCTCTGACTGTTCTTTAAGTAGACCTCTCAAAGCACCTTCGCACCCGCCCCTCAAGCTTATTGGAAAAATGTGATTCCTGAGATGTTTTGGGGCAGGCCGCCAGAGCGAGGAATGAAGAATCCCATCTGCATAATCTCTTCTCGCTTTTCATTTCTAAAAGTTACATTTTTGGCAAAGCAGGTCACCTCTCAAAATGATTGCAGACATTCCGTGTGAAAGGTTAGAGGTTAACCCAGAATAAACAGCATACAATTCTCCCAGCGAAAAGCTCTGAAAAAGTATGCCTGCTTCCTGGTCACTTCGCTAGCTCCACCCTCCCTTCTTCTCTTCAGCGGTCTGAGGTCGGATTGACAAGATACATGTATAGTTGTTAAAATGGGGCGGATTGTTTGTGTTTGTTTAAAGGATTTAAATGTAAGGTTGCATCTGTGCATCGACTGTATTTGGGTTAAGAAGAAAGGTCTGTGAGGGCCTCCAAACATACAGACCTTTTCTAATGTAGATTTAATCACCAAAACGTTTGCTACATCACCTCACATCATTCCCTTGTGTGGAAATAAGGGTCTAAATTTCACAGGTCTTTGTCAAATGTAGAAAAATACAGATAGTGAAACGGAACTCACGCTTTAAATAATGATGAGGCGTTGCGAATACACTTTTCCCATTACCCAGTTTCGCAGATTCTGAAGGGGAAAAAAAGCCCATCTCCACTCTACTTCCTTCCTTGATCTCGCCTAGAGACAG
This sequence comes from Lissotriton vulgaris, assembly GCF_964263255.1. Classification (NCBI taxonomy): domain Eukaryota; kingdom Metazoa; phylum Chordata; class Amphibia; order Caudata; family Salamandridae; genus Lissotriton; species Lissotriton vulgaris. The sequence goes on from NC_141689.1 coordinate 1,980,812,150, forward strand.
CTATTGCTGTTTGGTAAGACCTCATGTTACTAATACACATAGTCACACACACATATATATACAGTACCGAAAAGTGTGCTCTCTTCACCCCTCCACCCCCATAAGCCATTGGCTGTTGGCGTTTTAGAGGATGTCATTGGCTGGGTATGCTATCCTATTGCCATGACATTTCATGGAAGGTTACATGGGCTTTAAGGAGTCCCTTTTGGTAACTTCTTCAGTGTTCTGCCACCCTCCCTCACTATCTCTGTGCCTCCACACCCCCAAATGCAGACCGACTCAGCAGTGAAGGGTGTGATCCCTGTCGCTTCGTCTGCCCCTGCTGTCTCCAGTTACATTTGCTAGCACTATATTCACAAAGGAGCTTAGAGGGTGAAAAGAGACTTCTGGTTGCCCTCCACTCACAAACCATCAACACATGAAAAAACCCGTTCTCTAAGGCAAAATATACTGGAATAGAGTGTGACCGTCGCTTTGGTTTTCTGCTCTGCGAAATGTAACTATCACTTAAACTTAAAATTGCAGAAAACCCCCCTATTTTTTTTCTTTTTCTTTTTATATAGGGATTTGCAACACTCTTTTGACTACCATTAGAAAAGCCCTTTTTCCAAATGACAGCCCTCCCGCAAGCTAAATGACGACTGAATTATAATTTAGGGCCGCCTGAGGCGGAGAGACAGGCGGCCCTACAGGCGGTAGCGGACTTGTCCAGGACCAAAAGCCAGTCCGGGAAGGGCACGGGCTCAGAGGACCCCGGCATGGGCTTGGAGACGGGACTATTGGAATTTGGTGGAGCCCGGGGCCCTATTGTGACGCCGCAGACTTCGGGGGAGATACTTGAGACGTGTTGAGCTGAACTAGTGGAGTGGACTCGCTGGTTGGACACCGGGGCATTGGGCCCGTGGCAGTGGAACGCTGCTACTTGAGGTCTTGGGGCGCTATAATGTGGGGATTGTGGGGTGGAGTGCGCGGGGTTGATTTGCTTTGAGGATCTAGCACATCGAGCCACGCCTGGCCCCTAAGGTCACCGCAGTGGAGACTGCGACCATTACCGCCTTTCTTTGAGGGGTGGTTGGGAGTGTTGGTTTGGATGGGGGTACTTCCAGTTGCGGGGGGGCCTGTCCTGGGGGGGTGGGCGTTGCGAGCAGTTGGGGTTGCTCAGGGGGTAGTTGTTGTTGGAGGGGTTTGGCTTCCTGTTTGGAGAGGGTGGGTGGGGTGGCCCGTGGTCGCGGGACATGTGAGGACATTGTTCTTTGTTGTCTGGTCCAGTTGTGTGGGGAGGGATGGCTAGTACCGGGGCATTGAAATGTGTGTCCTGGAATGTGCGGGGTATGCAGTCAATGACACGCAGGCATAAAGTTCAGGCATACCTCAAGCGTAGAGGGGTTCATATAGCGTTCCTGCAAGAAACGCATCTCAATAAGCAAGAGGGGGCTGCTCTGCAGAGACGCTGGAGGGGGCAGCTGTTTTACACGACGTTCTCAGCTTTTGCAAGGGGGACACTGATTTGGATACGGGCGGGGGTCCCCTTCCAGGTGACAAAAGCATTGGTGGACCCGGAGGGCAGGTATGTGGCGGTGGAGGGGAGGCTGAGAGACAGGGGGATATCTCTCTGCAATGTGTACGCCCCTAATGTGGATCTGCCCGCATTTCTGTCTACCATCTCGGGCAAACTGGCGGGATATTTAGCAGGACCGGTCCTCTTGGGGGGGGATTTCAACTCAGTCGAGGATGTGTTATTGGATAGGTCCCATCCCCCACTGCGCGCGTCCCCAGTGCATAGAGTCGCTAAGCGTAGGATGGAATGGCAGGAGAGCTGGGCCCTCAGGGATGCATGGAGGGCGTTGCACCCCACCACTAGGGACTACTCTTTTCACTCGCACCTGCATGATCTGCACGTAAGGCTAGATGCGTTTCTTTGCTCGCCATGCGTGCTCCCTGCAGTGGGTGGGGCGGAATACTTGGCCAGGACGCTATCGGACCACAATCCACTGTTGATATCTCTGAACTGGATGGCGACTGTTAACTGCGTGCCAACATGGCGCCTGCAACCCGACACCCTGGATGATCTGCTGTTTAGGGAGGCTCTGGGAGACCGTATTGAGAGTTACTTTGAGGAGAACAGTGGTTCGGCCTCCACGAGGGCAATAGAGTGGGATGCGTTTAAGGTGGTGGTGCGGGGACACTGTATTGGACACACGGCAGGGGCTCGCAAGACTTTGATGGACGATTTAGATAAGGCTGAAACGCGGCTGAGGGAACTGGAGAAGGGTCGCCCGAATCACCCTGAGTTGCAGGAGGGGCTTAGTGGGGCACGGGAGGGGCTGGCTGTAGAGCTGGAACGGCTGCGCAGCTTTGACCATAAGGCGTACATGACGAGGGCACATGCGGAGGGCGATAAGGCGGGGTCTATGCTGGCGTGGCTCGCTAACCCAGTCGGGAGGGGCATGCCGATCATGATGATCCAGGAGGTGGGGGAGGAGCCCTGCCATACCCAACCCGGGATCCTGAATAAGTTTCGTACTTATTACGAGGGGCTCTATGTGAGTGGTGAGACAGGAGGGGCGGATGAGCTAGGAGAATTCTTGGACGGCTTACAACTGCCTAGGGTGGAGGATTCGGAGGCGGAAGAGCTGGGTCGGCCCATCACTCTTGGAGAGATAGGGTGTGCAGTAAATCAAATGGACAGGAACAAGACCCCGGGGCTTGACGGGCTCCCGATCGAATTCTACAGTAAATATCTGGAGTACCTTGCTCCGCGGCTGCGAGAGGTATACAATGAAGCTCAAACGAAGGGTAGGCTCCCGACGTCCATGAGTGAGGCTCTCATGATCCCGCTCTTAAAACCGGGCAGAGAGGGTGCGGCTTTGTCCTCATACCGTCCGCTGTCCATGTTGACGACGGACTACAAGATCCTGAGTAAAATTCTTGCCAACAGACTGCTGGTGCACATGACGGGCCTTGTTCATAAGGACCAGTGTGGTTTTATCCCGACACGCAACACTACCCACAATATCCGTAGGCTCACGAGACTGATGGGTGCGGACTGGCCGAGCGCCGTTTCCCCATTTGTCCTTTCCATTGACATAGAGAAGGCCTTTGACAGCCTTGAGTGGGGTTACCTCTATGAGGTGATGCGACGCTTCGGACTGGGGGACGGATACATAAACTGGACTAAGGTCCTGTACACTGACGCGGTAGCGAGAGTTCGAGTGGGTACTCTGATCTCGAGGCAATACCCGGTCAGGCGTGGCACCAGACAAGGATGTTCCCTATCCCCGCTCCTGTTCGCTTTGGCGATGGAACCCTTCGCCGTGGAGGCCAGGCTGGGCCGCCACTATGCCGGTTTATCGTTTAGGGGCAGGCCGCACTTCATTTCTTTATACGCAGATGACCTGTTGATGTTTCTGGCCGATGCGGGCCCCGAGCTCGAGGGGGCACGGCGACTACTAGGGCGGTTCGGCCGGTTGTCGGGCCTGAGGGTCAACTGGCCTAAATCCTGCCTGTTGCCCCTGCGGTTGGGAGAACCATGCCCACTCACTGCGCAAGACCTTAGATGGGAGCCGCGCTGCCTACACTATTTGGGGGTCTATGTTTATCATACCCCGGCTGATTTACTGGAAGGCAACATCACCCGCTGTATTAATGCTCTACGGGGGTCCATGGACTTCTGGTCGACCCTGCCATTATCCCTGGCTGGTAGGATCTCCCTGCTCAAAATGGTGGCCCTGCCCAGGCTTTTGTATTACTTTAGGACACTTCCGGTGTGGATCCCGGGCTCCATCTTTAAACGCCTGAGATCTCTGATCATAGCGTTCTTATGGGGCGCGCTCGACACTCTGCTGCGCCCCAAGGATGAAGGAGGGATGGCGGTGCCGGATTTTGAAGGGTATTACCTGGCTGCGCAGCTGCAGATTTTTACTCAGGAGGTTGCGAGAGTATATAGAGGCCCTGAAGACGCGAGAGTAGATGGTACCCCGCGGCACGTTCTGGCGTACATCACCCTGCACCAGAAGCTCCGGGTGGGAGATTTGACGGTCGAGGAGCGGACGTTCCGACTCTGCTGGGACCGGGCCCGTAAGCGGGCGGGAGTCCGCCTTATGTATGCCCCTGAAATTCCGTTGGGAATGGTCACGGCCCTCCCGCATGGAGGGGACTGGTCGCGCTTGCTTGGTTGGGAGGAGGCGGGGATACAAATGCTGGGTGATCTATATGAGGATGGGGTGTTGCTGCAGTTTCAGGACTTGCAGGAGCGTTTCGGCCTGCCGAGGGGCGACTACTTGTTGCATGCAGCGGTAACAGGCGCTATGCAAGCCCACTGGGGGGAGGGGTTGCAGGAGCCGGGCATCTCTATGGCCTGTCAATATACGATGATGGCGGCGGGGACCTTTAAAGCTGTCACTTGCTTGTACTCTAGGATGCAGCGGGAGGCCTTGCAACCATTGACGGCCCTGAAGGCCAAGTGGGAGCTGGACCTGCAAGTGGAGATACCTGACACGACCTGGGGCCAGTTACTTAGGCGAGCATGAAAGAGCTCGAGAAACGCCAGGTTTCAATTAATCCACTTCTATGTCATTCACAGAGCGTACCTCACACCGGGCAAAATACAACAGTATTTTGGGGTAGACAACGCTGCTAGCCCCAGATGTAATACAGTCGGGGCGGACCTGGGTCACATGTTATGGGATTGCCCCTCTCTGGGAGACTACTGGCAGGAAGTTGGGCGGGCCCTTAACAGCGCGACGGACAGAGATATCCAGTACACTAAAGCGGTTGGCATCCTCCATTGGTTCCCGCACACGCCTAGAAACAAGACTACTAGCAAATTTATAGACTTAGGACTTATTCTGGCCAAGCGGGAGATTACGAGGAACTGGAAGTCGAGAGTGGGGCCAACATATAAAAGGTGGTATGGGGAATGCCTGAGGTGGGCCGCATGTGAAAGTACCTTGAGATACCAGGTGGCATGGAGGATGAATGACGAGATGGCTCTGGAGAGGGCGACTGCATGGGAAATGATGGTGCAGGCGCTCCGCGACATGGACGCTGAGGAGTTGGAGGGCGAGGGTGAGCTAGATGGGGCAAGCCCTGTCACTGTACAGGAGAGCACACCTTAGCGAATGTCTGTTCCTACTACAACGCACCAGGCACTCTTATACTGCTGATACGGCGCAGAGCGACCACGGGGGAGGGTGGGAAGGAAGCTGGAATTGGCGGGCTGTTGGGGAACCGAAATTGGGGGAGGGGGAGGGGTGAAAATCACAAAAGCAAACCGGAAGTGCTTGCCTACTGCCACTGACAGACAATGTAAGGTGATACGAGAAGCACCCATGGATGAGGCCACCCACACCGGAGGAAGGGTGGACCTCCCGGATAACTGAAAGACTGGTTAATACTACTCTTGTACACGGTGAAATAATATTGCTGCTGATCTTGACTGTACAATTATATTGGTGTTGCAATAAAAATGTTGTTAAAAAAAAATGATAGATTAGCATCCCAATAGATTAGTAGAGGAGGTACTTCCACTGATACCGAGGGTCCTTGTATGCTGAGACATCACCACACGTCGGTCTGACATCTCGTTAAGCGTGTCCAGTTCGTGACCAAGACGGGGTCCTTCACTCTATCCCATCACGTAATGGGGGTTGATCGTCCCTTGGGGGATTCATGGCTCCACACCTAAACACACTCTAGGTATACTTAGAGTAAGGTTTGCATTGTAGGAGAACGCTAGATTACTGCCTTGTTTATGTGCCTGCATATATACCATAGTTTGGCACCATGGCAAAACTATATCTACTATTTACGCTCTTGTTGCTTGTAATCATGTTTATCTGCTTCTGTCTACTAATCATTGCAGCACACGTATTTTATGAAAGAATTGCGTTGGTTTAATCAATAGTATTAAAAATGTCCCACTGTGTATTCTCTGTATATTTCTCTGAGAATAAGTGAGCATGAGTGACTGAGTGAAAGGTTCTGTACTGTTTACACGATTCCTGAGGAATCAAGGTTGTCCTGTTCAGTGGTTGCCAAAAACTATTCGCTCCCTGGTAGGTTAGGGGGCTTACGGTGGTACTGTGAGCTAGCTGGTCTATAGCCCAACATATCCTGCAGGGGTATCAGGAATCAGTCTTGACACCAAGCCCTTAGTTTATGTTGTCCGAACAATGTGCAGGTCCTTCGGATTGACTACACGTCAAATGCATCGTAGGAACTATAAAACAAATGCATAGTAGGTAGTTTCTGTTACAAATTGATTACCTTTAATATTTGGTACCTTGGTTCCTTTAGTACTTGTTTTATTCGAAACATTGTTCTGCAAAACGTTGACTGTTTCATTTGAAAACAATTGGTCCAATCTCCACCATTTTTCATGTGAACTAAATCAATTTGGCGAGTGCTCAATGCACAAATAGTAGTATTGCCAATAGAAGACGGTAGCGGAGATAGCTTGAACTTTCTGAAAATAATTGTAGGAATTGTATTTTGGAATAGGAAGTTAAATGGATTACTTTAATGAGAACATTTTTAGAAGTATGGCTTTTCAAAGACCGCTAAAGGCCCCAGTGAAAAGAATATGGTTTACAGCACTGCATGTGAAAATGTTTTGGTTAATCTCACTAAATCTTCTGAGTATCCTCCACATGTTTGTTAATTGAAATCAATGTCTAAAGTTCAGTATCCAAATGCTTAAGGGTATAGCAAATTATTGAAAAACCCACAAAACCCTAACTAACAGGGAGAGGCGGGGCCGCGGCTAGGGTGACTTACTCTGGAATCTGGGGATCACGGTTTGATCCCTGGCACCGGAGGCAGATTAGCCCAGGACCATGTGACTCTGGGCAATAGCTTGCTTAATCTTCCTGACGGCCCCCAGCGCCTAGAGACCATTACGGGTGATTGTGCGCTTTACAAATGTGGATTATAACTATCCTAAATAACCTTACTAACAGGAAGCATGCCTGTAACAGAAGACGTAATTCCTCATCAGAGTCAAAAAATAAAAGGAAGGAAATCCAGTGGCACCTGAAGATTCAAACAACTACCTTTCTGTGCCTGATATGCTATTCATTGCAATCACAGAGCAGGCGCCTCTACTCTTCTGGCTTAAAGTGAGCAACGAAATCTCCAGCCTCTCATTTGGCATAGTTTTACCTGTTCATAGCATCTTTCTCCAAAAGTGCACACCTGCCCCCTAATGCTTGAAACTTAATGAGGACAGCAAATCAGCACATGCGCCTTTTAATGCCAGTGGGTCCTGACACTACAACAACCTTCTACTACATGGAGCAGACACTAATGCATTGTGGTTAGCCATCTAAGTCAACACCACCATTTGGCTAAACATCTATATTAACCCTAATCATATACCTGCTCCTTTTCCTAAGCCTAGTCGGTACACACACAGTCACTCTAACACCAACACAATGCTTCACCCTAATCGTAAACTAACCCTAGTCCTAAATCTACCCCTAACCTTTCTTTAACCCGTTGCGTGCTCGTGACGGAACCGCTCCATCACGAGCCTCGGGTGGGCTGTGCTGATTTTGCGCCTGCGCGGTGCTTTCTATTAAGCGGACGGGCCGTGACGGAACCGGGCCGTGACAGAACCATTCCGTCACAAGCACAGCCCACCTGAGGCTCGTGACAGAGCGGTTCCGTCACGAGTATGGGAGCGCTGCGCCGCCCCCCCTGCCCCTTAGCACTGCGGCGGAACAGCAACCGCAGCTAAGGGGTTAAATCCTATTTTTATTTTTAACCTTAGCGTAAGCCTAAGCATAAACCTTCAACTTCATACCTTAACCACACCCCAGTCATAACATTACTTTAACCTCAGCTCTAATTCTACATGTGTTTTCTTTTTTATATACCTTATTCACATTCGTAGTATTCTCGGTAGTAGCAGTCTCTGTAGTGATATCCATTTGTGTAGTGCTTCTCAGACAGCTGTACATCAATGTAGTGGATTCTTTGTAGTGGGCATAGTCATCAACTGCATATGTATTCACATTGACTTAATTTGATTGCTCATCTGCACTCATCTTCACACAGATAATGCACCACTTTTAGGTCCCAAGCCTTCTACGCCCAGACCGTGTGCTTGGGCACATGCCAAACAGTACAGAACATTGTTGCAATGCAACAAACACATTTCAGTAACATGACATAACATAACATAACATAACATTAATGCTCATCCACATCTTGCAGACATATTTCAATATGTGCACAAACCCCATTTCACTAAAAGGTTTTGGACATTTTCAGGAGACAAGCTACATTCTCTCTTGCTGCATAACTAGCATTCTAATGAAAATGCTACGTTCAAGTGCATGCCCTTACCCTGTATAGTCATTGGCCAGTTAAGGCACTGTATTCATCAGCAGTATATTTAAGTATGTTTAGATTTCGGTTTACCCTTTTAAAGAAACATAAATAAATATTGTAGAGCTAGGCTCTTGGTGAACATGCGCCAAGTTCCACAGCAATGTTGCAAGATTCCTGTCAGAACAGAACCCAATAAAGTTGAACAAAATCACATAAGTGATCTTTCAGTTGGCACTCGATTTTTTTATTGCATATACATTGCCACTTGACAAATACTTATCATATTGCCAATTAGGAATTTTTCTCAATAAGCCACGGCCAGGCCTATATCTGGAAAAGTACAACGTTGAGGCCTTTACCACATGTTGATTTGCAACTTCAACTTAGGATGTTCCTTCACAAAATATTTACTAAATGCCTGTATTTTCTGAAACATTTCCAAAGCATTTGTCCACCCTATTTCTCGACTTCTGAGATAGTTTTTTGATTATATTTCACATCTTGGTAGAATATTAAAGACTGTGAACAGTGATGTAAAGCAAAATGATGTGCCCCCCCCGCAAATTGTAAAGATTGGCTCCCAAGTCTCCGATATCTCACAGATGTTCATCGGCCTTAGACTAAATGAGGGCCCCCTGAAGAATTTTGTGGCCCCTATGTGCCCCAGAGGCTGCAGGCACCTGTGTTATGCCCATGTCTGTGAATAATCCAACAGTGTTCTGGGCTCCTTTTTCAGTCAGCTTGTTGATTGAAGCTTGTTTAAGACCACTTGTCGCAGACCTATTATATACAACAACAGGATAGCCCCTTGCTCATGATTGGGTGATTGGAATCAAACTGTTGTGTTCTCTTACATGGAGCAGGAGCTCTCACATTGGGGAGAGGCTATGGTCCCTTGTCTATAAATGTGCTACATAAGTCCTCAATGATATCGCTAAATTTACCTTTCCTATCAAGATATCATCGCAAACAAGCAACCAGAGCTGGCACCACCAACTCTTTGACTGACAAGGCATTCAGCTGGGTAAACAGACAAAATATCGAGTTAAAATGATCGACATACCACAATATCGATGTTGAAATATCGTCATGTCAGAATATCGTTGACAGGAATATCGAGTTTAAGGTAAGAAATATCATTGTTTAAAATATCGATGTTAAAAATATCGTTTTTTTTAGTTAGTGTTATGTATGTTAGTATTTAATTATTCTTTAATTACATTTTGCGTTTTATTTCCGTAGTGGGCTGTGGGTTTATAGGGGAATAGGGTAGGAAGTAATTTAATTATTAATAATTAATTAATAATTTGTATTAATTAATATGTATATATTTAATAATTTGTATTGGTAATTGTGGTAATTAGTTTAATAATAATGATTCATTAAGGTTAGGCTGATTTATAAAGCGCAACAGCTGCCCCAGCAAAGGGGCGTCCCGGCGCTACGAGCAAAGAAGACAGCTAGCAGCAAAGAATCCATCAAAACAGCAGAAGGAAAAGCTAGAGAGACTACCACACCTAGAGGGCTTGGAAAAGATATGATTTCAGGGCCTTCCACAATGTCAAGTAGTTGTCCATACTCCGGATGAAAACAGGCAGGGCATTCCACAACTTAGCTGCTAGAATGAGAAAAGAGCGTCCACCGGCGCAGGCCCTCCTAACCCAAGAAACAACTGCGAGATGTTGACCCACTGAACGAAGGTTACGGGAAGGGGCATAGGCAGAGAGCAGGTCAGCCAGAATGCCAGGAGCTGGGGAATTCAAAATCCTAAAAGCAAAACAGGGAGACTTAAACTGCACCCGTTTTGCCACTGGCAGTCAGTGAAGCTGAAGAATGGCAGTGGAGGTGGAACAGCAGCGAGGCAGGCCTAGAAGAGTTCTGGCGGCCACATTTTGGACTCTCTGCAGTCTCGCAATCTCCGTCGTGTTGGCCCCAAAATATAGTGAGCTGGCATAGTCCAATCTCAACAGCACAGATGCCTGGACAATCATCTGTCGAATGGAAAGGTCAAAGAAACCCAGCAAAGGTTTAAGCCAGTGCAGAATGCCAAAACAGGTCGCCACTACCTTCTTAGTCTGGGATTGAAAACTCAAGGATGAGTCCACCCAGACCCCAAGGTCCTTCACCACCTGTTTAGGGGTGGGTGCGGGCCCCAGGGTAGAGGGCCACCACTGTTCACTCCACAGCTCCCGGTCTTTCCCAACTAGCAGAACCTCGGACTTGCTGGCATTGAGCTGGAGACAGTTGGCCGTCATCCACCCTGCGATGTCTGCTAGACCACTCCGGAATTTTGTAGCATCTTTCAGACAGTCATCGGAGAGGGCGACAACTAGTTGTGTGTCATTGGTGTATGACATTATAGTCAGCCCTCTCCTCTTGGCTACTTCAGCTAGGTGCTGAACATACAGATTTAAAAGCTTTGGACTCAACGCTGAGTGCTGTGACACTCGTTGTTTGATAGAATGGGGTCTGGAGACAAAGGGAGGGGCCGACACCAGAAAGGACCTCTCCGAAAGAAAGGAGATAACCCAATCCAGCGCGCAACCCATTATGCCAAACTCCTTCAATCTCAGTATCAAAATCTGGTGAGAGACCGTATCAAATGCCGCACTAAGATCTAATAGGATTAGTGCCGAAGTGCGTCCCTCATCCAGTGCTGCTCTTAATTGTTCGGTCGCAGCTAGGAGGGCAGACTCTGTGCTCAGACTGAGGTTCCGTGACAATTGTAAGTGGTGTTTTCGACTCGCTCGAATATGGTCGAGTCTGGTATCTATGAACCGCAAATGAAGAGTTTAGTGGGTGTACGCGTTTTCGCTGTGCTAACCTAAACCGTTCGTCTGTTTCATGGGTTTCTTCATCTGAACCCACGGGTTCCATTTTAGATACGGCATCCATTTTGTTTCTTGCCCTCAAGTAGCCAGCGAACGGACACTGTCCGCTTCGTGACCCTGGGATTCCCAACCTCTTGCGGAAGACACGTGTTCCTTCGAGGATGTCTTTATGACGAGGGGGATGACACTGTAAGGCAGATGGTGCCGGTCTATTATCTCAGTTGTGCATTCATTAGGTACGTCTCCTTTGATCCCTGCAATCGTGTTTCTGATAGCACCCCCCTTACATTCTTTTCAATCTGTTCGCTATCCTCGTCTTCCTTTGCACCTGTTTCTGACTCTTCCTTGATTCGTTTACAGCCGAACGGAATGCACTAATGGTAGGAAGATGTACTTTTACAGTTGGGAACCGGCAATGCTACTGTAATCATGTTCCGGGCCCTGAATACATGAAAGCGATCCCCTATGAAATTTACTGTGGGAACCGGGTTGTAACCTTTTGTTTGGCATGTTGTCTTATGACGAAAAACTGTATAAAAGGAGCGATCCACAGATACAATTCGAAGCAGTCTCCTTGAACCTACATGTTATGTACTTCTTGTGACTTCTGTGTTCCCTGCAGTAAATAAATCCCGAATCACTGTCGCCGAAGGAAGTGTCCCGTGTCTCTGTTATTTGTACGCCGGAACAGGTAACCCACGAAGGTTTCAGGTGTTGTCCCTGGCACCGCTGGGTCTTAGAAAAACCCAGTCCTTCAGTTGGCGCCCACGTGGGGCGGCATCAGCGGTACCGGTCCAAAGCCCGACGATCGTGAGGAACTTCGTGTGAAATCTCCGAGGGAAGGTGCACCCCGCTTTATCGATCCTGTTGTCGAAACAAGTGGCCCCAAGACTTTTCCCGCGAAGATCCCCGCCTCCTGATGGCTGCGACGGACTGCTGCCCTGACTGTCGACCTGTTTTGGCGCCTGGCGTAGACCTTGGTATAGCGAGACGATTGACGGGCCTTCCTGGTGACGCCATTGTTCTTTGAGTTAAGTATTTGTGGGTCGCTCCCAAAATCCTTAGTTGTTGTGGGTGCTTAGTTGTTGCATGGTTCCATTGCATTTGTGGCTCTTGGTATTTTGTTCTTAGTTGTTCTATTTGACGTCTGCAGTCGCCAAAAAACGAGGGTTTTTGCACTTTTGCGGGGATATTGTACTCCAATAACCCTTGACGTTTGTGAAACTCGGTTAGTGTGCACGATGCCTGGCCGTAGTACTTTGTTCAGTTGCTTTAGAGGTTGTGGTGCGGATTCCCGATTGGAGGACTCATGTCCGATACCTCCAGTTGGAACTCCAATTTATGAATTATATAGTCGCCATGGTGTGGGTCCTATCGCATTCAATGATTGCTGGGTTTGTTACACTAAAGATGACGGTGTCCTTAGTTGGCCACCTCATGGTAATTTTGAGACCCCGATTTTAGATAATCTTGAAGCTAAATTGTTTCAAAAGAAAGCAAGGCCGGCCATGTTTGATTCCTTTCGGTTATGGCGTAAAGAAGCCAAGCAGAAAGAAATCAAGCAGCTTAAACGTAATAAGAGAGAAGGTATCGTTACAACGATGAGAAATGCAGAGCAGGTTCAGCGAGACAAAAAAGAGAAGGAAAAGGAATTTTTGATAGATTACAACGTATGACAGTGGATAAATGTTATCCCGCTTTACCGACGGGTACGGATAAGAAAGGAGAGGAAGCAGTAGCGGACCCTTTGTTGTCCTATCTACTGAAGTCGCCACCTCCGTATGCACAGGATACCACAGCTCCCGTGGTTCCTCCTGTTCCTCAACCTGCTGTTCCGGCAGCTGTTAATCAGCCTGTCGCTGGTCCTGTTCTTGCGAACCCTTCTGTCCCTATTCCTCTACCTGCTACTGTCCCTACTGCTCCACCATCTATACCTTCTCAAGCTACTGTTCCCGCTACTTCCACTCTTGTGGCTACTCCTACTGGTCCTGCTCCTCCTGTTTTTGGTCCTCCTGTTGTTACCCCTTTACTTCTCTCCTCTTCCCCGTCTGTTCGGCGACGTATTCCTAATATTGTTGCTAACTTTTACTCTCCTCTTGGACCAATTCTTGGGTCTGCTGATTCTGATGCTCCCCAAAGACGAAGTCAGCTTCCTGGTGGTAGGGAACGTGATACGCTATTTAAAATGGCGAAAAATTGGATTAGGTATCCCCTTAAGAATCCTCCACGCATAGTTGTTGATACTTTCTCCCAATTTAATGAGCCAACACAGAGATTCGTGTTTGAAGAAATGTGCAAACTCTTACGCGATGAGATATCAGTTGACGCGGCAGATGATGTACTGGCCGCTGTAACTGAACTTTAGCTTCAGTTTTCGAGTGGTATGATTGTGGGTAGCAATGTTCGACGTGCTGTCGAGCATCTACTATCTTTTTGTCCCACTGTGATGCCTCGTGCACTGTTTAAAGACGAACATGAGGAATGGATGTCGACGCCTGGTCAGTATCCCATGCGTGAAGTTCCACCAGTGTGGATGCCAGGTGATGCGCAGGCTAATCCTATTATTCTGCCACATTTCCAGAGAGTGTGGATACACCTTCCATGGAAACGATCGGAAGTTTTGCAGGTTAAGCAAACTTTGCCTCACCCTCGCAAAAATCCTGCAGGGTACTATAAGGAATTGTCCCAACTATAATGAATCTTGCCGACATCGACATGCTGTTCGGCAATGTCGTACCACAACCGGTTTGGGCAAAAATACGTCACGAAGATCACGCAGCCGAGTTAGGTGGTGATTGGGCTGCTCTCTCGGCGGCTGACGTACGACAAGTTGGTGGGGCAAAGCCTGAACAGCTCATTACTGATCTTCCCCAGAGAATAATTACCCTTATGAAGACACTTATGCCAGCGATGAAAGTTAACTGGGATAAATTGTCTGCCTGCAAGCAAAAGAAGGACGAGAGTGTCTCCGATTTCTTTACGAGATTTGAGGAGGCATTCATCGATCATAGTGGTCAGGATATGAGCACTGAGGGAGGTCAGAGATTGTTTGTGGATAAATTTGTATCGAATTTGTTGCCCGAGCTTAGCAACAAATTGAAAAATTCAGAAAGTGCGTGGGCTGTTTCGACCGCTGCTCAGATATTGGCTACGGCCCAATATTATGAAAATAGAGAGAAGAAGGAGAAAGATCGTGCAGATAAAAAGACGAAAGAACTCAAAACGAAAGTTTTGTTGCAACAAGCGTATCCTCCGCGCTCAAATCAAAATGATTCTCAGCAACGGAATAGATCACAATCGCAGTCAGCTAGGTCACAGTTGCAAAATGACTCTTCTTCGCAGAGATCTATGCTTGGGTACAATCAGTGTGCCTATTGTAGAGGTGAGGGTCATTTGAAATTTGACTGTCCGGTTTTGTGCGATCGGAATAATGGCAATTCATCTAGAGGAGGTCGTAGTGGTCCTCAACAGGCTTCACGAGGTAGAGGTCGTGGTGTTACTCAGAATCAAAATGAGCGTTCTAATAATTCCTCCGATTCCAATAATTGTTTTGATCACCGTGGGTCATCGTCAGGTAGATCCGCACAGTACAATGTGGACGATTTTTATATCGACCAGGGTACTGATGACGGTAATTAGTAGGACAGCCATAGAGAAGGAGAGGGAGTAGTATCAGTTCCGGTTGATCAGAGAGGGCCTTACGTCGCAGTTGCCACATCGGGCGTAGTTGAGCCTTTTCTGTTGGACACTGGTGCAGCGAAAAGCTCCATCATGCATTCGAAACTCCCTGGCGCACCTTTGTCTGGCATAACAAATGTTTCCGTTGGATTCTCTGGCGCCCCTGTTAGCAATCCGGTTTCTCGCCCTTTGCCCCTCACAATTGGACCCCGTGAGCTGAAAGCTCCTTTGATTTTGACTACTGGTTGTGGTGAAAATCTTTTGGGCTTGGATTTGCTGAAACGTTTGTATGCGACTCTGTATTGTTCTCCTGCGGGAGTAAAGCTTACACTGGGTGAGAGAGTGATCTCTCCTATGTACTTGTCAATTGATAAGCTCCCACCGGAATTGAGTTCTCTTCCTGCATCTTTGTGGGCAACAGGTCCCAATGACGTGGGCCTGCTTGACATCTCCCCTTATGTTGTCCAATTGAAATCGAATGTGCGATTACCACGTATTCCCCAGTATCGTATCTCCCTTGATGGTGAGCGAGCGTTGTTAGCGATCATCTATGATTTGATCGAGAAAGATGTTATCGAGGAGACTCGGGGAAACGTGTGTAATAGTCCTGTGTTACCTATTCTGAAACGCACTGATCCGACTAAGCCTCCTGTTTATCGTTTTGTTATTGATTTGCGGGAGGTGAATAAAATTGTGGTTCCTCAGTTCCCTGTGGTGCCTGATATTACGGCTTTACTGACTCTGATTCCAGCATCTGCTTCCTGGTTCTCAGTGATCGACCTGAAGAATGCTTTCTTTAGTATTCCGATTGCTGAGGAAAGCAGGGACCTATTCGGTTTCTCGTTAGGTGATCGCAGCTTTAGGTTTAAACGCGCTCCTCAGGGCTACTGTGAGAGTCCATCGCTATATACAGCCAAGCCCTGAAGAGTCAACTTGATGCGTTTGTGTTACCGGCTGGTGCGGCCTTGATCCAATATGTCGATGACTTATTGGTGGCTGCGGACACACAAGACATTTGCAGAACTGCTACGGTGTCTTTGTTGCAACATCTCTGTGACTTACATCACAAGGTGTCACCTTCTAAACTGCAATATTGTTGCCAAGAAGTAACCTATCTAGGTCACTTATTGTCAAAGGAGGGAAGAAGGTTGACCCCAGAGAGAATTGCAGCGATTGCTCGAATGACTATGCCAACAACTCAGAGACATGTGCGTGCCTTCCTAGGTATCACGTCATACTGCAGGCAGTGGAGTCCAGATTTTTCATTGCTAGCGAAACCATTGGTAGCCCTCACGTGCAAGGATGTTCCAACTCCTTTGCCATAGACGGAAGAATGTCAGAAGAGTTTTTCTGAATTGCGTGATGCGTTGTGTTCGGCCCCTGTGTTAGGTACTCCTGACTACAGTAAGCCGTTTACACTATACGTTCACGAGAGGGAAGGTTGTGCGTTGAGTGTTTTGACGCAGCAATTTGGCGGTAAGCAACGTCCATGTGCATATTTTTCCTCGATATTGGACCCAGTAGCTAGAGCGTTGCCGAGTTGTCTAAGAGCGACAGCGGCAGCTGCGGTGTCCATCCGACAATCTGCAGGATTGGTCATGGATAATATGCTTACGGTGATGGTTCTGCATGCAGTTGACACTCTCTTGAATCGTACGAAAACCCAACACTTGACGAGCGCAAGGTTGTCTGGTTATGAGTTGACGCTTTTGGCAAGTCACATTCAAATAAAGCGCTGCAATGTCCTAAATCCGGCGACTTTGTTGCCAACCAATATGGAATCAGACGAGGTACCACCACACAATTGTTATTTTTGCGAACTGAGGAAGAAACGAAGGGTCGTGTTGACCTAAAAAACACTCCAGTGGAAGAACACGATGGTACTTTGTACGTGGATGGTTCATGTTTTAAGTTAACGAATGGTGATGTGACGACTGCGTATGCTGTGGTAACGTTGAGTACGGTTGTGGAAACAGCGAGATTGAGTCAGAATTCTGCACAGGCTGCAGAATTAATTGCCTTGACGAGAGCGTGTTTTTGTCGAAAGGGAAGCGGGTGAATGTGTTTACCGACAGCCAGTATGCCTTTGGTGTTGCTCATAGCTTTGGACGATTGTGGCGAGAGAGAGGTTTTATGAAATCGCATGGTACAAAGATCCGGCCCGGACAGCTTGTGAACGATCTTTTAGACGCACTTACATTGCCCAAGCAGGTGGCGATTATTAAATGTAGTGCGCACAGTAAGGTGACGGATGATGTTGGTCGTGGCAATGCGTTTGCTGATGAGATTGCTAAGGAGACTGCGAGAAATCTTGCAACTAGAATGTATGTGACGAGTTCGGTAAGGTGGCCTGCAGAAACTGGTATGTGTGAAGATACTGTTGAAAGTGTGAAAGCGATTCAGAATGAGGCCACCAAAACTGAAAAGACCAAGTGGAAGGAGAGCACAGGAAAGTTGGATGCGAATGGATGTTGGATTGATTTGTCGGAGAATCAAAGGTGGATGTTGCGGGATGCATACGTGTTAGCTGTTGTGACCATGGCACACGGGTTGTCACATATTAGCGCGAAAGGTATCTGCAAATTGTTGTCCCCCGTATGGAAGAATGATGGTATCGCTAAGTGTGCTGAGAGATTGGTCAAGAATTGCATGATATGTATGATGTACAATCCTGGCAAGGGCACTCCTACACCCCCTGGCCATTTTGCTCCTCCTACATGTCCCTTTGAGGTAATCCAACTGGACTTCATCCATATGGAGCGATGTAATAACCTAAAATACGTTTTAGTTGTGGTTTGCGCGTTCTCCCGATGGATCGAAGCTTACCCTCTCAAAGACAATACTGCCCTGTCCACAGCGAAAGTCCTACTGAAGGAATACTTTCCTCGGTATGGAATGCCATGGATTGTATGGTCTGATAACGGAAGTGAGTTTGTGGGGAGTGTGATGAAGAGTGTGTGTAAGGGCCTTGGAATTACACAAAAATTCCACAGCGCCAACCATCCCCAGTCAGCAGGTTTGGTTGAGGGGTACAACGGTACTCTAAAACTAAAACTCGCAAAGATTCAGGCTACGACTGGCCTGTCGTGGCCCGATGCTTTGCCTCTGGCTCTTCTGTCAACTAGGGCGACTGTACACTCTCGAGTAGGGCTCAGCCCATATGAGATTGTGTTTGGCCGTCCTGCAAATATTTGGGGGGTTCCTAGACCCAGTTCATTCACAAATCTTGAATATCCAATGCTAATTGATTACCTTCATGATCTGACTGCTAAACTGAGGTTAATTCATCAACAGGTCTTTGAAGCACTGCCAGCGCAGACGGAGGGTCCAGGCCACCAGCTCCAACTCGGAGACTGGGTGGTTACCAGAAATTTTGGCCGAAAGCGAAACCTCGAGCCGAGGTTTGTTGGACCCTTCCAAGTGCTACTCGCCACGAGAACCGCTGTTCGTTTGGAGGGCCGCAAGCATTGGGTGCACGCCACCCACACCAAAAAGGTACCAATACCTTTACCAGCGGACTCGTGGTTGAGGACTGGCATCGCCGCATCTGAAACAGAAGTTTTGCCGAATTTTGTGCCGTTCAGTGACGCTCAGCCTGTGGGAGATACTTCAGTGCAGCCAGATAACTCTGTTGAACCTTTGTCATTGGAGAATTCAAGATCTGAATTAAATAGTACAGAATTTGGAATTCTGTACTATTTAATTCAAGATTGATATGTTGAAACATAAAACATTCATATGCAAAGAACTATAAAAATACATGATCTTGAAGAAGAAATCTCTTTTCGTGTGATTAATTAGAATACTAAGGTTATCACTTGTTTATATTGGTCATACTTTAAATACATTGGAGTGCACTTGGTATGCTAGTGGATTTCTTCATCTGAACCCACGGGTTCCATTTTAGATACGGCATCCATTTTGTTTCTTGCCCTCAAGTATCCAGCGAACGGACACTGTCCGCTTCGTGACCCTGGGATTCCCAACCTCTTGCGGAAGACACGTGTTCCTTCGAGGATGTCTTTATGACGAGGGGGATGACACTGTAAGGCAGATGGCCCCGCTCGAGGCTCATCTTGCCGTGCCGGTCTATTGTCTCAGTTGTGCATTCATTAAGCTCGTCTCCTTTGATCCCTGCAATCGTGTTTCTGATAGCACCCCCCTTACACTCTTTTCAATCTGTTCGCTATCCTCGTCTTCCTTTGCACCTGTTTCTGACTCTTCCTTGATTCGTTTACAGCCGAACGGAATGCACTAATGGTGGAAAGATGTACTTTTACAGTTGGGAACCGGCAATGCTACTGTAATTATGTTCCGGGCCCTGAATACATGAAAGCGATCCCCTATGAAATTTACTGTGGGAACCGGGTTGTAACCTTTTGTTTGCCATGTTGTCTTATGACGAAAAACTGTATAAAAGGAGCGATCCACAGATACAATTCGAAGCAGTCTCCTTGAACCTACATGTTATGTGCTTCTTGTGACTTCTGTGTTCCCTGCAGTAAATAAACCTCGAATCTTTGACGCCGAAGGAAGTGTCCCGTGTCTCTGTTATTTGTACGCCGGAACAGGTAACCCACGAAGGTTTCAGGTGTTGTCCCTGGCACCGCTGGGTCTTAGAAAAACCCAGTCCTTCAAGACCCGTGCGAAACCCGCACTGGGAGGAGTCCAGTATGTTGTTGTTGTCCTCCAAGTAACCTGACAAGATAGAATTGGCATAGGCTTCAGAGATCATAGTAGACCAAGGAAGTAGGGAGATAGGGCGAAAGTTCTGTGGTTTTGTTGGATCAAGGGTGGCATTCTTTAATAGTGGCATTACCCTGGCCTTCTTCCATGACCTAGGAACCTTGGGCATTGACAAGGATATGTTAATGACCTTGCTCAAAGGTGTTAATAGCACTGGTCAGGCTTCATAGGGTCAGCCTGGGAGCCAGATTTAATCTTACAGCAGAGTGCACGTAGCACATCCTCGGAGATTGGTGGAAAGGTGGTCAATGTATGAACAGCAGGGGGAACAGCCCCAGGGTCGGGCCCATACTTACCTGAGGGAATGATTTTTAGATGTTATCCACCTTGTTTATAAAGAAGGAGGCGAGGGCCTAACAATGTTCAACCAACTTGATGGCAGACGTCACCGGTGCACCAGCATTTGTAAGGTTTTTAAGAATTGGTTGTGACTGTTTTTGATGTCCTCAGCATAATATGCTGCCCTTGCCTTCTGGACAGCCCTCTAATAGTTCTTAACGGCTGACTGATAGCAATTCTTCAGTAAGGGGTCCAATTCTTGCCTCCAAGCCCTCTCCATTCGCTTGCATGCTTTATGCATCTTTGATAGGTTGGTATTGTACCATGGATTCATTTTAGTACTCCTACATCTTTATAGTTTGGAAGGGATCAAGTCATTCAGAGGATGTTGTAGCCAGTCTAACAGTGCTTCACTGGCGGCATATGGGTCATCTGGGCAGCTGGGCATACTCGACGAAAGGATGGAGCTAAAGTGGTCAAATTTACCTTATGCCAGGGGCGCAGGAGCAAAGACTTCTGTGATGATTTTCAGGAGGGCACGACACCGGTCAGTGACATAGGTAACAGATAGTGATCAGACCAACATACGGGATAGGGTTTTAGACAGAGAGGCATAGGAGGTTGGAGAAGACAGGGTCACAAAGGTGTCCAGCAGAATGGATGGGGCGTATACCAGTTGGTGTAACTGGCAGGCCGCTAGGTCAGCAAAAACATTAGATGCTTCTAGGTCGTGGGTTTTGTCAACTTGCAGGTTTAAGTTACCAATGACAGAGAAGTTGGCACATCTTATGGCCAGCGAGCCTACTATGTCAACCAGTGCAGCCCTACACTCTTTCGAAGGACCTGGGGGGCAGGATACCAATAGGCCAGACATGATATAATTGGAGTTAAAAGAGATCCCACACCAACTACATTCACATCCCGGTACAGCTTCTTTGACAAATGTGCAGGTGTATCATGATTTGAACACAAGTGCCACACCACTGCCTCTTGTCTCCCGGTTGAGGGTAGTGATGTTATAACCTGGGGGCAGTGACAAACCTGGTTCTGCCACCGTAACAAGAGACAGCCATGTCTCTGTCAGAAAAAGAACATCAGGAGCTTCGTAAAAAAGCAGTTCATCTACATCTAGATAGTGTTTGACTAAAGACCAGCAGTTGAGACTAAGCAGTTTGATGTCCAAACCATGGTCAGATGGAGAGGTAGGAGAAGATGATGTGGGCGTCCATGAGTTGAAGCCACAGCTTCTACAACTGAATGGACCCAAGGGGAAACTTCAAAGGGAGGGATAGCAGGTTTTACTCGCTGGCTTGATGGATATAAGTTCCTACAGAGAGTATAAAAGCCTTTTTCTCCCAAAACCGGCAACGTTGCTGGCGTCTGGCGATGTCCAGGCACGAACGGGCGCAGACGGGCGCGTTCTGCTCATCCCTAAATGCCGGCAAAGTGACCAGTTCCGCCCCCTCCACCCCCGGAAATGCTGTGTCACCTGGAGGGTGACGAAGCAAAGTAAAGTTACCGCCCTCCACAACAATCAGCAAAATGCCGCGGTGGACCGGAGCGGGGAAAGTAGGAGTGAGAAACAATCAGGTAGACAATAGAATTCCAGTAAAAATAGAAATTAGCAAGTTTTAAAAATGCCCCACATTTCTACTGCAATTGTTTAAAAATAGCGCTGTATGAAATGAAGATGCAGCTCACCTAGTATGCTGAGCGTCCGCGGTCTGCTCTGCCTAAATGCCGGCAAAGTGACCAGTTTCGCCCCCTCAACCCCCAGAAACGATGCGTCACCTGGAGGGTGACGAAGCAAAGTAAAGTTACCTCCCTCCACAACAATCGGCAAAATGCCACGGTGGATAGGAGCGGGGAAAGTAGGAGTGAGAAAAATCAGGTGGGCAACAGAATTCCACTAAAAATAGGAATCAGCAAGTTATAAAAATTCCCCACATTTCTACTGCAATTATTTAAAAATAGCGCTGTATGAAATGACGCTGCAGCTAACCTAATTGGTTATTAATAATTATAATTTAATTGTTAAATATGTGAAATGTCTAATTTTTTAGGAGTGGGTTGTTGGTTTATAGGGGAGTGGGGTGAGAAGTAAATTAATTATAATTAATTAATGTATGTTTTATTAATAATATGTATACGTTTAATATTTTATATTGTTAAATGTGGCTATTAATTGATTAATAATTATTTATTGTTTGGATATTAATAATTAGTAATTAAATAATAATTATGTTAATTGTGTCTTTTTTAAGAGTTTGTTGTGCATTGATAGGGGAGTAGGGTGGGAAGTGATTTAATTGTAATTTTAAAAAAATATTTATAATATTAATTTAAAGTTATTTTATAGTGTTAATTGTGTGAACTAATTTATTAGTGATTGTTTTTAATTAGCTTGTTAATTGTTATTAGTTATTTAAATAATTGTTAATATATTATGTTAATTTTGTCATGTTTTACAATATTGGTGGTGTTATTTATAGGGGAATATGGTGGGAGGTAAATTATTTTTGAATAATTATTTTATTTGTTAATTAATGTTAATTATTTTGCTGGAGTGGGAATACTAAATTATTCCACTCCGCAACCCACCACTTTCCCTACTGTTGCATTTGCTGAATGGGAATAGTAAATTATTCCCCTCCGCTATCCAACACTTTCCCTACTGTTGAACTCGCTGGAGTGAGAATAGTACGTTTTTACCTACCCGCTATCCCACACTTTCCCTACTGTTTCAGTTGCTGGAGTAGGAATAGTAATTTGTATCCCTAGCTATCCAACACTTTCCCTACTATTGCACTCGCTGGAGTGGTAATAGTAATTTTTACCTACCTGCTATCCAATACTTTCCCTACTGTGCACTCTTGCAATTATTGAAGTGGGAATAGTAATTTTTAACCATCCGCTATCCAACACTTTCCCTACTGTTGCACTTGCTGTAGTGGGAATAGTAATTTTTACCTACCCGCTGTCCAACACTTTCCATACTGTGCACTCACTGGAGTGGGAATAGTAATTTGTACCCCCCGCCCCCCCCCCCCCACTATCCGACACTTTCCCTACTGTTGCACCTACTGGAGTGGGAATAGTCATTTGTACCCCTCTGCTAGCCACCAGTTTCCCTACTGTTAAATTCGTTGATGTGGGAATATTTATTTTTACTTCCCCGCTATCCAACACTTTCCCTACTCTTGCACTTATTCGAGTGGGAATAGTAATTTGTACCCACCTGCTATCCAACACATTCCCTACTGCTGCACTCACTGGAGTGGGAATAATAATTTTTACCCCTCCGCTATTCAACACTTTCCCTACTTTTGTACTAAATTATCATTTAAAATGTAATGAATATTTTATATATTCAAATTATAATATATATATATATATATTATTTATAATATTTATGTTACAGGTGTTTGTGTATTTAATTCTATGTTTTGATATATTTCTGATATGCTATAATTACATACAAATAGTATTTATTATTTATTTTAAAGTAAATATATATATATTAAATTGTAAATATGTATTTTTTTTATTAAATTCAATATTTATACATTTTTACATTTCCGAATAAATTAAAATCATTTATTCTTAGGTTAATAGTATTTTTTCCTTATTTTGCAATATTTGTAACATTAAAAAAACGATATATTTAACTTCAATATTTTAAACAACGAAATTTTTTTTTCTCAATATTTTTGTACTTACCATGTTGTAGACAGGATGGCGATATTCTGGAAATCAATATTCTTGACACGATTTTCTGGTAGGTCGATATTGTTGTCGGCGATATTATGTCAGTGATCTATTCAGCTGATTGGCAGCATCTCCCCTAGAGACAGTACATTACACACTACAGGTGAGTAACCGCAAATATGAAAAAAACAATAGAAAACACAATTATTTTGTCTATGGCCATAGAATCTGAACAAACATACCTGTCAATATAAAAAAAAGGCCAGCCCTGCTTCATTTCAGAAAAGAATTGAAGGTTCACCTCTTCAAAGATCAATATGTACCATTTATCTATCCATGATCATCTGAGGATATTCTTACTGGCAAAGCGCGGAGATACCCCTCCGGGGGTCTATTCAGGCGCTATAGAAGAATATAAAATAAATAAATAAATAAATACACCTCATCATTATAAAGCAGCCCTCCCCACCCTTCTGCATATTGTAACAGACATTTAAAACTAGTCCTGTGCTCGCGCTGCTACTAGTGAGGTCCTTGCTATATAAAATACTTATAAAATAAAAATTAAACAAGCACTGGCAAAGCCAATCGGTTTTGTCAATCCAAGAGCTATTGCCATTGTCAATGTCTTTTAGCCATGCATAATTTTAGCACTTCTGCTGTTCAGCATGGCTGAAAGTCATGTAAAAAAGTGCTATGATCCACCTGCTGTATAATGCAACCAGTATGTGATGGAAAATTGATTGGGATATTCAGTTTTCTTACTGTAAGGCAGAGTTCTTCAATCTGTGGGGAGCCACCTCGAGGAGGTCTATGGAGTCCTGTGGTTGGGGTGGCACATTCCACAGCCTCACTTGTGCCTGGAATCCAAAAAAGGTTGCTTTCGTTTTGGGATCTTAATATGCTTCAGCTGAAGTTTCCTTAATTGAGGCTCCTGTGCTGTGAAAAGCGTTCGAGCCAGGATGCCTGCCTGCCTGAATGAAAAGCAAGTGTGCGCAATTAGTTACTCTGCAAGTGTAAAGGGTGCTTGGGAGAGGTTTCTGACTTTAATGATAGAATCACTCGAAGCTTTGTGATAACAAAGATTTGGGTTTTTTGACTGATAGCACTATTGATTGATTCAGAAAAGGGGGTGGTGATGAACAGAGTGTCTGAATTAAGCAGACCACTCTTACCCAGTCCAAAGATCAGGGCTTGATCCATCACCGTTTTTTAGCTCACTGCACCATCCCAGCTCAGAACTTGGCTATATGCAAATTAGTCTGACCCTGGCCCAGTGCATCATGGGAACAGGGCAGACCAAACTACCAAGCCAATTCTTATACTGGGAAGGAAACAAGCTTCCGGGGACCGGTTTTTGGCATTTCAGCCGTCTTCGGCCCGGCTTGCTTGAATCCAGATGGTGCAATGAGCAAGGGACTCACATCTGAGTATACCCTTCCACGCTTATGGTGGACAAAAACGTTTCAGAAAAGGGGGTGGTGATGAACAGAGTGTCTGAATTAAGCAGACCACTCTTACCCAGTCCAAAGATCAGGGCTTGATCCATCACCGTTTTTTAGCTCACTGCACCATCCCAGCTCAGAACTTGGCTATATGCAAATTAGTCTGACCCTGGCCCAGTGCATCATGGGAACAGGGCAGACCAAACTACCAAGCCAATTCTTATAATGGGAAGGAAACAAGCTTCCGGGGACCGGTTTCTGGCATTTCAGCCATCTTCGGCCCGGCTTGCTTGAATCCTGATGGTGCAATGAGCAAGGGACTCACAACTGAGTATACCCTTCCACGCTTATGGTGGACAAAAACGATTCAGAAAAGGGGGTGGTGATGAACAGAGTGTCTGAATTAGGCAGACCACTCTTACCCAGTCCAAAGATCAGGGCTTGATCCATCATCTTTTTTAGCTCACTGCACCATCCCAGCTCAGAACTTGGCTATATGCAAATTAGTCTGACCCTGGCCCAGTGCATAATGGGAACAGGGCAGACCAAACTACCAAGCCAATTCTTATACTGGGAAGGAAACAAGCTCCCGGGGACCGGTTTCTGGCATTTCAGCCGTCTTCGGCCCGGCTTGCTTGAATCCTGATGGTGCAATGAGCAAGGGACTCACATCTGAGTATACCCTTCCACGCTTATGGTGGACAAAAACGATTCAGAAAAGGGGGTGGTGATGAACAGAGTGTCTGAATTAAGCAGACCACTCTTACCCAGTCCAAAGATCAGGGCTTGATCCATCACCGTTTTTTAGCTCACTGCACCATCCCAGCTCAGAACTTGGCTATATGCAAATTAGTCTGACCCTGGCCCAGTGCATCATGGGAACAGGGCAGATCAAACTACCAAGCCAATTCTTATACTGGGAAGGAAACAAGCTTCCGGGTACCGTTTTCTGGCATTTCAGCCGTCTTCGGCCCGGCTTGCTTGAATCCTGATGGTGCAATGAGCAAGGGACTCGCATCTGAGTATACCCTTCCACGCTTATGGTGGACAAAAACGATTCAGAAAAGGGGGTGGTGATGAACAGAGTGTCTGAATTAAGCAGACCACTCTTACCCAGTCCAAAGATCAGGGCTTGATCCATCACCGTTTTTTAGCTCAATGCACCATCCCAGCTCAGAACTTGGCTATATGCAAATTAGTCTGACCCTGGCCCAGTGCATCATGGGAACAGGGAAGACCAAACTACCAAGCCAATTCTTATACTGGGAAGGAAACAAGCTTCCGGGGACCGGTTTCTGGCATTTCAGCCGTCTTCGGCCCGGCTTGCTTGAATCCTGATGGTGCAATGAGCAAGGGACACACATCTGAGTATACCCTTCCACGCTTATGGTGGACAAAAACGATTCAGAAAAGGGGGTGGTGATGAACAGAGTGTCTGAATTAAGCAGACCACTCTTACCCAGTCCAAAGATCAGGGCTTGATCCATCACCGTTTTTTAGCGCACTGCACCATCCCAGCTCAGAACTTGGCTATATGCAAATTAGTCTGACCCTGGCCCAGTGCATAATGGGAACAGGGCAGACCAAACTACCAAGCCAATTCTTATACTGGGAAGGAAACAAGCTTCCGGGGACCGGTTTCTGGCATTTCAGCCGTCTTCGGCCCGGCTTGCTTGAATCCTGATGGTGCAATGAGCAAGGGACTCACATCTGAGTATACCCTTCCACGCTTATGGTGGACAAAAACGATTCAGAAAAGGGGGTGGTGATGAACAGAGTGAGTGAATTAAGCAGACCACTCTTACCCAGTCCAAAGATCAGGGGTTGATCCATCACCGTTTTTTAGCTCACTGCACCATCCCAGCTCAGAACTTGGCTATATGCAAATTAGTCTGACCCTGGCCCAGTGCATCATGGGAACAGGGCAGACCAAACTACCAAGCCAATTCTTATACTGGGAAGGAAACAAGCTTCCGGGGACCGGTTTCTGGCATTTCAGCCGTCTTCGGCCCGGCTTGCTTGAATCCTGATGGTGCAATTAGCAAGGGACTCGCATCTGAGTATACCCTTCCACGCTTATGGTGGACAAAAACGTTTCAGAAAAGGGGGTGGTGCTGAACAGAGTGTCTGAATTAAGCAGGCCACTCTTACCCAGTCCAAAGATCAGGGCTTGATCCATCATCGTTTTTTAGCTCACTGCACCATCCCAGCTCAGAACTTGCCTATATGCAAATTAGTCTGACCCTGGCCCAGTGCATCATGGTAACAGGGCAGACCAAACTACCAAGCCAATTCTTATACTGGGAAGGAAACAAGCTTCCCGGGACCGGTTTCTGGCATTTCAGCCGTCTTCGGCCCGGCTTGCTTGAATCCTGATGGTGCAATGAGCAAGGGACTCACATCTGAGTATACCCTTCCACGCTTATGGTGGACAAAAATGATTCAGAAAAGGGGGTGGTGATGAACAGAGTGTCTGAATTAAGCAGACCACTCTTACCCAGTCCAAAGATCAGGGCTTGATCCATCACCTTTTTTAGCTCACTGCACCATCCCAGCTCAGAACTTGGCTATATGCAAATTAGTCTGACCCTGGCCCAGTGCATAATGGGAACAGGGCAGACCAAACTACCAAGCCAATTCTTATACTGGGAAGGAAACAAGCTCCCGGGGACCGGTTTCTGGCATTTCAGCCGTCTTCGGCCCGGCTTGCTTGAATCCTGACGGTGCAATGAGCAAGGGACTCACATCTGAGTATACCCTTCCACGCTTATGGTGGACAAAAACGATTCAGAAAAGGGGGTGGTGATGAACAGAGTGTCTGAATTAAGCAGACCACTCTTACCCAGTCCAAAGATCAGGGCTTGATCCATCACCGTTTTTTAGCTCACTGCACCATCCCAGCTCAGAACTTGGCTATATGCAAATTAGTCTGACCCTGGCCCAGTGCATCATGGGAACAGGGCAGACCAAACTACCAAGCCAATTCTTATACTGGGAAGGAAACAAGCTTCCGGGGACCGGTTTCTGGCATTTCAGCCGTCTTCGGCCCGGCTTGCTTGAATCCTGATGGTGCAATGAGCAAGGGACTCACATCTGAGTATACCCTTCCACGCTTATGGTGGACAAAAACGATTCAGAAAAGGGGGTGGTGATGAACAGAGTGTCTGAATTAAGCAGACCACTCTTACCCAGTCCAAAGATCAGGGCTTGATCCATCACCGTTTTTTAGCTCACTGCACCATCCCAGCTCAGAACTTGGCTATATGCAAATTAGTCTGACCCTGGCCCAGTGCATCATGGGAACAGGGCAGACCAAACTACCAAGCCAATTCTTATACTGGGAAGGAAACAAGCTTCCGGGGACCGGTTTCTGGCATTTCAGCCGTCTTCGGCCCGGCTTGCTTGAATCCTGATGGTGCAATGAGCAAGGGACTCACATCTGAGTATACCCTTCCACGCTTATGGTGGACAAAAATGATTCAGAAAAGGGGGTGGTGATGAACAGAGTGTCTGAATTAAGCAGACCACTCTTACCCAGTCCAAAGATCAGGGCTTGATCCATCACCGTTTTTTAGCGCACTGCACCATCCCAGCTCAGAACTTGGCTATATGCAAATTAGTCTGACCCTGGCCCAGTGCATAATGGGAACAGGGCAGACCAAACTACCAAGCCAATTCTTATACTGGGAAGGAAACAAGCTCCCGGGGACCGGTTTCTGGCATTTCAGCCGTCTTCGGCCCGGCTTGCTTGAATCCTGATGGTGCAATGAGCAAGGGACTCACATCTGAGTATACCCTTCCACGCTTATGGTGGACAAAAACGATTCAGAAAAGGGGGTGGTGATGAACAGAGTGTCTGAATTAAGCAGACCACTCTTACCCAGTCCAAAGATCAGGGCTTGATCCATCACCGTTTTTTAGCTCACTGCACCATCCCAGCTCAGAACTTGGCTATATGCAAATTAGTCTGACCCTGGCCCAGTGCATCATGGGAACAGGGCAGACCAAACTACCAAGCCAATTCTTATACTGGGAAAGAAACAAGCTTCCGGGGACCGTTTTCTGGCATTTCAGCCGTCTTCGGCCCGGCTTGCTTGAATCCTGATGGTGCAATGAGCAAGGGACTCACATCTGAGTATACCCTTCCACGCTTATGGTGGACAAAAATGATTCAGAAAAGGGGGTGGTGATGAACAGAGTGTCTGAATTAGGCAGACCACTCTTACCCAGTCCAAAGATCAGGGCTTGATCCATCATCTTTTTTAGCTCACTGCACCATCCCAGCTCAGAACTTGGCTATATGCAAATTAGTCTGACCCTGGCCCAGTGCATAATGTGAACAGGGCAGACCAAACTACCAAGCCAATTCTTATACTGGGAAGGAAACAAGCTCCCGGGGACCGGTTTCTGGCATTTCAGCCGTCTTCGGCCCGGCTTGCTTGAATCCTGATGGTGCAATGAGCAAGGGACTCACATCTGAGTATACCCTTCCACGCTTATGGTGGACAAAAACGATTCAGAAAAGGGGGTGGTGATGAACAGAGTGTCTGAATTAAGCAGACCACTCTTACCCAGTCCAAAGATCAGGGCTTGATCCATCACCGTTTTTTAGCTCACTGCACCATCCCAGCTCAGAACTTGGCTATATGCAAATTAGTCTGACCCTGGCCCAGTGCATCATGGGAACAGGGCAGATCAAACTACCAAGCCAATTCTTATACTGGGAAGGAAACAAGCTTCCGGGTACCGTTTTCTGGCATTTCAGCCGTCTTCGGCCCGGCTTGCTTGAATCCTGATGGTGCAATGAGCAAGGGACTCGCATCTGAGTATACCCTTCCACGCTTATGGTGGACAAAAACGATTCAGAAAAGGGGGTGGTGATGAACAGAGTGTCTGAATTAAGCAGACCACTCTTACCCAGTCCAAAGATCAGGGCTTGATCCATCACCGTTTTTTAGCTCAATGCACCATCCCAGCTCAGAACTTGGCTATATGCAAATTAGTCTGACCCTGGCCCAGTGCATCATGGGAACAGGGAAGACCAAACTACCAAGCCAATTCTTATACTGGGAAGGAAACAAGCTTCCGGGGACCGGTTTCTGGCATTTCAGCCGTCTTCGGCCCGGCTTGCTTGAATCCTGATGGTGCAATGAGCAAGGGACACACATCTGAGTATACCCTTCCACGCTTATGGTGGACAAAAACGATTCAGAAAAGGGGGTGGTGATGAACAGAGTGTCTGAATTAAGCAGACCACTCTTACCCAGTCCAAAGATCAGGGCTTGATCCATCACCGTTTTTTAGCGCACTGCACCATCCCAGCTCAGAACTTGGCTATATGCAAATTAGTCTGACCCTGGCCCAGTGCATAATGGGAACAGGGCAGACCAAACTACCAAGCCAATTCTTATACTGGGAAGGAAACAAGCTTCCGGGGACCGGTTTCTGGCATTTCAGCCGTCTTCGGCCCGGCTTGCTTGAATCCTGATGGTGCAATGAGCAAGGGACTCACATCTGAGTATACCCTTCCACGCTTATGGTGGACAAAAACGATTCAGAAAAGGGGGTGGTGATGAACAGAGTGAGTGAATTAAGCAGACCACTCTTACCCAGTCCAAAGATCAGGGCTTGATCCATCACCGTTTTTTAGCTCACTGCACCATCCCAGCTCAGAACTTGGCTATATGCAAATTAGTCTGACCCTGGCCCAGTGCATCATGGGAACAGGGCAGACCAAACTACCAAGCCAATTCTTATACTGGGAAGGAAACAAGCTTCCGGGGACCGGTTTCTGGCATTTCAGCCGTCTTCGGCCCGGCTTGCTTGAATCCTGATGGTGCAATTAGCAAGGGACTCGCATCTGAGTATACCCTTCCACGCTTATGGTGGACAAAAACGTTTCAGAAAAGGGGGTGGTGCTGAACAGAGTGTCTGAATTAAGCAGGCCACTCTTACCCAGTCCAAAGATCAGGGCTTGATCCATCATCGTTTTTTAGCTCACTGCACCATCCCAGCTCAGAACTTGCCTATATGCAAATTAGTCTGACCCTGGCCCAGTGCATCATGGTAACAGGGCAGACCAAACTACCAAGCCAATTCTTATACTGGGAAGGAAACAAGCTTCCCGGGACCGGTTTCTGGCATTTCAGCCGTCTTCGGCCCGGCTTGCTTGAATCCTGATGGTGCAATGAGCAAGGGACTCACATCTGAGTATACCCTTCCACGCTTATGGTGGACAAAAATGATTCAGAAAAGGGGGTGGTGATGAACAGAGTGTCTGAATTAAGCAGACCACTCTTACCCAGTCCAAAGATCAGGGCTTGATCCATCACCTTTTTTAGCTCACTGCACCATCCCAGCTCAGAACTTGGCTATATGCAAATTAGTCTGACCCTGGCCCAGTGCATAATGGGAACAGGGCAGACCAAACTACCAAGCCAATTCTTATACTGGGAAGGAAACAAGCTCCCGGGGACCGGTTTCTGGCATTTCAGCCGTCTTCGGCCCGGCTTGCTTGAATCCTGACGGTGCAATGAGCAAGGGACTCACATCTGAGTATACCCTTCCACGCTTATGGTGGACAAAAACGATTCAGAAAAGGGGGTGGTGATGAACAGAGTGTCTGAATTAAGCAGACCACTCTTACCCAGTCCAAAGATCAGGGCTTGATCCATCACCGTTTTTTAGCTCACTGCACCATCCCAGCTCAGAACTTGGCTATATGCAAATTAGTCTGACCCTGGCCCAGTGCATCATGGGAACAGGGCAGACCAAACTACCAAGCCAATTCTCATACTGGGAAGGAAACAAGCTTCCGGGGACCGGTTTCTGGCATTTCAGCCGTCTTCGGCCCGGCTTGCTTGAATCCTGATGGTGCAATGAGCAAGGGACTCACATCTGAGTATACCCTTCCACGCTTATGGTGGACAAAAACGATTCAGAAAAGGGGGTGGTGATGAACAGAGTGTCTGAATTAAGCAGACCACTCTTACCCAGTCCAAAGATCAGGGCTTGATCCATCACCGTTTTTTAGCTCACTGCACCATCCCAGCTCAGAACTTGGCTATATGCAAATTAGTCTGACCCTGGCCCAGTGCATCATGGGAACAGGGCAGACCAAACTACCAAGCCAATTCTCATACTGGGAAGGAAACAAGCTTCCGGGGACTGGTTTCTGGCATTTCAGCCGTCTTCGGCCCGGCTTGCTTGAATCCTGATGGTGCAATGAGCAAGGGACTCACATCTGAGTATACCCTTCCACGCTTATGGTGGACAAAAACGATTCAGAAAAGGGGGTGGTGATGAACAGAGTGTCTGAATTAAGCAGACCACTCTTACCCAGTCCAAAGATCAGGGCTTGATCCATCACCGTTTTTTAGCTCACTGCACCATCCCAGCTCAGAACTTGGCTATATGCAAATTAGTCTGACCCTGGCCCAGTGCATCATGGGAACAGGGCAGACCAAACTACCAAGCCAATTCTTATACTGGGAAGGAAACAAGCTTCCGGGGACCGGTTTCTGGCATTTCAGCCGTCTTCGGCCCGGCTTGCTTGAATCCTGATGGTGCAATGAGCAAGGGACTCACATCTGAGTATACCCTTCCACGCTTATGGTGGACAAAAATGATTCAGAAAAGGGGGTGGTGATGAACAGAGTGTCTGAATTAAGCAGACCACTCTTACCCAGTCCAAAGATCAGGGCTTGATCCATCACCGTTTTTTAGCGCACTGCACCATCCCAGCTCAGAACTTGGCTATATGCAAATTAGTCTGACCCTGGCCCAGTGCATAATGGGAACAGGGCAGACCAAACTACCAAGCCAATTCTTATACTGGGAAGGAAACAAGCTCCCGGGGACCGGTTTCTGGCATTTCAGCCGTCTTCGGCCCGGCTTGCTTGAATCCTGATGGTGCAATGAGCAAGGGACTCACATCTGAGTATACCCTTCCACGCTTATGGTGGACAAAAACGATTCAGAAAAGGGGGTGGTGATGAACAGAGTGTCTGAATTAAGCAGACCACTCTTACCCAGTCCAAAGATCAGGGCTTGATCCATCACCGTTTTTTAGCTCACTGCACCATCCCAGCTCAGAACTTGGCTATATGCAAATTAGTCTGACCCTGGCCCAGTGCATCATGGGAACAGGGCAGACCAAACTACCAAGCCAATTCTTATACTGGGAAAGAAACAAGCTTCCGGGGACCGTTTTCTGGCATTTCAGCCGTCTTCGGCCCGGCTTGCTTGAATC
Organism: Lissotriton vulgaris; assembly: GCF_964263255.1. NCBI lineage: Eukaryota > Metazoa > Chordata > Amphibia > Caudata > Salamandridae > Lissotriton > Lissotriton vulgaris. The sequence continues at coordinate 1,980,845,422 of NC_141689.1, forward strand.
CTGATGGTGCAATGAGCAAGGGACTCACATCTGAGTATACCCTTCCACGCTTATGGTGGACAAAAACGATTCAGAAAAGGGGGTGGTGATGAACAGAGTATCTGAATTAAGCAGACCACTCTTACCCAGTCCAAAGATCAGGGCTTGATCCATCACCGTTTTTTAGCTCACTGCACCATCCCAGCTCAGAACTTGGCTATATGCAAATTAGTCTGTCCCTGGCACAGTGCATCATGGGAACAGGGCAGACCAAACTACCAAGCCAATTCTTATACTGGGAAGGAAACAAGCTTCCGGGGACCGGTTTCTGGCATTTCAGCCGTCTTCGGCCCGGCTTGCTTGAATCCTGATGGTGCAATGAGCAAGGGACTCACATCTGAGTATACCCTTCCACGCTTATGGTGGACAAAAACGATTCAGAAAAGGGGGTGGTGATGAACAGAGTGTCTGAATTAAGCAGACCACTCTTACCCAGTCCAAAGATCAGGGCTTGATCCATCACCGTTTTTTAGCTCACTGCACCATCCCAGCTCAGAACTTGGCTATATGCAAATTAGTCTGACCCTGGCCCAGTGCATCATGGGAACAGGGCAGACCAAACTACTAAGCCAATTCTTATACTGGGAAGGAAACAAGCTTCCGGGGACCGGTTTCTGGCATTTCAGCCGTCTTCTGCCCGGCTTGCTTGAATCCTGATGGTGCAATGAGCAAGGGACTCACATCTGAGTATACCCTTCCACGCTTATGGTGGACAAAAACGATTCAGAAAAGGGGGTGGTGATGAACAGAGTGTCTGAATTAAGCAGACCACTCTTACCCAGTCCAAAGATCAGGGCTTGATCCATCACCGTTTTTTAGCTCACTGAACCATCCCAGCTCGGAACTTGGCTATATGCAAATTAGTCTGACCCTGGCCCAGTGCATCATGGGAACAGGGCAGACCAAACTACCAAGCCAATTCTTATACTGGGAAGGAAACAAGCTACCGGGGACCGGTTTCTGGCATTTCAGCCGTCTTCGGCCCGGCTTGCTTGAATCCTGATGGTGCAATGAGCAAGGGACTCACATCTGAGTATACCCTTCCACGCTTATGGTGGACAAAAACGATTCAGAAAAGGGGGTGGTGATGAACATAGTGTCTGAATTAAGCAGACCACTCTTACCCAGTCCAAAGATCAGGGCTTGATCCATCACCGTTTTTTAGCTCACTGCACCATCCCAGCTCGGAACTTGGCTATATGCAAATTAGTCTGACCCTGGCCCAGTGCATCATGGGAACAGGGCAGACCAAACTGCCAAGCCAATTCTCATACTGGGAAGGAAACAAGCTTCCGGGGACTGGTTTCTGGCATTTCAGCCGTCTTCGGCCCGCTTGCTTGAATCCTGATGGTGCAATGAGCAAGGGACTCACATCTGAGTATACCCTTCCACGCTTATGGTGGACAAAAACGATTCAGAAAAGGGGGTGGTGATGAACAGAGTGTCTGAATTAAGCAGACCACTCTTACCCAGTCCAAAGATCAGGGCTTGATACATCACAGTTTTTTAGCTCACTCATCATTCCAGCTCAGAACTTGGCTATATGCAAATTAGTCTGACCCTGGCCCAGTGCATCATGGGAACAGGGCAGACCAAACTACCAAGCCAATTGTTATACTGGGAAGGAAACAAGCTTCCAGGGACCGGTTTCTGTCATTTCAGCCGTCTTTGGCCCGCCTTGCTTGAATGATGATGGTGCAATGAGCAAGGGACTCACATCTGTGTATACCCTTCCACGCTTATGGTGGACAAAAACGATTCAGAAAAGGGGGTGGTGATGAACAGAGTGTCTGAATTAAGCAGACCACTCTTACCCAGTCCAAAGATCAGGGCTTGATCCATCACCGTTTTTTAGCTCACTGCACCATCCCAGCTCAGAACTTGGCTATATGCAAATTAGTCTGACCCTGGCCCAGTGCATCATGGGAACTGGGCAGACCAAACTACTAAGCCAATTCTTATACTGGGAAGGAAACAAGCTTCCGGGGACCGGTTTCTGGCATTTCAGCCGTCTTCTGCCCGGCTTGCTTGAATCCTGATGGTGCAATGAGCAAGGGACTCACATCTGAGTATACCCTTCCACGCTTATGGTGGACAAAAACGATTCAGAAAAGGGGGTGGTGATGAACAGAGTGTCTGAATTAAGCAGACCACTCTTACCCAGTCCAAAGATCAGGGCTTGATCCATCACCGTTTTTTAGCTCACTGCACCATCCCAGCTCGGAACTTGGCTATATTCAAATTAGTCTGACCCTGGCCCAGTGCATCATGGGAACAGGGCAGACCAAACTACCAAGCCAATTCTTATACTGGGAAGGAAACAAGTTTCCGGGGACCGGTTTCTGGCATTTCAGCCGTCTTCGGCCCGGCTTGCTTGAATCCTGATGGTGCAATGAGCAAGGGACTCACATCTGAGTATACCTTTCCACGCTTATGGTGGACAAAAACGATTCAGAAAAGGGGGTGGTGATGAACAGAGTGTCTGAATTAAGCAGACCACTCTTACCCAGTCCAAAGATCAGGGCTTGATCCATCACCGTTTTTTAGCTCACTGCACCATACCAGCTCAGAACTTGGCTATATGCAAATTAGTCTGACCCTTGCCCAGTGCACTATTGATTGAAGCACAATTTGATCATAAAACTATTTGCATATTCTGTATGAGTCTATCTTACACTGTGTGTAGTACAAGTACAAAATAATGACTTCATATTCACAATGCTTTCTGTCACAGGTTGTGACCTTGTAGCACTATAAATACACCAGTCACTATTCTCCACTGCACCAACCAAGACTTAATTCTGTGGCTTTCGGGTTACACACAGACCTCTGCAGTGCATTACCTAATAGCAGTTTCATAATGTAGTAAAGTGCATTTCCCACTAAGTAACAACTTTATTTATTTATTTTTCATTTACACTACCCATTATTTTACATGTAGTTACCTGATATTTAAAGACCTAAAAAAAGTACAGAATATATAGGGGGTTATGTATGAGAGGCATGCACCACCAGAGCATCACTTGTTTTGACACTTCAGCTGCGAAAGCGTCTCAACCATACCGATGGGGCTGAGCAAATTTACACTGCATGACTTTGCATGGCCTCATAGATATGGAGTAGTCATAGTCATAGTCATAGTCAAGTTTATTTGTTTGATTAATTAAAATCTTACAAAAGTACATTTTAAATTATCATTGACAGTAAAATGCGTAAAACGCCATGGACATAGTTATTCTAATATCGTATAATTAAAAAAAAAAAAAAACTAATTCATGTTTTCTTTAAGGTTTTTGTCAATCACAGATAGAAATTTTACAAAAGCAGAATTCATTAATACATCATTCATGTTTAGACATGCCAGTAGTGCTTGTCTGCATGTTCTTACTGCTCGAGCATTAAATAGTCTCTTAAGGATAGCTTTCCTTCCCGCCTCTATTGCAGGGCACAGACATAGCAGATGCAAGATTTCTTCTTGACCACCTTTACATAGTCTACATATCGTATTGTCCTCAGTAGTTTTCCATACTGGCCGATGGCACATGCCTGGCCAAAGACCAAAACGAACTCTTATAAAAGTTTGTTTACTAGATATGGAGTAAGACAAAGCAGCGCAAGTCAATGCATTGCCTTAGTCTGCGTCAAGGAGAGGAGGTGTTCCATGGGTATTGTGTGGGTGTTCCCATGCAACACCCTTGGATTTTGAGGATGCCCCATATTTACAAGATAACGTAAACCTGGGGCAGTGCAAAAAACTTACGCCTTACCTGTGGAGGTGTAACTTGGAGAAATGTTTTCATTTCTCCTCGTTTTTCCTTCCTTCAATGTGTACTGCATTGTGCAGCTCACATAGAAAGAAGAAAACACATTTCAGGATTGTTTTTGTGAAGGAAGGTGCCCCTTCCTGCACAAAAACAATCCTGCCTATGTTGGTGCTACAAAAGGGGGCGGTGATGGACGGAGCATTTGAACCAATCAAACACTCACACCCAGTCAACAGATCTGGGTTTAATCCATCACCGTTCTTTAGCCCACTCTGCCACCCCAGTTCAGACATGGCCATATGCAAATCAGTCTGACCCTGTGCCTCATGGGAACAGTCCAGCCCGAACTGCCAAGACATGCCTTCCCTGGACCGGAAACAAGCTTCCTAGGACCGGTTTCTGGCATTGCAGCCATCTTCAGCCAGGCTTGCTTGATTCCAGTGGCAAAGTGAGCAAGGGACTCACGTCTGAGCATACCCTGCCAACTTATGGCGAACAAAGCGGTACAAAAGGGGGTGGCGATGGACGGAGCATCTGAACCAATCAAACACTCACACCCAGTCAACAGATCTGGGTTTAATCCATCACCGTTCTTTAGCCCAATATGCCACCTCAAAAGGCACAGGGCCAGACTGATTTGCAGATGGCCATGTCTGAACTGGGGTGACAGAGTGGGCTAAAGAACAGTGAGTTTGGAGAGAGGAGCAAGTCCCGAGGGAGGAGACAGTGTCTGAACTGAGGACCGCACCGGAGGAGCCGGCGCAGGGAGCCTGGGGGCACAGAGGGCTGCCGCTGGCTATACCCCCCACTCTCCTGCTGCTCCCGCACCGAGAGCCGCCAGGGGCTCCTACTGCACGGGGAGCCCAAGGTAGGCCCCGCCATGGGAGGGCAGGGCACAGTGCCACCTGTGCCGGGACGGACCATGAGGGGGCCAGTGCACACTGCATGCCAGGGACGGTGCATGGGAGAGTGGGTGGCCTGTAGAGGCTTATTAAATGTCTGCGAAGGTGTTCTACAGACTAGTTTGATGGTGATTGTAAAGAACCAGAAAGAACCAATATTTAACTATGAATAAATATAAATAAAGGAATATAATTGTGTATAGAACTGCACAGGAGTGCGGACAGGGGACACAAGTAAATCAAGGGACAGTGGAAAGGAAACAACTACATCAAGCGATAGTGACTATGGAGAAATTGTGATGACAGATCACGTGGGATACTGACGATGAAGAAATAATAGACAGGACACGAAGAAATAATGTTGAAGTATAATGACTAATGAATGAAGGGATGGGTACCATGGAGGAGGAATGGCCACTATGTGAAGAAATGGCGAACACAAGTACAGGATACCCACTGAATGAAGGGGCGGAGAAAATGAAGAACTAGTGACTGCAACATAAAGGAATTGGTTAAACGAAGAAGGGATGCAGATGGTGAACATGACGAAATAGTGGACGCCTGATGAATGCAAATGTGCAACTACTTCAGGAAAATAACTAAAAAAAAAAAAAAAAAACAGACAGCAGCCACCGCAGTGAACACAGAAGACATTGAACCAGAAAGCAGCTCAGTAACCGGGTTGTGACTGAGAGGGCGGGGGCTGCCCGCGCTATTTGTTATGAAGAGGGATCCCCAGCGTCAAACCGAAGTGCGGCAACTGAAGTCCCGGGTCCAAGGAGGGGACCCGGGTGAAGACCAGCGGATAGCACTGCGGGGTTCCCATGCCGAGATTGACCCGCTGGCTGCCGAGGGAGAGAGGGACACGCGGATATAGCCCGGTGAGTGGGGGGGGTGTGCGCGTGTGTGTGTGCACGTTTGTCTGTGTGTGTGCGAGTGTTTCTGTGTGTGCGAGTGTCTGTCTGTGTGTGTGCGCGCGTGTGTGTCTGTGTGTATGTGTTATCCACTTCCTGGCGATGTAGGACAGGAGATGTGCACGGCGTGTGGGTGAACGTGCTCGCTCACATGGGAGAATCGCCTGCCCTTGCCCATCCCCTGTCTCACATTCCCAGGAAGTGAGTAACAAAAGATGCTTCACTGGACGCAGTGCTTCGTACTGCTTCAGCAGCTCGACCTAAAAATGAGCACCAGGCCTGAGCCAGTCCAACAGCCAACCTACTAGCAACACAGCTCCATCTATGGTCATGGAATTCTTGAAGTAGGGTCTATGTAGTGTGAGTATCTCTCAGAGCTCTGTGAGGAAATATTTGGAGCTGATTCAGGGAACAAATAACCCACTTGAGTGACTAGAAAGAGCCCGTACACCAGGGTTGCACATACATGGATTATAAAGTTTCATCTCCCGCAGTTTGAACTTACGTCACAACACCTTGATTACAATGGCTAGGAGAAAAAAGGGTAAGTAGTGTAGAGTGGGCGGAATCGAGGAACTAGCATTGAATATTCAAAATGCCTGTGGCTTGGAGCCATCCTACCACACAAAACCAGCACAGGCTGCTCTGAGCAAATACCAGAGAACATCTGCTTCCGTTTTCCGTTTCATCCAACTCAAAGTGTTTGGTCAAATAAGCTTGTAAATCTTTATGGTTGTAACTGTTCGTGGGGCTGTTGGTTTTTTTCTTGCTGTACAGGCTCTGTCCAATATGTGGAGAAGGGGAGCATTGCAATCTACAATGTGTCCCTAATAGGAAACTTGAGGTCTGCGCGCCCAAATACAGCAGGCTGGTGCAAAGCGTTAATGAGCTCGAGCAGCATTTCTAGAAAGCTGGTCTGTCACGGTCCTCTGTGTTCCCCGTGTCAGCAGCACACTACGGTTCCAGTCCTGAGCTTTCACTTAAAAATTCACTGAATTGGGGTCGCAGACTGCCAGACTATGCTCTCAATACACAAAGAATACCAAGAAGTGTAAATGGAATGCCTAGGAGTTGAAATGTGGTGACCCAAGGACGTGGAGCCATATTATAATGTAACCCTGCCACCAGGCGCAAATCCAGTTCAAGCGCCGGTATGTGTGACCATGGCTTGCCCCCATACTTCCTTGCGCCTCAGTCGTATGGGCAGTCATTGCCTGGAATGAGGCCAATCAGCAGCTGTAGCCGATGGGCGGCCCCTTTACAGGCGATGAAGTGGTCCTTTCCACTCATGGCTTTGCCGCTGCGCAGAGCAGGCCGTCAGCCCTGCGCATGCGTGCTGTTCAGAGGTGCGCGTGGCGCGGATTCCTGGGCATTACTCACCGGCCGCAGCGAGAGTGTCCTCGGCGTTTACCTCATCACTCAGCCCCACCCTCCGCCCGCTCCCAGCCCCACCGCTCTCAAATTACAGGTGACTGAGTTTACGGAGCGGTGCTCTCATGGGGCACGCAACATCACACCACCCAGGCCCACTGACGTGTGGGCGAAGGCCCAGGACAACCGAAAAGGGCAAGACTAAGCCATCGTTTTTATAGCATTAACCGCTGATGGAGTAAGTGGAAGAATGTGGTTCTTCATCGAAATTTCCGACAACATTGGACACTAAGGTGCGTTTAGTTCAGTACGAGTGCAGCAAAAAACATGGCATGTTTACAAGTCGTGTACCTGGCTGAGGGGGGGAGGCTGGGGGGGGGTGCGCGTGTGTGTGCGCAAGTGTGTGTGTGTGCGAGTGTGTCTGTGTGTGTGGGTGTGCGCATCTGTGTGCGCACGTGTGTGTGTGTGCGAGTGTGTCTGTGTGCGAGTGTGTCTGTGTGTGTGTGTGCGAGACAAGCGGAAGCAGGGGCTGTGTGTGCGCGTCTGAGAAGCGCGTCCACAGACCCAAATCGGCGCGTGCACAGGTCTGTCTCCCTTGAGAGGCATCTCAACAACAATAGGTCTCAAGAGCGAGACCTAAAAAGGGCTTCAAAAAGGTATTTTCTATGCCAATTCCTTTCTCAATTACTCCAGTGCCAGCTAAATATGAGTTCTGTCTTGAAATTAAGTGATATAAAGCTACATTTCAAGAGGTATCCAGTAATTGAGGTGGCATGAACGGGGATCTAGTAAACGAATCTTCTCGCAGTAACACATGGCACAGTTGCAGCCACCCGGGGTCCCCTCTGCCTCACAGAAAAAAATAGGCTGCACAGCGCCAATGCAGGTAAATTCTCATCAAGATAAAACTCTCGCTAAAGACGGGATAACAAAAACTAGCAACAGTAACTTCTGAAGCTCCACCAAACATGACGAACTTCACTACAGCAACCATCTAGGTACTGGGGATTGGGGGGGCATTGCGGTCTGGCAAGGGTTCTAATTACGGAGCTCAGGAGGCTAGAGGTGGGGTGTCACAGCCTACGACATCTCTCGCAAGAGCAATGATATTGTCTCTAACAATACATACTTTTAATAAACAGTAAGTTATGTTTTCTTTACTGCATAATCACTTATCGATATTTTGCTGCTGAACAGGATTACGTATTTGTATTTGTATACAATACATGTTATAGAATTTATGACATCATGCCTATGCTTATCATGGCTGTAACAAAGCAGCGGGATGTAATTCAGACAGGCTAATCTTATAGCTGTAGGTGCCACTCTAACACAGACAATAGAGAGGTGTGCGGTGCAACACGCACATATATATGTGGGTCAACAAGAAAGCAAGCAGAGTTCATGTTCCTTTGGAAATATTCAGAAGAAAATCCATGTCTTACCATCTGTGTCTTGCTCAGCAGCTGCAAGTGGTCTTGTATTCAATCATGCAGCACTTCTTTGGTTATTTTTTCCCAATTTCTTGAACTCTGTCTGCAAGCAGTGCACGGTACAGCGAGCTGAGCTCCTCTGTTTAGTTTTGATCACGTGCCCAGACATTGGTATTTACAACCCACCTCCGTGCTGTCTCATATTTACAAGGAGTGAGCTCTCCATGCACACTGTATTTTAATCGGATTTGTAATGGGATTGAGACCCAACTGTAATATTAAATCCTCGTTAATAATTTCCAAGGAATTTAGGCTTCATACCACCACCGCACTTTTTCTTTTTTAAGTTATTTGGTGCGTATGTGGCCTGGAGGTATGGGACCACTTTAGACATGCAAGAAGTACATGACATAATGTCACCTTAATGTTTGTAAGCATTGGGAGATGAGGCAACCTTCCCAGGATCACCCGCTCCTCCAGTTCCAAAGTCAACAGCCTTGGCTGTAACGCCACATCCTTGCCGACATACTGGGCTTAAAGGTATAAAGAAGGAGTCCCTAAATAATGCCCAGAAATTACCTTAGTGTATGCTTATGTGTTGTTGGTCACTGCTTTCCGTGGAGTGATAAACCCTGGAAAAGCCATGAAGTATACATAGCATGGACAAATGGGGACAACGAACAATGGAGCAATGCTGGAGTAAGTAAATCAGAAGCTTATGGGCGTGCTTTAGCCCACAACAGTAGATACAGCTTGTCTTGGTTCAAGACAGCACAGGCACACCGTCTGGAGCAGAGACCTAAAAAAGAAGTTTAGAAGGGTATGAGTCGGAGGGTTATTAATTGCAGTAGGCCATCATGAGGCAAGGTTATACACCTGCTCAGTCTTCCTTATGAATGTGTTGAATGTAGAGAATGAGGGAGAGAACAAAGTCTTAAGTAGGTAGTGTGAGGAAGGAAAAGGTAAGATGTACTCCAAATGAAAAGATAAAGGGAAGAAGATAGAGAAAAAATAACGCATACAGAGAGTTTACCCGCAAGGACAGTGGGAGTGATGATAACAGTGGACTGGAGTGGGTAGCAGTGTCTCAGTATGCATTCAAAATGTGTGTAGGTTCGCCAGCTTATAAGTACATCAATCTATATATATAAAAACGAATGTATGTCTGTCTGTTTGTCCTTTATGCATTACTACACCATTCATCCAATCAGCATGAAACTTTGGGAAGTTGTTGAGTACACTACCGCGAGGGTTTCTGGCAAAAAAATCAACAATTTGAAAATTAAAAAAAAATTAAAAAATTGGCTAAAAATTGTTGAATACACTCCCACGAAGGTTTCTGGCAAAAAAAAATGTTGTTACATATCGGCCCCCCACGGCCCTAATAATCTTTCCAAAACTGAACGTTTACAGTTTCCGGTGCGACTCGCTTTTGCAATGACCATCAACAAAGCACAAGGACAATCGCTGCAAGTGTGTGGACTAGATTTGGAGAATCCGTGCTTCCCACATGGACAACTGTATGTGGCCAGCTTACGTACCGGAAAACCTTCTCATTTATTCGTGTACGCACCAGACGGAAAAACAAAAAATACTGTGTATCCAGAAGCACTCGAATAAACAAACAGAATTAAAACAACACTTTAAAATGTTTTCCATATTAAAATGAATACGTTTCAATAAAAATGACAGAATGTAAATTGAATGTTATCATAACAAGTTTCCTTAAATTTCCTTTCTTCTGAGATCACAACAACGTGCGACGGGTAAGCTAGTTTAATATAAAATAGAGGTCCATAAGCCAAGGTTTCATACTCCACTGAAAGTACCTAGTTGAGGTGTCAAAGTAATTCACCTTTGTTCTCATGGTTTATGATGTCATGCAAAGCTTTTCATGAGGTTAATAGAATTCCAAGCAAATCAAAATTTGTTTAACTCATTGCTGCCCTAATCGTATTGTAATCTAAAAGTGCCGCAAGTCAATTAAATGTAAATGGAGCAGAGTTTGATCGCTGTTTGGCACAGATTTCACTGGACTCTATTCACCAGAGTTCCTTCAGACTCAGGAGGCGGGGTTGCATCACAAGGGGGGCATTTAAGCTGCTCAAGACACTCGCTGTGCAGGAGCACAGTCTGTTCACTGTTTGGCATGGATTTCACCAGCCTCTATTGCTCAGATTTCTTTCAGCATGAGGAGGTGGGGCTGCATTGCGAAGTGGGCATTTAAGCCTCTCAAGACACACATGGCACAGGACTCAATGGAATGCAACCAGGTGTGGACTGGGCCAAGAGCGGGCCCGTCTAAGTATGTATGAGGCTGTGCTGGTCCCCCCTCTTTCACCCTTCCCTGTACGCTAATGGGTACATGCAATCTACCTGTTCTGCATAATGAGTACACACAATCTACCTGTTCTGCATAAGGGCACTACTATTGAAACTATTTGGGTATATGCTTTTGGAGTTATCTCACAAGAGATTGAGTAAGCAGAAAGAACTCTATCCCTTGATGGCAATGCCTCAACTCTAACCCCTGCCCTCCCACCAATTACACCTGGTAATATTGGAGGTATTTATCACTCTGGTCAACGCCATTCTCCACTTGGGGTCAGTCTCAGCACTGAAATGTTATAGATAGAACCAGTGGTGAAGCAGAAGAGAAAAGTAGCTAGTTTGACCAGAATACAAGAGAGGGAGGTGGATACTTGTGCTGATCTTCTCAGCTCTCCTTCTTTTGAGTCTCGCTTAGTGTAAAATAAATGTGATAAAATCTGTGCATTGCAAAAGAGCCTCTGCTTCTACACTCTGCCATGCAGGAGAGGATAGATTTTAAGTTGGATGACCTCAGCTTAAGTGGGGATGCTACCACCAACTGGACCTCAGCGCTACAGATGGAATGAAGGGCTACAGATGGAATGAAGTGCACCCGCTGCTTGTTTGTGCACAGTTACACATAGCACAGTGCCTTGCTAGTTGTGGTGATGTAAGTTTCAGAGCGCTGCTATGTCATGGAATCCCAGCTCACATCATGGGATTTCCTATAAGGCACTTGTCTCTTGGCCCTGTTGAAATAGACGTCTTCTCGTCTGGAATAATTACTTTGGACAACCCTACTTGCGAGTCTGTGTCTACTTCAAGAATTTGGCACCAACTCAACCCACAGTTTAAAGGAGTTTTGCAAGCGCTGAAGAACAGGGACCAGAGGACCAATATTGTGAATTATCTCTAGCTACACTCGATTTAGCCACCTCGAGACTCAACTCAGAGATTGAAACTTTACGGTGGATTGAAGTGATTTATTAAAAACAACATTGAGGTGAGAGGTCAGCGGTAGTTGATGCGTGACCTGTCTTCCAACTGCAAAACGTGCGATAGAAAGGTGCGAGCACAACAACAGACACGCGTATCGGTTAATTGCTGCTCTGTACCGCTGCACCAAGACAGCCAGGCAAGCACTGAGCCACGTTCTCTTGGGAGTTTATGTGCGACGGCTTCTATTCAAAGTGGCTTTGTGATGTAACTCTCATTTCCTGGAGAGGTCTGACTCCCAGAGACAGTCAGTGAAAGAGAAATACGACTATCAATTACATATGGAGGAAGAAATAGGACTGTTCCCGCTATTGAGCAAAGCAATAGGCATGATTTAATGAGACCAATATCCCTATAGGTCGCACATCTCATCAGCGATCTGCACGTTTTGAAAAAGAAAGGAGATAATAAACAAGATTTTGAGTTCAGATCATAACAATTCCTAATTTTTACGATTACAAATCTATCATCAGCAATTTACATGCTTTCTTGAAGTTATTGTTGGTGTTAACAACAGCGATATGCATGCTCTTAGAAGTAGTTGCAGTGTCTTCATGTGCAGTTCTCAGCAATTCTCATACCCAGAAGTGTAAACCTCTCAACAGCTATTTACAAGCTTTCTTTTAAATTATTAGTGTAAAACTTTGATGCAAGTCATAGCGACCTGCACGCTTTTGAGAGTATTGGATTTGTTTTGAGAATTTTTATCGTTTTGTGGATTTTATTATTTAGTCTCTATCTTTTGCAACATGCAAAGTGTTCAACCTCTGGCTCTGTTCCAATAAAATCCTGGGGAGCCACCACTGGAATGGAATCTATGGTTACGATCATTCAAGCCTTATTTAGGAGCAATTGATGGGCAAAAATTTAGACCGGAAAGGAGGAAAAGTTTAGTGTATTATCACTAGGAGAAGAAGGTCAAAATGTGTATGATCACTTGCCAGAACATGTTCTTGCTGAAGATGAGGATTTAGATGAATTTGATACAGCTGTAGCACAACTAGACAAGTACTTTTCAAAAACTAAGAATATGGTAGTGCACAGATATAACGTTTTTAAGAGAACGCAACAACCCAATAAGAACATAGGCACATACATTACAGCATTGAAAATGCTATCAGTCAAATGTGAATTTGACACTTTTACAGCAGAATTAATTTGTGATCAGTTAGTGGCAACGTGTTGTTCAAAGAAAATACAATAACACTTATTAGCATGCAAAAATCTATTGTTGGACAAGGCTATAGCTTTAGCTAAAAGCCTTGAAAGTTCATCCAAGGACTTAAAACTATTGGAAGAATCTTTAGCAAAAACTACAATTTCTGGAGCTATTGTCAGTAAACCAATGTCCAAGAGTTTTTTCAGTGAACACTAGATCCAAAGTGACATTTAGATCGAGTACTGGGTCACAGCCACCTAAAAGAATGTGCTGTTTTAGATGTGGCTCTTCATCGCATGTATCATCCTTCAGATTTTGCCCTGCTCAAGTTCAACAATGTACGATGTGCAGGAAAATTTCTTTAGAGTATGTAGAGGAGGCAGAACCAGCAATGTTCAGTGTGTAATCAATTAACAAATTGGGGATTACGAACAAGATAGATATGAAGAGGGTAGGGAATTAGTGCAGGACGTGAGGAGTGTAAGTGCTGATGAAGGAAACATATTGCGGATCTGGATGTTGATGTCTCTATTGAAGGTCATACAATCAAACTCCTAGTTGATACTGGTGCTTGTATCCCTAATATTTCCCAGGGGATATTTGAGAAGTCCTGGTCCGACAAAGACTTATCCCTACCCGACATTCTAGCAGTGGCATTTGAAGGAAGTAGAGTAGACTTAACTGTTTTTTGGGGGATGTTATCAAAGTCCTGGGTGAATCTATTAAAGGTAAAGTGTATGTGGCCAGAAAAGGCATCAATGTTCTTGGATTAGTCCTCAAGCTGAGTTTGGAATCTCAATAAGACCTGGACTGGATGAAGCAGTCACTATAGAAAAGTATAAGTTAGGGTCAGTGTGCGACACAAGAAAATTGTAGGAATGACATTTTGGAAACTGTTCTACAATATTACAATATTAAAGTACAATATTCTACAATATTAAAGTACAGCAGGGCATATCACCAGTGAAACACAAGTTATGCAATATTCGTCTCAGTATAAGAGAGGATCTCTCTGTTATGTGAAAAGATATGTGTGCACAAAGCATTATTGAGAGAACAGAAGAAACTCTAGGGTTCTCTCCTATAGTTTGGCTAGGAAGAAATCAGGTGAACTATGAATGTGTGTGGACTTGAGAAGCGTCAATTGAGCTATATGGGTGGATAATTATTCATTACCTAGAATCGAAGACTTGGTCACTGAGATTGTCCCGTCCAGTTGGTTCAGCAAATTGGAATTAAGAGCAGCATACCATCAGGTGGAATTGGCCAAAGCTTCCAGCCATCTAATTGCATCTGTAACGCCTGATGGAGTATTCCAATTCTGTGTGATGCCATTCTGTATAGCTTCTGCTGCTGCATTATTTCAAAGACTAATGTCAGAAATGTTTAGGGGCATGGATCATGTCATGATTTTTCAAGATGGCATTTTGAGATTTTGAAATACTGTGGGTGAACATGATGCTGCGTTGGGTGAAGCATTAGAAATCTTAGGAAGAAGAGGTGCTACTTTGAGGAAAGAAAAGTGCATATTAAAAATAAGAGCAATTGAATACTTGGATCATGTATTTTCTGAACATGGTGGGAAACCCAGAGCCAGTTTGGTTAAAAGCATTGTGGATGCTCCAGCTCCAATGAACAGAGAACAGTTACTATCCTTCCTGGGACTCAGTGAGTTCTATGCAAGATTCATGCGTAATTTTGCCAGCATTACTAAAAGTTTTAAAGTGTTGCTAAAAAAAGGGGAGGAGTTTGTGTGGTCTGAGTGTGCTAAAGTACTTTTGAGAGAGTCGAACAGGAAACAATTTCGGCACCCACATTGTAATCATTTGTGGAAGACAGATAGGCCATTATCACTGTGGATGCATGTGCTTCTGGCCGGGGATGGTATTATCACAGCTAAATGGCAATCGTGAAACAACAATAGGTTTTGCATCCAGGGCACTTTGTCAAGCTGAACGCAAATACTCTGTGATAGAGAAAGAACTTTTAGTGTGCGTGTTGAGAAGTTTAGGGCATATATGTGGGGGCAACCATTTATTTTGAAAACGGACCATCATTCTTTGGTGGACATTCTGTCAGGAAGAAAGTTAAACAGATGACTGCTAGGATTGCCAGACTGTCCGCTAGGCTCCTAGAGTTCACAATCTCAGTAGAGTACATTCCTGGGAGGAAGAATAGCAGAGCAGACTGTCTCTAAAGGCTACCCATTGAAGATTCCAGCGAGTAGAAAGGGAGTCTGAGATAGATGAGTGTTTTATTGCACATATTGCTGATGTTAGTGTGTGCAAGACGAAGGAAGATTGGGCAAATGCTGTGGACGAAGATGCTGTGTTAAAAGAAGTTGTACAAATGGCTGAATCGGGCTGGCAAATGTGGAAGGTGGTAACCTGGTACATGTAGATACATTGATTCCACCTTTTTTGCTTTCTACAGCAAATAATTGAATTGTTTCATTCAGAGCATCTGGGCTCAACAGTGTCAAAAATAAAGTGAGGGAGGATTTCTGGTGGCCAAAGATGGATAGAGAGGTTGTGAGTTTTTTCCAAAGGTGTGTTAAATTCAAAGTGAGTAAAAAAATGTTTTAAAGACTGAGGGCATAGTTGATTCCATTATGGTATGTCCCCGCAGAGCATGGCAACGTGTGGGGGTAGGTTTTCTAGGGCCTTCCCATGTACCATGTGTAGCCAAATAAAGGCTGCAAACCCTGTGAAAATCCTATTATACATTTCTGCTCCCATTTCTGTCTCACCCCTCCTGTTCTCCAAAACTCCATATTCACTAATTCCCCTGCCCTCTGCTTTACAACACATTGTCATGCATTTCCTGTTCCATACTGTTCACTCACACTCTTCCAAGCTCCCCTCATTTCATACTCCTACCAGTACACTTTCCTGTATTATTGTTTACATCCTGATCTCCACCCTACTGCCTTTTTCTCTTCACACTCATCTGACTCTGCTAAAGGAACCATTGATGCTCATTACAGACCTTGCTTCAGCGTCCTCAGTTTCTCTCAAGCTCTTCCAGTGCCGCCCTGTTACCCACACACACCAGCTCTTTGGCATTCTGGACTCCACAATATACACTATACAATTTACTAACAACTAACACATGTATGCTCTTTTTTATACATATAAACTTGAAAAAATATCCCAACACACAAGATAAAATCCACCAGTGCCACGAGTCCCTCAAATGGCATTTAACATACATACTGGTTTCTGACACTATGTCATCACTTTCCTCCCAACAATAACCCATGCCACTCTTTCCCCTCAGTGATCATAATATCACTACATTATTAAAGCATCCTTTGTACGTGTCTTTTAACATTTGTTGGTAGACAATTTGAGATTATATATGCCTTATAGCTATCAAAGCATCTTCCTATTCCATTTCCTATAGATAAGATTTGTGGTTCATCCTCAACTGTTTAAGAGGACCTCTTATAAAATGCTTAGTATTATTAAAAACACAAAATCATATTTAAGGGGCTGGTTTGGCAGCGCAAGATGGCATCCACCATCAAGTAGCGCTCCCGAGAACACACCGACCATCCGTTCACATCAGGAGCTGCACAGCTAGTAAGTAGGTGCACACGGGAGTGCCGAGATACTCCCAAGAGGTGGGGAGTTCGAGGATGACAGTGGTCATCCGGTATTGGTACTGCAGCTACTGCAAGAGACAATTTCCCTTAGGAGGAAAGAGACACCCAATTGGTGGACGTGGGACAGCCGCAGCAGTATTGCCGGCCAAAGAGGCCCTGGAGAGGGAGAGGCTTTGGGTGAACCGAGGTGAAGGAGAATTGGCCCGGTCAACATGCAGGGTGATTCCTCCCCCTCACCTGCACAGAGTCAAACACAAGACCCCTGAGGCACACTTTGTGATGAGGGCAGCAGGAGTAGGGGTGGCAGTGATACTGTCTCTCCTTAGAGTTGTGTGGAGGCATTGTGAGAGGGGAGGAGCCTTCAGTCTGAAGTGGAACACTGGGACTGGATAGAAGCTCCCCCCAGTATCCAGGAAGGAAAATGTTCTCCTGCTGCCCCTTTCCCAGGAAGTGAGGCCCATGGACTCGGGAGCTTGGCCTCTGTGTGTCTTTGCCTGTTGGTGTTTCTTTCCTCCTTCCACCCCCCCCCCGACTTCACGGACACTCACCTTGAACTCCTGGGAGGACCTCAGCAAGAGACAGCTTTCCTCCAGAGGGAGGGGAAACCAATATGTTAGCTGTGGGACAGCAACGGTGGTAAAGTTGGCTGAAATGGCCCAGGAGAGGGAGGGGCCTTGGGGGAACTGGCGTGAAGGAGCACTGACCTGGTGTGTTTGCAGGGTGATTTCGCCCACCCCTTGTCTACACGGAGGCAAGTCTCTATTTCTCCTGCGAGGGGAAAAACAGAGACTTGGAAAATGTCTTACAATGGGAGCAGCAGGAGCTGTGGGTGACCATGATCCAGTCTCCCTGCCAGGAAGGGTGAGGAGAAATTGTGAGAGTGGGGTAGGGGAGAGGAGGGAGCCCTTGGTCCGAGGAAGTACACGGAGACTGGATCTGGGCTCCCCCTAGGACTCTAGGAGGAGAGTTCTGCTCCTGCCACCTGCCCCAAAAAATCAGGACCAGGGTCTGGGGACTAGTGGAACTGCCCTCCTCCACAGGTCTTTGCCTGTTGGTGATTATTTCCCCCATTTCGCATCAGCTCCACAGACATGGGTGTTGCATACCCTGGGATGGGTTTGAGAGGACTGGGCCAGGGCCGGAGAGGCCAAGGAGCATGCTCGCTAGTGGTAGCAGGTGTTTACAGCCAGGTCTAGTGGCTCAGTGGACTAATGCAGCCACTGCAGGGGCCTGTGTTCGACCTTATGGTCACAGGTTAAAATCATGGTGGGTCCACTCAGCTTTTCATCGATCTGAGGTCGATAAAATGAGCATCATTGAGTTGAGTAACAATAAACATCTGTTATTCTGCACCAATGGACCTATGGGTGAACATGCTCTTTGCAAATACGCATGTTATGTTATGTTTTAGGTGGACTGACACCCGTGCATAACCATGGACAGTGATACCTCCATAAAGGCAACAAGCATAGCTAAGGACAAAGCCCCAACCAAACAGACGTAAATGGAAAACTTCACTAATCCCCTGGGGAACTACCACAAAAAGAAGAGCCTGGGGAACTTGAGGGGGTGAGTGCAAGAAACATTAGTGGAGAGCCAAACATGGGCATGAAGGCCATTCTTCGGGCCATTGAATCTTCCTATCTAGCCTTGGAGAGCTAAATTGGTGAGGCTGGAGCAGGTGTGGTACTACTCTGTCAGGACTTAAAAACCACAGGCCATGTTGCAGAGGTTGACACTGAAGGGACAACACTGTGGGCTCAGTGCTAGGCTTAACATAGATGATACAGAAGTAGAGGAGCCAATCAGGGGAACTGGTGGCACTCGTCGAAGATGCCAAGCTGTGCTCGAATCAGAATAATCTGCAGTTCCTGAGGTTCCCAGAAGGAGTTGAAGGCCCCCGCATAGAATAGTTCCTTGATAAATGGCTGAGGTCCTGTATGCCCCCGGTTCAACTTTTGTTGTGCTTCTTGATAGAGCAGGCACACCACACACTAGCGGCAAAGCCTCCCCCCAGGGGCACCCCAAGACCGATGATTGCCCACTTCTTGAACTACAGGGAGAGAGCCTGGTCCTACATATAGTTTGGAACCTTGGGGAGGTTCAGAATTACACTAAATGCATCCTTTTTTTCCAGATTATACAAAGATTGTACAGTGGCAGTGAAAAACGTATGAAGCAATGAAACAGAAACAAGAGTGTCAGATATTAAATGCATGCTGCTCTACCCAGTGAAGCTGGAAGTGATCTTCCATGGACGCCTCTTCTTTGACCACCCCGATAGGGTGTTGGAGTGAATTGAAGAGCACCCCCAAAGATGCCCGGAAAGAATGAACGATCCCCCATGGAGCCTCATGGTCATGATGGGGGTGTGATGGGAGAGAAGTAGCATCAGAGCCAGAGGGATAGGCAGGATTGGCGAGCCAGGGTGCCCGGGACGAGGGCTGGACCTCCCTGAAGACAGAGACAGAGGGTCAAACCTCAGACATAACATTGGCAGGTAACCGAATCCCCAACACTGGGCAGAGTTCTGTAATGATGGGCGATTACAATACTAACCTCATTTATACAACAGAGGAAGATGAAATTCTTAATATTGATAACTCATATTGGAACATCCCGCCCCAGACTAGTTTGAAGGTTAAATGCCATGACCATTAGAGAGAGCAATTAGTCACTTTGCTGGACTTCCTAAGAATGAGGTCTTTGAACTGCAGATTCTCTGAGGAAATCCCCTCAAGTTAAACGTATCACGGTCCTAAGTCTAGATCGATAATCGACTATACAATTGTCTCTCTGCTTCTGATTCTCTTGGTAAAGCAATTTGCAATTAAGTACACTACATCTGTGATCATTCGTTTCAGCTCCTGACAATAGGAATAGCACCAGCCACGCACTTCTGCCCCCAGTGGAAGTTGGTGTTACTGAATCCATAAACTTAAAGCGGCTGCAGCGGTCAACAGAAACAATAGGAGACATACCATCAGTGGCCATAGAGATAATAATCAATAGTTTAAGAGCAAAGAGCTGCTCAAAAGATGCTTGGGACCATTTTGGAAGGAAATTACTGAAGTGCTATTGAATGCTAACTTTTTGCCAGCTTACTGGTCCAGATTATAGGGTCACGGAGTCAATTTGTCTTTTGAAACAGTGTGCTGCTCTCAAAGAAGAGCAAATGAAACTTGTAGGGTGTTTAAAAGCTCAGCTGCAAAACTCTTTACTTTGGGAGCAGCTGAAGAGTTCAAGGAAAGCATAAAGAAAGCAGTTGTGAAAAGGAAAAAATGCAGCAAAGATCGCTTTTAGACAAAACGAGTTTTCAGTGCAAAGCAAAGTAATCCGGCAATTCTGGGAAATCATTAAAAAACTAAATTCCAGACACAGAAGAATAAATACTTCAAATATTTCTGAGTGTACGTGGGTGGTCTATCTTACTGCAACCTTTTCAATAACGTCTCAAAGTAGAACTGTTTATATCCTAAATAATCAACACTCTATGCGTGAGGGTGGAAGATAGCAGGGTCCAGTAGAAAATTATCTCACATACACTCCCTCATTAGTTCATAAAATCCTCTATAAGTGCTGCTGTGGTGGTGCCCCTTGGTCAAATGGCTTTCAGCAGGCTATTTTTAAAGAGGATGCAGAATTTTGGTCAGGTGTGCTAGCATTATTATTCCAGGCTATTCGGTTCAGCGGTTCAGTTCTTGAAATTTGGCAAGGATCCATTATAAACCCAATACATAAGGGCGGGATAGAGTAAATCCCACCAACTATAGGTTTATAGCTCGTCTCGATTCAGAGACAAAATATTATGCCTCTTTGGTTCTTGTGGATTCAATAGTCTGGTTCAATGAAAACAAAATATACCTCCAACCCAAACTGGTTTTAGAAAAGGAGTGGGCATTAAATATTTTAATCAATGCCTTTCTGGCGGATCAATGTAAACGGCAGAGTAAGAATTTGCATATTGGTTTTATCGACTTCAAGACCGCTTTTGATGGGGGCGTGGCCAAGATGGCGACCTAGGAGGACGCTGATCCCGGAGTCTCCCCACGGCAAATCCCCCTTACCGGATACCAATGGTGGCGGGGGGTTGAACTGCCACATAAAGCCTGCATTCGAAAGTGATTCCTGTGCTCCAAAGCCACAGTGAGAGCCAATTAAGACACATCGCTGCCTGCTGTGAAATAGCACCCTTATGAAAGAGGCGCAGAAGTGAGCGAGACCGGGACCACCGAGGGAGACCCCCGAGCTTCAGCAGCAAGCGGACACACCAATGGTAAGCCACCTGCCCGTGTATGCTGCCTGAAGACGATGACTGCGATGGGCAGGAGCTCCAAGAGCCCGGCTGTGTCCCCAGCAAACAGCGAATGGCAAAGCGGCGGCTGCGCAAATAGAGGCCAGGGCTGAGAGGCCTAGTCTGCCGCGAGTGTGGGCCACTCCTTCCCCCAACATGGCAGTCTTGAGTACAGTTCCCGAGGGGACAGTGGCTGGCTACCAAGTGTGTAGGTGCGTGAAGGAAGGCAGCACATGCTCTACACACAACCGGGGAGGCAGCAAGGGGCGCCCGGGTCTGGGCGCTCGTGCTTCTGTGTGGGCCCCAGTGCCTGGAGGAGTACCTAGCGCCCCTTGGAACGGGGCAGCAAACTGTGGCCTGCTGTGGAGGGACTCCGGCGCCGGGGGCATATTCATGACAGTGACTGGGGGACTCTATTGGCAGCGGGCGGCAGCCAAAATTGCATGCTGGATTGCTTAGGACGCGCAAAAATTACACTGGCGGTTCCCCCTCAGGTGCAGGGACAGTGCTCAATTAGCCCCTCAATGATATTCACCTAAGGCCTGGACTTTGGGTAGGCCTGCGATCCACTTCCACACGCAGGGCCTGCATTACACGCACTGGGCCCATAGGGCCACAACAGACGTAAGAGGGTGAAATCCGGAGGAGACACCGAGCCCTAGAGAGCAGACGGCCAACACTAAAGGATCAATGAGGCAGGGTGCCTTTCGCACAGAGACTTGCGGGGTGACAGCGGGAGCAGAGCTGTGCAGGATACGCAGGGAGAGTCAGGGAACCAAGGAAGACCACTTCCTCTCCGCCTATGCCACCACACTGACCCCCTACAGGGAGAAGACCCACCCCCAAGCCTGCGGGAGGCTATTCCTGCTCAACACCCTAAACGCGCAAGGCCCAGGCACGGAGGCCAGGCCCTGCAGACTCAATCACCCAGAAGGGGAACAGCGCTAGTGGATGGCGACGAAGCATGGCCTGCATAGGGAGAAGGGGTGGGTGCACGCTCACCAACATGCTCCTCAAGGGTCCTCCCAAGGGAGATAAGGGATCCCCCACTTCAGCGGCGCAGAAGCAACTCACAGAACCTGGATACGGAGAGGTGCCCATCACCAAGTCATTCCTCGAATCCTTGTTCAACTCACTGCGGGAGGATTTCCATATGTTTAAGCAGGAAATGGACGGAGAGTTCCGAGAAATACTGTGCTTGGAGGATGGTTTGGGAGAGCGGGTAGCGGCCGTCAAAGTTTCGGAAGAGTCCAGGAGTGAGGAGGTGGAACAACTCCAGTAAGAACTTCTTCGCCTCCGAGACCAACAAGTTGACTTACAAGCGCACGCAGAGGATCTTGAAAACAGGTCACAACTCAACAACATTCGGGTCCGAGGCGTCCGATCTAAAGCAGAAGGAGTGACCATCACTGAATATCTGCAGGGCATGTTTCGAGAGATCTTGGGGGAGCCAGCAGACTTTGACATTCATATAGACAGGGCTCACAGGGTGGGACTGGCGCGGCACGTGCCTGCCCCCCTCCTGACATCTTGGCCTTCGTTCCAGACTTTCCATTAAAGGAGAGGATCCTTCATGAAGCGCTCCAGAAACAACCTCTCAGATTCCAAGGGTACCTTGTGGCACTATTCCAAGACCTGTCAGCCATCACCCTTGAAAAAAGGAAAGCATTTAAAGTTGCCACAACAATCCTGGGATATTAAGGGGTCCCCTACTCTTGGGGTCAAACCTTCCGCTTGATCTTCAAATGGAACGGAACTTTACACCAACTGAGATCCCTCCAGGACAACTCCGCCCTGCTGGGCATTGAGCATGACGAGGAATCTACCTCACCAGGACCATCCCAGCAACCGTCACAGGGAGAATGGCAGAGAGTCGGCTGCAGACGTTTGCCCAAAGCGGAACTGACACCAGATCCAGCCACCATAGTACAGGAACAGGCCTTGGCCATTCAAGAGGTGTCCAGAGACACATCGTATAATCTGTTTTTTCTGGTTTTTGTCAAATTTTATGTAACATTGATGTATGTGATATTTGATTTTAATATGAATACTTATTAAATGAAATAGAGCTTTTTTATATCTAATTGTATTTGTGGTTCCTTTATGAAATTAGCCTTCCCTTCTGCTTGCCATGATGATGCTATGATATACACACAGAGACACATCGTCAACAGACTGATTTCTCTAAGTGGTGGGGACTCTTTGGCACTACAACAATGCTGGTCTGGGGGACAGGTGGGGGGCAAAGAGGTCGCCACTGCTACACGCGCTTATACGTAACTTTACCACAGGCCTGTGTTACGTTTTACCAAGCCTGGGACTATGATCCTATGTTGGGGGATTCCTGTTGGGGTTAGGGTGGGGGGCGGAGGGGAGGGTTTTGGAATTCAGATTTCGGGGAGGTTTGGGGGAAGAGTTCAGTGTGTTGGGGGGTTGGGCAGGGCGGGAGGGAACCAGTGTGCTGACAGGGTCTGGGGCTTGCAGGAGACATGCAGCGTGGGCGGCTTCTGATAGAATTGACGATTACTACACTCCATTGGCGAGGTGACAAGGGCCAGTTTACGAGTTATCACTTTGAATGTGAAAGGGCTCCACAACCCCATTGAGCGGAGGGCGGTCCTATCATATTTAGAAAACTCAGGCGCTGCAATATGTTTACTTCAAGAAACTCACTTACTCACCAAAGACTGGCACAGGATGAGGTCCCACGCATTCCCTCAGCACTTCTTCTCCTCCACTACCGACAAAAAGGCGGGAGTGGCGATCTTATTTGCCAAACACTTTCACAGTCAAATTGGGGACAAGGTCAGGGAGATAAAAGGCAGTCTTCTTGCATATAGCATTAAGGTGGGCAACATGCCCTTGACATTGGGATCCCAGTATGCCCCTAACACGAGCCAGGAGCCCTATCTTACAAACGCCCTGTCAGAGTCTCTATGTTCCCCAGAACACTTCCTTCTCATAGGAGGGGACAGGGAGAGAGATAGATCCGGCCACCGCTTCGGCAGCACAGGCGCACTTTCACCAGACGGGAGGGACTGCTTGGTACAGAGGGGGCTGGTGGCCATGTGGCGGGCTAAGCACCCCGGAACTTCGCACTACATGTTCAATACTCACGTGCACCACACATACGCCAGACTGGACCACTTCATAGGTACCTCAGATTTGGTGGCTAAGATGGAGGAGATGGACAGGATCTCAGCCTCCATTTCAGATCATGACGCCGTGGAAATATCGATTAGGGTCCCACGCACTAAGGCGTCACAGGGCCGGGGAGGTTGAGGGAAGCCCTCCTGCAATGCAGAGAGGTAGTCCAACAACTACACAAACGCATCACTGACTACATTGAGTTTAGTGATCGGCCAGACAGGCCCGTGACGGCCGCCTGGGGGGCCCTGAAGGCGGTAGTGAGAGGAGAATTAATAGCCAATCTCAGCGGCAGAAATCAAAGAACGCAAAGACAAGCGAGAATAGTTAACACCCAAAGTGATCAAACTGGAAAGGTTACACAGTCGCACAGGGGTCCCAAGAATTTAGAAACAGCTAAAAGCTGCAAGTGCTCAGCTGGCAGGTCTAGACATAGACAGGGCCGAATACGCCGCACTTAGGCTTCGGCACACGTATTATGTGGGTGGGAACAGAACGGGATGACTCCCGGCAAGTGCTCTTTGAGCCAAAGTCCAAAGATCCAAAATCTCAACCCTACACGACAAGCACGGGGAGAAGATACATGACGAGGCACGGATCGCGGAAGCTTTCAGGGAATACTATGCATCCCTCAATAGCACAGACCCCCTCCTTGACAATAACGCAGAGGCCTACTTACAAGGCGCAACCACCACCGCTCTCAACGCGGAAGGTGCAACATCGTTGGATGCACCTATCAGAATTGAGGAGGTGGTTAGTGCAATATCCTGCCTAAGCCCCTGAAATCACCAGACCCGGACGGCTTCTCCTCAGGTTTTTACAAAGTTTTTTGCCCCTTAGTCGCATCGATTCTTACCAAACTTTTTAATTCATTCCAGGGTCCCGGCTCCATCCCTCCTGACATGCGGGAGGCTGACATCATAGTGCTACCTAAACCAGGCAAAGATACCACCCATTGCACTGCCTACAGGCCGATCTCCCTACTTAACCTCGACCTCAAACCCTTCACAGGGGTGCTCGCCTCAAGGCTTGGACCATGTCTTCCCGGTATTATAGAACAGATCGATCAGGTTTCATCCCCAGTAGACAATGTAGCGATACTTCTAAACGCATTCTCCATTTAATAGATAAATCCCACTACATACAGTCAGACTCCGTGCTCCTGTCCACAGACGCTGAGAAAGCGTTCAATAGAGTGGACTTGGGCTTTCTCGAGAAGATCCTGGTGCACTTCGGTTTTGCGGAATGCTTCAGAGTGTGGGTTGCAAGCTACTATCATAGACCACAGGAACGGATCCAAATCAATGGGTTGGGCTCAAGCCCATTCGAAATCCAACGCGGCACTAGACAAGGGTGTCCGCTCTCGCCCCTCCACTTCGCGCTCTATGTAGAACCGTTAGTGCAGAGGGTGCGAGACAACCCGAACATTTGTGGCACAACTTTTGGCGGGGAACTGCACTCAATTAGCTTCTATACCGACAACATCTTGGCAACGCTCGACAACCCTGCGCTGTCAGTGCCAGCCTTCCTTCCTAGATGAAGTGGAGGCTTTCGGAAGGGTGTCGGGCATCAAGATGAATAAGGGGAAGTCGATGTTACTGCCACTCAGCAGTAATTCCTACACCAAACATGAGTCATCCCTTTACACCCGGGGAATATTGGTCCAAACACAACTCCCTTACTTAGGTATCATCGTCACCCCATCTACTGAGCAAACGGTTGCCCTAAATTACTCTAAGGTCACATCACAGATCCAAGGGGATCTCAGGAGATGGCAGAAACAACCATTATCCCTACTAGGGCGTATCGCAGTGGTAAAAATGTCAGCGCTCCCCAAAATACTATACATTTTTCAAACTATCCCGGCGATGCTCCCTGCAGGGACCATCAAGACTTTGCAAGAGGCGATACAACACTTTGTCTGGGCAGGGAAGAGACTGTGAATGCATAGAAACCTGGCCTTCGAGGGCCAGATGAGGGTGGCCTAGGGATGCCCAACCTGCAGCAATATTTCCAGGTGACACAATTGAGGTATCTGGTGGAATGGTACAGGCCTGAGTCAGAGAAGAGATGGCTCTTCCAAGACAGGGCAATGGCCCAGACTTCGCTTTGGAAAATGCCATTACTCCGTTGAGCACACAGACCTAGATATTTTCAGAAATCACCCATAACCTGCACGGTGTTAAGAGTATGGGACTCGGTGGCAACTAAAAAAGGGCTCACAACGTTACCGTCACCGCTAACACCTTTGCTTGACAACCCTGACTTCGCCTCTTTCCACATAGTCTGGCAGCTGATGTTATCACTCTTATCAATGGAATTCAACGAAATAACATGCCCCAAGTACCTTACACCTTACTGAGGCGCAACACGCTGACGCCGAGTCCAGACCAGAGGCACCATGAGACTCTCATACACAAGCCATATCTAGTTACACGAGACGGCACACTGGTTGGGGTGGAGGGGGGAGGGGGGTTGGGGATATGGGGGCAGGGTTTTGTTTACTTTGTTTTTCCTTTTTTGTTCTCAAGAGAGCCTTATGTCCAGAAACACAAGATGACACAGAGGTGATATTCAAGGACATTTGCCGCACCAGAGGGCTCCCGAATACAATGTTCAGATCAATGTAATGCGAATATTACAGTCAGCCCTTAGCGTAACCTTGTGGACTTACACTAGAAATGCAATATATTTGTCCTTTTCTAAAATCAATAAAACTAATTTGAACAAAACATGCCATGTATTCAGATAACAACTGGAATTGTTCTTTATTTATGTGGTAGTGTGCATCTGAAGGAACAGAATTACTCATCTTTTCAACATACTTGTACTTGAAAATACCCCTGAGGAAGGGTTGAAATAACCTTAATGCATTGGGATTTTTGTTGAATTACTAATTTCAAGTGCTGTGATAATGTTTTTTATGTAAAATAATAGGCAACCGCATGTTGCTTTTGCTTATTTTTGTTTCAAAACATGTCTTTCAATACCGAAATTTGCTTCTTTCTAAAAAAAAAATCAATTGAAAAAAAGATCGCTTTTGATTGTGTCAACAGAGTTGCTTTAGAACAAGTTGAAGCATTGGTGTCTACCAGATTCATTACTACAGGGGATAACCATACTGTATACAGATAGGTGAGTTCAAATAAAAATTGGAAATAGTATGTAGCTTTCCAGAAAGTTTCCAACATATCATGGTTTAAAACAGGGCTGTGTGTTAACCCCGCAATTAATAAAAAATTTTATGGCAGCCCTCACGCCGACTCTGGATGGAGCAAATACCCACTTCGTTTGGCTCCTTTGGCTTTACCCATGTATCTTACGCCGATGACATTGTGCTAATACGCCAAACAAAGGTGAGTTTGCAAAAATCCCTGAATGCTCTTGCCAATTACGCAAGATCCAATCATTTAAAGATCAAACTAAAATAATGCTAGTCAGAACTCGATCAAGGCATGTTGAGAGATTGGAGTTGAATAACAACCAGCTGTCAATCAGTCCCACATGGCAAATATCTGGGCATATACTTTTACACCCGGGGAATTTTTGTCGAGCAGAAATCAATATTGAAAAGTAGGGCTGCACTTCAAATGCCTCTTCTAAATACCTATTTGGTTTTTACTTGCAAACCAAATTGTGAATCGCAGTTTTACTTTTGTGCATTAAAAATGCCATTTTGGGTTCGCAATGGCTCTGATTTGACCTTTGCGACCTTGAAATTGCTTTGTTCATGAAGTCCTAAGAAGCAAGTGTTGCTGTTTCAGCATATTCTCACTTTATAATCTCTCTGCTCCGGGGTTGTTTATAGGTTAGAATTTATTTGTTTAAATATCCTTGTAGGGTGCGCAAATTTGGAAGTCGGGAATTATAATTTACAGCTTCATCTTAGACTTGACAGGTTCTTCATTTTTGTGCTCAACATATAATCAAGTTTGATTAGAGTGTAAATGCGTATTTGCTTCCTGGGGGCGGAGGCTAGTAAGCGCTATATAAAGGCAATTACAATACAATTGAAAGAAAATGAAAGCATATCAGAATATCAGGCCAGGACGTGCCTTAACGGCCAGAGGGCCGACTTTAACAGTGGGGATCCAGGTTCGAGCCTGGCTGGAGGCTCATGTATCCTGTGATTCTGGGCAAAACACTTAATCTCCCCCAGCCTAAAAAAACATGCGCATCGGGTAAAGCGCTTGGATACTTTGGGGTCGAGTTCGCGTTATATAAAACTGCACACAAAAAATGTGGGCGGAAATTTCATTCAGGTTTGTGTGAGTGGGATCAAAAAAGTTTCTGTAATTCTTAAAAAATTGATGCATGAGGTAACTAACACCAGGCAGTGGTGCCCTGTTCAGCCTCTGCCAACTTGCATGAAGCGAAAATATACCCCCACCCCCAATTGCTTAGTAAAAGAGCGCCCTTCTCTCTCCATATTACCGTCACTCAGAACACACAAGGCTGACAGCAGGCTCCCTGGGGAGTGAGTAGACAACACTTCCAGGCTGTTAAGGTCTGCAGACAAGCTGATTACGATTTAAACAGATGTCTCTTGCGTTCAAGGGGTGGAATGCAAAAACACAATCGAGCAACTGTAAACAAAGTGTATAGGCCTGACTAGGATCATGTTACAATACTGGCTACACCGTGGTTTAACGTTTTCAGATGTTCCCTGTGCCTTGGATGAAGGTAAATGAACTCCTCCAGTAGGACCGAGCAGAAAGAATGCCCCCACTCGTGTTTACATGTGTAGCGAATTAAGCTACTTCGGTTATATTTGTTCGATGTATGACGTATGCATAAAAACTATGTGCTATAATTAGTCAGAGCTATCATTACGCACTGGTGCAAATTTGTAAAAACAAGGCGCCTATACAGGACAGAAGAGCGGGACTGACTTTACTTTTAAATAATATGCTTTTAATTAGTGAATTCTGAATGTCACTGTTGGATATTAATTGCGTGCATCTATTAAAAGCACACAAATTACTCTAAAACATGTATTCAGCAGAAGTTCTCTAATCTGTATCTAAATTCAAGACTATCAGCCATGTGTAATAATTTCAGCCAATCCCTACTGCAGATTTTTTTTCTGGAATTTGTAGTGCAACTTTTATAAATGCAGGCGTGGGCTCAAAAATACAAGCACACAAAGTGGTATTTACTAATAGGTCAATTCTGAAGGTTTCCACACGTGACTCGGGGCCATAGCAGATGTGCAGGCACACCTTAGAACCCTGAGCGAAAATATAAACAAATTAAGATTTTTTTTTATTTGAGTTTGAATAGGAATTATAGGCTGAGTTACGTTTATTTGTTCAGGTACCTTTTAGAGCTGGTATGAAGTCTTGCTAAGTCAGCTTTCCAGAAGATGACAGGAAAAAGGTCAAACAAATGTAGAGAAATGGATAGATTGAGAAAGATGGCCCCAGCTGAAGAGGTACTGATAACGTGAAAAACCGTAGAAGATTACCAAAAACAATAACGCCTGGGGAAGAATGACTCTGTAACCAGTCTGGATTAAGATTCATCACATTTACAAAGCTCTCTAATTCCCTAGTTCCATGCATGAGTAGCTAACTCAGGTCAGGTGCATTACTGGGTTACTGGGAATTGAAGTCCTGATTTTATTATGGCATAAAACAACTACAAAACCAAAAATGATAAGAAAAAAAATCCAAATCCGGACAAGCTTCTTATGAATGGCCCTGAGACACTTGTGAGATCTGCAGCTTTTACTAAACAGTGATCTTCTTAAAGCACTTGAGGTTTTCAAGTGGCATTTGTGTAAAATATTTGCTTCCTTCATGGTTTTGGATCGCATGTGAATGATGACAAAAACGAATTTGAAAGTAAATGGAAGGCCTCTGCTAGTCTTAAATGTTTTCCGAGAACCCAGCGAGCGTAACGCTCTTTTAAGCATGCCTTAGCCTTGAATAAAGCAAGGAAGTTAGACATGCTCTCACACCTGCTGCAACAACTGTGCAGAAGCAGAATAAAGTTCATCTGAGAGTGGGTCTGTTCTGGTGATGTTGGAAAGATGGGCAAATCACACAAAAACAAAATACATTTCAGAATTATTGAGCTTCGGTGGCGCTTGCTTACTAGTTGTTTATTAATGGCCAATACTGAAAAGGGGGTGAAGACGTAGCGCCTTTCTTTCCTTTTACAGATATACTCTTTCTTTTTACATATAGCCTAACAGACAGCACAAATTGCCTGATAGCAAAAGACCTATTGCCAGCTGACCAAGACTATACTGTAGTCTTAACAGAAGCGGCCCATGCAGGTAAGAGCGGGTGAGCGGTAGGGCGGGATGGGAAGGGGATTCGACAGACGACGCTGATGGAAAATTAAATAAATAATTAATTTCCCCTCATCGTCGTCTGTCGAATTCCCTCACCACCCAACCGCCCTACCGCTCTTACCTTCACGGGCTGCGCCCGTGTCTTAAAGTCTGCCAGTTGCTTATCATGGTTTTAGTGTCTCTCTCATTTGCTTGTTTCTTATTCAATGGCTTGCTAGTCCATCGTATGTCTGTCCACCACCACCACTAATACAACTACCAGCAATATCACCTCTAATACCACCACCACCCCCAATACTACCACCTGCAATACCAATAACACCGCCAATACCAATACCACCACCACCAATACCACCAATATCAGCCGCACCAATACCACCAACAATACCCCCAATACTACCACCAATACCACCACCACCAATACCACCACCACCACCAATATCACCACCAGCAATATCAATGCAGCCACCAATACCAATACCAGTACCACCACCCTCAATACCACCACGAATACCACCTCCACCAATACCACTACCAATAAAACCACCACCACCAACACTAGTACCTTCAACACCAATACCACAACCACCAATACAAATACCACCAACACTACTACCACTACCAATACCAATACCACCACCAATACCACCACCACTAATACCACCAATACCAATACCACCACCACTAATACCACCAATACCACCACCACCAATACAATCAACACAATACCATCACCACTAATCCAACCACTAATATTAAAACCACCAATACCCCCACCACCACCACCACCAATACCACCACCACCACAATACCACCAATGCCACTAACAGCACCACAAATACCACCACCACCAATACCACCAATACCAATACCACCACCACTAATACCACCAACACCACCAATACCACCACCACCAATACCACCACCACTAATACCACCACCAATACCGCCACCACCAATACCACCACCACATCCAATACCACCACCTCCAATACCAATAACATCGCCAATACCACCACCACCAATACCACCAATATCAGCACCACCAATACTACCCACAATACCACCAATACTACCACCAATACCGCCACCACCAATACCACCACCGCCACCACCAATATCACCACCAGCAATACCAATACAGCCACCAATACCACTACCACCACCCCCAAAACACCACTAATACCACCTCCACCAATACCACCACCATTAATACCACCACCACAAATAACACCACCACCACCTACACTAGTACCACCACCACCAATTCCACAACCACCACCAATACCACCACCACCAATACCAATACCACCACTAATACCACCAATACCACAACCATCAATACTATCAACACAATACCACCACTAATACAACCACTAATAATAACACCACCAATACCACCACAACCACCACCAATACCACCTCCACCACAATACCACCAATGCCACTAATAGCCCCAAAAATACCACCACCACCAATACCACCAATACCAACACCACCACCATTAATACCACCACTACAAATAACACCACCACCAACACTAGTACCACCACCACCACCAATTCCACAACCACCACCAGTACCAATACCACAACCACCAATACAAATACCACCAACACTACTACCACCACCAATACCACCATCACCAATACCACCACTACCAATACCACCACTAATACCACCAATACCACCACCACCACCACCACCAATACTATCAACACAATACCACCACTAATACAACCACTAATAATAACACCACCAATATCACCACCAATACCACCACCACAATACCACCAATGCCACTAATAGCCCCAAAAATACCACCACCACCAACACCACCAATACCACCACCACCAATACTATAAACACAATACCACCACTAATACAACCACTAATAATAACACCACCAATACCACCACCACCACAACCACCAATACCACCACCACCACAATACCACCAATACCACTAATAGCCCCAAAAATACCACCACCAATACCAATACCACCACAGCTAATACCACCACAGCTAATACCACCACCAATACCGCTACCACCAATACCACCACCACCACCACCAATACCATCACCACCAATACTACCACCACCAATACCCCCACCACCAACACTACCACCACCAATACCACCACCACCACCAATACCACCACCACCACCACCAATACCAATACCAATACCACCCCACCAAAACCACCACCAATACCACCACAACCACCAATACCACGATGACCAATACCACCACCACCAATAACACGACCAAAACCAATACCACCACCAATACCACCCCCACAATACCACCAATGCCACTAATACCACCAATACCAACACCAGCAATACCACCACCACCACCAAAATCACCACCACCAGTACCACCACCACCAACAATACCACCAACAATGCCAATACCACCACCACCAATACCACCACCACCAAAACCCATACCACCACCAACACCGCCACCACCACCTCCACTACCACCACCTCCAATACCAATAACATCGCCAATACCACCACCACCAATACCACCAATATCAGCACCACCAATACCACCAACAATACCACCAATACTACCACCAATACCACCACCACCAATACCACCACCGCCACCACCAATATCACCACCAGCAATACCAATACAGCCACCAATACCACTACCACCACCCCCAAAACACCACTAATACCACCTCCACCAATACCACCACCATTAATACCACCACCACAAATACCACCACCACCACCTACACTAGTACCACCACCACCAATTCTACAACCACCACCGGTACCAATACCACAACCACCAATACAAATACCACCAACACTACTACCACCACCAATACCACCACCACCAATACCACCACCACCAATACCAATACCACCACTAATGCCACCAATACTACAACCACCAATACTATCAACACAATACCACCACTAATACAACCACTAATAATAACACCACCAATACCACCACAACCACCACCAATACCACCACCACCACCACAATACCACCAATGCCACTAATAGCCCCAAAAATGCCACCACCACCAATACCACCAATACCAACACCACCACCATTAATACCACCACTACAAATAACACCACCACCACCAACACTAGTACCACCACCACCACCAATTCCACAACCACCACCAGTACCAATACCACAACCACCAATACAAATACCACCAACACTACTACCACCACCAATACCACCATCACCAATACCACCACCACCAATACCACCACTAATACCACCAATGCCACCACCACCAATACTATCAACACAATACCACCACTAATACAACCACTAATAATAACACCACCAATATCACCACCACCACCACCACCAATACTACCACCACAATACCACCAATGCCACTAATAGCCCCAAAAATACCACCACCACCAACACCACCAATACCACCACCACCAATACTATCAACACAATACCACCACTAATACAGCCACTAATAATAACACCACCAATACCACCACCACCACCACCAATACCACCACCACCACAATACCACCAATACCACTAATAGCCCCAAAAATACCACCACCAATACCAACACCACCAATACCACCACAGCTAATACCACCACCAATACCGCTACCACCAATACCACCACCACCAATACCATCACCACCAATACTACCACCACCAATACCCCCACCACCAACACTACCACCACCAATACCACCACCACCAGCACCACCACCACCAATACCACCACCACCACCAATACCAATACCAATACCACCCCACCAAAACCACCACCAATACCACCACAACCACCAATACCACCATGACCAATACCACCACCACCAATAACACCACCAAAACCAATACCACCACCAATACCACCCCACAATACCACCAATGCCACTAATACCACCAATACCAACACCAGCAATACCACCACCACCAAAATCACCACCACCAGTACCACCACCACCAACAATACCACCAACAATGCCAATACCACCACCACCAATACCACCACCACCAAAACCAATACCACCACCAATACCACCACCACCACTATACCACCAATGCCACTAATACCACCACCTAAACTCCCCACCAATACCACCACCACCAATACCACCACCACCAATACTACTACCAACAATACCACCACCATGAATACCAATACCACTACCCTCACCAATACCACCACCACCAATACCACCACTGCCACCGCCACCAATACAACCTCCACCAATATTACCACCACCAATACCACAAGCACCAATACCACCAACCCAAATAACACCATCACCAATACCAATACCACCACCACCAATACCACCACAACCAATACCAATACCGCCACCAATGCCCATACCACCACCAATGCCACCACCACAATACCACCAATACCACCCATACCCCCACTACCAATATCAACACCACCAATACCACCACCACCAATCCCACCAATATTATCACCACCAATACCACCACCACCAATACTACCACCACCACCAATCCCACCAATACCACCACCACCAATACCACCACCACTAATACCCCCACCAACAATACCACCACTAATACCACCACCAATATTAGGCCAAAGATAGGAATGACATTATGCAATGTGGCACTGCACACTCAAATCACAGAGAGGGCCGGAAATAGCCCCCCTCCTACTCTTCCCCCTGAGCCGTGATAGTGTAATCACAGAGGGAAAGGTATTGGAGCGCTTTGTTAGTGTTTATAGCTTGGATCATATGCAACTCTAACTTCACACTTTGTATCTGTGTAATATGCAGCCCTTATATATCTTATTCACAGCACTATTTATCACTACTTTGAAGACGTCACAGACCGGTCTCTTCTTCTGATATTTACAATCTAATAAGCAGTCAGAATGCCCTTTATAGCAATAGGTCTCACATTTGTGAGAGTTTAAGCTATTAGTATTGTAAATCACAATGCCTTTTATTTATGTATTAAAACCCAAAATATAAAGAAATGTCATTGTCATTTACACTGCGAATAGCTAAAATGTGCGTAAATGCGAGGCCAATTGCATTGCAAATGCTTGTTTTTATTGGTTAAAGATCTTACGTTTTTTTATTCAATGATAAATGTGGTGTCCGCCATCTTGGATCGGTAAATAAGAAATGAAAGCATATGATATTTGTGTGATAGGCGATCTATTAATAATAAAGCGCTGGAGGCTGCAGGGGCATGGGAGGCCATAGTTACATAGCTACGAGAACCCACAACTGAATCAGAGGGGAGCTCAATATTGGAAGCTTAGATGAGGACCCCGCGAGCCACGGAACCGAAGGGAGGACCCCTAGTATGACCATGTGGTGCATCTGTAGGAAGGGAAAGATGCAGGACTGGGCAGAACAGCTTTGTCACTACTGTGACAGACAACGATACAGGATTAGTAGTACACGTCCTTTTCAGCAGTGAGTAGGTCGGCGGAGACACCAGTGGTAGAGGGTGGGCTATGTGGGGGGGGGGGCGTGGACTGGCATGATTAGCAATCGAAGAGACGCCCACTCTAGATAACAGTTGCTCACTTTGAATATTAACAGAGGTCAGTTAGCTGTCTATCACAGCATTATTTGGCTAGTTGGAGATAGCCTAATGGTAATAAGCACGAGAACTGTAACATTGTAATGATGAAGGGCAGTGGGGTAAGTGCTTCGAGTGGCTACCGTTAGGATGCATGCTGAGTATTACTATTAATGTAACAATTGCCAGATGTTTTCTGAAAAATTCAATAAAAACAGTTTTTAAAAAATTATATCAGTGTGATTCCGCTGGTCTACACATGGATTCTGATGCATGGGGGTGTCAGCAGAATGAGACAACTGTCATTGCATGTGTTTATTTTTTATTTTGACCCTGCAGCACAGTGTTTTGATGCCTTACAGTACAGCCACATGAACATTTTAAAGCTAAAAGGTCCCACTGGCTAATGTATTTTTCAATGCTTGTTTAATGTGAGCTGAACTGTAACTGTGGCTCTTCAACATTTCTGTCAAACCTTCTTCTAGTCTCTGCATTTTCATCACAGATTTAAATGGATGCACAACACATTTAAGGCCATTCAACCATGTCCCTGGAAAGGAGTAGCTGCTTTGAGGTGCATGGACTCCAGTAAAGACAACATGAAGGTAGGCTTTCAGTTAGAGAGATGTTACTATCTCCATAACAGTTATGAACAAATGCTGCAATACTAGCTAGGTTTTAAAGCATACAATGCCTTTTTGTCTATATTTTGGGGTAAAGGGAATTAGAGATAAATAGTTTATTTTGTACAGATCAAAACCGAGTGTGAGATAGTAGCTGGTGTTCTTCCTTCAAATGATAACAAGCATTTGCAATGCAATAGGTCTTGCATTTACGAGAAGTGAGCTATTGGCAATCCAAAGAAAGGGTGTGTCCGACATTAAAGTGAAACCGCAGCATGAGTGCTTTGACAAAAAATATGTATCTGTTTGCCAAGTTGACAAAAATATATTTTTGGGGGGTAAAAGTGCCCATGCCGCGCTTTAACTTTAATGCCGGACGCGCACTATTCTTTAGTAACGGTTTGTGTAAAGAAAGAGGCGCAGCCTCTATGAATGTGAAAGCGCTGCATGGGTGCTAGTAAACAACAACAAAAATAAATTAATAAGTAAGTAAGTGCGGCTGTTATATTGAAAGTGGACTGCGCAGTAATTTGAATAAACATTAGTATTAAAATAAAAGCAGGCGGGTGCTGCTGTAGTGTAGTTCCTATATTCCCAATAGGCTCTGCACATTGGAATAATATATCATATAGATTTGACGTAGGACTGAGGTCTACTAGGTCTCTATCGAATATACTAGACTTGATTGTGAGCGCCAGGTAGTTCAGAGATCACCAGAAACTTTCTCGAATACACAAGAAGGGATTAGTTTCTGATAACCGCATAAACATGACAACTTTATTTCCCAAGAATAAGAAATGTATCTCTAGAGTCGCGGAAACAATAGATAGTTATTTCACTCAGTCAATCGTGCATGCTTCGTTTCACCAGAGGTGCAGAGAAGATAGAGAGACAGGCATTTTCAATAAAAGGGTATTTATTGAACAGTCTTCTTTCTCATGCAGAGGAAATGAACTGCTACAATCGTTGTACTGGTTGCAAAGTACAATGCGTACAGTACGAAGAGTATTATAAAATAATACTGTAAAAGCATGATATGGTTTCTAAGCCATAAAATACATAGAATACATACATTAATAAATAAAGACTAAAAGTACCCAACTGGTGCTTCTAAAATATGCCTACCCCGGTGTACCTAACCTAGGTCTAGTACAAGGGAAGAAGTAAGTGAGGTGTAGCTTAGTTTCAGTATTAATTGCCAAGAATCTAATCCAAGAATTCTCTAAGGGTCTAATCAGCTCCGTAACTTGGTTTAGAATGAAGGAGGTCTGGTATCTCTCTCTCAGGACTCAATTTCCCAACAACCCGCAAGGGTAGCTTGGAAACACTGGAGCTGGATTTCTCGATTAGAGAAAAGACAGCGTCTCTCTCAGTACGTCTGCTGGAGGGTCGGCTTCCATCGGCACTTGCTTCAGCGAGATTAGCATCTGGCAAGTAGATAGTCGAACTACTCCAAACCACTGTGTGTTTGCTTGGGCAAGTGTGGGCATATTTATACCTTGAAGGTGCCTGGTTTGACGTAAGGTTGGACATAATAACGTCATCAAGGACTTAGTTCTTTGAAAACTCCATGAGTTCTTGGATAAATCAATATTCCAGCAAGGGGATGTCCCTGACTGCTGAAGGCGGGTTTTTCCAAGAAATCGTTGTAGATTTTTGGAACTAGTGGAAGTAGCCATGCTGTATTTTGGATTGCATAGGCTAAGTCTAAATATGGTTATGATTTCTATGCCTATATAAGGATAGGGTGATTCATACCTATATATGGGCATGAATCTGGAAAATTACACTAGGGTCCTAAATTCATATACAACACCCACTCCACTTTATTATGTTTAACATTACTAAATTATACGCACTAAAACATATCTAAAGCATGTGTTTACAATCCCACCCAAAATACACAAAATGCATTTGATAAGGTTGCACATGAAAAATGAGCATTTGTACAGTACGCATTTAAGAATAGTGTTTTCATATGAAGTATAAAGCATGAAAGTATTAATACTAACTAAATCAGTAATGAAATGTACATTCATGAAATGACTTAATAACAGAAAAAAAGGTTGAGACCATCCCATAGCAGAATAATATACTGTTTTGGTTTTGAGGACAAGGTCAAATATTGTCTCTAGGAAATATTCAAAAGGAATTTCTTGTTCTCTAAGAATAGTTCTACTTTAAGCAGATTACTCTAAGCCCAAAAAAAAAGTTATTATTTTTTTTCAAGTTCTTTGGGAAAAAGCCAAAATTAGCCGTAGAAAAATAGAGTTCAAAAGCTTTGGAAGGATTGTTATGAAAAGTGAAGGCCGAATTTCAGAGTTCATAGAACGCTGTGTGCACATTTTAAAAGTTATTCTCGGTGTCGGGAGAAAACATCAAATCGTCTAAGCTGGCAAAGAAATCGTCTACCACAGTAGGTGAAAGTGGAACTACTTCATTAAGTAGATCAATTGTGCACAGATGTGAAGCATCGCCGTCAGCGTCAGCCAAGTTAGCAATGTTCAAACCAGATGGTGCCTGTGTGACTGTTGATCCGCATATCTCACCTCCAGTTGGATTTGCAGGTGAGATCTCAATGAATGTCGTCATCAGGATAGGTAGCTGTCGGGGGCAACACAACACGTGGGCCATTACCGAACTCAGTAATGCGTCAACATCCGTTGGCAGTGCTGGTGGAAGTGTAAAACAAAAGTCCAACACTCATTCTTCTCCACAAAGCAGGCATCATAGAACAGGTAAGATGCAATCTTGCCAGATTGGTCTGAACGAAAGAAACCATGTGGTATTCAGATCTCTTAAATGAGCCAAGTCAAGAATCTGTGTAATTCTGTTAGGGTACCGCATGGCTAGGAGGGCGTCCTCCATGGTAGTCTGGGTATCGCTGGTGACTGGACTTGCCATATCAGAGCAGAAAAAACAAAAATAGAATTCCTGCTATGAGTCCCAAAAGAAGAGGCAGGCCGCCGAACACAGAGTGCACGAAATTTGGGGAAATGCCTAGGACTGCTTGAAAGGGTGCTAACAGTCTTAAATACATGTACAATACCACTCGTATCAGACATGTTTAAGAAACGACCTAACATTTCTGCGAAATGTATTGGGCAGTTTGTTGATAATAAGGTATGTATCGCTGCAGAAATTCTTGCAACTTGCAGATCATATTTTTCTCTGAACGAGGTCAGTGACACAGTTTTTTGCAAAAGAACGGCTTTCATTCTGCTTAAAGTATCAATTTGTATAGAAGAGATATTCAGTGAAGGCCATAACGCCGACTCCCTGTCTGTCTTGCTTTTTGGAAACAATACTTGCATACAACAAGTGACCCTGGCTGACACACTAACTAGATAGGCTTTTCCTGGCAACATTCCACAACAGCTGTGATAATTCAACATTATGTAGCTACCATTGGATAGCTGCCTAAAAATTGGATCTATCACTGCTGCTGGTGACCCGTGCAGGTGGCAAGAAAGCTTATTTCAAGAACCCTCACAGGCTCCGTGGAAATTAATACCTTGACATAAAAGTGTACCGCTCAGTGAGTTCTTGCAATTTTTTCCACTACGAAATACCTCCTTTCCCCCACTCCAACATTTGTGTGTGTATGGTAAATTCCAGGTTGACTTAATGTATTCTTTACCAAACCTTTCATACAGGCCCGCTGGTATGTGTTTTAAGCAATACTGAAACTGGAAAATCGTCACTGGTATCGTGATGGTGCCATGTATTATCCATTCCACGTCTGGCTTCTCAGAAACAGTTAATGGTAATCTTTCCAGTTTTTCTATGCTCAGCACCATATAGTCTGCTTCTCTTTGTGCCAAAGAGATTTTTTATCTGTAAGGTTAAAGACAGTAAAGAATGATGTGGTGTTGATTAGACGCCATGGCACGTAGCCTGAACGGAGATTTTGTAACGTCCAGCTTAGCAGCATTATAGAACTTAATTGAGACTGGCCTTGTTGTAACATTAGTAAGTCCTGCTCTATTATGTCAATATTTACAACAAGGGGTGGTGAGGGACAGAGTCTCTGAATTAAGCAGAAAGCTCTCACCCAGTCAAGAGATCAGGGCTAGATCCAACACCGTTTTTTTGCTCACTGCACCATCCCAGTTTCAGAACCAGGCTGTATGCAAATTAGTCTGTTCCTGTCCCAGTGCATGATGGGAACAGGGCAAACCAAACTACAAAAGCCAATTCTTACACTGGGAAGGAAACAAGCTCCCGGGGACCGGTTTCTGGCATTACAGCCGTCTTCGGCCCGGTTTGCTTGAATCCTGATGGTGCAATGAGCAAGGGTCTCACATCTGAGAATACCCTTCCACGCTTAGGGTGGACAAAAATATTTACAACAAGGGGTGGTGAGGGACAGAGTCTCTGAATTAAGCAGAAAGCTCTCACCCAGTCAAGAGATCAGGGCTAGATCCAACACCGTTTTTTTGCTCACTGCACCATCCCAGTTTCAGAACCTGGCTGTATGCAAATTAGTCTGTTCCTGTCCCAGTGCATGATGGGAACAGGGCAAACCAAACTACAAAAGCCAATTCTTACACTGGGAAAGAAACAAGCTCCCGGGGACCGGTTTCTGGCATTACAGCCGTCTTCGGCCCGGTTTGCTTGAATCCTGATGGTGCAATGAGCAAGGGTCTCACATCTGAGAATACCCTTCCACGCTTAGGGTGGACAAAAATATTTACAACAAGGGGTGGTGAGGGACAGAGTCTCTGAATTAAGCAGAAAGCTCTCACCCAGTCAAGAGATCAGGGCTAGATCCAACACCGTTTTTTTGCTCACTGCACCATCCCAGTTTCAGAACCTGGCTGTATGCAAATTAGTCTGTTCCTGTCCCAGTGCATGATGGGAACAGGGCAAACCAAACTACAAAAGCCAATTCTTACACTGGGAAGGAAATAAGCTCCCGGGGACCGGTTTCTGGCATTACAGCCGTCTTCGGCCCGGTTTGCTTGAATCCTGATGGTGCAATGAGCAAGGGTCTCACATCTGAGAATACCCTTCCACGCTTAGGGTGGACAAAAATATTTACAACAAGGGGTGGTGAGGGACAGAGTCTCTGAATTAAGCAGAAAGCTCTCACCCAGTCAAGAGATCAGGGCTAGATCCAACACCGTTTTTTTGCTCACTGCACCATCCCAGTTTCAGAACCTGGCTGTATGCAAATTAGTCTGTTCCTGTCCCAGTGCATGATGGGAACAGGGCAAACCAAACTACAAAAGCCAATTCTTACACTGGGAAGGAAACAAGCTCCCGGGGACCGGTTTCTGGCATTACAGCCGTCTTCGGCCCGGTTTGCTTGAATCCTGATGGTGCAATGAGCAAGGGTCTCACATCTGAGAATACCCTTCCACGCTTAGGGTGGACAAAAATATTTACAACAAGGGGTGGTGAGGGACAGAGTCTCTGAATTAAGCAGAAAGCTCTCACCCAGTCAAGAGATCAGGGCTAGATCCAACACCGTTTTTTTGCTCACTGCACCATCCCAGTTTCAGAACCTGGCTGTATGCAAATTAGCCTGTTCCTGTCCCAGTGCATGATGGGAACAGGGCAAACCAAACTACAAAAGCCAATTCTTACACTGGGAAGGAAACAAGCTCCCGGGGACCGGTTTCTGGCATTACAGCCGTCTTCGGCCCGGTTTGCTTGAATCCTGATGGTGCAATGAGCAAGGGTCTCACATCTGAGAATACCCTTC
Source organism: Lissotriton vulgaris (assembly GCF_964263255.1). NCBI lineage: Eukaryota > Metazoa > Chordata > Amphibia > Caudata > Salamandridae > Lissotriton > Lissotriton vulgaris. The sequence continues at coordinate 1,980,887,545 of NC_141689.1, forward strand.
CACGCTTAGGGTGGACAAAAATATTTACAACAAGGGGTGGTGAGGGACAGAGTCTCTGAATTAAGCAGAAAGCTCTCACCCAGTCAAGAGATCAGGGCTAGATCCAACACCGGTTTTTTGCTCACTGCACCATCCCAGTTTCAGAACCTGGCTGTATGCAAATTAGTCTGTTCCTGTCCCAGTGCATGATGGGAACAGGGCAAACCAAACTACAAAAGCCAATTCTTACACTGGGAAGGAAACAAGCTCCCGGGGACCGGTTTCTGGCATTACAGCCGTCTTCGGCCCGGTTTGCTTGAATCCTGATGGTGCAATGAGCAAGGGTCTCACATCTGAGAATACCCTTCCACGCTTAGGGTGGACAAAAATATTTACAACAAGGGGTGGTGAGGGACAGAGTCTCTGAATTAAGCAGAAAGCTCTCACCCAGTCAAGAGATCAGGGCTAGATCCAACACCGTTTTTTTGCTCACTGCACCATCCCAGTTTCAGAACCAGGCTGTATGCAAATTAGTCTGTTCCTGTCCCAGTGCATGATGGGAACAGGGCAAACCAAACTACAAAAGCCAATTCTTACACTGGGAAGGAAACAAGCTCCCGGGGACCGGTTTCTGGCATTACAGCCGTCTTCGGCCCGGTTTGCTTGAATCCTGATGGTGCAATGAGCAAGGGTCTCACATCTGAGAATACCCTTCCACGCTTAGGGTGGACAAAAATATTTACAACAAGGGGTGGTGAGGGACAGAGTCTCTGAATTAAGCAGAAAGCTCTCACCCAGTCAAGAGATCAGGGCTAGATCCAACACCGTTTTTTTGCTCACTGCACCATCCCAGTTTCAGAACCTGGCTGTATGCAAATTAGTCTGTTCCTGTCCCAGTGCATGATGGGAACAGGGCAAACCAAACTACAAAAGCCAATTCTTACACTGGGAAAGAAACAAGCTCCCGGGGACCGGTTTCTGGCATTACAGCCGTCTTCGGCCCGGTTTGCTTGAATCCTGATGGTGCAATGAGCAAGGGTCTCACATCTGAGAATACCCTTCCACGCTTAGGGTGGACAAAAATATTTACAACAAGGGGTGGTGAGGGACAGAGTCTCTGAATTAAGCAGAAAGCTCTCACCCAGTCAAGAGATCAGGGCTAGATCCAACACCGTTTTTTTGCTCACTGCACCATCCCAGTTTCAGAACCTGGCTGTATGCAAATTAGTCTGTTCCTGTCCCAGTGCATGATGGGAACAGGGCAAACCAAACTACAAAAGCCAATTCTTACACTGGGAAGGAAATAAGCTCCCGGGGACCGGTTTCTGGCATTACAGCCGTCTTCGGCCCGGTTTGCTTGAATCCTGATGGTGCAATGAGCAAGGGTCTCACATCTGAGAATACCCTTCCACGCTTAGGGTGGACAAAAATATTTACAACAAGGGGTGGTGAGGGACAGAGTCTCTGAATTAAGCAGAAAGCTCTCACCCAGTCAAGAGATCAGGGCTAGATCCAACACCGTTTTTTTGCTCACTGCACCATCCCAGTTTCAGAACCTGGCTGTATGCAAATTAGTCTGTTCCTGTCCCAGTGCATGATGGGAACAGGGCAAACCAAACTACAAAAGCCAATTCTTACACTGGGAAGGAAACAAGCTCCCGGGGACCGGTTTCTGGCATTACAGCCGTCTTCGGCCCGGTTTGCTTGAATCCTGATGGTGCAATGAGCAAGGGTCTCACATCTGAGAATACCCTTCCACGCTTAGGGTGGACAAAAATATTTACAACAAGGGGTGGTGAGGGACAGAGTCTCTGAATTAAGCAGAAAGCTCTCACCCAGTCAAGAGATCAGGGCTAGATCCAACACCGTTTTTTTGCTCACTGCACCATCCCAGTTTCAGAACCTGGCTGTATGCAAATTAGCCTGTTCCTGTCCCAGTGCATGATGGGAACAGGGCAAACCAAACTACAAAAGCCAATTCTTACACTGGGAAGGAAACAAGCTCCCGGGGACCGGTTTCTGGCATTACAGCCGTCTTCGGCCCGGTTTGCTTGAATCCTGATGGTGCAATGAGCAAGGGTCTCACATCTGAGAATACCCTTCCACGCTTAGGGTGGACAAAAATATTTACAACAAGGGGTGGTGAGGGACAGAGTCTCTGAATTAAGCAGAAAGCTCTCACCCAGTCAAGAGATCAGGGCTAGATCCAACACCGGTTTTTTGCTCACTGCACCATCCCAGTTTCAGAACCTGGCTGTATGCAAATTAGTCTGTTCCTGTCCCAGTGCATGATGGGAACAGGGCAAACCAAACTACAAAAGCCAATTCTTACACTGGGAAGGAAACAAGCTCCCGGGGACCGGTTTCTGGCATTACAGCCGTCTTCGGCCCGGTTTGCTTGAATCCTGATGGTGCAATGAGCAAGGGTCTCACATCTGAGAATACCCTTCCACGCTTAGGGTGGACAAAAATATTTACAACAAGGGGTGGTGAGGGACAGAGTCTCTGAATTAAGCAGAAAGCTCTCACCCATTCAAGAGATCAGGGCTAGATCCAACACCGTTTTTTTGCTCACTGCACCATCCCAGTTTCAGAACCTGGCTGTATGCAAATTAGTCTGTTCCTGTCCCAGTGCATGATGGGAACAGGGCAAACCAAACTACAAAAGCCAATTCTTACACTGGGAAAGAAACAAGCTCCCGGGGACCGGTTTCTGGCATTACAGCCGTCTTCGGCCCGGTTTGCTTGAATCCTGATGGTGCAATGAGCAAGGGTCTCACATCTGAGAATACCCTTCCACGCTTAGGGTGGACAAAAATATTTACAACAAGGGGTGGTGAGGGACAGAGTCTCTGAATTAAGCAGAAAGCTCTCACCCAGTCAAGAGATCAGGGCTAGATCCAACACCGTTTTTTTGCTCACTGCACCATCCCAGTTTCAGAACCTGGCTGTATGCAAATTAGTCTGTTCCTGTCCCAGTGCATGATGGGAACAGGGCAAACCAAACTACAAAAGCCAATTCTTACACTGGGAAGGAAACAAGCTCCCGGGGACCGGTTTCTGGCATTACAGCCGTCTTCGGCCCGGTTTGCTTGAATCCTGATGGTGCAATGAGCAAGGGTCTCACATCTGAGAATACCCTTCCACGCTTAGGGTGGACAAAAATATTTACAACAAGGGGTGGTGAGGGACAGAGTCTCTGAATTAAGCAGAAAGCTCTCACCCAGTCAAGAGATCAGGGCTAGATCCAACACCGTTTTTTTGCTCACTGCACCATCCCAGTTTCAGAACCTGGCTGTATGCAAATTAGTCTGTTCCTGTCCCAGTGCATGATGGGAACAGGGCAAACCAAACTACAAAAGCCAATTCTTACACTGGGAAGGAAACAAGCTCCCGGGGACCGGTTTCTGGCATTACAGCCGTCTTCGGCCCGGTTTGCTTGAATCCTGATGGTGCAATGAGCAAGGGTCTCACATCTGAGAATACCCTTCCACGCTTAGGGTGGACAAAAATATTTACAACAAGGGGTGGTGAGGGACAGAGTCTCTGAATTAAGCAGAAAGCTCTCACCCAGTCAAGAGATCAGGGCTAGATCCAACACCGTTTTTTTGCTCACTGCACCATCCCAGTTTCAGAACCTGGCTGTATGCAAATTAGCCTGTTCCTGTCCCAGTGCATGATGGGAACAGGGCAAACCAAACTACAAAAGCCAATTCTTACACTGGGAAGGAAACAAGCTCCCGGGGACCGGTTTCTGGCATTACAGCCGTCTTCGGCCCGGTTTGCTTGAATCCTGATGGTGCAATGAGCAAGGGTCTCACATCTGAGAATACCCTTCCACGCTTAGGGTGGACAAAAATATTTACAACAAGGGGTGGTGAGGGACAGAGTCTCTGAATTAAGCAGAAAGCTCTCACCCAGTCAAGAGATCAGGGCTAGATCCAACACCGTTTTTTTGCTCACTGCACCATCCCAGTTTCAGAACCTGGCTGTATGCAAATTAGTCTGTTCCTGTCCCAGTGCATGATGGGAACAGGGCAAACCAAACTACAAAAGCCAATTCTTACACTGGGAAGGAAACAAGCTCCCGGGGACCGGTTTCTGGCATTACAGCCGTCTTCGGCCCGGTTTGCTTGAATCCTGATGGTGCAATGAGCAAGGGTCTCACATCTGAGAATACCCTTCCACGCTTAGGGTGGACAAAAATATTTACAACAAGGGGTGGTGAGGGACAGAGTCTCTGAATTAAGCAGAAAGCTCTCACCCAGTCAAGAGATCAGGGCTAGATCCAACACCGTTTTTTTGCTCACTGCACCATCCCAGTTTCAGAACCTGGCTGTATGCAAATTAGTCTGTTCCTGTCCCAGTGCATGATGGGAACAGGGCAAACCAAACTACAAAAGCCAATTCTTACACTGGGAAGGAAACAAGCTCCCGGGGACCGGTTTCTGGCATTACAGCCGTCTTCGGCCCGGTTTGCTTGAATCCTGATGGTGCAATGAGCAAGGGTCTCACATCTGAGAATACCCTTCCACGCTTAGGGTGGACAAAAATATTTACAACAAGGGGTGGTGAGGGACAGAGTCTCTGAATTAAGCAGAAAGCTCTCACCCAGTCAAGAGATCAGGGCTAGATCCAACACCGTTTTTTTGCTCACTGCACCATCCCAGTTTCAGAACCTGGCTGTATGCAAATTAGTCTGTTCCTGTCCCAGTGCATGATGGGAACAGGGCAAACCAAACTACAAAAGCCAATTCTTACACTGGGAAAGAAACGAGCTCCCGGGGACCGGTTTCTGGCATTACAGCCGTCTTCGGCCCGGTTTGCTTGAATCCTGATGGTGCAATGAGCAAGGGTCTCACATCTGAGAATACCCTTCCACGCTTAGGGTGGACAAAAATATTTACAACAAGGGGTGGTGAGGGACAGAGTCTCTGAATTAAGCAGAAAGCTCTCACCCAGTCAAGAGATCAGGGCTAGATCCAACACCGTTTTTTTGCTCACTGCACCATCCCAGTTTCAGAACCTGGCTGTATGCAAATTAGTTTGTTCCTGTCCCAGTGCATGATGGGAACAGGGCAAACCAAACTACAAAAGCCAATTCTTACACTGGGAAGGAAACAAGCTCCCGGGGACCGGTTTCTGGCATTACAGCCGTCTTCGGCCCGGTTTGCTTGAATCCTGATGGTGCAATGAGCAAGGGTCTCACATCTGAGAATACCCTTCCACGCTTAGGGTGGACAAAAATATTTACAACAAGGGGTGGTGAGGGACAGAGTCTCTGAATTAAGCAGAAAGCTCTCACCCAGTCAAGAGATCAGGGCTAGATCCAACACAGTTTTTTTGCTCACTGCACCATCCCAGTTTCAGAACCTGGCTGTATGCAAATTAGCCTGTTCCTGTCCCAGTGCATGATGGGAACAGGGCAAACCAAACTACAAAAGCCAATTCTTACACTGGGAAGGAAACAAGCTCCCGGGGACCGGTTTCTGGCATTACAGCCGTCTTCGGCCCGGTTTGCTTGAATCCTGATGGTGCAATGAGCAAGGGTCTCACATCTGAGAATACCCTTCCACGCTTAGGGTGGACAAAAATATTTACAACAAGGGGTGGTGAGGGACAGAGTCTCTGAATTAAGCAGAAAGCTCTCACCCAGTCAAGAGATCAGGGCTAGATCCAACACCGTTTTTTTGCTCACTGCACCATCCCAGTTTCAGAACCTGGCTGTATGCAAATTAGTCTGTTCCTGTCCCAGTGCATGATGGGAACAGGGCAAACCAAACTACAAAAGCCAATTCTTACACTGGGAAGGAAACAAGCTCCCGGGGACCGGTTTCTGGCATTACAGCCGTCTTCGGCCCGGTTTGCTTGAATCCTGATGGTGCAATGAGCAAGGGTCTCACATCTGAGAATACCCTTCCACGCTTAGGGTGGACAAAAATATTTACAACAAGGGGTGGTGAGGGACAGAGTCTCTGAATTAAGCAGAAAGCTCTCACCCAGTCAAGAGATCAGGGCTAGATCCAACACCGTTTTTTTGCTCACTGCACCATCCCAGTTTCAGAACCTGGCTGTATGCAAATTAGTCTGTTCCTGTCCCAGTGCATGATTGGAACAGGGCAAACCAAACTACAAAAGCCAATTCTTACACTTGGAAGGAAACAAGCTCCCGGGGACCGGTTTCTGGCATTACAGCCGTCTTCGGCCCGGTTTGCTTGAATCCTGATGGTGCAATGAGCAAGGGTCTCACATCTGAGAATACCCTTCCACGCTTAGGGTGGACAAAAATATTTACAACAAGGGGTGGTGAGGGACAGAGTCTCTGAATTAAGCAGAAAGCTCTCACCCAGTCAAGAGATCAGGGCTAGATCCAACACCGTTTTTTTGCTCACTGCACCATCCCAGTTTCAGAACCTGGCTGTATGCAAATTAGTCTGTTCCTGTCCCAGTGCATGATGGGAACAGGGCAAACCAAACTACAAAAGCCAATTCTTACACTGGGAAGGAAACAAGCTCCCGGGGACCGGTTTCTGGCATTACAGCCGTCTTCGGCCCGGTTTGCTTGAATCCTGATGGTGCAATGAGCAAGGGTCTCACATCTGAGAATACCCTTCCACGCTTAGGGTGGACAAAAATATTTACAACAAGGGGTGGTGAGGGACAGAGTCTCTGAATTAAGCAGAAAGCTCTCACCCAGTTAAGAGATCAGGGCTAGATCCAACACCGTTTTTTTGCTCACTGCACCATCCCAGTTTCAGAACCTGGCTGTATGCAAATTAGTCTGTTCCTGTCCCAGTGCATGATGGGAACAGGGCAAACCAAACTACAAAAGCCAATTCTTACACTGGGAAGGAAACAAGCTCCCGGGGACCGGTTTCTGGCATTACAGCCGTCTTCGGCCCGGTTTGCTTGAATCCTGATGGTGCAATGAGCAAGGGTCTCACATCTGAGAATACCCTTCCACGCTTAGGGTGGACAAAAATATTTACAACAAGGGGTGGTGAGGGACAGAGTCTCTGAATTAAGCAGAAAGCTCTCACCCAGTCAAGAGATCAGGGCTAGATCCAACACCGTTTTTTTGCTCACTGCACCATCCCAGTTTCAGAACCTGGCTGTATGCAAATTAGCCTGTTCCTGTCCCAGTGCATGATGGGAACAGGGCAAACCAAACTACAAAAGCCAATTCTTACACTGGGAAGGAAACAAGCTCCCGGGGACCGGTTTCTGGCATTACAGCCGTCTTCGGCCCGGTTTGCTTGAATCCTGATGGTGCAATGAGCAAGGGTCTCACATCTGAGAATACCCTTCCACGCTTAGGGTGGACAAAAATATTTACAACAAGGGGTGGTGAGGGACAGAGTCTCTGAATTAAGCAGAAAGCTCTCACCCAGTCAAGAGATCAGGGCTAGATCCAACACCGTTTTTTTGCTCACTGCACCATCCCAGTTTCAGAACCTGGCTGTATGCAAATTAGTCTGTTCCTGTCCCAGTGCATGATGGGAACAGGGCAAACCAAACTACAAAAGCCAATTCTTACACTGGGAAGGAAACAAGCTCCCGGGGACCGGTTTCTGGCATTACAGCCGTCTTCGGCCCGGTTTGCTTGAATCCTGATGGTGCAATGAGCAAGGGTCTCACATCTGAGAATACCCTTCCACGCTTAGGGTGGACAAAAATATTTACAACAAGGGGTGGTGAGGGACAGAGTCTCTGAATTAAGCAGAAAGCTCTCACCCAGTCAAGAGATCAGGGCTAGATCCAACACCGTTTTTTTGCTCACTGCACCATCCCAGTTTCAGAACCTGGCTGTATGCAAATTAGTCTGTTCCTGTCCCAGTGCATGATGGGAACAGGGCAAACCAAACTACAAAAGCCAATTCTTACACTTGGAAGGAAACAAGCTCCCGGGGACCGGTTTCTGGCATTACAGCCGTCTTCGGCCCGGTTTGCTTGAATCCTGATGGTGCAATGAGCAAGGGTCTCACATCTGAGAATACCCTTCCACGCTTAGGGTGGACAAAAATATTTACAACAAGGGGTGGTGAGGGACAGAGTCTCTGAATTAAGCAGAAAGCTCTCACCCAGTCAAGAGATCAGGGCTAGATCCAACACCGTTTTTTTGCTCACTGCACCATCCCAGTTTCAGAACCTGGCTGTATGCAAATTAGCCTGTTCCTGTCCTAGTGCATGATGGGAACAGGGCAAACCAAACTACAAAAGCCAATTCTTACACTGGGAAGGAAACAAGCTCCCGGGGACCGGTTTCTGGCATTACAGCCGTCTTCGGCCCGGTTTGCTTGAATCCTGATGGTGCAATGAGCAAGGGTCTCACATCTGAGAATACCCTTCCACGCTTAGGGTGGACAAAAATATTTACAACAAGGGGTGGTGAGGAACAGAGTCTCTGAATTAAGCAGAAAGCTCTCACCCAGTCAAGAGATCAGGGCTAGATCCAACACCGTTTTTTTGCTCACTGCACCATCCCAGTTTCAGAACCTGGCTGTATGCAAATTAGTCTGTTCCTGTCCCAGTGCATGATGGGAACAGGGCAAACCAAACTACAAAAGCCAATTCTTACACTGGGAAGGAAACAAGCTCCCAGGGACCGGTTTCTGGCATTACAGCCGTCTTCGGCCCGGTTTGCTTGAATCCTGATGGTGCAATGAGCAAGGGTCTCACATCTGAGAATACCCTTCCACGCTTAGGGTGGACAAAAATATTTACAACAAGGGGTGGTGAGGGACAGAGTCTCTGAATTAAGCAGAAAGCTCTCACCCAGTCAAGAGATCAGGGCTAGATCCAACACCGTTTTTTTGCTCACTGCACCATCCCAGTTTCAGAACCTGGCTGTATGCAAATTAGTCTGTTCCTGTCCCAGTGCATGATGGGAACAGGGCAAACCAAACTACAAAAGCCAATTCTTACACTGGGAAGGAAACAAGCTCCCGGGGACCGGTTTCTGGCATTACAGCCGTCTTCGGCCCGGTTTGCCTGATCTTTGGACTGGGTAAGAGTGGTCTGTTTAACTCAGACACTCTGTTCATCACCACCCCCTTTTTGTAAATCGTTTTTGGCCACTATAGGTGTGGCAGGGTATACTCAGACATGAGTCCCTTTCTCACTGCTCCATCAGGATTCAAGCAAGCCGGGCCGAAGAAGGCTAAAATGCCAGAAACCGGTCCCCGGTAGCTTGTCTCCTTTCTGGTGAAGAATTGGCTTGGTAGTTTAGTCTGCCCTGTTCCCATGATGCACTGGGCCAGGGACAGACTGATTTGCATATAGCCAGGTTCTGAGCTGGGATGGGGCAGTGAGATAAATAACGGTGATGGATCAAGCCCTGATCTTTGGACTGGGTAAGAGTGGTCTGTTTAACTCAGACACTCTGTTCATCACCACCCCCTTTTTGTAAATCGTTTTTGGCCACTATAGGTGTGGCAGGGTATACTCAGACATGAGTCCCTTTCTCACTGCTCCATCAGGATTCAAGCAAGCCGGGCCGAAGAAGGCTGAAATGCCAGAAACCGGTCCCCGGTAGCTTGTCTCCTTTCTGGTGAAGAATTGGCTTGGTAGTTTAGTCTGCCCTGTTCCCATGATGCACTGGGCCAGGGACAGACTGATTTGCATATAGCCAGGTTCTGAGCTGGGATGGGGCAGTGAGATAAATAACGGTGATGGATCAAGCCCTGATCTTTGGACTGGGTAAGAGTGGTCTGTTTAACTCAGACACTCTGTTCATCACCACCCCCTTTTTGTAAATCGTTTTTGGCCACTATAGGTGTGGCAGGGTATACTCAGACATGAGTCCCTTTCTCACTGCTCCATCAGGATTCAAGCAAGCCGGGCCGAAGAAGGCTGAAATGCCAGAAACCGGTCCCCGGTAGCTTGTCTCCTTTCTGGTGAAGAATTGGCTTGGTAGTTTAGTCTGCCCTGTTCCCAAGATGCACTGGGCCAGGGACAGACTGATTTGCATATAGCCAGGTTCTGAGCTGGGATGGGGCAGTGAGATAAATAACGGTGATGGATCAAGCCCTGATCTTTGGACTGGGTAAGAGTGGTCTGTTTAACTCAGACACTCTGTTCATCACCACCCCCTTTTTGTAAATCGTTTTTGGCCACTATAGGTGTGGCAGGGTATACTCAGACATGAGTCCCTTTCTCACTGCTCCATCAGGATTCAAGCAAGCCGGGCCGAAGAAGGCTGAAATGCCAGAAACCGGTCCCCGGTAGCTTGTCTCCTTTCTGGTGAAGAATTGGCTTGGTAGTTTAGTCTGCCCTGTTCCCATGATGCACTGGGCCAGGGACAGACTGATTTGCATATAGCCAGGTTCTGAGCTGGGATGGGGCAGTGAGATAAATAACGGTGATGGATCAAGCCCTGATCTTTGGACTGGGTAAGAGTGGTCTGTTTAACTCAGACACTCTGTTCATCACCACCCCTTTTTGTAAATCTATTATGTCAATGGCAGATGGTACAATGCTGTCCAAAGAATAAATTCTGGAGGACAGAGTCGTTAACCCATTGTCCACTACAGAGAGAGCTTTCTCTAAATGAATACGATCAATTTCTCGTATTCTTTCTGCAGTGTCCATTTGCGTGACTTTCAATGCTTCATTGTAAGCAGAGTATATTCCGGCCTACATGAAACATTTTTGACGTGGTTTACGAGGTCCAAGTAAGAAGTCTCGGTAATCAACGCCTTCTTTAAGTAAAGTTAAGTGCTGTTTATTTTCTGGAAGTGTGGATTTCTGTAGCCACTCAAGGCATAGTTTTCCTACACTGTATGCTGTAACTATCCCTGGATGTTGTCTCTGGGAATATCTTGGGTCTGGCCTAGTTACTTTGAACCCTTGTGTTTTGTTCAGGAATCTATCTTTTATTTATTTATTTTTTTATTTATTTTATGACATTTAATTAAGCGCGAACAAATGCCCATGGGCGTCTCGGCGCTAAGATATCTGTGAATAATTCTCCTACTGCAAGAGTATGATCTGATGTTACTGGTTGAACAGCCAAGTCTTTAGCTGTTTGCGGAAGGACCAAAGTGAGGGGCTGGTTTTTATTGACTGGGGTAAGGTGTTCCATAGTTTCGGAGCCGAGACCAAGAACCTCCGATCACCCCAGGAAACAGTTTTGGTGCAGGGAACCACTAGATCATTTACAGTTGTTCCTGTCTGTGGGCCAGATTAACAATTTTTTCCAATCAGAATTAGTTTTGTACTGTTGTAAAAGCTGTTTTACGTCTACCTCCTCGTCTGCAGAGCCATTACTGTCAGGTGTGGCTTTAGGAATGGATGGTTTGTTTAAATCTTTTATCTTAGCTAAGCCAAGACATGATGTTTGTTGAACAGTGTCATTTAAAAACATTATTTGTTCTGGGATAATGCAGGATCTGAACAAGGCTTCTAAACCTTGCACCTGCCAGTCTTTTGTGCCCCAGACAGTTTTTGTCACAATGTTGTATTTCCAAAAGTTAAAACGTTAGGTAGACAGCTGAGCATAAAAGTTCGCAAAATAAATGTGTTTAGTATTAGTTAACATATTTTTCATTCCTGTCCTATTCACATTTTTAAAATAAAACGTTTCTGGATTTGTGACATTAAACCCTGAGAAGTAAAGAAAATTTTCATAAAATGTTTTCGATCTGCCTTTTGGCGGTGTTGGACAATGTTCCCATTGATTATAAGTAAAAACATTTTTCTAAGATTTGCAGATTTGTGCAAATAATGGTAACCATAATGATTAAAACAATACATTTGTTCATAATCTGATGAACTTTCTAAGTATTCATGTTTTGTGAATTTAGCTGACATTTCTAAATCTGTCATCATGTTATTAACAGTTTCAAAGTCCCAATCATCAGAAAATGTGCTGGATCAAACAAAGTCACTCAAAGAAACTTTAAACTGGTGTGTTATGTTACTTTGTTACTTTATTTCTTTTATAGCGCACGGCTACTCCAGGGAGCATCCCGGCGCTTTAGCAAAGAATAACAGCATAAAAATGGCAGTCACACAACAGAAAAAAGCAGAGAAAGAAAAGGGTCTATTTCATGAAAAGCCATGTTTTCAGGTCCTTTCTAAAGGCAAGAAGACAGGGAGCCTGTCTCAAGGAGAGTGGTAGGTTGTTCCAAACTTTAGGTGTTAAATAGCGGAAAGACCGACCTCCCAATCGTGCGCGACGAATTACAGGAACAGTCATCATAGACAGACCAGATGACCTGAGAGTCCTGCTCGGTGCATACCGGGAAAGACGTTTCCCGATATACTTGGGGCCAATACCATGAAGGGCCTTAAAGGCCACAGTCAGGCATTTGAAAGTAATTCGCTTGGCGATGGGTAGCCAATGTAGAGTGTTCAGTAAGGCAGTGGCACCAGCTCTCCTCGGGAGTCCAAAGATGGTACGGGCTGCCGAATTCTGGACAACTTGCAAACGGGTCATAAGATATTTTGGAAGACCCAAAAAGAGAGCGTTTGCGTAGTCCAGTCGTGAACCGATTAATGCCTGAACAACTGTTTTCCTGTGGTTAAGTGAGAGTAGAGGAAGAAATTTCCTCAACATCCGTAAAATGCCGAAGCATTTCCCAACAAGAGACAGGATGTGAGGTCTAAAGGATAGTTCACAATCTACTATCACTCCCAAATTCTTGGCCTTAAAAGAGACCTTGTCGGGAGGAAACATATCTTGTGGCCACCAAGATTTCCAATCGGGTTCAGGGGCGCAACCGAAAAAGAGAAGATCTGACTTGTCTGAGTTGCATTTTAAGCCATGACATCTAAACCACTCAAACACCGCACCAAGGCAATCCCTGATCTGTCTGCCATTGAAAAACCCACCCCTATCACATGTGAACAGGAGTTGGGTATCATCAGCATATGACACGATCTGGGCGCCAAATGATTCCGCGACTTCCGCCAGAGGGGCCATAAAGATGTTAAATAGCATAGGGCTAAGAATGGAGCCCTGTGGGACTCCCACCTCTAGCGGAGCCATATCAGCGGAAAAGGGAGGCGCCCAGATCGTTTGTCGGCGGTCGGCCAGAAAAGATTTTAGCCAATTCCACACCGTTCCGCGAAGGCCACACTCCCAGAGTCTTGCAAGGAATCTTCAACAGTTCCACCGGGCCATAAATGTCATAATCAGTTGTGTCCCATGCTATATCACCAGGTATAGGAACGGCTGTGATGTTTACTGATGACAGGTTCCTTCGCTCACGATGAGATGATTTGTGAGGTTTTCAGGAGCAAGTTGATGTTCTTACTTGCTGTGTCCATTGTACTGTATTTTCCATCTATCATCTTTCCCAAACTTAAAACAAGAATGAGCCAGAGCAGGAGAAAAAGTACACCTAACACAATTCAAAATTCAACCCATGGCGAAACCAGATATGTATTTTCAAGTTGATGAAAGAGTTCTGTTATTTTTCCTTTGAAAGTTTTATTTGCTGGCATAGTTTCAGGTTCACTGGGATCCTCAGAAAATGTATCAAAGTTTATGAAATAGCCAGAGGCAGTTCTGTCAATTGTTGGGATTGCATCCAGATTTTTCAGAATCGCTGGAGCTGTTTCTTCCTTTGTCATATTAGTATAGCCAGAGGCTATATCATTGTAGACAGGTATTTCTTGACGAACTGTTATTTGGGTCTCAAGAGGTACAAGTTCCATTGCTTTATTGCATAGTCCTTCTTTTCTTACTGCAGGCTTTATCAAAGGTGATGAGTCTTTCAGTTTGAACCTCTTGCATTGTAGCAAGATTTGGTCGTCTGTTACATAGTGGGAGTCCACTGGGCCTACTACTTATTATCGGCCACATGATGTGGTTTGACCAGGTCGATGGACATGATTCTGTTCTCCCTTTTTCCAGCAAGGGGCGGTAGTACCACTGATCTTGTTCCGTGGATTGCTAAGACAGGTACTGCTTTTCTGTAAGAAGGCCCAAATTCCTTCTTCACCGCGATCTTTTCCCTGACTAGATCCCCAATCTTTGGAATCCAGACAGGCCTTGCTGGGACAGGTGGCTTTTCATCAGTGGTCGTTGGCTTTTGTGTTGTGTTACTCAGACTTCTTCTTGTTTCATTTAAGTCCTGTAAAACAGCCAAACGGTCTTTGATATCAAAGGGTTTATGTTCCACCACTGAAGTTTGACAATCAAGATCCTGGATGAGCATTCTAGTACCAAATAGTAATTCATATGGAGTGATTCCCCCAAGAGAATTTCTTGGCAGATTATTAAGAATACGTTGGAAACTTATTAGATGTTTGACCCACCCGTCACCCAAGCCTAATACCCTAGCTGTTATAGATTGCTTTCTGTCACGGTTTTTTCGTTCCACTGCCACATTTCCCTCAGGATGGAATGAACTTGAGTACCGCAATGCAACGCCCAAGCTAGCCATGGCCTCCTTGTAAGCTCGAGAGCTAAACGCAGGACCCTGGTCAGAATGTAGCATGCCGATTGCGTATGTGCCAATACAAATCTTTTATAACAGTTCGGGCATCAGCCGAGCGCTGAGGCCACATCCAAATGAATCTTGTGCAGGAATCCACTGCGACCTTGATAAATTTATAGTTGCCATCCCTTTGTAAGGGACCACAGTGGTCCAGGTAAACACACTCTAGTGGTTTATCTGATATTAGAAGGGACGTCTGCGCAAGAAGTTTCACTGTAGAAACTTTCATTTTTTGGCAGATTTCACATTCTAAAACATAGTTTCTAGTTTGTTTCCTCATGCGCAGCCACCAATATCTCTGTTTTATTAATGATACTGTGGCGGAAACTCCTGCGTGTGCAGAGGCAAGTCCTTCATGTGCTGCTAAGATTAGTCTTAACCTATGTTCCATGTTTGGGATTGCCCTATCCCCCACTCCAGGGATTCGAGCAAAGGGAACATTATTTGTATCAGTTATATATGAGTACTTTACTGGAAAGCCTTTTGGGAGTGTTTTACCACTGTCTTTTACTGAGGCAGTGAAAGCTTGCATTATGTCGCTGTCTATTTTTGTTTTTGAACGAGTGATTGCAGCTACGGAAGCCGTTTGCACAGCTGCCTTCGCGGCTTCATCAGCCAATGAATTCCTTGCAACGTGAACGCAATCACGTTGATGACTCAGTGTATGCATCATGTGAGTCTTTTGTAGTTCCCAAAGCATTTTATGCTTAATTGTGCCACCTTTCGCATCTTTAAAACTGTTTTGAACCCAGTTCTGTAGATATTCATTGTAAGACTGGACGCAGTAATACAAATCGCACACTATGTGGGGAATTTGCGATCGGTATTTTCAAGCGCCCTCTTGAAAGCCTGTAGTTCAGCTTGCTGAGCTGTACAGTCTCCGAGTGATTGAGTTTTAGTGACCATAGGTCGAAATTTACCTTCGCGCCAGCGACCTTTAACAATTGCGCACGCGCACGCAGCTCGATAGGCTTGTTTAGCCCCAATTGCGGGCTGTGCTGATCCGTCTGTATAAATTATACATCTGTAATGTTCTAGAGGCAGAATCTCGGTGGGCAGAGGACATTCATGATAATATTATAGAAATTCTTGTGTTTTCAAGTAGTGTTCTAGAGGTAGAATCTCGGTGAGCAGAGGACATTCGTGTTCATATTGTAGAAATTCTTGTGTTTTCAAGTAGGGGTCATAAACGTATTCAACGTCTGTTGCAGCAAGAGAATTAACCCATTTTATCCATCTCGGATGTAAAGCCTTAGCATTTGGAATGCTCGCTTTCATCACTGCCTCTAAAGCAGGTAATGTAAATGTAAATGTATAGGCATTTATATAGCGCACTACTTACCCGGAGGGTCCCAAGGCGCTTCGACCGCTGCGAAACCCTTCCTGGCTTCCCTGAGAGATGGTCCTTAATGGGTATCTCCAGGGTGAGACCAGGCATCCCCGGCGGTCTGGTGGGGCCGTTAGTGAAGATGAGGCAAGCTAATGCCCAGAGTTGCCGAGTGTGATCGCTGATCAGAGTGGGCACCAAGGCGAGAGAATTATCGAGTCCGCTGACCCTGGTCCAGAAACCTGCCGCGCCGGAAATCGAACCCTGGTCCCGGGCCGTCCTCTGCTCTCGGGTCTGCCGCCTCTAACCAGTGAGCCACACTACTTCAGGTACAGGTGTAACGATCATTATGCGTTTACCCTGCGTGGGAGCTCTCTCTTTTGCTACTGCAGTTTGAACCTCTGTCAGAATCTTTTCTGTAGAAGTGAATTTCATTTCAGCTTGAGTGTACAAGTGTGATTTGTATGCTATTGGTACCTTTTCACCTTCATTAAAGGTTAGGTATGTGAATCCAGATCTCCCTGGGATGATTCGGATCACAAGGTTGCGCGTGTTGTTGCGTGTCTGTAACTGTGTTTTTGCTAACATGCCTGTTTGCACTGAACGCTAAATTTCTGTGTGTTTTCTGAGTCCAATTAGTTGGTTTGAAATCAGGTTTGATTAGTTCCTAGAGAGGTCTAACCCTTTCTGCTTAATTTAGAACATAAGTTCTTTCAAAAGTCAGGAAACTTAAAATGGACTGTACGTTTTTCCACGTTTTTGGAGGTTGGAGCAGCGCACATTTCTCTAGAAAGTTTGCTGCTAGGCTTTTGCCTTCACATGATAATTTGTATCCTAGGAATAGGACGTTGAGGTGGGCAATTCATGATATCTTAAAATTGAAGTTGTACCCTTCAGAAGCGAACCCAAGTATTATGGTGTTCACTCTTTTCAAGTGCACGTCCAAATCATCGTCTGTAAGATAGATATCATCGACATAAGATAATGCCTCATCATCATACATTTGCAGTAACTCTGTTACTCAGGCAGAGAATAAACCTGGACTATTCTTGAATCCCTGGGGGAGACAGCAAAATCGTCCCTGCGTCCCCATGATTGAGAAAGCGGTGAAATACCTGCTTTTTGGTGCAATGTTTTGACAGAAGAAACCGTTAGATATATCTAATGTAGTTTTATATTTTTTCCGCACATTGTTATTCTTCAGTGTTGCACTGTGTGCATTTTGTACTGCTAAAGTTTTGCACCAAGAGTTTAAGTGTCTGTAGTTCAAAACTAGACAATATGTATAACAAAGGATTGTTCATAGATGAGGTGAATGTTTAAAAAAAAAACCTTGATATTCAAGTTGATCTAAGATCTCCTTGACCTGTTTTTTAGCTTCTTGCTTAACCATATACTGCTTCTGTGCAGTAGATTGATTTTGTAACTGGATTTTATGGTGAGGAGAGTCCTCATCCCATCCTACATGATTTTTGTATAATGCTGGAGCCTGGGCTACAGCCCATTTTCTGGCATAGGTGTATTTTTTATGAATTGGAATGTGATTTGAGAAGGCTGGCATAATTATCTCTTCACCATGTGGGCACTCCCTGACGAATTCAGGTGGCCAGTCTTGTTCAGCTAGAAGAATGTCATAACCCTTAGATAACTTCTCTCAAAAGAGTGCCTTTATTTTCCTAGTTATGTCCCTCTCTATCCGGAGTGTTACTTCATATAACTCATGGGGTACATGAACCCTGGTGTCTGCAGTTTCAACTTGAATCTATTCATTCAAGTCCACTGTCTCCAGATGATCCTTCAAGATCTTGCGAGCTATGGTGACTTCTGCTGCGCTGTCTTGCATTGTCTGGGCCCACTCCCCGTTCTTGAGTTGTGTCCTCAAGATCCTCGGCATGTCTGATCTTTAGACTTGCTACCTTCTTTTAGGAGAATTGAGTTTTCTTATATTTTGGAACGTGTTGGTCTTCTTTGGACTTCATGTGTTCTTCTTTTTGTTCTGATCGTCCTTTTCTTTCGGATTTCTGCAAGTATCTTGATATCTATCAGGTTTTATCAATTATAACCTATTTCTGAGGTTATACCTCTTTTCAGAGGGCTCCTGTTGAGGAGACCTTCCTCTGGACTGACTCTCTTTAGGAAGTGTCTGTTTAGTGTTTTCTCACTTCTTTTTCGGAGTAGTGAGATTATTTTTGATTAAAACTTTTTCAGGATTTTCAGTTAGTTGGGGTTTTAATGGTCTCCCACCAAATTATCTCTACCTAGTTCTTCATACGATTTTTCAATAATTCTGGCAAGCTCATATGGTTACTCAGTAATATATGTTTCTTTTAGCTTCTGGCGGATTGACACGGATGCTGCTTCACCTTTAATGTAGGCTAATATTATAGCCGAGACCTGTTTGAAATCTTTCAGTAATTTCATACCAAGATTCAAGGCCGTTTCTGGACCGTATTCATTTTGAATCTGTCTTAGAACGTCTGGAATTACTGCCAAAGACGGAACACGATGTGTTTTTGTGTAGATTGAAGCAAAGACTGTACCCCAAGTGTCGCAGTCCTCTACGTGTGGTGCAATCCCCATTGGTAAACAGATTGTTAGAATCCTGTGTTTCTCATGAGGTGTACTATCAGGGAATACTGCCTCTATTTGAGTAATTTTTTGAGCTGACCAAAACAGAATTTGTTCCCGTTTTGCGGGCAATTTACCAATGACTGACTGCATAGTCTTTGGTGTTATTTTGTTTGTGTTCCCCTGATGAGGGGTGTGCTGCGGAATCCTTATAGTAGGTTGGACTTTTACTGTGGAGAAGTGTGGCTCAGGGGTTAGAGGCGGCAGACCTGGAAGCTGAGATCGGCCCTGGACCAGGGTTCAATTCCCCGCCTCGGCGGGTCTTGGGCTCAAAAAATTCCATGGACTCGATAATTCTCGCTCCGGTGCCTTCTCAACTCACGGGTTCACACTCTGCGACTCTGGGCAATAGCTTGCTTAATCTCCACAACGGCCCCTCGCGGCGGGATGCCTGGCTTTCACCTTGTGGATACCCTGCCGGGGTTATCTCACAGGGGAATACCAGGACAGGTTCCCTAAGCAAGCGCCGGGAAACCCTTTGTGGGTAGCTGTGCGCTATATAAGCTCAAATACATTTACATTTACAAAGTCTGCATGACATATTGCACCAATTGTCTGTGTATTTTTATTAGCTGTTGTAGCTGAGCTAATAGGTCTGGACCTGTCATTCTTTCAATGTCAGGATGTGGTGTATAGCTGGCTAGTACCGGTCATGTCGCTCCTGGTCTACCTAGTGGACGGAAGCCTGGTAATGTGATTTTGATGTTGTAGGGTGCCATTAAACCAGAGCTGATGCTCTTGGTAAGTTAGCGGAATTTCAACATCCTCGAAAGGAACGTATTCCGCTGGAGGTTCCTCTACTTTGTAGTAATGGAACTCGTGTGTTACTGGATTTGCTGCAGGAAACAGAATCCATGAATAGAATACCTCTGTCTGCCGATATTCATGTGCCTCTATAACAAATATTACTTTACCACCTCTCGATGATACTCCATTTTCTATAAGTTTTATAGAGATTGTTTTCCTTATATTTACCAGGATGAGAATAGCTCCGGGTTATTTTGTTGGAGACTTGTGTCGTCTAGAGCTGCTTGAGCTACTGCTGCAGCTCTCTCCCTTTCGTCGTCACTCATTTTGTTGACTGAAAGTTTGCATAGCAATTTTCAAGGAAACAAAGATTAGGTGCACAATATTTTGGAACACTGTATCCTTCAACATTGAACAAACCAAAAACTAATACATAGGATTCTCGTCCTACTCAGTTATGGCGGATATTATATCCTTTAACCCACTCCAGTCGTCTATTGGAGTATTTTACTCAAAAAAGGGGTCTGTGTGAAAAGCACGACTGAGTTGAATGAAATGAAATGAAAATGAAATGAAAATGAATTTATTGAGCGCGATTGCTGCCCGTGGGCGTCCAAGCGCTAAGTTGAGGCGGAAACGACGGAGAGGAAGATTAGGGCACAAAGGATTTGGCAAACAGTAGTGTCTTCAAATTTTTCCGGAACAGGAGCAGGTCTGGGTTGGACCGGAGTGAGAGGTGAAGGGCATTCCAGAGCTTGGCGGTATTCAAAGAGAACAGCCTACCACCAGACCTGGCTCTCTTCACTCTGGGAACGACAGCGAGGAAAGCCTCCATTGACCGGAGGTTCCTGTTAGGGTGGTAGGGGATAACAAGGTCGTTGTTAATGGCTGGGCCCGTTTTCCAGAAGGCGTGATGCGCCATGCAAAGCGCCTTGAATGCCACTCTCTGCCTCACTGGCAGCCAATGGAGACTCTTCAGGGCAGGTCTGGCTGACTGGGTTCGTGGGATCTGTAGCAGGGTACGTGCTGCGCAGTTTTGTACAACCTGCAGTTTCCGAAGAGTCATCTCGGGTGCCCCAACGTAGAGGGCATTGTTTGAATCCAGACGAGACTGGATGAGGCCTTGAACCGCCACCTTTTTGGCCTCTAAAGGTAAAAGCGGGAGGATCTTCCTCAAGATTTTGAGTAGGCCAAAGCATGTTGCAGCAACTTAATGGCCTGGGTGGAGAAAGAGAGTTTGTTGTCCAGCCACACTCCTAGGCTCTTGACGCTCTCCTTGGGGGTGGGGGGAGGGCCCAATGCGCAGGGCCACAAGGAAGTGAAAGGCACAGGTGAGGCTGGGCCTAGGAGCATGAGCTCCGTCTTTTCTCCATTCAGCTTTAGGGAGGAGTTGTTCATCCACCCTTTGACGTCTTCTAAGCACTTTAACAGATCTACAGGGGATTGCCTGTTGTTCCCAGTGGCCAGTGAAACCACTAGCTGAGTGTCGTCGGCGTACGACACGATTTTAATGCCGTACGGTTCGACGACACCCGCCAGCGGCCTCATGTACACGTTGAACAACACAGGGCTCTGGGAGGAGCCCTGCAGTACTCCACAGCTAAGAGGTTTCCTAGAGGACACTGTCACACCATCAAAGATCTGAAAGGATCATTCCGACAGAAAGGAATCAAACCACCTTAGTGGGTCACCTGAAACTCCGATGTCGTAGAGACGGTCCAGCAAGGTGGTATAGCTGACCGTATCGAAGGCGGCGCTTAGGTCAAGGAGGATCACTGCCACTGATCCCCCCCGATCCAGTACCCTTCGAGACTCTTCGGTGACCGCTAATAAGGCGGTTTCAGTGCCATGCTTCGGTCTGAAGCCTGTCTGGGATGTGTGTAGCAGGGAGTGGTTCTCCAGGAACTGAACCAGCTGGGCATTTATATGCTTCTCCAAGACCTTGCTGGCCCAAGAGAGAAGTGAGATGGGGCGGTAGCTGGAATGATCATCGGGGTCTAGGCTAGGTTTTTTCAATAATGCCCGCACCATGGCTTGCTTCCAGGCTGTAGGAACTGAGCTTGCGGATATGGACGAGTTTAAAAGTTCCAGCAATACAGGCAGGGTGGCTTTACTTGCCTGCATCAAGACATCTCGAGGAGCCGGATCACATGGAGAGCCCGACTTGACTTGGCGTGCCACAATGCCTAGGGTGTCGAGGTCCAAGGGAAGGAAGTGCTCAAGGGAAGGCTGTTCTGGATGGAGCGGTGCTCTGGGGGGGGGAGGAACAGACGCATCCCGATTTGTGGCTCCTGTTGGGAATGTAGAGTAAATTTTTAATACTTTACTGTGAAAAAAATCCGCAAGTTCATTGCATTGGTCCTGGGTTTTATTCGGCGGGGGTGCAGTGTTGGCACTGGTACATCGCTTTATTATCTGAAAAATTTCCTTCGGCTTTGATTTAGCTTCAAGAATTGTATCTGAATAATAGGTTGCCTGGGCCGTCCTAATCCCTTCTTTATAGGCTTTAATCGCCTCTTTGTAAAGAGCCTTTTTTTCTTGGAGGAAGTCTACACGCCAGGCTCTCTCTCATTGCCTGCAGAGGCGTTTTAGTTCTCTCAGGGCGTCAGAGAACCAGGGGGCAGATTTCTGCATTTTCTTTGAGGAGGATCTGCGGAGAGGGAGAATCGGGTCTAGCGAGTGCATGATCCAACCTACATAGTTTGCATTTGCCTCATTGGGGTCTGGGCAGGGGGGCGGACGGGTAGAGTCCAGATTGTGTAACCAGGGGTCCAGGGGAAGCTTTGTCCAGTTCCTCCTAGTAGTAACTTGGGGGGGTAGCTGGGGAGCTTTTTGTGTAATCCAGGTAAACGGGACCAAAAAATGGTCCGACCATGGAAGGGGGATGGGTTGGTCAACCGTCAGATCGAGGCAGTTGCTAAATATAGGGTCCAGTAGGTTGCCCTTTTCATGGGTCGGGGCTGACACCAGCTGGGACAGTTGAAGAGCTCCGAGGTCATCTATTAACTCCTTAGCAATCTGGTCTGAGGGGGAGTTGAAATGGAAATTTAGGTCCCCTAGGACCGTGTGGTTGGCAGAGGCCAAAATTCTTTCCGCTATAATCTCTGGAAGAGACCTGTGGAAAATTTTTGCTGGCTCGGGGGGGCGGTAAATCAGGGTGCCAGAAAAAGAGCTATTTGCATTAAACTCTATACAGAATGCAATACTCTCACACTCAGGGATGGTTTCTGTTGAGGTGCGGCATCGGTACTGGGTCTTTAGTATGATCGCCAGACCTCCGCCTCTCCCTTCCGGTCTGTCCGATCTGAGGATATGGTAACCTGTGGGTAAGGCTGAAACCACATCTGGCTCAGATTGAGCTGTGAGCCACGTCTCTGTCAGGAACAGCGCGTCTGGCTTTTGCTCCTCAAGCAGCAAGGCAATTTGAGTGCTATGTTTGGGAAGTGAGCGACAGTTTAGTGCAAACATACGGTATGTTTGTGCCGGGGGCGAACTGGGGGTGTTGCGGAAGAGGTGTTTGCAGGTCGGACAACGGGCGGGGAGCTCCAAAGGAGCATAGATATGGGTGCACTGGGCAACGACTCTCTTACCTATGCTATGTAAGGCCGCTGGGTTATATGTCCTGTCCTGGTTAGTGTGAGGGTCAGGATTTGTGGCCCTTGGCCCCGTCTGGTCGCGGACGGGCGCAGACGGGCTTTGCTTAAGCGCGCCTTCGGCGCGCAATCGTCGCGCCCGCTGCGCTCGTCCGCTGCGCTTCCTGCCGAGACACATACTATATGGTGGAGAGTCGGGCGTTGGAGGGGGCGTGGGCAGCAGAGGGGGCGTGTCTAGTGACGCGCCTCGCCCTCGGAATGGCAAGCAGGAAGAGGAAAGGGTGTCGTTGCAGCGTGAGTCCGCTGTTCAAGATTCCAAGAGTGCAGTAAGTAATAAGTTTTAAAAACACAGTATCACATCACATGTATTTTAAAAGTTTCTAGCGCTCCCGGCTTTCCGCCTCAGGAGTCCGATCGTCAGTGCGACGCCAGGGAACAGGGCGCACTATTTAGAGTCTGGTGAGGGGGCGTGGCCAGCGGAGGGGGCGTGTCTCGTGACGCGCCTCGCCCTCGGAATGGCGAGCAGGAAGAGGAAAGGGTGTCGTTGCAGCGTGAGTCCGCTGTTCAAGATGCCAAGAGTGCAGTAAGTAATACATATTAAAAACACAGTATCACATCACATGTATTTTAAAAGTTTCTAGCGCTCCCGGCTTTCCGCCTCAGGAGTCCGATCGTCAGTGCGACGCCAGGGAACAGGGCGCACTATTTATAGTCTGGTGAGGGGGCGTGGCCAGCAGAGGGGGCGTGTCTCGTGACGCGCCTCGCCCTCGGAATGGCGAGCAGGAAGAGGAAAGGGTGTCGTTGCAGCGTGAGTCCGCTGTTCAAGATGCCAAGAGTGCAGTAAGTAATACATATTAAAAACACAGTATCACATCACATGTATTTTAAAAGTTTCTAGCGCTCCCGGCTTTCCGCCTCAGGAGTCCGATCGTCAGTGCGACGCCAGGGAACAGGGCGCACTATTTATAGTCTGGTGAGGGGGCGTGGCCAGCAGAGGGGGCGTGTCTCGTGACGCGCCTCGCCCTCGGAATGGCGAGCAGGAAGAGGAAAGGGTGTTGTTGCAGCGTGAGTCCGCTGTTCAAGATGCCAAGAGTGCAGTAAGTAATAAGTTTTAAAAACACAGTATCACATCACATGTATTTTAAAAGTTTCTAGCGCTCCCGGCTTTCCGCCTCAGGAGTCCGATCGTCAGTGCGATGCCAGGGAACAGGGCGCACTATTTATAGTCTGGTGAGGGGGCGTGGCCAGCAGAGGGGGCGTGTCTCGTGACGCGCCTCGCCCTCGGAATGGCGAGCAGGAAGAGGAAAGGGTGTCGTTGCAGCGTGAGTCCGCTGTTCAAGATGCCAAGAGTGCAGTAAGTAATAAGTTTTAAAAACACAGTATCACATCACATGTATTTTAAAAGTTTCTAGCGCTCCCGCCTTTCTGCCTCAGGAGTCCGATTGTCAGTGCGACGCCAGGGAACAGGGCGCACTATTTATAGTCTGGTGAGGAGGCGTGGCCAGCAGAGGGGGCGTGTCTCGTGACGCACCTCGCCCTCGGAATGGGGAGCAGGAAGAGGAAAGGGTGTCGTTGCAGCGTGAGTCCGCTGTTCAAGATGCCAAGAGTGCAGTAAGTAATAAGTTTTAAAAACACAGTATCACATCACATGTATTTTAAAAGTTTCTAGCGCTCCCGGCTTTCCGCCTCAGGAGTCCGATCGTCAGTGCGACGCCAGGGAACAGGGCGCACTATTTATAGTCTGGTGAGGGGGCGTGGCCAGCAGAGTGGGCGTGTCTCGTGACGCGCCTCACCCTCGGAGTGGCGAGCAGGAAGAGGAAAGGGTGTCGTTGCAGCGTGAGTCCGCTGTTCAAGATGCCAAGAGTGCAGTAAGTAATAAGTTTTAAAAACACAGTATCACATCACATGTATTTTAAAAGTTTCTAGCGCTCCCGGCTTTCCGCCTCAGGAGTCCGATCGTCAGTGCGACGCCAGGGAACAGGGCGCACTATTTATAGTCTGGTGAGGGGGCGTGGCCAGCAGAGGGGGCGTGTCTAGTCTAGTATCGAGCGTTGAATTATCGCCTTACCAAACGTTGGGCGCCATGTAGTGTAGTTCTTATATTCCCAATAGGCTCTGCGCATTGGAATAATATATCGGATAGATTTGACGTAGGACTGAGGTCTACTAGGTCTCTATTGAAAATACTAGACTTAGTTGTGAGTGCCGGCTAGCTCAGAGATCACTAGAAATGTTTTCGAATACACAAGAAGGGATTAGTTTCTGATAACCGCATAAACATGACAACTTTGTTTCCCAAGATTAAGAAATGTATCTCTAGTGTCGCGGAAACAATAGATAGGTATTTCACTCAATCAATCGTGCATGCTTCGTTTCACCGGAGGTGCAGAGAAAATAGAGAGACAGGCATTTTCAATAAAAGGGTATTTATTGAACAGTCTTCTTTCTCATGCAGAGGAAATTAACTGCTGCAATCGTAATACTGGTTGCAAAGTGCAATGCGTACAGAACGAAGAGTAATTGTATTATAAAATAATACTGTAAAAGCATGATATGGATTCTAAGCCATGTAATACATAGAATACATACATTAATAAATAAAGACTAAATGTACTCAACTGGTGCTTCTAAAATACGCCTACCCCGGTGTACCTAACCTAGGTCTAGTACAAGGGAAGAAGTAAGTTAGGTGTAGCTTAGTTTCAGTATTATTTGCCAAGAATCTAATCCAAGAATTCTCTAAGGGTCTAATCAGCTCCGTACCTTGATTTACAATGAAGGAGGTCTGGTATCTCTCTCTCAGGACTCGATTTCCCAACAACCAGCAAGGGTAGCTTGGAAACACTGGAGCTGGATTTCTCTGCAAGAGAAAAGACAGCGCCTCCCTCATTGTGTCTGCTGGAGGGTCGGCTTCCTTCGGCACTTGCTTCAGCGAGATGCGTTGGGCAAGTAGATAGTCAAACTGCTCCAAGCCACTGTGTGTTTGCTTGGGCAAGTGTGGGCATATTTATACCTTGAAGGTGCCTGGTTTGATGTAAGGTTGGACATAATAACGTCATCAAAGACTTAGTTCTTTGAAAACTCCATGAGTTCTTGGATAAATCAATATTCCAGCAAGGGGAAGTCCCTGACTGCTGAAGGTGGGTTTTTCCAAGAAATCGTTGTAGATTTTGGAACTAGTGGAAGTAGCCATGCCGTATTTGGACTGCATAGGCTAAGTCTAAATATGGTTATGATTTCTATGCCTATATAAGAATAGGGTGATTTAAACCTATATATGGGCATGAATCTGGAAAATTACACTAGGGTCCTAAAGTCATATACAACACTGCAATGTCGTGGGTGGAATAGGGGAAGAGCATTAAAAAATAGTGCTCACCAACTTATATAGCAGCCCATGTAACAACACCAGTAAAAGATCCAGTTGTTATGGGAGGTAACAAATGCAGACAAGGTGTTACCAAGGAGGGACCAACAAGCTTAATAATGACTGGGAAGCCAGCGTTTCCAAAGGACAATATCCCAAGCTAATGCAAAATATGGGCAGGGAGTGGGCGGGGCTTAAAGTCATACTCCACTACTGCATGCCTCACAGCAGTGCATACCCTGCCTAAGCTCGACCTAAAAAACAGTATCGACTGGTGCATATGAAGCTCACAAGGCCAGTATGCTTTGCCAAAACTGCATTAGTACATCTATATGAGTTTACGGAAGGTTGGAGCGCAGGAAACGTCAGAGAAATCCTAACATAAATGGATAAATAGGGAAATGATGGAGGTATAGACATATAGGGAATTTCCAGAGTTCACTAAATGTTAGAGACACACTAGAGCAAATGTAGAGACATGGAAATAATGGAGTACAGGCATATTGTCATGAAAAGCTGAAATGCCTGGATCCTCAGATTGAAAACTAAAATGCAGAGATTCTTTCTTTCCTGAAATTAACTAAAGCTGCGGTTCTTAGCCTTTTGACTTCTGTGGACCTGAGTGAATCCTCACTGGAATCCTTGGACCCCCACTGAATAATTACTGGAAACTGGAGCCCCTCCCCCCCACTGAGCAATTATTTAAAGCAATCAAGCCCGGCCTACGCAATCTCTATGATTTGGACCACAAAACAATAAAAAAAAGTACAAAAACAAGTGAACATCAACAAGCACTTGCATTTTGAAGTATTTTGTGTAATTCACAATCCAATATAGAAAGAGGTATTTACATTTTCAATGTTACTTCATTCTTTTTATATACTTATTTTTTGATTAATTTTAACCTGCAGTCCTCTTCATGTATATGTTTTACAGTCAGGACTACAAGTTTCAAAAAGCAAATCAAAAACTTGGACTGTTGACTTTTGAGCTACTTGGGCATGGGCATTGGAAATGTGAGAACTCTTCTGACTGATCGCTCAACCGCTGACCTTAAGGGGGGCAGGAAAGAGGTGGGTGTTAACTGCTGTCTCTGTTTCCCATTGAATGCCAACTGCCTCTCCACCCTGGTGCCTGGGTGTGGCCAGGGTGAAGGGCCAACTTGGTCACTCTACAACAAAAGAAGGGTCACAAGTAGAAGCTTATCACATTTATACAAAGGACAGGTAATGGGTCAAATAGCCCCCACTGTCTTGGTGGTGCTCACAAACGGACACCCTTACCAATTTCACCCTCATGTGTAGCTGGTAGGCAGTGCCCACTGTGCTACATATAGACTGTTGCACTGCAGTCTCAGGTCAGTATGCATACTATGGGAGACACTATCTGCCTTAATGCGGTTTGAATGTAATGCTGTTAATCTAGTGGTAAAATTGCACACCATGTAAATGGGGTTGAATGCAACAATGCAGATGAGGTAGGTGGTGGCACGTGTGATGGACCTGAAAGGGAGGTAAATATGTGCTTCCTGAATGACCCCAGTCATAATGACACACCATTCTCATCATGATTTGGTGCACAAAGTTCCACTCATCCACCAACTTCACCTCAGTGTCTCTGAGACTTTGCCAGAACTTTGTCTTCCATATTGTGGAGAAGTGTGGCTCAATGGTTAGAGCGGCAGACCACTGATGCAGAGGTCTAGCCCGGAACCAGGGTTCAATTCCCTGCCTCGGCGGGTCTTGGGCTCAAAATTCCACGGACCGGATATTTCTCGCCTCGGTGCCTATTCCAATCATGGAGTCCCACTCTGCAACTCTGGGCAATAGCTTGCTTAATCTCCACAACGGCCCCCACAATGCTAAGGATGCCTGGCCTCCACCTTGGGGGTGCCCAGGAGTGGACGCCTCACAGGGAAAGCCAGGATGGGTTCCACAGTGGTATTCGTACAAGCGCCTTGAGACCCTTGCGGGTGAGTAGTGCGCTATACAAGTTTCAATTTACATTTACATTCTTTACATGTTCTTTGGATAAGCCACACTACCCACCACACCAACAAGGAACATATGAACTGGCCATCAGCCAGAACTATACATTATGAGACCAGTGGGCACATTTACTAAACTTTCACACAACACGGGGCAGCAAGTAAAGTTACTGTATTGCATTGCATGAAAAGCAGGGAGCAGAAATGTTCCATATTTATAAATATATGAAGCATTGTTGCTCTCTCCCTGTGATGGCGTCAATGAAGGCACCCTTGCACTATACTCCAAGGGTGCTTGAAATACAGGCAGGATTGTTTCTGTGCAGGAAGGGAAACCTTCCTGCACACAAAAAATCCTTAGAGACATTTTTCTCTTTCCATGTGTACTGTAGAATGCTGCACACATGGAAAGAGGAAATAACAAGGTGCATGAATATATTCCTCCTTGTTACACCTCATTTGGGAAGGCATAGCATTTTGATACATTCTAGGTTTACAAGTCCTTGAAAATCTTGGAATGACACATATATACGCCATCACAGAGATGCATTTGGCACCGACTGAGAAGATACTCTCGGCAATACAGGCTGCTGAAGTGAACGAAAATTCATTGGCACAGGGGAAACGAACAATTGTCATGAACCCAATTACAGAGTTTGAAACAAAGGCAAAAAGAATAATTGATGGACGGAATGCTGAACAATGTCAAACATTCACCCCAATACAGAGATCTGGCCCTAGATCCATCATTTTTTTGCACACCATGCCTTTCCAGTTTAGACCCAGCCATATGCAAATCAGCCTTGACCCTGCTCTCGGTAGGAAGAGTCCAGCCCGAACTGCCAGGCCAGGTCCTCCCTGGCCCGCAAGCAAGCATCCTGGGACCAGTTTCAGGGTATCAACCCTTATTAGCCAGTTTAGCTGGGTTAGCTGACAAGCAAACAATTACGTTGTTTATAAAATCCTACCATCTGAGTTATCTACCAGTTCTCCGCAGCTCCACAACCCTCCTACATTTTCACAAACTGCCTCAGGCTACTTTGTCATCTTTAATACCTTTTCTTCGGATTCATCTGACCCACCTCCAGAGCATGGACCACGTACATTTTTAAATTTGGCTTAAAAATACATACTTTATCCCACCTTGGATATACATTTAGCTTAAAATTTCATTACTTTTCCTCTTCTTTTGGATTTGTACTGTACTTAAAGGAAAACATCTCCTAGAACACTCTGCTGTTCAACTGGTAAACAAGGTTTTGAAGCCTCATTCTTCATCATACAAAGTGTGAAGAGTCCTGTCCTGTGTGAACATTCCAGTGGTTCCGTTCCTGATCGCATGGTTTGGAATAAGGTCTCTTATGATATATTTGGACCAACAGAGACTCTACAAGTCCTACATGTTTTTTGTATTTCACTAAATGATGTTATTATTTCTGGCACCATCTCTGATGGCTGGAACATTCGTACAGTAAAGAAAATGCTTAATGATTTAGAACATTTTGCTGTATTTGAATGTGACGATACCTATTGTAGTATATCTAAATATGATGAAAAGTTTTTTTCACTGTTATGGACATCATTATTTACACAACGCAAGTACCCCACATGCAGTATTTAAACACGCACAATTGGAACACTGTCCTACACCACCAGTGGATAGTTCAAAGACATTTGCACAGAAATGTGCATACTTTTCTGGTCACAATCCTGTAGACCCAGAATCCTAATATTATAAGCTTCTCCCGTCCCCGGCAAAGAAAAATATGCTACCTGGCACAATGCTTATTTATTCGGTACCTTTCACATCACAGTTGTAATACAAGGTATTGACTTTTGGAAAGATAGCATTGATTTGAAATCCATCAGGGGAACTAAAGATTGGCAGGTTCAGGGAAATGAAGCTTTGTTTGGAGCATTCATTATACCATAACAAATGATGTTCCCGAACAAAACAGTGCAGCAAATATACTGTTTCAGCCTGGCCAAGATAAAGGATATGAATACACCAAATATTCCCACATTTGCACGTTTTGAGAATTGGGAAGAATTCACAAACTATACAGAAGAAACATTCAGCAACATGCTTAGGAATTGTACATACAATTGCTCCAGTTCCAGTCCAGAGGGGTGGATAGTATGGGCCCGATTCACAGAACTAACTTAAGACAAAAACCTAAACTTACTACCTTAGGTATTCACAGAAGGCATTTAGTAGTAGTAAAGTTAGGATTTTGTCTTAAGTCTGTCTTAAGTCTATCTTAAGTCTGTCTTAAGTCTGTCCTAAGTTTGTCTTAAGTCTGTCTTAAGTCTGTCCCAAGTTTGTCTTAAGTTTGTCTTAAGACTGTCTTAAGTCTTTCTTAAGTCTGTCTTAAGTCAAACTTAAGACAGAATCCTAGCTTTACTACTACTAAATGCCTTCTGTGAATACCAAAAGTAGTACTTTTAGGATTTTTTATTAAGTTAGTTCTGTGAATCGGGCCCATCGACCTTTAGAAACTAAAGGATGTTATGCATGTTTTCTTAACAACACAAAAGGGTTCAGGATCAATAGCACAGATCCACGTTGCGTACAGGCACAACACTCAGGAGTGGTAACAGCATATACTGCTGTAAAGTTGTACTTTAATTGGCTAAGACATTCAATGTTAGATGAGGTAAAACTACACTTGTCTCTCCTTTCTAATGACATGGTCCTACAGGATTTCTTGTTAGATCCTCGAAAACCAAGTCAAAACCACTTTTTGTATGCAATATACAGTGAAGAATGGTATGTTTCACAGCAGGAAGCTAATATGTAAAATTGACAGACCAAATTTACAGATGGCTTCAGCAGTAGTGGTCAATGGTATGACTACATTATCCACTAGGATATAGTTTCTGAGTAACATTGTGTTGTCTGCTATTGACATTATATAGAGTAACACGTTCTTGTATAACAAGGACAAATTAAGCTTACGTCTATTCTGCTACTGAGCTGGACTTTGCAGGCTTTGTGCAATGGTTGCATTCTGTGGAAGCAATTAAACACCATTAATTTGTTTTTACCATATAATTTGACAAAAGAACTAAAAACGATGGCCAGAAAAGATGCAAAAAACACAATGTTACACATAAAGAAATTAAAAAAATTACTACACTATCAAGTAGGCACATATGAAGCGCTACGGGAGGGATTTGTACATGAGGCATGGGTCCTATATTTCACTTACAGATGGAGAAATGGTGCAACTGGGGTTTTTCTTAGTGGTATTGATTCTATCTCTTCTAACTTCTTCTGTGTCGGTATCTCCTTCCCAACTAAGGAGTGTAGGCACACATAGAGTAAGGAGGGGGTTACAGGAGCGCTAGTGAGGGGTTTACAGAGGTATGTGCACTAATCTAATAAAGATTTAACGCATTTCTGTTCACAAACTGCACTTCTAAATTTATTACTGCCAAAAATGACCCAAAACAGTAGGAAATGTACTTCAGCTCAGAGGTGGAGTAACTGCAGCACGACACATTGCCAACCACTGTAACACCATCCCATAGAATAAAATGGTGGTAGGGACCTACGTTAAAACCCTACTGGGAATAAAGTTGAAATAAATAAAATTATTTAAAATAGTTAAAATACAAATAACTGTAATTAAATATTTGTAAAAGTTTTTAATAAGAAATAAAACATAGTTTTTACTATAACATATTTTAATAAACGTCTTCAAATTTAAAATGTAATGTAGCCTTCATTTTTATAAAAATACAATTATATTAATTTTAATACTATACATCACTTTTCATAGTTATTAATATGTTATAAAAAAGTTTCACTTTAGGTGAAGATTGTTTTATAATATATTTACAATGAATGTACAGTAATATTTAACTTAAAATATGTTTATTCATTTTTTTAAATGTATTAAAGCTTTTTACTTTTCCTTACGTTTACCATCGGAGGATATTTTGATACAGTAGCACTTGATTGAGCATTGTGCATAATCTTTAAGTGAACTGCTTAAATAGATGGCATGTGATCAGTAAACTACTTGTGAAAACCCACTGCAAGTTAGTACCAAGAGGTAATGCTCCAGAAAGATGATTCATATCCATTAAGTAGATGAAGACCTTTATGCATTAGCAGGGAGTAATCCAGTCTTACTAGCTTCAAAGGCAACATGTGAGTTCTTACCCATCTGACCTTGCTCAAAACAAGAACTCAGGGGCTTTTTTAACCGAGCCCTGCATCACTTTTGCACCACGCAAAATGGTACATGCGTGCAGCAGGGCTCTCATAAAGATTCATGAAGCCACGCAAAGCCACCCTACGTGGCTTTGAGTGGCCTCACAAATCATGCGTGCAGCGACGCAGTGCAAATCTACCTTAGTCTACGCTTGGTAGGCGTTCCATGAGTGTCGGAGTGGGTTTTCACATCCAACACCTATGAAATTTGATGCTGTCTCAGATTTACAAAGTGATGTAAACCTGGGGCAGCGTCAAATCCAATAGAAAAGCTGTTTTTCTTTTAGCTCAACAGCTTAAACAACCTAGCGACTCCAAATAGTTTTTAAAAATGTCTATCAACTCTTCCTACTCTACGGAAGGTGGTCCTGTCTGGGCCAAAAAAATAGGAAGCATGGCAGCTTGCATGTTAGAGGCACTAGTTTCTGCTGTGGACTTTGCACTCAAAACAATAAAAGGATGGAAGTCAAATAATTTTAAATGTTTTCCTGTTTCATCACTGTAATACTTGTACTTCTATGTACATGTAATCACGGACACTTGTGTTCACTGAGTGAAAGGTCTTTATAGTCTGCTTGCACTTTCAATGCTATTTGCTCTTCTGTGAAGAACAAACCCTCCTCCTCGATGCTCCAGTGGAAAAAACATGGTGAGATCAACTCCACAAAGCCAAGAACAGATGAGCAGTAGGATGTGATCCAGCACAGCAAACACTAGAGTTTCTAGGTACATACAGCACTCAATGCTGCTGATACGCATGCTGGAATGCAGTCTCATGAGGTGCCAGGCTTGCACATCCTCAACATAAACATGAACTCACAAATGAAGGCAGGGTCAGATTGGTAATGCAGACACTCTGGAAATGGCCGAAGGTAAGGTAGCCAAGTTCTATCTGTGGGCTGCTTTTTTGGGTAGCCTGGGCTGTTAGGTTGCCGCCAGCGGCCCAGTGGGTGTCTGAGTGGCCTTTATAGAGGCAGGTGACTGGAGGTACGAATCCCTTTCTCTCGCTGGGCCGGCCCATTAAAGCATACTGATTGAGCGTGGGCAGGGTGGTCACACTGCATTTAGGTGTGGCTCAGCAGTGTAAAGTTAACTAATCTGTGCATTTTTATCTAAGTGAGGTTAATAAACATACCCCACCCCTTTTCTTTTCATAAAACTTTGCTGAAGCAGTGTTTTGCAGAAAGTCAATATGCAAATGTGGGTCACTTTTTTGGGTGTACCTGGGCCGATTTCTTATCCCAATCCAACCCTGAATGAAGGGGTTGAATGTCACCACTCTGTGTTGTCTTACTTTATTGTTATGCCGCTCTCACTGTTATCTGTGAGGGCTGATGACATGCATGAGTGAGGCTCTTCTCAGTTGTATATGTACGGTCTCTGAAAGGAACTTACGCAGAAAGTGGCACAGCACTACTTAGCTTTGTCCCACAGAGACATGTGCTATCTGCTCCACAAGAGTTGGTTCACCTTGTAGGCGGCTTGAACAATCTCACCAAAATGTTGAAATAATTTCCAGAGGCTTTGCAGATGAAGAGATGAGTTTATTTTCCAAACGCATCTCAACCATAAAGCTCTCAAGCCTTCCTAGCAGCAACTGCCACTCATAGAACTCATAGAACCCCATGACCTCATAGTAAATGTCAACACTATTGTATATTTGCAATCCAACCTAATGACCAGGAGTAAAACTGAAGCTTATTAGAAGGAGGCATATTCCCAGACAACAAATCCCTATACACGTCTCTCCATTTTTACTGAAATAAGACATCAACCTTTCCAATGAAAATAAATCAGTTAGTTACTGAAGAAACAAATTATCACATTACAGAGAACTATGAACTGCACATTCTGTACCTTGGTCCAATATGTTCATTCTGAGGAAGGCTCGTAAATGAATGAAGGAGCCAAAAATCATAGACAACCGTAATAAAATCCAGTAATTCACGCAAATATTGAAGTGTTTCTCAAAATAAGGCACGTATGTATATCCAGTTTATGGCTAATGGCAAACGTTACTATAAAGGATAACACCATAGACAGATCTTGGGGGAAAAAATGATAATGTTTAAAGTTCTTGTCATGAATAAACGTACAATAAAAATGTATAAAGGTGTGGAATAGTGCAATGCTCAAAGAAATTGCTTGTGCAGGAAATGCAATGAAAAAAGGATAATCACAGAGGAGTATGTGAGTGGTGATGATAAAACATTATACACATTGAGTGGTCATTTTGATAGTCACAAAACGAATTAATTGTTTGATGATCAGAACTGTCCACTTTTCTATGTTGATTCGAGTCTAGTGGAGAAATTCATGGGTCACCATCAGGACTGTAATTTATCTGAGTATCTGTCATATTAGAGAGTAATATATGACAATAGTAGACGCATAAATGTGAAATATTCAATTAAGGAAAAAAATCCCAAAAGGGATGTTCACATCAGTAGCAAATTAATCCAATAAAAAGAATATCTAGTCCTTGAAGAATAGCGGTCCGTAGAGTCAAAGAATGGTGGCTTGTGTGTCAGATCCATGATTATTCAGAATGCACTGAATGTTAAATGAGTGTCAACACTTAAAAGGAATGAAGAAAGATAAGTAAGACAAAGAGAATATCTTATACAAAAATACATGAACATGATTTAATTACATTGTTAGTGCAACCTATGATAGGAATTGAATAGGAAACCATTGTAAGTGGCTTTGCCTACTAAAATGCTAATGGACTAGAACAGTTATAACCTGTCTATTATTTAAATGTATTCTTGCTTTCTTTATTACATTTATACATTGTAATTAAACAATGGGTACCAGAAACACGCATACATACACAGAATCACAAATGTGCTTTGAGGAAATCATTCAAATAAATTCAAGAGATCCACTAAATGCTTGAACAAAAAAAGATTACAAATATGACAGTATTATTATATTTATCACACATTTTTCCCTTTCTGTAAACTTTTTACATTAAAAAACTATACTTTTCCAGTGGGATCAGAGTTGTTATCCTTCATTGTATTTGAGAAAG
The DNA here is from genome assembly GCF_964263255.1 of Lissotriton vulgaris. Taxonomy (NCBI): domain Eukaryota; kingdom Metazoa; phylum Chordata; class Amphibia; order Caudata; family Salamandridae; genus Lissotriton; species Lissotriton vulgaris. Next base: position 1,980,922,876 of record NC_141689.1, read on the forward strand.
GGAATGCGTTCCAGCAATAAAAGTATTAATAATAATAACATTGATAATAATACATGATGATGATTATTACTTTTATTAATCATAATATTAATATGCCATGCCCCTTCCTAGTTATCCATCTAAAAATCAAGATGAGGCTCTGGTAGAATTTAAAAAGCACAAGTTTGTAGTAAATACAAAACATCTGTGTGGTTCAAAATTAGCACTACCACACTGGAATGTAGTGCTAGACTTACTACGTTTTTTCGTAGTAACTTACAGTTGTAAGTTAGGCTCCATCCCCTTTTTCAGGGGTTGGAGACGTGTGAATCTACACTTTTGAGTACCTTTACATTTAGCTTATGTCAATAGCCTAGTTACTCAAAAGTGTAAGAGTAAATTTACATATGTAAATTGCTCACAGGTGTAACTTACCTTTGTGATTAGTCCTACAAGTGGTTAGCGCTGAATTGCTACTAAGAGGTTTAGTGATATTTTAATACCAAATATTTAAATTCATTTTTCAATGTATTATATGCAGTTAGTGTCCAGAAAGATGATGTTCCAGACATGTCTTATACTTTTTGAAATCTGGAATTTTAATGTTGCCCTGGCAAGCGGAGACAGTCATTTTCCAGACAAGTAACTATGTAACATGCATAAATGCATTTATTTATTTAGAGTTTTTTCAGAATACTACATGTCACTTTTTATTTACTTCATAATAGTATGTGGAATACAGGTAGAGATGGAGTACAATCATTGGAGGGAGGCTCGCCATCTAATATTCTTTGTGTCACAACCCCACAAGGTGTGAGTTTACTTAAATGCAAGCTGAAACAGTTTGGCACGTGAGTCTTCACTAAAGAAGTTCTAGTGTGAATCAGTCCAGGCTTGAACTCTGTGAATCCCACAGTCTTGGTTCTTGGAATCCCAAAGATCTACATCCATGTTGATTCTATCAAAATGCTTGTAACAAGATGAGGTTTGCCATTACTGACAAAAGCCTTGTGGTGGGAACAAATCAGGTTGTGAGTCCCAGGCAATACTTTGATCCTTGAATTCACTAGAAGTCATTGTAGGACCTTTAGCCTGGTTGTGGGTGGTTGTGCTGCAGAAGAATTAGACACATTTTAACCACTTGTTTCTAGATTCTAACAATGGGTTTTAAGGGAGACCTATCTAAATAATATTACACCCATCTAAGCAGGCCTACAAAAAGAGCACTCGCCAACTTCACTGAGTAGCTGCAGCACAAGATTGGGGGGTTTAGCAGGAGTAGGTAGAACTGTAGATCGATGCCTTTAAACACTGCAGTGGCCTGAAGGTTTATTCGACATTCCTAGCCTGAAGAGTGCATACTAAACAGCACCAGCATGACTTTAGGAGTCAAGCACTCATCACTGCCATCTACTTTGACCCACACGGCTGACTTCCAGTGCCTGCAAGGCCCCTTTAAAGGCCTCTTTAAAGTACCGTCCCTTCATTCCTTAAATCAAGTGCCATTGAATTGGGTAATAGTGACACCTGCTACTTATAGTGTTAACAGTGCACCACGCTAAATGTTCTAATTTCTTTCCAACTATTATGTCTCAAAAGGGTTGGTTATACCTTGAGGCATAGAATAGTTGACCATTTCCATCAGCAGTTCCGCAAATGCAGTTGTACTCAGATACACTTAGTGCCATATTTTAATGTAATGCAAAAATCATGGCAGGCAATCAAAACAATTTCATAACTGTGGAATTAAGACCGTCATGAAAACACACACAACTTGGAAAATCTGTACTCAAAACAACAGTGTGCCTTAAATCAGAGCACTTCGCTCAACCATGGTGTAATCGCATTGCATGTTATATTGCTATAATATAAATCATGCTAATATCGCACAAACCGAAAATACACCACACAACCACCCAATTGACACACACAAGATAAACCCATAATTAGCTATCATCGTCCCAACAGCACTTTCACCCAATAAAACGCACTACATAACATCTTTCCTAAGCTATTTGTATAGGTTGAGCAAGGGCCACTGGCTATCAATCTCAGACAAAAGGTCAAAATCTGATCGTAATTCCTTCCATTACACATCACAAAAAACATTAACTGGCTCAAACTAATTTGACTTTTAAATTCTCCAACATGAGCCATCGTAAGTTAGACATTCTACAAATCTTTACACTAACAAAATACAACGAATAACTATGCATAAACGATCAAGTGGAGTGTACCGTTGCCTGCTCCAGCACATCTTTATACTGAAATGGTAGCTTGGTCACTTTACTTTCCTAGAAAAATTTCCGAGTGACTGCAGGAGGGAGTGTGTGGGTAAGTAAGTGAATGTACATTTTTAAATATCACACCATAGGTTGTCCAGCTATTTGGTGTGTGTATTGACAGACAGAATGACCCACTAAGTAATCATGTGACTTTTAAGATTTTTTTAATTTTACTTAAAGCCTGAGAGATAGAGGATTAACTTGGTGTGGCCCCAGGTAGTGAATTGTCTGCTACTATGAGAGTAATAGCATGTGTGGATTATCACAATAAGCATCATGATTGCAGAATGCAATCATCTGAAAGGCTGATAATTTATGGTAGGTAGGACTTGTAGGGCCAGTGTAGTGAGCGACCTTATTTTGTATACCTAGGAAAGTAAATTTCTGTCTTATTTAGTAAAATGTGAGGCAAGCAGCACATTCTGCACCCTTTGAAGATGATCAAAAATACTTGTGTAAATATGTGTGTGTGTGTTGGTGTGTGTGTGTGTGTGTGTGCACATGTGTAGCCCACACCATCCTATACCTTACCACTCACTGTGCCAAAGGTAGATAGGAATCAACATCCACCTCATAGGTAAAGCCCAAGAAGGATGACAGCGGTCTTGAGTTGCTTGTATTACTGCTCAGGTAAAACCTTTAGCTCTTGATGTCTCTTGTGAGGCAAGGTCAAGGCTTATCAGCATAAGACTAGCCCCTGTCTGTAAAGACAGAGGCAACCTAAAAAGGATTGATTAGAATACAGCCCAGGCTGATTATGTGTGGCTCAGATTGATTAATGCATTCCCTTCATCCCTTTTTATGCAGTCAAAGTGAGTAGGGTGGGATTGCGCACCTGTGGATCTTGTGCTCACACTGCCATAGAAAACAAGCTCCCCCTAACTGGTGAGACTCAACAAAGTTGTAACCAGTCTGGAGGCTCTTCTGTTTCTGTTAAGAGAGAAATTTGCCTGGCAGTTTGTTTTGGACTGTTCTATGTTGTAAGGGTCCAAACCTGATTTGTATATGTCTAATTCCTGTTTGGAATGGTACAAATGAGCTAGAATTAAGGACTGCAATGTTAGGAGTGCAGCCCAAAGTCATTTACCGTGACTGAAATTGATTCAAGTATTTCCTCCATCACTTTTTGTGCTGTCCAGTTGATTCTGTCAAAGTAGGGGGAGTATTCCTATTCATTGTACCTGAGCTCTAAGAGTCATATGAATCCAATTATGTCTCACTGATGAGTCCCCGGAAGACTGAAACAGGAGTGAGGCTGCGTGTGTTCCAATTCAGTGAAAAAACTAAGCATCTCTTGATAGCGCAGGAGAAGAATGATTTTCATAAAGCTGGTTCTTGTCTGTAATGCGATAGGGAAGTTAAAAAATAAAACTAGATTGGAATGTGGCTCAAGAATAAAGCTTCTCCTAGATGAGGCCCAATAATTGAGCGAAATCTTGCTGCAGAAGCCAAACAAGGCAGACACTGGTCTGAGCTTGATTGTATTACAGGTCAAGGGGACCTGGTTAAAAGGGTGACTTGCAGCCCCAGCAATATTTTGAGCATTAATAACTTAGATCAATGTTAGTCAATGATAATTTCTCTGGACCACATGCAAACTCATGATTTTTAGCACTTCTGTACCATTACTAACAGAGGCCAGCCACATGCAAATCAGTCTTTGCCCAGCACCACAAGGGATGGTCCAATTCAAACTGCCCGGTTATGGCCTACTGAATTGGAACACTAACAGCCACAGCTCAAATTCAATGTTGTCAGGCTTCATCAGTGTTTTGAAACCGGTGACACAGTGAGCACAGAGCTCATGTCTTGGCTTACATATCCTACTTGGGGATTCACATTTAGCTCAACATATGATGGATAGAATTCTTAAATACATAATGTGTATACTCTAGGGAGCTTACCAATTTATAGTTTTTAGCTCCTCTGTGCTAATACAGACGTGGATCAGCAATATGAAAATCAATCTTGGCCCAGCCCCACAATGGGGTCCAGTGGTCCAGACGCAACTGCCTGACTTGTTACTTTTGCACCTGATGTCTTTTTTAAGGTTATTTTTTCACCTTTTAATGTCATGCATGAGAGTAACTGACATTCATTGTGTGTCGTGCTGATGATCCAAATACAGAGATATCTGAATTTTGAAACATCAAAATTGTTCAAGTGAGCTGAATGCATGAGATTGTTTAACTTGTTTATCAGAATTTGTCTTGCCTTAAGCATATTTTATAATTAAATTCAGTTTGGTATTTTAATGCACTTTGGCCTGAATGGCGAGTTTGGTGCTAAATACTAGTTTCACAGAGTTGGGTGAATAACATGTGTTCAATAACACTGATCATGATTTTTTACCACACACTGTGGGATTGCTATTTAATGCATGTGTGTTTTTTAGATATTGTGGTAAGTAGAGCACGGAATGAATATCAAATGCACAAAAACGAATTGGCCATTTTCAGGCATTGGAAGTTCGTGGATTTAGGAAATTGATCCCTAGAGAACAGAAACAAAACTATAAATAAAAGGACTTTAGGATACCCGAAAAGTACACTAACAACTCCTTCCAGTGTGGGAGTGCACAGGCATTTAATTTGTGTGGGTAAAACCCTTTGAAACAAACAAGACAAACGGAATCCAATGCTATCCTCTTATATCGCTCAATCATCACAGGCAAAAATCTGCCAGACAGGGATAGAAAGTGCCAGTTTATCGATCTTGAGCTGGAGCTCCTGGCCAAAGAGTGGTAGGTACCACAACTGTCTAATGTACCATCTCATGCTGAAGATGCCACCACAAACATCTAAAACATGCCTGTGGAAGTAGCTAATAGGCAAAATCAATACTGAATCACCATACATACACATGATGTTGAGAAAATTAAAAACATGTTCAAAACTTTAAAATTCCATGTACTTAAAATAGGTGCCAAGCACAACACTAGAAGCATAGCAAATGGTGGTAGTTCTCGACTTCAGCTCTACCTTGATCTATAGTAAGAAAAATTATGACTACCCCGAACATGTCTGTCGTGGAAGATATGAAAGAAGGTCACACGGTTAGATGAATACTAGGTACCAGACATGAGAGTTGTAATGGAAGTACATGTGGTTGTTAAAAACTTGACCTGACTGTGAATCATCATCACTGTGATGAGTGACCAATGTAATTTGTTGCACATATTCACATTGGCCCATGCATGTGATGTTCTAAGGGCAACACTTCTCTAATTGTACTGCTGACTGGTATTCACTTTGGACTATAACAATCACAATGCATTGTGATCATGATGATGAAGGGTTGATTTGTTTGAACTGTACCTCAAGGGTGATGTGTTACCAAACAGATTTCATAACAAGACCGTAGGCTACCATTATGCATACAACTTTTAATGCAGAACCAAGCAGCCGCATATATCATAAAGCAAGTTCCATGTTAGAACATAGAAAATAAATAAATGGCATGAGCACTAGGCAACCAGCCTCTATTAAATGCGGTGTGTAAAAGAGAAAAGGTTCAATAAAATAGCAGGAACAGTCCACTTGAATGAACAATCTGCAGAGCAACAAACATGGAGGAACAAATCAACAAACTTGAAGTAGAATTCCATGAGCACTTTAGTGTATCTTGAAGAAGAAAGATGAATAAATCGATCCGAGGATCACAACAGAGAAATTATGAGAGATTATCTGAAAAAAAGAGAAGAAGATATAACATGTTCAAACAAAGAGAGTACATAATAAAAAAATGAAAATAAGTTTAATCATAAATGCAAGGTAAACAAACCATGAAAATGCAATATACAGGGTAAATAAAACATATACTGTGTCATATAAAACATATACTGTACGATAAAACCAACTTATCCAACCACCAAGGGAAAGGGTGGGAAGGATAATGTTAGCCTCTGTCTCTTTAATGAAATCCAGATTCTCTAATCATGGTAATAGGAGAATCGCAATTTCATTACAAGACCGGAGGCTACTATTATGCATGTTGGTAGCCATGTAAAACAACATCAGACATGTGAAAAATAGGTTTGCAATAATGATGAGCAAATGTTCTAGAGTTAGACCAATCAGCAGTTTTAAGAATATCGTCTAACTTACCACCTGACCAAAATGACTTACTAGCCATTGCGCCTCTGATAGAATGTGGTTTGAAAATATCCAAGTTGATACCTGCGAGGTTCATAACAATTTTGATCCGTCCAACAATAGAGGCAGAGGTAACACCTTTATGATGTTTGACAAATGAAATAAGCAATTGACATACATCAGGCGGGCGAAGACCATTCATTCTTCAGTCATATTCTTTCATACAATCTACTACGCAAAGTTTTTTACAACTATCAAAACGTGGATAAAAATAGAATCAGACATAGTCTTGGTTCTTCTATGCAGCTCAAACTTGACACCAAAAATATCATAAGACCTATAGGAAATATCAAGAGCTTTGACATCAGAGACCCTTCGACAAGAAATCAAACAAAGAAGAGTAGCTAATTTGATTGAAAGGTTCTTTAGTTCAAAAGAGAATTGACAGGCCAACTGCAGAAAAGATCAAGAATCAATTTGACACCCCATAGAGATTGATATCTAAGGTTTGGAGGCCTCCTAAGTCTAATACTCTTTAGGATTCTACAAATAATAGCATTTTTACCTACCGTTTTACGGTTGACTAGGGCATGACCTGCTGAAATTGCTGACCTATAACAATTGATAGATCTATAACTAAGACCTCTATTGAATTGTTCCACAAGAAAATTAGCTATAACAACGATAGGAGCTTGTACGGAATCCAGGTTCCTTTCCAGGCACCAACGTAACCACATCTTCCAAATGCTGTTATACCTGTAGTGTGTTCCAGGAGCCCAAGACTCTCTGAGGAGAGTTGAAGCTGTCGACGAAAGTCCTGCAAGATCATTGGATCTCCTGACACCTTCTAGGCAAGAAGGTTCAAATTCCCTGTTTGAACAGGAGGGTGAATTTGACCGTATATGTCTATAAGTAGATCCTTGAGAGGAGGAAAAAGGAATGGAAGATCGTAAGTCAGTTCCAGAGTAGTTGGGAACCAGGCTTGTGATGGCCAAAAGGGAGTTACCAGGACAATTGCAGCATGTTGGTATCTCACCTTCTGAAGGACTCTCTGGATCATTGCGAAAGGAGGAAAGGCATATACGTTGATCCCTTCCCATGAGTGGAGAAATGCGTTCACCGCTAGAGCACCCGGGTCGGGCATCCAGCTGTAGTAATTCTCTAATTGGAATGTTAGTCTGCTGGCAAATAGATCCACTTCGAAGGGACCCCAAAGATTGTTGAGGGAGTTGAACACAGAGGTGTTGAGTTTCCAGTCGGTGTGATCCAAGAGGAATCTCGAATTGCAATCCCCACAAAGGTTGGATTTCCCTGAAAGGTATTCTGCTCTTAGAGAGATTTTGTGTTCTAGGCAGAACATCCAGAGTTTTTTGGCCAAATTTGAGAGGTCTACTGATTTGGTACCTCCTAGGCGATTTATGTAAGCTACTGCGGACATGTTGTCCATTCTGAGAATAACAGATCTGCCCTGAAGGGAGTGCTTGAAACTCATCAACGCATAAAGGCCTGCGGTGAGTTCCAAAACATTTATGTGGTGTAAACATTCTTCCTGAGACCAAACTCCCCCAGTGTTCTGATCTAGGAGACAGGCACCCCAGCCATGAAGGCTCGCATCTGATTCTAAGATAAAATCTGGTGCTGAACCAAATATTGCTCTGTCGTTCCAAGCATCCAGGTTCTCTAACCACCAGGTCAGTTCCACTATGGATTCTTGGTTCAAGGAAACACGGTCCCCGTACCACAGTCCTGATCTTAGAGCCTTTGCTTTTATCCTTTGAAGGGCTCGATAATTTAGGGGGCCCGGAAAGATGGCTTGGATAGAAGAGGAAAGAAGACCCAGGAGCCTCGCTAATTCCCTTAGGGAAGGATTCTGTTGTTCCAGAACATGTTTTATCTCTTTCTTGATTTTTGAAATCTTCTTTGGTAGAAGAAGAAGAAGGCAATTGGTGGTGTCTACAGTAAAACCCAGAAATTCCATGGACTTTGAGGGAGATAGTATTGACTTTTCTTTATTTATGATAAATCCCAGACTCTCCAAAAGGTCTATTACAGTTTTGATATCCTGAAGAATTTGAGAATAATCTTGGGACATGATAAGGATGTTGTCTAAGTATATGATCATACGAATACCCTTCTCTCTTAGAGAAGAGGCGACTGATCTCATTATCTTGGTGAAACACCAAGGGCCTGATGATAGGCCAAAAGGAAGAGCTTGGAATTGAAACAATCGGTTCTTCCAAATGAACTGTAGGAAGGGTTGATGTTCCTTGGCCATGGGAATGGTAAAGTAAGTATCTTTCAGATCAAATTTTACCAGCCAGTCCACTTCTAACAATAGGTCCCTGAGAAGATGGATGCCTTCCATCTTGAAGAGTCTGTAAACATGGTATTTGTTGAGTTCTCTCAAATGTATAACAGGTCTCCAACCCTTGTTTTTTTCTCTACAAGGAAGAGTGTACTTACAAATTTCAGCAAATACATCTGGACTTCCAAGATTGTGCCTTTCTAAAGCATTGAGGATATCTCCTCCTATATTATCTTCTCTTGAGCTAAGGTAAGAGGAATTTCTCTGGGAAGCAAATGTTGTGTAGGAGTCTCTGTAAAGTCTATAGTAAACCCATTTACGGTATTTAGAACCCAAGGATCTTGAGTAATAAGTTTCCAGTTTTGGGCAAAGAATTTTAGCCTGCCTCCCACTTTTGGGGAAGAAAGGGGAACGGAGTAAGGAATTGTAGTACTCACTCTGAGAGTTGGTGTCATTAGTTGCTCGTCTTGCTCTAAAGCCTCTGGACCAAAAACCTCTTCCTCTTGAAGGGAAGAATTGTGCTTGATTGGAGGGTTGGAAGCCTCTTCCACCGAAACCTCTGGACCTGGAGTAGGGCCTGCGATTAAAGCGGCCGGAAGATTGGCCCCTTCTTCCGGCCCTGCCAAAAAGGTTGTTGGAGTTGAAAACTCGTTTCATGTTTTGGTGGGCCTTATCCAGAGCAGTAAAGGTTGAAACATATTTACCCAATGTTTTAATTAGGTCTTCACCAAAGAGAAGGCCCTTTGGATTGAGAGAGGGCTCTTTATCAGCAAGGTCACTCAGTTTATGGCTAATTTTGGTAAGCACGACCCTTCTTCTCTCTTAGTTGAGCCCGGCATTGGCGTTTCCCAATAAAACTAAAGCCCTTTGGCTCCAGCCACGGATAATATCAGTGTTAAGTGGAGAGCCACTAATATAGCTATCCTCTGCAGCATCTATGATTTTGGCCAGGGGTCCTAACACATCAAGGAGATGGTCCTGACAAATTTTAAGGGACCTCTCCATCCTTTTTCTGGGATCTCTTCCGAGTTTAAAAAAGGCACTTTATAAGTTCGGGATCAAGGTTTGGAGTATTGCAGACTTTTCCCTCAATGGATGGTCTTGAGCATTCTGCTCTTAGGAGGTTTCGGGTGTCTCTTTCTAAAGGGTTTCTTAACCACTTGGTAATAAATTTACTGGCATGATCGTGAGGGACCCATTCTGAGCTGCGAGGATGCTTAATGTTAAGAGGCGAAAACATCTCTTCTCCTAGAGGATCCAAAATATTATCTTTGGAAGAGGAAGGAATATTATCATCAAAGAGCTGCAAATCAAATTCCTGGTTGTCTTCATCCAGGTCGAGGATGTATTCATCAGGGAATTCAGAATTATTATCATCATGATCATCATGAAAGAATTCGAGATCATTGTCTTGAGCATTTGGATAATTCTCTAGTCATGGTAATAGGAGAATCGCAATTCTACTTGAAGAGTGGAGCTCATTCCCAGATAGCGTTGACCTTTTTTCACAGTTTTATATAGCAGAAAACTCAACCTAAAGGTAATGGGGCACTTTACAGGAGCACCAGTCACATTACACATGGGCACATTCATTTTTCGGCATGGGGAGATTAGGCATGACTGTTGTTGCTTATCATCAGAATCATGATATTGTGGTTTCATGCAGAGTGCCTAACACAACAGTACGCCCAGACCCATGTCACACAGCATTTGCGCACAATGTGCTCCCTCTTATGGTTTCAACAAACTTGTTCCTGTTTCTGTAAGGCCACTAGGTACACAGCGGTGCAGTCTGTAGGATGTCAGGAAATCCTGCTGTAGCACAGATGTTTGCTTTGCTGTCATTAGCTGTGTGGGGTCCAAGGTGAACTGTATATGCTGCTTACTCACTCCCTGCAAAGCATACATGGCCTAGAAGTGTGTTTTGATGAAGGGTAACTAAAGATTGACTAAGAAATTTCACATACTAATCCTACTGTTTGCTGTGTGATGCCTGTTGCAAAGAATTCTAGCACTGCTAGAATTTTCAGGAAGGGGGTGGCAGTGGATCCCTCTGTTGGGCTCAAAGGTATATGTAATGATTGTATACGTTTTGTATGGTGCCCATATCGAGCATGTGCATCCTCTTGCTCTCAAGCGGACTCATTTTTATGGCTGATAACCTTACTCTGTCAAGCCTGGCTCTCATCCTGCATTGCTGTGCCATATGAAGGAATTACTGGGTAGCCTTGTGTCCATCCTCATGCTGCAGAGTTTGTTGTAGCAGAACTGGGATCTGGTATAGCATGATATAGTCGCTAGCAGGGCTGCATCCTTGGTGGTGTACGGCAGAAAGCAGTGTCAGCTGCTGCAATCAACCAGTGAGAGCTTCATCTGTCCATGGCTGTTTATGTAGGTCTGGCCCTGTGCAAAGGTATGTGTGAAATTTTATTTTCAAGCTCCAAAAAGTGCATGTACTGTTTTTTCTTGTAACATTGAAGGTATTTTTAGGTGGTATTTTCCATTATTGTTTAATGACCTCTCATATTTTCAATTCAGTCTTATTTACCAGATACATTGTTTTTCACATATCATATGCAGTAAATAGCACATGTATTAAATAGCATACGTGGACTACAAACATGCAGTATTAAGCACATGTGCTATATATCATATGAGTTTTTAAACTCGTTATCAGAATATTTGTTAAGCTCACGCACTATTTACCCCGGAATGTGGTAATTACACTACACCTAACTCATAATCAGGGAGATAAACTAAGAAATTCTGCTCACCAAATATGAATGTCACACTTATTTACTGCTTGTAAGGCATCTGGGTTCTACCCGTGAATGACCTCAGTTTATTTTACTTTCCGTTCGCTGTGTTTTTTTCCTCCACTGGGGCATGGGACCCGTTAATGGAGTGTCAGCAATTGTGATTTCCTGTATAAAATGGAACCAGTGGCATAGCACGGGGGGGATGGGGTGGTGGTCTGGCCCGGCCTGCTCTCTCTGACCTGCAGCTGCAGGAATTGCCAGCATCCTGCCTCTTATGTGTGGCTGCCGTGGGCGACAAAAGCAGGGCCCGTCACGGGCAGCACAAGGTCTAGCTATGCCACTGAATGGAGTTGTAATCCCCTGGGTCCAACTTTTAAAATACAGTCTGCTGCTGTGGTTAACTGAGATGAATGGCTCTGGGCAGCGTGTATGTGACAGGTGTTCAGGCATTTGTGCATAAGTGATGTCACTGAAAGGAGCTAGGCCATGAGTAGAGTGCTTTCCCCTTAATGAATTTTATGTTTAAAATATATAACACTATAACTTTAAATTGACTCATTGTAAAAGGAACAAAGTCTTTAACTTCTATACAAATGTGATGGCCCAAAATGCATATCTAAGGTCAGTTTTACCTTAAATGAATACCTTAATTTATTGTCTCCTCAAGCTGTTTGACAAATATTTCATTAGATAGCATCAGAGTGAAAACCTTGATTTGTTGCCACCAGATCCTGGGCCATAGTTTGACTGCACAACAAGCAAGAATCAGCTATGGAGACAAAAAGTACCCTTTCAGGCTGAACATTTGGAGAGCTAACTGAATTTAGCTGTTAAACAGAGGTGGAAGTTTATGATCTCTTGTTGGCCAGCAGTTGGAACAGCTTTGTGTTAACTGATACTTGGTTGTCAAAGACGTCCTCCTTAAATCTGACAAACACATTTTCTCATGGCTACAAAATCACTTAATGGGAAGAGTTACTATTGTGGTTCTTGAAAACTCACTTTACAAACACACCAGATAGCACATGTTCTGCCTCTATATATTGGTTTGCACAATTTCCATGTTGCATCATGATTTCCTCTGCCCTGGCAAATTGTAGAAAATTGGTGACCATCAATCATTGAAAGCTCTGGAGAAACACAACATCTTAAATGATTAGCAGTTTCACTTCACTTCAAAAGAGACAACAAAACTGCCATGCTTCATGGTATGGAAGAACTCAAAGGCATTTTATATGAAGGAGATACAATGGGAGTGATTCCAATCATCTTCAATTTTGCCTTGTACATGGTCAGCCACAACATCCTTACTACAAGTTTGAAGGAGGCGTTTACACCTTGGACGGCCCATGGTTGAACCATATAAAACTATGGCGTTGATTTATTGATGATGTCCTGCTGATTTGGAGGGGGGTGATTTGTTAATACGAGACTTCTTACATTGGCTGAAAGTTCAGAATCCACTCCTACATTTCACATCCACTATCACACGAACAGAGCTCCCATTCCTAGATTTCATAATTGAACCAAGCTATCTACTCGAGTTTTCCACAAACCAACGGACAGATATGCCCTGTTATCCTTCAACAGTTTCCATCTAAAATCTCTGAGGGATAATTCTTGAGAAGGAATTGTTCAGAAAATAAGAGATTTCCAAGTGGAATCTACTTTACTCTCGAAAAAACTCTGAGCGTGAAACTACGTAGACAGGGTGGTAAGGAGAGCACTGAAAAGAGCAACAATCCTGAATATGGATGCCCGCTTGGAAAAAAAGTTAAAACTAAAAGTAACAAATACAGTCTGCATTATTACATTCAGTACGACATCGAACAATGTAAAATGCTTTCATTGAAAACTGGTGCATTTTAAATTCAAATGGCCTACTCCTGACAAACCCTTCTTTTCCTTTAAAAGGAGTGCTAACTTAAAGAAGCTACTAGTACACACTAGACCCCACCATGTGACACATGACAAAGTACAGAGCCTATGGAGAAGGACACTAGTGACAGACCATACTAGATGTGGCTCCTGTGATGTATGCAATCTAACAAAGGACACAAAGAGCATTGACGTGGGGCTCAAATACCCATGGATACAGATACATCCCACAAACTGTAACTCAGAGAATGTGATCTATTTAATTGAATGTCCCTGTAAAATGCTATTTATAGGGATGACAACTCAAAAAATGAAAGAAAGAATTATGGAACATAGAAGTAACATATACTGTTAGAAAACCATGACCAAGTTCACTATACACAAGATATCAAGAGATTACTGCTGATGAGGGAACAAAAATGGTTATATAGGATCCGGAGTAATGAGACTCGCCTGAATGAAGACATACCATGGAATTCATTGAACAGATGATAAGGAATTCCCTTACTTAATGTTGTCTCCTTTTTTTGTCCTCCCACTGAAACGCTCCCATCTAAAGGGCGTACCACCATCTGTTGGATTGGAATACAAGTCCCATAATGCGTCAGTGTAGCTGCCGGACTCCTGATGCGGCAGTCTCACTTTGACGAAGTAAGAGCTCGGAGGGTGGGATCTGATCATTAAAAGGCCGGTCCTTGGGATGCAGGAACATACACAAACAGCAACACCACCAACAATCCGTCTATCGAGAGAAGTAAAAGTATACTTATGTAAATAACCGGGGAAGGTCTAACGGGAGGTCTGTGGATTCCTGATACAACCCAAGCGATATATAAAAAGGGCATAATTCATTAATATAATAACAAGCTCAATTGCAATATGAAATAGTAATAAAACAAAGAAAAGTACAACTACTGCACACTAATTAACTGATTGTCTCCTGATGTAATAGCGTGTGACTACAGGGAGCTGCTCCCATTCCCACGACATTTCGAGCACACATGAACCTTGGTAAGTGCCTTACAAGTGCCAGTACCAGTAATCTGGATAGAGACTCTTTTCACAGAAAATCATAAAATGATACGAATGGAGGGCCGGTATCAAGGTGTATATGTATTGATGCGTATGTATATTAGTGATTCAACTGCCTTAGGGAAATATGTAATGTAGGCAGCTATCTGTAATAAATTAATTGATGAATGATCAGGGTTGACTACACCGCGAGCAAAAAAACAAATAAAGAGGGACATATTTGGATCCCTAGAATCATGGATAATGCAAAGTATAAATGATCTATGTGCTAGTGATGGACAAAGAAAGGTACATGGATGTAGATCCAGTGATTTTAATTATGGTTGATTTTCTGTTCTTGTTTTCGAGTCATGTTGGCTATAGTTATGTCCACAGACATCACTGAAGTGTGTTTTTGAATAACCCCTGATTCATAGGGACGTAACCCAAAAACCTACAAAATCAAGGTAGGACAGAAGGGGCATACATGGGATCAAAGATCCTGAAGAAAGCCATATAGACCCTTGTGATGGCTAATAGAACTAGCTGAAACATGTTGACAAGTATGCAGTGAGGAGGTGTGAGGGGTGAGGGCCTACTAAGAATCCCTGTCACCACCATCCATTACTTCTTTTTAATAATGGCCGGGATGTCCAGGAATAAAGCAATAACACAGATATACCCAAGTCAGTTTTAGATTTCACAATCTGCACATTAATTTTTCGATCCCTTCATTTTTATGTTTGTATTGCCTCTCCCTTCCCATTGCTCCACCCCAGGCATTGGTCTGTGCAGGAGTGTCAGTTAGCAAGCCCTATGATGAAGCATGCCACAATTTGTGCGTGAGGGCAGTTTTTCCACACATAGCACATGCCACTTAAATTCAATAAGTGGGAAGTTTACATTGCTTTCTCTTTTGTGTGTGTATGCAGGGAAATCTGAGACCAGACTTCACTGCTTTACATATTTTCTGGTAGGCCAACTTGATGTCAGTGGATGTAGTGTTATTACTAGGAGTCGCTCAGGGGTTATTTCTGTTCCCTCTGCCCTTTAAGTTCTATGTTGGTCCTCTGTCTAGACTGCACTGATTTTTCATATTGCACACCACTTATTATTTGACTGTTCAGCCGGTCCCTGCATCTCTAGCTTCATGATTTCTTGCAGGCAATTCAACAACTGATGGCCCATAATTTCTTCAAAATAATTGTCAGCAAGATGGAAATAATATTTCTGGGCAAAATAAACAATGATGTGAATTGAATCTCCCTGCCTTGCAGTCTGGGTATGGCCTCTTCCACAGTTTTGGTGCACATCAATGACATAAAATAACAAGAAATATTACTAACATGGAGTTGACAGATGTAAGGGCGCTCCTTATATGTCATGCTTACTTCCCACAGGTTACGTGGCTCAACAACTCAATAATTAGTCCTCTCTGTGCAGCTATAACTTTTTCTTCATGGTTTCCTTGCTGTAAGTTTGGTGCGCTCCTCCATTGCCTCACATTTCAACTCCTTTTTATCGCGGGATAGTGCTGATTAATTGACATTTTCTTCTTTACTGGTCTGCAAGTCTGTTTAGAACTCTTTTTCAGTACCTGCAATATTGTATTGCTTTCTGCTTCCAATCTTTTTTGTGGTGATCTTTCCAATATGGACTCCACACATTCAAATAAACCTCATGGGGCTTCTTCAGGCAATCATAAAGAATCAACTGCATCCTTTGGTAAACGTATCGAAAAGGATCCACCTTCGCCATCAAAATCGCCTCTTCCTCTCACATTGGAAGACATCATGGAGGAACTGCGTCTCATTCGTCCTTTTATGACTGATACTGTGGCTACTCTTCAGAGGTTAGATGGCAAGTGGTTCAGCCTCAACACTAGACTTACTGATATGGAACAAAGGATTAGTGATGCACAGGATGTTGTCACCAGAGTTGATAGTCTGGTCAAAGAGGTCAGCCAGCTTAAAAAGACCCCAGGGGATTTGGAAAATCGCAACAGACGCAATAACCTTAGCATTTATGGTATTCCGAAAGGTTCTGAAGGGTTAGACTTGATTCAATTTCGAAAAACTCAAGTCCTTCAAATTTTCGGCCTCCCAAAATCTTTGGACTTTAATATGCAAAGAGCTCATCGCTTAGGACCTAGGAATACCTCTTCTACTTCTAAACCTAGAGGCATAATTGCTTATTTCCTCCTATATTCTGACCTTATGATGACTCTCAATGCAGCTAAACGACACAAGCAGGTGCTCTGGACAGAAAGTCTTCTTCACCCAAGGTGTTTCTAAACCAACTGCTACTCGTCGGAAAGAATTCCGGGACCTCAAACCGGCATTGAGATTGATGAATGCACACTATGGTTTAATTCATCCTTGCTTTTTCAAACTAACCTATAAAGATAGAACTTTTAGTTTTGAAGATCCTGCAGACTTACGGAAGTTCATCCACACTCACAAGGGAGAACTTATGGAACTGAGCAAATTTAACTGTTTTGCTATTGATTCATTTTTGTGTCTTGTTTAATTTTAACCCATTATATAGTTTGTAATGTTCTAATGTCTCCTTTGTTCATCTTCTCCCATGTTCTGCAGGTATCCCCTCCGCTTTTTTGTTGTGGAAATTTTCCATCCATGTTGTCCTGATGTCTGTAATGTGCAATCCATCCCGCTGCTGTTTCCCCTGGTTGTCTGGTAGGTTCCCTTCATTTGTCTCATTTGGTTACCTTTAGTCTTCGGACTCCCCTTTCATTGTAGTTTTTTTTCTTTTTTTGTATGGTAACCTATCATTCATTGATGTCTCCTTCTCGTGCGGTCGTTCTGTCTTTTGCCGCCCCGCTCCCACGCTAATGTTTTCTGTTCAGTCGTTCTTCATGGTTCTAGCCACTTGGCTTTTTGCCATCCTCTTTTTGATATCTCCTTCTGGGGGACGATGTTCCCCTCTGTCCTCTTCTAAATTCCATTTTCTTTCCTCTTCTTTCTTCCCTCTCTTCTTAGGTAACACTCATCTCTTGTATCTCAATTTACTCAATTTATCATGTTTTTGTGGTTGTTGTATTTCTTTTACTCTACTCCTTATGGCAATATTGTTCTCATCTACCTTTTTCTACATTCTCCTCTTTTCCTATTTCAGCCTTCAATTCTTTATAGTTCTTTCTATTTGTTCTTGTTCTGGTGGTCATATGGTTTATTTTCTTCTCCTTTTACTTACCTGTGTTCTTATCACTTTTTTCACAGCTTATTACCTTTTTCTCTTCTTTCCTACTCTTATTTGACTGATCTACATTCCTCGGCCTACTCTCTTTTATTTCCTGGAAATGAATGGTCTTCGCATCATTTCTTGGAATGTTAAAGGTATTAATAATCCTATTAAAAAGCAACGTGTTTTATCTCATTTGGCGAGACTGATGTCAAGTATCTTTGTTGCAAGAAACGCACCTTACTTTACAAGATTTGTCTTTATTGCGTAAACAATGGGTAGGAGAAGCCTTCTGCTCTCCAGCTGTTAGCAACAAAATTGGCGTTATAATTTTTTTTCATAAATCGTTGACTGTTCAGTTACAAAGTGAGTTTCATAATACTAATGGTAGATGGTTGTTTTTAGATACTATTGTTAATAATGTTCAACTTTCTTTCTGTAATGTTTATGGCCCTAATGGTATTGATTTCACCTTTTGGAATGATTTCTCCTCACTTCTTTCCTCACATGCAACTGATGATTTAATTGTTGGTGGTGATTGTAACCAACTCATGGATCGCTTTTTAGACCAGAAATCACAAACAAGATATGTCCCCACTAATATTCAAAAATCCTTTTATAAAATCCTATCTTCCAGAGGCCTTATAGACTCCTGGAGAATATCCCATCCTGATTCCCTTGAATTCTCTTTTTTTCTCCAGTACATGCTTCACACTCCTTTATCGACTATATTTTCCTCACTCAACATACTTTCCAATTCATGACAAACTCAGAAATAGGCTCTATTCTTATTTTAGACCATACCCCTATTATTTTGGACATGGATTACCCCTCACCTACTCCTGTCTCCCGACGCTGGCGCTTTAACAACTCTCTCCTTTTAGATTCCCACTTTCTTGAACACTTTAAACTCTTCATGGACAAATTGTTTCACAATAATCTTAACTCCACTTCTGATTTTCACTCTATTTGGGATTCCTTAAAGGTCACTGCTACGGGCTGTGTTATTGACTTTGTATCTGCAAGAAGAAAAAAGCCCCCTCGCAATCATCTCTCATCCTTAAACAAATTAAAGATCTTGAACATCTTTACTATACCACTAACCCCTCTGAAACTCTAGCTTCTCTTATTAATTATTACAACAAACATTCCTGGGATTCTGCTTCTAATAACCTTCTCAAATGTAATGCCAAAATGTATGGTGGACGTAACAAAGCAGGTAAATCACTTGCGAACTATCTTAAAATAATTAAAAAGCAGAAATCTAAGATTATTGCTATTAATGACTCTCAGGGAGTTCGTCAGTCCACTGATGCTAAAATCCTTGACTGTTTTGTTCATTACTACTCTTCTCTTTACACCCCAGAGTCCACTCCCTCTTCTGCACAAATTGATTCCTTTTTTCAATCCATCACCAAATCCAAAGATGTTCCTGTGGATCTCTCTTCCCTTGATACTCCTATCTCAGAAAAGGAATTACTTAATGCTATTACCATTCTGCCCAAAGATAAAACACCTGGTCCAGATGGCTTTAATGTATGTTTTTATCTTCACTTCAATAATGTCCTAATACCACACCTACTTTCCTTGAGTTACCACTTTCTTGCTTAAGGCGAATCAAAGGGATCTTTCACACAGGCTATGCTTTTCCTCATTCCTAAAAAAGAAAGGGATCCTTCCCTTTGCAAAAATTATCGGCCCATCTCTTTCATAATACAGACGGTAAAATCTATGCCAAAGTTTTAGCCATTCGTATTAATAATGTTATCCCGGATCTTGTCAATATATACCAATCTGGATTTGTCAAAGGTAGATCTATCACTGACAACTTGAGAACTCTTCTTAATATCTTACACCTTGCTTCAAAGATGGATTGCCCTGTTGCAGCGATCACATTTGATGCTGAAAAAGCATTCAATAGGGTTAGTTGGGATTTTATGTTTGGAGCGTGAAATGGCATGGTTTAGTTCTCCCAATATCCATTATATTCAACTGTTGTATTCTGATCCTTCTAGTTCTATCTGGGTTAACAGTGTTCAAGTTAACTACTTCTCCCTCCATGGAGGAACCAGACAAGGATTCCCCCTTTCTCCCCTTCTTTTCATTCTTGCGTTAGAACCTTTTTTGGAAAAAATACGGTGCTCTTCCTCCTATACTGGCTTCATATTTAAGAATATTGAGATCAAATTTACTGCTTATGCGGACAATATCTTACTTTATATCTCAAATCCAGCTACTTCCTTACCCACACTCTTTTCTTTGCTACATGATTACTCCCTAGTTTCTGGTTACAAACTAAATATAGACAAATCTGAAGTCCTACCTCTTAACAAACTCTGCCTCTCTCATATGTTCCAGGGTTCTGGCTTTGAATGGAATCCAAGATATATTAAGTGTTTAGGTATCCTTTATGCCAATACAATTAAAGAAACCATTAAACTCAATCAGAAAGATATACTCAAAAAGATCGCCTCACTCACGGAAGGTTGGTCTCCCCTTTTCCTATCCTGGTGGGGAAGGCTTGCAACTGTTAAAATGATGCTACTGCCTATTGTTAATTTCTACCTCTCCTGCTTCCTATTTCTCTTCTACACTCCTTCTTCAAAACGATGAATTGCCTCCTTATAAAAATTGTATGGAATGATCGCAAAGCTAGAATTTTTCTTTCTCGCCTTCAACAACCGAAAGATTTAGGTGGTCTTAATTTTCCTAATATTGTCAGATTTCACTCGGCCTTTTCTCTAAAACAAATTTGGATTCTTCTTCTTATCCTTTAACGGCTTGGAGCTCAATAGAACTCGCACAACTAGCTCCTTTTTCTTTACTTACAGCTACTCGCCTATCCCAGCCCCCTAAGAGATTTCTTACTCCCATATTTAAACACTCTAAAGCACTAACTCTCTCATTATTTCGATCCTTTTTTTCACAAGCTTTTAACTCTGATCTGGTATAATAAATCTTTAAAGATTAATAACAGAGCGCTTTTCTGGAAAGAATGGATTGATAAAGGTATTATCACTTATGATCATCTTCTTAAAGATATTTCCTTAATAACTTTTTCAGACATTCGTGATCATTTTCATTTCTCTAATGCACACTCTTCTCAGTTTCACTTGCTTCAACAGGCCCTAACCTCAATTATCTCTCAGAAATGCACGGAGTTGCTTCCATTCAGAAAAATGCTTAAAACCTGGTTGTCTTAGAACCATCTCCTGACCGTGCCACTCATCCTTTCTCCTCAGGATAGCAGATAGCGCCAGGACACCCACGGGTAACAAACGTGCTCTATAAATTAATTAACATAACAACCTAACATAACATAACGGAATGGTTCTCCGGCCACCACCATCCCTGCTTTTTCCCGTCCACCAGATCTCTCTTTTCCTTTCAGTGCCGCCGCTATTTATAAAATACTTTCCCTTCCCGCCACTGATAGGCTCAAATCTAAACTCGAACTCTCATGGGAAAAAGACCTAGTTCAAAAATTTTCTCTCCAGGTTTGGAACACTATTTGGTCTAAAATACACACTGTTTCTCGTTCTGCCAGCACCACACAGACTTTTTATTTTTTTTATAATAGACTTTTTTTACTCCTTCTGATCTACATACATTTGAGTTACTTGATTCCAATAAATGTTGGTCCTGCTCACATGATAACAGTGATATTCTCCACATGTTCTTTCACTGTCCGTTGGTTAAGTCCCTTTGGTCACACATATGGTCAAAACTCAATGATATCTTAGCCACTGATCATCCCTTTGAGATTGTACATATCTTTTTGGGTGGTTCTTCACCTATATGGAATGTTCAATGTAATGTACGGAAATGTATATATAGCTATTTCTTTTCAGATAATTACAACTAATTGGAAGGATACTTCAAAGATTTCATATAATGCTTGGTGGAACCTGTTATGTCATCACCACAGACTTGATCTTGCTTTTGCCACCACTGTACCTTTACTAATCAAAAAAGACTTGTTATGGTTACCACTGACTGATTTTCTTTCCAGACATGCTTCCTGAACTTTTACCTGAATTTTCATCCTTCTTTTTTCCCTTATCTTTCAATAACGTTTATTACCATTTTTCATTTCTATCTCATAGCATTTTCAGTCATTGAGGTTGTATTCCAGGTTGTCCACTCCTCCTTCCCTCCCTTCCCCCTCTCTTTTCTTTCTTTTTCTTTCTCTTCCCCCACCCCCAAAACCAAAAAACCTAAAATACCTTTAAAAGCTGTGTTCATTGGTATATTTTCTAGATCCCTTTTGGGATGTTTTTTCATGTTGTTGACTTTTATTACTCTTCGATCTTTTTTCATTGCCTTATTTCTTTGTAATAATGTTTTACTTTGCATATTTCATTCAATAAAGCTTTATAAACTCAAAAAAAAGTATCTCTGCGTATTACCACATCCAAAGCAGTCTTGCCTGACATGTATATTAAACTGATAAATACCTGCTCACTCTCTTCAGATCAGCAATTGATATAAATTACATCAGCAAAGAGAGCTATTTCCCTGGCACCACACTCTGGAATCCGTTACCTCTGTATTTAAGACGAATTAAGCATTGTAATGTCTTTAGAAAGGTTCTTCGGATCTTTCTCCTTTGTCAGTCCCCTATGCGTGCTCTCTGTACACTTGTTTCCTTTTGGGTTTTATAGTTATTTATCAGGAAACCTTTGTGGTGCAAGCAGCCTTTTAAAAGCAAAATCAAATCAAAATCAATAAAAGGTGGGGTATAAGTCCTAACACTGGGTAGTAGGCAGACTTGCTGCCCGACAATAGAACCTTTTGAAATTTTGTGAGGAAAGAGGCAAGATCTACGTAGGCAGGAATACGTGCAGAGAAATAATGTGCTCTGCTTTTGGACAGGACTAGTATTGTGCATGTTTACCAATATGCTATATGGGGGCAGGGCAGGAAGAGTCACTGGGCTTGCTCTTTGAGTGTCAATTAAAGGTGTGGGGTGATGTGGTATTACTAGATGAAGCACATGCCCAACCAGTCACTGAACCTTCTTTCAAAACATGCTCAGACAGGGAGAGCTGAGAATGCAGGCAGCCTGGAAAAGAAGGAAATAGGACAAGCATTGCCACTATCCTGGTCAGCAGCCTACTCCTGGCATCTACTCTTGGACCAAGGCTCTCTCCAGGGCTGTTGGTATAACTTTTCTGATTATCTGCAAGGCATAGTGGAGACTGCTGGCTCTTGAAGTGCAACGAAGGAAGGGGCACTGTGGACTCCTGTTGATACTGGTATTCCTGTGGTGCTTAGATGAGTGGGCTTTGTGGACTTTGTGGACTCTGGCTGTTAAGCACAGTTGCCCTGCAAATGACTGACAGCTTTAGTAGCTGGGGAAGGCAGGCAGAGAATACAGTATGCCGTGGATGACATGTGGTGGGAGGACTGCTGAGGAGATGCAGAATCCTAGGCCAGGAGTTCACCAGCTGGGCTGGAAAACAGGCCTTTAGCAAAGCTGCAACAGGCCTTTAGTAAAGTGGCTATTACCAGGAAGAGGAATCAGTGTTGCCTGAAGCAGTGTGGGATTAAAAGAATCCTCTACAGATATTCTGAGCCAGGAAGGTATCCTTGCTGATAGTTCTAGGGGCTTGGACATGGCCCCTGGAGCAGAATGTCCTATGTCCTGCTCAAAGATGTTCATCAAGGGGCTGGGGGTATCCAGTAGAGAAACACAAAGCTCAAGCATGTTCCCCATGTTATTTATGTGCTTCAAATTGCCACTTTTAGAGTGCTTTCGGTGAAATTAAATGCTGTTTTCATCTTTAAAACAATTTTGTGGATTGATTTAGAGTACACAAGAGATACTGAAAAACAAAAACGAAATATAGGCCTCGCCACATCAAAGGCCAGTGGTGCACACCATTGAAAAAGAGTAGCCACGATGCTGGGCAAATAGAGCCACATCTTAGACAAGAGATTAGATTTATCAATCTCCAGGACAAATATGGAGTCGGTGTAATGTTTATGAGGTCCATCTAGGGACAGAAGTTATGACAACAGTTAGACTTGGCATCTTTTGGCCTGCTTCCCCTGAGTTTTTGTTTTCTGCCTTCCCGGTTTTGACTCTGTTTTTGCTGGCGTAGTGTTTCTGCGCGCAAGTGCTCTTGTGGTAAATTGTGTTATGGATTGGCGTTTCCAAGATTGGGTATTTGACTTACTTGTTAGTCCCTAGTAAAGTGCACTAAGTGTGCCAGGGCCTGTAAGAAACAAGGGGTCTCGTCAGGAAAGCCTGCCTAGACCGGCCCCGCAAGTGTTTTGCATGTGACCAGGTGCGGAACATGAAGGGGGAACCCAGGTGCTCAAAGAGTGCTCAGCCACCCACCAGTGGGCAGCCCAAAGTGTTGGCTAGTGTAGCGCTTGGGGAGGAGGGCCCACAGGGGGGTGGGGACCCTGCAGAAATTACCCTTGTCTTACTAGGGGACAGTGAGATGGTCCCAGGAAACCAGGTGCCCCCTAACACAAAGAAATACAGCACCCAGATGACCTTCAATGGGAAAAGGGTAGAGGCTCTCAGAGATACTGGAGCCAGTGTGACCTCAGTCGGGTGTCACCGGGTCTCTGAGAAGCAGGTAGTCCCTGGGGCGTTCCACCAAGTAATTGCAGTAGACAATTCAGAGCGCCAGTGTTTGGTGGTGCAGGTTCCCTTCAACTGGGGGGGGGGTCTCAGGGCCCTTGAGAGTGGTTGTGAGCCTTTCCATGCCTGTAAATCGTCTGCTAGATAACGACCTGGAGCAGTCCTTGTGAAAGGATGTTGAGCTCAGGTCTCACTTGGAGATGCTTGGGTTGCCAGAGTGGGCATGAATGTCTACTCGGTCAATGGCAGACAGAGAGGGTGGTCAAGAGGACTTAGAGCCTGAAACAGTGGACCAAGTCCCTGCCAAGAGAAAGGGCAAAGTGCACGTCAAACCGGACCCTGAAGTTCCCACGGACTGGGAGGAGGCATGCCTTGAGGGAGACGCCCCGGTGCCTACAGGGGAACAGGAAGTTGAACTGGGGAATATCTCTGAGCTGACCCATTTGGGTCCCACCAGGGAGGAATTCTGCAAGGAGCAGAAAGAGTGCCCTTCTCTAGAGACCAGGCAGCTGGTGATCAGTCCGGATCACATTGGATCTACTGGGAGAATGATTCACTGTATAGTGAGCCTAAAGTCGCTGAGACTGGGTCAGCCCATGTGCTGGTGGTACCCCATAGTTTCAGGACCTTCCTACTGGGTCTGGCTCATGATGTACCTTTGGCAGGACATTTTGGACAGGACAAGACCTTTGACAATCTTGTCACCCACTTCTTTTGTCCCCAAATGCGAAGGCAGTCACATGGACATTGCCGCTCTTGCCAAACTTGCCAGGCAAGTGGTAAGAGTGGGCAGAAGGTCACCCTTGGAAGGGTAGGGATGGATATTGTGGGGCCACTGGATCACAAGACCGCCATGGGCAACAGGTACAAACCAAGATTGTCACCAATTCAGGCTTGCGAGCCCCCCAGGACCCAGGTAGAGGTATGGGCCTTCTTAGGACTCACCGGGTACTACCAGAGATTTGTTTAGGGTATGGCACCATTGTTGCCCCCTTAACAGAGCTGACTTCCAGGAAGCAGCCCAAGAAGGGGATCTGGACTAAGTCCAGCCAGAAGGCTTTTGATGCCCTGAAGACTGCCATGTGCACAGCACCCGTGCTCAAGGCACCCGACCAAGGAATTCATCATGCAGACTGACGCTTCAGAGCATGGTGTGGGAGCGGTGCTCTAACAGCTGAATGAAGAGGGCCTAGACTAACCTGTAGTCTTCTTTAGCAGGAGACTACTCCCCAGGGAACAGAGGGGGAGTGCCATAGAAAGGGAAACTTTCGCTGTGGTCTCGGTATTGAAGAGGCTGAAGCCCTACCTCTTTGGGACTCACTTCCGGGTTCAGATAGACCACAGGCCCCTCAGGTGGTTTATGCAAATGAGGGGTCAGAATCCAAAACTGCTGAGGTGGTCCATCTCCCTACATGGAATGCACTTTACGGTGGAACACCGTCCTGGCACAGAACACACCAATGCAGATGGTCTGTCCAGGTTCTTCCACCTTAGTGAAGAGAGCTCCCAGGAGGTTGGGTAGTTCTCCTTACTTTCAGCTGGAGGGGACATGTGTTTGACTTGGCATCTTTTGGCGTGTTTCCCCAGAGTTTTTGCTTTCTGCCCTCCTGGTTTTGACTCTGTTTTTGATGATGTAGTGTTTCTGCACACTTTTCCCACAGCAGATCAGTGGTAAAGTGCAAGTGCTCCTGTGGTAAATTGTGTGTTATGGATTGGTGTTTCCAGACTTGGGTATTTGATTTGCTTGTTAGTCCCAAGGAACAAACACTCAGTGTGCCAGTGCCTGTAAATCAACTGCTCCTAGTGGGCTTGCAGCACTGATTGTTCCACCCACGTAAGTAGCCCTAAATAGGTAACTCAGACCTGCCATTGCAGAGTCTGCGCGCAGTTTGTAACTGCCATGTCGACTTGGCGAGTTCACCCACTTGCCAGGCTCTAAACCTTCCCTTTTCTACATGTCAGTCACCCCTAAGGTACCTCTGTGGGCAGGGTGCTGTGTGTGTGAAAGGTAGGACATGCCCTGGTGTGTGTGGCATGTCCTGATAGTCAATTACAGCCCATTTCATTTTTCACTATTGCAAGGCTATCTATTTCCCTTAGGACAGAATGGGAAGTTTATTTATAACACCGTATAAACATAACTGGCCCTGGGAACTAGGTGGGATGATAAAGTTTAGTATACCTGAACTCAGAATCTAAAGATGCATCTTTTAGTGAAGGTGATTTTTACATTCAGTGTTTGAAAATACCACTTTTAGAAAGTAGGGGGCAGATTTATATCGAACTTGCGCCACGTTTACGCCGCCGTTGTGTCAGGCAACGGCGCGGAAACGTGGCGCATCCCTGCGACCTATTTACAACGTGACGCATCTAGGCATATGCGTCACGTTGTAAAGCCCTGCGCCACATGAAACCTGCGTCAGGTTTCATGTGGGCGTTCTGTCGCAGGGTGGGCGTTCCCTCGTAGGAAAGCCCCGTAAAACTGACGCAGTGAAATCTACAAGATTTCACTGAGTCAGTTTTACGACTCTGCTGGGTCAAATCCTTACGCCTGCTTGAAGCAGGCGTAAGGAGTGATGCACCACGTTATGTATGGGTGGCCTCTGTACATTGCAGGAGTTGTGTCGCACTTGGGACGCTACTCCAGCAATGCGCCGCCCGTACACCACAAGATGCGTCACGCATCTGCCCTTCCTTGCACCATGGTGCTCCGCATTGTAAATGCGGCGCATCTGTGGTGCCGCAAGGAGGGAATTGCGTGACACATCAGTTCTGGCGCATCCCTGCTGATTTGCAGAGATGCGCCAGAACTCATAAATCTGCCCCTAGGAATTTTCTTGCTAATTCATCCCATGTGCCTCTGCTGGAATGTGGATTGCCTGTCTGGGTTTTGGATGGCAGAAGTCTGGGGAGCAGGAGTGGCTCCGGATAGTTTAGGTAGGGTGAGGTAAGGGCTGAATAGACCTGGGCTGCCATGGATGAGGGGAGGAGATTTCCTTGCACCTCAAAGGGCCTGGTCTGCCTCTGACAATGTCGTCTCCACCTCCTGCCAGGAAATCACACCAGAGAAGGCAGAACTTGTTCTGGTTGGGCACAGACAGTCTCTGCCTAAGAGATCCAAGGATTTTGGGATATAAATATTGGGGCCCACACCCCTGAACTCTAGAACTCTTTTGGATCAAGAAGACTGCCAAGAAGAAGAACTGGAGAAACTGTGAGGAGGGACTACCACTTTGCTGTGTGCTTTGCTGTGCTTGCCTGCAGTTTCTGCTTCTGTCTTGGGCAGTGAAAGGACTGGACTGAACTTTCTGCAATCTACTTTTATGAGTTTCTCCGAGGGCTTGAGGTAGAGCTTGCCCCCTGTTCAAGAAGTATCAGGAACAGCAAAGACTTCAAGCTCTTCTGCCCTCAGTACTGGGGACTGTGTGTTTTGTGCTGCAACAGAAGAAAAGCAACTCAACGACGTCTACGATGCCACTGCCGACTCTGTGTCCTTAAGGCACTGCAGAGGTCACCGCCGCAATGCCGCACTGCGACCCTGGTCTCACCGACGACACCTGTTGACGCTGCCACCGAGCCGTTGCTCACACCGCGACCTGTGGGCACAGCACTCCGCACTGCCTTGCTTCACGACAACGCCAGCTATCCCTGAAGCAGCCGCTCCACGCCAAAATCACGTCACTGCTTGCACTGTGGTTTAGTGCACTGCTCGTAAAGTTACACGAAGCATCACCCTCATCCCACCCAGCAGCATTGGCCTACTGACGCCGGTGCCATCGACTCCAGTTCATCCGCCGACAACTGCACTTAAGCAACGACGACACCTCTGCTTGCACCATGACCTGCCAGCACGGGGATGAGCACCGCCTTCATCTCACACCGCAGCTCTGGTCTCACAAAAAACACCATCTGATTCCACCACTGAGCCACTGCTCGCACTGCAACCTGAGGGCACTGCATGCCGCACTGCTGCACTCCACACCGCAGCACAGGCCTTCTGACGCCAGCGCTCCGACTCCATCAGAGAGTAGATTGACCCACAAAGCATGTGACTTCGAGGGCCCCGACGACTCTTGCACTGACCTCCGGAACCGACGCCTACTGACGCCTGCCGACGCCGTGTTTTCGGAAGCTCAACGAGAGGTCATCAACGCCCTGCATCTCTAAAAGGTACTGTTTGCATGTCTTCCCAACACCGTAGCTGTCCTGCGACACAGCAATCAACCAAAACTGTTTGGATTTGTTTGCTCACTACGCCGTGATAGCCCCAGATGGAGCTAATGACATAAAGGAACTATTTTTAAAGCATATTTTGATAAGTGAAGATTTTGAATAACTGTAGTGTGGGTTTTTATCGTTTTTGGTCTCGTCTTAGGTATATAAAAATATTGGATATTTTTCTAAACTGGTGTCGTGTCCTTTTGTAGTGCTTACACTGTATCACTGTTGGTTATGTGCAAATGTTTTACACACTGCCTCTAAGATAAGCCTGACTGCTCGTGCCAAGCTACCAAGGGGGTGAGCATGGGTTATTTTATGAGTTTAACTCCCTTATCCTGACTAGGAAGAAGGGTCCCCATTTGGACAAAGGTGCAAACCCTTGCCAACTAGACACCCCCATTTCTAACAACAACATTGCCCATGTTTTTCTATCTGCCCTTTATGAAAGTTAGTGTCTCTGTTTTGTTTGCTATGTGGACGCCAAAGTGGAGACAATATGTTTATGTAAAACCTGTAGGTGTGTGTTATTATCATTGAAGAGCATTGTCAAAAATAGTACATCGTTATTTAGTTTTGTATACACCTGATAATATTCTGGATGGTGGAAAGCTAAATGTGAATACAACAGGAGGCCATCTAAGGAGCATTGTTGGTATTCCATGTTAAGGAATGCAGGTGCATAAATCATCATCATATAGAATCTCATTTAAAATGGAAGTTAAAGGATTTATAGGGTTAGGTGCACCTTGTGATAAATCTTTAGTGCAGGTGATTTGCACACTGTTTATTCTTAGGAGACCTCTCAAGGTGGGTTCCAAACTACCAATCCCACTCACATTTGGCGTACATTTGTAATTTTGTGCATAGCATTCTGTTATGTGTTCCCTTAAAGTAATTCTCCTTTTGAAGATAAAAGCAAGTGCGGGGCATTGACTTATTGAGTCTATGGTTGAGCATTGGCGAGTACCGAGCCCTCAGCACCTCCCTGAATAACCCTTAGACTGCTCTCACAGCGTCACTACCCTGAGTGAAAGGAATTATAATGGTAATCAGCCCCCATTTCGAGGGTATGTAGTACAGAGGCCCAAGCACAACAGAAGAGAAAGACACCCAATGAAGAAATAAATGACCAGTAACTTCTGTTTGTCCTGGGACCGCCCCTGGCCGAAATAAGATTTATATCACTGTTCTTGTATCCTGTAGTGTAAATTGTCTTTTGTTGAATATAAAACAATGAAGGTCGTTTCTGGTATGGGCTTCATAAGCCCTGGAAGTCCTTGAAGCTTCTTGGATATTGCTAAATCCACTTCGTTTTGTACAACGCAGAATAAAGTTTGAAAATGACTTCCATTTTAGGCATGTGAATCATTTGAACGTGACTCCTTTTGAACCACTGATTTTGTAATTTTAGAATTACCCAAACCACTCATAGAACTACAGAGTAGTCCTATTTTGGTTACACTGAAACAATGGAAGGGGGCCACCTTGAGTAGTTGGTCACAAAGTGAAGACATTCAAGAAGAGTCACGTCATTAAGGTTATCAAATGCCTCGACGGTAATATGGGACATACATATGTGTATAACTCACTTATGTGGCTGGGGATTGTTGCAGTTAGACTGTTGTTCTTACTGAAACAGATGACACTTTTAATTCTTCACAAGTGCACTTTGTTCTAAGTCCTGCTTTCTTTTCACTTTTCGCAAGTCCATTATTTAATGTGACTGAAAGGGAGCAGTAGCCATAAAGGTATAGTTGAGTTGAAGTGCAAAGGTATACATGCTTTCTCAAAGTTGTTTGGCGCACTATTTATGGATGGATTTCTTTATCACTCAATGATGGTCACTAATCCTAAAGTCCCTTTGTGGGTGTGCGGAAAGGCTGAATCATTGTTGAATGATAACTGAGGAAGGTGGATTCTAGCCAGAGAAGTGTTACAGGCCAAGAATTATCATTAGGGCCACCATAAAAATGAAATTTCTCGTAGTGTGCTATAGATAAGTTCCTCTAGGCTTCCTGGGTGCTTAAAGTCATCATGCAGATAGGTAAATACTGTACAGTTAAAGGCAGTACTGGATAAAGTGCTGGGATGAACATTTATGTTGAGTACAAAATGAAACTCATTGCCAGCCATTCTAAAATACCTCTATTGACTATTTGAGGTATACTGAGATACATTTCCTACATTTGGCATAGAACAGTGGGCACTGCACTGGCTGTTGGTAATGGTAATCCCTCCAAGGGGCACAGGTACCAGTAACTCCAGAGGAGAATTTCCAACTGATTACAAGTGGGAGCCTAAATGTTACCTGAGAGACTGAGGAATTACCAAGGGAAATCAGTACTTCTGGTCCCAATTCTGGTTATTGCTCAATTTCTCCTGGTATTGAACCCAGAACCTCTATGACCAACATATGGCTAGATACCATGGATGTCATTATTCCAATGATGCTAGCAGTTCCGGTGAGGAAAGTGGTGTAGTATATGGTGTTAGATGTATGACTTCCCAATACCCATTTGGGTCCAGCTAGGCACATTTGCTAAACCCTAGTTCAACTCTGGGTAGCTGTGACTTCGAGCAGTCAGGCTCAAAGTATTAAGTCCAAAGTATTTAAAAGAACTAAAACAACAAAATAGGAAAGTCACACTACACAAATGAAATCCACCACCAATTTATAAAAATAGATCAAATTTGTATGAATTTTTGGATACACAATAGAATTAACCAGAGCTTTCCAAAGGTATTGATTGTTAAGAAAAAAAACAAAAATCACAAGTCTTCATTTAAAATACAAACGAGCATTTATAGCTACTTCGGTGAGTGGAAACTTTATAAAACTTTTAAAGAGTTGTGTTCAGGTACTCCAGCCAACTTAGGATGACCAAATCCAGCAGGGAGCATGTCAAGAGGGCCAGTACGAAGTTGCAAGAGAGTAACTTTGTTACCAAAGTAGTCTCCAACCCATTTCCAGGCTTTATGGGTAACCCACCAAAGAATTCAATGCAGTGTTACTGATGCAAGGGATACAGGATGCTGAGGATGCTGTACAGTTGACAGGTGCAAAAACAACAGTTGATGGACAGAATGCAGTACAATGTCATACATTCACCCCAGTAAGGGGTCTGAGCCTAAATCCATACTTTTTTGGGCTCTCCACACCACCCCAGTTCAGTGCCATATGCAAATCAGCCTTGACCCTGTGCCTCATGGGAACAGTCCAGCCCGAACTACCAAGCCATGTCTTCCCTCGACCGAAATCAAGCATCCTAGGACCGGTTTCTGGCTATCAGCCGTCATCAGCAAGGATAGCTTGACTCCAGTGGTGTGGAGAGCACGGGACTCATGTCTGAGCATACCCGTCCCACTCGGGGTGACAATTGCAAATAGAACAGTTGATGAAAAAAATGCAGAACAATGTCATACATTCAACCCAGTACAGAGATCTGGGCTTAAATCCATCGTTTTTTTGCACTTCATACCACCCCAATTCAGACATGGCCATATGCAAATATGGATTCCGGAGTTGGGAGCATACCGCTGACCTCTTCCGCCGTGTCGCCTCACTGCATCATGGTCTGTGCAGTTCAAGTATTTTCAAGAACAGTTCAAAGTTCAAATTTCCAAAGTGTTTTACCCCAATCGGTGCAAGTAAGTACTTGTATTGTGATCATCTCTAGACACGAGCCTAGCTCGTGTTTCGGGATTGATTCCCTCATCAGTAGAGATAGTTTCGGGGTTGCAGAAGAGGTCGCCAAACACCCGTCACGGGCCTCGTTGCCCCTCTGGCAGGCAGGTGCATCTCCAACCAGGTCGTCAGCTAAAAGGCTACCGGGAGCCATGAAAAGGAGATTCCGGAGTTGGGAGCACACCGCTGACCTCTTCCGCCGTATCGCCCCACTGCATCATTGTCTGTGCAGTTCAAGTATTTTCAAGAACAGTTCAAAGTTCAAATTTCCAAAGTATTTCACCTCAATCGGTGCAAGTAAGTACTTGTATTGTGAACATCTCTAGACACGAGCCTAGCTCGTGTTTCGGGATTGATTCCCTCATCAGTAGAGATAGTTTCGGTGTTGCAGAACAGGTCGCCAAACACCCGTCACAGGCCTCGTTGCCCCTCTGGCGCGCAGGTGCATCTACAACCAGCTCGTCAGCTAAATGGCTACCGGGAGCCATGAAAAGGGGATTCCGGAGTTGGGAGTACACCGCTGACCTCTTCCGCCGTATCGCCCCACTGCATCATGGTCAGTGCAGTTCAAGTATTTTCAAGAACAGTTCAAAGTTCAAATTTCCAAAGTATTTCACCTCAATCGGTGCAAGTAAGTACTTGTATTGTGATCATCTCTAGACACGAGCCTAGCTCGTGTTTCGGGATTGATTCCCTCATCAGTAGAGATAGTTTCGGGGTTGCAGAACAGGTCGCCAAACACCCGTCACAGGCCTCATTACCCCTCTGGCGCGCAGGTGCATCTCCAACCAGCTTGTCAGCTAAATTGCTACCGGGAGCCATGAAAAGGGGATTTCGGAGTTGGGAGCACACCGCTGACCTCTCCCGCCATATCGCCCCACTGCATCATGGTCTGTGCAGTTCAAGTATTTTCAAGAACAGTTCAAAGTTCAAATTTCCAAAGTTTTTCACCTCAATCTGTGCAAGTAAGTACTTGTATTTTGATCATCTCTAGACACGAGCCTAGCTCGTGTTTCGGGATTGATTCCCTCATCAGTATAGATAGTTTCGGGGTTGCAGAACAGGTCGCCAGACACCCGTCACGGGCCTCATTTCCCCTCTGGCGCGCATGTGCATCTGCAACCAGCTCGTGAGCTAAATGGCTACCGGGAGCCATGAAAAAGGGATTCCAAAGTTGGGAGCACACCGCTGACCTCTTCCGCCATATCGCCCCACTGCATCATGGTCTGTGCAGTTCAAGTATTTTCAAGAACAGTTCAAAGTTCAAATGTCCAAAGTAGTTCACCTCAATCGAAGCAAGTAAGTACTTGTATTGTGATCATCTCTAGACACGAGCCTAGCTTGTGTTTTGGCATTGATTCCCTCATCAGTAGAGATAGTTTCGGGGTTGCAGAACAGGTCACCAAACACCCGTCACGGGCCTCGTTGCCCCTCTGACGCGCAGGTGCATCTCCAACCAGCTTGTCAGCTAAATGGCTACCGGGAGCCATGTAAAGGGAATTCGAGAGTTGGGAGCACACTATCTCTACTGATGAGGGAATCCATCCCGAAACACGAGCTAGGCTAGTGTCTAGAGATGATCACAATACAAGTACTTGCTTGCACCGATTGAGGTGAAATACTTTGGAAATTTGGACTTTGAACTGTTCATGAAAATACTTGAACTGCACAGACCATGATGCAGTGGGGCGATATGGAGGAAGAGGTCAGCGGTGTGCTCCCAACTCCGGAATCCCCTTTTGATGGCTCCCGGTAGCCATTTAAGCTGACGAGCTTGTTGGAGATGCACCTGCACGCCAGAGGGGCAACGAGGCCCGTGACGGGTGTTTGGCGACCTGTTCTGCAACCCCAAAACTATCCCTACTGATGAGGGAATCCACCCTGAAACACGAGCTAGGCTTGTGTCTAGAGATGATCACAATACAAGTACCTGCTTGCACCGATTGAGGTGAAATACTTTGGAAATTTGAACTTTGAACTGTTCATGAAAATACTTGAACTGCACAGACCATGATGCAGTGGGGCGATATGGCGGAAGAGGTCAGCGTTGTGCCCCCAACTCTGGAATCCCATATGCAAATCAGCCTTGACCCTGTGCCTCATGGGAACAGTCCAGTCTGAGCTGCCAAGCCATATCTTCCATGGACCGGAATCAAGCATCCTAGGACCAGATTCTGTCTATCAGCCGTCATCAGCCAGGATATCTTGACTCCAGTGGTGTGGAGAGCACGGGACTCACGTCTGAGCATACCCGTCCCACTCGGGTGACAATTGCAAAAACAACAGTTGACGGACAGAATGCAGAACAATTTAATGCATTCACCCCAGTATAGATATCTGGGCCTAAATCCATTGTTTTTTTGCACTCCACACCACCCGAGTTCAGACATGGCCATATGCAAATCAGCCTTGACCCTGTGCCTCATGGGAACAGTCCAGTCTGAACTGCCAAGCCATGTCTTCCCTGGACTGGAATCAAGCATCCTAGGACCGGTTTCTGGCTATCAGCCGTCATCAGCCAGGATAGCTTGACTCCAGTGGTGTCGAGAGCTCGGGACTCACGTCTGAGCATACCTGTCCCATTTGGGGTGACAATTGCAAATAAAGATGGATTAAACCCCGATCTGTGACTGGGGGTGAATGTTTTGCCATTGTGCAACATTCCGTCCATCATCTTGTGTGTTTTGCTGTTCACCCTATGTGGGAAGTGTATGCCCAGACGTGGGTCCCGTGCTCACTAAGCCACTGGAGTCAAGCTATCCTGGTTGAAGAAGGCCGATAGCCAGAAACCGGTCCTAGGATGCTTGATTCCGGACCAGGGAAGTCTTACAGTTAGGATTTTTCTCAGTTTAGGAGTTGTAAAGTTAGGAGCCCTAACTTTAGGACTCCTAAATGACTTCTGTGAATACCGAAAGCCTTAAAGTTAGGATTTTTCTCAGTTTAGCAGTAGTAAAGTCAGGACTCCTAACTTTAGTACTCCTAAATTGAAAAAAATCCTAACTTTAAGACTTTCGATATTCACAGAAGGTATTTAGGAGTCTTAAAGTTAGGAATCCAAACTTTACTACTCCTAAACTGAGACAAATCCTAACTTTAAGACTTTCAGTATTCACAGAAGGTATTTAGGAGTCCTAAAGTTAGAACTCCTAACTTCTGTTAATACCGAAATGAGTAAGTGCCTTCTGTGTATACCATAATGAGTAAGTGCCTTCTGTGAATACCATAGTGGTAGTAAGTTTAGGATATTGTCTTAAGTTAGTTCTGTGAACCGGGCCCATTGAGCTGCCGAAGAGTCACTTCCTCTCATCTCCTCACTGCTAATTTCTGTCAATGCTTTGTAATTTCATGTTTTCTGTGATTTTGCACTCATTTCATTAAAATGTGTTCAGTGCTTTGGCAAAAGCACTATATAAATTCAATAAAATAAATATGTGAAAAAAGACTATGTACAAGGCTAAGATTCAATTATGATACTGACAGGCAGAGATTTCATCTCGTTTTCATATTCCAATTGTCTCTTCCTAAAGTAACCTTACACTGAGCATTACTCAACATTGGATTTTCTTTGTTTATTTAACTCTGCTTTCTTAATGTGTTGCCTGGATGATCTGAAAACAGGAGACGATGCCAGATGTACATCACATCCAAAAACCAAACCACTCCAAATTCTAAATACCTAAATCAACTAATGAGCTGCCTTGCTCAATTTTAACAGATGTATAAGGGAAAGCTCCTTCCTCTCCCAGCCACGGCCAAGTCAATAAAATGCATCACATTGGCTAATCTAGCCTTAATAAAACCTTAACTGAGCTTTGAAAGAGAGTCTGGTTTCTGATCTTCAACTGATTTTGCACATGTTGCTTTATGTCAAGAAATGCAAAGATGAAAAGATAGCAGCACTTCATCATTGGTAGACGAGCAGTTTAATGGTGATGCATAATACTGCGCCAGAGCATGGGTTTCACCCAGCAGTAATCCTGATGTTTTTTTTTCTTCAG
The DNA here is from genome assembly GCF_964263255.1 of Lissotriton vulgaris. Classification (NCBI taxonomy): domain Eukaryota; kingdom Metazoa; phylum Chordata; class Amphibia; order Caudata; family Salamandridae; genus Lissotriton; species Lissotriton vulgaris. Next base: position 1,980,958,890 of record NC_141689.1, read on the forward strand.
ATGTCAGTATGATTCAACTTCCTTTCTATGGATAACAAACAACTAGTGCCTCGGGCTCGTTTGCACACCCAAAACCAAGTGGGAATAACAAATGTTGTTTGTGTTTTAGGGCCGGGTTCTGTAAAAAAACAAATGCACCATCCCTTTCCTTCAAAAAGCAAGAATTGGTAAAAAAAAATGAGACTAATCGGGACACTTAAGAGTTAATATTTTAAAAAGTCTTGGCTTAAGAGAATGGGTTTCAAATGCTGCTATCAAAGAGTAATCCTAAAATGTTCCAATACAAGGGGCTGCTCAGGTTGTCTGGTGCCAGTTATTCGACGTGGGTTAAAGGTGGCACAGGCCCAGGCCTGTGAAATACAAAGAGACAGTGAAACTGAAGGAGAGAGACATAGGGAGAGAGTGTAGGTGTACTTGAGTAGGATAGCTTAGCAAACTGATCTGCTGATCTAGTCTTAAAGCCTGCAGCGAGTAAAAGAAGTTCACACTCCTTGGGGCCTAATGCCCCATTCTTCATTATATTTTTCATTTTGGTGTGTCTGGTGACCCTTAACCTAAAAGACCACCCTAACATAAATTCTAGAGCTCCCTCTTTCACTGTCATCTCAGAGTGCAAGGGCTGAAATCAAGTGTCTGAATGTGCCCTCTAATGCAGGGTAAAAGTTGATCCTTCTTTACCCAATATAAAAACCTATTTTGACAAGAAACCCTAATCTGCATTTTTGCACACGTCTGGAAAAATAGCACTGCAACTGAGAAAAGTTGATGTACCAGCACCATAAAAGAGTGCTCGGATTTGTAGAAAAAGAAGAATTTTGAGCACAATGAATTTCACATTTTTCTTAACTGATTACCTTATTATTTAATATTGTTTAACAAAGCTGTAATGATTATTGATGGAAAATGATTTCTATGATGCAAAATAACAAAAACTATTAATATGAAGCAGTATATCCAAGTAACAAATGAGTCTTACACATGATTATGCAAATATTAGTGATGAGACTTAGCATCTCTATTGTTTTCATTGTAATGAAGCATAGCAAATGAAATGTTGGTGCAAAACAAACATGATATACTTTCATCATAAATGCTTTACACTATTAGAGTCTTAGAGTTCCTAAAATGATTTTATTTAATGATTTGTAAGAATAGTTTGCACATATGTACTTTTAAATTTGGGGAAGTAGGCCATATAATTACAGTTGGACATTTTTATGCAATAATCATTAACAAACATTAAATGTATTTTTTGCAAGATATGCTTGATTTATTTCATTATGTTTGAACTTAATTGTTAGTTTATTTTATTAATTATGAAATGCTGACTTTAAAATGCATTAAATTGCATTTCTCTTAGGCCTGTGTTATTTCATAGCCCGCTGTGATGGGCTTTTGTTATGTTTTCACAATGTGGCTTTCTTTAAACATTCCTTCAAGAAGAGATATTTTCATCAGTACTTCATGTGAGTGAAATCATGGGAACATGAACTCTCTATTCAATACATGAAGAGCTACAAAGTAAATAAGCTTGTTGTCAACCAACCTGTGTGGAGGGAATGGACAGTCGTTTCTCATGAGCAACATGGGAAAATATGTTGGAGATTCAATCTTGTACCTGGTGGACAGAAGAATGGTCACATGATGATTAGACCATCGTCTGGTGACAACTGATGTCACAAATGGACGATTTGGAGTATAAAAAGTGACTTTCCAAGGGGAAGGGAATGTCCTTCCTACCCACTATAGTGCCGGACTTTCCATGCCCCATGCCTTTTTTCCTTTGCTGATGAACTTGCCTGCTGAACGGTTTGGAGTTGTCTGGTGAGAGATCAGACTTGAACTTTCCTGATTTTAGCTCCATTCCCCATGCCCATGGGCTTTTCTTTCATGTACTTTAGCCTGATCCATTTGCCCATGCTAAGGGAACTTTTTTTTAACTGTCCTCTCACCTTTGTTGGTAGAAGGAAACCCTAAACGACCATCCTCTTTATGGATTTTTTTTATTTAGCAATAGTTTTAGCTTGGGCTGCACAAAATGTTACTTATATGCATTGATTTTGGATCTTTAGTACAATAACCAAAGTATCTCAAATTTATCAGTCTTCAATAATTGTGTCTTAATGTTCTTTCCACAGAAACTGTGCTTACAATTGTTTTATTTCTAACGCATGGTAGAGCGAGTCACAGATCATTGTTAGAACATCAAGTTCTTTTGCACTTGTTCTGTGTAGCCACATGTAAATATTGTGTTAAACTGAACTTCCTTAGGAAGATTGGTCATCCAATTGCAATAATCTATGTTTATAGCATGTTTCAGAGAGAAGTGTACTTAAACGTGATCACTAGTCTGTGAGTTGGCTACCAATTATTGGTCTTCATTGAGCGGCCAACAGTTCGATACCCCGATTTCTCAACCCTCACTGTGACTGGTAAGGTCCTTTGGGGACCAATGCCTCTGTGGGTGAAGTACAGAATCTGAGTGAAATGACTAAGTTAGTGAATTCATTTATGGCCCCGGAAAAAAGAAGCTTCCACTGCAAAAAAACTTGGTAGCAGAGTAGTGGTTCATTTCCAGTAGAAAAATAGATTTGACGTGAGTCCCTTACTCACTTTGCCGCTGGATTCAAGCAAGCCGGGCTGAAGAAGGCTGAAATGCCAGAAACCGGCCCTCGGTAGCTTGTTTCCGGTCCAGGGAAGGCATGGCTTGGCAGTTCGGGCTGGACTGTTCCCATGAGGCACAGGGTCAAACTGATTTGCATATGGCCATGTCTGAACTGGGGTGGCAGAGTGGGCTAAAGAACGGTGATGGATTAAACCCAGATCAGTTGACTGGGGGTGAGTGCTTGTATTGTCAACGCTCCGTCCATCATTTCCTTTGGTTTTTCTTTGTTCGCCATAAGTTGGCAGGGTATGCTCAGACGTGAGTCCTTTGCTCACTTTGCCACTGGATTTAAGCAAGCCGGGCTAAAGAAGGCTGAAATGCCAGAAATCGGCCCTCGGTAGCTTGTTTCCGGTCCAGGGAAGGCATGGCGTCCTTTGCTCACTTTGCCACTGGATTTAAGCAAGCCGGGCTAAAGAAGGCTGAAATGCCAGAAATCGGCCCTCGGTAGCTTGTTTCCGGTCCAGGGAAGGCGTGGCGTCCTTTGCTCACTTTGCCACTGGATTTAAGCAAGCCGGGCTGAAGAAGGCTGAAATGCCAGAAACCGGCCCTCGGTAGCTTGTTTCCGGTCCAGGGAAGGCATGGCTTGGCAGTTCGGGCTGGACTGTTCCCATGAGGCACAGGGTCAGACTGATTTGCATATGGCCATGTCTGAACTGGGGTGGCAGAGTGGGCTAAAGAACGGTGATGGATTAAACCCAGATCAGTTGACTGGGGGTGAGTGCTTGTATTGTCAACGCTCCGTCCATCATTTCCTTTGGTTTTTCTATGACTTGAGCAATGCCACAAAATTAAAGAAATAGACACACATAGCTCATCAGAAAGAGAAAGAAAAATATCAAAGAAGATTAATATGCAGAAGCTAAATAGGATGCACAACAGAAGGCCTGGAGAGCAGATGTTATTCAGGGAACGAGTATGTGTGCTTTGATAACCGAAGGAGACGTTAGGGGAAAATGAAAAGAGAGCAGAAACATATTGAGACAGAAGGAAAAAGTAGTTACACAGATTATGATTTCGGGAATGACTTGTTGATAAGTCGTCTACCTCCATACAATGGATCTCAGAGTGTGGGTTTGACAAATGAAAATACAGTTAAAATTCCAAATGCCCCTTTATGCCTGCAAAATCTAAAGAGACTACACTTATCTCTCCTATAAGGGGGAGGCAGAAATACCAGCTCCATTTAACCCATTTGATTTGAATGTTCCAGATTCTTTGAAGGTTCCCGTTAATATTGGTCCCGTTGTACCTCTTTAGAAATCTTGGTCACAGCTAAATACTGCCCATACTTTGACTATACTTGCTGGAGAAAAAATGGTATATGGCATATTAGATTTGCAACAAGATCTTTGCTTCAGAGGCCTATTGGTCCTACTTAAAGCAATGCCACAGTTCCTAAGAGTTCAGTTTCCATTTGAAATCAGACACATTTTGAGCCTACAGGCAGAATTATTCAGAGGTTACCACCTTTTTATGTCCCCAAAACAGGTGAGCTTCCTGAAATGAGTTACAATGCTTGTGAAACCACTGTGCCCATGAGAATTTCAGCTCCTGATACATCTTTATTAAATACACAGCCTGAAATAAGCAGACATTTGACCAATGGGGGTTTGCATTCAAATACCCCAAGACAACAATCAGGATTTACTCCTCAAGAATTTGATGATTGGCTCAAAGGATTCAGTGCCACAATTACTAATAAAAGTCCTGAACCTTTTTCCAGTCCCAAGAAAAGGAACAACATTAGATGTGGCCAGCAAAAATGTAGAGCTAGAAGAAATGATCTGGGGAACTCTCAGTCCATCTTTATTAGATACTTACCATGGGGAGGAACTATTGTTTCTATGTAAAGGTATTACTTGATGAGCTAGACAGACACATGGGAAGCTGATAAAAAAATTGAGAAATATGAAATTGATGTTCAGAGAGGAAAGGTTTTCAAAGGACAAACAGATTAGACTTTAGAAACATAGATGTTGCTAATGTGAGGCCAGCTGGAATTAAATGATAGATTAAGGAAATAATGACACTTAATAGGAGATGGAGCGAGAGAGAGAGAAATGAGAAGATAGATGGTTGAAAAAGAAGGAAACAAAGAAAGTTAGAATACACACACCTCCACTTGTAATTAAAGGAGAAGAGGGAGAAATACAGATGCTTTCTATGAGGGAACTACCTGTTGGAGGGTATGTACATGTGCCTTGGATTAGGGCCGATATTTTGTCATTCTGAAATGATTTCCTGAAATCTAAAGAAAATCCAGTGGAATGGTAGAAGCAAATTGAAAGGTTTCTGAAAGTTTTGAAAGTTGTATCTATTGATTTGAATATTTTATTTGATATTGTGGTTCCAGGAGACACAGAGACTGAGTGTACAATTTCTGTGGATTGGCCTGATGCAGAACAAACAGAGATCCCAAAACAGGTGCACTATCTCTGGTGACATTAGAGAAATTCCAACAGGTAATACATTTCCTGAAAACTAAGATTTCTCCTAAAGAGATTGATTGGTTATAGATGAACAGAACAGCCCAAGAACTTAAAGAATCAGTCCATGCCTATTACGAGAGATTGATGCAGATTTTCTGACTGTACAATAGAATGGAAAATGTATCTAAGAAAGACATGGGACATTTTGTTTACAGATTTGTGAATGGTTTGAGATCCAAGATTTCTTCTATGATTTATGAGCATTTACTCTGTTGGCAAAACAAACTACTTGATTAGATCTCGCATTACACAAAATACTGTGAAGATTAGATTGAAGAGAAACACAAGAAGTTGAAAGAAAAACGTATGGTTGCACAAATGAAAGCTGTGCACAAAGGTCAGACTCAGTCAGGTTTTGAAAACGCTATTCTGGTACAGGAAGGATAAAATCAAGTTTCAATGATGCAAGGTGTCAATGGTTTTCAACAGCAGAATTTTCAGTCATAGGGTGGAGGTCGTGGTGTTACAGTAGATTCCAGAACAAGTGTTGATGTGTCAGCTTTCAAAAAAATGAATCCTTGTCATGTGTGTGGAAAATGTGGGCATTGGAAATGCAAGTGTAGGTTTAATATGAACAATGTTGGAAATCAAATACAGAATGGACGGTATGCACAGTCTCAGGGAAATCACATGGTCCATACTCAACAGCCACAAATACAAAGAGTTCAAAATCCTAATACATCCCAATCAATGCAGATACTACAAGCTCCGATGCTTCATCAGAAGGTTCAGGTACAAATATGCAACATCAATCAGAGTCAGCAGATGAGCCGAAACTCTTTCCCAAATTAAGGTGCATTGCAACAGCATTTGATTTAGACATGCGATTTCAATCAGGACCCATCAGCCTGAGGTGGGAGGAGGTCTGTGTGTTTGGCGGAGCCTAAGAGCTAGACCAGAGTGGTCCATGTGTGGAAACAGAGGTAAATTGAGTCATATCTCATTCCTCGTTGGCAATGGTGCTGCTCGCTCTACTGTAAGAATACAGAAGTTCCTAACCTACCCCTTTCAGTAGTGAATATCCAAGTTGTAGGAGTTTCAAACAAAAAGGTGTCCACCCCAATTTCTGAAGCAGTTCCTTTTAGAATAGCATTCTTTGAGGATCAACATCGATTTGTGGTGTGTGATTCAAGACTGGTTAATCTACTTGGACGTCACTTACTGAGCCTGCCTAATTGTTCTATCTATTGCACTCCAAATGGTATTGAATTTCATACCAGTGATGAAGATGTTGTTTTTGAAGTTGCTTGACATATATCTGACATAGGGATGAATCCCTTGTTAACAAAATAAGACTTACCCATTGAATTCTGATACACTGTGTTACCTATAGTCTGGACTAATCAAAGGTATTGAACAAGTCCAAATCACATTTGTGTCCCAACCCCAGGGCTAATTTTTTTTGACATGTTGCACTGTAGCACGGGCTGTTGTGCTACATGGCTTAAAGTTAAGAAGAGCACTATGACAAGGTCAGTGATTGCGGCATCATAGTTCTATGGGGCATATTATCAACAAATGGCGATATTTATCGATAAGTAGGGTTAGCGGCAATTTTTTTATCGCCACGCATCACGGGATTTTATCACTGAGATAACGTGCTATTAGCAACGTTTATCTCAAAAGCGATAAAATTCCCTGCGATAGCGGCAAAATCTGTGAATATCGCTGAGAATACAGCGATATTCATGCATTATCGCTAACAGGGTCTTAGCCATTATATCCACCTCCCATTGGATATAATGGCTAAGAACTGGTCTGAGCAGGTGTTAGTTTTTGGAGATATTCGCGCTTAGGCGATAGCGATGTTAGTGACTGCTTTCAGTCGCTAACAGGTTGGGTATGCCCACTTTGCATGTCATTAGCGATAAATATCGCTGACATGCAAAGCGGGCCCCAAACTGCTCGCTATAGCCTACAAGCTGTTGCTAACTGCTGTTAGCGTCAGCTTGCTAATAGGGCGATAGTATTATCGCCACTTAGCGGCCAAAAACGCCTGCTAAAGCGGCGAAAATTGCCTACCGCCCCCTTGATAATATGCCCCTTTGTTTTTAAACCATGTTACACAGCGACTTGCTCTACTGTGCAACATGTAAAAAACATTGCAAATCCCATAGATTTTGCATAGGTGAAAACTATTGCCTATTCCAATGCTTGTTAATTTGGGGAGCCAAACCGTGGCCATAAACATTACTGCTCTCAGTCCATGGACACATCTCTACAATGTACCCTACAATACGTGCTTTCCTTTTAACACTGGGGAGCCAAACCGAGTCTCTCTTAAGTAATATTATGGGCCTCATTTATGAAAAGTGACGCATCGCTGCGTGAAAACAGCGATGCGTCACTTTTCACTGCGCACTCCTTGCGACACCAATGATGCGTCATATTTAATGTATGACGCATCATGTCGCAAGGACTTACAGATACGTCAGTATTTCTGACGTATCTGTAAGCGCAAAAGTGACGCATTGCTGGAGTGTGTCACAAAAGTGACGCAACTCCAGCAATGCGTCCTTTCACATGGGGAAAGCCCCATGTGAAAGGGCTTGCGTCAGTCTTACGCCTACTGTGAGGCAGGCGCAAGATTTTGAAGCAACAGCATCCTAAAAGTGACGCAGTGAAATCTCATAGATTTCACTGCGTCACTATTACGAGGCTTTTTGCGAGGGAACGCCCCCTCTGCATACATTATACCTGACGCAGGTATAATGTGGCGCAGGGGTTTAAAAAGTGACGTATCTACCTAGATGCGTCACTTTTTAAATATGGCGCAACAAGGCGCATTTTTTACGCCGCTGGTGCGTCACAAAAAGTGACGCACCGGCGGCGCAAAACTGACGCAACGCCTCATAAATAAGGGCCTTTGTGTTTTACCTCGTGAGCTCTTGTTCAATGGGCTACTCTGTAAAATTGACTCATGTTCCACTCTGGTAGCGTGATTCTGGGGTTAAAAAAGTGGCTGCCTCTATAACTGGCTTTCCATGTGGTAAGAACAACACACACGTACATGTCTATGTGATAAATATATGGGTGAACTGAAAACGCAGTACTATGAATATTTGAACGAGATTCCCTACTCCAGTTGTGAGGGTGCAAACGTAGAATTCACAAAAATAATTACTACATTGCCGGACATCACAAAAGAAACACAAATGCTTTAACCGGCGTAGAATCTGCACGTGGTCTACACGACGCAGATCTTTTAAAGCAGGGTTGAGTCTCCTTGGTGACACATTGTGTAGAGAAGCCGATAGCCTTCGCCCTTTCTGTATCTGGCTGTGAATACATAGGGGAAAGTGCCCCTCGAACATTGTACAAAACCTGCACCTTTTGCAAACCTTCGCTGTTTAAAAAAGCTCCGTTGGAAAATTGCACCTCGATGAGTTCTGCGTGCTGCCTACATTAACAGGCTTCAATTCAGTCAGGGTTAATTCAGTCCGTTATCCTTCCAAGGATGATACATTAAGTACTATCGAGTTGGGTTATAGCGTCATCTATCAGTGGTTAGATGTAAAAGGAAACTGTCATAAAGCACTATAAAAAAGAAGACAGAAAAGATATAAAACACATTATGGGTAAAAGAAAAAAATCCGGAAATTAGACATTCAGTTGTAACAATCAGTATATATTTTATATGGAAACTGTCACTTACCTTTTCATGTTCCGACATTCTTTGAAACATTCTTTTCTAATTCCACAGATTTTTCATTCAGCTGGTTATTTTCTAACCTTAACCTGAAGGTCAGTTTGTTAACTTCTGAAGTGGCAGCAGTTGGCATTGTTAGAACAAATTAGTTGGAGGTCAAAGGCTATCTGCTGCTCTTAATCGGTTCTTCTGACTAAATAATGTGTTTATTTGTTGTTGAAACATTAAAGATGTGATCAGACAGACTTTTTCTGCAACTGGTTACCACACTAGGAGATGCCTAGAGTAGTTTGATTGTGGATACACATTTTAACCGTAAACCAAGGGTACAATCCCGACAATATGAGATTTGTTTTTTATTGTGGAAGAAAACAGTCCTTGTGGGCCTTAAATCATCAGCACATTGTACTTCACGGAGTTACCAGATGTGGTTATCATCAGAAAACTGCCTAAAGTGGTGGTCATTTGAGACAATTTTGATTGGTGCACTTTGACTTTGAATAGCAGCAGAAGGCTGAACGAACTTTAAAGCACTCAGCACACTACCGGGTATATTTTACGCCATGAGGGTTACAAAAGTACCGCAAAATCTTTTTGTTCCAGTTTACTTTCCAGCACAAAATTAGTTTTACACTGGAAATGAACTTGAAAGTAGCACAAAGCAGCACCTAGCACGGTTTTGCATTTCTTAAGCCAAGGGGGCATTCCATGGGTGATCATGGGGGTTCCTATGCAACCACCCTTGGTTTTTGATGCAAAATCCTATCTATTAAAAACAAGCATTTGCAATGCAATATGTCTCGCATTTGTGAGAGTTTAAGCTATTGGCATTGTAAATGACAATGCCTTTTATTTATTTGATAATGAACACATAAATAAAAGGCATTGTCATTTGCAATGCCAATAGCTCAAACTCTTGTAAATGCGAGACCTATTCAAAGAAGCGCCGCCATTGTCCCGGATGCTCGGAAAATGAAAGCACGCGTTACGCGCTGAATGTTGCAGGAAAGCATATCGTGCCTGCAGTAGGAGAAACTCATTCAAGAAAATAGTGCTTACAGACAAAACAAGACTCATTGTGTAACAACCGAAGCAAAAGGACCAGTCCTCATGGGAGGTTACAAATGAAGACAAAGCTGTACTAAGGAGGGACTAACAAGCCTATTAACAAATCAGAAGCCAGTATTTACGAAGGGCAATGACACGAGCCAATGACAAATATGAGCGGAGAGTGGGCGGGGCTTTAATTCCATACTCCAATACATCAAGTCTCGTAGAGTAGTGCATGCACGCTGACTTTAGGCTCGACCTAAAAATATATAGAGCACCATCTGCAAAAGTCCTTTCAGCACAGTATGGATGCACAACAATAGGCAACATGTAGAAATGTTCACAGCTGCTGCCTAGGGAGTGGCTCAGTGGGGCACTTTAGCTTAGGGCTCCACATCCCTTCTCCTTTCATCTGTCTGAAAACTACCAATATAAGATTTCTGAACATTTTGTCCCACAACTCCTTTTTAAAAAAAATAAGCATTGGCAACACCAATAGGTTTGACTTGCACTCAGAATCCTGCTGAGAACATTTAAAATCAGTCTACTGCAGTGGAAAACAAATGTAAGCAAAGCAAACAGGTGTCGCCTTTATAATGAGTGCAGATTTTTTGGCTGTCTCAATGTTTGACTGAAAAGTACTGTTTAAAAAAAAAAAGGTAAACTCTGGAGAAAAAGCAAGCATATATTATAGTATATCAAAACTGTACATAGAATCCAATTTTAATAAGTGGCATGGTCTATTTTTCAAAAACGTTTCACTCTGGAAACTCTAAATAGAATTGAAAAAGAAACAGGAAGTGTCAGAATGTATAGGGAAATGCTTGTCAAGGCCAATCTACTTTTCAAAAGATTCAACCAGTTGGTCCTCTGCAATAGCCCAGTGAACAGATTTGTGGCCCTCCAGGAGAAGTTTCATGCTGAGTACACCTTCTTCAAGCAACAGCTGAGTGTGTGCAGTGCATGGCCGGTTCTTCAAACAATGTTTGGAATGCAGGTAATAAAACAAACTTTAAAGTTTGCTCTTGAGCAAGGCAGCAGAAAGAATATCACTGACGCTGTGCTTTCTAAGACAAGTTTGGAAGGGGTAGGAAGCAAGACAGCACGGGAGAGGTGTGGATTTGAGGGAGGTGGTTCAGCACACGATAGAGAGAGCTTGAAAATGCATACACGCTTGTGAAGTGTTTACAAAAAAAAATGCTGAGTCCTCTAAATGGAACCCGTGGAAGGATGCCAGATGTAAACGCCACCCGAAGTTAGTTGCATTGCAAGGGGAGTCATCATTCCAGCATATTGGTGGCTGGACTTTCATGGCGGGGGCAGGGACAGTAAGGGCACAGGAGTACGGCTGAGGACTTCGACCAGCATATCGGATGATAGCTTTAGTAGGAGTAGGCCCTATGCCTGGATTTAACAGGGTTTGCAGAAAAAAGTAACCTACTGAAGCACCAGCTCCTGTCAGTCACTGTGCACCCGCTCAATCCACGGGCCTGGCGGAACATATTACAAGTCAGCTAACTAAATGGACCACAAAGAGGCTCTGGGAAGGTACACACACAAACAGAGGAAGGCAAACCATCAAACAGCAAGCAGTCTCTCAACCAGACAGCTTGCGCTATCTAGGAGGAGAGAAATAAAAGCAATTACAGTAATTATACAATTGATGTATTTCAAGAGAAATAATTTAACGTGCTTTGAATCCGTGTACTTTTGAGATGTAAAAAAGTCTCATGCTCTGCAAAGTAACCACATATATGAGGATGAATGAAGCTTTAAACAACCAATAGGATTGAGTGAGCGAGTAATACTACTCTGGATAGGCCAAACCCCACTCTATTTTACAGACGTGGTAACACTGCATGGTTACAAAATTAAATCACCAGGTACAAGCCAATCGAAACTCCCATCGGCCAGAAAGAGAGACCCAGGAAACATCCAAAAACACCGACTACAAATACACAGGGGACGTCCCCAGCACCCATGAGAAATCCCCATCCACTGTAATGGAGATCCTCAGCAACACCCCTCCCCCCACCCCTCACATTAACCACACTGCCAGTAGGAGACAACTACCTTCTGCAAAATCCTTTCCCTAAAACACACTCCAGAACCCCAACTCAAGAAACACCCCCAACAACTGTGTGGGAAGTTCTACCACTGTTGAAAGGGTGAACCCAACTGACCCTCTAAATCCACTGACCCCTACCAACCATACATACGAGAGTCCAGCTGAAGGAAAAATACAATCAGCCCACATGGACGATCTATTAGCTGAATTGCCACCCAGGAAACCCACGAGTGTACATGGTAGCTCCTCCGTCCTGAGCTCACACACAGGAAGATGCACTATGGTACCCTCGAGGTAAAGAGGGGGCATCTAACACAGCCCCTAGAAGCCTGTGCCACATTACTAACTGGTATCAACTTCAAACTAAGGAAAACTGAATGCTGCACTGCTCTCTCCAGCGCCGACAGCCACCACACTGTACCCACTGCACCAACAGGTAAACCCTCCACAGCAAGACACTACCCACAGAACAATCCTTTTTTTTTTTTGTTTTTTTTTGTCCTCATTAGCCAAAAAGTCGATCCAACTATGCTCTTGTCCTCTCAGACACAAGGACCGACCCCCCCCCGTAGCCCCCCGGAGCCCAATGCTGAGCTCCAGGTGGCCCGAGAGTCAGCCTCAATGTCACCACAGAGCTTGGACAGACATACTCCCTTCAGACCAGTTCGGCCAGATGTCCCGTAGCTGTACGATACCACCCTTTAGGACAGAGAGATTTTAGGCCTAATCATCGGACCCGGGAAAAAAGAAAAACCCGGGTTGTCTAACTATCCCTCGTCCAATCGATCAAAAGGTCCCAAAATTTAAGAGATCGAGGGCTGCATGTTCTCGATAAATCCATCTTTGATGTTGCATAAAGTGAAGACAGCCACTCTGCATGTGTTGGGGGATTTATGTTAACCCAATTTTTACAAATTTCTCTTCTTGCCAGTAAGATGGCATAAAACAGAAAATCTCTCTCTAATCCCTTAATATTGTGGTTTAATCCGAAAATAATTAAAGACCATGTGCACGGAATAGTGATACCAAGAATAGATTTGAGTGTTGTTCTGACTTCATGCCAAAACATATGAAGGTCTGAGGCTGCTGGTAAAGAACATTTATAGCAGCACTTCCCTGTTTGAAATTTCGACAGCCTTTTAGGGGAGTAATACGCTCTGTGGAGTGTAAAGAAGTGGTTGCGCCTCAACCATGCTGGCTTAATGATTTTATAAAGGAGGGTGAAAGATTCCTCCCAAATAACCTCTCTATCTGGTTCTCCCTCCGCACCCCAAAGTTTTTCCGGGAGGTTAAAATCACGCTCTCCATCCTCTATAATATGCCAATAGAAGAGTGCAACTTCCTTTTTTCCCGCAGGTTTTTCAACTAGGATATTTTCTAAAGGACTCTCCTCTCCCATCATTCCTTTTTTCTTAATTTGAGTCCGAAACCAGCTTCCTATTTGTAGATACACTATCCAGGAGAGTGATGATGTTACTTTTAGCTTGAAGATATCCCAGTCAATGATTGATCTTTCCATCAGCATATCTCCCCACTTTGTGATCCCTGCGTCTAACAGGACTCTTTTGACTATATTGACTTCTTGTGATGCTAGTCCAGGTAGGTCCCAAATTGGTGCATGTTCAGATAAGTATCCTATCCCGGCCTTAGATTTTATTTGAGACCATTCTTTCAAGATGCTCAATAGTGTCTTTAGCCTGATTTTTTTGAAAAACGTCTGGTGGCCGAACTTGAAGAGAAAGCCATTAACCGGTAGGTCCGAACCCAATAGCATTGCCTTGTACATAAGACCATTTGCATTTTCCCAGGGGAGCTTAAGTAACATCCTAGAATGGGTCAGATAAAATGCCCAAGCGTAATATTCCAGGTCTGACAATGCAAGCCCTCCTTTTTCTCTTCTCCTTCCCAATTTTTTCCAAGCTAATCTGCTGGATTTATTTCCCCAAATGAAAGAATTAATATTCTGCTGACATTTTGCAAGCTGTTTGGTGTCAAAAACTAGCGGAATGGAATTGAAAATAAAAGTAAATTTTGGGAGAATACTCATTTTTATCAGGCTAGTTCTCCCATAGATGTTAAGTGGGAGGAAGGACCAGGCTTTCATCAAAATTTGGGATTCTCGGGAAACACGGGCTAGGTTATTTTGCGTCAAGTGTTCTAGATCATTAGTTATTGTAATTCCCAGGTACCTCATTGAGGATGTACGTTGTTACAACGCATGCTTTTAGCACGCATGCTGTAACAACGCGGTTTTTATAACGCATTCTTTTACAACGCATAATACAAAGGGGTGTTGGATAGTGAATATTTTAATTTACTATTCCAACACCAGTCCCCGTTGATACTAGGGAAGGTGTTGGATAGTAAATTAAAAGTATTCCCTATCCTTGAGCGCCCCCCAGAGTCATGGGTTGTAATAGAATGCGATCTAAAAACCGCGTTGTAATAGCACTGCGTGCTAAAAGTTGCGTCGTAAATGACGTTCCCCCCTCATTGATGTTTTTACCGAGAGTTGAAGATTTTGAATGTTCCAAGCCATAATTTCGTTTTTTTCTGCGTTAATTTCGTAACCCGAGAATTTCCCAATTCATGTCATCGGCATAGAGGCCAATCTTCTTTTCCCAGCCCGAAAAAGTAAAATGTGGAATGTTGGTATCCTCCCTGATGGATTGTGCAAACGGTTCCACATATAAATTAAAGAGGAGAGGGGATAGGGGGCAGCTCTGCCTTGTTCCTCGGCTAATTTTAAAAGGAATTGTTTGTGTACCATTTATTAATAAAGATGCTCTAGGGTTGTTATATAATAAGCCTATGGTCCTACAAAATTTGGGTCCCAGATGAAATGTATTCATTATTGAATTTAGGTATGCCCAATTTACCCTATCGAACGCTTTAGTGGCGTCGAGGGTCATGATGGCCAGGGGTAGACCGAAAGTTGAGGCAATGTCCGTGGCTCCCACCAGATCATAGGTTAGATCAGCCAATTGTCGGCCTCTAATAAACCCCTTTTGTTCAGAGTGGATTATCGACCCAATCTCGCTTCCCAATCTCGCAGCCAAAATTGAGGTAAATATCTTGTAGTCATTGTTGAGAAGGGAGATTGGGCGATATGATCCACATTCGGCTGGGTCCTTGCCTACTTTTAATATTAAGGCTATATTTGCCTCCCCCCAGGAGCTTGGTGGTGTCTGCCCTCTGATCATTATGTCATTAGAAAGGTTCGTAAGGACTGGGGTAAGCGTAGAATTGAGTACCCTATATAATTCTCCGGGGAGGCCATCTGGTCCCCCGGCTTTGCCCTGTGACAGTTGCTTGATGGTGTTAGAGACTTCTAGTTCCGTTATGTCTTTATCTATATTTTCTGTTTGGGAGCTCTCCAGTTCCGGGAGAATTATATTATTCAGCCATTCGTTCCTTTCCTCTACATTATCGTTCAGTTCCTCCGTGTATATATTCTGGAAGAACTCACTGAAGGCTTCCCCTATGGCCGTGTTTGTTGACCTGCTATTAGCTTCTCCAGCGACCCTCACTTCTTTAATAACATTTCGAGATTGATCAGCTTTAATTTTCCAGGCCAACAATTTTCCTGCAGATTCACCATATTCGAAGTGGGCAAGTTTGCTTGCCTGCCATCTTTTATTTATCCTCTCCTGTAGTAGTGTGTCTAGCTTGGCTTTTAATTCTGTTTTCTCCACTTGATTATCTGAAGGGAGCTGATCTAATGATTCTAGATGAATTAATTCTTGCTCAATATGTCAAATTCCCTCTTCATATTTCTTTCTCCTGTATGAGGCCCTTCCTGTAATGCAGCCCCTAATGAAGGCCTTCCAAGCCTCCC
The DNA here is from genome assembly GCF_964263255.1 of Lissotriton vulgaris. Taxonomy (NCBI): domain Eukaryota; kingdom Metazoa; phylum Chordata; class Amphibia; order Caudata; family Salamandridae; genus Lissotriton; species Lissotriton vulgaris. The sequence continues at coordinate 1,980,974,649 of NC_141689.1, forward strand.
ATAATGTGACCAGAGAAGTAGAGCCTAAATTTTGCTCTAAAAAGGAGACTGTTTCATGCATCAAATAATCTTTCTCCTCTTCCTCCAGTAAAATTGTTCGGTCGAAAGACCAAGAATGGTGAGTAGAGTTCTGATCTAATTTTACAGAGAAAAAAATAGCAGAATGATCTGACAGGTGTAGAGGAAGGTATGTTATATTTTTAACCCGATCCTTAATGGAGCGACTAAATAGAGCGTAGTCAATTTGTGATTTATGTTTGTATTTGTAGTTGTGGTAGGAGACTCCCATAGCATTGACGGACCTTTGCCTCCATAGGTCTATTAGGCCAAGATTCGACATACATCTGAGTAGTGTGTCCCTCATATTACTATGAGCGACCGCTCTGGAAGTAGGGGATTTATCTAACTTTGGGTCTAGGACAAGATTGAAATCTCCCACCCATACTATAGGATCAGAACAGGTAATCAAGTGGTTCTGCAGGATGTTTAAATAAGAAGGATCGTCTGAGGCCGAATTGGATTACGAGGTTACAACTGATACATTTCAACTTCCTGCCCGAAGGATATCGAAGAGGGGGAAAGAACGTCAGTTGCGTTATACCGCCCCAAAGAAGCTGCCACATAAGGCCAGTTTGAACAAAGGGGGCTCCAAAACAAAAGCTAAAAATATCCCTCGAATCACACCCTCACTGAAGTCTTATTTTAAGGTCCTCCCCCAGGTCTTAAACATAAATCAAGAGGCCCAAAAACTTCCCTGTGCACAATTTGCATCCACGTTAGGGGTGGAGGCTGGTCTTACAACTCCTACAGCCACACTCGATAATCTGGGAGATAAGGAAGGAGAACTAGAAGCTGAAGGAGCTGAAGGAGAGCCAGCTAGAGGTATAGAGATGGGGGACCCAGTAGACCGAGTTGCGGATGCAATTTTCCCTCTGGAACAGCAAGCCCTTACTGATGCAGGGGGAAGTAATACAAAAGACTTGGATCAATGCAGTCGGGGCTCCGAAGATAATGGTGAGGATAATGGAAGCGATGATACCATTCAAGCCATACTTCTTAGCATGAGGAAAGAGATTAGAAACGGATTTGAGGAATCAAAGCGATGTTTCGAGGAATCCAGACTCACTCAATCAGAGATCCGTACAATGTGTGAAAATCTAGAGTCTAAGGTGGACGGTCTCTCACTAAGAACAGGGGGTCTAGAGAATTGTGTTGAAGAACTCAAGGCAAAACTGGAGGCTGCAGAGGGAAAGATTCAAACATTAAGACGAGAAGGCAATACAGTAAAAGAGAGGGTTGAATCCCTAGAAAACTTTTCTAGACAAAATAACTTAAAACTCCTAAAAATACCGGAGGGGAAAGAAGGTGGAGACTTAAAGAACTTTGTCACAACTATATTAAAAGACTCTCTAAATATGGATGAATCTTTGTCCGAGATAGAAACAGACATTCAGAGGGTACACAGGGATCCGTTCCACCTTAAACCTGGTAGAGATAAACCAAGGAAGATCCTGGTGAATTTCTTAACATATTCTCTAAAAGAGAGGATTTTGACTTCAGCCCTCAAAGCCAAGACTTTGAAAACTTTAGACTTCTCTTTTGAAGTGAGGTCGGACCTGTCCAAAACCTGTCCAAAACTACACTGGATAGACAGTGGGAACTAGGCCAACGGATGGAAAAATTCAGAAGTCTAGGAGCGACTGTTCAAATGAGATTCCCTGGTTTCTAAGGGTAATGTACAACAACAAAATGTACAATGTCAAGTCTCCCTTTGAAGCTGATGAGCTACTTGTTACTATTAGCGAACATGCAAACCCTCCGGATCAAGTGTGAAAAATAATATAATATAATATAAATAAATAACAGAGCATTTTGTTAAATGAATAAATAACAGAAAAGGAATTAAAATTAAAAAAAGGGGTGTGAAAATAAAATAGATATGAAAAACAAGAAAAAAAACAAAATTCACAAAGGTCGAGGGTTTAAAAAAATAAAAAAGAAAAAGCAGGGAAGAAGGGGAAAAATGGGAAAGAAAAAGGAAAAAAAAAAAGGGGAAGTAAAGAAATAGAAAAAAGGTGGGGGGGGAAAAAACTTAAAAAAATTAAAATAAAGGGACAAATAAATAAAAGGGAAAACACAAAGTATTTAAACTTGGGTGTTGATATATAATTTCGAGATTAAATTCAGGAAAACTAAACAGTAGTGTGTGATAGATAAACATTAGTTAATCAACCTCAGAACCTTACTATAGATCTTAAAACCCCTAGCAAATTTATTCTCAAAAGTTTGAGGTATAAGTTGCATCGGGACTATTTTCAATCCCCATACTTGCGCCCAAATCCACCCTTGGCCACCCGAGAACTTTCACTAGGAATAAAATGATATAAGATAACTAATATATAAAGGACTAAAATTAGGGCTTTAGGAGTTGCCACTGCCTATATCTTAAATATAGCGACCAACAAAATAGATATTAGGGCATGGAGCAGGAAAACGTCAGAGACGACAAGCTGGCAATGCATCAAGCCAGAGTAAGTTGGGGGGGGGGTTTCCAGGGGAGGGTGGGGTGGGAAGGGAAAGGCAAAATATAAAAGTCCTCATAAACCGAATTCAATAATCATGAAGAATATAGATCCATCAGTGTCCCAAAGCGGCTGTTTGGTCAAAATAGCAAAAGAAAAAATTAACAATAGGCTTTTTAAAAAAAAAAAAAGAATTAGAGGAGGGGGGCGGGAAACTTTGCTAAATATTAATGGCAGACATTAAATTCATATCCTGGAACGTAAATGGCCTGCGTGTTAGGGCTAGAAGAAATAGAATTTTACAATATATAAGGGATTCACCCGCGCAGATCATTGCGATCCAGGAAACACACCTGAATAAACAGGAAATTACAGATATACTTAAAAAGCTCAAATGGGTTGATAAATTTATAACTACGGACCACAACACCAGTATCCGCGGCACAGCTATCATTTTCAAAAAAGCAGCTAGGGCCCAGATTACGAGTTGGGAAATAGATGCGAGTAGCAGATGGCTGATAGTTAATGTTCAATTACATTCGAAGGACATTACTATTATCAGCTATTATGGACCTAATCAGGACGATCCTTCTTATTTAAACATGCTGCAGAACCACTTGATTACCACAGAACAATCCTTAAAGAAACTTTATCGTGCACTAGGTTACAGCAAGGGAAGCTGTGCGGGCACTGCATTAACCTCACCTGCCTGCTTCCAGACAAATCAGTGTTGATACAACATCCCCGGTCCCAATGTGGCACCTCCGGGTACCTCATCGCACGTGCAGACGGAGGACATCCAGCGCGCGGCTGTTGCCCACGTGGCCCTTCACGCAGTAAAAACACAAATACCAACCTCTGGGAGCACGCTTCCTTCCCACCGCCGTCTGCCCCGGGGATCGTGTGCTGTAACCACGCCCCCGCCATAGAGCGCTGCTAGGAGAGGCGAGACGACGAGTGGAGTAGGCGAGCTGTGTAGATCGCTGTACCCGCTCGTTGGCTGCTAAATAGAGAGGTGGCTATTTCAGAGAAGTGGTATGACTGGAATCCCTCTTGCTGACAAACTAAACAAGCAAGATGGTGAAAGCGCAGCAGTGCGGGGGGAGGGAAAGTGAGAGCGCATCGGCGCACGCTGTGTAACACCAGCCGACGGGGACAAGAGATGTGCACGCGTACAGAGTGCACATCTCTTGTCCGCGCGTGCACATCTCCTGTCCGCGCGTGCCACCTCCTGTCTCCCTTCGGCAAGGAAACCGGTGACTATAGGTCTTGCCAAGGCGAGCAGTAGGCGAGACCTAAAAGGTAGACAGAGGTTTGCATAAAAAAATTACGCCTCTTAAAAATAGGCCCTATCAAGGGGAAATGCTTTTATTTCTCCTTTCTTTTTCAACTTTGCCTGCGTTCTGCACTGTACAACACACATACAGATTAGGAAAGGTTTTAACCCCTTCGAGGCTATTGACGAGCTGGGCTCGTCATCGCGCTTACCTGTCCTGCGCGGATGACAAGGCCAGCTCATCACGTAAGGCGGTAATTTCGAATCTGCCGCGCACAGCGGGAAAAGCCGCCGCAGCGATGCGGTTAAAGTTACTTTAAGCATAGCATTTTGTACTGGGAGGTGGAGGGTAGCCTTCCAGTAGATATAAGATATACCACATTCACACAGGAAGCTTTGCACTATGGTGCAAAGGTGTGTGCATGGCATTTGGCAGTCTGATTGTGTGGAAGCAGTAGGAAGAAAGGAGGAGAGTAGCATATCTCTATAGATATGGTGCAGTCCTGCCCTCTCCTTCTCATGCAGAGCAGCATTTGTGGCTGTGGCATTGCTTTGAATGAGAATTTTTTTTAAATAGACCATTGAGAATTCTTATACTGGCTCATTCACAGTTGTCTCCTCAAGAAGTATTAGAAATGATGGAAAACATTATTTTTTCCAGTAGTGTCTTTTCCAAGGGCTGCAGAATAGTGTGTCTTCTAGCATTTAAATAAAACCTTGAAGCTGAAGTTAGTTGATTCTACAGGTGGGCAGTAGAAGGATTCAAAAAACATTTAGCACACTTAGGTGACCAAAAGTGTCTGGGGAAGGCACAAATGACAGATCATAATTACTTGAATCAGGATCTACGTATATTTAAGCCTGCAAGGTATAGTCTTCAATAAAACTTGCAAGAATATGCTGAAGGTTTAAGACTAGTGGTGGGTACATTGGTGGAGCAGTGGGAAAGGTAATTGGAGCATTTGAAATTACACTGTATTCTCAATTTTGGAGTAGTACTCCACTCTGGTTGTCATGTCTAATTTGAACACTCACCTAGTACTGACCCAGCGGTCCACCTCTTCAGCAAGCTTTCTAGGATAAGTCAACTTGCAATCAATAAGGTGCTGGCGTAGCTCTGGAAAACAATTAGCAGACAAGTGCTCCCTAGCAATCAATTCATAGAGCGCTTGAAAATTATCAACATTGCTACCCCTCACCCAACCATCCATAGCTCTGCAAAAGAAAGACACATATTCTACCCAAGTGGTTCCCTCCAGTTTCTTACAAATCCTGAACCTCTGTCTATAGAGCTCTGGAGTTAACCCATACCATGTCAACATTGCTTACTTCATGTGGTGATAAGACATCCTATGCTCACTGGGTAGGTCTAACAAATTATCCCTCCCCTCAATTAAAAAGCGGCCCCACAACCCCACTCCCCAATCCTTCTCAGTGACCCGGTGGGCCAACATTGCGATCTCATAGGCTGCAAACCACTGACCAATATCTGCACCTTTGTGAAAATCTTTGATGACATCCTTGGGAATATGTACCCTGCCTTCTGAAGGCACAGATGGTGCGCTGCCACCAGAGGGATTCATTTCTAAGCTCTTGGCCTTGATCGCTAATTCCCTCAACATTCTCTCATGCTCCATTCTCATTCTCTCTCTTTCCAAAGACAACCTGTTATTCTCTGTTTCCCTCTGACTCTCCATCTTAAGCTTCGCCATCTCCAGCTTGTGTGTCCTACTTCTCTCTCTGTCTTCCAACTCTCTGGGGGACAGGTCTTTGGAAGAGATGCTGCTGCCAGGCAGGGACGGCACCCCTCCCCTGGCCGAAAACTCTGGCCCATCAATGTGCCCATTTGCATCCCCAACAGGCTCCACCACAAGATCAGGGAAATTTCTGGCTTCTACCCTGGCCCTCAGCGCGTTTTGGTAGTCTTCCTTTTTAGAAATGCCTGGTGTAGCAACTTTCCATTTCCTGCAGAGATACTTGAGCTGTTTCACAGTGTAGGTTTCCAACCTCTCTTCCTCAAAATCAAGATCCATAGATGCAACAGATGCTGGTTTACTCATGGTAGCATAAATTGGGTGTTTTCAGGAAAAACTAACAGTCCAAGGAAAAAAGAATCTAAAAAAAAAAGTACGTGGTCGCGTTTGGTCTGCACTCACTAGAAGTGTACACCAATCACTGTATATGAAACACAAATGCAAAGTCCAAATCCTCACCGCTGACCACCAATGTTAGATCTGGAGGTCTCCAGTTGGCAATGGTATTCACCTTTGTCCAAATTGGAACCCTTACTTCTAAGTCAGGATAAGGGGATTACACTCCTTAATAACCCATGCTCACCCCCTTGGTAGCTTGGCACGAGCAGACAGGCTTATCTCAGAGGCAGTGTGTTAAGCATTTGTGAATATACACAGTAATACAGGGATAACACTACAGATGGACACAACACAGGTTTTATAAAAATAAGTATTCTTTATATAGACTTAAACACAAGACCACAAACGACATAAATCCACAATACTACACTTAAGCTTACTTAAAAGACGATTAAGTCTCTTAGTTCAAGTTGTTGATAATTGCAACAAAGTTCTCAACAAAGTACCTGGATGCGTAACGCAAAGTGAACAAAAGGCTTGCAAAAGGGGAGATGAGTCGGTTCCGTGACCCGAGGGAATGGTTGGGTCCTTCCTCAATGCTTGCGCAGAGGAGGGGACTCGTCGTGAGCCTTACCGGTGCGCAGGTGATGGGTAGATTCTCGGTGTGCGGGCCCGTTGCGGTGCGCAAGATGGCGCCTTTATGTGATGCGATGATCCGGTTGCGATGCGAGAAGATGGCGCCCTTGATGGGGCGATGCGATGATGATGACGCCCTGGCAGCCTTGTGACGACTCTGTACTTTGTAGCCGCGACAGGCCCTGCGGCACGCTTCCCCGGTGAGGCGATGGCGACTCTCTCAATGGCGTCACGCTTCTCCGGTAATGCAACAGCAGACAGCTTCGATGAACACACGCTTCCGGGGAGATGCGGCAAAGGCTCGCTTCTCCGGCGTTGCGATGATTTCAGCTGCGGCGGGCGACACGGTTCTTCTCGATGTGTCGCGCTTCCAGCTCCCAGCGGCACACAAGTGACCGGAGTCAGAATTCCCAGCAAGGAAATTCAGGAGGGAGCTGGAGGTGAAGTCTTTTGACCCTGAGACTTCAGCAGGAGGCAAGCACAGTTCAAGACCTTGGAGAATATTCTGTAGATCAAAGTCCTTACAAAGTTCCTTCTCCTTTCCCTTGGCAATGAAGCAACCACTGCAGGCTAACCCAGCAAACAGCACACTGGCAGAGGGGCAGTCCAAACTCCTGCAGCTTCCTTGGTTCTTCTCCTTGGCAGAAAGGTTGCTTGTTCCAGAAGTGATCTAATTTCTTGGGATCAGGGTCCCAATATTTATACCCCAAAATCCTTTGTTCTCTGAAAGCAGAGAGGCTTCTGCCTAGTCCAAACCAGTTCCTGAGCACTTTGTTTACATGACTCTCTTCTTCCTTTCACTGTGCAGGGCAGAGACATCATTCGCTCCACAGGAGGTGGAGCGAACACAGGGGAGGGAAGATACAGCTCTGGAGCACTCTGTTGACATGATTCCTCCTCTCCTTTCACAGTGCAGGGCAGAGGCATCAGACAAGCCACAGGGGGTGGAGCAGGATTGTAGAGGGAAGGCCAAGACCTATTCAGGTCCCAGGTGCAACTCCTCCCTCTCATCTAGATGCAGATCTCTCTATTCACCACCGGGCTGCCCCAGCCTGTCTCCTGGAATCACCCAGCCCTGTCACTCACAAACCCAGACAAGGAATACACAACCCAGCAGAGGCAGGCTCAAATGGTTAGGCAAGCAAATACCTGCTTTCTAAAAATGGTATTTGCAAACACAGAACATTAAAATACACTTTACTAAAAGATGTATGTATAGTTCAGGCATACTAAATTCGAATTTCTACCGTGTTCCTTGAGTCAGTTAGAATTATAAGAATGTAATAATCGAACTGCCCATTCTGGCCTATGAGAACAGGTAGCCTTCAATAGTGAAAAACGAAAATGGCTGTACTTCATTATTAGAACATGCTACACACATCAGAGCATGTCCTACCTTATACCTACAATGCACCCTGCCCTTGGGCCTACCATAGGGGTGTCTAATATGAAGCTAATGGGAAAGTTTAGGGACTGGCAAGTGGGTGCACTTGGCCAAGTCGACATGGCAGTGCTAGACTGCACATAGGCCTTGCAATGGCAGACCTGAGAAACATTTTACAAGATTCATCTGTGGGTGGCACAATCAGTGCTGCAAGCCAACCAGCAGCATTTGATTTACAAGCCCTGGGCACACATGGTGCACTGTACTAGGGGCTGACAGATAAATCAAATAACCCAATCATGGAATCCAATCAATACATTAATGTAATATAGGGAGCACTTGCACTGTGGCACTGATTAGCAGTGGCACAGTGCCCAAAGAATAAATCCACCAAAAACATATCAAAACAGAGGAGGCAATCCGTCAAAAAATGGAAGGGAGACTCATGCCAATGATGCCAGATCTAACAATAACAAATAACAATAGCTTGTTGTGTATGTGTGTGCTTGGGGGACTATTTTTTATGGATGTGTGTGTGATGTGTGTTTCCCTGAATTACACACTTGTGGTGAACTGCAGAGAATGAGTTCAAGTTCTCACAAGAACAATCCAGGCTTTCGTCATTCTGAGGTCAGAATTTTTAGTACCATTAAGTGTTGGTTAATAGCAGCACCTGTTATTTTCAGCTATTAGAAACAACAGAAGTGTGGAACAAATCGCTATATGTATATTAAAAAAATCTTTCACTAATCAATGTCAATACTTACATGGGTGGTGTGGATATCCACTATACAAAAGTAAAACCTATTGGCCGTGTTGCTGGTTGCTAACCGATGATAGGTACCTCCGGTGAAGGAAGAAAAGAGAAAATCAAGTTCATTACCTGCTTGATGATTGGACTCATTCAAGATTTGTGTATGTCCCTAGGAATGGCATGAGTTGAGAACTCACACTACCTTTGGGGTCTCAGGCGCAACAGTACAGACTTCAAAGGATTCAAAATTCTGCAGAAAGTGCCATGCTTGAACTGCCGTTGGCATGACTCAACGCCTTCCATAGAAATACTCCATTGGCTTCTTATGACTTGCTACATCTCCTTCAAGGCCCTCCGAATTGCACATCATGCCCCACACATAATAGGACTTGGGGGCACATGCGCAACCGTTTTAAGTGGTCCCAAGAGGAGATGCAGCACATTTGCAACCGCTAAAACGGCTTTTGCCATGTACCAACCCTATTTTGCGAGTCAGTAACCAATTACCAACTTGCAAAATAGAATTTGCGAGTCACAAAAGTAGCAATTGGGAAGTCGCAAAATGCATTGGTAAGACATGTGGCCAAAAGGTTTCTGTCTATGCTTCCAGTACACAATGCATGTTATGCTTCAGTGTCCTTTTTGATGGGCAGTAGTCCCTCATGCATTGCAATACGAGCAATGGACAGGAATCTGAGTGAAACACCAAAAAGCACATAGCATTAGATGAGAGAGTCCTAGGGCCTAATTATGAGTTTGGCAGTTCATGGCACCACTGAACCCGTGGTGGCAGTCCCAGGAATTCTAGACTGGTGGTCCATCCACCGTATCACGACTACGGCGGTGGGACCACCACATGGACCTTTTCTACCGTGGTGATCCATAATCCCATGGTGGTGGTGCAGCGGTCATAGGCCATAATATGCTGGTGGTGCAGCTGTTGCACCACCAAGCATATTATGGATTTCCTCACTGCCCTCCTTTTCATGGTGGTGAGACCACCATGAAAAGGGTTGCGATGAGGAAACTACATGGCCCCCTGGTGCCTCTGTGCATGGGGGTGCATGCAAGGGGGCAAATGAAGTGCCCCCCTGTCTGCATGCAGTCCGATGTTCCTGCACAGAACGAAATGTGCAACATTGTACATTTAGTTCTGTACAGGAATGAGCTTTGGCGTTTCAACTGCAGTGCCTTTCTTAGGCTCACTGTCTGGGACCGCCAAAGCACCGCCTGCCAGACCAGGAGAAAACTCCTAATCTGGCCAGTGGTCGGCGGACGACTTTGGTGGTATGGCAGCAGGGCGTAGACATGCCCACCTGCTACCACACCACCAAAGTCATAATCATGCCCTTAGTTCCTCTGGGGAGGAGCAAAAGTCCAATTTACGTATATTTTGAAGTATCTAACAATACATTTTGTAGACAGCTATGCTGTCAATCCAGATCTAAATAAGACTGTCGGAGCTGCTCAACATGACATGGGACTGACTACCTACGATGCTTCTGGCATTACCTTGTAACCCTCTAGTATACATTTGTGTGAGATACTTTTTATATATTTCCTGGTGGCCCCATGATACACACATAGTGGTGTTCATGTAAATACTGCTCATATGGAACTCTCATGATTCATAACAACCAATGTCCATCTCACACAACAACCAGGCGCTCCTAATGTACATTAAACCGTCTTCACATGAGGCTCATCACTTTGTCCTTAGGCAGATCACGCAGTGCTCTACTGAGGCACATCCGCCCGTGCGACCCTCAGGGTTATCAAGCAGTGGGCCCATAAGGCACATCACGCGGTGCACCTCGGCGGTGAATCACTCAATGCACCAGTGAAGTGCATCATCCAGTGCTCCCATATCACTCAGTGTACCATGAAGTGTAACCCTAGTATTGCCTCAGTACCCATCCCCCTGCACCCGCCGGGTACACATCATACTGTACTTCTGTGCGGTGACTCTTCCACTATCCCAAACAAACAGCGCCTTATGCCTCCTGCTAACCAGCCTTATGCATGACTGTTGCTCTGTATGCATTGGTTTCCTTATGTTTCTCGTTCTGAATACGTGGTGCCTGAATGCCTATGTGACCAGGTGAAAATGTATGTATATGATTTGGGTGCACAAACGCTGTATTCCTGTGTGTTTAACCTCTCTCGTAAAAACCAACCCTATTGCTTTGCCAATGCTTGTTCTGAAATAGCCCTTCTTCCTCAAGGAAGAAACTGTGAGGTATGAAGGACAGTGAATTGAGGCCTTGCCACATCCTCGTTTCACCTCGTGGAATCTGACAGGATCAGCAAGGAGATCGCAATGAAATGGCGGTGTCGGCTGTACGTGATGCCCGGATGTATGCTGTGGGAGACCGCTGGAGCAGCCCAGCAGAGATGGCAAACACGGGTCGGCCTCACTCCATGACTGAAGGTTCGATCTGATAACTGCAATGGATACTCAACGCAGGTACTGCCTCGATCTGATCTGACACGGCGCCTGCATGACACGCTGTGCTTTCTTCGGCCAACAAGTGAGCTTGCCAAGAGAGCTAATGATGGGTAATGCCTATTTAATGTCATGCGGGTGGCAAGCACAAACTGGAAATGAGAAATGCTTGTCAAACATAAACAAACTGTCCAACGCTGAAAGCAAATATTGAGCAATTAACCTTGAACAAGTTAAATGTGTGAATAATTCATTGCAACACAAAAGAAAAACAGAATGGATGACTGGGGGCGTTGAGGTCATCCCTGGTTCTTAAAGGGCAGTTTGCCGGTGAATAATTGGAGTCAGATTTGCAAGCCGTGATTAATGTTATTGGAACTTTTGTTCCATTCCCCAGCGATGCATGGAAAGGCTAACCAGAAGCACATTGGTCTGTGGTGCTTGTGCAGTGTGAGAAGAGTCGCAAGGTGTGACCAAAACACTGCACCGTGTGCTTTACAGATCCGACCATAAAAGATCAACTCCTTACAAGACGTAGGGAAAGCATTTTCTGTTAAAAGTGGCTTCGTTTGACGTCTCCCTCAGTTGTAACAAAATCGTACACAATTTTAAACAAGTCATATGACCCCCTGCGTGAAGCAGTGTGATGTAAAGTTGTGTTACATTATGCAATGATACAAATGCAGACTCTATAGAATGCTAGTGGAGGCTGCTGGAACTTTAAAGTGGTGTGGGATAGACAACGGTGTCACACTGAACCAAGTAAGAGGAGAGTTAGAGCACAACGTTTCCACGGAGGCGAAGGCAGGGAGAGTTCCACTCCAACCACATTTTTGGAAAAAGGAACAAATTATGCATTTACAGAACCATTTTCAAATGCTTTTCCTAACAAGGTATGGGTTGTTACGGGTAGTTCAGAAGGGCCTCATAGTAATATGCAAATACGTTCATGTTGTGATAAGAAAGTTCGAAATGCACCTGGGTGTTCGTGGTACACACTCTGCAAGAAACAAAAAAGGAAAATGGCGGCAAAGCTTGGCATTTTTAGTTCCTTACAGCTATGACTGGCTCAGTCATACTTGAATCACAACAGGTTCCCTATAATTGCACTTTAAGTCAAAACGTTGAAGTCTCATCTTCTACAAACTCTCACTCTGTGTCATTATCCACACATTCTGTGTCGAAACAGAGACTGTGAATGCGAAGAGCTGCTGTCAATCTGGAAAAGCTTAGGGTATAAAGTGTTGGTACACCCCAGAGTATACAGTGCTGAGATACCTTAGGGTATACAGTGTTGGGACACCTCAGGGTATACAGTGCTGAGATACCTCAGGGTATACAGGGCTGAGATGCCTTAGGGTATAAAGTGTTGGTACACTCCCAGAGTATACAGTGCTGAGATACCTTAGAGTATACAGTGTTCGGACACCCCACGGTACACAGTGTTTGGACACTCAAGGGTATACAGGGCTGAGATACCTGAGGTTATACAGTGCTGAGATACCTCAAGGTATACAGTGCTGAGATACCTTAGAGTATACAGTGCTGGGACACCTCAGGGTATACAGTGCTAAGATTCCTCAAGGTATACAGTGCTGAGATACCTTAGGGTATACAGTGTTGGGACACCCCATGGTACACAGTGCGTGGACACTCCAGGGTATACAGGGTTGAGAAACCTGAGTGTTAGACTTGGCATCTTTTGGCGTGTTTCCCCTGACTTTTTGCTTTCTAACCTCCCGGTTTTGACTCTGTTTTTGCTGGTGTAATGATTCTGCACACTTTCCTCACTGTTATCCAGTGGTAAAGTACAAGTGCTCCTGTATAAAATGTGTTATGGATTGGTGTTTCCATGATTTGCATATTTGATTTATGTATCAGTCCCCAGTAAAGTGCACTACGAGTGCCAGGGCCTATAAATCGAATGCTGGCCGGCCATCAAAGAGCCTGTGCGCAGCCTGGGGCTGCCATGTCGACTTGGCAAGTGCACACACTTCCAAGTCCTCAAACCTTCCCTTTGCTACATGTGAGTCGCCCCTCTGGTAGGCCTAAGGTACCCCCATGGGCAGGGTGCCTTGTATATGTAATGTAGGACATGCCCTGGTGCGTGTGGCATGTCCTGATACTGAATTACAGCCTACTTCGTTTTTCACTATAGCAAGGCTACCTGTTCTCCATAGGGCAGAATGGGCAGTTTGATCCTATGATCCTAAGTGACTTAGGGAAAATGGTAGAACTTTGAGTCTGGTATGCCTGAACTCAGAGTTATAAAACACATCTTTTAGTGAAGTTGGTTTGAACATTCTGTGTTTGAAAAAAACACTTTTAGAAAGTAGGTCTTTTCTGACCTAACCATCCAGCCTGCCTCTGCTAGCTTGTGTATTAGCTGTCTGGCTTGTGAGTGAAAGGGGCTGGGGGAGACAGGGTGAGTCAGCAGGGCTGAATAGGGCTGGACTTGCCTTCCACAATGCTGGCTCCACCTCCTGTGGTGCGTCTGAGGACCCTGGCCCACACTGACAAAGAGAGAAGGTGCACCCTGGCAGAATGCCCCCAAACTAGTTTGAACCAGGTCCGGGCCCCTCTACCATCAAAGGACAAAGGAATTGCTGGTATAAATATTGGAGCCCTGACCCCAAGACTTTAGATCTCGCTGGAATCAAGGAACCTTCCAAGAAGAAGACTTAGAAGAGCTGCCAGGAGGAGTACTGCCCCTTTGCTGTGTTGTTGCTTTGCTGGGTTGGCCTGCAGCTGCTGCTTCTGCCTTGGGCAATGAAAGGACTGGACTGAACTTTCCCTACTTGTGCTGAGTATCTCCAAGGGCCTGAAACCGATTTGGCCTCCTGTTAAGAAGTCTCAGGGACTGCAAAGACTTCACCAACCTCTGGGTACCGCTCCTGGAACTGTTGTTTCAGTTGCCACAGAGAAGAGGGAACCGCGACCGACTCCGTCATCCGAATCCATCCCGGCCTTGTGTCCTGAAGGCACCACATCGAGCACCGTCTCGCCCTGCACCGCATGCCTTGGTCTCACCCACGCCATCTGCACAATCCTCACCGTGCCGCTGCATGCACCGCATCGAGAGGCAACGCATCCTGCATCGACTCGGTTCACTTCGCTGTCCTGGGCTCACCGACACAGTCACTGCTGGTTCAACACCCGTGACCGACTCTTCACGCATAGCTGTCCAGCTCGGCCAGCGCCAATTCCCACCAACCAGCTCTGTCTCTTGCCAGCACCGCATTGAGCACCGTCTCGCCCTTCACCGCAAGCCTTGGTCTCATCGATGCCGTCTGGACGATCATCACTGAGCCGCTGCCTGCAACGCATCGAGGGACACCGCACTGTGCACCGTGCACCGCTGCCACTTCACATCGCAACCGCGAAGGATGTGAGTCGCACTAAGAAAGGTACTGTGAACGAACCTGTCCCGCTGTTGCTGCCCCGTACCGACGCGGTCTGTTGGAATTGCGAGACGCTGTTGTTTTCAGCATCACGGTCAGCTCGGACCGAGTTACCGACTCGTATACACTGTGTTTGCAACATAACTTCGCAATTTAAAGACATGTTTGCATCGCAAATCTTTTTAAAGTACCGTACTGTGGATTTTCTATCGTATTTGGTCTTGTTTAAGTTTATTAAAATATTGGATATTTTTCTAAACTGGTGTGGTGTCCTTTTGTAGTGCTTACACTGTATTACTGTTGGTTATGTGCAAATGCTTTACACACTGCCTTTAATATAAGCATGACTGCTCGTGCCAAGCTGCCAAGGGAGTAAGCAGGGGTTACTTTAGGAGTGTAACTCCCTTATCCTGACTAAAGTGGTGGTTTCAGCCTGACTTTGGTGCAAACCGTAGCCAACCAAAAATCCCATTTCTAACACTGAGGTTATACAGTGCTGACATACCTCAAGGTATACAGTGCTGAGATGCCTTAGGGTATACAGTGCTGGGATACCTCAGGGTATACAATGCTATGATTCCTCAAGGTATACAGTGCTGACATACCTTAGAGCAGAGGTCTTCAAACTTTTTGATGCCGAGACCCCCTTGTAAAACCTTTTTAGGCGTAAGGACCCCCTTCCGACAAAAGTTTCTAGAAACTGGTACTCCTCATCATCAACTTTTGACAACCATAAATGCGCCTGTTAGATCACATCCCTCCATCATTCATCCACCCACACTTTCACACATCCATCCATCCACCCTTTCATCCTTCCATCCATCCATCCTTCATCCATCCACCCTTTAATCCTTCCATCCATACATCCATCCTTTACTCATCCACCCTTCCTTCCATCCACCCATCATTCATCCACCCACCTTTTCACACATCCATCCATCATTCATCCATGCAACCTTTTATCCATTCATACATCCATCCACCCTTTCATCTTCCCATCCTTCATACACCCACCCTTTCATCCTCCCATCCATACATCCATCCTTCACCTATCCACCCTTTCATCCATCCATCCACCCACCCTTTCATCCATCCATCTACCCATCATTCATCCCCCCACCTTTTCACACATCCATCCACCCTTTCATCCATCCACCCTTTCATCCATCCATCCTTCATCTGTCCACCCTTTCATTCTTCCATCCATACATCTATCCTTCACCAATCTATCCTTCATCCATCCACCCTTTCATCCTTCCATCCATACATCCATCATTCATCCATCCACCCTTTCATTCATCCATACATCCATCATCCATCCATTCACCCATCCTTTACCCATCCACCCTTCCTTCCATCCACCCATCATTCATCCACCCACCTTTTCACACATCCATCCATCATTCCTCCATGCAGCTTTTTATCCATCCATACATCCATCCACCCTTTCATCCTCCCATCCATATATACATCCATCAACCCTTTCATCCTCCCATCCATACATCCATCCTTCATCCATCCACCCTTTCATCCTTCCATCCATACATCCATCATTCATCCATCCACCATTTCATCCATCCATTCACCCATCATTCATCCACCCATCTTTTTACATATCCATCCATCATTCATCCATCCACCCTTTCATCCATCCATCCTTCATCTGTCCACCCTTTCATTCTTCCATCCATACATCTATCCTTCACCTTTCTATCCTTCATCCATCCACCCTTTCATCCTTCCATCATACATCCATCATTCATCCATCCACCCTTTCCTCCATCCATTCACCCTTCATTCATCCACCCATCTTTTTACACATCCATCCATCATTCATCCATCCACCCTTTCATCCATCTATCCTTCAGTCCACCCTTTCATTCTTCCATCCATACATCTATCCTTCACCAATCTATCCTTCATCCATCCACCCATCATTCATCCACCCACCTTTTCTGTGCCTCTCTCATGTGGGGGGGGGGGGGGGGGGGAATCAGTATCTCTCTGCGTCGTCTTCCTTCTTCTTTCCCACTCATGGGAGGGCATCTCTGTGCCTCCCTGCTGGGGGCGGGGGACGTGTCACGGGACCCACAGCTCCAGGTGCGCAACATCCATTGAACTGAAAGGGCTACACTACAGCCACTCCCCCAGCCCCCCCCCCCCCAGCTCCCCCCAGCTCCCCCCAGCTCGTGTATGTGAGCCCGGCTGTAACAGTTCAGGGACACACAGTCACACCCAAGTACTTGACAAGTCTTTAAAAGACCTTTTACTTGTTAATGAGGTGGTTTTGTTTTTCACACTTCGGTGTTAATTAGGCCTCCGCCGTGAGCACCCTCAGCCCAATGCCAGGAACTGCACTCTGCAGAATCTGCGACCCCCTTCCCAGGACTCCACGACCCCCCTGGGGGTCGCGCCCCACAGATTGAAGACCGCTGCCTTAGAGTATAAAGTGCTAGTACACCACAGAGTATACAGTGCTGAGATACCTTAGGGTATACAGTGTTGGGACACCCCAGGGTACACAGTGCTTGGACACTTCAAGGTATTCAGGGCTTAGATACCTGAGCTTATACAGTGCTGAGATGCCTCAAGGTATACAGTGCTGAGATACCTTAGGATACACAGTGCTGAGACACCTCAGGGTATACAGGGATGAGATGCCTCAAGGTATACTGTGCTGAGATTCCTTAGGGTATAAAGTGTTGGTACACCACAGAGTATACAGTTCTGAGATACCTTAGGGCATACAGTGTTGGGACACCTCAGGGTACACAGTGCTTGGACACTCTAGAGTATTCAGGGCCGAGATACCTGAGGTTATACAGTGCTGAGATACCTTAGGGTATACAGTGCTGGGACACCTCAGGGTATACCGGGCTGATATGCCTCAAGATATACAGTGCTGAGATACCTTAGGGTATAAAGTGTTGGTACACCCCAGAGTATACAGTGCTGAGATACCTTAGGGTATACTGTGTTGGGTCACCCCAGGGTATTCAGGGCTGAGATACCTGAGGTTATTCAGTGCCGAGATACCTCAAGGTATACAGTGTTGAGATATCTCAGGGTATACAGTGCTGAAATACCTCAAGGTATACAGTACTGAGATAACCTAGGGTATACAGTGCTAGGACACCTCAGTGTATACAGTGCTGAGATACCTCAGAGTATACAGTGATGAGATTCCTTAAGGTATACCATGCTGAGATACCTTAGGTTATACAGTGTTGGGACACCCGAGAGTACACAGTGCTTGGACACTCCAGGGTATACAGGGCTGAGATACCTGAGGTTATATAGTGCTGAGATACCTCAACGTTTACAGTGCTGAGATACTTTAGGGTATACAGTGCTGGGACACCTCAGGGTATACAGTGCTGAGATACCTCAGGGTATACAGTGCTGAGATTCCTCAAGGTATACAGTGCTGACATACCTTAGGGGATAAAGCGTTGGTACACCCCAGAGTATACCGTGCTGAGATGCCTCAGGGCATGCAGTGTCAGACATGGCGATTTCTGGTTGGCTAAGGCATGCGCCAAAGCCAGGAAGAAACCACCACTCTAGTCAGGGCAAGGAAGTCACCCGCCGAAGATTACCCCTGCTCACCTCCTTGGTAGCTTGGCACAAGCAGTCAGGCTTATCCCGGAGGCGATGTGTAAAGCGTTTGCGTGCGCACCCAGCAACAACACCCAAGGCCAACCGCAAAGGAAACTCCACACAAGGTTATATATATAAAAATAGCTTTTGTATTATACCAAACACATTAGATAATAGACTCACACTTTACAATGTGCCACAGGCACGGGCAGAATTTACCGGGGATTATATACATTGACAGGGCCACATGGACCACTGTCAGGAATAAGAACTTTTAGAACTTGCACTTGGTAGAATTAGAACTTCGTAGGAATAACGCTTAGCACATAGCACATATAATAACTGTAGCACCAAATAGCAAATGTAGCACACAACCAGTAATCACTGGTAAAAGGTAGGTACCACCTACGCAATCCTAAACACCTTAGGCTAATATCAGGCAGGGAACCATGAACTTACTAGCATCACCTATACTAGGAAAACACCCTCCTAAGCATAAAAATACATTTAGAAGGATAGGCAAAAAGCATTGCATAAATCACGTTAGGCAGGTAATCACATTTTCCGCCAAAAAGTACACAGAACTGACCCCAGGCCAACCTGGCCTCTCAGGGGCTTACAGACCCAATGTCCAGAATGTCTGGGCTGGCTGCGAAGGCAGCCAAAGAAGATGAACAAGGGGCCTAAACGTAGCAGCTGTCCACTAAATGCTGGACAGCTGGGGATCTCCTCTGCACTGGGGGGGCGGCCCGCTGTCAACCGGGGCCGCTCTACCCTTAGAAATGCCCCAATGTGCTTGGAGCCTTGTGGGCTCTAAAACAAATATGTCCCTGTGATGTTAGAGCCTCTCGGGCTCGAAATAATGAACTGCCCCTGGACTCTCGTGGGCCCTGAATGAAAATGTGGCCCCCAACGTTGGAGTCCCGCTCGGGGGACTCGAAATGCAAGTATGCCCGGGAGGGGCCCTCAGGCTCTTGAAATAAGTGCGCGGCCAACCTGGGGAAGATCTCGCCTTCTTCCCGCACTCACGGAGCCCCCTAGCCCTTTGTACTCACGGGCTGCTCTGGGAACTCCGCTCTCCGCTCGGCCTCCTTCGCCGGTCACCACGGGGTTCTCCCTCACTCTTGGGATCCCCGTGGGAGATGCCGGCTTCTTCCTCTTCCCGCACCACGGTAGTGCGCGGAGGCTGCAGACGGGGCTATTAGGCAGTGGGGGCCGGCGCCGACAATGCGCCTCAGCCCCCCCTCAACAACGGTGGCTGCAGCTTTTTTGGGGAGCCTCAGAGGCTCCAAGCGGCTAGGCAGCAGGCAATCTTCTTCGGGGGAAGGAGCGCGGGGTGGGCTCCCCTCCGCTTCCTGTCTCTCTGGCTTGCCTGCACTTCCGGGTCTCTGGCGGTGTCACTTCCGGGTCGTCGCATGCAGCGCGGCAGCCCGTAGGGGGAATAGCGGCTCACGCCAGCAATCTGGGGCAGGCACCCGGTGAATGAAGAGTAAAACGGGGTGGGCACCCGTGATAAGCACTAAGAAGTTGGCAAATAAGCGGGGTGGGCACCCGCGCAGCAAAACGGCCAACTTGCGGGGCAAAATGCAGGGTGGGCACCGGCTTTGAAAATAAGCCAAAAGGGGGGGAATCCCTCGAGGTAGGGATCGCCACACTAGCGGCGCAATGCGCTATTTTTGGAGGGGGGACCAGCACTTCCCAGGCGCTGGCGGGCCCCAGCAGTCCCAAAAGTCCGGGGACAAAGTCCAGCAAGAGGTCCTTAGGAAGCAGGGGGGGGCAAAGGCTGGGCCCAGGGGCCAGCTCACAGGGCCCTCCAGGCAGGGAGGCAGCCCCCAGTGGCGGTCCTCCTGGCGTCCAGCAGCAGCAGCAGCAGACCCCCCTCAAGTTAGGATCAGCAAGAACATTTTGTAAGGGGTCACAGCCCCTTTTATACACAGAAACCCTTTCTCTTAGGGTGCAGGGTGGGGAAGACCAGTCGCAGCTGGTTTTGGAGCACTCTGTTGTGCTCAGCCCCTCTTCCCATTCACTGGCCAGGCTAGGGACATCAGGCACACCACAGGGGGTGGAGCTAGCATTGTGTAGGGAAAGCCCAGCCCTATTCAGGTCCCAGGTGCACTCCTCCCACCCATCTGGCTGTCAATCTCCCTATTCACCACCGGGGCAGACCCATCTGACTCCTGGAGCCAGGCTCACCAGCCAGCTCCAGCCAATTACAAGCCAGACAGTCACTGCACTTTTATTACACAGACATGCCAACTTCTTGAAGTGGCACTTCGACACTAGACACATTAACGCCACACACATCAGCGCCAGCATCTCACGAGTCCGCACATACCAAACTCGAGCTTGCACTTCCCACGCATCAGGAACTACCATGGACACATACATTCCCCATGCATTCCTATGGGAGGGCAAGCCAACCTTGCCACACGCACGCACTTTACCCTGGGACACAGAGGTAAAGTGCGCAGAAGCCAAAAATCACTAACACCAGGTCACAATTAAAAGCAAAAAGTTCAGGGGGGAACCTGCCAGAAGGCCAAGTCCAACACTCAGGGTATACAGTGCAGAGACACCCCAGAGTATACAGTGCTGAGATACCTCCGGGTATACAGTGTTGGGACACCCCAGGGTATATATTGCTGGGTCACCTCAGGGTGCACAGTCCTGAGACACTGCAGGGTGCACAGAGCTAAGATACCTCAGGGTATACAGTGTTGGGACACCCCAGGTTACACAGTTCTGGGACACCTCAGGGTGCACAGGGATGTGACACCTCAGGGTGCAGAGTGCTGGGATACAGCAGGGTTCTCAGTACTGGAACACCTCCAGGTGCACAGTGCTGGGCACTTCAGGGTGCACAGGGCAGGGACACCTCAGGATTCACACTGCTGGGACACCTCAGGGTGCACAGTGTGGGGCACATCAGGGTGCACAGTCCTGAAACACCTTCAGATGCACGGTGTAGGGGCACCTCAGGGTGCACAGTGCTGAGACACCTCAGGGTGCACAGTACATGAACACCTCCAGGTGCCCGGTGCTGGGGTACCTCAGGGCGCATGGAACTAGGACACCTCAGGGTGCACAGTGCTGGGGCATCCCAGGTTTCACAGTGGTGGGACAGATCAGGGTGCACAGTGCTGGGACACCTCAGGGTGTACAGTGCTGGGACACCCCGGTGTACAGTGCTGGAGCACCTCGGGGTGCACAGTGCTGGGACACCTCCAGGTGCACGGTGTTGGGGTACCTCAGGGTGCTCATCGCTGGGACACATCAGGGTGAACAGTGCTGGGACACCTCATGGTGCACAATTCTGGGACGATTCAGGATGCACAGTGCTGAAACACCTCAGGGTGCATTGGACTGGGACACATCAGGGTGCACAGTGCTGGGGGGGTACTTAAGGGTGCACAGCACTGGGGCACCTCGGGGTTTACCGTGGTGGGACAGATCAGGGTGCCCAGTGCTGGGACACTTCTGGGAGCACAGGGCTGTGACACCTAAGGGTGCACACTGCTGGGGTACCTCCAGGTGCAGAGTGCTGGGATGCCTCATGTGGTACTGTGTTGGGGTACCTAAGGGTGCACAGCACTGGGGCACCTCAGAGTTCACAGTGCTGGGGCACCTCCTGGTGCACAGGACTGGGACACCTCAGGGTGCACACTGCTGGGGCACCTCAGGGTGCACAGCACAGTGAGGTTCCTGAATTCTGAACCTGGGTCATAAAGGTCGTGGTTCCGTTACGATTATGGTAACAGCGAACCGTAAACAGTGAGCTCAGCAAGCATGAGTGTTTTCGTCATGTTACACCGATGGATTCACTGTGTATTTGACGATTTCGTTCTGAAACCCTTGGGTTCCATTTTGTGCATGACAGCCATTTTGTGGTTGCCCTCACATAGGCCTATGACAGTGGGTGAACAAGTCTCTGGGACACGTGCACCTTAGCTTGAGTTTGTGCTGACTCCTGTTTGACCTGAGTGAACTGACCCTGTTGCCTGAAGCTGACCTTGCCAAACCAGTTCTTGCCCTTTAGCTGAACAAGATTAAGGATCAGAACACAGGACATTGTAAAGTTTTACTGCACACAAACATGCCTTATCCTACTCCTATCTGTTTCTGTTCCTTCTTTATGGTCTATTTATGATGTGGGCTGTGGTCCTTTTTATTATGGGTTTTTCTGGCCTTGTCTAAAGAAGAATGTTGGGTTTGTTTAATAATTTATTATGGGCTGGACAACTGAAATGTGGGTTTGTGATCATGCAATGCTTTGGTCGTGTATATATGGGATTGGTCAACTGTAAATAGGAATGTTTGCCTGAAGCACAATTTTTGGCATAAAAAGGGATGACCTGCTTTGTAAAATTGAGCAGTCTCCTGAGAATATACACCGTGTTGTACTTCTACGACCTCTGTTACTGGCTGCAGCCAATAAATTTGATCTTTGACGTCACCAAGAAGTATCCCGTGTCTCTGTATTCTTAGACAGGTGAACCCGAAGACTTTGGGCGTGCCCCTGGCGCCGCTGGGTTCTAAAACCCGGTTCTTCAGTTGGCGCTTCCAACATGGGGCGACTTCAGCGGTACCGGTCCAAGCCTGAAGATCGTGAGGAGCTTCGTGTGAAAATTCTGGAGGAAGGCCTACCACTTCATCGACCCCTGTATGTCGTCGTGGTCCGAAAGTCTTTGCTGCGATGTTCCCCGCTTTCCGACGGCTACGAAGGACTGCTGCCCTGACTGTCGCCCTGTCTTGGAGCCCTTTGATGATTTGTAGAGCGAGACGATAGACGGGTCTTCTGGCGACGTCATCGATACTTCAGTGAAGTATGAGTGGAGCATCTCCCAGTCCTTAGTTTTTGGGTATCCCTTGGGATCTTTGATTTGGAACTTGCAAGCTCCAAAGCCGAGGGACTTGTGTATTCACGAGGCTATCGTGTTCGATATTCCCTTGAAGTTTGAAGCTAGACTAGTGAGTGAAGGTGCCTGGTCTTAGCTTAGTGGGCCCTATCACGTATAATGAAGTATGGATTAGGTATACTAGGAAGGACGGTGTCCTGAATTGGCCCCAATAAGGTAGCTATGACGCAGAGATTTTAGACAATCTGGAAGTTAAACTCTTCAAGAAGAAAACCCGGCCAGCGATGTTTGACTCTTTCTGCCTATGGCGAAAGGAAGCCAAACAGAAAGAAAATAAATTAGCGAAGAGAAATAAAAGAGAAAAGGGTATTTCGATAATGCAAGCTGCTATACAGTTTAAATATAACGAAGAAGAACAAGCGAGTGAGCAGTTGCATAGGCAACGTAAATTGGCGATTGATAAATGTTATCCGGCTTTGCCACCTCATCAGCAAGGTACAACGACGGACCTTGAGAAAGATCCTTTGATGTCACATTTGTTGAATTCGCCACCCCCTTATGTGCAGAGTGCTACAGCACCTCCGCAACCTTTAGTTGTGCAACATCCAGTTGCTTTGCCTCCTGTTATTCCACAGCCGCCAGCTCCTCTTCAGTTGGCTCCAACTCCTCTGGTGCAGCCTTCTCAAGGGCTGCCGACTTTGCTACCTGCTCCATCTCCAATTCCTACGACTTTGTCTCCTGTTCTTGCTACTTCTTCTGCTACTGCTCCTATGTTGGTTTCCTCTCAGTCTGCTTTGTCTCCTGTCCTTTTGTCAACTTCTCCTTCTGTTCGACAGAGAATGACTGATACTGTTACTGGTCTCTTGTCTCCTTTCTTTGGGTCATCGAGTATGACTCCTGTTTCAGAGCGTAAACAGTTGCGTAGCCAAATGCCTGGTCCCGAAGAGCGGGCAGTATTGGATCATTTAGCGCATAAATGGGTTACTAATTCTTTACGATATTATTTAGAGTCTGTTATGGATGTCTTCCATCATTGGGAAGCACCGAAGTAGAGATATGTTTTCGACAAGATGTGTACTTTCCTTCGTGAAGAATGGGAAGATGGTGATTTGGGACAGACTCCGTCTGAGTTGTTTCGTGTACAGTCCGAATTTGCGAGAGGTACGATTGTGGGTCTCGACGTTGAAAGAGCCGTAGGGACACTGCTTTCGTTTAGGAGCGAGTCTCCTCCTCAGCCGTTGTTCGAGCCTGATCCTTCTGTTAGGAGAAAAGTGCGACAATATCCGATGAGAGAGGTTCCTCCGGTGTGGAAAGAGGCCGTTCAGGCCAATGCTAATGCTGGTATTGTAGCTGCGCCGGCTCATTTTCAGCATGTTTGGGTACATGTTCCATGGATGCGAGCTGAAGTTTTGGCTCTTAAGCAGACTTTGCCTGATCCTCATAAAAATCCTGCAGGGTACTATAAGGAATTATCACAGACTGCAGATTCATGTGTTATGAATTTAGCCGATATAGATATGTTGTTTGGAAATCTAGTTCCACAGCCTTTATGGGGATTGATTCGTCATACGGATCATGCGCAAGAGTTAGGTGATACATGGAATAATATTGGTGCTGCAGATAACCGACAAGTTGGTGGTGCCAAACCTGAGCCTTTAGTTGCAGAACTCCCTGGTAGG
Organism: Lissotriton vulgaris; assembly: GCF_964263255.1. Lineage (NCBI taxonomy): Eukaryota > Metazoa > Chordata > Amphibia > Caudata > Salamandridae > Lissotriton > Lissotriton vulgaris. The sequence goes on from NC_141689.1 coordinate 1,980,999,296, forward strand.
ATTATTAATTATATGAAGACTTTAATGCCTGCTATGCGTGTTAACTGGGACAAATTGTCTGCATGTAAGCAGAAGAAATACGAAAGTGTGTCTGACTTCTTCAGTAGGTTTGAAGAGACGTTTATCGACCATAGTGGTCAGGACATGAGTAAGGAAGGTGGTCAATGGTTGTTCGTTGATAAGTTTGTGCATAATCTGCTTCCAGAGTTGTGCACTAAGTTGAAGGATTCTGAAAGCTCTTGGGCTGTTTCTTCGTCAGCCCAGATATTAGCTACTGCACAGTACTACGAAAATAGGGATAAGGATGAGAAGGATAGAGCAGACAAGAAGACTTAGGATTTGAAGACGAAGGTTCTTTTGCAGCAAGCGTATCCGCCATGTAATAACCAACGTGATTATCAGCAACCTCAGCAGTTTCAGAGAAACTCGCAAAGGTTTGAGTCTCCTCAACCACGTTTTCCTGTAGGCCCTAATCAGTGTGCATATTGTAAAGAAGAGGGTCATTTTAAAAATAGTTGCCCGGTTCTGTTACAGCGCACAAATGGTGTTTCTGGTGTGAGAGGTCGAGGTGTTCAGCAGGCTCCTAGAGGTAGGGGACATGGTGTGTTCCCCCAGAATGCGCGTTCCTTGCCTCCACAGACTTTGATGAATTGTTTTGATAAGCAGAATGGTGCGTCTGGTAGAACGACTCAGTACTATGCTGACGACTACTATGTCGAAGGTGAGAATATGGATGGTAATGATTGCTAGGACAGCCATAGACAAAGAGAGGGAGTGGTTTCAGTTCCAGTAGATTGGAGTGGACCTTATGTTGAAGTGATTACATCAGGTGTGTCAGAGCCTTTTCTGTTGGATACTGGTGCTGCAAAGAGTTCTATCATGCACTCTAAACTCCCTGGCGCACCTTTTTCTGGCTTAACGAATGTTTCAGTAGGTTTTTCTGGCGCCCCAGTTAGTAATCCGATTTCTAGTCCCTTGTCTCTTTCTGTTGGACCTTGTGAATATGAAGCACCCCTCATTCTGACGACGGGTTGTGGTGAGAACTTGTTGGGATTGGATTTGTTGAAAAGATTGTATGCGACACTACATTGATCTCCTTCAGGAGTACAACTTACATTAGGTAAGAGAGTGATCTCTCAGATGTATTTGTCTAAAGATCAACTTCCAGCTGAATTGTCTTCTCTCCCTGATTCTCTTTGGCCTACTGGTCCTAATGATGTGGGTCTTTTGAAGATTCCGCCATATGTTGTGACGCTGTAAGCGAATGCTAAATTGCCTCGTATTCCCCAATATAGGATTTCTAGTGATGGTGAAAGAGGGCTTCTAGCGATCATTTATGATCTGATTGAGAAGGGTGTGATTGAAGAAACAAGAGGTAATGTGTGCAATAGTCCGGTTTTGCCTGTTTTGAAACGTACTGATTCTTCTCAGCCGCCTGTGTACAGGTTTGTGATCGATCTTCGCGAGGTGAATAAGATTGTAGTTCCACAATTTCCAGTTGTGCCAGATATCACTGCTTTACTGACTTTGATTCCGGCGTCTGCTACTTGGTTTTCGGTGATTAATTTGAAGAATGCTTCTTCAGCATCCCGATTGCCGAGGAGAATAGAGATATTTTTGGCTTCTCTTTAGGAGGCCGAAGTTTCCGGTTTAAGCGCGATCCTCAAGGCTATTGTGAGAGCCCATCCATCTATAGTCAGGCTTTGAAAATACAGCTTGATATGGTTGTCTTACCTGATGGTGCTGCTCTTATTCAGTATGTCGACGATTTGTTAGTTGCTGCTGACAATGAAGAGATTTGTAAAGATGCTACTTTGTCGTTGCTGCGTCATTTGTCTGACTTCCATCATAAGGTGTCTCTTTCGAAGTTGCAGTATTGTCGACAAGAAATGACCTATTTAGGTCATCTCTTATCGAAGGAGGGAAGAAGATTGACCCCAGAAAGAATTCAAGCGATTGCGAAAATGAGTGTGCCAACCACACAGAGAGAAGTGCGTGCTTTCTTGGGTATTACGACTTACTGTAGACAGTGGATTCTGAATTTTTCGCTTCTTGCGAAACCTTTGATAGCTCTTACTGTTAAGGATACTCCGAATCATATTCCCTGGACTGACGAATGTCAGAAGAGTTTTTCAGAATTGTGTGATGCGTTGTGTTCGGCTCCTGTGTTGGGTACTCCCGACTACAGTAAGCCTTTTACACTCTATGTCCAGGAGAGAGAGGGATGTGCATTCTCAGTTTTGACACAGCAGTTTGGCGATAAGCAACGTCCATGTGCGTATTTTTCATCGACTTTGTATCCGGTAGCTAAAGCATTGCCGAGTTGTTTGAGAGCGGCTGTTTCTATTCGACAGTCTGCTGGCTTGGTGATGGATAATACGTTGATTGTAATGGTTCCACATGCAGTGGACACATTGTTGAACAGGACAAAAACACAACACTTAACTAGTGCTCGGTTGTCAGGTTACGAGTTGACACTTTTAGCGAGTCATGTGCATATAAAGAGATGCAACACTTTGAATCCAGCTACGTTGGTGCCGATTTCAGTGGAGACAGATGTTTCTGAACAGCATGATTGTTTTATTAGGACAGAGGAGGAAACGAAAGGGAGAATAGACCTTAGGGACACTCCTCTTGCGAAGTGTGATGGTACCTTATGGGTGGATGGTTCGTGCTTCAAGCTTCCGAATGGTGATACGACTCGGCATATGCTGTTACGACTTTGCAAACGATTGTTGAAGCTGCACGTATCCCACATAATTCAGCTCAAGCAGCAGAGTTGATTGCATTGACAAGAGCGTGTGTGTTGTCGAAAGGGAAACGAGTGACTGTGTACACTGATAGCCAGTATGCGTTTGGTGTGGCTCATAGTTTTGGACGATTGTGGAAAGAGCTTGGGTTTCTGACTTCGCATGGAACTAAGATTCAACATGGTCAGTTGGTGAATGAACTCCTTGAGTCACTTACTTTGCCGTTACAGGTTGCGATTGTGAAATGCAGTGCACATAAGAAAGTTACTGATGACGTTGGTTGTGGTAATGCGTTTGCAGATTAAGTTGCGAAAGAAACGGCGAGAGATGTGATGAGTCGAATGTATGTTGCTGGTCCGGCGAGATGGGTTCCGGATAGAGGAATGTGTGAAGATACGATAGAGAGTGTGAAGTCAATTCAAGCTGAAGCTACAGAGAAAGAATTGATTGAATGAAGAGAGAGTATGGGTAAATTGGATTCGAATGGTTGTTGGGTTGAGTTGTCAGAGCATCAGCGATGGTTGTTACCCGATGCGTACATGCTTGCAGTGGTTACGATGGCGCATGGAATGGCTCATATCAATGCGAAAGGGATTTGTAAGTTGTTGACTCCAGTATGGCAAAATGCTGGAATTCCTAAGTGTGCAGAGAATTTGGTCAAGAACTGTATGGTTTGTTTGATGTACAATCCTGGTAAGGGAACTCCAACTCCAGCTGGTCATTTTGCGCCTCCGACGTATCCGTTTGAGGCTTTGCAGCTAGATTTCCTCCACATCGAGAGGTACAACAACTTAAAGTATGTGCTCGTTGTTGTTTGTGCCTTTTCGCGATGGGTAGAAGCATACCCCCTGAAAGATAACACTGCCTTATCTAGAGCTAAAGCCCTTGTCAAGGAATTCTTCCCTAGGTATGGATTGCCGAGAATGGTCTGGAGTGACAATGGGAGTGAATTTGTGGGTCAAGTGATGAAGAGAGTGTGTGATGGTTTAGGAATCCGCCAGAAATTTCACACTGCAAATCATTCCCAATCAGCTGGCCTAGTTGAGTGCTATAATGGCACCCTTAAGTTAAAACTAGCCAAGATTCAGGCGAGCTCTGGCCTACAATGGCCAGATGCTTTGCCACTAGCACTTCTGTCAACGAGGATGACTGTACATTCACGAATGGGACTTAGTCCGTATGAAGTGGTGTTTGGTTGCCCGGCAATTATTTGGGGAGTGCCACGGCCGACAAAATTTAGCGAGATAGAGCACCCTGTATTGCTTGATTACCTTTACGAACTGACGGCTAAATTGCGTGTTTTGCACCAACAGGTTCATGATACACTGCCACCAGCATCTGAAGATCCAGGACATGCTATTGAACCTGGATCGTGGGTCTTCGTGAAGAACTTCCAGCGGACCAAGAACGAGCAGCCCCGCTGGAACGGACCCTACTTGGTGCTTTTGTCCACACGTTCAGCAGTACGAGTGCACGGTAAAAAGAACTGGATGCACGGCATACATTGTAAGAGGGCTCCTTTGCCTCTGCCGTACGACCGGTGGGTCCAGGAGGGTAATCTTGATTCAGAAACTGACACCGTGCCTCGTTTTCTGCCTTTTAGCGATGCACGTTTAATTGGGACTAGTTCTGAATGTGAAAGCGACGATCTTCTGGACACTTCCGAACCTGAACTTTTGTTTCGAGATCAGACATTGCCTGGCAAAGGCCGTTATAATTTGCGACCAAGAGTCGTGGGACACATAAAAAAATGTATTCTTTCTTTGCTATTTTTAAGGTTAAGCTCTCCTCTGAGAAACTGTCTTGACCGATTTTTGTTTTTCGAACCGCCATCCGGGTTCAGCTGTAAGGTCGCGGTTCAAAGACTTGGGAGTGCAAGCCGAAGACACAAGGTCGGCGGTTCTGGTTGGTCCTAGGGCGTTCCCTGGACTGACAGACGCATTCCTTAGCCCGGAACACCCTACCGCCGCGAACAGCACGATTAGAGGATGGAGTTTTTCGAGATGGAGAGACCTGTTGAAAGAATGAGCTTTAAGAGCAAAATGTGTAAAGTAATGAGCAGAAAGTGTTTTTTAATATTGTGTCTTTTTATGTTACTTAGCTTGATGATGTCTTTGGTGGGATATATAGTATTCTCTTTTCAAGTGACGTTTGCACCTACTACACAACCCATACCTTCTTCTACTGTTTCCTCGCATTCTTTTCATCCTCTGCCTGAACATGAATCCATTAGGAGATTGGAATTCGTTAATAACTCCTTTGTTCAGCTTCTGCACCAACACCAGCTAGTAGTGAACACGACTAACTGTTGGGTGTGTGGCCTTATGCCCCATACTACTGATAAAGGTATTCCTTACCTGGTCTTGCCATTCAGCTATAATGGTTCTGTGTGGGCATAAAGAACGATGTTCATCTATGCTCGTGAAGTCTACCCCCTACGTTCTGTGAAAGATAATCTAATCCAAAGAATAGTGCTCTAGTAAAGGGTATAGTCGACATGATTAGAGGAATGAATTCCTATGAGACTATCCCGAAAGATGAGACGCTAGCGTATAGTGGATGGAACGTTACTGGATATGGAGTTAGTCTGAGTGAGAACCAGCGAGCAAAAAGATCCTCTCCGATTTGGATTGTACCCCATCAGGGTCATTACTGTCTGCAAGGTAATGGCAAGAATCCGAGAGCTCAGTTAGGGAAGAGTATCTGCACTGAGACGTATGTTTTTGCGTCCCAGACTTCCCCATCATTTCTAGCAGCTAAGGGCACCTCTTTTGTCTGTTATGATAGAGCGTACACATGGTTGCCCCCTGATTTCTCGGGCACATGTTTTGTCTCATTCCTGTTGCCTCCTATGTATACAGCCGCAGCAGATTACCACAAGACTAGAGTTGTTAGAGGTGTCTTCAGTAACGAAGATACTGCAGGACAAGAATTGGGAGATTTCCTGAAGGGTTTTCTGCCGTTTTGGGGACCTACGGTTAACAGCAGGAACATACGGCAATTGACAAGAGTGGTTGTGTCCACCATAGTTGAAACTGCTGGTGCCCTTAGTAACTTGACTGCTGAGCTCCAGTCGGATCGCCTTATGACTCTTCAGAACAGAGTTGCGTTAGATGTCATACTTGCAGATAGAGGAGGGGTATGTAAATTGATTCAATCGAGCTGCTGCGTTTTCATTCCGGACAACGCTCCGACAGTCTACCAAGCCATTTCCAAGCTACATAAGATCCCCGAGTCTGTGCATGTGGACGAAGGAGATTGGTCGTTGATGGGATGGTTTTGGGGATTGTTATCCACTTGGGGATGGAAGATTCTGATGATCATTGGGATGGTCTTATCCTTTCTTTTCCTGTTCTGTCTTTGTGTACAGTGTGCTCCTGCTATATGTGGCCTTTGTGCTACTTCGTGTGCAAGGAGAGCTGTCCAGAGAGACGTACTAAGAACTAGGATGATGTTACAGCAACACCTTGATGATCTGATGAATATAGACCTGGATTCAGATTGACGTGACTTTAGGTTATTGCCTATGTAAGGGCAAAAGGAGGGTCTGAGGTTCCGTGAATTCTGAACCTGGGTCATAAAGGTCATGGTTCCGTTACGATTTTGGTAACAGCGAACCGTAAACAGTGAGCTCAGCAAGCATGAGTGTTTTTGTCATGTTACACCGATGGATTCACTGTGTATTTGACGATTTCGTTCTGAAACCCTTGGGTTCCATTTTGTGCATGGCAGCCATTTTGTGGTTGCCCTCACATAGGCCTATGACTGTGGGTGAACAAGTCTCTGGGACACGTGCGCCTTAGCTTGAGTTTGTGCTGACTCCTGTTTGACCTGAGTGAACTGACCCTGTTGCCTGAAGATGACCTTGCCAAACCAGTTCTTGCCCTTTAGCTGATCAAGATTAAGGATCAGAGCACAGAACATTGTAAAGTTTTACTGCACACAAACAGGCCTTATCCTACCCCTATCTGTTTCTGTTCCTTCTTTATGGTCTATTTATGATGTGGGTTGTGGTCCTTTTTATTATGGGTTTTTCCGGCCTTGTCTAAAGAAGAATGGGGGGTTTGTTTAATAATTTATTATGGGCTGGACAACTGAAATGTGGGTTTGTCATCATGCAATGCTTTGGTCGTGTAGAAATGGGATTGGTCAACTGTAAATAAGGAATGTTTGCTTGAAGCACAATTTTTGGCATAAAAAGGGACGACCTGCTTTGTAAAATTGAGCAGTCTCCTGAGAACATACACCGTGTTGTACTTCTAGGACCTCTGTTACTGGCTGCAGCCAATAAATTTGATCTTTGACGTCACCAAGAAGTATCCCGTGTCTCTGTATTCTAAGACAGGTGAACCCGAAGACTTTGGGCGTGCCCCTGGCGCCGCTGAGTTCTAAAACACGGTTCTTCAACAGGGGCAACTCAGGGTGCACAGCACTGGAATACCTCAGTGTGCACAGGGCTGTGACACCACATAGTGGACAGTGCTGGGGCACAGTGCTGTGACACCTCATGGTGCACAATGTAGGGACATCTTATGGTGCACAGCGCTTGGACACCGCAGGCTGCACAATGCTGAAGCACCTCATGATGCACAGTGCTGCGATACCTCAGGGGGTACAGTGTTGGGACACCTCAGGGGTACAGTGCTGGGACACCTCAGGGTGCACAGTGCTGGGACACCTCAGTGTGCACAGTGCTGGGACACCTCAGGGTGTACAGTCCTGGGACACCTCAGTGTGCACAGTGCTAGGACACCTCAGGGTGCACAGTGCTAGGACACCTCAGGGTGCACAGTGCCGGGACACCTCAGGGGGGACAGTGCTGGGGCACCTCTAGGTGGACAGTGCTGGGACACCTCAGTGTGCACAGTGCTGGGACACCTCAGGGTGTACAGTGCTGGGATACATCTGGATGCCCAGTGCTGGGACACCTCAGGGTGCACAGTGCTGGGACACCTCAGGGTGGACAGTGCTGGGGCACCTCAGGGTGCACAGTGCTGGGGCACCACATGGTGCACAGCGTTGGGACACCTCATGGTGCACAGCGCTGGGACACCGCAGGGTGCACAATGATGTAGCACCTCATGGTGCACAGTGCTGGGATACCTCAGGGGGTACAGTGCTAGGACACTTCAGAGTGTACAGTGCTAGGACACCTCAGGGTGTACAGTGCTGGGACACCTCAGTGTGCACAGGGCTGGGACACCTCAGTGGGCACAGGGCTGGGACACCTCAAGGGGCACAGTGCTGGGACACCTCAGGGGGTACAGTGATGGGACACCTCAGGGTGCACAGTGCTGGGACATCTCTATCTGTACAGTGGTGGGACACTTCGAGGTGCACCGGGCTGCTGGGACACCTCAGGGTGCACAGTGTTGGGACACCTCAGGGTGTACAGTGCTGGGACACCTCAGGGTGCACAGTGCTGGGACACCTCGAGGTGCATAGTGCTGGGACACCTCAGGGTGCACAGTGCTGGGAAAACTCAGGGTGTACAGTGCTGGGACAACTCTGGGTGCACAGGGCTGGGTCACCTCAGGGTGCACAGTGCTGGGACACCTCAGGGTGCACAGTGCTGGGACACCTCAGAGTGAACAGCGCTCGGACACCTCAGGGTGTACAGCGCTGGGACACCTCAGGGTGTACAGTGCTGAGACACCTCAGGGTGCACAGTGCTGGGGCAGCTCAGGGTGGACAGTGCTGGGACACCTCAGGGTGTACAGTGCTGGGACACGTTGAGGTGCACAGAGCTGGGACACCTCATGGTGCACAGTGCTGGGACACCTCAATGTGCACAGGGCTGGGACACCTAGGGGTGCACAGGCCTAGGACACCTCCGGGTGCACACTGCTGGGACACCTCAGGGCTAGGACACCTCAGGGTGTACAGTGCTGGAACACCTCAGGGTGTACAGTGCTTGGACACATCGGGTGCACAGCGCTTGGACACCTCAGGGTGCACAGTGCTGGGACATCTTAGGGTGCACAGCACTGGGCACCTCAGGGTGCACAGTGTTGGGACACATCAGGGTGCACAGTGCTTGGACACCTCAGGGTGCACAGTGCTGGGACACCTTAGGGTGCACAGTGCTGGGACACCTCAGAGTGTACAGCGCTCGGACACCTCAGGGTGTACAGCGCTGGGACACCTCAGGGTGTACAGTGCTAGGACACATCAGGGTGTACAGTTCTGGGACACCTCAGGGTGCACAGTGCTGGGACAGCTTAGGGTGGACAGTGCTGGGACACCTCAGGGTGTACAGTGCTAGGACACGTCGAGGTGCACAGAGCTAGAACACCTCATGGTGCACAGTGCTGGGACACCTCAATGTGCACAGGGCTGGGACACCTCGGGGTGCACAGGGCTAGGACACCTCCGGGTTCACAGTGCTGGGACACCTCAGGGCTAGGACACCTCAGGGTGTACAGTGCTGGGACACCTCGGGGTGCACAGCACTTGGACACCTCAGGGTGCACAGTGCTGGGACATCTTAGGGTGCACAGCACTGGGCACCTCAGGGTGCAGTGTTTTGGGACACATCAGGGTGCACAGTGCTTGGACACCTCAGGGTGCACAGTGCTGGGACACCTTAGGGTGCACAGTGCTGGGACACCTCAGAGTGTACAGCGCTCGGACACCTCAGGGTGTACAGCGCTGGGACACCTCAAGGTGTACAGTGCTGGGACACATCAGGGTGTACAGTTCTGGGACACCTCAGGGTGCACAGTGCTGGGGCAGCTCAGGGTGGACAGTGCTGGGACACCTCAGGGTGTACAGTGCTGGGACACGTCGAGGTGCACAGAGCTGGGACACCTCATGGTGCACAGTGCTGGGACACCTCAATGTGCACAGGGCTGGGACACCTCGGGGTGCACAGGGCTAGGACACCTCCGGGATCACAGTGCTGGGACACCTCAGTGCTGGGACACCTCAGGGTGTACAGTGCTGGGACACGTCGAGGTGCACAGAGCTGGGACACCTCATGGTGCACAGTGCTGGGACACCTCAATGTGCACAGGGCTGGGACACCTCGGGGTGCACCGGGCTAGGACACCTCCGGTTTCACAGTGCTGGGACACCTCAGGGCTAGGACACCTCAGGGTGTACAGTGCTGGGACACCTCGGGTGCACAGCGCTTGGACACCTCAGGGTGCACAGTGCTGGGACATCTTAAGGTGCACAGCCCTGGGCACCTCAGGGTGCACAGTGTTGGGACACCTCATGGTGCACAGTGCTGGGACAACTCGGGGTGCACAGTGCTGGGATTCACACTTCTCATCTAGCTCCAAGAGTAAACTATTTTTAGAAATAGGATATTTCTGGCCAAGAGTTGCTCCCCTCCAATGCTCCTGGCGTCATTCCTCGTCAACACTTCAAGCAGCTTGACCAATACCACGACACAACTGAAAACCGACGGTCTTGTATAGGCAAAAACATCTCAGAAGCGGTTAGTCTTACTTATGCCCTGTGGGAAGCTTGGAAGTGCTCCAAGACACGGAGACAATTCCCATCTCCAGTGGAAGCCAAGAGGCATGCCATTGGCTTGTAACCACACAGCGTTTAGCAGAGCAAAAACACACGTTATACTTTTCAGTCATCACAAACATTAATTTCTTAACTTTCTTGAGCCAGGCATGCATATATTCAAACATAGACTGTCTGGTTGAAAGTATAAGAAGCATTGGCTAAGCCAATCGGTATGTGCCAACGCATGTAAACAGGCATTCACAAATGTGTTCACGTGTGTTGCAGGCCCATATGTCATTTCTAACAATAAAGTCTGCCCTATTGGCAGTAGGTTTAAATGCCATTGCCTGACGAAAATCCAACATCTCAAATAATAGTAAATTGTACACCTTGGGAGACCACAAACATGCCTTGGGATTGTGCACACGTACACACGAGGTCTGCCCCACAAATATTGGGAAGCACGATCAGGAGGCAAAACAAACCAAGGAAGCCCGAGAGACTGCACCACACCATCGAACCCACGAGTAAGAACATTCCATAACAAAAATGCTTCTCATGGCCATTATATCTGATGTGTACAACTATTATGGTAAAAGGTCTGAATTATAATCAGAATCGTTAATTTAGCTGTTAAACATGAGTATTTTAAATAAAAATATGATATGTGCTGCCTTGTAACTTTCTGCTACGATTTAGTAGCAACAAAAATGCTAGTCTAAAGGTTCATGCATTCCAATAAAACGTTGTGTGGGATCCATGCAATACTATAAATTAAACAATACACATTCTGCCCTGAGCTTTTGCTCCTTTTTGCAGTGCACACATTTAGAGCACGCCGGTATTTCTGTAGAGGGCTGCAGATTCGCAAAATCATAGTAAGAAGAAGCCAGAAGGAGTTATTATTCATTCACATTGTGCAATGGTTATTTTATATTTGTTTAGACTGATATAGTCTAAGTACCAATAAAGTAAATATTATGCATTGTTTCAAACAACGTTTTCACCATGAAGCAGGAGGCAGTATCTTCGAACAAAATACTACAATGTGCTAACGGTTGTTCCAGTGCTTTACATTCATAGAAGGCCCCGGAATGCACAAAAAAACTGTACAAAAACAACATACATCTTGGCATGTGCCTCTGTTCCATTTGCATTTCTCCAGCAGGAGAATTCTTTGGCCCTTTTCGGACGTGGGTATATTAGTCATGGGTATTTTATTGTGTGTGTATGCCTTTTCTTTTGACATAATTTATTGCAACAAATTCACAATTCTCCAGCGGTGCATATATCATACACGGATGTCTTAGCAGAATGTATGAAAGTCTGCCCGGCCTTACAAGGGACTGAAAAACCTTGATTCAACTGTGGGGAAGCGATGCTAACCTGATCATAAGTGTACAAAAAAAACATGCAACTCCTTGCACTGTGAATCCATCCATCTTAGCCAAGCCTCGTATCTGGAATCTAAACAGTTGGGTCTTCTTTCACAACTTCTGTTTATTCTGCTACTGTCTTTTTTTTCAATGCCTTTTCATGTACTTGACTTTGGCTTGAAAGTATCTAGTGGAATGTGTAATCCATAACTGTGGGCAAGATGTACAACATGAATGTCCTCCAAGACAACTTGCAGAAAGTAATTATAACAGCGGGTTCACGAAAATTAGCAATGAAGACTGCATTATATGAAAACATAGGAAAAGCCTTGAGTGGCGGAAGATGCGCAAAGGCATGGCTCCTTGTGTGAGGCCCGGAAAGGCAGCATAAATTCCCCCCGGCACCCCATAACCCATACCGACCCTGAACCATAAATCCCCCCCTGGCACCCCTTAACCCATACCCACCCTGAACCCTAAAATTGCCCCCTGGCACACCAAAACACATACCCACGCTGAACCCTAAAATGTCCCCTGGCACCCCATACCCACCCTGAACCCTAAAATAGCCCCCTGACATCCCAAAACCCACACCTGCCCTAAACCCTAAAATTACCCCTGGCACCCCAAAACCCATACCCGTGCTGAACCATAAATTCCCCCCGGCACCCCATAACCCATGCCCACCCTGAACCCTAAAATTGCCCCCTGACACCCCAAAACCCACACCTGCCCTTAACCCTAAAATTACCCCTGGCACACCAAAACACATACCCACGCTGAACCCTAAAATGTCCCCTGGCACCCCAAAACCCATACCTACCCTGAACCCTAAAATTGCCCCCTGGAACCCCAAAATCCATACCCGCTCAGAACCCTAAAATTACCGCCTGGCACCCCAATCCGTAACCCACCCGTAACCCACCCTGAACCATAAAATTACTCACTGGCACCATAAAACCCACACCCACCCTGAACTCTAAAATTACCCACTAGCACCCCAAAAAAAATGAACACTACAAACTTACACTACGTTTGCATATTTGGAGGGGACTGTCCTCTTTGACGTTTCTATGTATGTAAGTCAAGAACAACATTCACAGTAACCTAGATATGCAGGCAGTAGGTAATGCTGTGCTGAAAAATGCATTAAAGTTACTGGAACTTACACAAAAAACTGCTGCCTGCTCTTCTGATACTATACTGTGGAGTCTGGCTGATCAGCAGCACTGTGTCCTGGCATCCAGCCCCTCCCGAAGGTCTCACTGTGTAGATCAATGTGGGTCAAATGCACAGACAGCAGGGGGAAAGGGATGGCCAGTGCAGGTGAAGCTTTTCCTTTGTAAATTAATTCCTGCTGGCGTCATAGGGTTTGCTGTCTGTGCACTTGTATGGAATACACATCTATACAAGTGCACAGACAGCACACCCAGGGCTAAGATGCCAGCAGAAATTCCTTTACAAAGGAAAAGCATCACCTTAACTGGCCATGCCTTCCCCTGCTGTGCACATCTTCACACCCCATGCTCACAACCCATCAAGTACTTAGGTGAAATCCCTGCCTTCAGGCAAGGATTTCACCTCTGCGCCACCCTAAAGGAAACACAAGAGGTCAGGGCAGGGGGGTTCACTCGCTGAAACTGTTCAGAGGCTGGCTGGCTGGCTCGGGCTGCTGGGCCTCTCGGAAAGCATTTAAAAAATCACATTCTCCGATCGGATGCGCAGCCTTCTTGCACCATTTCAGTGCGTGTAATCTTAGCCCGGGCAGAGGAGGCGACGGGGGGGGGGGGGGGCTGAAGCCCGGTGAGCCCAATGGGTGTTGCGCGCCTGGTACATGGTTCCGTACCTGTAGTGTACCACAGTTATGTTGCAATTCTCAACGCAACTGTGTGAGTTCAAATACGTTACTTAGCAAACTTGCAACAAGCATACTTTCCTACAGAAATGATGATTATTTTTTTTCACTGAAGAGGGGCGAGATTGCCAATATTGTTACACACATTTCGATTGGGACATATGTTCTAGGCCAGTTACCGTAAATGATAAACGCCTTTTGCCGGGACAAAGCTGTTGGGCTCTGCATTGCCTAGTATGTCACGAACTGTGGGAAATCTAAGGTATCGAAGATAATGTTGAAAGTGATGTACTTTATCTTGTCACCGGTGATGTCATGCATGAGCACAGGAACAGTGTATATAAGATTTTTCTCAAGCCTCCACTAGGTAATATCCCTACTTTTTAGCTTTTAGTAGAGGCTCCTAAAGTTAAAGACCCAATTTTTTCCTAGGGTATTTTTTTTGTCTGATAATCATGGACTTTAAATGACCCTTGACACAAACATGTACCCACCTAGCTCCTCTCATACAGGGCAAATCAGACCCAACACTGAAGCTGCAGAAGATCGAAACTCCTTGGGCCATATTTTTGACCCGGTTTTCATCGCTCTTCCATCACGTAACATGGTGCGAGAGTGACGCAAACCTTCCGTCATATTATTGTCATATTGTTGAAGCCATGCAAAGCCACTCTGCATGACTTTAAGTGACTCCAAAAATGTGGAGCAATGCAGAGCAGCACAAATCACTGCTTTGGGTTACTCTGCCCTTGGTAGGCATTCCATGGACGTTGAGTGGGTGTTCCCATGCAATTCCCAAGGATTTCAACGGATTCCCAAATTTATAAGACCTTGTAAACCTAGGAAAGCACCAAAAAGATATGCCTCCCCAGGAGAGGCGTAACAAGGTGACATATCTTTATTTGTCCTTGTTATTTCCTCTGTCTTTGCGTGCTGCATTCTGCAGCACACATAGAAAGAGGAAAAAGCCTCTCAGGTTTGCTTTTGTGCAGGAAGGTGTCCCTTCCTACACAAAACAATCTTGCAGACAACACAGGCACCCTTGCACCATGGTTCAAGCAAGGGTGTCTGCAATGGCGCTAGGCTGCCAAAACTGCGCCAGCGCCAGGGAAAAGGACTGGAATGGGCCTTATTGGATAAACCTATTGAATGCGCGTTCCTGCCCATTCCCTGTAATGCATCACCACCCCCTTTTCTGAATCTGTAATGCAGGGCAGCACAGCAAGGTAACTTCCTGCTATGACCTGCACCACAAAACTCATGTATATGCCCTTTGTGACCTTGTCAGGTGTATGATGGGACATACAAATGCTACAAACAATAAAGTGTAACATATATACTCCTAAATGTCATGGTGGAATTATTTCATATGCTTTGAAATAATGTTTGTGAATTCAGATCTGTGTTTTTTAAGTTGAGTTTTGAATTTTTAGATTTTTGGTCTGACAATCTCTTAACTGACCTTACTTTTCAGACTGCAGCTGATACCTGTTTCACTCACTTGTTTTATGTCAGTCTTACCCTTGCGATTTCCTATAGGCCTCCATGAGACAATCTGAGGCTGTATTACACTTAGTGCCCCCGGGGAGCAATGGGCATGTGCACCCGCTTTTTGTGATCCCAGGACACTATGATATTACAGAGGGGGCCGCAGACACTTCTGCAGCCACTTCTGTAATGCTGTTAATGCTGTCTCACATGTAGCTCCAAGGTTATCGGCAGAGGGCTAGTCCTTATTTGCATGGGAAAAACGACAGAGCTGCCAATACTGATGCTCAATTCGAATAAACTCAAACGGCGCATGCCTAAATCATCAATGACAACCGCAACTATTCAATAGTTTTTATTTAAATAAATGATTCAGTTCAATTATTTTCTTTTTTTCTATAGCAAATCTTTTCAGTACAAAAGTCTCAAGACACAACCTAAATATTTAAGAAAATACACAACAATAACTGCCCGCCATCTAGGCTTACCCCACCACTCTTACTTTTCAACATTCACACATCCAACATACCACACTCAATACGGATCACATCTCACATTCACTCAACTAACATATCCCATCCTTGGTAAACAAAACCTTTTTTCTTCTATAGACCAAGGAACCTAAGCCAAGCAACAAACAATTTTACATAAAAATAATTGTCTGTCCACTTTACATAGTGACAATAATTTTCTGCACAGAACATAAACACTTTTTCAAAAACATCGTTTGTTTGGCAATCCTAAAACACAAGGTCGACACGTTTCAAACCCTCTTTGGTGGAATACTCCAGTAAAATTTCCATAATGCTAAGGGGCGAACTGTGCTGGGAGGTGAAGCAGTGTGCTCCCACCCCTTTCTGTTTGAAAAGGCTTCTAGGAAGTGTCTTCCTAAGCCAGCTCTCTGGAACAGAAAAAGAGGGATCCATGGATCCTCAGAAACCCAGCCACACGCATGTGTAGTCATTCAGTCCACATGCTTTCTAGGGGATCTCTCCCCTCTTTAAAGTGCTGGTGGCATGCCACTTACACTGTAATAACTAGAGGGGCTTGTAAACAGCCATTCGATATTTCACTGAATGAACTGCCTTCAGCGAAGGCCTGGGTTACAGTAGCATGCCCTGCCCCTGATTGGCGCATACAAGGACAGTGCACCCTATCTGCAATATGGGCCCTGATCAACTTGAGAAATGTTCAAAATTGTGTTAGTTTGTTTTTTCATTTAAAACGAACATGGACACATATTTGCCTGGAATCTATTGAGGAAAACAAGTTGCAAAAGTCATGGTAGCTAATGTCTAACAAAAGTGTACAAACTACAAGTCGTTCAAAGAAATCTCTAATTAATTGTACATGGCCCCTGCCGTTTACATTCTGCTTTAATCTAGACAGGTGAAATTGTGTACGAAACTATTGTGGAAAGGCCTTAAAAAGCCTTTGAAAACAATTATAAAACTTTTGATATCAATTTACCAATCTTATCACCATGCTCAAAGAACTTTTATTTTTACCTATGTAGCCTTTGAACCCAGGTGTGACATATGAGGTAGGCACTTGCCATTTAAACTAAATGCACTATTCAACACTTCATTTGAACAAGATCACATGATTGGCATTGTGCATTTGCAGAAGGTACTTTCTCTGGCGCAGTTCCATAGCACATGCATTTTTAGGCCTTGCTTAAGACAGCGCATGCACTATGTATTCTAAAAGGTTTTGTTAGCATACAGAACCCATTGTTTTCCATTGGTGGACTCACTCAAATTTGCTTGCTTATTTGAAAGCTTGTGTGGGCTTTACATCACGTCGTGATTTGGCGTCCTTGGGAAAATGGACAGATTACTTTGTCCTTACAACACTCGTTTTAGGTGTTTTTTTTTTTTTTAAATTAAGGACTCTAAAGAGATTGTGTGTGTTTTCCGCTGTCTCCCTCGTGTGCTTCTTTGCCTCCAGAGAATGTATTGCTCTGTCTTGACATCTGCTTCTCTGCCCCATTTATGTGTTACTCTATCTCTCTCACTTTTTAAAAAAAAAAAATTTTTTATTGGCATCACATTAGGATATTATTTGCATAAATTCATAACATAAATCACAATGAATAGTAACAGCTATCATCATTAAAGTACATTCAATAAATCAAAGTAGATAAATATAATCAAGATCAACATCTGGTATAATTGATCAGCAACAAATTCAACAAAAATAATTACAATACACAATAAATAATAATTCTTACTACTACAGAAGGACCGGGTTTTAGAACCCAGCGGCGTCAGGGAAAAGGCCCGATGCTTTCTAGTTCCCCTGCCTTGGCAAACAGAGACACGGGACAGGTGTTATGACTGTATTCAACACTTGACTCCAACGTGTCGCTAATTTTACAGAACCATCTACCAACTGTTTGTACAAATTGCCTATGAGAGATCTGGTTTTCTCCCCATATAAAAGATTCCAGATAGGAGATTTAGAAATCACACTTGGATCAAAGTTCTTCCCCAGATAATCCCTTATCTGAAGATATTTAAATAGAGAGGTAGTAGGTAATTTATATTGTAATTGTAAAGCTTCAAATGATTTGATTACTCTGAGTGCGAACTGATCCCCCAAGCATAAGATCCCATGTTTAGACCACGATCTACAACTATAATCTTGAAATATTTGAGGAAACATTGGATTACCCCAGAGTGGAAGCTTGGTATGTATTAATTACAAGTTGCTTCTGGCAGCCATAGCCCACCATATAAAGACACTATCTCTGAATGTCTTCAATTTACCACATTTAAAGTAATTTGGTACATTAATGCGGTATACAAAAAATAAACTATCATCACCTGGAATCAGTTTGAATAAAGAATTTTGCTGATCAACCCCCAGGAGGCTACGGAAGCGCCCGGCGAACGCTGCCCAAAAGTATGTTCTGAAATCAGATAATCCCAAGCCGCCTTGTTTATAAGGTGATGTAAGCAAATCAATGGCGCGTCGAGCCTTCTTAAGGCCCCAAATAAAGCTACTCAACACTCCATCTAATTTTCAAAAAATAAATATTAGGAAAACGTAGAGATATAGATCTAAATAAATATAAACACTTTGGAAGTATTTTCATTTTTATTAGATTACAACTGCCCAGAAGCCCTATAGGAAGTTTATGCAATTTTTTTTAGAATTTTCATAACTTCATCTAGTAAAGGAGTATAATTTAAGAATATTATTTGGCCCACTTCTGTAGAGATCTTGACCCCCAAATACTTAGCTGTTGAACATCTCCCCGGGATTGGAAGGCTAGATTTAAAATTAATAAGGAATTGGGTTTTAACTGACATTTAATTTATACACCGATACTAATCCAAATTTGGTTGCAGCTCTCTCAATAGCTGGGACGGCTACTACTGGATTAGTGGAACAGATTGACAGATCATCAGCATATGCTGTTACCTTCAGCTTGTTAAAGGTGGTCTTTAATGGTTTAATCTGCATATTAGTTTGTACAGCACATATAAACGGCTCAATATAAAGGGGAAATAATAACGGGGAGAGAGGGCACTCCTGCCTTGTCCCACAAGAAATATCGAATGAATTAGAATATGAACCAAAGTATGAAATCTTAGCTGTAGGTTTATAATATAGAGCACGCACCCACTGCCTAAACTGATCGCCAAGGCCAAATGCACTTAGTGTAGCCCATAGAAATTCCCAACTGACCTTGTCAAAGGCCTTTTCGGCATCTAAAAGGATCATCCCCAGACCCACCTCCTATTTCTCCGCATAATCGAACGCACCAATGGCCATGTTGACATGAGCTGTAAAGTCTCTACCTGGTATAAAACCATGTTGGATATCGGACACTAATCCTGACATCATTGGTGCGAGTCGATTTGCGAGGCTCTTCGCAAAAATCTTTGCATCTGTATTTATGAGGGAGATGGGTCAGTATGAATCACAGTCTGTAGGTATTTAGCCCTTTTTAAGAAAAAAGACAATTGGAGTCATATTCCATGATTCCGGCGTCCTTCCGCTCATACCAACATTTGAATAACTGTACTGAATGGTGCCAACAGACTACTTTTGAAAATCTTATAAAATTCTATTGGTAGTGAATCTACCCCTGCATCTTTGCCTGAAGGTAAAGCAGAGATGGCTAATCCTATTTCTTCCAATGATATTGTGTTATATAAAAATACTACCTCATCATCACTCAATATCGGAAGATTACTCTCAGTAATATACTGTGTAATATCTTCCTTATCAATCATAGAAGAAGATGAATAGTTTCTGATAAAATAGTGAGAACTGCTCCAAGATAACAGAGGTATGATTATGTAAAGCACCATCCGGGCTCTTTATAGCATTAATCTTGTTATGTTATGTTATGTTATGTTATGTTATGTTATGTTATGTTATGTTATGTTGTGTTATGTTATGTTATGTTATTATGGTCTTATATAGCGCGCGGCTACTCCATGGAGTGTCCCGGCGCTTTTATTAACGAACCAGTAACAAAGAAAAACACAACACAATAAAATGACAAACCAGGCAGAAAGAAGAAAGAACAACCTAAAGGGCCAAAAGCCAGGTTTTAAGGCCCTTCCTGAAGTTCAGAGGATTAGAGGTACTGCGTAATGCTAGGGGCAGAGGATTCCAAAGCTGTGGCGCCAACAGCTTAAAAGAGCGACCTCCAATACGAGCCCTTTTTACTCGTGGGACCACAGCGAGGAACAGTGATTCAGACCTCAAAGATCTGGCCCGATGGTAAATATTTGGCTCCTGAGGCATGAAGCGCCTTATGGGCCAGGGTCAAAGCCTTAAAAACTATACGCTTACGGATAGGCAGCCAATGCAGCGACTGCAGAAGACCAGAGACTCTGGCTCGCCTGTGCAGACCGAAAATGGCCCTTGCGGCCGAGTTCTGGACCACCTGCAGCCGTTGCAGGAGATATTCTGGCAGGCCAAGATATAGGACGTTGGAATAATCTAGTCTTGAGCCTATTAAGGCCTGCACCATCGTCTTCCTATGTTCCTCAGAAAGCAGCTGAAGGAACTTACAGAGCATCCTGAGGAGGCCAAAGAATGTTCCCGTAAGACCAAGGATCTGAGATCTTAACACCAGACCATTGTCAATCTTGACCTCCAAGTTCTTTGCGAGCTGGGACGAGCCCGCTGGAGGGAACATGTTAACCGGCCACCATTCCTGCCAATCTGAATCGGATGAACATCCAAAGAAGAGTACCTCAGATTTATCTGAGTTGCACTTGAGGCAGTTAAGCTGGAACCATTTGAAAACAGCCCCAAGGCACTCACGGATACTCTCTCCATCAAAATCTTCTCCTTTCCTGCACGTAAAGAGGAGCTGGGTATCGTCGGCGTAGGAAACAATCTGGGCCCCAAAAGACTCAGCCAGTGCCGCCAGAGGGGTCATAAAGATGTTAAAAAGAGTTGGGCTCAACACAGAGCCCTGCGGAACTCTGACTCCCAAAGGCGGCATCATGGCAGAGCTAGGTGGGACCCAGACCGTTTGTCGATGGCCAGCCAAAAATGATTTAAACCAGCTGAGCACCGTCCCCCTCAGACCGATCTCATGAAGTCTGGCCAGGAGACCCTCATGGGGGACGGTGTCAAAGGCCTCCGACAGGTCTAGCATTACAAGCATAGCCTTTCCTCCCGAATCCAGTGCCTCTTTAATGGCTTCAGACACCTCCAAGAGCGCCGTCTCGGTGCTTAAATTGGGGCAGAAGCCAGATTGAGTAGGGTGCAGCAGATTGTACGATTCCAGAAAATTGGAGAGCTGGGTGTGCACATGCTTCTCCAAGATCTTAACCAGCGTAGGGAGAAGAGAGATCGGCCTGTAGTTAGCCAGAACCTCAGGGTCAAGACCAGGTTTCTTGAGGAGGGGAATAACATTCACCTGTTTCCAGGCCTGTGGTACCATCCCCCGACTCAAGGAGAGATTCAAAAGTGGGTTTGCCAGTGGATTCACCACTTCAGCCATTTTAGCCAGAAATTTGGCCGGACAAGGGTCAAGAGGCAACCGAGATTTAAGATTGGCCATAAGTGCCAGTGGAGATACAGCTGAAATAGACGGAAAATCTGCCAGAACTGGACCCACCGGGCCGCCAGAACAGAGTCGTCCTCAAAACTGGGGGGTACTTCAACCACCTTCAAGGGAAAAGAATCCTGAATCAGTTTAATCTTGGTGGTAAAGAAATCGGCGAGGGCAGAGACCCACGGCTCAGAGGGAGTAGCCTGGGTTTAGTTGGAACGAGGGGCAGTAAACTCCCTGTCGATCGTAAAAATCTCTTTGCAGGAATTTGAAGCGGCCTCTATCCTCCTTGCCAAGTAATCTTTCTTTCCAAGGAGAATATCCCGATGGTATGCTTTAACCGCTGTCCTATAGGCAAGCCTGGCCACGGGATCATATTGATCCCGTCGAGAGGCCGATAGTGCTTCAGTGAACTAAGGGGCCGAGACCCGCTTAGATGTTAGTCGGGGGCCATCTCAGGTGCCAGATCATTCAGCCTATCCATTAACCATGCTTGCAAGGACTCTAAATCCCTCTCCAAGTCTCCCCGTCGCAGGACAAGGATGATCAAGGGCCGCCTGGGCTAACATTTCAGGAGACACCCGATGAAGTGCCCTAGGGGCTCGACCCTGCTGCCTAGGAGCAATGCTAGATGGTTTCTTTGTGCCGAATATATAGAATTTAGCCAGCCTATGGTCTGACCAAAGCACCGGCAAAAGTGCCAGCACCTCTAAGGGAGACGTAGAAAAAACCTGATCCAGGGTATGACCCTCTTCATGCGTTGGTCCAGAAAGGTAGGGGGCAAGACCTAAGGGGGCTGTGATATCAACCAATGTTATCACTTCAGGGTCCTGTTCCTCCTCCATATGGAAATTAAAGTCCCCGGCCAGTACACAGTGCTCAGCTCTCAGAGCCAGCGTTGAAATTACCAACCGGAGCTCGTAAAAAAAAGATCCCGCTGGTCCAGGGGGCCTGTAAACTAAAAGCCCTTTAAAAGATTGATGGGGCGCCAATGCTATAGAAAAAGCAAGGGATTCCGATCCTGTGATGGCATCCATAGGGATAATAGAGCAAGCAACGAGTTTGTTCACTAACAGCGCCACACCACCGCCCCTCCCTTCCAATCTATCTTGCCTGTAGATATTATATTCTGGGGGAATTGCTATGGCTATGTCGGGGTTAGATGAATCTCCTAACCATGTCTCCGTCAACATCAGACATAACGGTTTTTCAGTGACCAGAAGGTCAAAGATGTCCTGAGCATGTCTGCGCACTGATCTGGTATTTAAAAGCAGACAGAGATGTTTTACACTAACCTCCTCCCTATTAAGTATAGTAATCGGGGTAATGCCTGGAAGCCAACCACAACCGGGACATCGTCTCTTACCCCTATAGCGGCCAGGAAAGACTTTGTGACAAGCACAAGAAACCTCTTGCAAAGCCCGTAATTCAAGTGATGTATAACATACCATAATGGCAGAAAGGATAGACAAACGCGTTGTTACAGCCCAGTCCGCCGCTTCAGCCGCCTCCGGGACGCTGACGGGTGCAGACGGGCTGGACTCTGGCGTGACTCCGGCATCACTACGGCAAAACGCTGCGTGCAAACGCTGCGCGTAGAGGGAACGCTTTAAATGCAGGCCAGCGTGTCCTTGTGACAGCTGGTCTGCTCACACACTCTGGTGCCGCCCGGCGACCAGCAACACTACCCCCAATATGGCGGCCGAACACAGAGAAGCTGGGGAATCAAGGGACCCGCCAAAGAGCGGTGAAATGCCGATTATCGTGCAAGTAAGTGGGAGGCTACAATAAGATCAGGGTAGAATAAACGAGATAGTAAATAAAATACAAAAAACGGGTCAAGTTAAAAACGCTGCTGCGTCTCACATTATTGTGCGCTGAAATGCGCTGTTCGAATTCCGGTATCCCAGGTCACAGATGTTAATCAAAGAAGGAGCCTGCCTAGAATGCCCTCCTTAAATGCAGGCCAGCGTGTCCTTGTGACAGCTGGTCTGCTCACACACTCTGGCGCCGCCCGGCGACCAGCAACACTACCCCCAATATGGCGGCCGAAAACGGAGAAGCTGGGGAATCCAGGGACCTGCCAAAGAGCGGTGAAATGCCGATTATCGTGTAAGTAAGTGGGAGGCTACAATATGGTCAGGGTAGAATAAACGAGATAGTAAATAAAATACAAAAAACGGGTCAAGTTAAAAACGCTGCTGCGTCTCACATTACTGTGCGCTGAAATGCGCTGTTCGAATCCCGGGATCCCAGGTCACAGATGTTAATCAAAAGTTTGAGCCTACGTTTCTGCTGTTTGAAAAGCGAAAACTTTACCAATATGTTCACCATATTCGTATTGTACCACACAGTACTTATTATATCTCACTGCTATTTTTTCCCTAAGAGATGTTTTCACTGCTTTTCTAGCATCCAATAGAGAAAGAAACAACTGATCCTGATCCAATTGGCCTCGTGTTACTGCCTCTACATGATATTTTTCCTTATTTTGTAAATCCTTAATCAGGTTCTCCATATTATCTTTTCTTAATTTATTCTGCAGCCAAATGTATTGTTGGGTCATACCTCTATCATACGCTTTCATAGTATCCCAAATGATCAATGGGGAAGCTGTCCCTATATTTTCCTCAAAAAATGAATCTAATTGTTGCTTTATTCTGGAGACATATTCCACTTCAGTAAATAAATATATTCGAAAAGAGAATGGTCTGACATTTTTCGCTTCAGGGGTAACCATATAAAATAGCACAATAGGGTTATGGTCAGATGTCACCCGAGGGTATATAACATTATCTAAGCCTAAAATTAAACTGTCAGAGACCCAGGCCATATCAATCCTAGAGTAAGATTTGCGTGGGGCCAAATAATAAGTATACCCTGGGATAAGTGGATATATCTGTCTCCAAGCATCCTGCAAGGATTGTAATCTAGCCATTTCTAATGTAGCTGCCCTGACCTTTTGCATTCTACTCGAACCCCATTTTTTAGTTGAGTCAATATTAGTCCATTACACAGTTAAAATCTCCCATTATTAGACGTTCCCCATCCCAGTTCAACAATTCTGAATTAAGAAAATCAAATATACCGGGGTCATCAGTATTTGATCCATAAATTGAGCCAAACACATATTTCTTACCCTGTATCTCAATTTGAGCAAATATCCATTGCCCTCTTGGATCAGCCAATGTTTTGACTATTTTACAGAAGAACCTTTTATCTTTTAATATAGCAGTTCCTTTTATAGATCTAGTTCGAGATGTGCTAACAATAGTTTTGTACCCTAAGTGTTTTAACAAATGACGATCCTTGTAGGCCAGGTGAGTTTCAGTAATTAAAACTAAGGGGCCGATTATGATGGCGAACGGACCAGAGTCCGCACGCCACCATTAAGTAGGAGGGACCGTCCACAGGGGCAGCGGAGGTCCCTCCGTGCAGATTAGGATGTGACCGCTAGGGTGGCGGTCACATCCTCTATATTTAACATTGCGGCAAGTGCAGCTTCAAGCTGCACCCTCCGTAATGTTAAGAATTCATGCACGGAATTTGCGTGCACAAAGCGCCAGGCACCACGCGGTGCCTGCCGCTTTGTTCACGCAAATGCAGGGGGGTACCATAGGTAATCCCCATGTGCACCCCCTATCACCCCTTCACCCAGGGGGCCCGCAACGGGCTCCCGCAGTGAAGGTCCGTATGCTTTTCCACGGCGGAAAAGCCACAGTGGAAAAGCATACTTTCTACTACATCATAATATGGCAGGCGGTGTCTGATTGACACCGCCAGCCATGTTAATGCTTTTCCGCCGCGGTCGGAAGGTGACCGCGGCGGAAAAGCGGCGGACAGATTCCAAGACCCACCAGCCATCCTAATTTGGCGGTGGGTCTGTGAATCATCCGCGGCGGTTTTCCCGCATCTTCCGGGCCGGCGGTGGCTTCCGCCGGCCCGGAGGATGCGGGAAATCCGCCATCGTAATAGGCCCCTTAATGCAGTTGATGCAATTTTAGCTCCTCCTGTACCAATTGACGTTTATAAGCACTATTAAGTCCGGCAATATTCCATACCATATATTTTATCTTAGCCATAATGAATTATATTCCTTGTCGACTTTTCCTCTACAAATAAAGATTAACCCTAGAAAAGCAGAATCAGATGACTAATTATTAGTCTTTTATGATAGCTATATTTAACCCTAATGATGTCAACATTTGGCCTTGATTTTCTTTCCAGGCGGTGTCTTATTAGATCTAGTACTTACTCCTGCTCCCGCTATTAAAGCTATTGAAGCATCATCGCTGTGGGAAGCCACCTCTTCCCATTCCTCCAAGACATTCTCTCCAATGCCAGCGCCCCGGTGCTATCTAGATGTGTTGGTAGACTGATTTCTGATATTCCGCCCCTTAGCTCCATTAAGGACTGGCTCATTAGCTCACCAATTTCTGGTGAGTACACTGGAGTAGAAATGTCTTGATTGTTTTTAGTAAAGACTTCTGTCTCTGCTTCCTTTTGAGTCCCTTTACTCCCCTCAGCACCATCGCCAGCATCAGTACTACATTGTATCCATAACTGCGAGGAGTCTTTAGTTTTATTCAAGCAAATCGGTACCGCCTCCAGCAGCATCTCCGAAAGTTACTCTATCTCATCGTGTGTGTCTGTGCCTCACCCCATCCCTCTTTCACTCTGTTTCGCTATATATGCTTCTCAGCCCCTTACTTCCAGTCTCTGTGTTGCTCTTGCCATGTGCTTTACTGCCCCTCCCATGTTACTCCATCCCGTGTTGCTTTCTTCTGTCTCTGGGTTGCTCTGTCTCACCGTGTGATGAACCAGGTTTTAGAACCCAGCGGCGCCAGGGAAAACGCCCGATGTCTTCGAGTTCACCTGTCTTGGCAAACAGAGACACGGGACACTTATTGGTGACGTCAAAGACCAAATTTATTGGCTGCAACCAGGAACAGAGGTCTACGAAGCACAACACGGGTGGTTCGCTAGAGACTGCACAATTTCAATGAGCGGAGCATGGTCTTTCATGCCAAAAATCACATTCCAAAGTAGCATCAATTACATACAAACTAACCAATGACAGTGTGACTTTTCAAAAGTAGCGCATGACGACAATCCCATTTTCTGTTGTCCAGCCCACCAGAAATGACCAAGCAAATTCCAACTTTCCTGTTCGATCAGGCCGGACAAACCCATCATAAAGACCTCAACCCAAATCAGTGATTATGTCGTAAAGGAAGGAGCAGAAGCAGATAAGAGCAAGATAGGAAGGTGGGTGCAGTGTACTGTGAGCTCAGCAATGTCCTGCTCTTTGATCTTTATCTGACCAGCTGCTTAACAAGGAACTGGCTCAACGAAATCAGCCTCTGGCAAAGAGTCAGTTTGGACAGGTCATTCAGAAGTCAGCTAAAGTGTACGTGTCCCAAGGACTCACTCAGCCGTAGTCATCAGCCTATGTGAGGGCAACCACACAAAATGGCTGCCGTCCACAAAATGCAACCTGAGGATTCAAACGAAATCCTTGAATAAATAGTGTTCTCATTGATCGATCATAACGAAAACACTTGTACACACCGCACTCATGATTTGCGGTCCGCTGACACCAAAAATCGTCTATTTCCGACGACCTTCATTGAATCGGTTCAGAATCACGGAACCACAGACCCTCAAACTACGGAACTACAGACCCTCCTTTTGCCCTTACATAGGCAATAAACCCAAACCCATGTCAATCTGAATCTAGGTCTATACTCATCAGATCATCGATATGTTGCTGTAGCATCATCCTAGTACTTAGTACCTCTCTCTGGACAGGTCTCCTCGTACACGAAGTAGCACAGAGGCCACAAATAGCGGGGGCACACTGTACGCAGAGACAGTTCAGAAAAAGGATAGCTAAGACCATCCCAATGACCATCGAAATCTTCCATCCCCAAGTGGATATCAATCCCCAAAACCATCCCATCAACGACCAATTTCCTTTATCTATATGTATAGAATCGGAGATCTTATGTAATCTGGAAATGGCCTGAAAGACTGGCGGAGCGTTGTCTGGAATGAAAACGCAGCAGCTCGATTGAATCAGTTTACATACTCCACCTCGGTCTGCAAGTATGATATCTAAAGCAACTCTATTCTGAAGTGTCATAAGTCGATCCGACTGGAGCTCAGCAGTCAAGTTACTAAGGGCACCAGCAGTTTCGACTATGGTGTACTCAACCACCCTCGTCAACTGGCGAATGTTCCTACTATTAGCCATAGGTTCCCAGAACGGCAGAAAACCCTTAAAGAAATCTCCCAACTCTTGCCCTGCGGTATCTTCCTGACTGAAGACACCTCTAGCAACTCTTGTCTTATGGTAATCTACCACAGCTGTAACATTGGGGGGCAACAGGAACGAAACAAAACATGTGCCCGAGAAGTCAGGGGGCAACCATGTATATGCTTTGTCGTAGCAAACAAAATAAGTACCCTTAGCTGCTAAAAACGCTGGGGAAGTCTGAGACATGAATACATAAGTCTCAGTGCAGACACTCTTCCCTAACTGAGCTCTCGGATTCTTGCCATTACCCTGCAGACAATAGCGACCCTGATGGGGCACTATCCAAATCGGTGGAGAACTTTTCACTCGCTGGTTAACACTCAGACTAACTCCATATCCAGTAACATCCCAACCACTATATGGTTGTTTCTCATCTTTCGGAATAGTCTCAACTGCATTAGTCCCTTTAACCATGATGACTATGCCTCTAGCTAAAGCACTATTCTTCGGATTTTCTTTCGGTGAACGTAGGGGATAGACACTATGGGCATAGATGAACATCGTTCTATATGCCCAAATGGAACCATTAATACTGAAGGGCAAAACCAGGTACAGAATACCTTTACAGGTCGCATGGGGCATTAGGCCACAGATCCAAGAATTTGTCGTGTTCATAACTAGCTGGTGTTGGTGCAAAAGTTGAATAAAGGAATTATTGGCAAATTCCAATCTTCTAACTACTTCATGTTCGGGCAGAGGGTGAAAAGAATGAGAAGAAATAGTAGGAGGAGGTGTAGGTTGCACAGTGGGAATAAACGTCACTTTAAAAGAGAATGTCACATAACCAATTATAAACATCATTAAACTCAGTAGCATAAATAAGCACAATATTACAAAATATTTTTCGGGTTACTAGTCTGTACATTTTGCTCTTAAATCTTGTTGTCTCAACAGGTCTCTCCAAATCGGAAAACTTCCTCCTCACTAAATATGCTGCTCACGGTGGTAGGGTGTTCTATGCTAAGGAATGCCTCTATCAGCCCAGGGCAACTCCCTTAGGCCAACCAGAACCGTCGAACTAACGTCTTCGGCTTGCACTCCAAAGACTTGACACCGCGACCCTACAGCTGAACCCGGATGGCGATTCGAAAAAACAAAAATGAGTAGTTCCTCGGAGGAGATTTAACCTGTAAACAAAAAAATCATAAAAGCTTCATTTATTTTTTTATTTGTCCATGACTCTCGATCGTAAATTATAACGGTTTTTTCCAGGCAATGTCTGTTCTTTAAACAAGAGTTCAGGCTCGGTAATGTTCAATCGATTCAAAGGAGGCACAGCTTCTTGCAGAAGATCGTCACTTTCTTTCTCAGTGTTCGTTCCAATCAAATGGGCATCGCTAAATGGCAAAAACCGTGGCACAGTTTCAGTCTCAGAGTCTGGAAGTCCCTTTTGGAACCACCGGTCGTACGGTAAGGGCAACGGAGCCCGTTTGCAGTGTACGCCGTGGATCCAGTTTTTCTTGCCTTGCACTCGAACTGCAGAATCTGTAGATAGTAAGACCAGGTATGGCCCTGTCCAGCGGGGCTGCTCGTTCTTGCTCCTCTGAAAGTTATTCACGAATATCCAGGCACCGGGTTCAATGGCATGACCTGGATCTTCAGAAGCCTGTGGTAGACTATCGTGAACCTGTTGTTGTAAGACACGAAATTTAGCCGTCAATTCGTACAGGTAATCAAGCAATACAGGATGTTCTATCTCACTAAGGGCCCGATGTAGGTGGCAAATACCGGTCGGAAACGGCCAAAATCGGCCGTTTCCGACCGGTATTTGGCACTTTGAGATGTAAGGGGCCAGTATTTACCTATTCGGTATATTTACCGAATCGGTAAATTTACAGCATCTGTAAAATACCGAATCAGTATTTTTACCGATTCGGTATCTTCCAGATGTAGGTGGGACTCTTCTGAGTCCCACAGGCCTTTCAGATTCGGTATTTTAACACCCAATCCAATTGGGTGTTAAAATACCGAATCCAGGTGTGCATGCACATGTGTGCATGCACACCTATGCCATGTGACAGACAGACATGCCCTTAGGGTATGTCTGTGTGCCACATGGCACACAAGCCAGTATTGGGGGTGCTAGAGGGTGTCAAAGTGACACCCCCTGCACCCTTGCAGAAATCGGTAATTACCGAATCGGTAAATACCGATTCGGTAATGCCCATTGATTCCTATGGGCTTCAATGCCCATAGGAATCAATGGGCATTACCGATTCGGTATTTACCGAATCGGTAAATACTGATTCCTTCCGATTCGGTAATTTTTAAAATAAAATTACCTACATCTGCCCTTCTCTTTTTTACCACTTGTTAAATACCGATTCGGTATGAATCGGTATTTATGAAGTGGTAAAAAAGATTTACCTACATCGGGCCCTAAATCTAGTCGGCCTTGGCACACCCCAAATGTTCGCCGGGCGGCCAAAGACGACCTCATACGGACTATAACCCATTTGCGAATGCACAGTCATTCTAGTGGACAGAAGGGCCAAGGGCAAAGCATCTGGCCATTGCAAACCAGAGCTCGCTTGAATTTTGGCCAATTTTAATTTTAGAGTGCCATTATAGCACTCGACTAAACTAGCTGATTGGGGGTGATTTGCAGCGTGGAATTTCTGCCTTATTCCTAATCCCTCACATACTCTCTTCATCACTTGACCCACAAATTCACTCCCATTGTCTCTCCAGACCACTCTCGGCAAACCAAACCTAGGGAAAAATTATTCGATAAGGGCTTTTGCTGTGGACAAGGCAGTATTGTCCTTCAAAGGGTAAGCTTCCACCCATCTAGAAAAGGAGCAAACAACCACCAACACATATTTCTGGTTGTTGCATCTCTCCATGTGGATGAAATCTATCTGCAAAGCCTCGAACGGATACGTTGGAGGAGCAAAATGACCAGCTGGGGTTGGAGTTCCCTTACCAGGATTGCACATCAAACACACCATACAGTTCTTGACCAGATTCTCTGCACATTTGGGAATTCCAGCATTCTGCCAAACCGGAGCCAACAACTTACAAATCCCTTTCTCGCTGATATGTGCCAATTCATGAGCCATTGTAACAACTGGAAGCAGATATACGTCAGGTAACAACCATCTTTGATGCTCAGACAAATCAGTCCAACAACCATTCGAGTCCAATCTACCCTTACTTTCTCTCCATTCATTCAACTCTTTCTCTGTAGCTTCAACTTGGATGGATTTCACACTCTCAATCGTATCTTCACACATACTTCTATCTGGAACCCATCTCGCCGGACCTGCAACATACATTCGGCTCATCACATTTCTCGCAGTTTCTTTCGCAACTTCATCCGCAAATGCATTTCCACGACCAACATCATCCGTAACTTTCTTATGCGCACTGCATTTCACGATCGCTACTTGCAATGGCAGAGTAAGTGATTCAAGAAGTTCATTCGCCAACTGACCATGCTGAATCTTCGTCCCATGCGAAGTCATGAACCCATGTTCTCGCCACAAACGTCCAAAACTATGAGCCACACCAAACGCATACTGTCTGTCAGTATACACATTCACTCGTTTGCCTTTCGCCAACACAAATGCTCTCGTTAATGCAATCAACTCTGCTGCTTGCGCTGAATTATGCGGGATACGTGCAGCTTCAACAATCGTATGCAAGGTCGCAACAGCATATGCCGCAGTCGTATCACCATTCGGAAGCTTAAAGCATGAACCATCAACCCACAAAGTACCATCACACTCTAGAAGAGGAGTATCCCTAAGGTCTATCCTCCCTTTCGTTTCTTCCTCAGTCCTAAGGAAACAATCATGCTGTTCTTCAACATTATCTGTCTCAGCTGAAATCGGCAACAACGTGGCTGGATTCAACGTGTTGCATCTCTCAATGTGCACATGACTCGCTAACAAGGTCAATTCGTAACCCGAAAACCGAGCACTAGTTAAATGATGTGTCTTGGTACGATTCAACAAGGTATCCACTGCATGTGGAACCATCACAATCAGTGTATTGTCCATAACCAAACCCGCAGACTGTCGAATCGAAACAGCCACTGCCGCTGTAGCTCTCAAACAACTCGGCAACGCTCTTGCTACCGGATCTAAGGTCGACGAAAAATAAGCACCTGGACGTTGCCTATCGCCAAACTGTTGAGTCAACACTGACAATGCACATCCCTCTCTCTCATGGATATACAGTGTGAAAGGCTTACTGTAGTCGAGGATACCCAACACAGGAGCCGAACACAACGCATTTCGTAATTCTGAAAAACTCTTCTGACATTCGTCAGTCCAAGGAATAGGATTTGGAGTATCCTTAACAGTAAGAGCTATCAAAGGCTTCGCTAACAGCGAGAAATTAGGGATCCACTGTCTACAGTACGACGTAATACCCAAAAACGCACGTACTTCTCTCTGTGTCGTAGGGACACTCATTTTCGCAATAGCTTGAATTCTTTCTGGGGTCAGTTTCCTTCCCTCCTTCGATAAGAGGTGACCTAAATAGGTTACTTCTTGTCGACAATATTGCAACTTCGAGAGAGAAACTTTGTGATTAAAATCAGACAAGTGGCACAACAGTGATAAAGTAGCCTCTCTACAAATCTCTTCATTGTCAGCAGCGACTAACAAGTCGTCAACATATTGAATCAGAGCAGCACCATCAGGTAAAACCAACAAATCAAGTTGCGTTTTCAGAGCTTGGCTATAGATCGATGGACTCTCACAATAGCCTTGAGGAGCGCGCTTAAAGCGGAAACTTCGTCCTCCTCAAGAGAATCCAAAAATATCCCTACTCCCCACTGCAATCAGGATGCTGAAGAAAGCATTCTTCAAGTCAATCACCGAAAACCACGTGGCTGTAGCTGGGATCAAAGTCAACAAAGCGGTGATATCAGGTACAACAGGAAATTGTGGAACCACAATCTTATTCACCTCGCGAAGATCGATCACAAACCTATATACAGGAGGCTGTGAAGAATCAGTTCTTTTCAGAACAGGCAAAACTGGACTATTGCACACATTACCTCTCGTTTCCTCAATCACACCCTTTTCGATCAGAACGTAAATGATCGTCAAAAGTGCTCTTTCACCGTCAGTAGAGATACGATACTGTGGAATGCGCGGTAGTCTAGCATTCGCCTTCAACGTCAAAACATATGGCGGAATCTCTAACAGACCCACATCGTTCGGACCAGTAGCCCAAAGAGAATCCAGGAGAGAAGACAATTCAGGTGGAAGTCGATCTTTAGATAAATACATCGGAGAGATCACTCTCTTACCTAATGTAAGCTGTACTCCTGAAGGAGAACAATACAGTGTCGCATACACTCTCTTCATCAAATCTAATCCCAACAAATTCTCACCACAACCTGTAGTCAAAATGAGGGGTGCTTCAAATCTATGAGGTCCAACAGAAAGAGACAAAGGACTAGAAATCCGATTCGTAACCGGGGCGCCAGAAAAACCTACTGAAACATTCTTCAAGCCAGACAAAGGTGCGCCAGGGAGTTTAGAGTGCATAATAGAACTCTTCGCAGCACCAGCATCCAACAGAAAAGGCTCTGACACACTTGATGCAATCACTTCAACATAAGGTCCACTCTGATCTACTGGAACTGAAACAACTCCCTCTCTTTGTCCATGGCTGTCCTAGCAATCATTACCATCCACTTCCTCACCTTCGACGTAGTAATCATCCTCATAGTACTGTGCCGTCCTACCAGACGCACCATTCTGTTGATCAAAACTATTCATAGAATTCTGTGGAGGCAAAGAACGCGCGTTCTGACCACGACCTCTACCTCTAGGCGCTTGTTGAGCACCTCGACCTCTTACACCAGAAGCACCATTTGTGCGCTGTAACAAAACCGGACAACTACTCTTGAAATGACCCTCTTCTCTGCAATACGCACACTGATTAGGCCCATACGGAAAACGTTGTTGAGAAGACTCGTTCCTTTGCGAGTTTCTCGAAAATCGCTGATTCTGCTGATAATCGCGTTTATTATAAGTATAGGGCGGATAAGCTTGTTGTAGAGTTTTTAACTCCTTAGTCTTCTTATCCATCTTCTCTACCTCATCTTTGTGCCTATTTTCATAGTACTGGGCCGTAGCTAGGATTTGTGCCGACGTCGAAACAGCCCAAGCACTCTCAGAATCTTTCAACTTATTACACAACTCGGGAAACAAATTATGTACAAATTTGTCGACGAACAATCTCTGGCCACCCTCGGTAGCCATATCCTGACCACTATGGTCTACAAAGGTCTCTTCAAATCACGTGAAAAAGTCGGACACAGTTTCATCTTTCTTCTGCTTGCACGCAGACAACTTGTCCCAATTGACACGCACTTCAGGCATCAAAGTCTTCATATAAGTAATAATCCTACCAGGAAGTTCAGTAATCAAATCCTCGGGCTTAGCGCCACCTACTTGTCTATTATCGGCATCTCTAAGATGAGCCCATGTGTCACCTAATTCCTGTGCATGATCTGTGTGACGAATCTTACCCCAAATAGGTTGTGGAACAACATTCCCAAACAACATGTCTATGTCTGTCAGATTCATGATACACAAACCCACAGTCTGAGTCAACTCTTTATAGTATCCTGCCGGATTTTTGCGTGGATCAGGCAAAGACTGCTTAATAGCTAAAACTTCAACACGCTTCCAAGGAACATGTACCCAAACATGCTGAAAGTGTGCAACAACAGGTGGAACAACATTTGCATCAGCAGGTCTCCAAACTGGAGGAACTTCATGCATCGGATATTGACGCGCTTTTCTCCCTACTAACGAATCAGGCTCCAACAATCGCTCAGAAGGAGTTGCACTACGGAATGATAACAACATCGCAACTGCTTTCTCAATCTCGAGAAGACCCACAACGGTCCCTTTCGCAAATTCGGAACGTATTCGATACAACTCAGAAGGAGCTTGTCCTACTTCTTCTACCCATTGTTCATGAAGGAACACACACATTATATCAAAGACGTACCGTTGCTTTGGTGCTTCCCATCGATGGAAAACATCCATGATACCCTCAAGATCATACTGTGTAGAATACGTAACCCATTTACGCGCCATGTGATCCAATACTGTCAGTGTCAGGCAACTGACTAATCAATTGTCTACACTCTACAACAGGAGACATACCAAAGGATCCCAACAAAGGAGAAAAGAAACCAGAAACTGCAGCAGTCATTCTCTGTCTAGCAGAAGGAGAAGGAGACAAAATAAGGGAAGACGGAACAATATGAGAAGAATCCAAGGTCGGAACAGAAGGAGTATTATAGCCAGGCGTAGGAGTAGTAGACAAAGGAGGAGGCAAATTTGGCGGCCCTTGAGAAGGCTTCGCCAAAGAAATAGTAGCCAACAGAAGAGGAGCTGGCTGTGGAGGAATCGCAGGTGGCAAAACAACCGGAGGTTGCACAACTACAACTGGTGGCGGTGGTGCCGTAGCATCCTGTGCATAAGGGGGTGGCGAACTCAATAGATGCGACATTAAAGGATCTTTCGCAAGATCTTTCTTTTCTTCTTGATCTTTAGACAGCAAAACTGGGTAGCACTTATCCACCGCTAACTTCCTAACTCTAAGCATCTGTTCGCTCTCTTGCTCTTCCTCATTATCCCTAAACGCTATAGCAGCTTGCACCATTGACAAACCTCGTTCTCGTTTATTCTTCTTCGCTAATTTAATTTCATTCTGTTTGGCTTCTTTTCGCCATATGCGGAAAGAGTCAAACATTGCCGGCCGGGCTTTCTTCTTGAACAGTTTAACTTCGAGATTATCTAAAATCTCTGTTTCAAAGCTACCATAACGGGGCCACTGTAGGACACCGTCTTTTCTCGTGTATTTAACCCAGATGTCATTATAACCAATGGGGCCCACACCGTGTTTCACATAAAGCTCATAGGTCGGAGTTCCATCGGAGGAACCGGACACGAATCCTCCAACCGGGAATCCCAGGAACAACCACAACCAAATATCTTTCCAAGTCTGCTAAGACCAGGCATCTTCGCTCGCTAGTCTAGCTTCAAACTTCAAGGGAAATCTCAAATGATAGCCTCGTGAATACACGAGTCCCTCGGCTTTGGGGCCTGCAGATACCAAATCAAAGCGATCCTCGAAGGGATACCAAAACAAACTAAGGACTGGGAGACGCTCCACTCATACTTAACTGAAATGTCGATGGCGTCACCAGAAGACCCGTCTATTGTCTCGCTCTACAAATCATCTAATGGCTCCAAGACAGGGCGACAGTCAGGGCAGCAGTCCTTCGTAGCCGTCGGAAAGCGGGGAACCTCGCAGCAAAGACTTTCGGACCACAACGACATACAGGGGTCGATGAAGTGGCAGGCCTTCCTCCAGAATTTCCAGACGAAGCTCCTCACGATCTTCAGGCTTGGACCGGTACCGCTGAAGTCGCCCACGTTGGGCGCCAACTGAAGAACCGGGTTTTAGAACACAGCGGTGCCAGGGAAAATGCCCGATGTCTTCGAGTTCACCTGTCTTGGCAAACAGAGACACAAGACACTTCTTGGTGACGTCAAAGACCAAATTTATTGGCTGCAACCAGGAACAGAGGTCTACGAAGCACAACACGGGTGGTTCGCTAAAGACAGCACAATTTCAATGAGCGGAGCATGGTCTTTTATGCCAAAAATCACATTCCAAAGTAGCATCAATTACATACAAACTAACCAATGACAGTGTGACTTTTCAAAAGTAGCGCATGGCGACAATCCCATTTTCCGTTGTCCAGCCCACCAGAAATGACCAAGCAAATTCCAACTTTCCTGTTCGATCAGGCCGGACAAACCCATCATAAAGACCTCAACCCAAATCAGTGATTATGTCGTAAAGGAAGGAGCAGAAGCAGATGAGAGCAAGATAGGAAGGTGGGTGCAGTGTACTGTAAGCTCAGCAATGTCCTGCTCTTTGATCTTTATCTGACCAGCTGCTTAACAAGGAACTGGCTCAACGAAATCAGCCTCGGGCAAAGAGTCAGTTTGGACAGGTCATTCAGAAGTCAGCTTAAGTGTACGTGTCCCAAGGACTCGCTCAGCCGTAGTCATCGGCCTATGTGAGGGCAACCACACAAAATGGCTGCCGTCCACAAAATGGAACCCGAGGGTTCAAACGAAATCCCTGAATAAGTAGTGTTCTCATTGATCGATCATAACAAAAACACTTGTACACACCTCACTCATGATTTGCGGTCCGCTGACACCAAAATCGTCTATTTCCGACGACCTTCATTGAATGGGTTCAGAATCACGGAACCTTAAGAGGGTCAATAAACTGGCGAAGCTGCCAAAGTCTGTCAATAGTAGTCTTACAAAGGTCTGATCTAACAGAAAAAGTAACAGACTCCACAGTAACAGGTGTGTTGGGTCAAGCCTTAAGAGCAACTGCCTGCCTTAACAAAAAGTTTCCAAAAAAAACCAAAAGTGGACGGGGGTATTTACCTTCCTGATTACGTTTACCAGTAGGGAACCTATGAACTCTTTGCAATTGAGAATCCCCGTCCCAATGCGATAAATCGGGGAAAGCCTTTTAGAATAACTGTACAAGATTGGCCCTGGGATCTGCTCCTTGTGCCCCTTCTGGAATACCAAATAATCGCAGGTTGTGATGGCGTTGAGGATTCTCTAAGTCCTCAAGTTTAAGCTGGATAGTTGAAATTTGGGTAACCTGATGCTGAACTACAGTATCTGTTAGGCTTGCAGTTGCATCTGTGGAACAGGAGCCCATATTACCATCGATGCCCAGGCTGCTGGCGCAAGACGCCTCTTAGTTCCCATTCTGAATAATTACCAAAATAAAGAGACGGGCGCTGGAAGCAGGAATCAAGAACAGAGTTTAATTCTCATGAGGAGAGCCTGTCATGTCAAACACGAAACAAGGTGCCATCGGGAGGTGCTCTAACAAGTGAGCTGAGACTCTTGGTTTTATACCTTACAGAACACTCGATAACACAATCAGGGCTGTATGACGCAAGAGAAGAACATCCCTATAATCCTCGTGGTGATCCTACCCCACATGTGTTCACAATGGGGACCCTTGACCTGCTGATAAGAGGGGAGGGCAATCACGCAGCTGAGTGTTCCGTCAACTGTTTAGGATGTGTACGCCTGATCATAGCCCAGGGGGTGGGGTGGCTAGGATCAATAGTGGCATACAATAAGGGCAGTAAATGGTATCCCCTGACTCAGGCGATGGCCTCGGACATGTGTGGTCGGCCGGACTCGGGGGAAGGGGTCATCAAAGGAGTGGTATTCATGCCACGTGGACAATCGAGCGCGGAGGGAAGGCTCGTCAACAGAGGGGCATTCATGGAAGAAAAGGAGGTGTTGGTCAGGCGCGGCCGTGACTCCCAAGGACAGGGTCTTGCAGAGGAGGAAGGTTTATGACTTGTCCATGTGAGGGAGAAGGAGGGGGTCAGGGTGCGCGCAGGGTCAGAGTCGCACAGAGAGAGAGAGAGAGATCTTATGACCCGTACATGAGAGAACAGGGGCAGTCAAATACAGCTGGGGGGCTAGGTCAGCTGAGGCGAAGGATGCTTCTTCAAGAGGAAAAGGGGGGGGGGGGTGCCTGGGCCAAGCAGGAGGGTCGCCTTTCATAGCAGGGTCGCGCAGAGTGCTGGGTTTCATGGTCTATGCATGTGAGAGTGGGAGGGGGGGGGGTGCTCAAATGCGCGCAGGAGGGAAGCCAGTGATTCTAATGAGTGGGCAAGAGGCCAAAGTGCCTAAAATGGCTGTCATGTACATATGGGCACGGGCTTTTACTGGCGGAGTGATACGGTCAATATTTCAGGGTATACGTGGTGTCTACAGGGAGGGGGACGGGAGAGGGCAAATGAACGCCGCTTAGGTACATTAATTTTGCTAATTTCCACAGTCGCCGCTTTTAACATAAGCGAGTTCATTTTCCTATTCTTCCTAGTTGATGGGCGTACATATAAACAACAAAGTTCATTTTCCTATCCTTCCTAGTTAAGGGGCGTACATATAAACATGTGGTTGATGAAATAGCATTTGTCAATACTAACATATTGCATAAAAATCATGAACAGTTGATGTGATGGGCAGAATGCAGCACATAGGAAATTGCATTTGTCGAGTTCCTATCATTTCAAAAGCACTACATAGCATAAATGTTTCTGACTTAAAAATGTGACCAATGAACATTTTGACCAAGCAGTTGAGGGCGGAATCAGTTCAATATACAAAGTCTCTTCGTCACAGTGTCTTTTATCAGTGAGCCATCACTGGTAGGCTCTAGTCCGTGTCCTTTCGTTGGCGCTGTTGAGCACCGGCGGTGGAGCTATAGGTCCAGCTCGGTTCTATCCTTATGCGTTGCAGGGTGCGGTCAGTCCTCTGCTGTTAGACCACAGTCCTGTTCCCTAAACAATCCGTTTAGCGGCGCCTTATGCTCGGCACCTATATTTCCGTGGCAACACCTTATTCCCACCTGAATGCCTTTCTTCCTTTTGGCGTGAGGTCACATGGAAAAGAGGGTGTGTGTTGTTCAAACAGTCGATAGGAGAGAGAGAGAGCGGAGTTGGGTCAGAGTTCCTGGGACACACAAAAGGGACCAAGGGAGCAAAGGATAACAAGCAGGCAGGCCCATCAATCGGGCCCAAAGAAGGGGGACGGAGACTCCAGGCACACGTGGGTTAGCAGACGGAGGGCCTCAGGGCAGCCCGTCAAGTTTCATTTTCCACGTTTGAAATTGCTGTCTCGTCCCGCATCTTGCTGCGCTGCAGCTCCACCTTTGGTCGAGGTCACATGTGTCTCAAGATCTGCAGCTAGACTGTGTGTCACGTCCGACCCTTCTCCTCCGGTGATCGTATATCTTTGAAATAGGTACAAAACAAGCTTTAGAGAACTGGTCAGGAGAAGACATTTATGCATGTGAATTCCTCCCTCAATCCAACGCACTTGGGAGATACGCTCATCGGTCACAGTCAGAGGTCTATTACCAAGCAGTGCATATGTCGGCATTCCTACTGAGTTCATGCCAAGTTTATTCATCGTCCTATTTATAACTCAAGTGAGGATAAATAGGATTTCCCATCAACTGTGCATTTCATCGTATTCAACATTTCGGAACATTTCCCTTCAAGGCTGGCTAACCTTTTCAAACAGGGTGGGGGTGCTATCATCGAGAGTCAGGTAAAACAGGCTTTTCTCGAGGGACGACAGTTACTCATGGTCATCAAGTTTATATCCGGGACAGCAGCTGGGGTCTATCAAATGGGGCGGGGATGCTTCGGGCGCTCGCACTTGGGTGCAAAAGGGGGGGTGGGGCAATCTGGGCATTGGGGGTCAATCTAGACGTTGGTGTTCGTCTCTGATGAACAGAAAAATAAGGTGCCATTGACATACAGTTCCCCTATAAATGGCCAGATTGGGGGACCTTAGTCGTCTTGCCTGTCCTTTCCTTCTCAGCCAATTCAAGTTCATTCATTTTTGCAGAAAGGAGAGGTAGTAATATGGCGAGATACAATCATTTTAGTTTCGGTCAATTTCGCTGAACACCTTCGCGTTCAATAAGTTTCCAATCAGACTAGTGCCAGCGAGGCACAACTTTACCATACAAAGGAAGAGGAAATAGGGAGACTCCCATAGAGAGCGAGAGTCATCCGCAATCTAAACGAGCCATTTGGTACACGTATGACATGTAGAGAGAGAGAGAGAGAGAGAGAGAGAGAGAGAGAGAGAGAGAGAAAGGGAGAGAGATATAGAGAGGAAAAAGGTGGGATAGAGATAGAGAAAGACAGAGAGATGTGTACAAAAATAGGTCATTTAGTGCGTTCACAACACAGAACAGCAGGGGGTCAGGTAACGGAGAGACGCAAACAAAGGGAGAACATAAACCCCTACAGTACACACACACGAACTCAGACAGAGGAAGACAGTACATGTTTTACATATATATAAGACATTCACGTCAAAACAGAAAACAATAGTTGGCCAACAAAATCCATATTATTATATATATATATTTTTTTTTTTATATCCTTCCTATCTTTACTATCCTATTTATCTACGTGCTTAGTTCTTTTTACCTTTCCCTCCTTTTCCCTCTCGCTTGTTATTTCTTCGAGTGTTCTCAATTGCCAATACTTACACCTCGGTTAGTCGATCAGAAATTAACCTGGTCGTGCTATTTACCCATGGTTGGATCTTAAACCATTTTTTCAGTCCCTTCCTTTGGTGGGAAGTTCTCCAGGCTGAGGCAACAGCAAGTATTGATCGGGAGAACAGTCGGGCAGCTTGGCTATATCTATAAGAGTGTGAAAAAAAAGGGGGGGGGCAGTGCATTTTGAACATCAGCAACATTTCTAACTTCCTAGACGGGTGGTGCCGTGGCAACCCTTACCCGTATATTTTGCTTTGTCCTTTCCCTACCTAGTCAAACGTCCAGTCACATTATTTAACATGTCATTTCCAGTCAATTTTTCGTCATTCAGTACCTGTCCAGTTTCTATGTCAGTCTATCCTTTCAGCCGCTATGTTCTAAGGAGGAACAGTCATGTTTAAGTCTACGTCTTTTTTTTTTTTTTTTTTAAACTTATCGTTATGAGGACTATACACTTATCCCCTCTTTCCCTTTTCGTCGGTGGTTCGACCGTCGCTCTCCCACACTTCATCTGTCGTTCTGACGTGACCTGCAGAAGGGAGGAAGAAGAAGGGGTGGGGGACAGCATTCAAAGTACATCAGCATGCAGTAGTCCGAAAATGCCTTTACTTACCACTTACTCGACCTATCTCCACGTACCGCCTTTCTTTACCATCTCGGCGTTTGAGCCCAGAGGGACCAGTGGTGTCAGATAGATAATCATTGGTGATCTGCATATCTACATGAGCTACTTGGTCGTAACCCCTTTTCGTCGGGTGCAAAGGCGGCGGCCAGGTGGCATTTCCGTGGTGTCGTTTTAAGGGTGTCCAAAACACTTTTCTGGCTGCCTGTGACACGCAATGTAGCTGCTAAATATCTGATCCCTTTTGATTCTACATCTTTCATCATACTTATTCTTCGCTCACAGTAGTAAGACATCCAAAACGCATTAATGCAACTGCTACAACCATACTTTCTCTTTCAAAATACCTTTAATAAAAAGTGTTGATGTACAAATACAGGCCTGCAACTCGGTGGGCCGGCTACAAAGCAGATTGAAACTGTACATAAGAAGAACGAAATAGGTGGCAGTTTATTGCATAAAGTGCAGCAGTGTAATAAAATCGCGTTAAACTTCCCTACAGAGCAAGCATGATGCACGTCAGTAATTCATCTTTAATAAATTCATAAATTCATTATCCAAGTTCATTCGTTACCTAAATTGCACCAATTCATTTTCCATATTATAATCAGTACCCACTCTAAGTCAGTTCATTGTCCAAGCACATACTTAATAACCTTCATATCTACTTTCATTATCCAAAAACTGCGCATATATCTTGGGACAAAAGGCTGCGCAATCAGGGTGCAACAAAGTTTATTCAAAACGTTTCATTTTATGTCGGCGCCATTTTTGGGTGGGGTCAGGCAAGTTCCAGCACAGTCAGAATGTCTCCAATGATTCGTGGTCGGACCGGGGCCTTCCGTTGGAAGTTCAAAAAGTTTTTGAATCATGTGGTAACAGTCTTAACGATAGTCAAAGAGTGGGGAGGGCGGCAACAATTTTCCTACCGGGTCATTCTGGTGTTCCTCCGGAACTGAACAAGTCTGTGCCGTGGCTGCACCTTAGCCATTTCCAAACTGAAGCTGGCGCTGGCAGGAGTGCGTCGATGTCGCGGTTCCCAGTGAGGGGGACGGGGGCGCCCATGCGGAGGGATCGGGGTGCCCCCCGGCTCTTATAGAATCTTCAAGGTTGAGGAGAAGAACAGACATGGGGCGTGCGCCCGTCCAGGGCAAAAGACCGCTTTTTGATGTTGACCCTCTTTAAGTAAGAGCATTGGGGTGTCGCTGGAAGCCTCCACCTGGAGGGAGGTGGGGGAGGCTCGTTCGCGTCACCTCCCCCTTCCAGCGACCCCGCGCCGTTCCTCGGCTCCGTCGTTTCGATATTGGCCGTGCCAGCCATTGAAGATGGGGGGGGGGGTCGGTGGCTGCGGCAAGACATCCCCCCCTTTTCTCGTCGACATGTGGCGGGACTACCTGTAACTATGCAGGAATTTGGCATGTGGCGGGACTACTTGCAAGCGCCGCCATTCTCGCTTTTGGCTTCGGCCTTCTTCGTGGGTCGGACCAGGCGGGAGACAGGAGGGGAGGGGTGGTCGGTGGCTGAGGCAAGACAGCCCCCCCCCCCCGTGGCCTGCAGGGCAGCAGGAGAGAAGGAGAGCACTCTGCCATTCTTTGGACCGCCTGCCCAACATCATCTCCTCCTGACCGTGGCCAGGCGGGCCCCTCGTGCCTCGAGGCCTCGCCTTCCGGATGGGCGTAACCGCGGACCTGTTGCACTTCGGGAGCTTCCGGAATGGGGGTAGGTACCTATTGTATTGTTTCTATCTCATATGACCGTTATTTGGGCGTGGCGGGCAATGAGGCAGACATGTTTGGAGCAGGAGTAGGCAATGGAGCCTAGCTACCTCGTGGCTGCCTTGGTGTCAAGCTTGTCTTCCCTCGCCATTTTTATGTTTCTTATTGCGAGTTATTTCTAACATTTCTTATTTTATTTTTAGCGAAGTTGATAACTCATCAGTGGCCTACTGATTTCGCTCAACTCTTTTTCCTGTATTTTTATGCCATAACCTATTATAAGCTATAGCGACTAGTCCACACTTAATGAACATGTCCTTATTAGGTGTACCCTCCAGTGGAGCTGGGTGGTTCATCTCTAATAAGCGGTCCGGGCTAAACAGGCTACCAACCAGTGGGGAGAAGATAGGCATGACGGATTACAACGGGGACAAAGGTCTGCATTACCTATCTTATCACAGCGGGCAAAGACTAGGCAGAATATTTCTATTCTCCGTTGTTTGGCGGCGGTGAATACCTCAAACGAACCCATACCGAATAATCGGCCAATCAAACAATTCAGTGGGGAGAATAAGTGGGCACGAAAAGTTATCGCTACCCACTCTTTCTCTACCTGCAA
Organism: Lissotriton vulgaris; assembly: GCF_964263255.1. Lineage (NCBI taxonomy): Eukaryota > Metazoa > Chordata > Amphibia > Caudata > Salamandridae > Lissotriton > Lissotriton vulgaris. Next base: position 1,981,042,672 of record NC_141689.1, read on the forward strand.
AGAGAGACCTTGTTCTTCCCTGTTTGCAGACAAAGAATCTCCAGACAATAATCCACGAACGACAGTTCGGGAAACAGTGGGGGAGGAAGATAGGCACGACGGATTACAATGGGGACAAAAGTCTGCGTTACCTATCCTTCACTGTTTGCAAAGAGAGAGCCTGTTGTTTTTCTCCGTTTGCAGACAGCGAATCTCCAGAGGTTTCAACAAAGCGTAATACTAGTATTATCCAAAACAATCATTTCACAATTTGTCGCATTTACGCGACCTTACCCGGACCGGACCGTGTGGGCAGTTCTTCGCCTTCCTCCTTCCAGCGCCCGATCGTTCTCTTACTCCATGATTTTACCGCAGCAGTCCTGTGGGATTCCAGTCAGGACAGTAGGTCACTCAAGAGAGGTCCGTTCAGAATAGGTGAAGTTCATTCAATCGGCAGCCGGACGAGGGCCCTCTCAAGGCAGGTATACTCCGATCATTTAGATGTTCACCTCATCGTCTGGATCTCTCTTACTGGACCTTATGTCACTGATGGACCCCGCGTTGGGACGCCAATTGTGGAACAGGAGCCCATATTACCATCGATGCCCAGGCTGCTGGCGCAAGACGCCTCTTAGTTCCCATTCTGAATAATTACCAAAATAAAGAGACGGGCGCTGGAAGCAGGAATCAAGAACAGAGTTTAATTCTCATGAGGAGAGCCTGTCATGTCAAACACGAAACAAGGTGCCATCGGGAGGTGCTCTAACAAGTGAGCTGAGACTCTTGGTTTTATACCTTACAGAACACTCGATAACACAATCAGGGCTGTATGACGCAAGAGAAGAACATCCCTATAATCCTCGTGGTGATCCTACCCCACATGTGTTCACAATGGGGACCCTTGACCTGCTGATAAGAGGGGAGGGCAATCACGCAGCTGAGTGTTCCGTCAACTGTTTAGGATGTGTACGCCTGATCATAGCCCAGGGGGTGGGGTGGCTAGGATCAATAGTGGCATACAATAAGGGCAGTAAATGGTATCCCCTGACTCAGGCGATGGCCTCGGACATGTGTGGTCGGCCGGACTCGGGGGAAGGGGTCATCAAAGGAGTGGTATTCATGCCACGTGGACAATCGAGCGCGGAGGGAAGGCTCGTCAACAGAGGGGCATTCATGGAAGAAAAGGAGGTGTTGGTCAGGCGCGGCCGTGACTCCCAAGGACAGGGTCTTGCAGAGGAGGAAGGTTTATGACTTGTCCATGTGAGGGAGAAGGAGGGGGTCAGGGTGCGCGCAGGGTCAGAGTCGCACAGAGAGAGAGAGAGAGATCTTATGACCCGTACATGAGAGAACAGGGGCAGTCAAATACAGCTGGGGGGCTAGGTCAGCTGAGGCGAAGGATGCTTCTTCAAGAGGAAAAGGGGGGGGGGGGGTGCCTGGGCCAAGCAGGAGGGTCGCCTTTCATAGCAGGGTCGCGCAGAGTGCTGGGTTTCATGGTCTATGCATGTGAGAGTGGGAGGGGGGGGGGTGCTCAAATGCGCGCAGGAGGGAAGCCAGTGATTCTAATGAGTGGGCAAGAGGCCAAAGTGCCTAAAATGGCTGTCATGTACATATGGGCACGGGCTTTTACTGGCGGAGTGATACGGTCAATATTTCAGGGTATACGTGGTGTCTACAGGGAGGGGGACGGGAGAGGGCAAATGAACGCCGCTTAGGTACATTAATTTTGCTAATTTCCACACATCTGTGCCATCTTGTCTGTATCTGACTTAGCTTGCATATAATGTTCTTGTGCCTCACTTCTTTGATCTTTTAAGAACTGCATTATTAAGGCCAGAGTTGGTTCAGTATCCACCAAGATGTCAGCTGGCTGAGTCTGTGTCTCTCGAGACAAACCCGCTGAAGTAGATACTTGTTGGGAGCAAGCTCCCCGCTCTCTCTGCTCTTCTACCACACTGGCCCCTTTCTCTGCTTGTTTTACCGCAGGAATATTGCTTACCATGTTATTCTCAGTAATGTTTTCAATGGGGCTATTACCAGTAATCCGAGAGACCATACTTTTCACTCCTCCCTTAGTTCGAACCCATTTACGAAGAGAGCTGTTCTCCGAATTACATTTCCAACGTATGCTATTTTGAGGCGAATGTTGTTGTAAATGGTCCAGCCTCTGTGGAGTTTTCGTATTTTTTACTTTGGCCTTGATTTTTTTTCCAGGCAGTGTCTTATTAGATCTAGTACTTACTCCTGCTCCCGCTATTAAAGCTATTGAAGCATCATCGCTGTGGGAAGCCACCTCTTCCCATTCCTCCAAGACATTCTCTCCGATGCCAGCGCCCCCGGTGCTATCTACATGTGTCGGTAGACTGATTTCTGATATTCCGCCCCTTAGCTCCATTAAGGACTGGCTCATTAGCTCACCAATTTCTGGTGAGTGCACTGGAGTAGAAATGTCTTGATTGTTTTTAGTAAAGACTTCTGTCTCTGCTTCCTTTTGAGTCCCTTTACTCCCCTCAGCACCATTGCCAGAATCAGTACTACATTGTATCCCTAACTGCGAGGAGTCTTTAGTTTTATTCAAGCAAATTGGTACCGCCTCCAGCAGCATCTCCGAAAGTTACTCTATCTCATTGTGTGTGTCTGTGCCTCACCCCATCCCTCTTTCACTCTGTTTCGCTATATATGCTTCTCAGCCCCTCACTTCCAGTCTCTGTGTTGCTCTTGCCATGTGCTTTTCTGCCCCTCCCATGTTACTCCATCCCGTGTTGCTTTCTTCTGTCTCTGGGTTGCTCTGTCTCACTGTGTGCTTCTGTGCTCACTTGTATCCATGTTGTTTTGTCTCCGCGTGTACTTATGTGCTCCCCTCCTTGTTGCTTTGTCTCGCTCTGGGCTTTTCTTTCCCTCCCATGTTGTTTTCATCTCCTGTGTTGCTTCAGAAATGCTTCAGCATGGCTAAAACCCATTGGCAAAGCCAATAAATCCCAACGGCGATACCGATTGGCTTTGTCAATGCTCGTTTACCACAGCATTTCTATCCTACTTGTGCTCTAAATTATAGTTGTTACTATTACCCAGTTTAATGGTACTAGTTAATAGCCCCCAGAAGGACAGGAAGCTGAGTCTTGCTAGATTACAAACTCGTAGGCTGCAAATCCCTGCATGCTTCACAGGTGAATGTTAATCTCACACAGTCATAGTGCCTTTAGTAAATACGCCAATTTCTGTGTCAAATTCGCACCTCGCAATCCTGCATGTGAATATGTCAGAAGGCATGGAGTTAGATAGTGTGTCTTAGAGAAGCTTGACAGAAATTAATTTGGACCACAGCAGGTCTGTGCTTGTCTTTTGCTTTAGACTGGATATGTATTTTAGATCAGGTGCCTGATTAGTATATTTCACTGTTTACATTTGGACAGGGAACTCACTGTGATTGCTGTGCGCGCTTTTACTCATGGAACATTCACGAGCACGCCAGTGCTGCAGAAGGAGAGCTGATTGCAAAACAGATGGAAGAAGACAGTAGAATTTAACTAAATTCTGGTGTGGGTATTTCAACAAGTCTATTTAAGTCCAAGGATAGAGTTTCATTAAAAAACCTACATGGACCTCTCTCGGGTTAAAACAATTCTGGAGGTCCTACGTTTTCAAACTGTGATCCGAGCTCAATTGAACCACTGTCTTACTTCGATGCAGTTCTTTGAGAGCTGGATTTATTAATCTCTAGATTGTTATTACCAGTGAAGCCTCAGAAATCTGAGTTAAACATCATTAAAGAAAAATGCCAAACCTGGAAAAAGATGTCACTGCAAAAGGTACAATTTAAAGTTTTGCTCCTTAGAAAGGAGAAACATATGCAAACTTACAATATGAACCCAATTTTTCACCGACAGAACATGGATGGAGCGGATACTCCACAACCTTTGGTACAATTATTCTCTTCAACAGTATTGCCTCTCTTATTACAAGGGCACAAGGACAGTAGTATTAATTCATTGAGTTGTAAAGCTGAGGAATGGCTGAAAGTTGCAGCAGGTAAAAGGAAGGTTAGAGAGGCTGATCCAGCTCCAACTTTGTTCTCTGTTATTGTTGCAAATGGCCCTTTCTAGGGTGCTTTCCCTTGACTTTTTGCTTTTCTCCTTCCCAGTTTTCTGCTGATCTCGATCCTAGCCTTTGGACTCTGAGCTCGTTTGACTCTGCTGTGTCCTATAATACCACACTGTTCCTGTGTAACTCAGAGATTCCTCTCCAGGCTCATAGTAGATTATACTGTGACTGGTGGCAGGGTTGGACTGACCAACGGGACAATCTGGCAACAATAGAAGGGTTAGTCTGTTAAGTCAGTACGAGGGCCATTTTCTTAAAGCTTCTTGATGACGGCTTGTGCCTTATGGGCCAGTTTACTGCTAATTCCCAAGCTATCACCACAATCATTGTCTCCATCAAACACAAAAGCATGCAGTCTGCTGTACTTTGCAGAACATCTATACTGTGTGTCTCTACTAGTTCAAAACTTCTTTGATTAGGGAATGTAGGACACATTTTTAGCTATTAATTAGGTGGGTCACAGAAGAAGAAAACAGAGCCCCAGTAGAGGGAAGGTGGGAGTTACTTCTATTGGTAAACTCATGCAGCATATGCCAAGCATCGTGATGAAAGCAAAGGTGATCACATACCAATGTGGTATTTGTACAGCACAAACCTAGCCAAATGTAAAAAGAGCCCTCCACAGCAAATAAAGAATGAAAGAGTGAGGATGTGTAGCTGGGTTCTTTGAATAGTTGTTCACTGATACAGCTCCATAGTTTAGTGTATTTTAATGGAGTACTTAACGTCTGTAAAAAGAACAATTGATGGACAGAATGCAGAACAATGTCATACATACAGCCCAGTACAGATCTGTGCCTAAATCCATCGTTTTTGAGCTCCCCATGCCATTCCTGTTTGAACCCAGTCAAATGCAAATCAGTCTTGATCCTGCACCCAATGGAAACTGTCTAGCCCAAACTGCCAGGCCTGGTCCTCCCTGGACTGGAAACAAGCATCGAGGGACAGGTTTCAGGGTTTAACACCTCATAAGCCAGGATAGCTTGACTCAAGTCAAGTCAAGTCAAAACAAACTTTATTTGGTTTGTTACAACCATAAAAGTACAATTTACCTCTTATCTTACTAAAACAGGGAAAAGAAAAACAACAGTAAATACATAGCACAGCGGTATCGATAAACATATTACATCTTAATATACGTATACTTTAACTGTCATTTTTAAAACCGTAATGTTATCACAATTAATTTAAATGAAACACTTAATTCATATCTATACAACATCTTCTTAATCATACAGCACTATTTTGATAGCTTGACTCTAGTGGCATGGAGAGCACAGGACCCACGTCTGGGGATACCCGTCCGACTCGGGATGACAAATGCAAAAAGAAAAATTGATGGAGAGAATGCATAACAATGTTGTTAGACCTGGCACCATTGGCCTGGGTCTCTCTTCCAGTTTTGCTGTTGACTCATGTATTTTTGCTGGTGTTAGATTCTTTGAGCACTATGCCACTGCTATTCAGTGCCACAGTGCAAGTGCTCCCTACTGTAAATTGATATATTAATCAGTGGTTCCATGTTTGGCTATTTGATTTACTTGTCAGACCCTAGTATAGTACACTGAGTGTGCCCAGGGCATGTAAATCCAAATGCTGCTGGTGGGCCTGCAGCCCTGGTTGTGCCACCCACAGAAGCAGCCTTGTAAAATGTGTCTAAGGTCTGCCATTGCAGTCTGGTACTGTCCTGCTGACTAGGCAAGTGCACCCACTTACCAGTCCCTAAACCTTCCCTTTTCTTCATATCAGTCACCCCTATGGTAGGCCCAAGGGCAGGGTGCATTGTGAGTATAAGGTAACACAAGCCCTGATGTGGGTGGTTTGTCCTAATAGTGAATTACAGCCATTTTCGTTTTTCACTATTGCAAGGCTCTCTGTTCTCAATAGGCCAGAATGGGCTGTTAGATTATTACATGTTTATAATCCTAACTGTCTCAGAGAACATGTAGAAATTCGAGTTTAGAATGCCTGAACTCAGAATGATAAAATACATCTTTTAGTGAAGTTGGTTTTAACATTCTGTGTTTGCAAATACCACTTTTAGAAAGTAGGTATTTGCTTGTCTAACCATTCAAACCTGCCTCTGCTAGGTTGTGTATTCCTTTGTCTGGTTTTGTGAGTGACAGGGCTGGGGGATTCCAAGAGACAGGCTGAGTCCCTCAGTGCTGAATAGAGAGATCTGCATCTAGATGGGAGGGAGGAGTTGCACCTGAACCTTGAATAAGTCTGTGCCTGCCTTCCACAATGCTGGCTCCACCCCCTGGGTAGCGGCTGATGTCTCTGCCCTGCACACTGAAAGAAGAGAAGGAGTCCTGTAAACAAAGTGCTCCAGGACTGTACTTGCCTTCCACAATGCTGGCTCCACCTCCTGTGGGGCCGTCACAACTCCGAAGGAAGATCTTGCCGCTGGAACTGTCGCACTGCACCGCATCGGTGAGAAGCGTGCTTCAATGAAGAGGAAGCGTGTCGCCGTCGCTGCTGCTGCCATCGCAACTCCGAAGGAGGGTATTGTTGCTGTAGCTGTCGCACTGCAACGCATCAGGAGAAGAATGTCGCAACCAGGTTGGAGTGTGTCGCTGTGCCTGCCGTCGCAACTCCAAAGGAGGGTGTCGCCTCTGGAACTGTCGCACTGCATCGACCAAGAGCACCTTGCATCCCCGAGAAGCGCACCACCGTCGGAGCTGCTGCCGTCGCATGGTAGATGACGCCACTGTAGTTGTCGCATCGCGCGGAAGCTTCACGCATCGTGGGAGAAGAGTGTCGCCACTGGAGCTGTTGCCGTTGCATCGTCAGGGTGTCGCCGCTGCAGTCAATGCATCAAACCGAGAACTTCTTGCATCCCCGAGAAGCGTGCCGCATCTGGAAGATCTTCACTACTTTATTTCTTTGTATCTGAACTTTGCTGCATTTCCCCATCGCTGCGACATTGCTTGTCGTGGAAGCGAAACGCAGCCTAAGGACATTGACACAGAGTGTCACATCTAAGAACTGAACTGAACTACACTCAATCTACCATCTTTACATAATAGAATTGTGTATTTTTGTCATTGATGGTCTTGTTGTTACTCTATATAAAGTATACTTATTTTTTATATAAAACTTTGTGTGGTGTCCATCTGTAGTGCTGTAACTGGGTTCCTGAATGTGGTCACAAATGCTTAACACACAACGCCTCTGAGATAAAGCCTTGCTGCTTGTGCCAAGCTACCAATGGGGTGAGCAGGGGTTATTTTAGAAGTGTAATCCCCTTATCCTGACTAGAGGCGAGGGTCCCAGTTTGTCACAAGTACCTACTTGTGCCAACCAGAGACCCCCAAATCTAACAAGTGTCATACATTCACCCCAATAAAGAGAGCTGGGCCTAAATCCATAATATTTTTGCTCCCCATGCCATTCATGTTTGAACCCAGCCATATGCCAATCAGTTTTGACCCTGCGCCCAATGGGAACAGTCCAGCCCAAATGCCAGGCCAAGTCCTCCCTGGAATGTAAACAAGCATCCTAGGACCGGTTTCAGGGTATCACCCCTCATCAGCCAGGATAGCTTGACTCCAGTGGCATAGAGAGCACGGGACCCATGTCTGGGCATACCCATCCCACTCAGGGTGACAAATACAAAAAGAACAATTGATGGACAGAAAGCTGAACAATGTCATACATTCAGGGATATCCCTATCAAAGGAGATAGAGAGGACTAGGTAGCTAGTCCGTATCACCAGGGTTTTATATGTGAAATCAATAAGGACTAGCCTATTTGTGAATTTGCATAGACTCAAGACTGTAAGACAGGGTACAAACCCTTTTGTAACTGGGTCACTGTTAGCGTTAAAAAAGGCTGATGGATGTTATAGAAGTGTTAATTAGGGTCTCCTACATGCCCATGTGCGGGGACACGTTGAGTCATGGCTATACTGAGCATGTGCGGGAGAGTAGTGTATCCTGCTGTGAGCATGCCCATGTGCGGGAGAGTAGTGTATTCTGCTATGAGCATGTGCGGTACCGAATTTCGGCGCCTGCGCATTGGGTGTGTATTGGCAATAAAACTGTTCTGCGAATATGTTACCATACTAAGACTCTCCCCTGTATGTAATTTTTTGTCATACTTGTTGTATGTCCAGTAATGATCTAAGAGGGAATCCCCCCTCACACATGTAAAGCACCTTAGCGAGTGCTACACATTTTCAAAATTACACATCTGCACCTACACACTTTGGTCCTGAGGAAAGCCAGTTTTAATCATAAAACATGTAGACCACACCTGGATGTAGGAGACCCTAATTAACATTCCTATAACATCCATCAGCCTTTTTTAACGCTAACAGTGACCCAGTTATTAAAATATAATTTACACTCGGGTGCAGGGATCACTGTATAGCTTTTAAACTTTCACCTTCACGTCACTACACTGCACACTCAGAAAGATACCTGCTCCGCTGTATTCAGGCATCGAAGCACACCCGGGACACACTTGGTATCACTGGGTGGGCCCGATGATGGCCCGATGATGAAGCATGCCACCAACCAGGGTGGTGGGTGAGGGCTTCATGAACAAACAAAAGGGTTTGTACCCTGTCTTACAGTCTTGAGTCTATGCAAATTCACAAATAGGCTAGTCCTTATTGATTTCACATACATTCAGGAATGGCAGGGTATGCCCAGAAGTGGGACACTTTGTCATTGGATGCAACCTAGCCTGGCTGATGAGTTACTCCGAAGCTGGTTCCTGGATGCTTGTTTCCGGTTCAAGGAAGACCTGGCTTGGCAGTTTGGGCTGGACTGGGTCAAGACTGATTTGCATATAGCTGGGTCTGAACTGAGGTGACGAAGTGAGCTCAATAACGATGATGGATTCAACCCAGATCTATGACTGGGGGTGAGTGTCTGAAAAGTTTCAGCGCTCAGTCCATCCTCACCTTGTGCTTGCTTTGTTTGCCCTAAATTGGCAGGGTATGCTCAGACGTCGGTCCCTTGCTCAATACGCCACTGGATTCAAGCTAGCTTGGCTGATGAGGGGTATTACTTCGAAACCGGTCCCAGAATGCTTGTTTCTGGTTTAGGGCAGATCTGCTTTGGCAGTTTGGGCTGGACTGTTCCCATGAGGCACAGGTTCAAGACTGATTTGCTTAAAGCTGGGTCTGAACTGAGGTGGCGAAGTGAGCTAAAGAATGATGATGGATTCAACCCAGATCTGTGACTTGGGGTGTGTGTCTGAAAAGTTTCAGCGCTCCATCCATCATCTCCTTGTGTGTACTTAAGGTCTGAACATGTGAAAAACACTACATGCCCAGATGGTGGGATTGTAGCTGGTCTGGCATAAGCCAAGCAAACTGAGGAATTCTATCAAATAGAAATCAAAACCTAATGATGGACCTGCAGCTCTCACTCTCAGTCCATAGCAAACTAAGGCTGCTGTGCCACTAGTTAAAGAAATTCGACTCTACCTGAGGACCTACAGTAAGGACTACTGACACCCCCAATTAACTCACCCTCATAGAGCCACCATATTAGCTGACCCAAATGGTAATACCGCAGGGTATCAGACTACACTGCCATTCATTCATGGAACTGGCACTCATTCACATCTGCAGTGTATCATTGATTTCTGGTCCACATCCCATCTATTTAAGCAGCCTTGCACATCTCCGCACTGCCAATCATGTGCTGTCATGTCTACCCCAGCTCACATAACAAACTTTTGCAAATGAAACATTCAACTAAGAGACCCTGCAGGAACCTTGTACAAAATGTGACCAGACAGAGAAACCCAGATAAAGCAAGAGACGTAAAAAGAGGCGAGAGGGTAAGTAATGGCACACTTGAGATTGACACATAGTTTATTTATTTGCAATTATAGTTAAGTAAGAATATAAAAACTATTGTTTTAAAACAAAAAAAAACACTCAAATTGGCCAGTTATAGTTCAATGAGCTAACTATAAGTTGCGGCCTCACCATGCACTGTTTATGACCTCACATATTACATCAACATGACAGACTAAATGACATAATTGATGACATCATCAGAGAATATCTTAAATGACATCCTTGATGGCAATGCTAATGACATAAGCAATCATTGTAACTCTGTCATCTAGGCTCTGTGCCTTGAATTAATTCCTCACACTACAGGTATGGACAACGTTTTATTTACCTTAATAGGATTACCCACTTCAATACTTCGCATGACCCACAATTTTAATTAAAGAGGTTGACAGGTGTACATTTGTCACTATAAAGCCACTTTCTTCCAGGCCAACGTACTACACTGCACACCGTAGGACTGGCACTTCAAGGTACAGCAGAACGGTGCAAGCTTCACTGTCCATTGCTCGCACAGTATTGCAGTACAGTGGGACCACACAGGAGGAAGGCCCTGTGCCCCATGGGATCCTATGGGAGTCCTTGCTGGGACCCACAGATAGCACATTTTGGGGGAATATTTCTTCAAGACTAATTTAATGGCACCAGAATTATTGGCAAAACAATACTCTTCCTTTGGAAACTCTGGTCTTACTATAATTATACAATGATGACTGTTGCTGGGTAATATATCTTGAGCACGCATGAAATCTGAAATTGGCCCTTTGCAGTTTGTGCAACTAACAATAACAATCCAGTTTCTTGGCCAAATGCATCGCGCATGTCCTCACAATATGATGTGACATATTATATCACAAATGGTATTGGTGGCATCACTGGTGACATTATATATCACCAAAGCATTGCATTATGCATGATGTCACTATGGATACATTTTTTAATATATTACTTTTTGTTTGTATAAGTGCTGCTAGTTAACAATGCCCAGTCATATAATTATGGCATTTACTAATACATATTATGAATTTCTGATTAACTGATATCTCCACTTCATCTTGAATAATTTAGGACGTGGAAGCTTTAGAGAGCATTTTGGCAGAGGGCACTTTATCCGTAAGGAAGGGTTTTATTATTGTTTTCATTGTTGATTGTACATGTAATATGTTGGTCTGTGCACGGGCGGGAATTCACCAGAAAGCTAGCGTTAAAGAATTCAAATATACAGCCATTGCACTCTAATGACATCACTTAATTGATCCTTTGTCTCAACGTTCACGTTTGAACAGCATCATATTTGCTGCTGATGGTCTAGAGGAATGGGAAGGAGTGGGAAGTTCAGAATGTGAAAAGAGCTATTAGCCCTTGTTCACTTGCTACTCCTCCTGCTGCCTTTAGGTTCCCCAATAGCATGGATAGGGGACACAAGAGCAGTGCTGAGTGTGCCAATTGGCAAGTCAGGTACCAGCAGCAATCACTAGTTACATTACACAAGGACACATTCATTTTTTATAGGCCTGGGGAGATTAGGTGATTTGCGCAGGATCACAGGATGTTGAGCCTACGCCTAGCCTCGAACCCGTGTCCCCAGTTAGCAGCTGTGGCTGTTACCTACACCCTCTCCCCACATTTATAGTGTTAATATTGATGTTGATATCCACAACGATATGTGTATGTTCGAAAACTAGATCGAATCACTGCTTTCCCGAGACGGTCTCTCCATCCACCCCAAGTAAGAAATAAGTGGTCAGGCAGGCCTTGCAACCTAGACCTGAGAATACTGAATAACAGATCACAGGTGGGGTGGCACGTAACCAGTCGAACAAACTTGCAAACAGGGAAAACCCAAATTAGTCCTTTAGCTAGACAGGAACACCACAATGGTCACAGGAGATTGGACTCAAAAAAGCAGATATGGTCGGAGGAGAGCACGCGTTCCCAAAACACCATAAATTTAGATGCCACATAAAGTTAGGAACACTTGGCCAATGAGAACACAGCACACACAGTACACATAGAGACCACATGCTCCGCATGCCGGACATCTGGACACTTCACCCAGAGGCCCTCGCTGTCTCAATGTAAGGCTGAGATCCCACTGCGCTCGCTATCAGGTGGCCAGATTTACAGCTCCATGAATAAGGCCATATTCCTTTTTCTATAATAAGATCTATTGTGTTCCATGGTGCTCCAAAGACCTATTGTGTTCTATTGTGTTCCATGGTGCTCCAAAGACTGTATATAATGGCACACAGAACAAACGTATGTTGAGACAGTCCTCAAACCCTTTCTTGAACTGTTTCACGGCTGCAGCATTTAATTAAACGAACTGTTCCTGTTTTGCCAAACGCCTCTTGTCATTTGTTTTTTCAAACTAAATTAGCATACCAGCAACAATAGACAAGGGTCTACATTCAATAAACCCCTTGTTTCGAAATGATATCTAATATATCTAATATGAAATGATATCTAATATTTTGAAAGCCAATTGTATAGTTGTCCTTCTCTTTGATTAGTATAAACCGCGCAATTGAGGAAATGAGAACTACATGCGAGTTGGTGGAACACAACCATATGGTGGAATAAGTCTGTGGTCTCTATGTCCAGGATATTAATTGTGCTAAATTTGCGTTCTGAGTTGTGAACCACTACATTTTTTTTATACTATAGTATTTTTCTGAGAACACGTCTGCAATCGAGTCACACAGTGGTGCCATGAAAGGCACAATGGAGGGAACACACCGTCACATCTAAATAACATCTACCAGTACATATCTAAAACTATGAAAAACAGTGGACGCTTGAAATCATGGTACCGTGAACAACAACTCAATCAAGACTGCTGACAGGTAAAAGAAAAAGAAACATGCACTACTTGTCAGTAAGAATACAGTCCTGGTAACCAAAACCCTTAATATTCGACCTAACTCTGAGCAATGACACACTATTTTGACGTGCTACTTTTTCAATAGAGCAATGATACACTGCCATCTAGTGTTAAGCGAAGATTTTTCTGTGATTAAGTAAGAAGGAACAGAATTGCGGGGCATATTATCAAGGGGGTTTATCTCCGCTTTTTTGGCTTTAAAAGCCAAGAAAGCGGAGATAAAATTATCTCCCTATTACCTAGCTGCCGCTAACACCAGTTAGTGACAGCTAGGAGGAGATAGCGACCATCTTGGGCCCCACTTTGCATGTCAGTGATATTTATCACTAATGAGATGCAAAGTGGGCGTGCCAAGATGTTAGCGACTGAAAACAGTCGCTAACATCGCTATCTCCTATTACCAACTTTTGGAGATATTCACGCTAAGCGGGAATATCTCCAAAAGCTAACACCTGCCCTGAGCAGTTCTTAGCCATGTTATCCAATGGGAGGTGGATAACATGGCTAAGAGCATTAGTTCGCTAATGCATGAATATCGCTGACTTTTCAGCGATATTCATGCTTTGCGGCGATTTTTACCGCATTTGCGTTAAACCTTGGTAATACCAAGGTTTATTTGCGGTAAAAATCGCCGCAGCGTTGCGGTAAATTTTTGTCTCTAACCAAGCAATAGCGATAATTATCGCTATTGCTTGGTAATATGCCCCTGCATTTTTTTATAAAGACTGACAATAATAACATGCGACATTTTTAGATATTGCACTTTATTTAGGCAGCAAACGTGAACCCATTGACATCGGGCATTTAGGATGCGCAAAGAAGAAATCCTTCATCTATAACTAAAACCGAACCATATTGACAGTTTAGCGCCATGCTGCTAACATCGAGGAACGAATAATGGGGCATATTATCAAGGGGGTTTATCTCCGCTTTTTTGGCTTTAAAAGCCAAGAAAGCGGAGATAAAATTATCTCCCTATTACCAAGCTGTCGCTAACACCAGTTAGCGACAGCTAGTAGGAGATAGCGACCATCTTGGGCCCCACTTTGCATGTCAGTGATATTTATCACTAATGAGATGCAAAGTGGGCGTGCCAAGATGTTAGAGACTGAAAACAGTCGCTAACATTGCTATCTCCTATTACCAACTTTTGGAGATATTCGCGCTAAGCGCGAATATCTCCAAAAGCTAACACCTGCCCTGAGCAGTTCTTAGCCATGTTATCCAATGGGAGGTGGATAACATGGCTAAGAGCATTTGCTCGATAATGCATGAATATCGCTGACTTTTCAGCGATATTCATGCATTTCGGCCGTTTTTTATCGCATTTGCGATAAACCTTGTTAATAGCAAGGTTTATCTGCGATAAAAATCGCCGATGTGCGGCGATAATTTTTGTCTCTAAACAAGTTAGAGACAAAAATTATCGCTAGTTGTTGGTATTATGCCCCAATATTCCATTGGTCTGAGTATCAACGTTTTTTATCCCCCAAGTTCAGTTTAAATGTGCAAAACAAACAAATTATACAGGTAAATAACAACCTGAATACATACTGTCAGAACTTGTAGGGTTTTGAAAACGTAGTTAATAATGCAGAAGCTCCCCAGGACGGTGAAATTGCCAAATTTGTATGCATGGTGGCTAAACCCAAGGTGTTTTTAGGATGGGGCACCTTATTTTTATTTTTATTTTAAATTTTTGAAATTTAATGTAGCGCTTTCAAGACACGAGGTGTATCAAAGCTATTTATAACAACGTACATGAATAGGAGTATAACAGTCACAGTGGAGTGGTGTGGCTCACTGGTTAGAAGCGGCAGACCCGGAAGCAGAGAACGACCCGGGACCAGGGTTCAAACGGTAGGGTCATGGACCAGGGTCAACTGACTCGATAATTCTCGCCTCGGTGCCTACTCTAACCGGGGATGGCACTCGGCAACTTTGGGCATTAACCTTGCCTCATCTCTACAACGGCCCCCCACAGACACCAGGGATGCCTGGTTTCACCTTGGAGTTACCCAGAAGGGACCATCTCACAGGGAAAGCCAGGACAGGTTCCCCAGCGGTTTTCAGCGCCAGGACGCTCCTGGGCAACAGTGGGCTTTACAAGTCCCACACACAGTACATTAATACACCTAGGTTCTGGAACTTTCTCAGTTCAATAATTATGAGGTTAAAAAGTTCATTTCAGGGAGGGTAGGGGAGTTGGGGATCGGATCATTGAGAGGTTTTGCCGCATTGGTGGCCGTCCATTAGTAGGGAAGTAAGAGGAAACGTAGTGTCGTTATTGTTCAGAGGGACAGATATGATGGTTGAGGAGAAATTCTTTTAGTTGTCTCTTTGAAGCTCGTGAAGGAGGTGTTAGTTCTGATATGAATTGGGTGAGAGCTCCAGATTTTGGGGGTGTCACCTGAGAAAGAGAGGGCTTTTTGTTTATGTCTTTTGAGTGGGATTGAGAGAGATTAGAAGGAGCGTGTTGGAGCTTCTTAGGTTTCTCGATTTTCCTGCTTTAGTGAGTTTGGCTGCGAGGTAATCTGGTTTGCCAGTGTGTAGGCGTATATGGGGGAGACAGGCTGTTTTGAAACAGCAGCGTGCTTCGAATGGTAGCCATTTTAAATTTTGCCATGCAGGGGTGATGTGGTCATGTATCTTGGATCCGGTGACCATTCTTGCTGCTGCGTTTAGTGTGGCTCTCAAGGAGGGGTATGTGTATTTTAGCTGCCACAGTTAGTGTGGCATTCCCATAGTCGAGCCTGGATAGAACTTAAGCTTGTGTTGCGATTTTTGAGTCATTGGTGGTGTGGGGGGGGGGGACATAGCAGAGGCTTAATTCTGTTGAGGAATTTTAGGCTGCAGAAGGTGCCCTTTGCATGGGAGCTTATATGAGAGCTCATGTTTAGTCTTGTGTCCAGAGATATCCCATGAGATTTAGCTGAGTTAGCTGGGGTAAACTTGCAGTTTATGGAGTCTAGGTTGTTTATCCATTCTTGGATCTGAGGGGGTTGGTCATGATTGGAGAAAACAATTTCGTTTCTTTCTTGGTTAAGTTTGAAATGGTTGAGTGATAGCCAATTTTCTACTTTTGAAAGTGTGGAGTTGAGTCAGTGGATATCTTTAAGGGAGGATATTTCAAGGTAGAGCTGGGTGGCATTGGCATAGAGGTGATAGGAGATATTTGCTTGTTTTCGAATGGTAGTGAGAGGGTCCATTTGGATGTGGAAGAGTGTGGGAGAGTGGACTGAGCGGTGTGGAACACCTCAGGTTGTGGATGAGATGTCGGACAACAAGTTTTTGATTTTTATGAGTTGGGATTGGTTATGTAGGAATGAGGAGAACCATCTCAAAAGAGTGCCATTAGCTCAGATATGCTTTTGTAGGGCATCTAAAAGTAACTTGAGACCCACCTGTATCAAAGCCCGCTGATAGGTCGAGGAGGACAAGCAGGCAGCATCTGTTTGAGTCAAGGAAATTGTGAATGTCATCTGTTATTCACAGTATAGATGTTTCAGTGCTGCATCCCTTCCTGGAACCTGATTGGTGTGAGTCAAGTAGATTGTTCGAGTTCAGGTGTTGGTTGAGTTGGGAGAGAACACATTTCTCGAGCATTTTAGCTAGAAAAGTAAGGTTGGTGATGGGTGTAAAGTTTTTGAGATCATTCGGGTCAGCATCAGTTTTTTTTAGCATGGGGTAATTTGGCCTTGTTTAAGGCATTCAGGCATCAGCCTGTTGTTTAAAGAGTTGTTGATACTCTTCGTCTATCGCGGGGTAAAGGTGAGGTTGAGGTTTTTAGCCAGGGAAGCTGCTATTGGGTCCGCGTAGTGGGCGGAGGGTTTGGAGTTGGCAATCACCATAAAGATGTCTTCTTCTGTGAGAGGTTTGAAGTCCTTCCAACCCTTGGGTGAAGAGGGGGTCTTGGGTATGGGCTTATTTTAGTGGTTGGTGGGGGAGGGGGTCTCGGTTTTGGGGATCATAGAGTGAACTGGGGTAGGGTTTAACTTTGTTTTGGGCATCAAGTTGCTGGGTTGGGATTGATGTTGAAGCTCTAGGGAGAGCTCAATTTTGGTGATTTTGTCATTGAAGAATTTGTCCAGGTTGTTAAACTGTAGTTTTGAAGCAGGGGGGTTTTCCTTGGTATGTTTGGAGGTCTGTTTTCCAATGATGTTGTAGAGCTCTTTGTGGCAGTTTTTTGCTTTGTCCAGGGGACTCCAGAAGAAAGTGGCTTTCTCCTTGAGGATGTGTTTTTTTGTAATTCCTGAGTTCTCTTTTGAGCTTGAAGAGGTTGGTTGTGGATGGGTTTGCTTTCCAGAGTCTTTCAGCGGCTCTTTCCTGTCTTCTTTTGGAGTTTAGGTCTTTTCTGAACCAGGCTGTGGATGGGATATCTCTTACCCTTTTGTGTTTCATGGGGGCTAGTTGGTCAGGTGCAGTTTTCAACTTTATGTTGTAGAGTGTTAAGAGCTTTGCTGTGTTAAGGTTGTCTGTGGTGGGCGGGAGTATGGATGATATTTTTTGTTACAGGTCAGAGAGTGGGATAGGATTGAGGTTTCTGCTCCATTGCTGGGTAATGTGGGCTCTGACTGGTGGTGCTGCAGTTTGGTTAATGTTAAACAGAATGATTTGGCGGTTTGACGAGTGGCTTATGAGAATGTTATTTATGATTATTATTTAATTTTTGGCTATGATTGCACCTAAGGTAGAGCCTTTGTTGTGGGGTTGTTTTGTGCAGCGCTGGGTGAGCTAATCCACAAAAACATTTTGCCTTATGTATGCATTTTGTGCTTGATTCACAAAGCTATTTGCACGTGTTCTTTAGTGGAACAGCCTTTTTTGCAAGTTAACAAATACTTTTGACATTAGCAAAAGTGTAGTTTTATACTAGAAACAAGACTTATTTATGCAAACGTTTTTGGATGAATAAATACAAAGCTTCAGACTCCACTGCAGCGTAGAGACAGCAGACACAGCAGATGTTAATGCTCTCTATATCAATGGCAGAAATGCCCCTGCCTCCTGTTACCACTCAATGACTTTGGAGCCTATGACACAAATGGCCATCAAACACTTATCCACATCTGGGATTCACAAATACTATTCTCCAATGCAGGCACAATCCTGCGAGGATTCACCTTCTACCTTTCCAACTACCACCATTTTCCTCGCATCTTCAGAGGCTGGTCTTGGTCATAGGTGAATACCTTGATAGCAGCTGGGTGTAGTTTCAGGATAGGTCTCAGGGTGTTGAAGACCTTCGCCGACATGATGTTGATGGTCACCCCAGTGTATACCACAGCGATGGTGCTGTGATTTCCAACTTGTATTGGGCATTGTAGCAGACAACGTAGGCCTTGGGCAGCGATGCCAATGGTGAAGACCGAATGGATGGTGTGCTCCACTGCTTCGTCATCGTCCATGTCACTGCTTCTTTCTTTCATTCAGGGATTGGCATTAACAGTGGTGCACGACCCTAGCTTCTTTCCTGTCATCAAACCCTCACAAAACGATCCATCTTGCTGCACCCTGTGCTTTTCTTTCCTCTCGCAGGGCATTCAGACTGGCAACGAATATTTCTGCCGCAATATCAACACAGTTGCCTGACTTAACACCATCTCTCCTCCCTTTTTTGGTTGCACGGTTTGGGGACACACTGTTTACTGGTTCAGTCTTCACCGGGGTATTTTGGCAGCTTCCATGTGAATGGCACAGGCTCTGGAGAGTTCTTTGGTTCTGCCCAATGTGAGTATGTTCACTAAAGATTTCCCCGAATCCTCCAGTATGCGCTCCCATAGTTTTGCTGATGCACATCCCTGAATGATCTGCCCTCTGATTTTTTCATTTTCGTCGCTGAAACCATGCTAGCCAACACCTTCAGGCATGCATGGAAAACATCTACAATTCATGAGCCTGTTGTCGAAACACAGGCTGCTCATAGTCCTGGTTCGCCGTAGGCTCAAAGTGCACAATGAGCGCCGCTATGAGGGTGAGGTGCATCTTGGGTGCTGCCTCGTTGATGGACTTCGATATTTTGTAGATGTCCTTTCCATCCATATGTAAGATTAAGGCTCTCTTATTTTTATTTTATTTTAGTCCTCATTTGCCAAAAGATAGTACAGAGCTGCAGGAATCACTCCTGTGGCCTCCCTTTCAATAGCACCAATTGGAGCGCTCTGTAGCTAATTGGAGATGCTTTACACAAAACCTCACTGTGAGTTTGTTCTGAAACCTGGGCATCCTACAGAACCAGGGAGGTAAATGATAACAGGTGTAAAGGCTTAACCATTGGACCAAGTTGTTCATCAATCGCAAGTGGTTAACCAAGCCTCACACGGACACCAAAAGTCTGATCTGTTATCCCTATTGTCATTAATATTTTTTCTCCAATTTAACTCTATCTAATTTCATTGTGTATTTAATGGAAATAACCCAATCTAGGAAGTTGGGGGGGATATCCTTTATCCACTTTTTACAGATTTCTCTTCTCGCCAACAGGATCAGATATAAGCATAACTTGTTTTCCCATCTGGAAAGCATCTTATACTCTGGTAACAGGCCAAAAAACATTGAAAGCTGGCATACCTGAATGTTCAGACCCAACAAATCTTCAATTTCTTTTATTATCTCCGCCCAGAAATGTTGCAGCATGGGACAATTCAAGAACATGTGAATATCATCTGCTTCGGCAAGAAGGCACTTTGAGCATTTTGGTGTTGGGCCTTTCGAGAACGCCGGGCAAGCTCTCTCACCACAACTCCGTCGGTAGATTAAATTCTCCTTCCTCCAGGTCCAGCATTAACCAATAAATGGTCGATATCTCCTTCTTTTTCCAGAGTGCATTTTCTAATACATTTGCTATGCCCACCTCTGTCCAGATGTTCTGACGCCAGCTCCTTAATTGCCAGTATTTGAATTTTGATAGCCTATTGTCAGTAAGTAAAGTCAGCTCTTCCCATGATAGCAAAGACTCATCTGAAACTAATTGTCCCCAGCACCGAAAACCAGCATCTATCAGCGGAGTTAACATGGAATCTCTGGTCCATCCAGGTGATCCTGGAGCATTCCAGATGGGAGCAAGAGCACTGAAATAACTGATCTTCAGAGCTTTTCTGACCTTTGCCCAAGTACCGTCAAGTTTGCGTAGTATTTTTAATCACACTTTTTTGAAAATTCTCAGGTATTTGTATAAAAAACCTTGGTTTCCATTTTGAACATCTAAAAGCATTGCATTAAACATTACTCCTACATCCAAATCATCTGGGATACCAAAAAGTAATTCTCCTGCCCTCAATCAAGTCTGGTAGGCAAAACCCCCCTTGTTCTTTTTCCTACGTAACTTCTTCCACAATATTCTAATCGCTTTAGAGGCCCAGATAAAGGTGTTGAATTTGGACTGAAGAGATCTTAAACTTTCTTCGTTAAATGACAAGGGGATATTCCGTAATAAAAAAAATAACTTAGGCAAAAGCATCATTTTTATTAAGTTAACTCTGCCTATCAGAGTTAAAGGCAGGTAAGCCCAACCTATCAAGGAGGTTTGTATTTCCTTGGCGATCCTTTGAAGATTTAATTCTTGAATCTAAACGATGTTTTGGGTAATCTGTATACCCAGATACCAAATCACCTTCCTTATTGGATGGGCACAAGTACTCATATTCCATACCATACATTCAGTTTTTGTGGCGTTAATTTCATATCCTGAGATGTTACCAAACCTGTTTGCTTATTCATATATCAGTGGGATTGAGACATTTGGGTCTGGAGTAAAAACCATTAAATCATCACCGTATAACGCCACCTTTTTGTCCCACTCCTTGAATCTGAAAGATTGTATACCTGAGTTCCGTCTAATTTTTTCAGCAAGAGGCTCGATATATAAATTAAAAAGCATCGGGGATAGGGGGCACCCCTGCCTAGTGCCTCTCTGATTTTTGACAGGAGCAGCCAAGATCCCATTCACTAAAATTCTTGCCATAGGTGTTTGGTATAACAACGAGACTAAACTAGACCCTTTTTTTTTGCTATGTGCCTAGCTGTAGGTTTCGAATCCTAGGTCTGCCAGAACCTAGGTAAACCTAGCAAACCTATACATTTATAAAAAGTAGACACGCAGGGGAATACAGGATGGGGTGACTTGTCTGGCTCCCACCAGGTTCTGTTACCCAGAATCTCTTGCAAACCTCAAAATGTGTCCCAAAAAAACACATTTTCCTCACATTTCTGTGGTGCAAAGTTCTGGAATCTTTGTGGATCCGCAAAATTCCACCCAGGCCGCATTCCCCAAAGTGAGGTATCATTTTACTTGGGACACTAAGGAAAATGCTGTGGGGTAGGACATTTGTGCTGCCACCGTGATTCCACACAGAAATCTGTAGAAAATGTCTTTTTTTCAGCACAATTTGAGGGTTGCAGGGGATTCTGGATAGGGAAACGGGGGATCGAAGCAAGCCATATGTCATTGGACTCCCCAGGGTGTCTAGTTTTCAGAAATGTGTGGGTTTGGTAGGTTTGCCTAGATGGCGGTGAGCCCGAGGCCAAAACTCCAGGTGCCCCCCCAAAACCAGGTAGTTTTGTTATAGGTAATTTTGAAGTCTCCACAGTACGATTTGGGCCATTTCCTGTTAGAGCCACTATGCCTACACACACAAGTGAGGTATCATTTTTATTAGGAGACTTGGGGGAACGCTGGGTGGTAGGAAATTTGTGTCAGCCCAGTGATCCTACAACTTTCCCACACAGAAATGTGAGAAAACATAGATTTTGACAACAAAATTTGAGGTTTGCAGGGATTCTGGGTAGGGAAATTTTGGGGACCCAGGCAAGTCATACCTTGCTGGACTCCCCTGGGTGTCTAGTTTACAGAAATGTGTGGGTTTGGTAGGTTTCCCTACTTGGCCGCTGAGCCCGGGGCCAAAAACTCATGGAAACCCCATTGCAAAACCAGGTAGTTTTGTGATAGGTAATTTTCATGTTGCCTCAAAAGGTTTGGGGCCCTTGCCAGTCGCGGGTACCTGACCCACTGTAATGGCTGGATTTCCTGTCTAGATGGGATCAGCCCCCAGGGGCCCCTGTGACCCAGCCAAAACGTACTCACCTTCCCTTCTTAGATCGTATTCACAATAAGTACCTA
The DNA here is from genome assembly GCF_964263255.1 of Lissotriton vulgaris. Lineage (NCBI taxonomy): Eukaryota > Metazoa > Chordata > Amphibia > Caudata > Salamandridae > Lissotriton > Lissotriton vulgaris. Next base: position 1,981,064,570 of record NC_141689.1, read on the forward strand.
TACAGATAAATATACAGATTGCACCTAAGAATGGGGAATGACAATATACATATATGGTTTTTTTTTACAATATCTTATTCACATCAGTTGGCCTCGCGGTCGCCCCGACCCAGACCGTTCTACCCTAGGGCAGATCTGACACACAATCCGGCGTGTCTACACACGGGCCTGCAGAACCCAATGCTCCCTTTTCCAAAGCGTTCGCGATCCTGCGAAACATCCACGTCAGTATCCCCCCTGACGCTCTCACTTAGTCTTATGCCACAATCCGGTGGCTTTACACGGCAGTATCCCTCCTGCCGTTCTCATTAACGCCGCATATCCACGACGACCACATTCCTATGAAACATTATTGGGATGATATCTCAACAGTCTACTTAGGATAAAACTAAAATAATAACTTTGGATATGGATTCAGATTGTATAGCGTACTCCGTGCTTATGACATCAAAGGTCCACTCACTCCCTCCTTATTTGACGACTATTCATCTGATCGGGATTTCTCATCCGTTCGTCTAAATAGTGCTCAACTAGGAGCATCATTTACCAAGATCGAACACAAGCACCAGGTACACGATAATTCTATATGAATTAGGGTATTTATTGACAATAAACATAAATCACATTACTATGCAGCATTACATTTGCAAAGAGAATAAAAGATAAAGATTAGAGTGCACGCACTATAAGAGTCGGTCGGACATCACCTGGTTAATGGGAAATCGGGACTCGGCAGTCATCTAGGCTCCTGTCTCGTCTCTGGGTCCTGGCTCGCCTTGCAGTCACCCTCAACCGTCACAAGTACACGTCTGCACCGTTAGGCTCAAACTCGTCTGCTCTCCCTCAGGACCTCGGAACCTTGCTGTTAATTAGCTACCGTCTCTCTCTCTCTCTCTGCATTAGTGCGCTCCGCGCCACTTCTCGTTCAGTCTGTTTTCAGAGAGTCTCGGTCTTAAATCTTTCTCCGACTTCAAAGATGGCGACTTGTCCACCATGAAAGTGAATAATAGCAGAGATGCTAACGGCTAGATGCCGCCTACGGACTGACTGACTGAAAGACTAACACCTTCGCTAATATCAAAGCCCGTTCCTTCATGGAAATTCACGGCCAGTAACCTGCCGCCCACCAAATTCTTGTACCTCCCCGTACCAAGGACACTTTCCCAGCCGGCCGGCCTGAAGTTGTGTCTTCGGAGTGGAGAAAAATACATTCCTTCGATAAGGGTCAGCCTGAACCGGTTCTCTCCAAGCGAACAACAGCTTGAAACTAAAACATTACATTTCACCTAGAAAGCCTTCTCGAGCTACCGGGCAGAAAGCAAAATGGAGTCTGTCTCGTTTAAGGCCTACGGAGCCCATAATATGCATAGCTCCATGAGAAACAGATCGGCATGTTAGCAAATGAGTAAATCATGACTAATACTTATATATCTAACCCCTCACTTAAATTCATAAGCCTTACTCTAAGGGAAATGGCACGAAAATGCCCTTATATCTGTAAGACAGGGTCCCTGTCTATCAGCCTAATCCCTATGCTACAAGGGTGATAGGCTGGAGTCACTCTCCATCATTCTCCTTCTCCAGGGAGCTGGCAAAAAGACAGCCATAACACCCACCCATGCAAGTGAGGTACCATTTTTATCAGGAGACCTGGGGGAATGCTGTGTAGAAGGACATTTGTGGATCCACGCAGATTCCAGAGCTTTCCCACGCAGACATTTGAGAGAAAAGTGATTCTTTTAGCTAAATTTGAGGTTTGCAGGTGATTCTCGGTAGGGAAATGTTCTGGGACCCACACAAGCCACACCTTGCTGGGCTCCCCAGGGTGTTAAGTTTTCAGAAATGTGTGGGTTTGGTAGGTTTCCCTAGATGGCCGCCGAGCAAAGGGCCAAAAGGTCATGGGACCCCCTCTTGCAAAACCAGGTTGTTTTGTGATAGGTAATTTTGAAGTCACCTCAATAGGTTTTGGGCCCTTGCCTGTCGCGGGTACTTGACCCACTCACACAAGTGAGGTACCATTTTTCTTGGAAGACTTTGGGGAATGCGGGCTGGGTGGAATTTTGTGGATCCACACAGGTTCCAGAACTTTCCACCACAGAAATGTGATGTAAATATGTTTTTTTGACAAATTGTGAGGTTTGCAAGGGATTCTGGGCAACAGAACCTGGTGAGAGCCCTACAAGTCACCCCATTCTGGATTCCCCTGTGTGTCTAGTTTTCAAAAATGTATAGGTTTGCTAGGTTTCCCTAGATGCCAGCAGAGCTAGGGTTCCAAATCTACAGCAAGGCACTTTGCAAAAAAAAGGGTCCGTTTTCACTGTGAAAATGTGCTGTGTCCATGTTGAGTTTTGGGCCGTTTCCTGTCACAGGCACTATGCCTACACACACAAGTGAGGTACCATTTTTCGTGGAAGACTTTCGGGAACATGGGGTGGGTGGAATGTTGTGGATCCACGCATATTCCAGAACTTTCCACCACAGAAATGTGATGTAAATATTTTTTGGGACAAATTTTGAGGTTTGCAAGGGATTCTGGGCAACAGAACCTGGTGAGAGCCCGACAAGTCACTCCATCCTGGATTCCCCTGTGTGTCTAGTTTACAAAAATGTATAGGTTTGCTAGGTTTCCCTAGGTGCCAGCAGAGCTAGGGTTCCAAATCTACAGCAAGGCACTTTGCAAAAAAAGTGTCAGTTTCACTGTGAAAATGTGCTGTGGCTATGTTGCGCTTTGGGCCGTTTCCTGTCACAGGCACTATGCCAACCCACACAAGTGAGGTACCATTTTTCTTGGAAGACTTTGGGGAACATGGGGTGGGTGGAATTTTGTGGATTCACACATATTCCAGAACTTTCCACCACAGAAATGTGAGGAAAATGTGGGTTTTAAAAAAAAAATAGGGTTGCAAGGGATTCTTGGTAACGGAACCTGGTGAAAGCCAGTCAATTCACCGCATCCTGGATTTCCCTGGGTGTCCAGTTTTCAAAAATGTGTAGGTTTTCTAAGATTTTCCCTAGGTGCTGGCAGAGCTAGTGTTTGTAAAAAAAGGGGGATGTATGACATCACAACGCATGCTTTTACCACGCATGCTTTTATATTGCAACTTTTACAACGCATGCCTTTACAACGCAAAGTGTTGAGGGGTGCTGGATAGTGAATAGTTTAATTTACTATTCCAACTCCAGTCCCCGTGGATAGTAGGGAAGGTGATGGATAGTAAATTAAATCTATTCCCTATCCTAGAGCGCTCCCCAGTGCAATGCGTTGTAATGGTTTGCGTTGCAAAGGTTGCGATGTGAAAGCACTGCCTGGTAAAAGTTGCGTTGTAAAGGATGTTTCCCAAAAAGGGTCCCTTTTCACTGTGTAAATGTGCTGTGTCCATGTTGCATTTGGTGTCGTTTCCTGTTGCGGGCACTAGACTTACCCACACAAGTGAGGTACCATTTTTCTTGGAAGAGAATGGGGAACACCGGGTGGGTGGAATTTTGTCGATTTACCAGATTCCAGAACTTTTCACCATAGAAATGTGAGGAACATTTGTTTTTTTGAACAAATTCGTAGGTTTTGCAAGGGATTATGGGTAACAGACCCTGGTAAGAGCCAGTCAAGTCACCCTATCCTGGATTCCCTTGGGTGTCTAGTTTTTAAAAATGTATAGGTTTGCTAGGTTTCCCTAGGTACTGGCAGAGTTAGGGTTCAAAATCTAGAGCTAGGCACTAGAGTTTCACTGTAAAAATGTGGGGTGTCCACATTGAGTTTTGGGCCGTTTCCTGTCGCGGGCCCTAGGCCTACCCACACAAGCGAGGTACCATTTTTCTCGGAAGACTTTGGGGAATGCAAGTGGGTGGAAAATTGTGGATTCACACAGATTCCAGAACTTTTCATCACAGAAAGGTGAGGAAAATGTGTTTCTTTTGACAAAATATTAGGTTTGCAAGGGATTCTGGGTAACAGAGCCTGGTAAGTGACAGTCAAGTAACCCCATCTTGAATTCCCTGGGTGTTTAGTTTTTAAAAATGTATAGGTTTGCTAAGTTTCCCTAAGTTCTGGCAGAGTTAGGGTTCAGAATCTACAGCTAGACACTTTGCAAAAAAAGGGTCGGTTTTCACTGTGAAAATGTGGTGCGTCCACGTTTCGTCCACAGATTCCCGAACTTTCCACCACAGAAATTTGAGGAAAATGTGTTTTTTTTTTTACAAAATGTTTTGGTTTGCAAAGGATTATGGATAATAGAACCTGGTGAGAGCCAGTCAAATCACCCTATCCTGGATTCCCTTGGGTGTCTAGTTTTGAGAAATGTATAGGTTTGCTGGGTTTCCATAGGTGCCGGCAGAGCTAGGTTTCAAAATCTACAGCTAGGCACTTTACAAAAAGAAAATGTCAGTTTTCACTGGAAAAATAAAGTTTGTACACCTTGCGTTTTGAGACGTTTCCTGTCGCGGTCACTAGGCCTACCCACACAAGTGAGGTACCAATTTTATTGGCATACTTATGGTAACACAGAATTGTAGAGCAACTGTTATTACCTATTGACTTTCTATGCATTTCTGCCTCCCAAATGAAAGACGATGTGTAAAAAGAAGTTGAAAAATGACCTATAATTCTCATGCTCGTATGGGTACTCACAATTTTGGAAATGTGCAAATATCTACTGTTTCTAAACTCTACATTTTGTTCCAATTTCAGAAATTTATAGGTGTCTTTCATACCGATTTTTCCATGTATATATTTTCACAAATGAATTGCTATATACCCGGTACAAAATATAAAAACATTGCAAGACGATGCTCAGTTATTGGCTCTAGGTTCGTCGGGTTCTTGGTGAACCTACAAGTCCAATATATCCCCACAACCAGAAAGGTCCAACAGATGTAACAGTATATTGCTTTCAAACAGCTGTCATAATTAGAAGAAGTTACAGGTGAAAACGTTGACACAAATGGCTGTTTTTTTTAACTAATTTTCAATGTTTCCTATATTCAACAGTTAGTTTCTATAAAGAAACCTTGAAGGATCTAACCAAATGACCACTTGCTAAATTCAAAATGTTATCTACTTTTCTAAAATGTATAGCTTTCCAGGATCCATAATTGCTTTCATACCCATTTCTACTATTAACTGGAAAGAGGTTGAAAGCAAAAAAATAGCAAAAATAGGCTATGTCCCAGAAAATGTGTAAAAAATGTTGGCTTTCTGACAAAAGCCTGCTTGTCCCTGAAAGCTGGGAAGACGGTGATTTTAGCACCACAACCCCTTTTTTTATACCATTTGCAGGGTACAAACAAGACGCTTTCATCTGTAGCCCTTTTTTCCCATTTTTCAAAAAAACAAACAAAATGTAGCTGTATTTTGGCAAATTTCTGGGTCCCCTCCAGGGCAATCCTCAAACCCGGGGTACTTTTAGAATCCCCATGATGTCGGAAAAAAGGGAGAAAATTTGGCGTTGATACGTTATGTGGTCAAAATGTTACAGGGGCCTAAGCGCGAACTACCTCAAATAGCCAAAAAAAGGCTTAGCATGGGGGGGGGGGGGGGGGGGGGAAGCCTAGCAGCGAAGGGGTTAAAACACGTCTGTTTTGTAACATCATTCTTTCTCCTTTAAGGTGCCTGCTTTTCATTATCCCTGCTGTGCTTAAGTGACACTTAATGGGTCCCTGGAGGAGGTGTGAAAGCAGCAGCAGTGCTCAAAACTGCTGGTATCATATCTTGCCCCATCCCCAAATAGACAAAAGAGGTGCCCTGCAACACTCTCATTGCAATACAATCTGCACAGTAGGCACCCATCAGGGGCAATTTAGACAAAGATAGTAATATGCTGAAGCATTGTGCATGGCATTACAACATAATATTTATAGTTGTTTCTTTTATTTTATTAGTGGCACGAGACCAATAAAAAAGTGCAGTGAAACATGAGTTAAACAAATATATAGCATCATGATAAAAGCGGTTTGGAGTGCGATCAAAATGCATTAAAAAAATGTCAAAAATATTTATCTCAAAATAGATAACTTTTACAGAGAGGTAGGCGAGCCAGCAAATTAACAGGGAGAACTAACCGAGCCAAGGATATGGTTTGGCTCTAAGAGCCTGTGCACGAGTCAAGCAATAAAAATGATTGGCATTTCCATTGTGCAACAAAACATCATGCAAAAATATAATAACGTCGTCCAAAATTCTAAATAGTACAATTATTTCAAATGCAGATGCTTTTCACCTTAGTTCATCAGATTATACACATTGAGAAGCATTTGTTACAAGAGATCATTAACTTAGAAAACATTCATACCCCTCCACCCTAATGGCAATGCCATTAGTGAAGTAAGGGGTTTATTTATGAGAGACCTGCGCCACTTTTGCACCAAGGAAAGTGGTACAAGCCAGGCTCTCATTTCGATTCATAATGCCACTTAAAGCCACCTTGCGTGGCTTTGAGTGGCCTCATAAATCATGAGTGAGGCGACGCAGTGGAAATCACTGGGTCGCCTTATTCTGCGCCCGGGAGGAATTCCATGGGCATTGCAGTGGGCTTTCCCACACAGCAGCCATGGAATTTGACGCTGCCCCAGGTTTACAAATCTATGTAAACTTGGGCAAGTGGCAAATCTGTATGCCTCCCAAGGTGAGGCGTAATGAGGATAAATATGGTAATTTCTCCTTGTTTTTTCCCCTTTCTATGAGTGCTGCATTCTGCAGCACACATAGAAAGGGGAAAATTCCTCTTAGGATTGTGTTTGTACAGGAAGGTGCCCCTTCCTGCACAAAAACAAACCTGCATGCAACAGAGGCACCCTTGCACCATTGTGTATTGTGCACCATTGAATTGCCGTTAGGCTGCAGAAATGGCGCCAGCAGAGGGAGAAGGACTCCCATCGAGAGGTCCCCAGGGAAGGAGACACCGCAAGAACAGCCCAGATAAACGCTCCCAGTTGCGTTGTGTTGGTGCGAGGTCGGGAGCGAGTGGAGAGCCGCCGGGAGCTGCAAAGGATAGAGCAGGCACGCAGCATCCTTCCTGTGATTGAAAGTGCAGTGGGGGCAATACCTGGGGTGATTTGACTACAGCGATCTTTGGGGTGATTTGGAAAGCAATACTGGGGTGATTTGACTACAGCGATCTTTGGGATGATTTGGAAAGCAATACTGGGGTGAGTTGAGTACAGTGATCTGTGGGGTGATTTGGAAAGCAATACCTGGGCGATTTGACTACAGCGATCTTTGGGGTGATTTGGAAAGCGCTAATTTGGTGATTTGAATACAACGCTCTTTGGGTGATTCTCTGACTTCACTAGTGCATTGTTGAAGAGCGCCTCAGTCACATTGGTTTTGAAATAACTTTCCACACTCTAGGAGCAGGAGTCTTCCAAGCAGAAGTGCTCAGTCAATTTCCTTATTCGCAAGGTTTACAAAGAACACTGTAAAAGAACCTACCGATCTGTAAACTACACACCTTTAACCTCCCACCGGGGGACAATCTGCCTTTCATGAGCAATTAACTGATATCATCGCTAGCAATGTCGACTCTGCGCTGTCACAAATCTTCCTTGGGGACTTCAACCTGCGTTGGACCAACATCAATGACCCTGCGGTTTCCTGCCTTAAATCCTTTCTAAATGATCATGATTTGATTCAGCAATGTTACTTCACCAACCCACATTAAAGGTGAAATTCTAGACCTCATCATCTCCAAAGAAACAGACCATTTCCTTAGAATCTACAACCCGGTGTGATTGGTCGGACCATCACAGCATCTTCTTTTATATCAACAGGGAGGTGGTTTTGAAGTAGGATCAACCTCTCAAATCAAAAATATAGACAAGGGATCTCAGATCAATAAACCTTGACAATCTAGCTGCCCAATGTAAATCTGTCCTCTCTTCCCAAGCCGACTTGGTTGATGTGCAAACTCTCACGGTCTCCTACAACTCGACCATGGCCGTCATCATGCATGACGCTGCTCCACTCCAGCTTAAAAATACCACATCAAAAATATCAAAACCTTGGTACAATGAGAGCTTAAGCTCGGAAAATGGCAACCTCAGTGGAAGATCGGCGCAGCTCTATTGGCTTCATCCATATGCCGCCAAAGAAGGCAACAGATAAGACGCCGCACAAAGTATTGGACTTTTTCACCTCGGCAGAAAAACGATCGACACTACGCAGCAAAGTGGGGTCTGCAACAATGGCTCTCACGAAGGTGGACCTCCTTAATATGTTTAACGGTTTTAAATCTGAATTGCGCAAGGAAATTAGTCAAGACATCAAATCATCCATAGACCAACTGCGTTCAGACTTGATGGAGCAATTGTCCTCCTTACAACAGGATGTGGACTCTGTTGGCACTAGAGTTCTGGACCTCAAGTCAAAAAAGCAGGAGCAGAAACAATTCTCCACCGAAATGCCGGATGATGTCCGCACCCTTAAGGAACAGCTGCACCAGACGCAACTTAAGACCGAAGATCTTGAAAATAGAGCAAGGAGGGAGAACATACGTATCCGGGACTTGGAGGAGAGCACAGAGGGGCCTTCTTGGTGGGCCTTTTCCGAGGTGCTGGCCCCACAGACCCTTAAAATAAAGCTAGATAGAGCCCACAGGGTCTGGTCTCAGCAGCAAGGCGAGAAAAAGAGGCCCTGTGACGTCCTGGTGAAGTTCCACTCGTTTAAAGTCAAGGAGGCAGTGCTTCAGGCAGCCAGGATGAAGGGCTCCATCTCATTTCAGGGTCACTCCTGCACCATCTACCAAGACATAGCGCCATCTACCTTGGCACGGACACAGCAGCTCAGACCTATCACCACTAAACTGAGAGATGATATCAGATATAGGTGGACCTATCCCTTTGGCCATAGCTTCGAATTTCAGAATAAACTACGCCATATCACTGAAATACAGGAAGGTTTGGATCTCCTGGGCCTTCCCGCTAAGGAGGTAGGCCCCACCCAAGGTAATATTGAAGATTATACTCGTGGATCTACATCAACTTCCGCCTGGTCTATGGAAACACGTAAGGGACGTCGATGAACTCTCATGGCTTAGGACACATGACTGTGTTCCAAAGGCTACGAACTGAGTCATACTGACACTGCTATCTCTAGACGTATCCAGTGATGACTGACAGGGGTAAGCCAATGCCCGCTGCACCCTGCCTTCGGTCTCCTGGCTGCCCTTCTTTGTAGGGCTTTGGTCACCTGTCCAGAAGATATGGACGCTATGGACAATGATGGCTCGCTACGTAAGAATAGTGCTGATTCCTTACTTCTATGCCATGCAGGTTTGAATGTTTGAGTCTATAGATCCCTTGGGTTATCTCTTGTTCGCTGAGATGTTGCTATAAGTCATGTTCCTCATTCCAGATACATTTCAAGTGCAGTTCCATTAGGTATACATGAATTTAAAGGCTTCTCTTTCAGCCGCATTATCATGTCTTCATAACTGTCCTTCCCCGGGACGGGCATGGACGGGGTCCTCAAACCTGCTGTCCCCCCGGTTCCGACAGGGACGTTTTAGCCCCTCATGGGGACCATTTTGTGGGGTTTGTATTGTACATTGTTTCATGTTTGTTCTTTTTCTTTTAGGGGTGAGGGAGGGGATTGGGAGGGACATGGTGGCGGCTTTTTAACAGTGGCTTCTGAAGTGTTCTTGGATATCTATACACACACAATGGGCTCGATCTGGCACCACACATCACCCTGGGGACAGCCCAGAGTCGGGGAAAGATTTGGAATACTGAAGCTTCGGAAGAGAAGGGATTTTTTCCCCACTCCATAATGCCGAACATTATTGGTATCTGGGATGAAAAGGTTCTTAACTCCCCCAAAAGTGACACAAGGTGTGGAAATACATTTTAGATCATCACCTTAACATAGTAGCCCTGCAGGAGACGCACTTAACCAGAGCAGAAAACACACGCCTCAGAAACAAACAATTTTCATTAATTTATAGGTCCTCAGCTCAGAAAAAACACAGGGGCTTGGTGAACATGTTTCGCTCATCCACTCAATTTCAACCATTGGGAACCCAACATGATAAATATGGCCGCTGGGTTATGATTAAGGGACGCTTGCGAGGGAAAATTTGCACTTTCGAAACAGTGTATGCCCCTAATACAGGGTATACTGTCTTCCTCCACACACTTTTGGGAAAATGAACAAATGTTGCTGAGGGCCCAGTAATCCTTATGCATGATTTTATTTTGATATGTCAGAAGGAACTGGACAGTACGCACACGCAACGCTCAGACATGGGTGCCTTCTCTTTGGACACGCAGCAGTGACTTCACGACATGGGGCTTCTAGACTCTTGGCACACTCTCTATCCTCAGACCCGTGACTTTAAGTTCTACTCACATGTTCACCATACATACTCACGGCTTGATTACATTTTTATTAGTCAATCCTTGTAAGGGGCCCTGCAAGAGGCCAAGATATTCCCCCTTTCAGAATCGGATCATAGTCTGCTCTCTGTCAGTCTCACTTGGGGTGGGAACTTCTCGACTACTTCCAAGTGGTACTTCCCAATGTCGCTCACTAGGGACAAGGAATCCTGTACCAAACTATGAGAAACCATTGCTGAATTCTATGCTACAAATAAACCGGAAAACACGTCGGAGTACACCACCTGGGACACACTTAAGGCGTTCGTTAGAGGGAAATGTTATGCCCTTATTGCAGCTCTGAATGCGCAGAGTACCAGGGAACGGGAGCAACTGGAGATGGAGCTTTCCTCTCTTGAACACACCAATAAGCTGAAACACATCAGACAAACTCTTCAAAACCTAACAGCAATCCGTGGCAAACTACGGGCTATTTATAATAATAGGGCAGAACTCACACTTCTTGAGCTTAGGCACTTATCATGTACTCAGGGCAACAAAGTTGGTAAACACCTGGCCAGACAGCTCAAACATAAAAGACAGAGGGAGTACATAGGAGGCATTCAAGGTCCTTCTGGGGACATCATACATAAAGACGAGGACAAGGCGGAGATCTTTGGCTCTTTTTACGAACATTTATACTCTGGAGAGACGCTAGACTCAGATACCCAACAGGCTTATCTCCAGAATCTACCCCTGCCTCAGGTATCTGAAGCATGGAATGAATTGCTCACCGCCCCTATCACCACGGACGATGTCACCGCTGCCATTAAGGCCCTAAAACTCTACAAAGCCCCTGAGCCGGACGGATATACCACCCTCTTTTATAAGGCATTCTCCCCTGACATCTGCTCCCATTAAGCACAACTTTTTAATAAGATTGCAGAGGACAGCGGGTTCACTGGCACCAAGTCCAAAGCCATGATCTCAGTGATACCCAAGCCGGTGAAGGTCCCGCACAGATGCGCCTCTTACAGGCCTATTGCCTTACTTAATCTTGAGGCCAAACTGTACTCCTCTATCATAGCTAAACGACTAAACATCCTCATTCCTGACCTCATCCACCCTGACCAGTCCGGATTTATTAAGGGTCGCCAAACACATGATAACACCCGTCGCATTATCCACCTGATAGAGAAGGCCAACAATGCCAAATTCCTGCGGTTCTAGTTGGATTAGATGCTGAGAAAGCCTTTGACAGGTATGACTGGAAGTTCCTGTTATATACACTTACAGCATTCGGATTCTCCCCTAAATTTCTTAATATGATTAGAGCTAACTATCTCCTCCCCTGCTCCAAAGTGGTAGAGAATGGGGCTCAATCAGCCTCCTTTGTCCACTCTAGAGGCACCCAACAGGTATGTCCCCTTTCACCCCTACTCTTTGCTCTCAGTATCGAACCATTGGCGCTAGCAATCAGGGCTAATCCTGACATTTACGGGTTGCCATTCACAGGGGAGTCCCATAATATCTCCTTATTCGCAGACGGTGTCCTTCTGTTCCTATCCGAACCGGCTACGTCTCTCCCACATGTGCGATCAGAACTAGAATGATTCGAAGCAGTAGCAGGTTTTAAAATGAACCTAGACAAATCATATATTCTCAACCTCACCCTCCCACCAGCGGAGGTTCATAGACTCCAGTCTCTTACGCCTCTCCCGTGGGCCACTTCCTCCATTCAAAATCTGGGAATCCAGCTGACACCAACACTAGAACAGTTTTACGCTGCCAACTTTCCTCCCCTCCTCTCACAAATACAAGCAGAACTCACAAAATGGAAGCCCATCTTCCCGTCTTGGCTGGGCCAAATACATGCCGTGAAGATGACACTTCTTCCTAAGCTCCTTTACCTGTTTCAGGCCTTGCCCATAGAATTAGATAGTGACTTCTTCCGTAGAGTGAAAGCTATGATCCTATGCTTTATTTAGCAGGGAGGGCGGGCCCGCTTCTTCTTCTCTCTATTGCGCCGCTCTCGCAGTGAGGGAGGGGTGGGACTCCCAGACATTCACTTATATTACAAAGCAGCCCAGCTGAGGGTCCTGGTAGAATGGTCAAAACAAGAATCTGATAAGCACTGGCTACACATGGACCGCAGTGTGACGGGATGGACCATCTGGGATCTGGTGTGGCGCCCTAGAGGGGACAGACCCAAGAACACATACATTAGCACTCCCACGCGCACCACCCTGAGAGTATGGGACTCAGTCTCAAGTGGATTTCGTTCCCTTCCCCATTCCCACCGCTCCACTTCAATCCGGCATTCCCCCCAGCCTTATGTGAGGGACCCTTGACACACTTATTCCACAATTATGACCCTCTCACTTTTGACAATTGCAAGCAAGATTATGAACTAGGTAACACGGAGAGGTATCATTATGCTCAACTGATGCACTGGGCCCTTACCCCTCTGATACGAGAGGCAGCTACTTGACCTCTCACTAAATTTGAGGCCTTTCTCACCAAGACCACTTCTATGAAAGGGGTGATATCTTTTATATATAAATCTCTTCTCAGGACCGCATTGTCTCCGTGCCCACAGTACATGTCTCTGTGGGAAGATGTAATGCAACGTTCCATTTCTGATGAAGAATGGTCCCATTTATGGTCAGACATCACACGATTCAACCACTCCACAGAGCTCCGGGAAGCCCACCTGAAGACCATGATGGACTGGTACCTACATCTGTCCAAACTTAAATCAAATTTCCCCACCACCTCCGATAGATGCAGGAGAGGGTGTGGACTACTGGGGGATTTTCAACGTATATGGTGGGACTGCCCAACTATCCACCCTTTTTGGGAAGAAATTCTAGCACATATAAAGGATGTGTTGGGATACCCCATCCCCTCTACTATGGCGAGAATCCTCCTGGGGCTCTGTGACCCTGCCGTAGAACACCAGACCCGAGCGGACAAACTCATTTGTTTCTTTGTATTGGCACAGCTAAGATCACTCTAGCAGCCGCCTGGAAGAAGAAAGAGGCCCCGGAGATCTCGCTTTGGAACTCACGTTTATGGAAACTACTCAGTCTAGAACGCATGTCTGAAATCTTCAGGAATACTTATAAGAACTTCCAATTCAAGTGGGGCCCTTTAGTCACCTTCCTTTCATGAGGCCTCCCATCAGCTGTTTGTCCTTTTTCCGTTAAAGCCCTTCATCTTTTCTTATTTTTAATTGAGGTTTAATTCTCAAGATACTTCTATTACATGTATGTTGCCACCACCATGGTAAGGGAGGGGGTGGGTTTGGGTGGGGAATTACCTTGTTATCTTTTTAGGTTTTTTCCCTTTTGGGCCTTATTTATCTAGGGTTTCTGTTTTCTACATCTAGCACCTTCCAGTTGGAAGACAGGAAAAGCTACAGTTGCAGTTAGAAGATATACCAGATATGAAATTCACTGTGCGTATGTTGGTGCTTGATTACTTTTACTCCAAGCTCCATTACCACCAGAAGCTGTACCTTACAATTGAGCTCCCTATTGTGAAAGGAGTGTGGTGCATATTGGGCAATGCACTTTCTTCAGCAATTGTATACACTGTGAGTTATAATGCCCCCCTGCGAGGGGTACTGTGATGGTAATATCTCAGATTGTATGTTGGAAGAATTCAATAAAAATATCTTTGAAAAGAAAAACATTCATGAGTGGTGTTTCCTTCATTCTATGGGGCTCATTTACAAGGAGTTTGCACCACCAATGCATCAAAGATTTTGACGCATTGGCGGAGCTGTCAGTACTCCATATTTACAAGATGATGTATCTTGAAGGATGCATCACTCTTTGGAGTCCTGTGTGAAAATGAATCTGCGTTGGAACCACCTCCGTCACGTAAGTATTAAAAGATGCAAGGACGGTGTTCTGTCATAATTTTCACTGTAAAAGAGCTGCATGGATATTTATGAGATTTTACCAAAGTGATGCAGTGGTGGCTTGAGTGGCACAGAGGTCCGATAACGTCAATAATCCTGCACATGTGAAACCCAGGCATAGGAAATGATGCATTGACATTGCATCATAAGGTGGTGCTGGACAGGACAGTGTTGAAATGACAAATATAACATGGAGGTGCTCATTTTGCACATGGGAGTCACAAGGAGACAACCACCACCATCCCCCCTACCCCAACCACGCATCCCCTACTCCCTCACCACCACAAAGGCAATTGAGAGGGGAGCATGTTTATCAGCAGTGGACTACCCTAATGGGACTCAAGGAGGATGAGGTCATCACCTATTACTGGCTAAAGAGAGAGGCCTTTGTAGAGCTACTACACCTGATTCTGCCAAGGCCAAGGCACCAGACAACAACTGCCAGGTCTACCAACATCCCTCCACAGGTGATGCTCATGATGGTGTCTGCATCAGGGTGTTTCCAGAAAACAGCTGCCAGAGTGGCCAAAATATCACAGCCACCTTTCTCCTCATTCCTTCCCTCCATTTTGGATGCCATCATCTGTCTCACACCCCGCTAATTCCTCTTCCCCAACACCGAGGAACTGCAGCTAGAGACAAAACAAGGGTTTTATGCCATTAACAGGTTCTCACACATTCTGGGTGCCATTGACTGCACACATGTGCAACTGGTCCCCCTGTGGAAATATCCTATCTCTACAGGAACTGGAATCACATACACTCTGTACATGTCCAGGCCATTGTGGAACATCGGGCCTGTTCACTAACATGCTGACCAAATATCCTCGGAGTGTGCATGACGCATACATATTCAGGAACTCCACCATAAATTAGCGCTTCCAGAATGGAAAATATGTCACAAAAGTGGATATTACTTGTAGGCAAACAAAGCTTAAATACACACCCACTGACAGTTAGAAATGGATGACATAATACCCATCTCTGTGTCTGTGGATGCAGATAGGGACATAAGTATGAGGGGTATTCCTGATACATGCACCATGCATCATGGTGCATGTCATGCAAACCCCCAAGTTAGACATGTCAAGACATGCAAAGCCACTATAGCTGCCGTTGAATGGTGGAAGGGTACAGAACAATTCATTGCTGGGCAAAATGCTGTGTAGCATCACTGTGTGTCATGGGGGTTGTGGGGGTGTCTACATGCCACTTCCACAGTTCATCAGGCATGTCATGCATCCCAGCACCAACATATGTGGTTTACCATGAACATATGCATAGGTCAGTGGGGGTATATATGCTATAGCAACGTAACGACACATAACACACTTGGCCTGGCATGTATCTGTAACAGTTAGCAAAAGTATTGACAGATGTCCTTTATTTTCACTTTCAGCTGACCAGAGATATGGGCTTCAGCCGTGGGTAATGGCCCCATATGCACAACCTACACTGAGCTGGAGAAGGCCTGCAACCAGCAAGACATTGAATATTGTTGAGCGAACCTTTGGCCTGCTGAAGGACAGGTTCCGCTGCCTGGACATTTCAGGGGGTTGATTGCTCTACACCCTCCCAACCCACCCCCAAATGGTCTACAAAATATTTCTGGTGTGTGTCATACTGCATAATATATGTGTGTGGACTAATGGCCCGTGGGACGGGGTCCAACAACATTGGGACCCAAAGGAGGAGGAGAAGGATGCCCATGGAGGAGACATCCAAAACACTGCTGCTGGGAATCGTAAACGCATACAAATTGTGCAACATTTCTTTACTTAAGCCACATGTTCAGGAATGGACCATTAACCAACATGTTATAAAAGTTCAACATGACAATAAATGTTTGAAACCATTTGTTGTATTTGTGTTTATGTCACCTTACCAGGAAATGTCAAATTACACACATCTCATCAACTAGAAAAAGCCCTCAAAAGTTTGCATTCAGGTTGGAAGACAGGCATCAATGTCAAAGCATCAGAAACAATGCACTGCGTATTGTCATGTGTTGTGTGTCACTTGTGCCTTGCCCATTTCCCTAGGGATGTGTCAGTAAAAAACCATGCTTGAGTAGGAAAGTTTACTCTTCAGTAGTAAACATGACATATTTGTAGGAAAGGTGACGCTGTAGCAGAAAACGTGACACTTTCGTGGGAAAAGTGATGCTTCAGTAGGAAAGGTGACACTGTAGTAGGAAAGGTGACACTCTTCTAGGAAAGGTAAAAGGTCACTTTTTGTAGGAAAAGTGACGTTTTACCACAAAACTTGACACTTGAGTAGGAAAGGTAACAGTCTTGTAGCAAAGGTGACATTTTTCTACCAAAGGTGACATTTTTTTGATAGTAAACATGATGCTTTTGTAGGAAAAGTGACGCTGTACCACAAAACATGATGCTTTGTGGAAAGAGCGTCAGTGGAAGCCACATATTAATGCCAAAGCATTAAAAACAATGCATTGGACATTGTGTAGCGCGAAATAGGATCTTTCTCTAGTAAAGCATCAGGAAAAATTTCGCTTAGCAGGAAACGTGAAGCATACATCGGAAACGTGGCGCATCCACACAGGAAATTATGCAGTGGATCAGCCATTCTGCAAACCAGGAAGTGTGAAGTTACTTTCACTTACTGACTTTTTGTCTATGTCGGCTAGTGAAAGTGTTTGTTGCTGGAGAGTTTGGTGCTGTTTCTTGGTCTTCTTGGTCTGTGCTGTCTCTGTTGTGTCTCACAACTGTCAAATTAGTCTTGTAGATGTATTTTGTGTTTTTTTTGTAGTGTTTTGTGGGAAGCTTGTCTAAATAGGGGTTAATAGTTATAGGGGTAGGGGAAAGAGATAGTGTTTCTGTTGTTAGGTTTAGGATGGCTAGTGGGGGTAGGAAGATGTCAGGCATGGACAGGGCCAAGAACCTGACTGAGGAGGAATTTGTAGGCCTGCTATGGCTGTTGGGAAAATACATACCCAACATGTCTGTAATGCACCAACATAGTCACCCTTTTGTAGGTATGATTGTTTTTATGCAGGAAGGGGCACCTTTGTAGGCTTTTAGCACATTCCCATGTGTAGGCTTTTGACACATTCCCAGGTTTCCAGCCTGTTGTACATCTGGGAATGTCTCAAATGCCATGGGTGTTATGTGGGAACACTCTCCGTAACACCCATGGCATGCCTCCTCATCGTAGTGTGAAGCAACACAGCAACACAGCAACTTGCTCAGTGTTACCTCACTCCATATATACAAGGCCATGAAAAGCCATGCAGGGTTACTTTACGTGGCCTTGTAGATTTAGGTAAGCCAAGTACACAGCAGCAACATCTTAATAAGTGAAGTTCCAGTGGTGCACTGGGTTTGTAACATGCTCTCATGTATTTGAACATATTGACAACACCACTACTATGCACATTGCACCTAATCCAAAGGAGCCTGCATTTCCTGTGACATGTACTCAGCCCTTCGCTCCTGTGAAAGTAATGTGGCTTGGGACATTAAATATTATGAACCTGAAGAATGCCTTTCACACAGCACACCATGGCACTCTACCTTGGTGTGATGTCTTGCATGCACATTCTGCATTCATGTGGCCAGGGGTTCTGTATTTCACACATATATTGCACACATCTAAACAGCTTCCAACCTTTATACACTGCAGGAATGTGTGAATGCATGTTCTTATTATGGTTTTCTGAGTGGGGCAGACTCATGTGAGTTCAATACACAACAGTAGATTCCATATTAGTGGACAGTGGGCACAGTGTAAAACCTCTGAGGGGATGGCCCCACTCAAGCTACTTAGATTGCTAGCACTGACGCTCACCCCATTTCACAATTGCAAAAGTAGTTTATCTTCAGAGTATCACACATTGTTTGACTCAGGCTCCCTCAATTGTACATGTACATGTCTTCTCTGGTAATTCTGAATTTGGACCAGGGATACAACTTACTGCCAGACACTGATGGAACCCAGATCCTACATTGACTCTCGTGCGCGTACAACACCAACAAAATGTGTGACCATGTTCAGCAGACTGACATGCCAGCCTGTTTTTGAGGGCTCTGGGTCAACCTAAACCCCACATGGTAGTAGTGCTGGAATTGGTGAAATGTACCTACCCAGGTTTTCCACACAACTGGGCCCATCCACCTCAGCCTCTGCCCATCCCTGACTCACGGGCTTTGTGGTGGCAAACCAGTTCTTCCTATACCTTGTAAGATCCCGGTTTCACAACCTCCAACTTTGTTATATCTAGACAATATGCCTCCAGACTCCCTCTTGCCACATGTTACATCTTCACCCTGGGCCACATCACATGTAGGATGTAGTGCCTCTATGGGCACTTCTATATCCCCCCTTCCCAACTATGATACAAGTGTGACACTGTCAGACACAGTAGTACATTGCTGTACACATATGCCTGCCTTTGCATTGTATCCCCATCCGCACACAGTGTCAGTCCAACGTGCTCAGCCAGCGCCTACAATGCACTGCACTACCAGAGGCCCACCAGGGCCATACATCATTGTGTGTTTCAAGACACATGTTCCTCTGGTGTGCATCACTTGCACTCACCCCCACACCCAGGCTTATTTACAAGCCAAGTATGTCCCCAGAACGTCAATGTTCTTGACTTTCTGGAGACTGACAGTGCAGACCCATATGTGGGAGGCCATGAAAAGCCACATTGACCTAGAGTAAGGCAAGGCAGCACTTTGCACTGCTTTGCCTTAATCAATACCTATGAGGCCATTCAAAGCCATGCAAGGTGGCTGTGCATCGCTTCATAGATATGATTGAGAGGACTGCGCCGCCTGAGTTTCATTAAAAATGAAGGTCTAGCAGCCAAGGCCTATTGTAACTGAGGCCCAATTTCATTGGCTTGGTATTGAGGGACTTGCACTTTTGGTGACTCATGTTGTACATGCGACTACAAGTGCCAGTTTAGAGAGGTGACAGTGGACTGGTGCTGCACTTCACACATGGATGGGAGAAGCATGGCGGCGCTGGAGTGAGCTGTGCAACATGAAACTGGACAGTATGACTTACCTTTATGTGATGCTTAATTGTATGTGACCCACATACCTGCCCTTTGCCCTTTAAACAGTAGAGTGGAGTGCTGGTACTTAGCTATCTGCACTGCACGACTTGACCTTTTTGCCCACATTGCCCCTTGTTGTGACTTACCCTGTAGGTTTTGTTAATGCTCATGGGCTGCAGTGTCTTGTCCCAGAACTCCTGCCACCAATTCCTCTGGGATAACAGCTGCCTTCAGCTCCTCAAAGGCATCAAGCTCATCCTGTTGCCATGGGCTTCCTCCTCCGGTCTGCAATGCTTCCTTCAGGTTATTGGCCAGTTTCTCCTTTGTCCTGCTCTTAATGTTGTGCCAGCATTTTTTCAAGTGATTGACTGTGCTCTTCGCTCATCCCACGCTGTTGATTTTAGCCAATATGGATTGACAAATGGCCGCTTTCTATCTTAATAGCACTTTTGAGGTGTCAAATAGCTGATTATAGTGGTCTGTTACCTCAGTGATCTCATTTTCCTTACCGAAGTTGCACTTCCTCTTCCCCTGGAAGTCTGTCTGGACATCCTGGCTGGTGCTGGGGTTGTTGGGGCTGTTGCCCTGGCTGCTGCTCTCTTCTCCTTACTCCATGGCTGCCTTCTGTGAAGTATGCCATTTTTTTTACTGTTGTGTCAATTTTTATATATTTTTTAAACATTTCACGCAATGAAAAGTGATGCTGAGGTGGTTTGGGTCACGTTACTTGACACAAATCTGCCTTATGGCACTTTTCCAGCTGAAATGTTAGTTTTTGCTGCGCCATTGCTCCTGCGTCAGCATCACTTTTTTTTCACTGAACCTGGCCCTTATGCCATGGTACGCCATACCGTAAATATGACATATCCTTGGCATTTTTAATGTCTGAACCTGGCCCTTATGCCATGGTACGCCATACCGTAAATATGACATATCCTTGGCATTTTTAATGTCGTAGCGATTCGTAACCAATGTT
Source organism: Lissotriton vulgaris (assembly GCF_964263255.1). Classification (NCBI taxonomy): domain Eukaryota; kingdom Metazoa; phylum Chordata; class Amphibia; order Caudata; family Salamandridae; genus Lissotriton; species Lissotriton vulgaris. The sequence continues at coordinate 1,981,084,805 of NC_141689.1, forward strand.
GACTCATCGCTGACACAGCGCAGCGATTCACGTAAATGAAGCTCTTTGTGTGCTGCAGAATACAGCACAAGTGGAAAGAGGAAAAAAATTAGGAGAAATGTAAACTTTCCTCCACGTTACGCCTGCTCTAGAGAGGCGCAAGGTTATTTGATATTTGATATTTATGAGCATTTGTAAAGCGCAAGCGTTCGCTCCCAGGGGAGCATCATGGCGCTGGGCGAGCTGCAGAGGAATAGCTGAGAGAGCGGAGTGAATGGAAGAGAGAACTAAATGACAGCCAGGACTGAGGAGTCTGGTAATTTGTAGACCCATGTCTTAAGGAGTTTTCTGAAGTTGTTCTCATTTTCTATGGCTCTAAGGTTGGCGGGTAGGGTGTTCCAGGCCTTGGCTGCCAGAACATTAAAAGATTTTCCGCCCTTGGTCTTATATTTGAATCTGGGAATTTGAACCAAATTTGTCCCAGAGGATCTCAAGCACCGCGAGGGGTTATAGCGCTTAAAACGGTTTACAAAGTAACGGGGTCCTGTGTTTTGCATGGTTTTGTGGACTGTGAGAAGCAGTTTGAAAAGGATTCTTTTATGCAGTGGCATCCAGTGAAGCGCATTCAGGGCTGCAGACGCAGATGACCTTCTGGGGAGTTGTAAAACCAGTCGAGCTGCAGCATGTTGAAGGCTCTGCAGCTTTCTGAGAGTAGATTTGTTCACCCCGGCCATAAGGCCATTGCAGTAGTCAAGTCGGGAAAGTATGAGGGCTACCGCGACTGACTTTCTGGCTGCAATTGGGAGGAAATCAAAAAATTTCTTCAGAGATTTTATTAATCCGAAACAGCGACCGGCGGTGATCTTGACGTGGTCATCAAAAGTAAGGGATGAATCGAATTGTACGCCCAGGTTTCTGGCTGATGTGACTGCACTAGGAGGGGCCTCTGATCCTGTGGGCCACCAATCTTTTTTATGGCGCTGCCCCAGGTTTACGAGATATTGTAAATCTGGGGCAGAGTCAAACTCCCTGGGTGTTGAGTGGGAACACCCACAGCAATACCCATTTAATGCCTTTTTCACGAAGAGTAAGGCAAGGCAATGACTAGCGCTGCCATGCTTTACTCCATATGTACAAGGCCATGAAAAGCCATGCAGGGTGGCTCAAGTGGCCTTGTAGATGAGGCTAAGCCCTGTGCATCCCGGAACATCTCAATAAGGGCCATATGTATCAACAACCTGATTTGCGATTCTCAAATAGCGATTTTTTAGAAATCGCTATTTGAGAATCGCAAATAGGGATGTATGTACAAAATCGCAATTTTTTAGCGATTTCTTAGTATTCCATAATTTCGATTAGAAAATTGCGAATCGCAATTAAGGAATACTTTCCCATTCATTTCTATGGGCCAGGAGCCCCATAGGAATGAATGGAAGTTCTTCTCAATTTGCGATTCGCAATTTGAGAATCGCAAATTGAGAATAATTTCAAGGGTGTAGGGGTGTCCAAAGGACACCCTGTTGCACCCCTGAAATTAGCATGGGTGCACATGTAGCGCACACACATGCCCTAAGGGCAAGTATGTGCTTCACATTGCACTTTGAAAAATGCAAAAAAGTGCATTTTTCAAGGAATTCGCAAATTACCACCAACTTGAAGTTGGTGGTAATTTGCGTTTCCTTAAGGCCAATTTGCATTTTTTTAATGCTTCTTACATTGCATTTAAGGAATCACAAAATTTGCGATTCCTTAAATGCAATCGCAAAATAAGGAATCGCAAATTTTGCGATTCCTTATTTTACACGCAGATTTGTGTGATACATACCATTTTGCACAAATGCATTTGCAAACGCCGAAATTCTGCGAATTTCAGCGTTTGCGAGCGCATTTGTGCTTCATACATATGGCTCTAAGTGACGTTCTGGCGTCGCACAGGGCTGGTAAATATGCTCTTAATAGTGCTCTTTCGGATGTGGAGCTCAGTTTTATCACAACTGAGATGCTGATGCAAAATCGAGTGCTCCGTGCTTAAGATATATGCAGAAAATAATGGCAACAAGAGTGCAAAATGTTTGCTAAGATTATAACTATGCTTATTGTCAAGCTCTAAACCGGGTACAAACATTTGAAGAGAATCCAGTTTATGTATCCGATTTTTGCTATGAGATCGAAATGTTTATTTTTTTTAAATGTAAAAAAGGCATATGACAAATGTGGATCGCCGACATAGTGCCCACACCGTCATCCGCTCCCCCTTGCATTTTATACATTTACCCATATAATGATTACACAGGACACCTTGTTTTGGGTAAAGAACTGCTGCAGGTTTATTTTCATACAACAAAAAGTATGACTTTTAGCGGGTTATCTTACGGGCGATCCAGGGCAGGCAGCCCCTCGCTGCCCGCCCGCCTTATGAGCCAGTCGGCACGGTGGGTCGACGCCCGTACAGTGCAGCCTGTGTTGATCCCCCTCCGGATCACGTGATCATGTCTTATACTCCCGCCCCTTTCAGGGCGGAGCGAGGTATGGCACACCCCCGGTTGGTCAGGCCCCCCAACCGCCCGAAGGACTAACGGGCGCCGTCGCGGTTTATCCGGAACCTCCATGCGGCTCCAGGTCTTTGGCTCAGGCACCCTTACTGTGCCAGGCAGAGGTACCCTTACTGTACCAGTCTGCCGCAGATGTACCCTTACTGTACCAGTCTGCCTCCAGATCACCCTGTAACTCCGCCTGCAACACAAAAGAAAACATTAGAACATCCAAATCAGCATGCCACCTGCCCAGCTGCTGGGTACGAGGATAGGGTGGGTGCAGCGAGGCAGGCCGGCGCAGGACGACCAATACGGAGGCCGGACAGGAAGTGTCCAGGAGGGCAGATGACCGACAAAGAGGTTGCATGCTGGGCGGCAGGGGCCTACATACCCGGCCCACTCCCAGCGCGCCCTCCCCCGGATGCACGTCACTGGTGCACCAGGATAGGGGAGGGGCTGGTGAACTGCCCGAGCCTCCCCCTCTACGAGGACTGACGGAGGGGGGGGGGGGGGCTCCTACTAATGGGCACTAAGGGGGCTGCCCTGCTGATGTCCCCCTGTGGGGGACACGGGCAGCGGCAGATTGTCCATTGTTTTATGTCCGATTCCTCTTAAACATGGGATAGAACTGGAATCCAAGTAACCTATAAAGGTTAAAAGAGTATTGTAGAAGTTCGTTGGCAACAGAAAGAACTTGTATTGATCTTGGGTCATATGGCTAGGACAGACTTTTAGTACATCGCTGATTCACGTCCACATGGCCTTGTGGGTGTATTGTGGTGGCAGGGAAGCTTGCAGGTACTCTCTGTGGGTCCTGGATCACACCCCAGGGCTACGCTGGGGCCTCTGCAGCAACACCACTGACGGAATGTGCACAACAGTACCGTCACTGTACTTCACAATTACACATATGTTGAGTGACTTTGTGGATACTTGTGCCAACTCCCATCCAAGTGGTCTCAAAAAGTTCTTAAGGACCCAATTGCAGGTTACCGATCTCTCCCCGACCAGACCTTCACATTATATGTTCCTGGTTGCCATTAAGACATATACCCAAATAATGTACAAAGTTCCCCAGGAGAAAAAGTAAGTGTAGGAAGGTAGTCTCTCTCTCTATAGATACAGGTGCAGTCAAAAGTCAGGGAGCCCAAGGGGTCCCTTGTCGGATCTAGGAAGCCTCACACACCTAATTAGCTGGATGACTTGTTTTCATCCCGCAAGATGGTTGTCTTGCCTCATAAACGGCTTCCTGCTCCAACGTCAAGCCGGCGCTACAATGCCTGACGGGTAACACAGGGTGTTACACTTTTATGTGGTTCTTTTGTTCCTTGCCGTTGGTGGGTGCGTGTGAGGGGCCTGGGAAAGTGAAGTAGTGAGCGTGGTGAAATGTGTTAAAAAAGGTTAGTTTAGTCCACTAAGACAACTTTATTAATGTGGCTAACTGCCTTATTAAAAGGGTGAAAGGAGGGGTACCGAGACGCAAAATTAATGTAGTTTGGTCTTGTTCAACCCTCGCCTGTGGTCAACATGTTTCATGCCCTATAGGCAATTCTTCAGGACCTATTTGTGCTCATAAACTTAAAAGGGGCCCGGAGTGGGCTACAGTGTATACAGTATACAACCTGGTGGGTCAGTGACCAGAGCAGGCCGATGGTCCTGCGTGAAACTCTGACCTAGAGGAATGAAAAGAAAGTGTTAAATACAGAAAAATACATGCTAGTTTGTTGCATGTAACAACCATATAAAATCTAGACACATCAACCGAGCGTAGGTTATCGCCCAGTGTGGTCATGTGATATGATCAAGAGAGAGAGACTAAGGATGCTCATCGTTAAGGAAGTGTATCAACATCTTGTGTGCTAACTGGACTGATAGTCTACATCTTATTCATATGACAAGCTCAGTCAGTTAGTATTGCAAAGATGAGGGGCCACAAAAGCTGGTAAGGGGTAAGGGGTCTTACCCTAAAAACCTTGAGGAAAATCCCCGCAGACTGTTCTTGTGGGACCTATACTTCTAGGCGATTACCTGTGAGGTGGAGCGAGGAAAAAGGTAGGGTAAATTAACCCAGTCAGGGGACAGGTGGGGGTCAGGATCCGACCACAAACCCGTCTGAAGTCCCGTACCATCAAACAAACGGTGCCCGTCAGACGTATCTCTCGAATCAAGAAGCGGCGCCAGCAACGACGCCGCGGGTCCAACCCGAGACCCACGCCCCATCCACCGGAACTTATAGAGATCAGGGGCGGTCCAGTCTAACCCCTCATGGTGCCTCCGGGAGTAGTAGGCCGGCACCCCCGGGGGCGAGACTGTTAGTCCGCTCGGTGGTGTCTCAACAAAGCCAGCGGGTGGCATGGACGCGGAGGCACCGCGTTAGTCGCACCAGCGCCGCTACCCCGGGTGAGGGCAGTCATCAGTTACCACAGAATGTCGGCGAACCGAGAATCAAACGGCCCCGTTAGAAGGTCCGTGGGCAGGAAGACACAATTGCATTTCCAAACACACAGGCTTACCTGGTCAGCGCGAGGCCAATGCCTCTAGGAACCTACACTCCGGCGTGGCAAGGCACGCAGAACAGCTGGTAGCGCTCATGAACAGCAGACGAGGCTCTACGAGTAGCGACCCCAGTGGAGGAAACACTCCAAAGAACAACCGATTCCCACAACGCCCTAATTGGCATCAAGGCTACCAACAGGGGCCAATGTTCCATGGGCCTCCACATATGGCTCCACCGTGGCAGTTTCCTTTTTACCCACAGGGCCCGCCGCAATTTTACCCTTTGAACCCGCCACCTTTTCAAGGCAGTGGTTGGGGCAGAGGAAGAGGGCGAAAGCGAGGGGGACAGAAAGGGGTCCAGTGGCAAGACCAGCCAACACCACAGACCACAGTGGAGACCAGGAGCACGACCAGAGGGAGAAGAGTCTAACCGTCAACCTCTCAAAAAAAGTCCTGACCCCAACCGAAAGCAGAATCTTGGAAAAAGGACTTGGTTTTGTCCCCACGCCTACTCCAGACACCTTTCAGGAGATGATCGAAATCAGACAACTCTTCAGAAAGATACGCCTGCGGACTTTCTTTGATGATAAACCCGAACCAAGGAGCCAAGACACTGGACTACCGAAACCCTCCACCTTTACCCCAACGGATGGGATGGTCCCTCCAGAGGTTCTGACGTTTGAGCGAGCAGTCCTTGCCAGTCTTAAAAACAAACCTCATATCAACCAATTCCACAACCTGACGAACGCGGGGAGACAGGCCTCCATTGCATTGGGAAATGACAATAACATCATCATCAAACAGGCGGATAAAGGGGGAGCAACGGTGATCCAAGACCACGATGACTATGATCTAGAATGCAGACGACAATTGTCGAATAACACCCACTACAGACCTCTAACCGTGGATCCCACCAAACGCCTGACTACGACCATTATGAGTTTGGTGATAGAGGGCGAAACCAATGAATGGATAACCAAGAAGGAAGCCAAATTCTTCAGCACCACTGAACCAGTAACGCCCTATTTCTACACACTACCGAAAATCCACAAGGTTGTCACCCCGGTCCCCGGTAGGCCCATCGTCTCCGGAATAGGGTCCCTCCTGGAACCGCTTTCCCAATTTTGCGACGTATTCCTACAACCCGTAGTTAAGAAAATTCCATCCTTTCTTCAGGACACCAGAGATGTCCTACGCCTGATTAACGACGTGGATGGAAGGGAAGATGTCGATCTTCTACTAACATTGGATGTGGAAGCCCTATATACAAACATCCCCCAACAGACAACTCTGGAGGCAGTTGAGTCCACTTTGAGGTCGGAAGAATGGACATCCCCCACCCCGATCTCGTTTATCATGGCATTGGCCAACATAGCTCTAAAAGAGAATTTCTTCAGATATGAGTCACAGCTATATCACCAGATCCGTGGAACTTCAATGGATCAACCTTCACACCAAGCCTGGCATGTATATACATGGCCACTTTTGAGAAATACTTCATCTACTCCCCTGACAAAAACCCGTTCCTGGAACACCTTACCCTATGGCGTGGCGACGCTACATCGACGATATTTTGATCTTTTGGAAAGGTGACCGGGCCAGTTGCGAGGCTTTCTGTACATGGATTAATCTCCAGAACCCATTCCTAAAGTTCACAGGCACCATATCTGAACACTCGTTACCCTTCCTGGACCTGACAATCATGTTGGGGCCTACAGAGATTACCACCACTCTCTACAGAAAAGAGACCGACAGAAACAGCCTCCTACTCTACAATAGCCATCATACCAGGGCACTGAAGGAAAATCTGCCGTTCGGTCAATTTCTGCGGATCCGCAGAAACTGCACTTCGGTAATGGACTAAAAACGGGAGGCTACCACCCTACAACATAAACTCCAGGATAGGGGTTACCCAACGAGACTCCTGAAACAACCAGTGAAGAGAGAACTTAATAACAATAGAGAATCTCTACTGGAAACACATACGAAGGATACACAAGATGTCATCACCTGTGTAACTTCCTATACAAAAAACTCTATATTCATCAAAAAAACAGTGAACACCCATTGAGGCATCCTGAATTCGGCTGGATTAGACATCCCTTGCCCACGCTTTGCCTTTAAAAGAACAGCAAACCTTAAGGACACTCTCATCCACACTCGACCAAAGAAAACAAGCACACTCCCTCAAAACACTCTGTGGGGGTTACCACCAGTTGTAGGTCATTTTCGATGAGGTAACTGTGTCGTCTGTCCCCAGTCTATACAAGGTAAAGAAATCATACTGTCTGATACATTCACATGGCACCTTAACAAACATACAAATTGCAATAGCAGCAAATGCATTTACATGTTGACATGCCCCTGCGGCTTAAAATACATTGGAATGATGATGCGCACTGTCAAAGTGTGCATTATGGAACACAACAGAAACATTCGCTGCGCTAAGACACATACACGTTTGTATGAACATTGTAAACAAAAGGGCCATGCTGCCGAAAATATGCAATGGGTGGTTTTGGAATGGCACCCTTCCATCAGTCAGCAAGCGCTATATAGAATCGAACAGAGGTGTGTGCATCGTTTACAATTAGACATCCACGGACTCAATGATTCTGTCCCCTGGAATTTATTAGCCAGATAACTATACTAACTGTCACCTATAGCTGAGGGTTGGCGCACGACAACATCATGAGCCTAGTAGACATAATGGGGTCGTCCTTCTCTCTCAGTGCTGTGCACACAACCCCTTTCCAACATGGCGCACCCTTATGGTACTATACCACATAGACTCTTTCACTTGCCCGTTCCACACGCATTAGGCATCCAATCGGCTGCGTCGCTTAACGACGTCTCCCAGGACATGCCCCCACAATACGTGCTGAGGGGCCTGGGCCGCTCTTACTTAAAATGGAGGCGGCACCCCATGAGCACTACCAGCTGTTCTGCGTGCCTTGCCACGCCGGAGTGCGGGGGTAGGTTCCTAGAGGCATTGGCTTCTCGCTGACCAGGTAAGCCTGTCTGTTTGGAAATGCAATTGTGTCTTCCTGCCCACGGACCTTCTAACGGGGCCGTTTGATTCTCGGTTCGCCGATAATTTGTGGTAACTGATGACTGCCCTCACCCGGGGTAGCGGCGCTGGTGCGACTAACGCGGTGCCTCCGCGTCCATGCACCCGCTGGCTTTGTTGAGACACCACAGAGCGGACTAACAGTCTTGCCCTCGGGGGTGCCGGCCTACTACTCCCGGAGGCACCTTGAGGGGTTAGACTGGACCGCCCCTGATCTCTATAAGTTCCGGTGGATGGGGCGTGGGTCTCGGGTTGGACCCGCGGCGTCGTTGCTGGTGCCACTTCTTGATTCGAGAGGTACGTCTAACGGGCACCATTTGTTTGGTGGTACGGGACTTTAGACGGGTTTGTGGGTGGATCCTGACCCCCACCTGTCCCCTGACTGGGTTAATTTACCGTACCTTTTTCCTCGCTCCACCTCACAGGTAATCGCCTAGAAGCATAGGTCCCACAAGAACAGTCTGCGGGGATTTTCCTCAAGGTTTTTAGGGTAAGACCCCTTACCAGCTTTTATGGCCCCTCATCTTTGCAATACTAACTGACTGAGCTTGTCATATGAATAAGATGTAGACTATCAGTCCAGTTAGCCACAAGATGTTGATACACTTCCTTAACGATGAGCATCCTTAGTCTCTCTCTCTTGATCATATCACATGACCACACTGGGCGATAACCTACACTCGGTTGATGTGTCTAGATTTTATATAGTTGATACATGCAACAAACTAGCATGTATTTTTCTGTATTTAACACTTTCTTTTCATTCCTCTAGGTCAGAGTTTCACGCAGGACCATCGGCCTGCTCTGGTCACTGGCCCACCAGGTTGTATACTGTATACACTGTAGCCCACTCCGGGCCCCTTATAAGTTTATTAGCACAAATAGGTCCTGAAGAATTGCCTATAGGGCATGAAACATGTTGACCACAGGCGAGGGTTGAACGAGACCAAACTACATTAATTTTGCGTCTCGGTACCCCTCCTTTCACCCTTTTAATAAGGCAGTTAGCCACATTAATAAAGTTGTCTTAGTGGACTAAACTAACCTTTTTTAACACATTTCACCACGCTCACTACTTCACTTTCCCAGGCCCCTCACACGCACCCACCAACGGCAAGGAACAAAAGAACTCCATAAAAGTGTAACACCCTGTGTTACCCGTCAGGCATTGCAGCGCCGGCTTGACGTTGGAGCAGGAAGCCGTTGATGAGGCAAGACAACCATCTTGCGGGATGAAAACAAGTCATCCAGCTAATTAGTTGTGTGAGGCTTCCTAGTTCCGACAAGGGACCCCTTGGGCTCCCTGACTTTTGACTGCACCTGTATCTATAGAGAGAGAGACTACCTTGCTACACTTACTTTTTCTCCTGGGGAACTTTGTACATTATTTGGTTATATGCTCTTAGGACAGGTACACTGGACCCCCGTAAATATTGTCCTTCTCATGTCCCTCTTTGTTGCGTAAATGCCATAGAGACATACCAGACTCAGGTTTACTTATGCGTGTGGTGGGCCTGTGTTAGTATAGTCACGTGCGCGGTTTCTGTATTCTATTTTGAAAGGCTGAACAAACATGAAGTGAATGGAAAACCATGAGCTAAACTAGCGCGTACTGAAATCCTGTAACACACAAGCAGTGCATATATCTGCCGTGAATACATATTTACTTTAGTGGACACCTAAAATACAGAACAGGCTCGGAGCAATTCTTGAAATATGACATTATTTTGACAAGTGCCACTTCGGCCTGTGTCCGATATGAGCCATCAGGCGAATGCTCTAAATACATTAGGATCAGTAGAGGGGTCCGGCATGGGTGCGTTCTAGCCCCTTTCCTCTTCACTCTTAAATATGAATGGATAGGGGGGTCTCCTTAGGCCTAGGGGTCAGATAGGCTGCTCCAAGGGAGTAGCCAGAAAAAGTAAATTCCCCGCATATGAACAAGGCAGGTTAGGTAGATGCGTCACTTTTTAAACCCCTGCGCCACATTATAGCTGCGTCAGGTATAATGTATGCAGAGGGGGCGTTCCCCTGCAAAAAGCCTCGTAATAGTGATGCAGTGAAATCTATGAGATTTTACTGCGTCACTTTTAGGATGCTGTTGCGTCAAAATCTTGTGCCTGCCTCACAGCAGGCGTAAGACTGATGCAAGCCCTTTCACATGGGGCTTTCCCCATGTGAAAGGACGCATTGCTGGAGTTGCGTCACTTTTGTGACAGACTCCAGCAATGCGTCACTTTTGCGCTTACAGATACGTCAGAAATACTGACGTATCTGTAAGTCCTTGCGACATGATGCGTCATACATTAAATATGATGCATCATTGGTGTCGCAAGGAGTGCGCAGTGAAAAGTGACGCATCGCTGTTTTCACGCAGCGATGCGTCACTTTTCATAAATGAGGCCCCATGTATCCATCTATCCATCCATCCATCCTATCACCCATCCATCCTTTCACTCTTCTCCATTTGTTCATTATGCCTGCTTCCATTCATTGACCCTGTAACCCATGGATCCTTTTGGTCTACCATCCGTCCTTTCACCTTTCCATCCATTCATTGTTTCACCCTTTCATCCTTCTTTCCCCCTTTTCATCCTTATTTTTTCACGTTCCTTTCCTTCCATCCTTCCTTTCTCCTCGCATTTTTTCTTTCTTTCCTGTTTCAATCTCCCCATCCTCTGCCTCTCATCTTACATGCTTCGTTCTTTTCTTTCTCCTGCTTTCTTTTTAAATTTGTCCTTTTGTCTGTTGGTTCCATATTTTCATAATTTCTCTTTCTGTATGTCTGTGTTGCCTGTCAGCCCACTTCTCACAATAATCTCTCATTACATTGCCTAACAGTATTATTTATGAGATTGCCTGCAGACCTACAGACAGAATAAGCCCAGAAACAACTAATTGATATTTCATTTGGACTCAATTCAGGAGCCTGTAGGGCCCACAAACAGCCCCTCTTAAGCTACTTAAGTGGTGGGTTCCCTAGGCCACTGGGCTCCTGTCCAGTTCCAGTTCTGTTTACAGCATTGGACACGGTCCTAATGGCTTATACCACTAATGATCTGCAGACTCTTTTGGACCAATGTGCCTCTTTACGAAGGATTTAGATTTAAAAACGAATTTATGTAAATCATTTGTGATTGTATGTGGGCCGATGTCCACTAAAACGCGATCCCATTATATAGATTCAACATCCTTCACTGACTGTGGGTGCCATTGGACTCATCATTTAAATGGGACCATCATAGGAGAACTAAAGCCCAACTATTTGCAAGAACTGTCAAATTAGTCTTCAGAATATCCCCGGGGGTTAGTGGAGTCATCCGAAGTCACTGTGTGTTCTTGTGCTGCTACATCTACACATCTCCTATATTAAACCGTCTCTTTTATTCATTGTTGGTGTTCAGACAGGTTTACACTGAAATTATTTCATGTCTGACCACTTCCTTAAAAACGAGACTATGGAAGAATGTGTCTACATGTCTGTGCAATAACCATTCTGCAGAATCTACAATTAATTTTATGTTTTGCCATGTCTATGAATTGCCTAGGAAACAATTTGTGTTACCTGTATTAACCACTTTTAATTTTAGTTGTTACAAAGCAGCGTTTCTGTTTTTCACAACAACTTTCTTTGGAGTTACTATGTCAACTCAGTGTAAGGACATTATTGGAATGATGTAGATTAGAATGCAATATTTAAATCAATCGGTCTTTTATTATTGCTTGAAGTTAATGTTTTTATATGGGTTTTAAAGACTGTGATTTTAATTAATTTGTATTAGTAAAGATTATTCTGAACTGAATTGACATGTTCTAGCCACAAATTCATTAGGATATTAAGGGATCATCTCCAGGTTTGTGGGGCTTAAGTGACGTATATGCTGCCATTCCTTAAATCAAACGGTCAATCCATGTTATGTTTTTATAATTCAGTTCTTTATTTGCTTTCTCATATAGAAAATTGAATAAAAAAATATTTTTAAAAAGTACACAAATATATCTCGTTTGGCAGACAACTGCCGTACATGAAGGGATTAGTCCGATAACGAAAATTGCTCGTAGTCCAAAATTAAACCCGCGATTTAGAAAAAAGCCACAATTGGAAAGCAAGAATGTAGATCTCTTTGGGGGTTGTCTTTACACGAATTGGTAACTACCATGTAAACTTTTCTTAACCTATATATGGTGCCGGTTATCTCTGTTTCAGGATGCGTCCCAGTAAAGGTTCTCGCGGTTGCCATTAAAAGAGTGAGCAAGTTAAATGAGGAACAAGAGCGCCATCTATTGACCACTTTAGTAGTTGCTGATAGTATTATATTTTTTGACTGTTTTCTTTTATTTTTCATGCTGAGACGTGTTAATTTACCATGCTCTATGACCTTGTGAAATAAAGATACACGCACGGCTGTCTCTCCGCAGACAACAGCATCCTTTAACCAAGCTTCACTTTTTGGAGTTGGTTCTTTCATCCAAGATCTCAGCAGTCTAGGGTTTGCTAGTAGTATCAACACTGCTATATTTGTCTCCTTAGTGATTTTGGAAACGCTTGACTGATAGATCATCAGAAGAGTACAACCTCCCGGTATGCTCACTTACCCTCCGAGACCCCTCCGCACAGTATGCACCAATGTGGGCAATTCCCAGGCCAGATTTCTAATGCAGTGCGCTAAGTGGGAAGGTCTGCCAGAGTCCATTTTGTTTACGAAACTAGGGAAGCTGTACAGTCTTTTAAAACATGTAAATTGGAAATGTATGTCTATGATTTATAGATACTAGTTTAGTCTAAAGGCAACAACATTTCCACATTTCTGGTCTTATATCCTCTCCCAAATCCAATACTCATTTTCCAAGGGCCCAATTATTAGCTGTACTGCAGCTTTTGGGGAGTACCCTATAGAGTCTATAAATCCAACCCTACCTTTGTGATTCGTGAACATTTTGGTAAGCAGGAGGAACTCTGTAGGTTCATCCGGAAACAAGAGCCATCTATTTTGTACAGTGTTTTTTCAGTCTAAAGCGAATGTGTGAGTAATTGTACGGATGTGTGCATAGATATGTAAGTGGTTGTGTGGGTGTGTGAGTGAGTGTGTGATTGATTGTATGGGTGAGGGAGTGGCTGTGTTGAGAAGCTGTATGGGTGAGGGAGTGGATGTGAGAGAGGCTGCATAGGTGAATACGTGGGTGCTGACGTAGAGTTCAGTCATATCCTCCTTACAGGCTTCTAGTGTTTCTGATGCTACAGGTAAATCATCTATATATTACACAAGTACTGATTTGTAGGGCATCTGCAAGAACTCAAGATTCTTTTTCAAGATCTGGTTAATAATGGAATCGTTCTACGTATACACTCGTGGGACTCAGCACCATGCCCAAACTCTCTACTGGAACAGGAAGGCAAAAAAGGTACTGAATATTCTTATGTAATGACACTGTGAAAAAGGCTTGACAAAGATCAATAACAGTAAACTATTCTGCAGTGCACGAAATCTGAATAAGTATAGTGGCTGGAATTGGCACCTCGGAACAACAATTCAACAACAACAAAAAAATGGGGCAAGAGTAAGCCACTGCTCACTCCCCCCGCGATCCACAGCCACATGCCCTAACCACCCCCACTGCTAATCACACCACCAATCCCCCGAACACGGACTTCCTCCTTACCATTGCTCACTCCCCTCCTTCAGATGCAAGACCCACAACACCTCCTCCTAACCTCCGGACCGAAAGCATCAATGAACTAACTCCTCACGTCCAATCTATCCCCACTCCTAACCCCAAGGATGCCACCCAATCCCACAACCCAGTACCCTCTCCCTCCAAAGACCCTGATCATACACTGCCCCTAACAAAGCCATCATGCCCTCACAGCACACTTTCCCAGCTACTGACCCGAATGGAGCAGAAAATAGACTCCCTAGCGGCAGATATCCTACACCTTCATCTAAGCCTCCCCAACCGAGTTAATCCTCCTAGCTCACACACTGCAGTTAACTACACACCTTCCCCCCAGACTGCCTCCTCCATGGCATCACTTGGCCCCCCATGGCCCACCAATCCTATGAGGAATCAGGCTCATCGTCCCAGCTGAACACTCCGATCCATTCCAGAACATGAAGAAGATGATATCAACGACTCTTACCTTGAAATTAGCGAGAACTCGGCCGCGTTGACAATCCCAGTTTTAGTGAGCACTAATAGAGTCCCTAGACCTGTCCTCTTGCCCAGACCCCCTGCTCAATACACTTCCATACACACAGCATACACCACCTCTTTGGCGCTCCGGCCTCTATCGTGCATGCTCCTTCAATTGTAGATCAGCAGTACAACACGCAACAGAGATTGCTAAAGTTATACTTGTGGAAGATTTAGACATCGCATTCCTCACTGAATCCTGGCTCAATGACCACTCTACCCCCATCCTAGATCATCTCACCCCCCAGGCTACAACATCATCAGACACGACAGACCGATCAAAACAGGTGGAGGCCTTGCTATCATCCATAAAGAAGGAATACAGCTTAACAGATTAAAATCCACAGAATACCTGACTTTTAAGTACCTAGGTTTTGAACTTACAGCCAAAGGCTCCACGCCCATCAAATTTCACACGATCTATCCCCCTCCGGGTAATCGTACCCTCTTCACGGAAGAACTAACTGACCTAATAACTTGTTTCTCCCTTACTGACACGGATGATATGTTCATGGGGGACTTCAATATCCACTGGAACAACCCAGAAGACACCACAGCCCAAAACCTCTCCAACCTGCTTGAAATTACCAACCTCAAACAACTCTGCAATGAACCAACACACATCAAAGGAGCAACTCTGGATACGATCATTACCAAAAATGAGCTGGTCTGCTTGAGATAGATTTCTCCCATTGACTGGTCCGACCACCACCTCATACTGTTTAATATTGACACGCATGTCAGAAACCAACCAACCAACACGACCTGACAAACCTAAGCAGTGGACCAGTAACATCAACTGAACTAGAATCCAGGATTCATGACCATCTACAACCTCAGCCTTCCACTATGACGACCGACGAACTCACAACCCACTTTAATTCCACAATGACAGAGGTGTTAGACCAAGTAGCTCCACTCAAATTCAAACATCTGAGATATACCAAATGTAAATTTTGGTTCAATATGGCTCTTAATAACGAAAGAACACAACACAGACAATCAGAACGGGCTTGGAGACTTAACCCTTCGACTCTTCACCTAGCCGAACTTCGTTCAACCCGGTCGGCCTATAAAAAAGACATTTTTAGAGAAAAGGCCCCTTTCTTCCATAGCCAACTAGACCAGACAAAGAATAGACCTAGAGAACTCTTCAACATTGTCAAAAGTCAAACAAACAGCACACCCCCAATGGAAATAAACGCCACCGAAGATCGATGCGAAGAAATCGCCTGCTTCTTCACTGATAAAGTCACAAAATTTGAGCAATCCTTCACCCAAACCGCAAATCCTACCTCACTTGCAACCTGCCCCCCTTTAACCATCTCGGACCACACAGATCGAAATCCTACCTCGGACAAACCAGACCCGCCTCCAGCTGAAATATTAAACTAATTGGTCGAACTTCGAACCCATGTCGGAAACCAAAGTCTTCAATATAATTGCAATCTTAAAACCTTCTTCCCACATTATGGACCCTCTCCCATTCACAACAGTAAAAAAACTCAACCATATCATTGCCCCTGTCTGGACAAAAATCCTCAACTCCTCTCTCACATCAGGTTGTGTTCCAGACTCCCTTCAGCTAGGACAAATCAAACCTTTATTAAAAAAAACAGGGGCCGACCCCAACAAACTCAACAACCTCAGACCTATCTCCAATCTTCCGTTCCTAGCTAAAACTTTGGAGAAGAGCATTCTCCAGCAACTTAACAAACATACTGACAACTTCAACCTCCTCAACACCTTACAGTCAGGTTTCAGGAAAGGTTGTAGCACTGAAACAGCGATGCTCAATGTTGCAGATGATATCCACAGAGTCTTAGATGAAGGTTCTGCCTCACTCCTCATCCTTATTGACTTCTCAGCGGCATTTGACACAGTAAACCATCGAGCTTTACTTGAAAATCCGAAGAGCCGATGTGGCTTTAATGGCACAGTACTAGAATGGTTCACTTCCTTCCTTCAGCACTGTTCGCAACAGATTAAAATCAACTCCTGCCTCTCTGTGCCAACACGAATCAAACTTGGAGTCCCGCAAGGATCGATCCTACACCATCCCTCTTCAATCTCTTCATGTCTTCATGGAACCCCTTGCAATTATTTTAAACAAGCAGGGGTTCATTACCACCTATATGCTGATGACACACAAATATACTACGAAATCAAATCGCCCAGTGACGTCCGACACCTCAACGTCACATTTACCAAGATCCAAACCTGGTTTAATGCAAACCACTTAAAACTGATCCCGGATAAAACGGAATTAATACTGTTCTCTTCGAAAAGTAACCACCAACCAACTCAAGTCTGGCTCAAAGATCTGGATGCTCTAAACTGCTCCCTAGTCCTAGCCGACTCAGTAAAGTCACTAAGCATTAACCTGGACAAAAACCTGTCAATGAAGGACCAAATAAAGAACTCTGCAAAAAGTGCTCTCTACTTTCTAAAACACCTCAAGAAAATTAAACCTTTCATTCCTCAAGATGATCTCAAGACAATTGTACAATCCCTAGTCCTTTCTAAATTGGACTATGGGAACGCCATCTAACAGCCCGACTCATAACTGATGTAAAAAGATTTAAACGCATCTCACCAACCCTCTTCGCACTCAACTGGCTTTCCATGGAAGGTAGATGTATTTTCAAACTGGCCTGCATCAATCACAAGACCTTCACACCCAATTCCCAAACTACCTGAACAGCAAGCTAATAGAAGCGGGGAAATCTAGAACTCTGAGAAGCACCAACTCACTTCTGCTCATCCCTCCGAAACTGAAAAAGAAAACGACCCAGTACCAGTCCTTCTCTGGCAACGTACCCAGGATGTGGATCGCACTCCTGATTGACCTCTGATGCAACCCCCTCCTTCTCTTGGTTCAAAAAGGACCTGAAACTCTTTCTTCTCAACCAATACTTTACTGACCAAGGCAATCGTCCCAGGCAATAATAACCTAGTAGACTCCCCGCTCACTTTGACCTTCAAGGATGGTGGTTCTCAGACTGTGTCAGCCACCTGAGTCCTTTTCCCCTCCCTGGAAACATAAGTAGAATGTCTTTGCTTTTCTCTTCATGCATCCTCATGTACAGCGATGTTTTGTCCTTATTTTTCTTTTCCTTTGTTTATGTAAAGCACTCTGATACCCACAAGTCTAGCGAGCGCTAAAAAAAACTTTATAAATAAATAAGAATAAAAACAATGCTATTAATCTTTCAGAGATCCTGAACAATCTGATATTTACCACTGGGCTTCTATAAAGCCATAATCAAAGAGATACCTGGACTCCCAACCAATTCCATCAATATCCTTTAATCAGCACTTCTTCAATTACAGGTGTTAATTCTGTAACTGTCTCTGGTGCCAAATTATATGGCGGTGTTCTTGGATACACTGCATTTGGTTTTAGTGTGACTCGGACTGGTTGTGCACCTTTATTAGTCCAATATCTTTTCCTTTGAAATCCCATACTTCTGGGTTCACTGTTTCTTTCAAATCAGGAGGTAACTTTTCAATTGTTCTTACTGGAAACATCCCTACAGCTGAATCTTGTTGGGCCATTTTGAAATTGACTGCCTCATCATGTGTCTAGCAGGTTAACAGGACTAGAATAGAAATTTAAAAAATGATGATTTTCCTCAAAGGACCTATGTTTACAGTAACTTTCTCAGAAACTGGGTTTGACGACGATAATGTCATTGGAGAGAAGTTGTGTGCCAAAAAACACCCCTGCACCCGCAGCCCCCAGGCCTTGGGGTTATGTTATGTTATGTTATGTTAATTTTGATTTATATAGCGCCAAATCACCGACAGGTCTCTTAGCGCTTGCTTTGGGAACCCGTCCTGGCTTTCCCTGCGAGATAACCCCTACTGGGCATCCCCAAGGTGAATACCAGGCATCCCATTGCGGTAGGGCCGTAGTGGAGATTAAGCAAGCTATTGCCCAGAGTTGCAGAGTGTGAACCCATGATTCGAGTAGGCACCGAGGCGAGAATTATCGAGTCCGTGGACATTTTGAGCTCAAGACCCTGCCGCGTCGGGAATTGAACCCTGGTCCCGGGTCCGACCTCTGCATCAGGGTCTGCCTCCTCTAACCAGTGAGGTGAGTTTATAACGGGGTGTACCCTTAGAACTCTCTGACCTGTGTCAGTTAAATAGATACGTATACAGTGGTCAGGGTCTATTGATTAATTGAAACATTAAATGTATCGTAGGCATATTAATAGTGAATTATCAAGATTCCATCCGTGTAGTACAAAAGCATTTATTTTAACATCTAGTAACCTGGGTGCTTAGTATCATTCAAAAAGTACCAAAGGTAGTAGAATACAAATTTAACATATGGAAAGATCAATTACTTCATTGAATCAAACACATATTTAAGGACACAAGTCTCAATTGAATTCATATATGGACTTTGTATGTTTGTAAATGTAGTAGTATTATGTTACAGTTGTATTGTAAATGCTTTGAAGTGTTTGGAAATGCTTTGTAATCTCTCAGAATCAACCATTAGTGCAAATACAGTAAAAGCCAATAGAATGCAATGCAATCCAATAGGAGGAAAGACAGGTTAGTAACTTACAGGTAAGTACACAATTTTTAGGTTCAGTCTCTGGGTTGTAAAACCAACACAGGGCAAGGGTCAGAAAGACACCAAGGGTGGACCCTCAGTGGCACAGGGGCGGCCAGGTGCAGAGTTCAAAGAGTTGTTGAGTGCCCAATGCAGGTCTATGGAGACTGGGGGATTTAGCAGAGCACCGGTTGTAGGTAGGAACTCTCGGTTTCAGGGCAAGGGACCTGGGTTCAAAGAATAACACAAAGGGGGTCACAAGTTGCCACCAAGAGCTAACCTCCAGCTTCACACGGGCGACTAGGTGCAAGGTGCACACAGGCGTCGACAGGAGTCAAACTCCCACTGGAAGTCAACAAGGATCTTTGGTTGAGGAAAAAGGCTGCAGGCATGGACTAGAAGACTGGCTGAAGGGAACCAATGACAGTAGAGCTAAGTTGGATAGATGCTGGTGGAGAAGTGTGACTCACTGGTTAGAGGATCTATTGATTAATTGAAACATTAAATGTATCGTAGGCATATTAACATTACTGAATTATCAAGATTCCATCCGTGTAGTACAAAAGCATTTATTTTAACATCTAGTAACCTGGGTGCTTAGTATCATTCAAAAAGTACCAAAGGTAGTAGAATACAAATTTAACATATGGAAAGATCAATTACTTCATTGAATCAAACACATATTTAAGGACACAAGTCTCAATTGAATTCATATATGGACTTTGTATGTAGGTTCACACATGTTATCTGCATTGTGACATCTCAACGCGCTCAAAGTGATAAAGAAAAGAGGTAGTTAGGTGGGATTGGTGTGATGGGGTAAAGGTGAGGACTAGGTAAAGGTTGTTGTGACCATAAAACAATCACAGTGATATTCAGTGCGGCCTTTACAGTCTAGTTTAGATCAGTAGTTCCAATCGGCTCTTTAACATAGGATCTGTATTGCTCCATTAATTTCTCATATGGTTAGAGGGTAGGTATAATCTGGTCTACGTTTCGACCCCTTGGTTTAAGGGTTGATTGAAGCCTCATGCTGGGGTCTTCTTCAGGACATAAAATAACAGGAGCGCCTATAAATAATACAATTAGAAATGAATGTATCAGAACTTAGGCGTAGATCACGATTGCACTACAACTGAGTGAAGAAAAGTGGGCGTCTTACTTATTATTAGGCCGTTCAGTGGCCTTTAGAGTTGGACCATCTTCGGTTCCTTTGTAGGTGAATATAACCTAAAAACGTTTTTAAAAAAAAGGAGTTTGGTGTTACTATCGGGTATCTGTGGAACCCTATCTGTATTTCGATTTGGGGGAAACAACAAAAGGGGGCACTTACTGGGACATCAAACGCTTTCCAATCAGTCTGTTTGATATTTTCGTGTCCGGTTGAGACACTTCAAGGTGCGCGATCAAATCTCGCAGTCCACTTGGTTTCTGAAGAATAAAAGCAATGGTACATCTGGTCAGAATGAACCCCGGTATGATTAAAAGACTCATTACTAGATCGTATAGTCAAAGGGGATTCAAAATGATGCCTACACGAGTCCAAAGTCCAAAGGTTTAAAGACTCGTATTTTGGCAATTAACTGAATATTAGTTGGTTCGAGGGCCCCGTAGTAAACGTGTACATATTGTGAATGTGCCCCGATACTGTTCGAAGGGCTCACTCGGGTACCAAGTTATTCATACCTGAGCGGATTAGATATTGTCATGGCATCTAAGTAAACTTATGCCATATAAAGGTGATCACCGGTTAGATGGCAAAGATAGAGTACGGCTTACCGTGGAAAAACGCTACGGAGCGTGTGCATTCATCTACGCTGCCGAGCCACGAGTGAACAACCGTGAGGTGCAGTCGCTCAATACTTCCTGAGGGCTCGACCCACCAACTGCAGCAATGAATCCATTGATTTCCTGGACATTAGCATCAAAGAACGGGACGGATTGCTATATACAACACTGTATAGGAAACCGACTGAGAGGAATACTTTACTTAGATACACAAGTCACCACACCCGGGCCCTACGGGACAACCTACCCTTCGGGCAGTTCCTCCGTATCCGGAGGAACTGCACCATGAAGGATGATTACTTTGCTGAATCAGATGAACTCATCTCCCGCTTATTGGAAAGAGGATATCCCAAAAGGCTGGTCAAAAGAGCACGCAAAAGGGCGTGGTTCAGCGATAGAGAAACCCTGCTTGTACCCAGGAACCGTACACCCCCAGAAGACTGGATGATCTGTGTTACCACGTACTGCAGCAAGAGCAATGAGATACGCAAAATAATCAACAAACATTGGAGTATCATATCAGATGTAATTGAAGTGCCAGACCCCCCCATGCATGCTTTCAAAAAAGCCAAAAGCATCAGAGATCTTGTGGTCCGTTCTATGCTTGACACACCACCGGCTCCAACTATACAAACAATGTGGAACCTACCCACCATAATTGGAAACTACAAATGTAGTAGTTGTAAGGCCTGCGCACTGTGCATAGAAACAAAGGCAATTACGTACAACAATCTGACAATCAACCTGAAAACGCTAACAAACTGTAACAGTAATGGAGTTATTTATGCCATCTTCTGTCCATGTGGCTTGATCTACATAGGCCAAACTAAGCAAAAAATTAAAAACCGGATACTGCAACACTGCAGTCAAATAAGATGCCAAGCTAAGGGGGCTCCCCTAGTAGACCATTTCCTGGCGAAGACTTACACACCTGAATCTCTCAAATGGGTGGTCATCGAGAAAATCACACTGGGACCCAGGGGTGGAGATCTGAACTCCATTATGAATATAAGAGAGTGCAAATGGATGCAGTTTTTTGACTCTGTCCAAAACGGACTAAATGAGATGAATAAGAAAAACAACAGTTCCCTTTTCTTAAATGTTCTAGGGTATAGGCCCCTCTCAAAACTTTTTACCACCCATGTAAAGGATAAACCGTATGTTGTAACCAGAGTTGCATCAAGATTGACAAATTTACAAATCCAACAGTTATGTGTAAACAAAATTTTTTTTTTTATAAAAGAAGAGTTTTTCCTTATCTATGTCCCCTCAGACCAAAACAATGTAACAAAGTATATTCATAGTTTTCTACGCACCACTGCATTAATAGCAATATGCATGTACACAGGAAAGTTTGGTTAAAAGCAATTTCTTTATTTGATCAAGATACTGACCATGTAAATTAAAAACAAAATCTATCACATTTATTCAATCATCATAATTTCAAATTAAAAGATAAAAAAACCATGAAAAAGTGTCGACGCGGCGTTTCGGTGATGTGGTTTTTCACCTTCTTCAGGACAAAGATTTTCAAATTTAAAATCACTACTTTGTAGTTCAGTGAATCGCTTTTATCAATTGGCGATATCCGTAGTTCTTTAAAAAAATTCTGATTCTTATAGCTATATCTTTCAGGCGGGGTAGCGTCTAGATTTATTGTACCCCTTCCGATTCTTTACATCAGCCGGTCATACTTTCTGGATCATTCATTTACGATCCTGGGATAGACGATCGTTATAGTTTTCTGCCCAGCCGTGTTGTTGTGAAATACTCGTATATTTATTTGTATCTCTTGTCTCTATGCTCGCGCAGTTTATTTGAAGGGCGGCTTTATCTTTAGACTCAGAACGCTCTTGAGTTTTACGGCGATTTTGCTTGCGTCTCGGGTGGGCACCTGCAACGACCGTCCTTCTGTGCTGGAAGGTCGTTGCAGGTTCACAACAACACGGCTGGGCAGAAAACTATAACGATCGTCTATCCCAGGATCGTAGGCCCAGATCCTTGTACTGGGGTGAATGTAAGACATTGATCTACATTCTGTCCATCAAATTGTTTTTTGTAATTTTCTCCCTGAGTGTACTGGGGTAGCTCAGACGTGGGTCCCAGAGCCTCCACACCACTGGAGTCAAGCTAGCCGGGCTGATGAGAGGTGTTACCTCGAAACTGGTCCGGTCCTCGGATGCTTGATTCCGGTCTGGGAAAGATATGGCTGTGTAGTTCGGACTGGACTGTTCCCATGGGGCACAGGGTCGGAGCTGATTTGCATAAAGCCATTATCTAACCCAGGGTGGTGTGGAGTGCAAAAAACGATGGTTTTAGGCCCAGATCCTTGTACTGGGGTGAATGTAAGACATTGATCTACATTCTGTCCATCAAATTGTTTTTTGTAATTTTCTCCCTGAGTGTACTGGGGTAGCTCAGACGTGGGTCCCAGAGCCTCCACACCACTGGAGTCAAGCTAGCCGGGCTGATGAGAGGTGTTACCTCGAAACCGGTCCGGTCCTCGGATGCTTGATTCCGGTCTGGGAAAGATATGGCTGTGTAGTTCGGACTGGACTGTTCCCATGGGGCACAGGGTCGGAGCTGATTTGCATAAAGCCATTATCTAACCCAGGGTGGTGTGGAGTGCAAAAAACGATGGATTTAGGCCCAGATCCTTGTACTGGGGTGAATGTAAGACATTGATCTACATTCTGTCCATCAAATTGTTTTTTGTAACCTTCTCCCAAATGGCATTGATTAACTGTGAATAATCCAATGGGTGGGAATATAGGAATACTTAATTGGTACACTTCTTTCATGAATTAATAGCAGTGAATTTAATTTTGAGTTCTCTACTCTTATGCATATATATATATACATGTTGGTATGATATGTGCCGGTAAGAACAATTCAGTGCTTTGGTTTGTGATAACTGATTTCATTTGATCATGATAACCCGATAGAAGTTTTACACTATCTAAGCTAAACTGTAGGACTGCAAATTTGTTTTTCTGAGAGTATTTACGTTTACAGAAATCAATTTGGATTGACATTGACAAACCAGTAAGCATATAATATTGTTTCTGATGCAACAAAGTTACAAGGACATAGCGTTATTGTGCACTGTTTCTTTAATTTGTTTGTATCTGGCATTGGTAGAACCATGTGACTCACGTTTGGAAGGTGGGGCCCGGAAGGGTGGGTCTACACTGCATAGATAAAAGAATTTTCCATTTTGTGTAATGTGGTGTGTGAACAAGACTACGTTAGTAGTCGAAACGTTACCTTTTGGGAGGCACAAGGAATAAATAACATCTTGCCTGGAGAACGTGGGGTCTGTCTCTTCTTTCGCCGCTGCATGTGGAGGTTTGAAGACTTTGCTGATATTATTGCGGAAGCTGGCTGTCTCCGCTGGCAGCACCCCCTCCTCGAAGAAGCGGCTCTCTGTCCAAACAACCAAACGTGGACGCGAATTCCTGGAGGAGTACGGTGGCGGAGAGTTCCCTGACAAAGCAATTGACGAAGTGCTCGAGTTTCTTCACGCCGTGGGAGGCTAGTTTGATTACCGGTCACCGCGGTGCTTGGAGTGAGGCGGGCGCCGTTTTCATTAATCAACGTCAGGTGAGGAGGCAGCGTTCTATCCAAAGGCGGCGTGTAAACGCGTAGGGTCTGAATTATTTGCCCTAATTCCACAAACATTATCTGCGGTGCACATTTAACTTCCAAAACTACACCACTCGACTGGGCTGTTCGAGGCTATGGCAGCCAGCTCTGAAACAGAGCGGGAGGCGGCTGCGGACGCTTTGTTTGCACAAATACCACGAGAATCAGGCAGCAAACTAACACAAGCCTGTGCCGCCACTACAGGAAACCAAGATGTTAAAAAAATGTTAACTTTATTAGAAAAAAAGTCTCGTTCAGAGATTACAAAGTGGTGGGAGCACAAATCCCTTACGAAATATGAAGAGGTGGGGCGAGTCCCAAGGGGATTACGCATCATGTTGGCGCCAAGTTTTGTGGACCCCAATCCCAATATGCTAAAAGAATGGGGAGAACTAAATTTGGGAGCATCCATGAACTTAATTAAGCTCCTGATTAAATATGCGATCCTGGACCGTGCTGTACTTCTTGATGAAATAGCACAGATCAACAAGGATTTAGACGCTTTTAATGATGCAGAAACACAGGCAGTGATTGTTAAAGGTCGCAAAGACATCAGCGAGCGTTTGAAGAAACATGAGGATAAAATCAAGGTGCGCAAAATTAATAAATTTGCAAGAGATCTCAATGACTACGAGACTGGACAAATCTAAACATTTGCACGCAAGTATGATCAAGCCAAAAAGCAGCGGCAAATACAAAAAACAGCTCTAAAATCTCAAACAACTTTGTCTCAACAAAATTCAGCTACAACATTGGATAATCAAGAAACATCGTCTACAGACACCATTTCGCTGGCCAGCTCATCCAGCACATGCGGGTCTCTGTCAAGTTTGGCAGAGGACAACTCTTCACATGCCATCCTCGACCTAGGCGAAGAAATTGATTTTTTGGTCGAGGACCAACTGCAAGCGCAAGGCCCCCGGACACGGTCACGCAATGCAGGAAAAGGAAAAACGCAAAGCGGAGGGCAAGAAGAAAGCGTGCCAAAAGAGTCGCAGCCGCTAAAAAAGAAATGGTTCAAAAAGAAAAACAACAAGCAATGATTGACGCTAGTACAATTGTCAATTTATCGGATGTGACGCTAACTTCAGCTGAAGAACAAATCCTCAAGTTAGGTCTGAATTTTTGTCCTGAGAGCTCTTTCAACTATACCAGCACCAGGGCTGATGTCTATCTATATATTAGAAAGTTAAAACTTCAAAAATGTTATGCAATCAAGTCAAAGCCTAGTGCCACCACAATTGGTTTAAACAAAGGGGGAGACGAGGATACTAGTCCTTCCCTGGTACCAGCGAACGATGCAAGAACTCTTATCACGTTATGCAGCCTCAACAAAGCAACTCCACCACTTGACACGAATGCGGAAGTTTCCGACACCCAAAGGGAACTACGTGAGATTGATGTTCCCCAAAAAGGTGCTGGTGAAAGTCCCTTCAAACCTAAAAGTAAATTTGTCCCCGTTATGCCAAAGGATGCGGTGGACATTTATCACGATTGCATTATTGAGGATCTAAAACGACTCAATAAACAAATTCACTCCAAAAAAGACATGTCCAGTTTCCAAACTAAAGAGTACAACAACTTAATGACCAAATTGTCCAAGAATCAAGAAATCATTGTGAGTCCCTCGGACAAAGGAGGGAATATTGTTTTGTGGCAAAAAGAACAATACATTGCGGAAGCCAAACGTCAATTGGACAATGCAAATTGTTACACACGCAGCAATGGCGTTCAGTATAAGCATGCAAAGGAGAGTATTAAGAAACTGCTGTTAGCTTACAAAAGAGAAAACTTGATTACATCCACCGAATGTGCATTCTTATTGATTGAACATCCAGTTATTCCGCATATGTATCTAATCCCAAAGGTACATAAGAGGCAAAATCCAACACCTGGGAGGCCCATCATTTCCGCAATTAAAAGTATGGGCGAAAATATTTCACGATACATTGACTTCTATTTACAAGAGCATGTCCAAGCGTTACCGAGCTATATAAAGGATACAGGTGACTTTTTGTCCAAATTGGAAACCATACCATGGCAAAAGGATTGGTGTATTATAACTTTGGACATTGAGTCTTTATACACCTGTATCGAACACCAGAAAGGAATAGAAGGTATAAGACATTTCTTGGGACGTAAGTCTTGTGTATATTACAGCCACAACAAAATGATCTGCAATTTGATACAATGGTGTTTAAACAATAACTATTTTTTGTTTGGAAAAGATATATGGAAACAACTACGCTGTGTGGCCATGGGTTCCTGCTTCTCCCCCAGCAACGGGTGCTTGCACGTTGGGCTGTGGGAGGAGCAGGAGTTACCAGGCATTTCTGGATTTGAATGCGTCAAGCATTGGATGCGTTTTATTGATGACATTTTTTGTGTATGGGAGGGGGATATCATGAGTGCTCAAAATTTTGTAAATGCGCTCAACCAGAACCAATTTAACTTGTTCTTCACCTCCAGTATCAGCAACACTACGGCTGAGTTTCTTGATGTCTCCTTTAATGTCGTAGACAATAAGATCATTACTGCCCTACACAGGAAGGCCACTGCTGGCAATAGTATTCTACATGCCAGTAGTGGCCACCCTAAACACGTCATCATGAGCATCCCGCTTGGCGAAGTGTTGCGCCTCAAGCGAATATGTAATACTCAAGAAAAGTTTGATGAAGGGGCAACTGCAATGCTTGAAAGATTGGAGGCAAGGGGATATAGCAAATCCTGTCTTGCTACTGCACTGCAGAAGAGTAGTGAAAGATCTAGGGACTCTTTATTGTCATCTAAACCCCCTAACATGGACGCAACATCCAATGCCAGCAGACTAATAACTACTTACAGCAGACAGCACCGCAAGATCAAATCCATCGTTAATAAACACTGGGCAGTCTTAAAGACTGATGGAGTTTTACGTGATTTAACTCCAGACAAACCTACAATCACATTCAGGCGTGCATACAGCATGCGCAGTAGTCTAGTACAATCCAGCCCTGAATTGCCTATGATTGCTCAATGGTTTGGTGGAAAGGGATTCCACAAATGTTCCTCATGTCGGGCATGCAAATTTGGACAAAATACTACCCATTACCGCACTCCATTTTCTGAAACCGAATTTCCAATTCACGGTAATTACAACTGCCGCACGGAGTTTGCGGTTTATGTCCTAACTTGCACCTGCGGTCTACGCTATGTAGGCAGTACCGGTGCTCAGGTGCATGTTAGAATACTGCAGCACCTTCGTGCCATAGTTAATCACGACGGGGCATACCCGGTGGCGCGCCACTTTAACAGCAGGCATGACAGGGATCTGTCTTGTCTTACTTATTATGTCATTGATGCTATCGCTCCCTTAAGGCGGGGTGGTGATCGTGATAAACTATTACGCCGATTAGAAATGCAGTACATCATCAAACTCGACAGCAAACAACCCAATGGGTTGAATGCGACAGAGGACATGCACAACTTTCTGTAGGAATATTGACTCAGTACACACACTCTGTATATAGTAGATTAACTGAATACAAACGTGAGAAAATACAAAGATTTGTATATAGTTTGTATATATATGAAATCTTGAATTTAAGCATCAATTTTAGGTATCCTGTAGTCCTATCTCTTAAAACAGAGCTGTCTGCTTAGTTTTCTGAACAGTGCAGTTTTTTAACAAACACTTGGGGAATTCTTTTTGTTGGTGGTTCTTTTACACTGTACATTTACTCGAGCACTTTTTTTCAAACACAATTGTCTTGTAAATAGTTCTTATAGATTTATGAGATTTAAAGAAAAGAAAAATATTCTCTTAAAAAACAAAATACATAGGACTGAAACTTATATTTGTGTTTTTTACACAAAGGTGCTGTTTTTTGGTGTTACACGTAAATTGTTTTTACACAAGGTTGTCCCTGGCCAGGGCAGCAGATTACACTGTACAGCTATGATTTGCATTTCTACAAATATTTTACAAGCTTTAGTTTAGTTAATAATCCAGAATTGTTTTTCTGATGTACTGTGAGGTATATAATGCATTCATGCAGATCATTGTATTTCAGTTACTAACGTAAAATAACATTTGCGCATTCATGCGGCAATTTTGTCACTTACAAATTTGTTTTTCTGAGAGTATTTACGTTTACAGAAATCAATTTGGATTGACATTGACAAACCAGTAAGCATATAATATTGTTTCTGTTTCTGATGCAACAAAGTTACAAGGACATAGCGTTATTGTGCACTGTTTCTTTAATTTGTTTGTATCTGGCATTGGTAGAACCATGTGACTCACGTTTGGAAGGTGGGGCCCGGAAGGGTGGGTCTACACTGCATAGATAAAAGAATTTTCCATTTTGTGTAATGTGGTGTGTGAACAAGACTACGTTAGTAGTCGAAACGTTAGATTTTGGGAGGCACAAGGAATAAATAACATCTTGCCTGGAGAACGTGGGGTCTGTCTCTTCTTTCGCCGCTGCATGTGGAGGTTTGAAGACTTTGCTGATATATATATACATGTTGGTATGATATGTGCCGGTAAGAACAATTCAGTGCTTTGGTTTGTGATAACTGATTTCATTTGATCATGATAACCCGATAGAAGTTTTACACTATCTAAGCTAAACTGTAGGACTGCATGCAGCCCAACACAATGTACTACTGGATTTATATGCTTAATGTCCACAACTGCATTGTACGTCTAATGTATCCAACATCCTAATAAGTCAATGCATAGCGATAGTGTGAGGAAATGCTCACCGATGTAATCCCGTGGGTCGATAACATACAGAGGACTCCACAAACTATAACACCCAATCCGGATCCATGCCGTCTTTTCCTCTCATTACAGAGAGACGGAAAACTGAGCTCGGAAGTGGATGACAGTAACCCCGGAAATGGTCTACGGGAACCAATGAAAACTGAGCCGGGAAGAGGGTTTGAGAGAGAGGAAGAAGACCGGAAGAGGACGCCGGGCGAGAGGACGCGAGGAGAAACTCCATACCGGAGCCGAGAGGACTGCAAAGAGAAGACCGAGGAGAGAGAAACCCAGGACGAGGAAGTAGACGAACCCTGGACCAAGGAGTGGTGGATTCCACCGGAGGATGCTGAAGAGCGGCCGCGGACTCAGGAGAGTTTGCGGCAGGAGGCGGTGAGTTAAAGGGCTTTCACTTATTACACGTGAGGTTAACGGGTGGTTTCTATTAAGAGTGGCGGGTGGCAGTTAGTATAAACGTTTGTACTACTCTGCACAGAGAACCGTTTCTTCATTCTTGAACCGTTCGCCATACCTGATAAAGACGTTGTTTTGTGAACCTTTTTGCTGCTAAACGAGTAGAGGTGATTTCATAGACTTGAGTACTCTGACGTTACATAGTCGTATAAATTGCAATTGCGTAGACAACTGCCTTAGAAACTAATCATGTTATGAGAAGGGACAATATTGTTCTATATTGAGAAAACATCACTATACTTTTGCTTTATTCACGAGTCCCTATGCTTCCCCTTTTTCTTAGGTTAAAGTCAAAGTCACAACCCCTTTTCCTAACACAACTGTGGTGCGGTGACGGGTTAGACTCCCTGTTATAGGATAAACTAGTGTTCTGACGACTCCCTATCTTTCCTCTTTTTATGAGCCTCCGGGGAACACCCTTCGATTCCGAAGACGACGAGCCAGGACCATTGCCCGGATCTGAAGAGGACTCGCAAGAGGAAGACTACCGTGACGCCCGAACATCTGTTTCTCCTAATCCTACCCTTGTACAAAATAAACCGATACCTATTCGAAAACTTATTCAGCCTCCTCGCCTGTATATTAGACCCGCGCTCCCACAAGTGGTGTCAGAAGTGGGATCTGAAGGCGCCATGGAGGCCGCACTTTCTAAAATGGCGGAAAATCAAGAACACCTGGGAAAAGTGATGGAGCGTTTCCTGACTGTCGTAGAAGAAGATCGAGGCAAAATTCAACAAGTACTTTCTGGACAAGGCCAAACTCATGATACTGCCCTGACTAAGCTAACGGAGGCACTCGGACAACAGAGAGGTCCTACGACTCTTCCCTCAGTGGTGCTACAAAGATATGTAAGTGGAGAAGACCCTGATTCTTGGGGGTCATTTTGAGGCTGAGAAAACTGAAAAACAGATTCTGGAACTCTTTTATTGGCCCGGTATCTACCAACAGGTGAAAATATATTGTAGAGAGTGTCCCGTTTGTCAGAGGAATAGTAGATATCATCCACCGCGAGTTCCCCTTAGACCGCTTCCAATAATTGATGAACCTTTCCAGAGAGTAGGGATGGATATAATAGGGCCTTTGCTTCCCTCCCGGAGTGGCTGTTGATATATACTTGTGATTGTAGATTATGCCACGAGATTTCCCGAGGCCATACCGTTACGGAGGCCGGATGCGACTAACATCGCTAAAGCGATGATCGCAGTATTTTCTAGAGTCGGATTCCCAAAAGAAATCTTGTCTGACCAGGGAACCCCCTTTGTGTCACGACTGATGAAACAAGTGTGTACTCAGTTAGGAGTCAAACAAATCTGTACCTCGGCTTATCATCCCCAAACGGATGGACTAGTCGAGAGATATAATGCCACCATAAAAAGTACCCTGAAAAAACTTCTTGCTTTGGAATCTCGAAAGTGGGAAGATATGTTGCCTTTGGCCTTGTTTGCCATCAGATGCAAGGAACAGAAAAGTACTGGATACTCACCTTTTGAATTGCTCTATGGGCATAAACTACGTACTTTACTGGAGATGGCACAGGAAAGATGGGAAAACGAACCCCATGACACTAAACCCATCACGGAGTATGTGTCGAATCTACGTACACACCTAGGTCAGATCAGAACCATTGTTAGGAATAACCTAGAAGACGCTCAAGAGTCACAGAAGAAACAGTATGATAAGGGTACAAAAGACAGGACTTTTAAGGTAGGAGACTCGGTATTACTCATGATGTCTTCTTCTGATCATAAGCTATTGGGCCAGTGGCAAGGCCCATATACCGTAATTGATCAGGTCACCCCTGTCACATACAGGATCGAATTAGATCCAGTAAAACACACATCTCAGGTTTATCACATCAACTTACTTAAAAAATGGGAAGGACCCGTTCCAACCACTGTGGGTATGGTACAGAATGCATCTGCTCCATTTGAACAATGTATAGATCCCGGGTTGCCAGACCATTTAAAGACTGGTCTAACTCAGATGTTGCAACCAATCAAAGATACCTTTTCCACCACACCAGGTAGAACCACCTTTCTTGAACATGCGATAAAGACTGCCCCAGGAAAAAAAGTCAGACTTCGGCCTTATCGCATTCCCGAAGCTCGGAGACAAACGATACGGGAGGAAGTCCAAAAAATGTTAGAAATGGACATTATAGAACCTTCCGTAAGTGAGTGGAATTCCCCAATAGTTTTGGTGCCAAAACCTGATGGGTCAGTACGGTTTTGCATTGACTTTAGAGAAGTGAACAAGATTTCAGAGTTCGACACCTATCCCCTTCCATGGGTTGACGAAATGATAGAAAGAATAGGCCAGGCTAACTACATCAGTACACTTGATTTGTGTAAAGGCTACTGGCAAATACCCTTAAGAGTAGAAGATCGGGAAAAAACTGCATTTTCCACTCCAGATGGATTATATCAGTTTAAAGTTTTACCCTTCGGGTTACATGGGGCTCCAGCAACCTTCCAGAGGGCTATGAATATCATTCTCAGGCCCTATGAATCATATGCAGGTGCTTACATAGATGATATAATCATTTACAGTGATACTTGGGAACAACACCTCAGTCATCTTTCAAATGTGATACAAGCACTGGGTCGGTATGGTTTAAAAATCAACCCCGCAAAAAGCTATCTGGCCGCCCAAAATGTTAAATATCTGGGATATTTGTTGGGGGAAGGTGTAATCAGACCGCAAGCTTCCAAACTGGCAGCCATTTCACAAATCCCTTTACCTCGCACAAAAAAAGATTTACGTGCCGTTTTGGGATTATTAGGCTACTACCGAAGATTTATTCCACAATTTTCCCAGACAGCTGCTCCTTTAACCGACTTATTGCAAAAACATTGTAAAACAGAAGAACAGTTACAACGTCCTTCCGTAGAAGTAGTACAAGCATTTGAAACCCTGAAACAGGCTTTAACATCTGATTCGGTCCTAACCAGTCCAAATTACAACCGTCCATTTGTGTTACAAACGGATGCTTCAGATCAAGGACTTGGGGCTGTTTTATCCCAAGAAACATCCCAGGGCGAGAAGCCCATATTGTACATTAGTCGGAAACTGTTTCCTCGTGAGAAAAATTATGCTACCATCAAAAAAGAAGCAGTAGCGATAAAATGGGCGATTGAAACTTTAAGATATTATCTAGAAGGCAGAGAGTTTACTTTGTACACCGATCATGCCCCTCTAGAATGGCTAGCCAAAAACAAGGGCCATAATGAACGAGTACTTCGATGGTTCCTGTCACTACAACCTTATCGGTTTCGAACCAAACACAGGAAAGGAAGCGAACAAGGAAGTGCGGACTACTTATCTAGATTTCCTCAAGACACAACCCCGAGTAGAAGGACAGCAAGGGAAAGGGGATGTGAGGAAATGCTCACCGATGTAATCCCGTGGGTCGATAACATACAGAGGACTCCACAAACTATAACACCCAATCCGGATCCATGCCGTCTTTTCCTCTCATTATAGAGAGACGGAAAACTGAGCTCGGAAGTGGATGACAGTAACCCCGGAAATGGTCTACGGGAACCAATGAAAACTGAGCCGGGAGGAGGATTTGAGAGAGAGGAAGAAGACCGGAAGAGGATGCCGGGCGAGAGGACGCGAGGAGAAACTCCATACCGGAGCCGAGAGGACTGCAAAGAGAAGACCGAGGAGAGAGAAACCCAGGACAAGGAAGTAAACGAACCCTGGACTGAGGAGTGGTGGATTCCACCGGAGGATGCTGAAGAGCGGCCGCGGACTCAGGAGAGTTTGCGGCAGGAGTCGGTGAGTTAAAGGGCTTTCACTTATTACACGTGAGGTTAACGGGTGGTTTCTATAAAGAGTGGCGGGTGGCAGTTAGTATAAACGTTTGTACTACTCTGCACAGAGAACCGTTTCTTCATTCTTGAACCGTTCGCCATACCTGATAAAGACGTTGTTTTGTGAACCTTTTTGCTGCTAAACGAGTAGAGGTGATTTCATATACTTGAGTACTCTGACGTTACGTAGTCGTATAAATTGCAATTGCGTAGACAACTGCCTTAGAAACTAATCATGTTATGAGAAGGGACAATATTGTTCTATAGTGAGAAAACATCACTATACTTTTGCTTTATTCACGAGTCCCTATGCTTCCCCTTTTTCTTAGTTTAAAGTCAAAGTCACAACCCCTTTTCCTAACACAACTGTGGTGCGGTGACGGGTTAGACTCCCTGTTATAGGATAAACTAGTGTTCTGACGACTCCCTATCTTTCCTCTTTTTATGAGCCTCCGGGGAACACCCTTCGATTCCGAAGATGACGAGCCAGGACCATTGCCCGGATCTGAAGAGGACTCGCAAGAGGAAGACTACCGTGACGCCCGAACATCTGTTTCTCCTAATCCTACCCTTGTACAAAATAAACCGATACCTATTCGAAAACTTATTCAGCCTCCTCGCCTGTATATTAGACCCGCGCTCCCACAGATAGACACCCCCTAAAATATAACAAAATATTCCTCTGTTTAAACATGTCCCGACTAATTTCCAACTCGCGATGATCCCGGATAGAATGAGAAATTCCAAGTAACTCTTTAAACACACACCCTAAGGATACAGCGGGCTCCCGGTGGGGCTTTGCACATACTCCCTAAACGCGGTCTGGCTGCCCTCACTTGATTGGTGGAACAGGGTCGAGCCCTCGGGAAGTATTGAGCGACTGCAACTCGCGGCTGTTCACTCGCGGCTCGGCAGCGTAGATGAATGCACACGCTCTGTAGCGTTTTTCCACGGTAAGCCGTACTCTATCTTTGCCATCTAACCGGTGATCACCTTTATATGCCATAAGTTTACTTAGATGCCATGACAATATCTAATCCGCTCAGGTATGAATAACTTGGTACCCGAGTGAGCCCTTCGAACAGTTTCGGGGCACATTCACAATATGTACACGTTTACTACGGGGCCCTCGAACCAACTAATATTCAGTTAATTGCCAAAATACGAGTCTTTAAACCTTTGGACTTTGGACTCGTGTAGGCATCATTTTGAATCCCCTTTGACTATACGAGTCTTTTAATCATACCGGGGCTCATTCTGACCAGATGTACCATTGCTTTTATTCTTCAGAAACCAAGTGAACTGCGAGATTTGATCGCACACCTTGAAGTGTCTCAACCGGACATGAAAATATCAAACAGACTGATTGGAAAGCGTTTGATGTCCCAGTAAGTGCCCCCTTTTGTTGTTTCCCTCAAATCGAAATACAGATAGGGTTCCACAGATACCCGATAGTAACACCAAACTCCTTTAAAAAAAAAACATTTTTGGGTTATATTCACCTACAAAGGAACCGAAGATGGTCCAACTCTAAAGGCCACTGAACGGCCTAATAATAAGTAAGACGCCCACTTTTCTTCACTCAGTTGTAGTGCAATCGTGATCTACGCCTAAGTTCTGATACATTCATTTCTAATTGTATTATTTATAGGCACTCCTGTTCTTTTATGTTCTGAAGAAGACCCCAGCATGAGGCTTCAATCAACCCTTAAACCAAGGGGTCGAAACGTAGACCAGATTATACCTACCCTCTAACCATATGAGAAATTAATGGAGCAATACAGATCCTATGTTAAAGAGCCGATTGGAACTACTGATCTAAACTAGACTGTAAAGGCCGCACTGAATATCACTGTGATTGTTTTATGGTCACAACAACCTTTACCTAGTCCTCACCTTTACCCCATCACACCAATCCCACCTAACTACCTCTTTTCTTTATCACTTTGAGCGCGTTGAGATGTCACAATGCAGATAACATGTGTGAACCTACATACAAAGTCCATATATGAATTCAATTGAGACTTGTGTCCTTAAATATGTGTTTGATTCAATGAAGTAGTTGATCTTTCCATATGTTAAATTTGTATTCTACTACCTTTGGTACTTTCTGAATGATACTAAGCACCCAGGTTACTAGATGTTAAAATAAATGCTTTTGTACTACACGGATGGAATCTTGATAATTCACTAATGTTAATATGCCTATGATACATTTAATGTTTCAATTAATCAATAGATCCTCTAACCAGTGAGCCACACTTCTCCACCAGCATCTATTCAACTTAGCTCTACTGTCATTGGTTCCCTTCAGCCAGTCTTCTAGTCCATGCCTGCAGCCTTTTTCCTCAACCAAAGATCCTTGTTGACTTCCAGTGGGAGTTTGACTCCTGTCGACGCCTGTATGCACCTTGCACCTAGTCGCCCGTGTGAAGCTGGAGGTTAGCTCTTGGTGGCAACTTGTGACCCCCTTTGTGTTATTCTTTGAACCCAGGTCCCTTGCCCTGAAACCGAGAGTTCCTACCTACAACCGGTGCTCTGCTAAATCCCCCAGTCTCCATAGACCTGCATTGGGCACTCAACAACTCTTTGAACTCTGCACCTGGCCGCCCCTGTGCCACTGAGGGTGCACCCTTGGTGTCTTTCTGACCCTTGCCCTGTGTTGGTTTTACAACCCAGAGACTGAACCTAAAAATTGTGTACTTACCTGTAAGTTACTAACCTGTCTTTCCTCCTATTGGATTGCTTTGCATTCTATTGGCTTTTACTGTATTTGCACTAATGGTTGATTCTGAGAGATTACAAAGCATTTCCAAACACTTCAAAGCATTTACAATACAACTGTAACATAATACTACTACTTTTACAAACATTTGCCAACTTCATGTTTAAAGTATTGCATATCTAAAATGTTTACTTGCTTGTAGCTGAGTTCCACCTGGGTCCTAAAAAACTGCGCTAAACACACAATCTTCCTCTCTCATCAGGAAGCATCGTTGGGAATTGTAGGAGCTGAAACTATTATCAAATACTGGAAACTGTTGAAATGTTTATTGATTTTGGTTCTGGAAGGGGTTTAAGTTTTCCTTAGGCAACTGGTTCAAATTAAATCTAGGTTTTCCCATATTTTGTGAAACCATCTGAGCTTGGCGAACTTGCATCAACGGACCTGTTTATGCATTGGTACTTACATCCGCCGGATTGGCATATTTTGCATTTGATTTCCTCTTTGCATTTGTACATTTCCATTTACTCCATCAGGATTAAGTCTACACTCCCTCTTTCAATGTCCACTCTTGTTACATAGTGACAAGGAGTCATTTTCTTCAAAGTTGCGACATCCATACCAGAATTCAGATCAAAATGAACGCCTCTACCTCTACCCTGTGAAACACCAAATCCTCCTTTAGTACCTTGCACTCCTACCTGTTGCATATCCCCTTCACTTCCTGCAAACGGCTGGTTCTGAAATGCACATTGAGCAAACTTCGCCTGTGCCAACATAAATTTCTCCTTAAGCTTTTTCTGCTTCATTTATTGTTCACAACTACAATATTTAGCATACCTCAGGATCTCATCAAGCAATTTATTCTGTCAGCAAACCACATTATGTTGTATGTGCACACTGATTTCTTGTCTTAACTCAATGATAAACTTAGATACAAAGAATTTCATATCACTTATGTTGAAACACCTGAAGCATTTGCTCATAATAGTTATGCTCTATTTATTTGGGCTCTAGTGAAGTTCTTTTAATCTTCACCCAATCAAGATCTTTCAGAGGCATCTTGCCTTTCAGGAGAGTAATCACTGATTCATACTTCTACACAACTACAGGAGATGGAGCATTAGTGTGGACATACCTCATTGGTTCTTCACATGGCCATTGCAGAACAGCTTTAATTTCAGCCCACAGATCATTTGACAATACAATGTCAAAGAACGTATTCAAATCAATCCACAACACCTTTGATATTTTGACAAATATGTCAACCTATGTGTACCAATATTTGAAAGGTCAACATTATACTTTAGGGTCAAATCAGTCAATTTATCATGTGTGATTACTGCACGTCTTCTAATTTCCTTATTTAGGTAAATTAATTATTTCTCCTAATACTGGTTTAAGTGTTCAGGATCTAAACATCCCCTAATAATTTCCTTAAGTTCAATCTTTAATTTTGAAACATTTAGTGGTCTCTCTTTTTCAGATTATGGGGTAATTTGTCATTCTGCACTTTCTTTCAATGTCCTGCTGCTTCCTCAAACCATGGTGGATAAAATCCATCCTCAAACAAATTTGCCTCTCCCTGTATAATCGGTTCGGTAACACAATCCTTCCCCCATCTTTCAATGACTGAATCATTTGTGGTGGCTTCTAGGCAAAAATTTGTGAATTTTGAGATGTTGGAAAAAAACCTGATGCAGCCAATCCTACTACAGCTCCTTGAGCTTCTAGAGTCAGGACAATGTTTATTGGAGTAATTACATGTGGGGCAATCACAAGTGACCTAGGCACTGCTTGAACAGTAGAAATTTGTGGTAATTGTACCGGAATGGTCATCATAGAGGCAGTAACTCCAGATGTGATAACTGTCAGTGCCTGAACAACAGGTGGTGGGGAAATCTGTAATGTTTGAAAAGGTCTCTCAATGTGTATTATACTTGGTTCAACAGGGGCAGTGGCCACTGTAGTACTTGCAGTTGCACTGTTATCAGTACTAGTGGTGGCAGTCACATAAGGTGGGTGACGCGCAGCAATCATTTCTTCCAAAATATTGTCCCATGATCACTATCTTTCTCATCCTTCTTTTCATCCTTCCTTTGTGATGTAGGTAATTAGTATTTACCGATTCCTAAATACCGAATTTTACGGATTCGGTATTTAAAAATCGGTAAATGATATGTAGGTATTTTTAACGAATCAATTACCCGATCGGGAATATTTGGACATTACCGAATTGGTATTTACCGATTCGGTAATTGCCATTGATTCCTATGGGCCTTGAGGCCCATAGGAACCTATGGCAATTACCGAATCGGTAAATACCGATTTGGAAAATTACCGAATTGACAAGGGGGACAGGGTGTCACTATGACACCCTGTTGCACCCCTGATTCAGGCTTGTGTGCCATGTGACACACATACATGCCCTTAGGGCATGTCAGTGTGCCACATGGCACAGGTGTACATGCACAGATGTGCATGTACACAGGAATTCGTTATTTACCATGCAATAGTATTACATGGTAAATAACGAATTCTTAGGGGCCTGTCACACTGTTTGCAGTGCCACCAACATATAGATTTAGCGATTCGGTATTTTACAGAATCAGTAAATTTACCGAATCGGTAAATTTACTGATTCTGTAAAATTTAGGCCCCCTACATCTCAATCACCAAATACCGGTCAGTAACGGCCAAAATCGGCCGTTACCGACCGTTATTTGGTGACCTACATCTGCCCCTTAGTCTTTTACAATTTCTCAGGTGTTTCAGTGGTAATAGCTGGATACAGTCTAGTCCCCTCAACTACAGCTTTCCTCCATCTCTTCTGTGCTTCATCCCATCGAGCATCTGCATAATTACACATTGCTCTTATGGTCTTCCTCTGGCATTTCTACCTTTTTTTGTCTCATACTACCATCTCTCACATATTCACGGCTTCATGATGTGTGGGTCTAGGTGGTGAATTCATTTTATACAGCTTTTCCTTCAGTTTTTTAATGATTCGAAGCTCAAAAGTACCATATTTAGGAAAACTCAATGGACATTCTTTTTCAGTAACCTTGCACCATTGGCAAAGCAATATACATGTGTGTAAACCCTATCTAGTTGTCATATAATATGTAGGTGTACCCTCTGGAGGCGCCTCTTCACCGCCCTATATTGGAATTGTAACATCACCTTTCACAAAACTTTTACATTCTTTAAAGCATTTAATGATTTTTGCAAAGTTCAACAATAATCCGTTCAAATAAATACAATTCAATTCAAAGTTTTGATTCTGCTACATAAACGTCAAATCTTTTCTCCAATCCTGTCACAGTTTGCATTCCTGAAGACCTGTTAACCAATATCAATGGAGTATTCACACAATTGACCGATCACAGTGCAGCAAACCAATCATAGCACGACAATAGACTAACCAACTTATCCCAGCATGGAACACAATAACATATGATATCACTCCTAGAAGCAGTTCACCCTCCTTTTACAATTTCTCTTGCACCCACAATTCTATAGCCTTAAACAAAACGAACATTAACAATCTTTGTCTGCTCCACAGAGGAAAAATCAAAGGCAATTTACTAGTTAGAATATTAAGGTTTTTACTCCTTATGACTTTTCACACAAAAGGATTTTCACATTCGCAAGTAAAATCTCAGCCAGCAGGAAATCAACCTAATCAATGTAGAGTTACCCTTTGCGCAATCAGGTTCTGCCAACATCAATCAATATTAGTACAAACACAACAGGTTATTAATGTTCCTATCTCAATGTGTGCAGTCAACAGTACCTCACGATCTACACCACAACCTTCAGCAGACAAGAAAACCATAAAGTGTATTTTACACTTTTTCAATATTTATTTGTGTCTTCTACACTTTTCTCAATATCCTGGGATCTTAGGCTACACTGAGCCGGATAACTCTTCAACTTCTTTACTATAAAGAATGAACATATACATTTATCAAATCATTCAACTCTTAATCTTAATCCTAATTACTTCTCAATAAACAGAACAATTAATCACAAATCACGGCGCATCACTCTAATAAAACTCACACCTTAAAAACACCACCGCCTTTGGAAATAGCATCTTGTTGGTTTTCAATCAAGTTTTGGGCTTTAAATTGAGTAAGTATTTTATAGCTCCTCTTCTCAAGACGTTAAACCATATCTTTGCTATAAAACACTGCTAGAGCCGGAATCAATTTAAACATAAACGGTTTAACATCTATATCTCATACTGTTAGACTTGGCACCATAGTCGTGGGGCTACCTTCTGTTTTTTGCTGTTCCCTCCTGTGTTTTCCCTGGTCTAGATGCTTTGGGCACTTTGCCACTGCTGTTCAGTGCCAAAGTGCGAGTGCTCCCTTTTGTAAATTGTAGTTATGGATTAGTGATTCCAAGATTGCTTATTTGATTTACGTGTAAGACCCTAGTATAGTGCACTGTGTGTGCCCAGGGCCTGTAAATCGAATGCTGCTGGTGGACTTGCAGCACTAATTGTGCCACCCACAGAAGCAGCCTGTAAAATGTGGTTTCGGCCTGCCATCGCAGGGCCTGTGTGCAGTCTGGGACTGCCATGTCGACTTGGCAAGTGCACACAATTCCCAGTCCCCAAACCTTCCCTTTTCTGCATGTTAGTCACCCATAAGGTAGGCCCAAGGTACCCCTGTGGGCCAGGTGCATTATATGTGAAAGGGAGGGCATCAAATATTAAATAATAATACGAGTTTATAAAGCGCCTGGTTATACTGAAGCCAGTGTGTCCCCACGCTATGGTACAACTAGCATTAGTTATGAGGTCGAAGTGATTCCATCCACACAATGAGTGGTAATCAAACGAGATCTTAGTGTCCAGCCATACTCCCAAGTTTCTAACTTGTTCACTGGGAGAAGGATGAGGTCCCTGATGTGTGTGGCATGTCCTGAAAGTGAAATTTCGTTTTTCACTATTGCAAGGCTATCTGCTCCTATAGGCCAGAATGGGCAGTTTGTTTATAAACATCTTGCAAACATAACGGACCCTGGGAACAATATATGAAAATAAAGTTTAGTATGCCTGAACTAAGAATGTTAAAGTGCATCTTTTAGTGTGGGTGATTTTGACACTCTATGTTTGAAAACACCACTTTTAGAAAGTAGGTATTTTCTTGCCTAACCATCCAGTGGGCCTCTGCTAGGTTTGTGTATTACATGTCTGGCTTGTGAGTGACAGGGGCTGGAGGAGGGCAACAGCTCCGGCAGTCTGATGAGTCAGGGCTGGGCTAAAATAACCTGGGTTGAATTTCAGAATAGGGGGAGGAGATTTCATTTCACCTGCCTGGGCCAGGTCTGCTTTCAACAATGCTGTGTCCACCTCCTGCCAGGAAGCTGCACCAGTGAGGACAGCACTGGTTTTGGCTGGATACAGACACTCTCTGCTTTCAGAGAGCAAAGTGTTTGTGTGTATAAAAAGTGGGACCCAGGACACAGACTTTTAGATCAGTTCTGGGAAACCAAGAGAGACCTTTGCCAAGAAGAAGAACCAGAGAAGCTGAGGAGGATTACTGCCCCTGTGCTGTTTGCTGTTTGGGGTTGGCCTGCAGTGGTTGCCAAGGAAAGGAGAAAAAGGAATTTGCTATTTGCTTTGTCACCTGCTTGAAGAAAAGATCTCCAAGGGCTTGAAACTGAGCTTGCCTCCAGTTCTGAAGTCTCAGGGACACAAAGACTTCACCACCAGCTCCCCTGAATTTCCTTGCTGCGAATTCCAACCTGCAAAGTGGTGCCTGCTGCTGTTTAGGACCTCTAGAGACTGTTTGTGGCTGGGAGCTGGAAGATCGACGCAATGAGGTAGAAGTGTGTTGCATCCGCACCGATTCCAGACGCATCCCCGAGCCACAGAGAAGACGCGTGCCGTATCCGCACTTGGCCCCGACGCATCACTGCAAAAAACATTGCAGCACCTGCGGTGCGGCTGCAAACGTTAACGCATCGTACCGGATCGGTGCATCGCATCGAGCCGCCATTTTGTCACATCACACCGGATCGTCGCCACGTATCGAAGAGCCATCTCGCCACATCGTAACCGGAACACTGTAAGAAACAGACGCAAACCCTCCTCTCCGGTAAGGAACAGACACATCACCTCCCCTGCGCTGCAGTAAGGAACAGATGCATTGCCTCCCCCGGAGCAAGGAACTGGCGCATCACCTTCCCTGCAACCCTTTTGTTGTTTTGCCTGATGCATCCAATGTACTTTGAGGGGAAAGAGTAGCATTTACAAATTGCATTGGACTGAACTATTTATACCATTTAAGAGCCTTATTTTTTAAACTGTATTGTGGATTATTATCATTTGGTCTTGTTTAGATAAAGATTACTTATTTTTCCAAACTGGTGTGGTGTCCATTTGTAGTGTTTTCCCTGTGTTACTGTATGTGTTCACAAATGCTTTACACACTGTCTCCGAGATAGGCTTGGATGCTCGACACAGGGAAATTAGCCTTTGTAGTTAGTTTATTCAGAGATAAGGAGAGCCGTCCCAGCAGACAGGGGAAGGCAAGGATAATAACTGTCTACGGGAGAACACTCACAGAGAAACATTCTCAGTGACATAATGTAGTTCCATGTTGCACAATACACATCACCACACATTTCCCGTTCCTGGTAAGCAGGTGGTGGCTGGCGGCGGAAACGATCAGGTAAGCTTTTTTTAATTTTCTACCCCTCACCTTCCCTTGCCCCCCCCCTCCCTACGCTACTGTCCCCTCCCAGCCGCCACTGCAAAGAAGCTACTAGGAGCAGATGAACTCCTGTCAGTTAGAATCTTCCTAGCCAACAGTGGTCCCAGTATTTTCCTTCATTAGTACCTGTTTTAGCAGGCAGTATGAGGAGTAACCCCAGACTCCCTCATTCACTATTAAGCTAATTTCAAGGTCTTGCTTGCAGAGCTGACCCAGCAGCTAAACTCACCTCGTTCTTCCCTGGGCTTCCCTGGTGCAAACAGCTATCTGGTCTCCAGCGAAGCTCCCAGAAGCAATCGCAACCCTTCGGAATCAAAGTGGGAAACTGTTTTTCCAGGCTACCAGCAGCCCCATGACAGCAATGAACAGCTGGCCACGAAGCCGCACCATTGCTACTCTCCCACAACGCCTTCCAGCATATTGACCTCAAAAAACAGTCCAGATCCACTGATCCTGCTGTACGGTAATCCAGTCCATAACTTTGAATCTCAATTTCTTTCACTTTTGTTTTTTAAAAAAAGCTCCTTGTGAAGAATACTAATTACCTTAAACCGGCTACGGGCCCGAGCCCCACAGGTGAGCGAGGGGCGGCGCAGGAATGAAAGCAGAAACTTGTGCCACCCACCGGGCTAAGGATCTGGAAAAATAAGAAAAATGAACACAACACAGCATTGATACAGGAGGACTAGGGTGCCTGCCCAGGAGACAGACACAACAGCATGTCTGCTGGATAGGCGGTCCAACACTGTAAAGATGGTCAGCATTGGTATGATTCAATGTAATCGTTCTCATTGGAAGCCTTTGAGCTTAAGAAGTGAAAATCCATCTCATACTGTCACGTACACCTTCTGCTCGGTGTCTTTTCGACGCACACTCTTTAGCGCTCTATATATGTCATACTTGCAACATGTGAACCACTTTTCTTAATACCATATAGCTGGTCCTGAATGACATTATATGTCAACAAAGAGAGAGGTAGGGAAATCAAGGACACTCTCTTAGTCCCCGGTTAAGTATCAAACAACAAGAAAAGAGAGGTCTGGTCAGTCATCAGGCTGCCAGGAATATGGAGCAAGGAGATAAGTGGGTTTTTGTTTGTACACAGTCACTCCGATTGAGTAGGAAAGCCCTCACACACCGACCTGGTCAGTGTCATGCTTCATCATCGGGCCCCACCGAAGAGACCGAGTGCCTCTTCGGTGTGCTACGACGCCAGAAAGACTGCGGAGCTGGTCGTGTGGGGAGGACGTGATGTGAAAATTAGAAAATTAAAAGTGCCTAACAGGGTATCAAAAAAACTTTTTAATGAGTGATCCCTAAGACACGAGTGGGTGGTTTTATGTGTCTGAATTTACGTGCCAAGGTTATTACGGTTGGGATAAATTCAGCTAAATACCACGCATTTAAAATTAATCAGTCAACATGTTTCTGCCGTACTTGTGGTATGTATTCACCAAGGCATTCTTCAGGACTATACCCCGGCGGTATGGACACTCTAATAGTCCACCCTGACCTGGGGGCGTGAAAGTGAAAAAAGAAAAAAGGGTGAAAAAGTGCTTAAAAATTAGAAGAGCAATTGCTCATTCTAAAAAAGCCCCAAATTCAGGGGTGTGTCAGCACCTGTAAGAGAAAGTATACGGACAAACAGATACAGACAAACATACAATTAGTATATGCCAGAATACACTTATCATAGTGCTCCTAAGATGGTGACAAGCTTTTGTGTGCACACAATAAATGATATCTTATGCACCATCCAAGTAGCCCTTAGGGATATTGTATACGCTAGGAGGTGGAGTGCTAAAG
This sequence comes from Lissotriton vulgaris, assembly GCF_964263255.1. Lineage (NCBI taxonomy): Eukaryota > Metazoa > Chordata > Amphibia > Caudata > Salamandridae > Lissotriton > Lissotriton vulgaris. Next base: position 1,981,129,380 of record NC_141689.1, read on the forward strand.
GTGGGTTTTGTTTAAAAGCTACTATTGTTGCAGGGGAAGTAAAAACACGATGTGAATTCTCCATGAGCAGGGATCAATTTGACCAAATGGTCGGTGACCCCCCTAAGCTGGTAAGTATGGAGAAAATCTCACTTTAAAATGGGGCGCTACTAGCACCATGGGTCTCGGGAGGAGGATTGGAGCGCGCCTGGCACATCCTAGGGAGTGAAAGAGTTAAATGTCAGAATGACCCAAGCATACAGTTACTTAGCTCGTGGTGATCGCAAAAAATCGTTCCGCCGGAGATGCAGACTCACGCCCTCAGCGTTCGCAATCCGCTTCTAAACCTGCAAGAAGCCTCTAAACCGGACCCCGACGATGGAGAGCGGGGCCGGTAAATGCGATTAAAAGCACTTTGTTTCTTGTTTGCGCGCCCGTTTCCTGGTTGGGCGTGTCTCGCCCACAGCGAGGCTTGGAGCGCACACGCCCACCTGGGCGCGGTGCGCTTCAAATCAGAGTGAGGCTTGGAGTCGCGAGCCTATCTTTGAGCCATACGTGCAAGGGAATTTGGACGCGCTGATGGTTGCTAAGGCGATCCTTCCTAATGAGTGGTAGTTTGAGTATTGGTGAGTAAATACCAACTGATCAGAAGTATTGGTGCTGCGATGTTGGAAGGGACACATGTGTCATATTCTAGTCGAAATGCACATACAGTTTATTCATTTCAACCATTAAAGTTTTGTTGACGGACATAAATCCCCTTTGGTGTCTTTTACAATGTGCACAGGATGTGAAAAATGCGGTAAATACTAGTATATAGTGTTGGAAATTCACATACAGTAGTTCAATGTCAAACATTAATGTTTAGTTGACGGACATAGTTCCACTTTGATATCTTTATACTCAATGTGCATAGGATATGAAAAATGTGGCAATTATTTAATGTTCGATGGTATATTAATTCAGATCACCCAGTATATCTCATTGGAAGACACCAAAGGCAGGTAGTACAGGAGTTCACGATAGGACTGTGTTCCAAGGGGTATATTCATTGAGGCCGGTGGTATTTGTCCCCAGACGGTATACCCACCGCTGTTCTTTTTCAAACAGTCTGTTTTGTACATTCCTGGTACCTTCGATAGCTTCAATCACAGTCCACCTCATATCGTTGGTGGTGTGGTTTTTTTCTAGGAAGTGGCGACTCAATTTTGTAGTTACTTTTTTGCACCTTATGTTGCTGCGGTGCTCGCAGATCCGTTGTTTCACTTTTCTGGTGGTCATACCTACGTATCGGAGCTGGCAAGAGCAGGTGCTCAGGTAGATCACATTGTTCGAGTTACAATTGGTATGTCCACGTTGGGTCCATATTTTCCCTTCTCCTAGAGCCAATGTTTTGGTAGCTTTTGTTAGGTGGCACACACTGCAATCCGAACATGGGTAGTGTCCGGTAATTTTGGGGAGACCCCATGTTGTTGTCACTGATGGTGTCATGGTTTGTGGTTTCTCTTTTGGGCGTGTGTGTACCAAGGCGTCTCTCAAGCTGCGTCCCTTTTTGAAAGAGAACAGGGGTTTTTCCCAGTCCTTTTTAAAGGTTTTTACAATGTTCCAATGTTTGTTTACGCTCTTTTTCATAATGTTTGAGAGACTGCTGTATGTGGTAACACATGTAAGTGGGATCTGGTCTGGTTTGTTAGTCCTTTCTTCCAGAAGTGCCTCCCTTGGCTGATTTTTAGCTCTTTTAAATCCTTTGTTAAGGGTGGTTGTAGGGTAGCCTCTACTTTTTAGTTTTTCCATCAGGTTGGCTGATTGGTCTTTGAAATCTGTGGTCGTGCTGCAGTTCCTTCGTAGCCTAAGGTACTGCCCATAAGGGAGGTTTTCCTTTAGCGGACGCGGATGGAAACTGTTAAATTCCAAGAGGTTGTTCTTTGCTGTTGGTTTATTGTGGGTTTTGGTGGCGAGTGTCGTTCCACTGATTGAGATGACCACGTCTAAGAACACAATTTCTCTTCTGCTTTTGGTGTTAGTGAATCTTAAGTTGTGGTCTAGAGTGTTGATCCATGTGAGGAAATTTTCCAGATCATTATCACTGCCTTTCCAGATGAGCAGAATGTCGTCAATGTAGCGTTTCCACAGTAACATTGACGCAAAAAAGGGTGCAGTGGGTGGCAAGATATGTTTGGCTTCAAAGTCTGCCACATACAACCCTGCCACGCTCGGCGCGAATGTACTGCCCACAACGCCTTCCAGCATATTGACCTCAAAAAACAGTCCAGATCCACTGATCCTGCTGTACGGTAATCCAGTCCATAACTTTGAATCTCAATTTCTTTCACTTTTGTTTTTTAAAAAAAGCTCCTTGTGAAGAATACTAATTACCTTAAACCGGCTACGGGCCCGAGCCCCACAGGTGAGCGAGGGGCGGCGCAGGAATGAAAGCAGAAACTTGTGCCACCCACCGGGCTAAGGATCTGGAAAAATAAGAAAAATGAACACAACACAGCATTGATACAGGAGGACTAGGGTGCCTGCCCAGGAGACAGACACAACAGCATGTCTGCTGGATAGGCGGTCCAACACTGTAAAGATGGTCAGCATTGGTATGATTCAATGTAATCGTTCTCATTGGAAGCCTTTGAGCTTAAGAAGTGAAAATCCATCTCATACTGTCACGTACACCTTCTGCTCGGTGTCTTTTCGACGCACACTCTTTAGCGCTCTATATATGTCATACTTGCAACATGTGAACCACTTTTCTTAATACCATATAGCTGGTCCTGAATGACATTAGCCAGAAGAATGCATTTTGGAGCTGAGAAAGGGTTCTTGTGAAGGATGAAGAACTTCATTCAGTATTCCTGTATCATTTTGGGGAGAAACATGTCAGACTGCAGCAATTTTCCGTACAGATTATGTATTCCATTCTCACTGTTGATAAACGGTGTCGGGACTGGGGTAAATCAAGCATCTTTCCCCTTTCCATATATAGATATCCCCCTCTCCCTGAGTGCTTCTGCTGGTTGCAAAGGCAGCAGTGCAGTTACTGTCTGTCCTTTCACCGACAAAATAATTTTTGCATTTATGTTCTGTTCACTCATTTGTAATAGTCAGTCCTAATTGCATTCATTTGATCTATCGAAATATGAATTCAAAAATCCATGGAGGACAACATTAAATTGTTATTTATTACTAAGGACATGAATTCTATTTTCTGCCAAATGTACAGAAAAATGTGCAGCACAGACATTTTTGATTTAACCAACTTGCACATGGGGAGCTGTATTGAAGAGAGAGAATGCGGTGCAATAGAGTTGTCCTAAACTGAATACAAATAGTAATGTTACTTAAAACCCATATTTAAACAGAAAGGGTAACACATTTTTAAAGAGGCTTTATGAATTGTGCATGTTTTGTAATGTAAATTAGATGTGTGGGCGAGCTGTCAAATAGTTTACATGTGGCATTCTAATTTACCTAAACTTACCAAGACATCCTTAACGTCTCCTACACATTAACGGCCACCACTTTGTATTTTTTTATTTCAATCAATTATGAAGCAAAACTGCAATAATGCACTTATTCATTTTTCATTTCAGTCAAGAACATCTTGTTCAAATTATACATATTTTTCCTTACTTTATCAAACCACTATCTTCCTCTAAAGATGTTTCGCGCAGTGTAAAAAACAAAAATGCCCTCACGAGGGCACTGGCAGAACACGACTTGCCTCTGCTACAATTGAGTCGCTCATTATGATAAATGCAGCGTTATAAATGCATGTATATCCAAGTTTATTAACAGTATTTTAATAAATACACCATAGAAATAAATGCATATTAACACATAACAAAAATCACACCTATCTCTCCGTCTGAAATGTAGAAAATGACCGTTATTCAATTCAATGTATTGTTTCATCTTCCAAATATAAACAATACAATATTCTATTCTATTCTATTCTATTCTATAGTTTTGGTAGAGCGCGACAGCTGCCCCAGCAATGAGGCGTCCCGGCGCTAGGAACCCAGATCCTGGTCTGAGGGAGGGGACAGGACAGAGGGAGGGTTACAGGCAAGGGAATAGAAACGTTTTCACAGCTTTCCGGAATGCTGGTAGGCTGTCTATTGAACGGATATGTTGTGGCAGGTCGTTCCACATCTTGGCTCCGAGGAACCTAAGGAGCGGCCGCCCATGCGGCTGAGTTTTATGCGAGGAACGCATAAAAGATTTTGGTTGGAGGATCTTAGGTTCCGTGCCAGGGCGTAGGGAGTGAGAAGGGGTCAAAGCAGAATATAAAACACAGATCACAAAATAAAATAAAGTGAACCTGCACAATGTACAATTTACCTCATCCATATGTACTGTTCGTCTCGTGCTATTGTGAATACCTGCGGCGAGGGTGCCAATAATAAAGAGGTCATGGCTTCTTGCAGTTCACTTCGTCCATAAAAAGAATATATGCCCTACAGATTTTGTGCCCGCTAAGACTGCAGTACTATGCAGGTAAGTCAAGTAATCGTATCTGTAGGGTGATCACATGAAAAACAAATACAGTGCAACACTATGGGGCAAAAATGTACAATTCCTGAGATAACATGCATGATCATAATATACAACATGGCGGGATATTTCTCCTAACAGGAACATTTATTCACTAAAATCAGTCAAGCTTTGAGTAAGTCTATAGTCATAGAATGAAAGAATGCTGTGAGCCGAGTGTCGCGTCGTGTGTCCCCACAGACCAGACAGGACACATGCAGATTGTGGTAGGTGATCCTTTATTAGTTACAATAGCTTTGTTGTGCGGCGCGTCCTGCCCCCTGACCTCTTGCTCCGAGGTCCTGATCCCGACTGCCCTCATCCCCTCCCCTGACCGGATGTGGTGTCCGGTGTCCCTGTCCCCAGGCCCTGAGTCCCCAGGGTCCTAGTGCCATCGTGTGGGCACGACATCTCCCCCTTTGTTGCAAACAAAAGTTGTTCGCCAGCTGTCCCGTGGCTCACGTCAGTGATGGGGAGAACATGTAGGTGAAACAAAAAAAAGAGAGAGAGAGAGAGAGAGAGAGAGAGAGAGAGAGAGAGAGAGAGAGAGAGAGAGAGAGAGAGAGAGAGAGAGAGAGAGATGTGATGTGGCTCATGTTCCTTACATCTCTGTTATTAGTCTCTTGGTCTTTTTGCATTCTCTCCTTGGTCGTTGTTCTCCATATTCTGGTGCATGATCTCTCTGCAATGTCTCTCTGGCCTCTTCTTGTTTTGGCATCCCTGTTTCTTCTTCTAATTTCACTGCCTTGAAATGGGAGCTGTTTCTGGTGACTTCTCGTTGGCCAGTTGTGGCTGTGATCATGGGCCCATTCACTTTTACCACTACTGCTGGTTCTCTTGCAAATGCGCTGTCTGACTTTTTTATCTGTCGCTGTTTCACAAACACCATGTCTCTTTCCTCTATCCTTCTGTTTGTTGCGTGTCGTCTTTGATCCGCGTATTCCTTCATCTTTTCTTTCTGCCTCTTGTCTTTGGCGGCGATGTCTTCCTGGCCCAGGTTTTTTTTCTCTTCCATCTGTGGCAGACGTGTTCTGCTCACTCGCCCTAGTACCAATTCCGCGGGACATCTCCCCGTGGAGCTGTGGGGCGTGTTTCGATAGTCCCTCAGTACCTGGCATAGCGCTTGTCCAATTGATATGTCCGTTAGTTTTGCTCTTTGTACCGCCTTTTTGATGGTCCCCATGAACCTTTCCGCCATTCCATTTGCTTGCGGCCACAGGGGCGTTATGCGCCTGTGATATATGCCTAGGTATGTCATAAATCTTTTGAATTCTTCGCCTGAGAACGGTGGGCCATTGTCTGTTTTTAATGTCTGTGGCGAGCCCCACGCTGCAAAAATGTCATCCAGCACTGGTAGTGTTGCATTCGCAGACGTCGACGACACTGCCTTTACAATGGGGAACCTTGAGTATTCGTCGATCACTACTAGGAAGTAATTTCCTGTTTCTAGAGGCCCATAGAAATCTGCAGCCAGCTCCGTCCACACTGCTGTTGGTAGGGGAGACATTTGTAGTGGTTCTGGTCTTGGAGGTGACCCGATGATTTGACATATGTGACACTTTGTTATCATTTCTTCCACCATGCTGTCGAGTCCTGGGAACCACACTTTTTCTCTCAGCATCTTTTTTGTGGCCACCATGCCCCGATGTGACTCGTGTGCCAACTCCACTGTCCTTTTTCTCAGCGACTGAGGCATTATTATTCTCGTGCCTCTCATTACTGTTCCATTTTCACTTTCTGATAGTTCCTCGTGTATTCTTTTGAATGCCAGCAGTTCTTCTTTGTCTACTCCTTTGGCTGCATTCATGTCGCTGTTTACATGCCTCCATCGTTGAGTTTTGTTGATCCTCATCGCCTCTTGCATGGTGTCGTCCTGTTTCGTTGCTCGTTCCAGTTCACTCATTGTTATTGTCGCCGGTGTGCTGAGTTTTAGTGCAAAGTTGAGGTATTCTTCTGCCATTGTGGTCACTTGGCAGTTCTGTGGCAGTGGGTGTCTTGACACGTAATCTGCTGGATTTTGTTCTTTGCCTGGCTTGTGGATGATTTTGAAATTGTAGTCCATGAGCCTTATTCCCCATCTTTCTATTCTGGGTGGTATCTTTGCGTTTGGGTTACCATATATCGTAATTAGTGCTTGATGATCTGTTACTATCGTGAACGGTTTTCCGTATACGAACATGTGGTAATGTTCACAGGCCCATACCACCGCCAGACTCTCCTTTTCCGGTTGTGAATACCCTTTCTCAACCTCTGTCAAACTCTTGCTCCCATATGCGACGATGTGTCTTGGGGAATCTCTCCCCGGTTGATGTTGCGCTAAAATTGCTCCCAGACCCACGGGGCTTGCATCCACTGTCACCTCTGTGCACAGTTGCGGGTCAAAATAGGCTAAATGATCCACTGCTGTCACTGCCTTTCTTATTTCTTCGAACCCTTTGTCACATTCACTGGTCCATCTAAAATTCTGTCCCTGTTTCGTCAGTTCTCGCAATGGTGCGCTGACAGTGGCAAAATCCTTGATGTAACGCGAGCAGTAGCTCGCTAGTCCCAGAAACGATCTCACTTCTGCCACGTCTGTGGGCTTTTTTGCCTTCTCCAAAGTTTCTACTTTGCTGTGGTCTGGCCGCATTCCTTTTTTGGAAAAGATGTGACCAAAGAACACCAACTCATTCCGCCCCAGCTCACATTTTTCTTCGTTCAGCGTTAGCCCTGCTTCTTCTAGGTGTGAGCACACCTCTCTTAGGGCGGTGTCGTGTTCCTCATCCGATTTGCCAAACACCAGGATGTCATCGCTATAGTTCAGACTGTTCTTGACGGGCCTGATGACTTGCCGAATTGTCTCTTGAAATATTTCTGCGGCTGACGAAATCCCAAAGCTCAGGCGCTTGTATCTAAATAATCCCAGGTGAGTAGAGAATGTCGTGATGTACCGTGATTGGGGGTCAAGTTCCAGCTGGTGGTAGCCCTTGTATAGATCTAACTTTGAGAACCTTCTTGTACCCGTGAGGCAGCTAATCATATCATCTAGGTGTGGGCCTGGGTGTCGCTCTCGTTCAATTGCCTTGTTTGGAATCCTCATGTCCACGCATATTCTTATTTTTGATTTATCCTTCTTTGGGACGGCCACGATTGGTGATACCCACGGTGTTGGACCATCTGCTGGCTCGATGATGTCTTGCTGTAGGAGGGCCTTCAGCTCCTCCTCCACTTGTGGTTGCAGATGTATGGGCACCCTTCTGTGATGTTGCGCAACCGGTCTCACCGTTTCGTCAATGTGCAGTGTTATCTGCCGCCCCTTCAGTTTTCCTAGACCTTCTGTCAGTTTTGGATATTCTTTTAAGATGTTTTTTTTTTCCGCCATGTGGTATGTCATTTCCATTAGCCCCATCACTTGTGCTGTGACGTTGCTCAACAAACATGGCGCGGGGATGTCTCCTTTGAGTACATGTATCCGCTCCGTTGTCCTTTGGTCTTTGTACCGTAGTTCTTCTTTGAACTTTCCCAAGTTGATCACTGGTCTTTTTGCCCCCCACGTGAAAACTTTCACCCGTGACGGCGTCAAGGTTGGCTTTATTTTCATTTTTTCATACTCCGAAACGCACATGATGTTGCACGTTGCACCACTGTCCAGAACGAAAGTGGCGTCATGTGGCCCCACTTTTATTGTTACTGACTCTGTTTTCCGTATCTTTTTCTTGTCTATCAAGCATATTGTCTCATTTCCTTCTTCCTCATCGTCTTCAGAGTCTGTTGCGCCCTCTGTCATGAGGTATAGGCGTTCTGTTTTTTCTTCTTCATATTCCCCTTCTGACTCTGCTGATGAGCCTCTCACTTCAGTCTCGACGTGTCTGATGTGTCTCCTTGTCGACATTTTTCCTCTGCTCTTTCTTCCCCGGTCGTTCCTGAACTGTGCTGCTCGGCACACACTGGCGTAGTGGTCTCTTCCGTTGCATTTTCTGCACGTCTGGCCAAATGCAGGGCATGGTCCTCGGTGTGGGAATTCCAGACCACATCTGTAGCATGTTCCTTCTTGCGGCTTCCTTGCTGGCTGATCCCCTCTGTCTTGTCTCCAGTTTCTTGTTCTATCGTTGCTAACCATTCTATTGATTTGTTCTCCACCTCTTCCTTTGCCACGTTCTATCACTTGAGCGTGTGATGTTGCTCGCGCTTCCGCTCTCCCAAGTGCAAGGATGTTCTCTAGGGCTATCGGTTCTTTTAGTATCCTTGTTCGGAATGCTATGTCTCGACAGCCTGTTATTATGAGTAATCTTATGGCCTGTTCGTTGTCAAATTTCTCGAACTCGCAGTGCGTCACCAGTTTCCTCAGCCGCGTTGCGAATTCGTCCAATGATTCCTCAGCTTGTTGAAAAGCAATCGTGAAGCTGTATCTCTCAAAATCCACATTTCTTTGCGGATCGAACTTGTCTGTTAAGCATTTGATCAGTTTGTCATAGGTGTCAATCTCCTGCTTTGGTAGCGTCACCATCAGGTCCTCGACCTCATCGCCCACTAGATTTACAAGCAGTCCTCGTTTCTTTGTTTCTAGGACGTCTGTTGCCTCTGCATAATTTTCGAACCGTCTGAGCCACTTCTCCCATCTTATCCCTGTCTGTGGTTCAGACAGACTAAATGGCAATGGCCTTCTGTATTGTGAGCTTTGTTTTGTGTCTGCCATCACTTCTTTCTACTTCTTATTATTTTTTGTTATTCTTTCTCACTTTCCTTTGTCTCACTTTATTTCTTATGTTTTGTTTACTCTTTTATTCCCTTTCTTCTCCTTTATTGCATGTATTTTAGGCCTCTGCTTGTTCTGTTATTGCTTTAATTGCAGTTCCATCTCTTTCTGTTTCAAAATCGGCACTTTTAGTCCAAACTCGATCTCTTCCTGACTTAAAAATGGCCGCCGAGCCGTTCTGGCTTCTTATTGGTTCGTTTGCCTGCTTTTAAAATGGCCGCCGCTGATCACGCGGGACTTCGCATCCACTCTCAGCGCTGCCTGACTTCAAGATGGCCGCCACCTCTATTCTCGCTTGTGATTGGCTGCCGCGCCTGACCCCAAAATGGCCGCCGAGACTCTCGCGAGAGCTCGCGCTGCCTTCTTCTCTTTCCAGTCTTTACTTTCGCGCTCTTGGCTGCTTTGCTGGGCGCTTACCGGGGGTCGCTCGATCACTTTCCTGGTCCTCCTGCAGCGATCGGGGTGGGCTCCCGTGTCGCTGCCGCTTCATTGACGTCCCTTTTTGCTCCTTCTCTGGTCACAACGCGATCCAGGGTGGGCTCCTGGTTTAAAATCGCCTTTCCTTCACGTCGGAGTGTTCCGATCCCGCCTCGTCGCCAGTTGTCGCGTCGTGTGTCCCCACAGACCAGACAGGACACATGCAGATTGTGGTAGGTGATCCTTTATTAGTTACAATAGCTTTGTTGTGCGGCGCGTCCTGCCCCCTGACCTCTTGCTCCGAGGTCCTGATCCCGACTGCCCTCATCCCCTCCCCTGACCGGATGTGGTGTCCGGTGTCCCTGTCCCCAGGCCCTGAGTCCCCAGGGTCCTAGTGCCATCGTGTGGGCACGACACCGAGGACAGGCTGTGTGGGGTGTAAGCAGTACTAAAGTGCCAGTGCACCTCACCCACTCCTTCTCAATGTGCAAAAACTCTACTCTTAAAATCGGCATATGGAAAACAAGATTTTTTGCCGCTTGAAAGGCCGATAATTATACAATAAAATTTAGATTCAATTTCGAGGATCGAAGGAATACAACTCCTCAATGTATATAGTCGCCATCGGTCAAACAGAGGTTGCTGCGATAAAAGACGTGTTCCTCAAGAAGTACCGACAGCCCTACTTAACAAGGGCTCAGGAATATATAATATTATAATGCTTCCTCATTGCCTGGTATTTCCTCCTGAGTGCCTTCTCCCTCTTACACTGGATATCGGATAGAAACTGCAACGCTACTGCATTACTTAAGTTTTAGTGCAAGACATCTCCCTCCTCCTGTTATGCAACTTTGATTGTCATAATGTGCATGGGAATGCTATCAGTATGAACACCTAAGCTGATAAACTGAGCATCTTAAAGTGCAAATGCAACTCTCACTCCCCTTCTGACGTGCAAACACACTGGTTTTCAAGTTAACTTGTAGAGTAAAAAAGACTTTTAGCTAGACCCATAGAGTAAAATATGGAATATCCATGAGTGTGGGGGTGCGGCTCTACGATGTGCTTACTGGCCAAAAAAGGATGGTTCAGCCTTGGCCCCTGCTTGGCAAGGGCTCTAGATTAGGGGTGGGCGTAGTTCGTTCAGTAGCGCTACGCGTAGCTACGCAAAGTGCACTTCGCACTACGCAAGTTACGTGTAGCACTACGCAAACTGCGTAGTAGCATGTTCGCACTGTGCAAGAAGTCATTTTCAATGATTGCACAGTGTGGACAAACATCTGGCACTGTGCAATCATTGAAATCGGCATCTTGCACAGTGCGAGCTGTACCTTTCTGCCGCTCGAGTAGATTTTTACTTGAGCTGCAGCTTTCTCAACGCGGATTGGTAGTTTCTCATCACGAGCAGTCGCGAGCATGCGCGACCACTCGCAATGAGAAACTTGACCTCCTCGCATTGAGAATCTCGCCGTGAGGTTTATTTTCCATGCTCGCGAACAAGGAAAAAGTCTCGCCAGGATGTCATTGTGCTTGCTCGCGGTCGCCAATTTGATGTTGAGGACCGCGAGCAAGCAAAAAATGACTGTTGTACTACGCTGCGCTACACTACTCATGTTTGCACTGTGCTACGTGCAGTTCGTGTAGTGCGAAGTTGCGCAAACTACGCGAGCGTAGCGTAGTGCTTTGCCCAGGGTTACTGTAGATCTTACATAATACTGCAGTACATAATCAGTGCCTACAATTTGCTTTGAGATGCCTGCCTCCTCTTACTATCTAAGTACAAGGGTGTTAGAAATGGGGTTTCTAGTTGGCAGAGGTTTGCACTGTATCCAAGTAAAGAACATCACTCTAGTCAGGGTAAGTTAGATAACCTGTGCTCACCCTCTAGTAGCTTTGCACACAGCAGTCAGGCTTAACTTAAGAGGCAATCTTTAACGTATTTGTGTAACACTTAAATTACAGGAACTCAATGAAAACTCCACAAAAGATTCCACACATTTTTGGAAAATTGAAAATGTTTAACTGATTAAAACAAGACCAAAACAACAAAAATCCAATAAGCAGAAATTGAGATAATAATTTCTAAGGGATAAACCAAAAAAGGTGCTTATAAGTCACTAGCATACAAAAGCAAAGTGCGGTGCTCACAGGAGACAAAGTCTTTGTAGGGAAGGCAGGGCAGGTCCTCCGGATTCTTGGGGGCTGTTGGCTGCAAGACACACTAGGATTCCGCTGGAGCAGGTCGAGGTCGGGACAGGGCGATAGGGCTAGGCCCAAGGCAGTTGGTGTCCTCCTCTTTTTCCTTCAGCACAGCTCTTCGGTCATTCTTCTTGCTTGTCTGAGGAGGCAAGGTTTGGGGTTGCCCCTAAATACTAAATTTAGGGGTGATCAGGTAAAAACAGGTTGAGACCAATGGGTCGCTTCCTTGGTGTGGGAACAACCCCTATTATTCCACCCTCCAGTGGGAGGGGGCATAAGCCTCTCTCTGGTTGGCTGGGTCTCCCAATCTACAAGATGGAAGGGACTGAGAGTTGTGCCTCCACTCCCCAACTGAGGGGCGGAGATGACAAAGGTGGGCATGCCTCTCCTCCTATCTTGGTTTTCCTAATGATTGTCCCTCCCAAAGTGGGGGTTAGGACCGGTTGGGAGCAGCAAATGCCTGGGTCAGCTCACAAAGGCAGCAAGCCTTAGAAGCTTCCCCTTTGTGGACCCTGCCCATCCTGGTGGAGGAAGCTTGGCACCTCTGCCCAGGATGTACTTTATTTCAGGACCCAGAGAGGGGGAGGTTCTCGTCACAAGGGCCCTGATACATGTGGTAGCTGGTGAGTGGTCACTCAGCCAGAACACTAGAGTTAGGTCGTTTTTCAGGGGGTATCTCTAAAATGCCCTCTGAGTGCATTTGGCATTAACCCCTTCGATGCTCATGACGAGCTCAGCTCGTCATGAGGTACACTGCTAGTGTGCTCATGACGATCATGAACACACCCATTTACACTGAGTCCCAGCACAGGAGAGGGATATCAATAGCAGCGATGGTGTTAATCCCACACTGGTATCAGTGATGGTTTAAGGGGCTGAGAAGTTTGATACCAAACTTCACAGAATTCAGTAAAGTCATTATAGTGCTGTGGAGTTTGTAATGACAAACTCCCAGACCAAATTCTCTTATTGGCTTTACCTTCGTTACAATGTCTCAGAATGGACATAGACAGTGTAGGGGTAAAAGGCTAATGCACCTGTACTCTCACCAGTGGTATGATGCACCCATCTAGAAGATTGTCTTACCTATACCATAGGCAGTGGTTTATAGGCATTGCCATGTCGACTCTCCACTTTTCTCTGCACCAAAACACGCAGCCTGCAAGGGCAGTGTATGTATTAAGGTAGAGGGACTCTAAGGGTGGCACAATATGTGCTGCAGTCCTTAGAGGCCATCCCTGGTCACAGTGCCCTTGGTACCCATGACACCTTTTACAAGGGACTTACATGTGGCCAGAGAGGTGCCAATTAGGGTTGCAAAGGTACAGTTTTAGGGAAAGAACATAGGCCCTGAGTACCTGGTTAGCAGGAACCCAGTACACACTTAGTCTAAGAGCATCAACATCAGGCAAAAAGGAGGGGGCAACCATGCAAAAAGGGGCACTTTCCCACAGAATGGGCTCATAATCCCTTATGTTTGACACTTTCGCCATTGGGATTATGATGTCAGTTTCCGACAGCTTTTCCATGTCGGTCTTTACAATCGGATTTAGTTTACCGCTTTGATTTTATCGTCCTTTTCAACAGACACTTCCCCTACTTGTTGGTCATGTTCTTGTCCTAATGCTGATTTAAAACACATGTTATTTGATTGTCCTCCTATATTCCAATTTTGGAGACTTGTTTGGTCTCAACTTCAAAAGATTTTTCAGTTTCACACCCCCTTCTCTATCACTCACATTTGTCTAGGTTCTCTCTCTTCCTTTCTCCTAAACCCTTCATTCCAATACATACTTATTGACCTCTTGATTGCTATTGCCTTTCATCTCATTACCTCCAAATGGAAACACGCACACAATGTCACTTTTCATTCTTGGTGGAACACAGTTTGTTTCCACCATCGATTGGATACTAATTATGTTTCCCCTATCTCCCTGGAAATCAAAAGAGACCTCCTTTGGTTACCTTTGGCTAATTTTCTCTCCTCTACAGCTCCCCCAACCTCCTCCTTTCACACTAGGTCTGCTGAGGTCCCCAAACCACCTTAAATTTCCGTTGCCTTTTAACTTTTATCTAATTGTTTATCATTCACTTTTTGCTCGATTTATTGGTCATATTTTTCCTTGTTGCTTACAGTTGATATGCTTACGATGTATTCTATATATGCACAGTTGTGATTGTTTTCCTCAATTTACTCTAATATACTTTATACTTTTTTCTGCCATTTTATGTTATTATCATATTTTTTCACTGTATAACTTGTATAGTATAATTTTTTGACTGTTTCTTCATTCTCAGTTCTTGTTTTCCTTTGTTTTTCAATAAACTCAAACTTAAAAGAAAAATTAAACTAAGTTCCTCCCCCGTAACCCGGTGTTGTGTAATATCTTGTATCCCCTCGGGATCGTGTATCCCCTGCTCTTTGGCAGATTCCGGACGTCCTGCCTATTGGAGAGCTCGAACGAGCCCCCAGCAGCCCCACCCACCCCAGGAGAGAAGAACCTCGACTCCAGCAGGCAGAACGTGCAGCGCGCCAAGCAGAACTGCTGATAGAAGTACACGCATTGCAGACGGGTGATCCTTATACAGCCATTGAATCCCTTATGTCTTTGAGACAGAAGAGGAAATAATTAACGGTGCTGAAATTAGCTCATATTACAATTCTTTTCTGGGCCAACTCCAACTGCTGGCTAAGCGTATTACGTTCCCGGATGCAGAGTTCTTTTAGGAATCACGATTACAAAGTCATTTACAGTAAAATCCTTATTGAAATGTTTTTTTAAGTTTATGTGCGCTAATATGTCTGTGGTATGTGAGCATATATTTGTGTGTCTGAGAAAAACCATGTATGCCTTTGTGCCACTTTCATCGTGAGCTGTGGAGGGCACACATGTTTGTATATCTACTTGCTTTAGTTCAAGAACATAGCTGGCAAGGTTTCAGATTGTTATATGTGACATTTTCATAATTTTAGTGTACTTAATGAGCAACACTTCAATGACAATGAGGGACATGTTCTCGCGCGCAAAGTTAAGCAATGAAGACATGAAAAACATGTGAATGTCAGAAATGACTCCCATTTGAGCAGCGGGAACCTCTACGTGCCCCTGACAGACATTAAATTAAGTGACAATACCAGACTATCACAATTTCAGTGATAGTAGCATAGTGATGAAAGCAAAAATGCACAAGTCAAGGAACAGTCACAAAGAAGAACTTACATAAAACAAGAGGGAATTATAAACTTGCATAGTGTGAGAAACAGTACCAGAGTGATAAGCACAGTCGTGCACAATTGTTTAAAAGGTCAATTTGTATGCCAGCTTTTGTTTGGAATGTTGAGTGGAAGCTATTATGCAAAGGCTCTACGGCCTGTCACCCTAAATGCATTACAATTAAACACTTCTACTCATTCACTGTGCCTGTGTTCACTTACATTCTTACTCAAACTCGAAAGTTGTGTGCCCTTTAAATAATTTTTTCTTAATTCTTGAACATTTTGTATTCCGACGCAAGTTCAAGAAGTCCACTTTTTGCTTAGATTCAGTTTCCATCGCTTTGTAAGCTATCAAAAATATTGAACTATAGTAGTGTCAACTCAATTATTACATTCAGCCCACTTAATAAAATTAATATTTTGTGCAGCACAAGTGATACATGCAAAATACACAAGAACAAACACACAGCTCTTACAGTTTAGCAGCTCGAAGGAGGCTGCTCTATTACAGAGAGAAGGTGATTCGAGGAGGAAATGCTGCCTGCACGCCCAAAGCTGGGAGAAGTGGCTCTGATTTACATGCACTCACATGAAGCAGACATTTTTTGCTGCAACAGGCAGGCGAGATATGCAAACGGAACTTGTAACATATTAAAGATTGTGGTTGCCATCAAATAATACTTTGCTTTTCTCTGGGGTGCCAGGGTCGGACAGACTTATAGGGCAGTACGGCAGCTCCAAAAGGGCATTGGAGCACATGCTTTTTGCCAGTGGTGGAAATGGATATGCCGTGTGTGAGAAGTTGGGCACCTTGCACCAGTCCAAACGACCCTTATTGAAGGTAGCTTTAAAGACAACCTATATAGAAAGCTATTTTAATGGTAGCTGTGGAGAGCAGCCTTCAGGCTAAGTCTTGAAGGAATGTAATGCAGCTTGATTTACCAGTCTATAATCTCATGAATGACCAAATGAAAGGCACTCAACCCTGCATGAACTGCGGTAACTGCAACTGCATTATTAAGGGTACCTCTATAAACCACCCCATGAAAGGGAATGAAATAAAACTGAAAGTCACCGCGACATGTGACACACAGAACGTCATCTACCTAATTAAATGCCCTTGCGGCATGATATACATTGGTAAAACTGAAAGGAAAATCAAAACTCGCATTAACGAGCATAAGTCCAATATAAGGACACAAAATTCCAGATCCAATGTGGCAGTACATTTTACAGAATCCAGACACAACATCTCACAACTTAAATTTCTGATACTCGAAGTTGTCGAAAGACACAAAGGCACAGACAATAACAAAGAACTATTAAGGAGAGAGATGAAATGGATTTTCAAATTACAGTCCTTGAAGCCCATGGGACTGAATGACCGTTTGGAATTTTCTTGTTATTTATAAACCACCTACCCATGGTGCCTTATGTCGCCTACAGACATTCCTGAAGTGCTGCTGTTCGTTTATTTAATTTAATTTCAGTATTTAATTTCAGTGTATATCTTACAATTTTTGTAATTTTTCTCTTTGTAATTTTTCACTGTACACCAATGCTTAATACTAATGTTTTCATTGCCGTTTCTCGAATGCTTCATCTACACTTCCTAGTGTAATCACTATTCATCCACTTAACATGGCCGCCACTTCAGTCCTATCTTTATATCTATCGCACCTCGCTTGGGTGTCACACACTCACTTCCTGGTTCCGCGGGGAGGGAAAGCGCCGGAGAGATACCCCATAGACACGGAGCACATTAACCACCAGTAAGTAAAGCGCCGTAACCCAGCCAACCTACCTGCATAGGCGCTTAAACGCGCAATGGGAAATGGACCCATTTAGAAATACTAACGCATGTTTGTACAACCCTTTTATAGATGTTCCAAACACCGGGAACACGTGAGTGCTAAAAACGCTTATCTTTCTTTTTCACCGCATTTAGGCACGTAATGTCACAATCGAGCACATGTCTGTTCTATGAATTTGTCACAGTCATCCGTTTAGACACATAAAGCACAATCGAGGATACCTCTTTTCTTAAACTTCAATCCCGATCACACCGTGATTAAAACCGGTCACTCACCTCACCAACCCTACCCGCACGCTACCGTAATCATACCCCACGACACGAACCCACTCTTAGTGCTCTATCTTCTACTTTTGTTCACAGAAGCTCCCTGACGAAGGGTATACCACCCGAAATGCATTGGAGCCGCTTAGAAAATGCATAACATGTAAAACATGAATAAGATGCCTCACATCATGAAATCAATGATGACACATGAATAAATTGTGACAACAACCTATTGTGGAAGCTTGCTTACTCGAGCACCAAAGGTGTGCACAAAACACAGGGATGTCACCAAGGTAATATGGTGACACATTAACTGCAAATGAAAGGTGGACCACACCAGGTATATATATAAAATATATGTATTTATTCTAAAAATATCCCCCTAGTCTCTTTATGAGGCTAGAGGCAAAAATACATTCAGTAAACTTATTTAGCACACAGTAAATTAGCACAATATATGTGGAGCCCTAGGGGCGTACCAAACCATATACTAAGAAAGTGGTATAAGAACCACGACTGACACAGATACAAGGCCTAGAGCCTTTAGAACCACTGGGGCCATCAGGAACCACAAAAGGAAGTGACACAGGGGACCCACGGGTGACGCGTGCAGTGTCTAAACACAGCAGCGAATCACCATTAACTTCTAGGGGGAAAGCCGCGGTTGGAAAATTACAGATTAAGGACACTTAGAAGAGGACTTGGAGCAAACCCCTTTAGAACTAGGAGGTTCTAGAGTCAACACCCAGGGGAGCATCAGAGTACTCGAGTTACCACTCCCAGGGAAGCCAGGTGCATAGGTTTCTTTTCGTGTCGGGTTTCGTTGTCGATTTCAATGGTGAGCTGCTGAAGAATGCTGCAGGCAACCAAGTGAAAAGTGTCCGGGTGGATCCAAGGGTGGATCCGAGATCTGAAGAACCTGAAAGTTGAGGGGACAGGGTCTGGGTCACTAGCCAGTGACCAGAAAGGCGATGAACAGATGCCCACCGATGTCAGGTGATTTCAGGTGAAGAAGGTAAAGCTTGATTCTTCAGCCACAAGGACCAGGAGGCGTTGAGGATGACCAGGAGCTGGATGCGAGCTGACCCATGAAGGATTTCGAGTGCTGCGGTGTTGGTTTTAGGATCGGACCCAACAGGCCCTGGCAACAGCAACCCACGCAGAAAGCAAAGATTGGCTTCGGTGGAGACCAGCAAGGTCTGAGGGACTCACTCTTTGGAGGGGAGTCAGGGCACATCTGGCACAACCAGGTAAGCCCAAGAAACAGAAGAGTTACCTTCGTGGGGACCCACCAGTCGACAGACCAGGGATCTCGAAGGGGCCTCGAGCAGAAATGCTAGAAGCGGGCTCGCTGAACACTCATTGCAAATGGTTCTCGGGGCTTGGACTACAACTTGCCCAATGCACAACTTCGCAAGTTGATGCACTTGTAAATGTGCACGGTGTCCAGGAGTTTCGGTCCCACGTCACTCGTGAGGGCAGCGGGTCTCAGCTTTGCTGGGATCTCGTGTCGGCCTCTGAGAAGTCTGGAAGTCCGTGTCCTGAAACGCAAATCCATCAGTTTCCAACAGGAGCCTTGGAAATGCAGACTGGCAAGATGCTTCTTTGGTGCGTGTTTGAACAGGGGAGTTACTCCTTGACCCTAAGGGAGATTCTTCTGTCTTCTAGTTGATGTAGAATGTCGAAGTTCCAGGATATATGTTGCAGAGTTTCATCCAGGTGTAATCTGTAGTCCTAAGGACTGGGATCCCATACTTATACTAAGTTAGGGAGTTGGACATACTCTAGGGATCCACCTATGGGAGGTTCCAGGGAGGGGGGTGGTTAGACCCCTTTCCCTTTGTCCAGTTTCGAGCCAGAGCAGGGGCCGAGTGCCCCTGCAACCGGTTTAAACTGGGGAATGCACAGGGGCACTAAGTTTGCCCCCACCACTGTCTGAAAAGCATTCTATGAATGCACCCACCCAGTCCCAATACATGAAAGCCTGTCTGGGAGGTGTTTACACCTACCTGTGACAGGAAACCTATTGTCCAGGCCTCCCCTGCTGGAGATTCATCCAGCAGCAGGAGGTCAGACACATGTCTGTGGCTGCAGCATCCATTTTGTGATGCTGGGGCTCTTTTAAACTATTACCGGATAGGTAAGTGTGTACATTTGTCGCCAGAACTGATGGGGGGGGGGGGGGGGCAGGGGGGTGATAGGATTCCAAAGTGTTTGACACCAAGCACAACATGTTTCCATGCAGCCATTCCAAAGTTAGCATTTACTGCGATATATACACAAGAGTATATGGTCTGGCTGCATCACAGAAAAGCCTCAGAGAATAGATTCCAAAAGCTGCAGAGGGGTCCTGCTCATACATGGGCACCCTCTCACACAAAGCCAAGCACTCTGCCTTCAGGATTGATAAGGCCTGCCATAGGAGTGACTTATAGGTTTATATGTGTCTTTGATTAAAGGTAGATATATGTAACCTATATCTTAGTAAGGGGTGCGTGCACCACCTTACCCAGGCTGCAGTAGCAGACCTGTGGTGCCATTTTGGAAGGCTTCCCAGGGGTGGCATAATACATGCTTCAGCCCTGGATGGCCTCTGGGGTACCTATGCCCTTGGCACCTAAGGTACCATATACTAGGGACTCACACGGGTAACCCGGTAACCAATCTGGAGTGTACCTAAAGTACATGCAGTCATTTTAGAGAGGAAGCAGTTAGGCTGCTGGGGTCCTGGTTAGCAGGGCCCCAGCCAGACTAAAGTTGAAAAACAGTGAAACACCAGCAAAAGGTGGGGGTAACCATAGTAAGCAGATCCTACTCTCCTACCCAATCCTCCATGCAGGGACATTAATTTAACCTTGACCAGTTGAGTCTTCATGTTCTAATTGGAAATACCTGGAGAATCCATCTGCATTGGCATGGTTACTCCCAGGCCTGTATTCCACTGTATAGTCCATCCCCTATAGGGAAATTAACCACCTCAAAAGTTTGGGGTTTTCACCCTTCATCTGTTTTAACGATAAGATGGGATTATGGTCAGTCTGAACAGTGAAGTGAGTGCCAAACAAGTATGGCCTCAGCTTCTTCCAAGCCCAAACCACAGCAAAGGCCTCCCTCTCAATAGCTGACCATGTGCTCAGAATCTTGGCTGAGGCCAAAGTATCTATAAGCTCATCTGCTCTTGGGATTGGATGGGTATCAGTCCTAGTGACTGCATTGAGACCTCTGTAATCAACACAAAACCTAATCTCTCTCTTACCACCCTGGGCGTAAGGCTTTGGTACCAAGACCACTGGACTATCCCAAATCCAACATTTTCTGAACCTCTGTCCTGATACAGTCCCTGACATGATCAGCTTGCCTGTACATCTTATTTTTAACAGGCAGACTGTACCCAGTGTCCACTTCATGAGTGCACCAGATAGTTTGACTTGAAGTCAGAGCAAACATATGTCTGAACTGACTAAGCACTTGTCTGCAATCAGTTTGCTGCTGATCAGTGAGGCTGCCAGTCAAGGCTACACCATCTACTAACCCATCATTAGGGTTCTGTGAGAGCAGGTCTGGGAGAGGGTCCCTCTCTTCCTCCTGTCCCTCATCAGTAGCCATGAGTAAGCCCATGTCTACCCTGTCAACATATGGTTTCCGTGTGTTGACATGAAGCACCCTATGAGGGCTTTTGGGAGTTCCAACTTCTACCAAATAGGTAACCTCTCCCTTCTGTTCAACAATAGTGTGGGGTCCACTCCAAAACCCACACTTTCTGTCCTGGCTGGTAAACAGTCAGTAGAGCCTTTTAGTCATGCCGGGCTTTCTGTAATTCCTGGCTAGCCTCAAGGTTTTAAGTTGCCTTTTTCATATACTTAGCCATCAGAGCAGTGACCAAGTACATAGTCCAATATGTCCTGTTTAGGGGGTTTGAGAGGTATCTTCCACCCCTCCTTCACCAGACACAATGGGCCTCTTACAGGATGCCCAAACAGAAGTTCAAAAGAGCTGTAGCCAACCCCCTTCTGAGGAACCTCCCTGTATGCAAATAAAAGGCAGGGTAGTAGGATGTCCCATCTCTGCCTAAGCTTTTCTGGGAGACCCTCGATCACACCCTTTAAGGTTTTGTTGAATCTTTCAACTAAACAATTGCATTGTGAGTGATAGGGTGTGGTGAATTTGTAGTTCACTCCACACTCCTTCCACATTGCAGTCAAGTAGCTAGACATAAAGTTAGCATCTCTATCCGATACTACCTCCTTATGGAAACCCACTTTTGAGAACACTCCCAAGAGGGCTCATGCCACAACAGGTGCTGTAGTGGTCCTAAGGGGTATTTCCTCTGGGTACCTAGTGGCATGGTCCACCACCACTAGGATAAACCCTTGCCCAGATGTTATCTGAGGGTCCATTGGTCCAACAATGTCAATCCCCATTCTCTCAAAGGGAACCCCTACCACAGGTAGTAGTATCAGGGGGCCTTTGTAGTGCCACCTGCCTTACCACTGGCTTGACAGGTGACCCAGGAGTGACAAAACTCGTCTGTGTCTTCAGACATGTGCGGCAAGTGAAAGTGAGGAGCAATTCTGTCCCAAGTCTTTTCTGGCCCAGGTATCCTGTTAAAGGAATATCATGGGCTAGTGCCAATAAGAAGCCCCTGAACTTCAAAGGAATAACCAACCTCCTGGCTCCACCAGGTTTGGAGTGTCTACTCTCTGAATACAGGAGTCCATCATCCCAATATATCTTATGGGTGCCACTAGCATTCCCAGCAGCCTCAGCAGCAGCTTGCTGTCTATGGGTTCAAGAGTAGGGCAGTTCAGCTGCCCCTGACTCAGATCTGCCCTGCAAGTGCCCCCTGTCCCCAAGAACTCAACCTGATTAGGCTCCAGCTCCTCTGGGACAGTTCCTTCTTCAGGAGAACAATCATCTCCCTCAAGAGACTGATCATCACTTTGAGTCAGGGGAGAAGGCACTGCCTTAACCCTACTGCTCCTTTTCTTGGAAGGCACCTGGTCCATTATACCAGAATCCAGGACATGTTCAGTGTTAGACTTGTTGACCTGTGACCTAGTCACTGCAAACACATGCGTGGAGATCCCTAACATTTCTGCCTGGGTCCTCAACTCCACTTCAAACCACACAGAATTCTCTAAATCATTGCCAAGCTAACAGTCTACAGGGAGGTCTGCATTTACCACAACTTTCTTAAGGCCAGTTACCCCTCCCCAGGAGAAATGAACAACTGCCAGGGCATGCTTGGTCCTGACATTGCTAGCATTGGTCACTTGGTAAAGTTCACCAAGTATGATTTGTCCAGGGTCCACAAAGTCTTGTGTCACCATTGTGACACTTGCCCCTGTGTCCCTGTAGGCCACAGCCTCTTCCTTTTATCAAAGGCTGATGTCTGTACTTGCCCAGGTTACTGGGACTTGCAGAAGAGGACATATCCATGCCTCCATCACAGATCAGAACAGCCTGAGTTGGCACTCTGAATAGGCCAGAGACCTCTCAGTACCCAGGGTTAACCCTACTACACCCTTCTGCTGAGTACCACCACTTGAAGCTGAACTAGGGGGAACAGTTGCCTTAGGGCAATGGTGGCTGAAGTTGCATCTTTCTTAGTGCAATCACTAGTCAATGGCTATTCTGTTTACATATTTTACACCATGGTTTCTTTTGGCCTTTCTTCTTGGAAAATTGGGAATCCCGACCATTAGAAGTTTTTTGGGGCCTTGTGAAGACTTCTGGTCTTTACCCTTCTCCCCACCCTTATTAGGATCTTGCTTCTTTTGGTCACCACTTTGGTTCTGTATAAGTATGGGCGAATTTTGCGGTTCTGCGGTCTGTGAATCCGCGCAAAATCGCAAAAAAATCTGCGAATTTGCGGATTTTCCCATGAAATTGCGGATTTTTTTGCAATTTGCACCATACTTAACTGGAGTACTTTCTACTGGCTAATCAGTAAGTGCTACGTGATTGGGTAAATGTATAGTGGTTTTCCTACACTGCAGCTGCGTAAAGGGTCAGATGATTAATCCCCAGTGACCATGTGTGCCTGTAAGTTTGCCACCATGCCATAAGGTGGTGAGGTCCCTTGAGAGAGCTGTCCATCATAGTTGGGAAAGGGCGGGAAAAATGTTTGATACTGCTAGTGTGTGGTGCGGGGCTTCTATGCGTGTGCACATGCCTCTTGTGTAAAGGGTCAGAGAGCGAGTAGGGCAGCAGGTGAGGAGAAAGCAGCCTCCTCACCACAGGAACTACAAGGGGATCACGCTCGACAAACTCATGGATGCAAAGACCTCCCTCAAGTATTACAGCTAATTTTCGACAGCAGATATGGGGTTAAAGCACACTTGCCCAGCCTCGACCATGCTCACTAATGTTTTGGGCTGATTAAAACGTTACTAAATTTGAACTTCAACTCGGGCACCAGCTATATCTGTACGTGCTTCCTGTTAAGGTTTAATTTTTGTGACAGGAGCCTCGTGCCAGAATGAATCCTGCCCTGCATAGTTATCCACGAAGATGCCACCGTTTTGTGCAATACCTCTACTCAACTGGAGTACTGGCTAATCAGTAAGTGCTACCTGGTTGTGTAAATGTAAAGTGCTTTTCCTACACTGCAGCTGCAAAAAGGGCCAGAAGATTTGTCTCCACTGACCATGTGTGCCTGTAACTTTGCCACAGCACCAAAAGGCGCCAAGGTCCCTTGAGTGAGCTGTCCATCATAGTTGGGAAAGGGTGGGAAAAACATTGGATACTGCTAGTGTGTTGTGCGGGGCTTCTATGCATGTGCACATGCCTCTTGTGTAAATGGTCAGAGAGCGAGCAGGACAGCAGGTGAGGAGAAAGCAGCCTCCTGGCCACAGGAACTACAAGGGGATCGCGCTCGAGAAACTCATGGATGCAAAGACCTCCCACGAGTACTACAGCTAATTTTCGACTGCAGATATGGGTTAAAGCACACTTGCCCAGCCTCAAAGGTGTTCACTAATGTTTTGGGCTGATTAAAAACGTTACTGAATTTGAACTTGAACTCAGGCACCAGCTATATCTGTAAGTGCTTCCAGTTGAGGTTTAATTCTTGTGACAGGAGCCTCGTGCCAGAATGAATCCTGCCCTGCATAGTTATCCACGAAGATGCCACCGTTTTGTGCAATACATCTACTCAACTGGAGTATTGGCTAATCAGTAAGTGCTACCTCGTTGTGTAAATGTATAGTGCTTTTCCTACACTGCAGCTTGATAAAGGGCCAGCAGGTTTGTCTCCACTGACCATGTGTGCCTGTAACTTTGCCACTGCGCCAAAAGGCGCCGAGGTCCCTTGAGTGAGCTGTCCATCATAGTCAGGAAAGGGCGGGAAAAAAATGTTTGATACTTCTAGTGTGTGGTGCGGGCTTCTATACGTGTGCACATGCCTCTTGTGTAAAGGGTCAGAGAGCGAGTAGGGCAGCAGGTGAGGAGAAAGCAGCCTCCTGGCCACAGGAACTACAAGGGGATCGCGCTCGAGAAACTCATGGATGCAAAGACCTCCCTTGAGTATTACAGCTAATTTCCCGACGGCAGGGATGGGGTTAAAGCACACTTGCCCAGCCTTGTCCGTGCTCACTAATGTTTTGGGCCGATTAAAACGTTGCTGAATTTGAGCTTCAACTCGGGCAACTGCTTTATTTATCTGTAAGTGCTTCCTGTTAAGGTTTAATTTTTGTGACAGGAGCCTCATGCCATACTTGTAACTATTCTCTGACCCTGCTTCGAGGGTCAGAGCAGGGTCAGAGAATAGTTGCTAGTAGGAAATGAGTCGCCTCTCAGGAAGCACTTACAGCGTTAAAGCAGGTGCCCAAGTTGATGTTAATTTCTTTGTAACCATTTTGTGAGGGAATGTGCATGTGTTTGGGCACCTGTATTCTTTTGTTTTCTTTGTGTGAGTGTATGTGTGTGCCCTTATCTTCCACGGCAGTTCTCTGTGCTCATGTTTTCATTTGTGTGGGCATGCAATGTGAGTGCACGTGTGGTTGCATGTATGCCTCATGTACAGAATTGTTTGGTGCAATGTATCTTTCAAAGTTAAGATGTAAGATACAAAATTACATCCTGAACTGCCAAGGTCTGGTAAATAAGAGCAAATACAACAGTCTAAACAGTATGAGTCTTATTTAAAGTTTTGAAATGGATGGAGATATGCAGGTTCCTGCTCTCCTGAAAATGAGCTGTTCCTCACAAAACCAAATGAGATGTACATTAAATGTATCATATGGAAATGATTTAGATGATTAGTATGAAAAGAGTTGAATAATATAGTTTCCTGTTTCTATCAAGTATGTTAGTGGCTCTAGATGTTGTGCTCACAGAGTTTCTTGTGAAGTGATTGGGATTTAGCCATGAACTTGTAATAAGGGTCTGGTGCAAAGATAAACTTGTTTGTCCCAATTTTCACTCTCTGTCTTAAGTTTCTACGGGAAAGTCCTGCTCCTGTCAAACCTTAAGTGCCCCTCCACATGTGGGCATAAAAGAGGTCCACATGGCAGCAAAGCCCAGCTATTTACAAGATGTGAGAGGAATTAGTGCGAAAACCTTTTCATGCTGCACAAAGCTTTCTCATATTTCAGAATAGCGGGAGCAGGTGTGAACCTGGACTTCCTTGGGCATGTACAGAGCCAAGGAGTTGGGTGCTTTATGTGAAATTGGATATTTAAAGGTAGTGCTACCTGTTGCAATCCTATATGTAGGGCTAATGCACCTGCAAAATAAACGTGTGTATAATAAACAAATAATGAATTAGAATCAAGTTGGAACTACTAAACCTTGTATTGTGGTGTCTGCACTATGAGAAGGCATTGTCCAAATCAATTAGTCTGGCTTACTACTGAAATACCTCTATGCTTTCATCCATGCAGTCACTCATCCGCACTCACATGAAAGTAGTCACTCTTTATCATACCATCAAGCATCTGGCCTCACCTTATGAAAACCTCATGATCGGACAGTGCTGCACAGCTCAAAAGCCCAGAACACTGACTAATGAGGAAGGTGCTTGAAGTGCGTGAGAGCTCACTTTAGGAACAACCTGGACCTTTTAATGAGAAACCTGGAAAAGTGCATTCAGTTCAGAAACCACTTTAGAACCTGCCTTTTCAAAGATGCATTCAATGTTCACCCTTTAAAACGTAATTAATATAAAAACCAGACAAAAATGTCCTTCAAGACCTTTTTCTAGGATGACCATTTACATGTCTCCTAATGTGTACCATATCCAGGTGGTCCAATTCCTTTTCATCACCATGTCATTCTATTCCTTTCACGTTCTTTACTTCCATAGTGTTCTAAAGTAGTCATAGGGCAACACCTAAGAGCTTTGTAAAACTATTAAATGCATAAACACATCTGCACTTTAGTTGCATTTCCATACCTAAATAAAATGATATATGTCCTATTTGTCTTACTTACAGTGGAACCTGCTTAGTCCATGCACAATTCCTTGCTGTCAGTCTGATTTATAGAGTTGGAACTGTGCACCCACAGTCATCCATTCATGGTGGTCATGTGATGACTGCTGATGTCGCTTACATAGGCGGGGCCAGTGTGGGAACAAGGAAAGTACACGTATTCCTCCTGACCCTCCTTAAGCACTATAACATGTGACACCAATGTGTGCTGCCTCAGCCTTCCCAGAAGGCATAAGTGACTTACCATCATTGACACTTGTCATCGTCCCTAACGATTGCCACCATCCATCATAACATTCACTCAGCAAATCAAGGCTGAGCCCAAGTGCATACCTGTGCAGCACCTGGTGAATGGGATAACTGGTCTGTTGGTGTTGAGTAGACAGGAAACAAGCTGGCACACAGGCACCTAATGATTGACAGCCCAGCAGAGCAGTACAAAACTAAAATCATCATTTTAAATTGGTGCTGAGTTTACTACTGAACTTGTAGGCTGCATGGGCTGGGCCTCATATACAGTGACAGTGCTTGGACAGGAAGAACAGAGGCATCCCATTTACTACCAGCCTCATCCTCGTCCATGGTGTCCTGTGACCCCCTGCTGAGGGTTTAACACTGGTGTGTCATCAGCGCAAAACATAGTCATGCCACACCTGCAGCAAGTGGTGCACCTGTTCAAGGCAGATTACACCAATCATACTGGAGATGCAGATGCCCCATCTAAATCACGCAAAATTAACGTCAGGAAGAACGGTCCAGCATATTGTTTTTTCTTTCCAAATGTGTCTTTAGACATGTCCACCTTCTTCTACTGTTGCACTGTTCTGGTAAATAGCATCCTTTGTTAGCATGTTTATTTACAATGAGTGTTAATGTTAACCCATTTGCAGTGAGTAACTTATATTTGCCTTTGAAAGGCTAACTCTGTCCTTTCACCTACTTGGCTGTCGATACCCTCCAAGAAAAAGTCAGTCAGGATGTAATTTTCCTTTTTGCATTTCACAAGCCTGCAAAGTAGAACTATGACATATGATACTATCAGCCATTCTTGGCTTTTCAGACCACAGCATTGCGGTCCATGTAGTTTTCCTTTTCACACTTTCATTAAGGGCTCATAATCATAGCATTCAAAATGCTGCTGACTAAAATGCCAAAATTGGCCCAGCTTTTTTATACATGACCTCGAGACACTTGTCAGCTATGTTTAAAAATAAAATCAAAGCGATTTATTTTGTATTTTATGTATTTATTGAGTTTTATATAGCACTGGCTAGACCCGTAGGTGTCAGAGCGCTTTACATAAGGAACAACAGCGAGTTACAAGAATAATAATTTTAAACATTTTACACATAAATTAAAAGTGAATGACAAATCATAAAGAGGCAGAAAGGGAAAGCGGGGACAGGAGTATGAGTAAAAGGATAGATGGGGAAGGGAACCTGAGAGAGGAGGGAGTAAAGGCAGACAGGCGAAAAGAGAAATAGGTTAGACTCAAGAGTTAAGGAATCATAGCGATTAACATAAGGTCAATGTACAGTAAATTAAAGACAGAGTTACGTTACAAGTTACATCAGTTACAAGAGCATAGTAAAGTGCAGTATAAAATCAATGTTGTGAGAGTTCGTGGGAGGGAGGGAGGCCAAATGCAGGGAGATGAGGAGGAACTGTGTCCAAAGTCCGGCTTGGTAGGTGACGGTCGAGGGGGATACCAGGGCCAATCTCCTCTTTAGCTGTCTAACAGCTCCACCGGGCATCAGCCATGTTGCCCAAGTCTTAGCGTTCAGGTATAAAAACAGATTTGACCCAAAGGTATCATAGCGCTTTGCATGAATTCCACATTGGTCCAAAATAACATAAGTTACAGGAAACATATAAATATCTTTGAGGACGATGTCAAAGGACCGTAGAGGGTAAGCGGTAGGGTTTGGGGGGAGATACGAAGGAGAGACGAAGGGAAAAATCTGCCCAAGGTCCGGCTGGTTAGGTGAAGGCTGAGGGGGAAGTCAACAGCCCACAGAACAATATTTAAAAATCGTAGAAGACAGGATGAATTGGTGGTAGGGTGAAGGGGAAGGCGGGAGGTACGACAGAGAAACAAAGGAAGGTCTGAACAAGGACCAGCTGGGTAGGTGATGGCCGAAAGGGAAGTCCACAACCCATCACCTCTTTAGCTATCTAGTAGCTCCACTGGGCCTCAGCCAGAAGGCTAGGTCTCCACTGTCGGAGGAAAGATCAACAAGGTCAAAGTCCTGACGGGTAATCATGATGGGGGATAGGTTTACGGTCAGGTCAAAGTTCGGTTTATGTCCTGGAGTAGTAGCACTACGTGGTAGGGGCTACTGTGTGAGCCATCTTGAGGTCAGGCAAGGGAATTCTGACATTTGTGTTACATTCGGCCGGTCCCAGTGTTATCCTTCGCTCGAAAGGGGGTGCCCGTCGAGCAATGGGGCAGCAAGAGGCCAGAGCTAATGACCTCTCTCCTGCCGAGGAGGAGGAGAGCATAGCCGTATTACAGCAGCAAGGGGGAGAAACAGCTGCCATTTTGGGATCAGGCGGGGCACCTCCTATATCTCTCTTACTCTACTCTTAAGGATAAATTAGCCTCAACAAGAATGAGGACAAGTCTTGAGGCGCTGTTGGTTAAAAGTTGGTGGAAGACAGGGTAACAGCGGTATATAAAAATGCTAATGATCCCAGCCGTGGGAGCTACTTGTCCAGCTTTAGTTCGTCGGCCATCTTGGTACTTTCTGCCTTAGTGCTGAAGTCCTTTGGTGTTCAATGGACCAACTCTAACTCTAAGTTGCAGTAGAGCAGTGTCTCCAGAACCATATAGTAGCAATCTAACAGTGGAGCATGATCATGGCTATCATGCTCCCACGCAACATTGACACAAAATACCTTGCTTGGTCCTCGCAATAGGTAGGGACGCTTCTCATCGCCTCTCAATTCTTTGTCCTGTGCTGCACTATATAATCAGGCCCAGCAATCTCAAATCCATTTCTGCCGTGTCGAAAAAATGAAGTGTGTCGTCTCCGACTCTTTGTTGCTGTCGTCTTAAGGTCAAGCAACCGGGTATTCCTGCACCCCGCGTAGCCATTCCCGAGGTCAGGACTTTGGCTGCCGCTAGACCTGGGACCCGGTGAGTAGGCCATTTGCTTTCCTTCTGAGGTACTCACAGCGTTGTCTTAGATTTCGAGAACTTCAGATGGGAGCAACAGCACCGGACAGCAGCCACGAGCGAGAGGATGTCTCGCTCTCCGTCACCCCCAGAATCAGTCACTGATTATATATATTGCACCACTGACATTACACAACAGAATCAAGAGTTCATGGTTAGCAGTGCAGAGTCTCACACAGGATGCAGGAAGCAGAAGCAGAGGCAGGACCTTGAGGGCGCAGTTTGAGCGTGAAGCTTATGTTGTTTACAGCCGCTGTGGTGAGGCTGAGAAGACCGGTGCCACAAGAAGCAGAAGGGGAAGGCGGGAGGTACGACAGAGAAACAAAGGAAGGTCTGAACAAGGACCAGCTGGGTAGGTGATGGCCGAAAGGGAAGTCCACAACCCATCACCTCTTTAGCTATCTAGTAGCTCCACTGGGCCTCAGCCAGAAGGCTAGGTCTCCACTGTCGGAGGAAAGATCAACAAGGTCAAAGTCCTGACGGGTAATCATGATGGGGGATAGGTTTACGGTCAGGTCAAAGTTCGGTTTATGTCCTGGAGTAGTAGCACTACGTGGTAGGGGCTACTGTGTGAGCCATCTTGAGGTCAGGCAAGGGAATTCTGACATTTGTGTTACATTCGGCCGGTCCCAGTGTTATCCTTCGCTCGAAAGGGGGTGCCCGTCGAGCAATGGGGCAGCTAGAGGCCAGAGCTAATGACCTCTCTCCTGCCGAGGAGGAGGAGAGCATAGCCGTATTACAGCAGCAAGGGGGAGAAACAGCTGCCATTTTGGGATCAGGCGGGGCACCTCCTATATCTCTCTTACTCTACTCTTAAGGATAAATTAGCCTCAACAAGAATGAGGACAAGTCTTGAGGCGCTGTTGGTTAAAAGTTGGTGGAAGACAGGGTAACAGCGGTATATAAAAATGCTAATGATCCCAGCCGTGGGAGCTACTTGTCCAGCTTTAGTTCGTCGGCCATCTTGGTACTTTCTGCCTTAGTGCTGAAGTCCTTTGGTGTTCAATGGACCAACTCTAACTCTAAGTTGCAGTAGAGCAGTGTCTCCAGAACCATATAGTAGCAATCTAACAGTGGAGCATGATCATGGCTATCATGCTCCCACGCAACATTGACACAAAATACCTTGCTTGGTCCTCGCAATAGGTAGGGACGCTTCTCATCGCCTCTCAATTCTTTGTCCTGTGCTGCACTATATAATCAGGCCCAGCAATCTCAAATCCATTTCTGCCGTGTCGAAAAAATGAAGTGTGTCGTCTCCGACTCTTTGTTGCTGTCGTCTTAAGGTCAAGCAACCGGGAATTCCTGCACCCCGCGTAGCCATTCCCGAGGTCAGGACTTTGGCTGCCGCTAGACCTGGGACCCGGTGAGTAGGCCATTTGCTTTCCTTCTGAGGTACTCACAGCGTTGTCTTAGATTTCGAGAGCTTCAGATGGGAGCAACAGCACCGGACAGCAGCCACGAGCGAGAGGATGTCTCGCTCTCCGTCACCCCCAGAATCAGTCACTGATTATATATATTGCACCACTGACATTACACAACAGAATCAAGAGTTCATGGTTAGCAGTGCAGAGTCTCACACAGGATGCAGGAAGCAGAAGCAGAGGCAGGACCTTGAGGGCGCAGTTTGAGCGTGAAGCTTATGTTGTTTACAGCCGCTGTGGTGAGGCTGAGAAGACCGGTGCCACAAGAAGCAAGTGGCAGCACAAGAGACATCTGCGGCTCACAGGTGGTCAACCCGGGCACGGGCCTCTGGAGCTGTGGCCCCCAGACTGCTGCCCGCTGACACCAGTCCCTCGCAGCTCTTGACATCACAGGGGGAGCACATGCGTTTCCAGAGTATTTGATGGTTGCTAATGCTAGTGATCAGAATACCCGCCAAATAGCACTGCTTCACCCCAACATCCCTTAGCATTCTGTGGCTGTTATCCCCCTGCGTTACCACCGAACATTAGCCACCATGCCAGCTGGTGGGGTGCTTGTCGCTCCTTGCAGCACGGAGGCACGATGTCAGACAGAGACACATACTGTGCTTCAGCCAGTTCCAAGGAAGGGGAGGTTAGTGCCTGAACTACCAGGACCTCCCACATAGCTCGCAGGCCTGCGTCTGCCTTGAAGGTCAGCAGAGCACACATTGGAGATACTGAACCTTTAAGACAACAGGGCTGCAAGTGGGGAAGGTGGGGAATCCCACATGGAGAGCGATGCAAGCCAAGGTCTAGAGAAGCTCCAAGGAAGAAGGAAACTAGGCTGGCAGAGATTGCTGAGCTCTGGTGTGGAGGGTGGAGTATGAGCTATGGTAAGGTAAGGCCATATAGGAAGAAAGGAAATTTCAAACGCTTAGGACTGGGAATGGGATAACAACTGTTCAACTCCACCTGGTCGTGCTGTGGCTGCGACTATCCCCCCCACTGTGCTGAGCCCTCAGGAAACAGCTGACAATTACGAACCGAAAATTGCAAACCAAAAGAGAGCACAGGGAATAGGGCAGAGGTGCGGGTGCTCCCCTGTCTTAGACAAGCTGTCAACACTTCCGGTGACGATGTCGGATCTACTGGTTGACCTCAAAGACCTGAAAAAATAGGCCCCAAATGAGCATAGGACCCCTGAACACTAAGGCAGGCCCCTCCGAGGCACCACTTCCAGTAGAGTCAGAAGGGCTGAAGTGTGTACCTTTCTGGCTGTAACAATGAAGGCCTGGGTACTGCTGGATCCAATACTGGGGTGGCACCTTCACCAATAGCAGGCTCACCAGATTTAGACAGGACACAAAAAAACATGGACAAACCACCAAAACAGCAGAAAGCAAGGAAGAGAAAGGTCGCAACGAAAAGCTCCTATGGCCTAGCAGGCTGGCAGCCTACCCAGTCTTCAGTACAAGATTCAGGCCACACTCCACCCCCTGGGATGCAGATCTCGATGAAAAACTGACGGCTCAGGACAGGGAAGACGTTGTAACATTAATTACCACTTTTAAACAAACGAGCCCTGCGAACAGATAGAGGGAACATCCTCAAGCTCATTTGGACAATGGATGAGATGGGCGGGGCCGTCTCACATAATATAGTATGAATTGATTGTATTGACCAGGCCCTGGTCAGTGAATTAATCAACTAAAGTATTGTGTGACTCTATTGAGAAGATCCTGAGTGAAGCCGATATATTCCAAGGTTGGGGGGTTACCATTACACCATTCAAGGGAACAGGATATCCCTGAGTCACAAAAAAAGGTTGACTTAACACCAACCTTACCGAGAACTGTCTACTCTGTCCTGAGAAGCGCAAGAAGCAAATTGAATGGGCTGAACAGCCCTGTGATGGGTCTGCCAGAGAACCAGAAGTGACACAGAGTAGGGTTGGCTGTCTGGTGCCTTGAACACAACCAGAATTTTACAAAGACAAGACACTGCTCTTACTATCGGTATTGACAAAGCCCCTAGGATCTGTTCGAGTAATTTTAATGGCCTGGCTAATAAGCTTGAAGGACTAGACACCTACCAATACCTGCCACCTTCCATTTAATTTTCCTCCAAGAAACATGGGCTCAGGTCGCATCTCATCTAGAGGGCTTTACAAGCTTTTATACCTGCAGTCAAAGCACACAAACATGGCTGCAATAAGGGTGGTCTGGCAATATAAGTCTGAGCTTCAAGCAATATTGAAAGCCTAGAGCAAGAAACTGATGTAGCTGGCCTACAAACCGTAGTAATGATGGTCAAGACTACAAATAGCCCGCCAAAGAAAATTATAATGGTAAACGTCTACATTCACCCCAAAGCCACAAACAAGGCTAGGCTAACAGAGAAGCTGACTGACACAATCCTGGTTTTAAGGCTAAATGAACAAGACTGAGATGATAGTTAGAGGCCACTTCTACATGTGGCTAATGAGCAAGCTACCGAAAAATGAGGTCACAGAGGCCCAAGAAGCACTTTGGATGATAGCAACTCAGGTGGCAAAAAGAAGATAGGAGAAGTCAGAGCCTACAAGGAAATCTAAGTAATTTAGGCCTTAGAGCATTGAATGGTCGGTACAACCCCGGCAAACCACCTGAGCCTTCTTTTCTGTCCCGATCTGGTGCATCACTCATTGACTACACATTTTTAAGTTTCTCACTACTTCAAGTTGTTAGTGCTTATGAGTTTGGCAAGAAATTTGAAAGTGACCTCCGGTCCCAAGAAATAATTCTACCCGCAAAGGATAATGGAACTCCAGGTTACACAATCAACCTCAGACGCATAAAATGCACAGTTGCCTCCCTAGCGGCTCTGGCTCAAACTTCCAAACTATTGGTGATTAATTCTAATTCTAAGACAACTGGTGAAAACCCACTGATCAGCTGGGAAAGATTTATTATAAAACTCACAGATCCGACTGTAAAACCAGTCAAGTTAGTCTCAATAAACAGGCAACATCAGGAGAATAAGGTCAACTCCCTGGAGAAGAGGGAGTGTAACCCATTGATCTGTATGACCGAAAAGGAAACCAACCGCCTCATTCTGAAAGATCTCAGGGCTTTAAGGAAACAACTAAAAAGGGCAAAATGGCAGCTTCAAAAGGTGTCTCAGGATTCATTCTGGGCTAAGCTGCTGCATGACAGAAGAGAAAATAACTCCACCTTTTTTGCCAAACAGTAAAAGAATCAACAGGCTACTCCCCAGAGTGGCAGCATCCAACAACTCTGAGACAATCTGGTATAAATTCTTGAGCTGTCACTATAATCAAGAGCATGAAACAACAAGGGTTTGGCTAGAGCGCAGTAAGGCCACGCCGTATATGATTCTCAACAAAACAAGATGCCAGTACTGCTCACTGATTTACCAAAATTAGATGCACAATGATTTAAACAATTGTAGCATTACCACACGACTAATTGTGACTGTGCTAATCTTTTTTTATTTTCTCAAGATTTTAAATTATTCCAAAACAGTTTTATTTCGAAAAATACTAAAGAATTCCCTAAAGGAGAGACAATATTTAAAACCTGTGATTTATTTAGGTGTATAGATGTGGGTGTTTTGGAGACACCTGAGAAAAAGAATTAGATTTGGAAGTGTTGGGGCTACAGTCACACATCACATTCATCATCTGTCATTAAATCAAAAACAACCATCCTATGCATTCATTCACAATCAAACAGAACTGTGTTTCAAAAAATTGGAGAAAGGAAAAAAGAGAAGTGAAAACGTGAAAAACCTCACCAGGGTACAAAAGAACCGCTTATTACTCAATGCAGTGGGGTGCTATTTTAATCATTAAATTATATATCTAACAATAACAAAATCAGGCCATCAATCCTTTTTACAATCTTGATGTTTTACAATGTTATTATCCCAAGATTAGCCTCAGAAAAGAAAAGAAGGTTGACGCGTTTCGAAACCCGTGAGTCATGGGGGTTCTCTTCAGGACCTTGAGGAATCAATCCTGAAAAAGAATGAGACAACAGGTCTTACTATACTAACCCATGAGAGAAACCTTCAACTTTAAAACAGACAAACGTCCTCAGCTAAAATATCTTGTCTTCTACACAATCCTGTGTGACTCCTAGTTCCAATACACTATGGCACTTTTCAAAAATTTCCAATGGAGTCGATGTAAAAATCCACCACACACAATCAATGTAAAGGGTTGTTGTCGTCGTCTGCGGGGCAAAGACAGACCACTATGTGATATTTCGCAATATGCACAAATAGAGAAAGAACATGTGGCTCGTAAATCTCTTGTAATTACCTTCCCAAAGAAGGGGAGTCCTCCTTGGGTGAGGAAGGTGCTGTCTTGTCCAGTGTTAGTTTCAGTGGCTCTATTCCTGTGTAAGATGGAAACAAATACATTTGTTGTGGAATCGGTTTTGCGTGGAAGTCCATCATACATTTAAACTGCAACAATTCACCCTTCAACGCACTAGACATCCGTGATGATCTCGTGGCCATGGAGACCTGATGCCAATTGTTTGGGATGATTACTACTTTGTATAAAAAGGAGACAGACCACAATAAAGCCATACATTTTTCAAGCTATCATCCTAGAAACCTCCCAGAGAATTTACCGCTGGGCCAATTTCTACGCATACGGAGAAATTGTACATTTAAAGATGAATATATGCTTCATGCTAATGCTCTAAAACAGCGATTACTACTTTGTGGATACCCAAGTAAACTTTTGAAGCGTGTGCTAAAAAGAGCTTGGTGGACACCAAGAGACACCCTCCTCACTAAAAGGACTGGAAATGAGCAAAACAGAATAGCTTGTGTTTCAACTTTCTGCCCCACGTCCAACTGGCTGAAAAAACAGATCTGCCAAAACTGGCACCTGGTTTATGATTTGGATGAATACCTGAAGGAAATGCCATTGTTTGCGTTCAAAAAAGATAAGAGTGTGGCCAATCACATAGTCAGAGCAGCAATGCCAACGAAAAAGTTCCAATCACTGAGACAATACATGAATTTACCGCCAATTATTGGTCACCATCAATGTGGAACATGTGTATGTTGTCCGCTGACAATGGAAGGCGACTTGTTCCAACACAATGGTATTTCATGGAGGCATTCAAAATTCACTAACTGTAAAACTAAGTTTGTTATTTACGGCATTGTATGCCCGTGTAACAGACTTTACATAGGCAAAACAAGCCAAGAGGTGAGACAGCGAATAAACCAGCATAAATCGCGAATAAAAAAGAATATTCTCACTGCACCGCTCGTCCAACATTGGACAGAATACTCACACTCAGAAAAAGATCTGAAATGGACTGTAATCTCCAAGGTGGAACCCGACCCGAGAGGGGGTGACCTAGAAGCTAAATTGTCCTCACGAGAAGCGACTCTAATTATAAAATATAATTCTGCAGTCACAGGACTAAATGAGATGTCAGAATTATACCATCTTTAACACACCTGTTCACACCAAGCTGATTAACTAAAAGAACAGATACAAGAAACTTAAACCACATGGCCCATAATCCACCAATTCCAATGCACCACCACATCTATGATCCACCAAGTCTGGCAGGACATTCAATCTTACAAATAAAACTATAAGTCCCAGGATTCGATTAGATTCAAACCACAAAATAAACATTTATCCATCCATTGGGGAATTAAGATGACATGAGTTTCGTTGTTTCTAAAAAATCGGTGGACAACCTTCCTTGAAAAGCGTTTGAACTGAATTAAAATTGCATTTTTGCGATCTCACCAAACTGGCTAAGGATGAGAACTACATCCCCCATAATGCCGGGAGCCAAATAAGCGATTCAGAAAAGGGGGTGGTGATGGCCAGAGTATCTGAATTAAACAGAACACTCATACCCAGTCAACAGATCAGGGCTTGATCCATCACCGTTTTTTAGCTCACTGCACCATCCCAGCTCAGAACCTGGCTACATGCAAATTAGTCTGTCCCTGGCCCAGTGCATCATGGGAACAGGGCAGACCAAACTACCAAGCCAATTCTTATACT
The DNA here is from genome assembly GCF_964263255.1 of Lissotriton vulgaris. Taxonomy (NCBI): domain Eukaryota; kingdom Metazoa; phylum Chordata; class Amphibia; order Caudata; family Salamandridae; genus Lissotriton; species Lissotriton vulgaris. The sequence goes on from NC_141689.1 coordinate 1,981,166,613, forward strand.
GGGACGGAAACAAGCTTCCAGGGACCGGTTTCTGGCATTACAGCCGTCTTCGGCCCGGCTTGCTTGAATCCTGATGGTGCAATGAGCAAGGGACTCACATCTGAGTATACCCTTCCACGCTTATGGTGGACAAAACGATTCAGAAAAGGGGGTGGTGATGGACAGAGTATCTGAATTAAACAGAACACTCATACCCAGTCAACAGATCAGGGCTTGATCCATCACCGTTTTTTAGCCGGGCCGACAACGGCTGAAATGCCAGAAACCGGTCCCTGGAAGCTTGTCTCCTTTCTGGTGAAGAATTGGCTTGGTAGTTTAGTCTGCCCTGTTCCCATGATGCACTGGGCCAGGGACAGACTGATTTGCATATAGCCAGGTTCTGAGCTGGGATGGTGCAGTGAGCTAAATAAGGGTGATGGATCAAGCCCTGATCTTTGGACTGGGTAAGAGTGGTCTGCTTAATTCAGACACTCTGTTCATCACCACCCCCTTTTCTGAATCATTTTTGGCCACTATAGGTGTGGCAGGGTATACTCAGACATGAGTCCCTTGCTCACTGAACCATCATGATTCAAGCAAGCCGGGCCGACGACGGCTGAAATGCCAGAAACCGGTCCCCGGAAGCTTGTCTCCTTTCTGGTGAAGAATTGGCTTGGTAGTTTAGTCTGCCCTGTTCCCATGATGCACTGGGCCAGGGACAGACTGATTTGCATATAGCCTGGTTCTGAGCTGGGATGGTGCAGTGAGCTAAATAACGGTGATGGATCAAGCCCTGATCTTTGGGCTGGGTAAGAGTGGTCTGCTTAATTCAGACACTCTGTTCATCACCACCCCCTTTTCTGAATCGGGAGCCAAATATGCGCCATCCACTAGCGCCGGGAAAAGAACAGACCGAGAGGGCAGGAGCGGACTGAGAAACGCTGTGCCGGCCGATAGAAGAGACATTCCATTTAAACAAGGCATGGTTCTAAAAGGATAATTACCATCTGATAGGAATGTATGCGGTACCGCATTAATTTTCAACATGCCGCGACTTAAGGTAGTGTTTGACACGGCGGCGCTCTAAACGGATCAAACGTTTATTGCGCAAAGACTCATCCCAAACAATTGGCATCAGGTCTCCATGGCCACAAGATCATCACGGATGTCTAGCGCGTTGAAGGGTGAATTGTTGCAGTTTAAATGTTTAAATGTATGATGGACTTCCCCGCAAAACCGATTCCACAACAAATGTATTTGTTTACATCTTACACAGGAATAGAGCCACTGAAACTAACACTGAGCAAGACAGCACCTTCCTCACCCAAGGAGTACTCCCCTTCTTTTGGGAAGGTAATTACAAGAGATTTACGAGCCACATGTTCTTTCTCTATTTGTGCATATTGCGAAATATCACATAGTGGTCTGTCTTTGCCCCACAGACGACGACAACAACCCTTTACATTGATTGTGTGTGGTGGATTTTTACATCGACTCCATTGGAAATTTTTGAAAAGCGCCATAGTGTATTGGAACTAGGAGTCACACAGGATTGTGTAGACAACAAGGTATTTTAGCTGAGGACGTTCGTCTGTTTTAAAGTTGAAGGTTTCTCTCATGGGTTAGTATAGTAAGACCTGTTGTCTCATTCTTTTTCAGGATTGATTCCTCAAGGTCCTGATGAGAACCCCCATGACTCAGGGGTTTCGAAACGCGTCGCCCTTCTTTTCTTTTCTCAGGCTAATCTTGGGATAATAACATTGTAAAACATCAAGATTGTAAAAAGGATTGATGGCCTGATTTTGTTATTGTTAGATATATAATTTAATGATTAAAATAGCACCCCACCGCATTGAGTAATAAGCGGTTCTTTTGTACCCTGGTGAGGTTTTTCACGTTTTCACTTCTCTTTTTTCCTTTCTCCAATTTTTTGAAACACAGTTCTGTTTGATTGTGAATGAATGCATAGGATGGTTGTTTTTGATTTAATGACAGATGATGAATGTGATGTGTGACTGTAGCCCCATTATTTCCAAATCTAATTCTTTTTCTCAGGTGTCTCCAAAACACCCACATCTATACACCTAAATAAATCACAGATTTTAAATATTGTCTCTCCTTTAGGAAATTCTTTAGTATTTTTCGAAATAAAACTGTTTTGGAATAATTTAAAATCTTGAGAAAATAAAAAAAGATTAACACAGTCACAATTAGTCGTGTGGTAATGCTACAATTGTTTAAATCATTGTGCATCTAATTTTGTTAAATCAGTGAGCAGTACTATAATCAAGAGGCACTGGAGGAACAACAAATGTGCAAATTAGATGACCCGGACCCAGCGAGCACATCACAAACCTCACTAAGGAGGAGGGCCCCAGAATTAGCCAGGTGCACATTCAGCCCTTGCACTGTGCAGAGGCAAATTGCAAGGGAACGTAGAAAAGGGGCACTGGGCCCAAATGCCATTCCACCAGCCATTTACAGGGAGGACCCACTTTTCTGGACAGCTCAACTTGCCCCAATCAGCCACATAGTATTCCTTCCTCATGGAAAGGTTCAAATCTTGCCCCAAAATACAAGGGGAGATAAGGGCAACCCCAGAAATTACTGTTTAAAAGCCTTAATTGATAATAATATAAAATACTATGCAGGTGTTCTATTGGAGGAATTTCAACATTGGGCTGAGGCATACCTAATTGTTCCTGTAAATCAAACGGCTTTACTAAACAAACAAGGACCACAACAAACATTATGGTGCTTTCGTTGTTGATTGATTCTAATAAAATCAATACAAACCCTGTCCACCTTGGTTTAATTGATTTTCAATCTGCTTTTGATACAGTGGATCAGGTTAGGATCTGGAGGAAATTGGCAAACCTAAAAATGCCACATGATTAGTTGTTAAGAGCCCTGGAAATACTGCACACAGACACCTGGGATCGTTGTTTTGGCCTCAACATTGTTTAACCTGTTCCTTGCAAACCTCACACCTTCACTAAATAAAGTGAACTTACACTCACCAAATTGGTGGGCTTCCAGTTATCGAACCTACTGTATGCAGATAATTTAGTCCTTGCAAACAGAACCAAGGTCGGCCTACAGTGCTTGTTGAATGAAACCCTCGCCTACCGTGAATAACAGAAAAAACTAAAATATTACCAGTGCAAAGAAAATTGGAACTGATGCATACCTGGCACCTGGGGGACGAAAGAATTGAATCAGTAAAAAGCTTCAAGTACCTTGGAGTTTATTTCAATGGGAATGGATGCTATAGCGTCCAACTGGAAGAAATCAGGAAGAAGGACAAAGCATTGGCCCTCGGTTTGAGGTCTCTTTGCAACAAGCTTAAAGACCCCACGCTTACCCCCATCTTACAGGTAGCACAAGCTAAGATCCTTCCCACCTTCACATATGGGAGGGAGGCTGTAGGCTCTCAGGGGCAGGGACAGTGCCAATCTGGACAGAATGATTATCAAAATATAAGGGTGAATTTTCCAACTACCTCTGAATATATCGCCTGCTCAAATAAGGCTGGAATTTGGTATCCCCAAACAGTCAATGGCTCGGAAGGCAGCCTTTGAGTCCTGTTGCCACAATTTTAGGAAGGCTCCAGAGGGCTCCCTGGGCAGCCACCTCTGGCAGGAACTTGAACTCAGGCCGAGCGCCCTGCACATGTCTATGTAAACCAGGCATTGAGTTCACAAAGGTTAACAAATGTTTGGGGTTTATCTCTAGGCCTTAGCAAACTAATCAATTCTAGCGCACAGTTGTTATGAATGTTTGAGGATAAAGATAAACTGTCTAAACATAGATATAGGTGGAACACACTTCACCGGGTTAAAATCACAGGGCTACCTTGTCGAAACCTATTGCAATTGGGCCAAGGTGCATTTCCAGAAGTACAGATTGGGTTTATAACCATTATTAAAGCTCTCCTCCCATGGAAAAGAAGGCCAGGGCGAGCCATTTATCGGTTATGCATGCAAGAACTGGAGAACATCGTCCATGTCGTATGACTGTGCCACACCAGTATGGGGGATCTACGTGAGCATTTGTGCAGGAACGGGAGAAACCTGTTATAAGGTCATGAAGGGAGGCGGTGCTAGCCTGTTTTGATCCTACAGATATCAGTCTGAACTGTGCTGTGATGAAATTCCTTCAGAGATTTGAAAACAGGTCTGCGAGTAAGGAGTAAGTCGCCAGTGGAGATGCAAGAGCTACTAGAGAAGTCACCACTTGGGCATTAACACTTTTAAACCCTTGCAATTGCCCATAGCTAGGCTCAAATCAAAGGCCGAATACTGAAAGGAGGGAACAATCACACTTCAACTTTGAACTGCACCACCTTAACCCCCTTGACAACTGCTTTATCGCTTTACTTACTCCTTTTTTCCAGCAATTATCATTTGTCTTAATTTTTAGAAAAAGGGTTTTTATGAACTGATATCTTGCACTTTAATGTTTTACTGCTTACTAATTAGTCGTTTTGTGTGATTTGTACAGGTATTTTATCATTTTATCAGTTATAGGTGACATGTCAGGTCTGGAGAGGTTGGCAAGGCTAAGAGACGTTGGGTGCAAAGGACAGAGGTGACATGAACCAGAGACAAGGGTAGTGAAAAGAGGGAAGGGCTGCAGGAGCAAGACTTAATATACAACTTATTAAGTTCTCTGAAAAAGGAGAAGCAGCTCCAGAATTGAATCAAAGGGCAGGCAGCAGAGTAGCTTTGGTGTTCAACATGGGTCTGTGGAATTAGTCCATCCTCTATGAGGAATTTGGGGCTGGTCCTACCCATACCGACGAAATGGCTACTCTGTGACATGTGTCAGCCCTCATTCTGGTACATTAGACAAGACACAAAGAGAAGAAGAAAGATTAAGGCCTCAATTACGATAAGGCTCCACAAAATGGGTGCACAAATTAGATGGTATGCAATTTGTGCATGGTTATGAGTAAAGCAAAACAAAAGGGGATGATGGACGGAGCATTTGAGCAAATCAAACACTCACCACCAGTCAACTGATCTGGGTTTAATCCATCACCATTCTTTAACTCACTCAGCCACCCCAGTTCAGACATGGCCAGTTCGGGCTGGACTGTTCCCATGAGACACAGGGTCAGACTGATTTGCATATGGCCATGTCTGAACTGGCGTGGCTGAGTGAGCTGAAGAATGGTGATACATTAAACCCAGATCAGTTGATTGGGGGTGAGTGTTTGATTTTCTCAAATGCTCCGTCCATCATCCCCTTTTGTATCGCTTGGTTATGAGTAAGGCATCTTGAATTGTAGAATGTCATGTGAAAAGTTCATGCTGTTCCATATTGGGGTGAATAAACATGGCGTGTGCTTTATTTGGTCCCACAATTTGCAGCAGGTTTCACCTCGCATAAATCACGATAGCAAACACATTTTTGTTATCAGCTCACTCTTAATAGAGGCCTGAGAGAGATACAGAAGGGAGAACACATTTTATATTTAGCAATTACTCACCCCATATTAACTAATTTCTTTTTGGGGCATCAATGTGTATCAAACAATTCAGTGAGTCACACAGTTTCAAGTAGTAGAGAAATGTATTGTATATGTATGTATATGTTATGTATGGTGCACCGGTACACAGTCAAAATATCGAGTTATAAATTTTGAACTACAAAAATATCGTGTTTTAAAGTTTGAAGGTGTAGAATATCGATGTCAAGAATATCGTTGGACAGAATATCGACCCTAAGGTAAGTAATATCGAAATTCTTAATATCGATGTAAGTATTATCGAAGTTATTAATATCGATAGCATATATATGGATGTAACTAATTTCGATGACACTAATATCGATATTTGTATTATTTTTTGTATTTTATTATGTATGTGTTATATGTTTTATTTAAGTATTTAAAATAATTTATATTATATGTGTATTAATTGTATATATTAATAAATGTATTTATAAGTAAATTATATGTTTTAGTACTGGAGCGGGTTGTGGGTTTATAGGGGACTAGGGTGGGAAGTAATTTAATTGTAATTAATAAAATATTTATATATGTATAATTTATTCAGTCATTAATTAATAATTGGCAATTAATTAATTTAATTGATTAATTAATTATATAATTGGTAAATAATGTTAATTTAAATTAAATGTTATGTTTTAGTACCGGAGCGGGTTGTGGGTTTATAGGGGAATAGGGTGGGAAGTAAATTAATTGTAATTAATAAAATATGTATTTAAGTATAATTTAATTTGTAATTAATTATTAATTGGCAATTAATTATTTTAATTGATACATTAAATACATAATTGGTAATTAATGTTAATTTTATTTAAATGTTATGTTTTAGTACCGTAGCGGGTTGTGGCTTTATAGGAGATTAGGGTGGGAAGAATATTTAATTGTAATTAATAAAATATTTTTGTATGTATATTTTATGTTGTAAGTAATTATTATTTGGGAAATAATTAATTTAATTGATAAGTTAATGAATTAATTGGTCATTAATGTTAATTTTAATTAAATGATATGTTTTAGTACCTGAGTTTGTTGTGTGTTCTTAGGGGTATTGGGTGGAAAGTAATTTTATAGTAAATATTTATTTATTTATACATTTTTAGTAATGGATAATTAATGTATTAAATAATTATTAATTGGTAATTAATTATTTTGATAGATAATTATTTTTCAAATTGTTAATTAACATTTTTAATTTGTAAATCTTTTTTAATACTTAGAAAAAAAAATTAATTAATTGCTCAACATATTTTTTTAAATGTTAATTTGTAAAATGTATTTTAATTTTTAATATTGATTCAAATTAAAATAATATTTTATTGTTATGATAAATAATTTATTTTGTAATATTTATTATTTGGTGAGTAATATTTAATAAATATTAATTATTGGTGTTCGTTGTTAATTTATTGTCAATTAATTATTCCAATGTAATTCGTTTTATTTCTTATTCATTGTTTTTATTGATGTTGATGTATTTGAAAAAATAATTATACAATATTTCAAATATAAACATTATTTAGAAGTATGTTAAAATAACAATCTATGTTATTACACGCTTTCCCTGCTGTTGTACCCTTTGGAGTTGGAATAGTAATTTTTCCCCCTACGCTATCCAAAGCTTTCCCTACTGTTGCACCCTTTGGAGTTGGAATAGTAATTTTTCCCCCTACGCTATCCAAAGCTTTCCCTACTGTTGCACTCTCTGGAGTGGGAATAGTAATTTTACCCCCTACACTATCCAACGCTTTCCCTACTGTTGCACCCACTGGAGTGGGAATAGTAATTTTTACCCGTACGCTGTCCAACGTTTTCCCTACTATTGCACTCACTGGAGTGGGAATAGTAATTTTTACCCACCCGCTATCCAACACTTTCCCTACTGTTGCACTCATTGGAGTGGGAATAGTCATTTTTACTTACCTGCTATCCAACGCTTTCCCTACTGTTGCACCCACTGGAGTGGGAATAGTAATTTTACCCCCTACACTATCCAACACTTTTCCTTCTGTTGCACCTACTGGAGTGGGAATAGTAATTTTTATCCGTACGCTATCCAACGCTTTCTCTACTATTGCACTCACTGGAGTGGGAATAGTAATTTTTAACCACCCGCTATCCAACACTTTCCCTACTGTTGCACTCTCTGGTGTGGGAATAGTAAGTTTATCCCCTACACTATCCAACGCATTCCCTACTGTTGCACTCATTGGAGTGGGAATAGTCATTTTTACCTACCCGCTATCCAACGCTTTCTCTACTGTTGCACCCACTGGAGTGGGAATAGTAATTTTACCCCCTACACTATCCAACACTTTTCCTACTGTTGCACCCACTGGAGTGGGAATAGTAATTTTACCCCCTACACTATCCAACACTTTTTCTAATGTTGCAACCACTGGAGTGGGAATAGTAATTTTTACCTGTACGCTATCCAATGCTTTTCCTACTGTTGCACTCACTGGAGTGGGAATAATAATTTTTACCCATCCGCTATCCAACGCTTTCCCTACTGTTGCACTCTCTGGAGTGGGAATAGTAATTTTACTCCCTACACTATCTAACGCTTTCCCTACTGTTGCACCCTTTGGAGTTGGAATAGTAATTTTTTCCCTTATGCTATCCAACGCTTTCCCTACTGTTGCACTCACTAGAGTTGGAATAGTAATGTATACTCTTACGCTTTCCAACGCTTTCCCTACTTTTGCACTCACTGGAGTGGGAACAGTAATTTTTACCCACCCGCTATCCAACACTTCGCCTACTGTTGCAACCACTGGAGTGGGAATAGTAATTTTTACCCGTACGCTATCCAACGCTTTCCCTACTGTTGCACTCATTGGAGTGGGAATAGTAATTTTTACCCACCCGCTATCCAATGCTTTCCCTACTGTTGCACTCTCTGGAGTGGGAATAGTAATTTTACCCCCTACACTATCCAACGCTTTCCCTACTGTTGCACCCTTTGGAGTGGAATTGTAATTTTTACCCACCCGCTATCCAACGCTTTCCCTACTGTTGCACTCTCTGGAGTGGGAATAGTAATTTTACCCCCTACACTATCCAACACTTTCCTTACTGTTGCACCCTTTGGAGTTGGAATAGTAATGTTTACCCTTACGCTATCCAACGCTTTCCCTAATGTTGCACTCATTGGAGTGGGAATAGTAATTTTTACCTATCCGCTATCCAACACTTTCCCTACTGTTGCACCCTATGGAGTTTGAATAGTAATTTGTAGTCTTACGCTATCCAATATAATTTATATTTATTTATGTATTTTATAATATTTTTATTATGTTACATAATGTTGTGTTAAATTAATGTTTCAAATATTGAAAGTATATTTCATTGTTTTTATGTATTAATTATAAATATTTATTATTTATGTTATTATTTTATGAGTGTTGATGTATTTGTAATTTATAGTATTTGTTAATAATTTTAAAATAATTAAAAAGAATAATAAATATGATAATTATTTATATATATATTACATATTGTATGTTTAATTTGAATTAAATGTTTAACATTAAATATGTATTATTTATTCATTTTAAACATTCTAAAATATTTTAACATAACTTTAAATTATATACAAGTATTATTTACTTCATATTTCTTTTTTCAATAAAAAAAATATATATTTTTAACCGCTTAACTGCTATGGAACGTCCAGCTCCAGTGCTGGACGTTCCATTGCGCAGGTGCAGTTCTTAAGTTCAATGGCCGACTGCAGCACTACGGAGGTAGTGGTGCCGTCGGCAGGTGAACGTGTGCAGCACTTAAGGGGTTAACTACGATATTTTTAACATCGATATTTTATTTTCGATATTTTTGTACTTACCATGTTGTATATAGGGTGTCGATATACTTACCTTCGATATTCCAGTGTCGATATTTTGTCTGTCGATATCCTGTCTCTCGATATTCTGTCAGAGATTCTGGTGCACCAAAAGGTAGTGGAGCTCTCAACACAGGGCAAGGCAAATACAAAGTCAGCATGTGATGGGAGGGCTGCCAAGTTTTTTTTTTAAACCACTATAAATATGGCGACTTTCACAATTGCTACAATTCATAAAGTTTTCAAAGTTTCTGCTCAGTTAAACTTCCTCATTGACCATATGCATTAATAAAATGTGGTTCAGATGGAAAAATATTGAAGAAATTTTCCCTGCAAGTTTACCTTGTTCAATTTTTTTCTTAGCACAGGGACAGATGCATGTAGGGGTTTTGTCCAAATTTGCTTTTTTTGATTTAAACAAACAGAATAGTTTGTTCTCTTCTGTATCAATACTTGGGTCTCTTCTCCCCCACTTTTATCCTCTCTGTGCCACTTTTCACATTTCTCTACCTTTTAATTTTCTGTGCCTTTTCTCCCTCTTTGTTCCACATTCCCACATTGTGCCTCTATCCACTGTTTTTTCGGACTCATTTTGCTGCCTCTCCCCCACTCGGTCTTTCAGTCTTTTTTGCGGCTCCCACAGCCGCGCCAGTTTCTGCTTAGCACTCACCTCCCCCCTCCTGCACCTCTTCCTGCCTTCCCCTCTCCTTACCGGCTCTCCTGCTTGTCTCCTTCCCACCTCTTCTTCCCATGCCTGCTAGTCTCCGCACTCCTATATTCTTATTGGCAGCTGCGATGCAACCTTGTACAGAGCGTGTGCAGTGGGTGTGCCATGCTAAAGGCAGGCCCATCTGCTCCCACCCACGCCTGGACCACTCCCAGCACCACAAACCCAGGTCTGATCAGCCCCCACCACTACACCACTGGGGTCCTTCACTTGCTCGGCCCTGCAGCAGCACACCCACACACATTCCCCATGCACCAACAACTTCACTGCCCACTTGTGCAAATGCCTCACAAAACAGCAAACCAGCACTTTAACAGCCACTTGCAAGCAGGCTTCTCAATACCCGCTCACTCAGCAAACACACCGCAGAGGTCTGGGATCTCTCAGCAACAGCACACCGAATCTCCTCTTCCTCACGGAAACCTGCCTCAACCCAATGCCTCAACCCAATGTCAGCACCGGGCATTGCTGGGGCTATCCCGACAGGTAACAAGATTGCATGTCAGGTCCGCCCTCACAATCCAGGAAGAGGAGTCAGAATCATCCATAAGGACACCATCAAATGCACCACATTCATGGACATCAATACCCCCTTCCTAGAGCACATACACTCCAGGCTACAAATGAACAGCAGCTGCACCCTGAAAGGCACCCTCGTATATCAACTACCAGGACCATGAACAAACTCAAGCAACCTCATCACAGACTTAATTGCTCCCTTCACCATCAGCTACAAGGACTTCATACTACTTGGCAATCTCAATTTTCACCTTGAAGTCCTAATGGACCCCTGCTCAACATCCCTCCTCAAAAGCCTCAACAACATTTGACTTACCAAGCTCATCACAGACCTTATACACATCTCAGGACATAATCTGGTTTAAAACTTCACCACCAGTGGCAGGATCACAAATGACACTGCCTCATCACTCACATGGACCGACCACTCCATCATACACTTCCTAGTCACCACATATTGAGTCAACGCTCCCACCATTATCAACCTTCCCAGCCGGAAGTGGTGCAAAGTAACAGAGGCTGACTGGCACAGCATCATCAAAACAGACAAACCCAACACCACCAACAACCTCAACAAAGACATCACCAACCTCAACTTATAGATGAACATACGGTGCAGACTCCCTCGCATCCATCATAAACAACAAACAAAGAAGAACCAACAAACAAGCCAGCTGGAATGCAAATCACCTCTGGAAATCTAACAGCCACTGAACGCAGCTAAACAGAAAATGGAGGCCCAGCCATAATGCAGATACCAAAACTACCTACAAGGCGACACTCATTCGCTACTACCAACTCCTGAGAGACACCAAAGGACAGCATTGACCAAATGCATAGATGCGCCTTGAAACAATGCAGCGCGGGACACGCTGCTACCAGACACCACACCGCTGCCAGTGGGGACTTCAAGTCCCAGGGTGCTGTTTTGCCCAGAGGGAGGAGCCTGCCATCACCGCCGCACATATTAACGCCTTGAAACACCGCAGCGCAGGACGTGTTGCTACCAGACACCACACCGCTGCCAGTGGGGACTCCAAGTTCCAGGGTGCTATTTTGCCCAGAGGGAGGAGTCTGCCATCACCGCGGGCCACGCCCAGGCTAAGCCCGGGCCAGGGGCGGGCCCCTCCTTGCCTGTCACTGCCAGGAAGAGGCGGGGCAGGGCCAACCCTGTAACATCTGCCACAGAACACAACCAACTTGAATGAACTTAAGGTACTGTTTTTTGTGTGCTTGGGACGTTAGAGGCATCAGTAAAGGGTTCTCACCACCTGGATCAACAGCGTGTACACTGGTCAAAGTGCAGTAGTTACTCAAGTACGAACTAAGTCCTATTTGGACAATATAGGAGGAATGGGTAGAAGACATACAGAGGCACGTGCTGCCCCTAAAACAAGTTCTCATTCAATTACTAATGGAAGGCATCAGCCAACCAACAAAAGAACAAACCCAGAAAATAATTTAAATTACATCAATGGTAATAGTTCCAGTCAGCAGCAAAAGGAATCTGGTTGCTCAGCAAATTCACCTCCCAATCCATCTAGAAATTCAGGGCTATCTACACACAAGGACCACTGTTTCACTAACTCCCTGAAGGTAGGCCCCTCAAGAGCACAAATTATTCTGACCAACATCCCCAGAATTCCATCCAAACCCTGTGGGGAAGATGAACAATCTTTGATCAACAAGAGCATCCATTGGCCACGCCATACAAGGAAGTGTAGGTCTGTAATAGGAGAACACATATTGTCAGCCAAAAGATGTGTGACTCCTGGCCTTAACACAGACTATATATGCCTCAATTTAAAATCAGAGGATCTTGCAGAAAACTTAGTGCCATTTGACCTAAGAACATCCCCTTTGATCCCAAGTAACATTAGGATCAAATATAATCCTCCTGCACCAACCAACAGCAACAATTGCTCCAAAACATTCTCAATAAGCAATGAGGGCTCAGATTTGGATAACATTGATTGATGTTTACAGATTATACCCCCAAGCCGGCGCTTGAGGTTGCGGCAGCCATGGGGAAGGAATCCACCTACATGCCAAATGACCTGGGAACTGACAATCAGGAAGTTGCCCATACTATAAGCTCTGAATTGTCCAACCTCATATTGGCCTTTGCTTCTTGGAACATAGCGGGACTCCAAACTAAGACAGCGTCGGCCGAATGGTCATTGTTTATAGAGGGTCAAGACATATGGGCTTTTCAGGAGACATGGTCACAGAGTCCCATTTTCCATCCAGGGTATCTAAACTTTACCAAACCTTCAATTATTGGTCACAAAGGGAGGCTCTCTGGTGGGCTTACCCTTTGGGTATGGCACCAACTGGTGTTAGGGTTAAAGAGTTAACAACAGACAGCCCCAATATTTTGGCCAATATTTTATGGTTTAAACATGGTCCAAATACAATACTGATTAATATATATACCAGAGGGATGGTGGGCGGGAAGCTCTCTAGCACAGCCTCCCTACTGGAACCCTTCATAGAGAAACATAGGGACAAACACAACTTGGTCATAGAAGGGGATTTTAATTGAACATTCGAGCCTCTTGACCACAAAGATGGAAGCCTAAGTAGCGAAGAGGATTCTCAATGGGGCATTCCATCCCTCTCTTTGACCCCGATAAAAAAATGTACAGAGGCAGCACTTCAACTAAAGTGTCTGTGCATGGAAAGCCGTGTTAGGGCTGTAAATGGGAGGACAACATCAGATTGTAAGGGCCTGCACACTTTCAATAATGGGATAAGAAGCAGCAGAATTGATTATTTCTTAATTAACCTGGAGCTGTGGTCTTGCCTCTTAGATATGATGGTACAAGAAAGAAGTGAGAGTGACCACAACCCACTATTGCTAACACTGCAGATACAGGGGTTAAACCCACAGTCACAGTTAATTGAGAGGGTGACTGGAGACGTAACTCCAACAAATTACTTGCGCAGGGTGAAGTGGGCGATGCTAATTGAAAAGGAGACGATTCTAGAGCAGATGAAGCCAGAGGTAGTGAATACTTTATTAGCTATCTCCAACATAAATGCCCAGAAAAATAAAAATGGTGCTATTATACAGGCTCATAAAGAACTGTTCAACAAGCTTAAATGCTTTTTTATTAAGCCAAAAAAATACTGGTAGCAGAGACAACTTAAAGTCACCCAATTGGTACAACAATGACTGTAGAATGGCGTACAAGAATCTGTCCCAAGCTATAAAACTAAATCAATCGAGAAAATAAAATTGGCTTGGAAATTGTCCAAAGAAACTCAAAACATAGCTAAAAAGGAGTCAGATGAAAAAACGATGGAATGATCTTCTGCTTGCGAGCAAGGACAAAAGCATGACGGTAAAATGGGGCAGTGGGAAACCCAGTCAAGCACTGGACAATTATGCAGCACCTGAACAGTGGTTTTCATTTTTTGAGGCCCAATTTGCCGCTACACCTGATAACTTAAACCATCAGCCTACATCAGAATCTGATACCTTTGTGACCTTTGGGATTGGAGAGGTTGAAATCACCCTGGATGCGATTCCAAAAGGTAGAGCTCCTGCTCCGGATTGCATCCCTGCCGACCTATTTAGGCACAATAGAGCTAATTGGCTCAAGTATATCCATATACTAGTAAATGCAATAGCCAGTGGGGCTCCCATTCCAGATTCCTGGGGAGGTGCAGAAATCATACCAATTTATAAAAAGGGGGATCGTACATGCCCAAGCAACTACAGGCCTATAAGCCTAATACACTTGATTAAACAAATCATGACCAGGTTTTACTGAGTCGAACTCAAACATGGATTTGGGAACACGATATTCTATCAACTCTCCAGACTGGTTTCCATTCGCATGTCTGCACTATCGACCAGGTTTTTAGATTTATGCTGCTCTAATGGCATACTGCACCTTGTATGCAGCATTCATAGATCTTAAATCTGTGTTCGACTTGGTCCCCAGTAATAAGCTATGGGATGCCTTGAAGGAATCAGGGATGCCACCAGAACTCGTTGCTTTAATTGTCAAATTGCACGAGTCCAACTATGCACAGGTCCGTTGGGGCTCTCAGGGAAAGATCACAGAAAGGTTCCCGGTAACAAAAGTGGTCCATCAAAGGTGCGTCCTTGCCCCCACCTTTTTAACATTGTTTATTAATAAGGTAGTTAATTATTTTTCTACATATCCCACAGATGCACCCACACTTGCTGGCACGAAGGTACCCCTTTTCATGTTTGCCGATGATACCTTTATTTAATCTAAAACACAGAAAGGTTTGCAAGGATCTCTAGGCAGATTTAAGGTCTTCTGCAGTGACCATGAGCTTGTAGTTAATGTAGATAAAAAAGACTATATGGTTTTACATCAACGAAAAGAGATGAAAGGAAGTGTATACATGGAAAATGCTCAGCTGGAACAAACCAATACCTTCACGTACATGGGGGTCACCCTGGAAAAGAAGCTAAGCTGGAAACCCCAGATCGATATATTGGCCCTAAGGCATGCCCAACTTGAAGGTGTCTTACTAAAAGAGCACTGGCTCTCGCAAACAAAGCCGGTTGGCCCCGCAATTCAACCCAGTGGCAGTGGGTTTGAGCTAGCTGTGAGCGCGCTGTTACTGGCTTTTCTGCACTTACGTAATTTTTAAATAGTGGTTTATTTTTTAATTCTTTTTGAGCTGCGCTACCTGATCGCTGCTTCCCTAGCCCCGTTCCGACACGGCTGAGTGCCGCTTGTTTCGGAGGGCTGACGGGTTGCCGGCACCATTTTCAAAGCTCCACCATAGGTCAGTGCTCTAGTCCTTGCACTCGAGACCTACTTAAGGCACCCCCCATGTGCACGCGCAGCAAACGCAATACAACCCGGTGGCAGTGGGTTTGAGCTAGTTGTGAGTGCACTGTGGCTGGCTTGTCTGCACTTACTTAATTTTTAAATTGTGCTTTGTTTTTTTATTCTTTTTGAGCTGCCCTACCTGATCGCTGCTCCCCTAGCTCCGTTCCGACATGGCTGATTGCCGCTTGTTTCGGAGAGCTGACGGGGTTGCCGGCACCATTTTCAAAGCTCCACCATATGTCAGCGCTCTAGTCCTTGCGCTCGAGACCTACTTAGGACTGGGTAAGAGTGGTCTGCTCAATTCAGACACTCTGTTCATCACCACCCCCTTTTGTAAATCGATTTTGGCCACTATAGGTGTGGCAGGGTATACTCAGACATGAGTCCCTTTCTCACTGCTCCATCAGGATTCAAGCAAGCCGGGCCGAAGAGGCTGAAATGCCAGAAACCGGTCCCCGGTAGCTTGTCTCCTTTCTGGTAAAGAATTGGCTTGGTAGTTTAGTCTGCCCTGTTCCCATGATGCACTGGGCCAGGGACAGACTGATTTGCATATAGCCAGGTTCTGAGCTGGGATGGGGCAGTGAGATAAATAACGGTGATGGATCAAGCCCTGATCTTTGGACTGGGTAAGAGTGGTCTGCTCAATTCAGACACTCTGTTCATCACCACCCCCTTTTGTAAATCGATTTTGGCCACTATAGGTGTGGCAGGGTATACTCAGACATGAGTCCCTTTCTCACTGCTCCATCAGGATTCAAGCAAGCCGGGCCGAAGAGGCTGAAATGCCAGAAACCGGTCCCCGGTAGCTTGTCTCCTTTCTGGTAAAGAATTGGCTTGGTAGTTTAGTCTGCCCTGTTCCCATGATGCACTGGGCCAGGGACAGACTGATTTGCATATAGCCAGGTTCTGAGCTGGGATGGGGCAGTGAGATAAATAACGGTGATGGATCAAGCCCTGATCTTTGGACTGGGTAAGAGTGGTCTGCTCAATTCAGACACTCTGTTCATCACCACCCCCCTTTTGTAAATCGAAATGTATACCCAAAGGCATCGACACCCCCATATAAGGCAGTTTCGCACCACTTACTCTCGGAGTCTCACTCTGCACTGAACTAGTCACCGATGACCTGGGGCACCCCCCTTCTTTATCCGTCCTCCCCCCTTGCCCTGTCATAGACTGTAGGCATTCCCCATGTTTCGACCACAAACCTTCACCCCCAACCGCCAACTCATGCCCACCCTCAGCAGGCGCCACACCTGTACCACCTGCCAACGGCCGTGTCCAAGCAGCCCACCAGTCTGTCTTACCTGCTGGTAACTGCGCCGCCCGTTGACGAAAGTCTTCCAGACCATCACGCTGATGATGTCCAATCTGCCCACGTGCCGGTGAGAGAACCGCTCCAGAACTCTGAAACACACTGGCAGAAGTTATTCGTCTCACCCCCCTCCCATCCCCCTCCCTGCCTTCATGAGACAATCCACCTCTTGAATAATACTCATTTTCTTTATCGGATTCACCCTCATCACCATCAAAATGTTTGTCATTTTCCGATATAGCAAAACTTGTACCCGGCCTAGTGCCAGACGCTAAGTTAATAAACCGACTTTGAACCTCTGACTCAGGCCTCCGTGAAAAGCGCCCAGTCGCAGGTATGAAATTCGCACCAGATCCGCTTCTTGAACTAACCCCTCCCCCAATTACCGCGCTCTGCAGCGCTGACTGAGATAAAAAGAACTGCTCATCCGTCACTAGACCAGCAGCCCCCGTGAGGTACTCGCCGCTCGAGCAAGGACCTATGACATACTTACCCGCTGTTCGTGAAGCCGAGGTGCCAGACCTTTTTGGCACTGGCAGCTCCGTGTGCTCCACCCACACCCATTGGCCTTGCGTAGTCGCAGACCCCACGTCAAAAGCTACCTCAGGACGCCCAGGCGGAGGCCTGGCGTTTGGAAACAATGCAGCGGCCTCCTTCATTTGCGTGCCCCCACCCCTGCCACCCATGTCCCCCCACCTCCCGCTCCTGAATTGCCTAACTCGAGGCTGCCACATCACACCCCCCCTCAGCTGCTGATCCTGTGGAAATTGAGAATCATATGTGACATTGACGTGAACATTTTCATCAAGAAATTGCTTAGGGGGGCCTCTAGACTGAGGGACAATAATGTCTTGGCAGTCCATAAACTCATCCCGTTGGAGCTGCTCCTCGACATCAGGTGAATCGCACCTGCCATCGTCGCCTTCATCAACTCCTGACAGAGCATATTCTTCGGACTCTCTATCGCTGGAATAGTCCACCAAAGTCTGTCTCTGCCTGTCAGCATCTAATTTCGGTGCTATTTCAATTCTCTTGCCGCTCGCCGACGGGCCGTCTGACCTCTTGAGCATGTCTGACGAAACTTTCATGCCGGGTCGTGACCGGGCCCCTCCAGACTCCTGTGACACTGTGGCCATATGTTCCTCGAAAGCCCTGTCAGCATCTCCTTCAGCCAGCTGGAAATCCGACACGCGCATGTCAAAAACACCACCGGCACTGCCTCCGCGCCTGCCGGCCCGTCGTCTGGTCGGTGTAGTGACCAACTTACGGCCCTCCCGCAACGCACTTGGGGCCGAAGACGAGCGCAGGGGTGGAAGTTTCTTACCCCGACCTCCTCTGCTCACAGAACGCGCTCTCCTGGCTCTCGCTGCCGGCACCTTCGCGCCACCTTCCACCTCAGAAACATTACTGTGAACAGGCTGACAGGCGGCCACAGCTCTCGACACTCCCTCCGCTGCTGGCGACGAGGACGCTTCACCACCACTGAGGTATCTACCACAGCGCCAGGTCTCAGCAAATCACTCCGTCCCACAGCCATCAATGCTCCAACTGCCTCTATGGCAATATCCTCAGCCGCCATTCTTCAAGTACTGACAGGAAAATTGTTGAAAAACAGCTCACAGAACGTGTGACAGCGCTGACAGGATTACCTCACAGCTGCTCCTGTCAAACACGACACCACCGCTCCTCTCACTCGCTCAGAGTGACGTCAAACCCTCCCTCCCCTCCCTTCACTTGGACCTAGCCCCTCCCACCACCCAATCAGGCCGCGTGAGGTCATCCCTTGCGCGAAATTCCCCAGGGGGACATTGGCTTTGCCAAGTGCCCCTGGGGACCCAATATCCTAGGGGGTCTGATTGTAAATACTTGTTTATTTATTTCACGTTTCTTTCTTTGTTCTACTCAAGATTTGCGTCCTGTCTGTCTCTTCATCATGTGCAGCATTGAATCTTTTAATAAAGAAACGTCGCGTAATTAATTGCTTCCCGTCTCTTCATGTGCAGCATTGACTCCTACATTAAAGAAACGTAAGTAAATAATAGCTACAGCTCCGTTTCGTATCCAGTGAAATCGTACGTCCCCGCACTCAGCCCGAGCAGAGATTGACTGCTTCTGTCTGATTCTGCCCGGGCTGAGTTTATTCTCCGAAGAAAGCCTAAGTGCAGGGGATACCCCATACCAGGGGATACCATATATTACACAACACCTGTTGCAATATGGCTACAACAATAACACTCGTTCAGCAAGAAAAGTGGATCTGTCAAAAATCTACTACTTCTGTCTGTTCGCGCGTTTCCGGAGCAGCAACATAAAATACCCATAACTGGATAAAACTAAACATGGCGGAACCCTAAAAACAAAACAAGCGAAACAGAATAATAACACGCAAAGAGCTAAATGCAGGAAGTGAAGAAAAGAGAAATACGAATCGTTGCACAGCGTGTGCCAGCAGCGACTCTTTCTGCCTTTTTTCAACAATAGCAATTTCAAGCGAAGATTAAGCGAGTCTATACTCTCTGTGAGCTACTACTATATGCGTTAAAGTAACATAATGAGTGAACACTGGCTTGAAAAGGACTCGTGAGCTCTTTATAGTTTCTTTATGTATACACTCACTGCTTATATAGCAGTGATTTTTAGCCGCTAAACTAACGAGACAGATCTCATCGAGGAACCCTGCCCGGGCATGTTTTACTTCTCTGGAGCGGAGCTGTTTGTACCCTCGTCATTTGCTCCTCCCACAAAGGGAGGTGCTTACCCCAGGCCGCCACATTTCAAACATTGATCAGTGACTGTGGGACAAGACAACACAGCAGGTACAGTGTGTGTGTAGACTAACCCCCTGCCCCCTCCGTATCTCTACCCCGCCCAGCATTTATATAACTTGTTCTCTCTCTCCTTCTTGATTTTAGCGCTCCGGCCCCTGGGGGAATAAAAATGGTTGAGGGACCCGGCTGTACTCTTAACGGGGAGAAGATCCGGGCGAGGGTGCAGAAGGGACAGGCTGTGCGAGAGGTTCGGGGGAGCGCGGTCTCTGCCGCACAGGTGAGCTGTTGTCCTGCACATGATTAGTTTCTTTTCAGTTTTATATAGCGCGACTCGACCCGAAGGTATTGGAGCTCTTAACACGAGCACCATTACATGATATAAGGACACATTCGTGTTTGGTAGGCACGGGGAGATTAAGTGATTTGTCCAGAATCACAGGTTGAGAGAACACCGAGACACTAACCTAGTTCCCCAGTTCTATACTCGGCAGCTCTGGTCCTTACGCCACATCCTCTCCAATGACTGTAGCAGAATCGCAGCATTGAAGTGGCAGTTAATGTATGTTTCCCACACGCTGTGGTTATTTTGCTGCGTGAAGGGGTCGGGGACTGGGTCTGCGTTCTAAAAGCATTTGGAGATTGAGAGAAAAAAAAGAGAAATAAAGACTTTACACAAAAACACTTGGATCAAAAGTGATTACAGCCATCAATAATAGAAGCTTGGATACTTTTTTTCTTTTTTGGTTTACTCATTAATGGATAAGCTGTTGCCCTCCTTCTGGAAAACACTTTAGTATATACTGAGTATTGTGGGCAGTCAGAGCTTTATGAGTGAGCACGATAAATATAGGATTATTGGGGAGACTGACCTGTGTGGTCTGGAAACAATTACTGCAGTTTCAGAAATTAGGCGGTGGGGAAATGCCTGGGGGGATACATAGCTGCCCAGTTTCCCTGGCTTATGCATGATGTGCCACTACACTCGTTTTCCTTTGAATTCTGTGACTTGCATTCCTGTTTTATAATAGAATAAACAAGACTACAAGTCTGAAGAAGTACATTACCAATGCCCGGCCCTGACTAATACCAGATGTATTTTATTTTTTATCAGTACACCACATACTGTTTTAAAACTGTATAAAACTTAAACACAAAAAAGTTGCACAACCTCAAAAAATGGATTCTGCAATTAAATACTGGTGAAACTAAAAGTGTACATCACAGCTAGATAAGTGTTAATTTCAGCAGTGAGGCCAAGTACCAAATAAAATATAATCATGCATTCTGACTGTTAATAAACTGTTCCCTGGTAAGCATTCCACAAGTGCAGCTTTCAACTACCGGCTAATTAAGGTGCAAACTGGCTGACACTAGGGCCACCACATTTCCAAATTGGTCCTTCAGGTATGATGCATGCGAAGTGTGTTTGAAGCAGGGCTATCGATTACAATGTCCACCTGTTGAGTCACTTGGCCTTCCTGTCTTGTGCAGAGCCATCACTTCCTAGGCGCTATGTTGTGTCACTCAGTTTGTGCGGGGTAAGAGAGCACATGGAAAAAGGGCAGTCATGGAGTTGTGGTTTTATTAAGAAGACCATAGAGGCTGATTGGAGGAGAACATTTACGTACTCATTGTGACTACAGTTAACTTATTCTTGTTATTGAATTTACTTGTGGAGATCACAGCTTTGAAAAAGCCCTTAGCTTTGAATGCCTTTATAGGGCAAAACACGTGTTGGCTATAACACTGTTATTCTCGAACAACAATAAAAACACAGAACCCGGATCACGTTCCTGCATGAATGAATTTGTATTTCAGTAGTCGACTCCATACCAACATCGTCTTAACTTTAGGGTGAACCAAATATGAAATTCTTAGAGGATACACTTCTCACGTTTCACATTTCACATTTCATTCAAATGATAGGTGTAGTTGACCCTGGCTCTAGATCCTCCACACAGAAAAAGAAGAGCAAAAAAATAGATATTGATTAGAGGGCCTTGAGTGTGTTGGGCCATTAATAATTGTTCCATGGTGTTGTTGCTATTAAAGTTCATAGTTGAAAATAACTGCTGTACCTGCTTTACATCTAATAGCCTACAGCCGCTGGAATTCCGAGTTAAACATAACCTCCTTTAACTCGTCATCTCTGCACTCAACTATTACTCAAGTTCAGAGTTGAACAAAACTACTGTTCCTGCTTTCACACATTGCTTTAGTAATCACCTACAGGAGCACATCATTTTTGTGCTCTCAGGAAAGTAAACAATGTGATAGAAGGGTGGGCCAATCAAAAGCGCCGCCTCAGTGTCTAAGGTGGCCAGTGAGCACATTGTGTGGTCAATATTGGGGTGGTGCATTGTCGGAAAACAATAAAAGGCTGGGCGCCCACCCCCCCCACACCTGATGTCTTCCTCTAAGTATTGATAAAGACCTTTGCTGAACAAAATGGCCCTTCAGAGCAAGAGCAAAGTAATGATGCTGGGGCAGATGATGTAAATGACCAGCTTACATTCAAAACATGTAGGATGTCACTTCAGTCCCCTGTACCAGCGAACAAACACTTCTCAACGGCAATGGTGGCAAAGGTAATTATGACAGGACGAGGAGATGGGGTGCCAGGCAGTAAGACCGGACTACTAGGCTACCCCGCTAATGGCGTTATAC
The DNA here is from genome assembly GCF_964263255.1 of Lissotriton vulgaris. Taxonomy (NCBI): domain Eukaryota; kingdom Metazoa; phylum Chordata; class Amphibia; order Caudata; family Salamandridae; genus Lissotriton; species Lissotriton vulgaris. The sequence continues at coordinate 1,981,188,767 of NC_141689.1, forward strand.
AACGAGGTGGAGGCAATAGGTGTAATCCCCAGCAGCTGGACAAGGTCGCTAACATGGCCTGACTGGTCATAGCGGGCACTGGGTTTTTTCCCGGTGGGCCGGAAGGGTGGGGACTGGTTTGTGACCTGTGGGGGCCAGTTTTCTTACTGGGGGGCCAGTTTAGCAGCAGTGCTGCAATATCGGTGCCCTGTAACAAAAGCGGCAGCGGTGCTTGACATTAGCAAACCTTCCCTTCCGCCTCAGGCTGGCCCTTCTCTGTAGCTCACACCACTTTCCCCCTACCCACCCTGGTGCTGGATTAGCAGAATTGCCAGGTCTGGCTTCTGTTCCCAGTCTGGCCATGGTAGCTAATTAATAAACCTGATCTTCAAGGGTGGGGACGATCTAACCCGGCAAATTACAAGTTAATTGCGCTCATTGACTCAGAAGCCAACTATTATGCTTCACTAATCCTGGAAGATCTAGTTGAGGGGTCAAACACCAACATCTGGTTCCTCAATCAGACAGGTTTCGGAAAAAAAACGAAACTACCATCAGCATTTTAGCTGTAACAACAATTGCTGACAAATGTAAGCGCTTAAAAAAACGGCATCTATGTTTCATAGATTTTAAAGCCACATTGGATTGGGTGACAGAACTTTCCGTGACCGTGCTGCTGCCTGCAGTTTCTTTTTGACCACGAACCCTCTGCTGACCCTGAGAACCTACAGCGGACCCGCCCGCCTGTCTCCCGCTGCCCGAATGCTCACCTGCCACCCAGAGCGGGGCCGCCGTGAGGAGACCGGCGAGGGGCGGACTTCACTATCCAGCAGCCCTTGCGGTGTTCCGCGTCACCGGTAAGCGCCATTAGGCGCTTAAAAACGTCACCAACCCATCGAGTGGGGGAACTTGCCGTGACCGTGCTGCTGCCTGCAGTTTCTTTTTGACCACAAACCCTCTGCTGACCCTGAGAACCTACTGCGGACCCGCCCGCCTGTCTCCCGCTGCCAGACTGCTCAACTGCCACCCAGAGCGGGGCCGCCGAGAGGAGACCGGCGAGGGGCGGACTTCACTATCCAGCAGCCCTTGCGGTGTTCCGCGTCACCGGGAAGCGCCAGGAGGCGCTTAAAAACGTCACCAGACCCATCGAGTGGGGGAACTTTCCGTGACCGTGCTGCTGCCTGCAGTTTCTTTTTGACCACGAACCCTCCGCTGACCATGAGAACCTACCGCGGACCCGCCCGCCTGTCTCCCGCTGCCCGACTGCTCAAATGTCACCCAGAGCAGGGCCGCCGAGAGGAGACCGGCGAAGGGCGGACTTCACTATCCAGCAGCCCTTGCGGTGTTCCGTGTCACCGGGAAGCGCCAGGAGGCGCTTAAAAACGTCACCAGACCCGTCTCGCGGGACGCGAGCGAGATGCCGGGCCAAGGGCGGGCCCGTTTAAGCCCGTTAAAGACGGGTAAGACGACTGGGCCCCTCCTCTAACATTTTGCCCCCGAGACACTGCTTTTCGTATCTGCAAAATATATATTTTATTTCCGCTTGATTACAGGGCTTCTTATTACTGCTACCTGTGTTATAATTGTTGATATTCATTCTAAATCATGAGCACAAGGGGAAGCAGGAGCAAGACGGCCCAGGGGCTAGGTCAGATCACCGGACCGATTGACCAATTTATTACAAGGGCAAATGAGGCAATCGATCAGGGCATCATTCTCTTAGAAAGAAGGGTATCACAGGATCTGGCTATAGCGCGATGGTCCTCAATGGGCCTATTGGCTCTAGCTACAACTCCCATACAGCCAGGAGCAATTGCCCCATTACTGCTTGAAGTCCCTGCTGATATTCATACCATCCCTAATAATGTAGATTTATCTACTTCACAACTATCATTGGAGTCTGAGACAAGGGAAGACCTAGAAAAAACTCCGGTCCTGGTCATGAGTCCTACCCAAATTGTGTCCCCAACCCAAATAGAATCTTTGAATAACCATGAAAAGGGGAAGAGGGAGGGAGCTATCCCAAAACAAAAAAATGCCAGGAGCAAGAAGGAGCATAAACATCAGCACGCTAAAGCCTCTAAAAAGAACAAAAAAGCTCGACAGCCGCCTCCTAAACACAATGTTGTAAATTCCACGCTTGCACCTATAGTTGACCTTTCTCCATCACCATTAATTCTAGATGTGTCAGACAGGGGGGAGGGTGCGAGTACTATAATTAAACCGAACAAACAACTGATGGTTAGTATTGGGGAGCAGATTAAGATGCACTTACTTCCAATGGAGCGAACATTGAAAAACAAATAGCTAAGCTCACCACCCACTTAAATAATCAGACTGAACAAAATACATTGAGTCACCAAGATGAGTGGTACTAAAGTTAATACCGCACAGAAACCCCTAGGGCCAACACCACTAGCTAAAAGCTCTACAACCACGCCTAATCCACAAGTAAAATCAAAAGTGATTCAGGATTCGACACAGATAATTCAGGACACACCTAGAGGACCAACCGAAACAGACAAACCAAAGACATTGCCACCTAAGACTCCAGTTATACAACAGAAGGGTGACAACAAAAAGGGAGGGAGGTTTAGGCGGCCCATTAATCTTCCCCCAGAGGCAAGTCCCTTCACTGTGATCCTCACGGGGTCCCAGAACTCCCCGAAAATACGAGAGAATCCACCTGGTCTTTAACAAACAAAGTGCAGCAATGGCTTAGTATAAATAGACCTCTCCCCCCCCCAATTGTAACAGTGGATTCTCAATGGTACGTAGGGTTTCCTGGATTGGGGAAACAAAGAAAAAAACAGGGGGATTGTGTCATTATAAATTTTGATGATCCAGGCACAGTTGGATACATTTGCTCGTGGTCAACACTGGAGAAAAAAGGAGGTATTGACACTAATTGTCTGTTCTTCTTCTACCCTCCAATGTATAACTATGACCAAGAACCATCATATAACTGGAACCAACGACCCGATTGGAATTGGACTCAAATAGACCCCCGAAACAGGAGAAGGGATTGGGAGGCATGGCCCTGGAACCCAAGAAGAGAGCAACCCTATATGGAAGGATGGAGGGGAATACCAACTAGTAACCGTTTCTCTTCTTTAGAAATGGTAGATTGACCACCACCAACTCCAAGAACCATGGAGTTCGAACTCGCATATCCCAGGTCCCCCATAGCCCCCAGGGAACCTCATACCCAAATAAATGAAATGATCCATCACTTGGTTAATCAAAAATTAGGGAAAAATAATAATGTTTCGTATAATGAGCAAATATCTTCTAGACTGCATCTATCAACAAATGATATTCTCAGGAGGATTAATAACCTACCTAGTAATAGGGGAGATGATGAACCTTTACCGAAAGGTACTCGAGACAAGTCCCTAGCTCAGGGTGCTAGAGCAGTAAGAGATGGGATTCCAACTCATCCCAAAGTAGGGTCAAGACTATTGCAGGTAAATCGAAATAACTCAAGGCAAAATATATCCATTGTAACATGGAATATTGCGGGACTCTCTAAAAAAGCGGTAGACCCAACCTTCTTGAACTTGATTAATAACTTTCACATAATATCTCTTCAGGAATGTTGGGACCTGGAACCTACTAATATAGACGGTTTCAGTACCAACTTTACTCCGGCTATCCAGACCAGCAAGGGCAGGTGTTCAGGTGGTCTCTGCCTATACGCCTCAAACAGGGCTAACATAACATTAGAGAGAATAGATTTACCTCAAGATAGATTTAAGAATAAAAAAATCGGATACTCAATGCAGGTATTCTTAGTGAAGGGGAAAGGGGCCCCTAGCTTCCTCCTAATTAATCTATATAATAATATAGTGAGGGACGAGCAAGCAGAATTTATAGACGAATTGTCAAATGCCCTGAAGAGGGGAATTGGAAGGGACAAATCAGAAAGATGTGCCATAGTGATGGGCGATTTTAACTGTCATTTATGACCCTACAGTGGATCAAGCGTCTGTGATATAAGAAGCCTTAATGGCGAATTCACTACCCACTTTGAGCATACCCATATTGGAAACCTAATGAATAAACTGATACATGAATGGGACTTAGGTTTTTTCAATGAGTTAACCGAGCCAATGACCGATTTCCAACCTACATTTCATGAAAGGGGGTCATTTTCCACAGTAGATTTTATACTGATGTCAAATAGCCATTATAGGGATGCTATGGAATTTAAAAGAGAGGATATAGTTATGTGTGATCATTATCCGATCAGTGCTAAATTCTATGTTGGCCCTAGTATTAGCCAGTCATCGGATATAACGGAAAGAGTTTGTCACCCAATCTCCCTGGCAGGTACAAACGGCTATTCCATAAAATGGTCTAAAGTAAATACAAATACCTTTTTGAAAGATTTGATCACGGAAGACCTTCACCTTTTTGTGACCTGTCTTGAATATCCCTCGAATCCATGTGCAGTAAAAACCGCCTTTGGAAAAATAGCGATTACAATTGAGAAAAACCTCACCAGGAAACAAAAAGAAAACTCCTGGGTCAAGAGTATAGGTTGGTTTAACTCCGAATGCTCAAAAGCCCATAATATCCTCAGAGATGCACTAAAAAAATTACCAAAAAACCAAACAGAAATTAGAATAGCTCGATTGGCATACAAACAGTCAATCATGAAAAGAAAAAGGGAACTTAAAGATGCAGCTTGGGAGGCATTACTAAAAGCTAGCACTTTAAGGGATAATACGGCTTTTTGGAGGGAAGTGAATGCACCCTTTTTTAAGGAGAGGACGTCAGATCTCCTAGAAATTACCATCACAGAGGACGTTTGGATCAATCATTTCACAGAGTTATACAAACTAGATGAGCTGATTGAACCACATAACCTCGGTCCAAGGAGCTTACATGAGAATGACTCTCGGAGAACTCTGACAGACACATTTCCACTTCACACATATTTCACACTTCCAGAAATAGAACAGGCCATACTGGAAAGTGCAAACTCCAAAGCTCCCAGGCCCGATGGAATCCAATTGTCATATTTAAGGATAATATGTCTCTATGGGCCCCCCCTTCTCACAAACGTTCTCAATTCTTATACATCGGAAGGTTTCCCTACAATATGGCAGGAAGCCATTATAATTCCAATTTTTAAGAAGGGAGATAGAATGGACCCAAAATGTTATAGGCCAATCTCCCTGCTAGACTCTATGATGAAGGTAGCCGGAAGAGAATTGCTGAATCAACTGCAAGCCTGGGCCACAGAAAACGGAGTCCTCTCTAAATTCCAATATGGATTTGTTTCTGGCCTCGGCACGGTGGAGCAATGTCTCAATCTAGCCTTGATTACAAATAAATACGCTGTGGTAAAGAAGAGCAATCTATACATGACTTTTGTTGACCTAAACTCAGCATTTGACTGCCTCAACCACAGCGTACTTTGGACCCCCTCATAGAGCTAGGAATTGATATAAATATACTTGCTTTTATAAAGGAACTATATCGAGGGGCAGGGGCTATGGTCCGTTATGGAAAAAATTGAAAATGCACCAAAAACTTCCCCATAAAAAAAGGTGTCCGACAGGGATGTATCCTTGCCTCGTTCCTTTTTAATCTTTATATAAATAGTGTGGCAGACTACCTGACCAAGCTGGAAGTAGATTACCCAAAAATTAATGGCATGGCAGTTCCAATATTACTCTATGCAGACAATGCTGTCATAATATCTAGAACACAGCTAGGTCTCCAGAAAGCACTGACAGGTTTTTCCTCGTTCATGGGCATGAGAGGACGCAATATAGATGTGGGTAAAACCTTTACTATGTGCTGTAGTTCAAAAAAGAAAATAGACTAACACTTTTTAAAATTCTACAAAGATAAGCTTAACAAAAACTTTTACCTATTTGGGTGTTCTTTTTAATAATAGGGGAACATGGAACACAGCTATTAACACACGTAATCTGGCTTTCTGCCGAGAAATCGGTGCCTTGAAGAAGTTTGCAAAAAAACTAGGCGGAAAGCCGGTCCAGATTTTGCTCAATATCTACGCAGCAAAATGTGTTTCCACAGCGACCTATGGTGCAGTAATCTTGGGTATGGCGGACTGCCGCGAGATTCAAACTAGTGAGAATGCCTTTTTGAGATATTTGTTAGCAGCACCTAGATCTATCTCTACCACCATCTGCCACAACGAGCTTGCCCGGGTCCACATCACTGACCTCATTAAGATAAGTCCAATATTGCTGTGGCACAAGATATGGACCTCGAATAAAACAGATTTTAGCAAGGATGTGATCAGAGATTGTATGGGCCTAGCTGCTTCAAGGAAAATACCATGGCTTTCTTACGTTAGTAAATTTCTAAACTCTATAGGGCACTCTGATTTGTTTGAAAAGCCTATGTCATGTTCCTCAATTTCGAAAAAGGCCCTCAAAGAATGTTGCCTAGGTTTACTTGAAGATAGACGCTCTTATCTAGAGGGCAATAAGCCAACAATTGCTCATCATCATCTCTTGTTGCACGGAGCAGGCATCCCGATTTATCTATCTCCCACTTACTCCGTTTACACAAGACTATTGCTAACTAGGATGAGGACTGACTGTTTTTACAGATTGATAACATTCCCTACTGCAAATGATTGGACTGCTAATTTGTTGAACTTCCCCTGTGATAACATCTCTAAGCAATCAAATATCTATTCTATACTATTTTGCAAATATTATGAATGGGGAAGAAAGAGGCATTTGGTCCCGTTGTTAAAATTATGGGGCCTTAGGCATTGCAGACCAGCCTTAATCAAATTATATATGCTACAGGATGAAATTACCATGGCTGCAGTAGTTAAGTTTCTGAAATATGCAGTAAAGTGTAGAGCGTCGATTAACTGAAATGATTTTATAAGTTTTATATAACACCCTTTGTAAATAGGTTTTTCTTTTTAATCATACAAATTGTTATCTTATGCATAATCTTTTAAATGAGCGAAATTATTTTTTGTAAAAATATTTCTTTGTATTTAAATGTGCTTTTATGGTTTTTTATCTTCAAAAATCGAATAAAGCTATCTTTGAATTGAATTGACAGAGCTTTCTTGTGGGGAACACAAAGGTGGTGGGGCCTCCACAATATAATATTGTGAGCCATTGAGTAACTGCACACACACTCTTGGGTTCAAGTCAAGCTGGCGGATGGGACAAGGCTGTCAAGGAGAATACCAATAGCTATCGGCCCCAAACAAAGGTGCGGTCTCTCTCCACATTTGCTCATCCTTTTTCTGGCTGACTTGTCCCTAAGGTTTGATCAGATGAACTCACACCTGCCGAAACTAGGACCATTCATCCTGACCCATCTCATATATGTGAATTACATTGTTCTATTGAGCCAAACAAGCGTGGGATTACAGAGATCAATGGCAGAATCAGCAGAGTTCGCCGCAGCCAATAAATTAGAAATAAATACGACTAAGACAAAAATGTCTAGCTGGAACCAACCCGGCCTCCCACTCGAGATCAAGTTAGGAGATGTAGATCTATAAGAAGTATGTAGTTATAAGTACCTGGGCCACTACATTGACAAGAAATTGAGGGTCTTATTTACAAGCCCCTTGCTCCACCGGTGCGTCACATTTATTGTGAGAAAAAGTGGTGTAAGTGCAACACAAGATGCTTGTAAATAAGCTCCTGAATATCCAGGTGCACAAACAGTACAAGGTGAAGAAAGGTTAGGGGTTGATCTATGCATATTGTGCTCTCGCCAGAAGCTAGACGGCCCTTCTTTTATGCTATTATTAGCAGTCAGTTGCAGCAAAACTACTTTCCAAAGATGGTCTATGCAAGTGCTGTCATGCACGGAATAGATGCCTTGATTCTGGACAAACTACAAACACACATATAAGCAAGTGTTTGGGCTACCGTGAGTGCCTCTCCTGCACAATGGCATTTCAAATACTCTTCAGTGATTCAAGTTTAATAAGCAGGAACGCTACTGACATTATCAACAAAAGTGGCCTTTGATGACATCACACTTCCATGTTTCCATGGTGACTTCGTTCAGCATGCCCACCTGTGTCATTTCCGACATTATCAGAATCCAGGACTGTATAATGAAATTGTTCAGGTGGTAGCGACCTCAGTTTTAGGAGCTATTACTTGTTAATATTAACATGAATTTTAGGAAGATTAGTGAAAATGGTAACTTTGTGAGACAATTAGCAATTATCTATTAATAACTGAGTTTTTCTATGTTTTATGAAATTTTGTGTATATTGTAATCTTGTGTTTAGTTTTTATTAACCTAAACCAATTTATTCATTAATTCCTATTAATAATAACTGTTTTTAAAACGACTCGCTGACCTGCCACATGGTACAATGTCTGAGGCTGCTGCCCGGCTCGGCTTGATTGAATCCCTAATCGTGCAGTGCCAATAATTATTCAAAGAGAGTTGTAATGTCCATGTCGGACTGTAAATAATGAAACACCCCCAGTGTTTTCCAGAACACATGCTTAACACCTGAGGCGTGCTACTTGGCAGGGCTGGTTTAAGATTGAAATAAGTGCTTCTAGTATATGCATTTTAGCAATAGGCAGACTGTATCTTGTGCAAACACTTTTGATAACAGTCCTTTGAAAGCATGCACTTTACAGCTCAGCTGGGAACACCCTTACAATACCTCTCAAATAGAATACAATTTAACTATCACAAAGCTTGAAGTGACTCCATTGATTAAAGCTTATACCAGCCTCCAAGCAGCCTTTACATTTGAAGATTAATTAATTGCACACTTTACATTTCTTTCAGGCAACAGGCATCCCTAGTAAGAAGTCTTGTTTCTTGTTAAGTTGTATATCCATCTTCAAACTACAGGGCATTTCCTCCGTTCTATTTTAGCTGAGGCACCTCAACTATAGCAGTAACAGTCCCAGGGTGGTTGTCTTTTAAGAAAAAGCAAAGGAACAGTCCGGGCACAAGTCGAGGATACACGTGGGTAGACGGTGGCAAGCCTCTTTTTTAGGTCGAGCAGACCTACTCTCAATGCGTGAGCATAGAGAGTGTCTGCTTCAGACCTTTTGTGGCCCGTATTTAGGAATGTGGACAGCTACCAGACGCGCGCTTTGACGAGGTCAGATTTCACCTCGGGAGCGAGCGTCTGGTAGCTGCGCATGCGCGAATCAAATCCCTTGCTCACGCACACACACAGGCAGCCCCCACCCCTCTGCATGCACGCACACACACAGGCGCGCGCATGCACACGCAGGCATACGACACACATACAGGCACACTATCCCCTACCTCGCATTCTCTCAATCACACAGTCACGCATGCGCACACACATTCCCACACGCGTGCACACACTCCCCCTCCCCCTCCCCCACCCCTCCCAGGCATACACACAGGCACACACGCACTTCACTTCAGCCCTGGGCCCCACTCACCGACTGCGCTCTTCCGGCGGGCTCCTCTCGCGCTCCGCGCCTCACGGCGCGGCGCGTCTCGTCTCCTCTTCACAATCGGGGCTCCCTCAGGTCCGAGGAGCCCGGCAACAGGCGCCACACTCCTCCTTCTCCCCGGCCCCCTCCTGGGGACCCGGGCTGATTCGGACCGGCAGGGCGCTCCATGTGCCGGCAGCTCGCGGACCTCGGGAGGCGGGACTTCCGGTCGGCCGCGACCGGATTGGCCGGCCGGCTAAGAGCTTCCGGGTCGCCGCGAGGTAATGCTGGAGACGTGTAGATTGCACACACACTTGTTTTTGTTCTCGCGAATATTGAACTAGTTATTTCCTTGTTCTTTCTTCGGTAGCTGCTTGACTTCATTCGTATCGCATCACTGGAGGCTTCACTGCACCTGTCGGCAGCTAAACATCCACTATGTCTCAGGTACTCTAGGTTAAAGGGGTTTGCAAAAGTCTCAGGGGCTTAGGCGAGAGGAAGCGCTTTCTGCGCAAGGGAACACCCAATTCCAAACTTCTGCAAGGTTAAAGGGTTCCATGGTTTGTGTAGGGAGGCGAGGGGAAATACCAAGGCGTTATATTAATATAAATGACATTTGGATATGTATTTGGCAAGGTGCTTGTATGGGTATTTACGGAATTGATCGCTACTCCATGTTTGTTCCTTCTGTGTAATTTAAAAGCGTGAATTGTTTCAAACCCCAATGGGTGTGATTAAAACGGTCGCACATCTCGGAAGTGAACAGTGTTCAAAGGTTACTGCGGTCATGGCGATAGAAGACAGACTCATGGTCCAGTTTGTCAAAACGGGTAAACGATGTGCAAAAGTGCCCGTTAGAGTAAAAGACAGACTTGAGGTGCATTCCCAAATTACTCTTAAAAAAGAGGAACGTAATGCAAATAATGTGTTGTAGTTATTCAACTTTCAAAAAGTTAATGGAAATAAAACTAGCAACATGCCGAAGCAGAAAGCCCCCTCTCCCCTTGCAAGATGAAGCCTAACAACGTAGGGTGCAACTATCTTCAGCAACGGGTCGGCCCCTCACGCCCAGTGAAACGCTGCACCTGGAGGCAGTGACCTCGCAGGAGAGAGAGGGGTGTGCACCGCTCCCTGCTGGGACACGCACTCCCAGCCTTGCCTCGGCCTCTCCATCCAATGGAACAACAACCCCACTTCAGCTGATGGCCCGTACCTGCTAACTTGTACACAGCTTATTATATTTCGCAACAAACAAACAACTTTGTGTGTATTTTGGCAAGATTAAAAGCACACTTGTCTCGTCCAGGGCTGGCGTGTTTTGTAAGTTTTGATGAGAAAAGTGCAGAGCAATTCGTCACGTAGTTATTAACTCCTTCGTCCCCGCCACAGCCAAGATGCCCAATGTACAGTTCAGTGTAGGTCATGTAGCAGAAAAAGTGTATCCTTCTAGCTGTACCTTAGTTGGGGTTCTAAGAGTTTGCGAAGATTTAATGAGAAAAGTGTAATACTGTCTTTGAGTTGCTCTTTTTTTATTCATCCTATGTTTACTGCTGTGGTGGAGATATGAGTGCTTCATGATTATATCACTGCAAGTACCAAGTCTCCTGTGTTTTCTTGGATAGCAGTGAAACAGCCCAGGCTTTGTTACCCGAATGACCGCCGGTCGAGGGGAAAAAAGCTTCACGTTACATGAGCTGTTCTACAGTCACTCTTTCTGGAAATGTTGCAGTGCGCTGAGTGATGTGACGCAAGGCCTGCCTTCGTCTATGCTGCGTCATGGCTTAAAGTGAGTGAAAGGTTTCATTCTACTCTCGCTACAGCTGTGCAACCCAAAATGAGCTAAAAGTTTGGACAAAACGCTGAGTGTCTAAATAAAACCACCCTGGGGGCTATTTACAGGAAGCACTTGAAGGATTTGCGATAGCATTACTCGGGGGCATCTGAACTCCACTTTTAGCTACTGCAACCTGGACTGATAAAATACTGAATTATTCTGTAAAGGAGACATCTGTGTTTGCACAGAACCGCCGATCCTAAAGTTTCACGAGAGAATCACTCATTAGAATTGCCTCTTGGCTTCAGGATTATATAGTTATTTCAATTTTGGTTTCGTCTGTGTGTTCTCTGGCTTATTAAAACATGTAAACATCATACATATAACGGGTAACAGTCAATATATTTAACTGATTAAATTAACACGTCACATATGCATGCGCCAGACACATTAAAACATCAATTGCTTTAAAGAAGAAACAAGCTCTTGTTTAACTAGACCCGTCATACTCTCAGCGCCGACTCCGGCATCCTGGGTGCCACTACCCGTCCTACTAATACTCAGAGCTCTCGCACAAGCTGCATGCTTACTGAAGCACCAACATCGGCGCCAAACTTCGGACAAGAAGCATACATGCCCTGCGAACCAGAGGCTGAGTGCTAGCACAGTAATACAGTGATCCCCTGGGCGAGCAGTAGCTGCGGCTGCCTGCAGCCCATGCATGGCGTGCTCAGCTATGTTCACCGCAGTTCTGGTCTTCTGTGGCGTAATGGATAGGGCGGCTAACTTTCACGCTAAGAAACGGGGTTCGACTCTGGTGGGAGGCTCAAACATGCTGTCATTCTGTGTCCGTCAGGAATGCAACTGGTGCTCATTTAAATCACTGCTACCTTCAAGTGGACTTCACGCTATATAAAACCACCCCGAAAATAAATCGTGCAAGACTGTTTTGGGAGGAGGGGACTGCAAATTCAATTTATTAATGTGCTTGTTACAATCTGTTCACTCTCCTCTAGAATGCAGAAAACTCAGAGAAGCACCCAAATACTGGTCACGTGACATGCTGTACCAAGCTCAGTATTTTAGGGCACGGTTTAAGGTACGCACTTCATTACAAAGGTTACCTCTTGCAAAGGCGTCCAAACTACGCTTCTCAGACGACGACCCTTTCAGAGCCCCCTCCCTTTTAATCCCACTGAAAACACCGATTAAAAACCATCCCTGTCCGTACCCTAACAAATAATTATTTAACGCATTTAGTACAAGGACTGTGCTGTCGTTGCAAATCCTCGTCACGATGTTACCTCTTGTGCACAAATACAGACAGGATAAAAGTCCAGTCCTGTCAAGTAGCTGGACCGATAACGCTGACTCAGACTTCCACAACATGACATTAAACAGGGCCACAGACTGAGCCCTAAATGACGCCACTAACTCGTCCTCCCCCTCTTCCCCTAGAAACCGAACACATCCAGACGTCCAAAGTACTTTCTCTTGTATAGTAGCAGACACAGAAGAAGAACACAAACTCGTGCACGCGCACTCATAGCATCACGGTTTGTTTTTCTGAAAACACGCTTATGTTTTCACAGGTCGGTAAGTGTAAATTAATCCGCTAAAAAGCGTGTGGCTGAATTTTACAGCGCAGCTTCCCTCATCCTCGAAATACCGAGCGTTGGTTCGAGCTAGCAGCAAGGTGTGTGCCTCAGCTCTCGCTCTGTTTACTCACCTACCGAGAGAAATGCTAGGCCCGGCACGCAAGCGAACACACAGAGGGCTTGTGATGTAAGAATTTACTTAAAGAGAGAACTCTGGTGCCCGCGGTTTACGTAGACGAGCATTACTAGGTTATTTCATTGGTTTACGTTAACAAGCTCCATAATGTCGTCAACAGGCGTGGTAGAAGTCAGAGTTGTAACAATAGCTTATCACTCTAGTGCTTTAAGTTTTTGTTCAAACGTGCATTATTTATTACCCAGAAGAAAAGTAAACATTTGAGAAAAAAGTGATCTTGCATGTAATTGCCTAAAAATAAATGTTATTGGTTTACAATCCAGTAAGACTAATCATTCAAATCGACCATTCCCAAGAATATCTACACACCACAGCCCTCTATCTATCTATCTATCTATCACCCTCACTCTATCTATCTATCTATCGCCCTCACTCTATCTATCGCCCTCACTCTATCTATCGCCGTCACTCTATCCATCTATCTATCGCCCCCACTCTCTATCTATCGCCCCCACTCTCTATCGCCCTCACTCTCTATCTATAGCCCTCACTCTCTATCTACCGAACTATCTATAGCCCTCACTCTCTATCTACCTAACTATCTATTGCCCTCACTCTCTATCTACTTAACTATCTATCGCCCTCACTCTACCTATCTATCGCCCTCACTCTATCTATCTATCGCATCACCACAGCATCACCACAGAATAACTCAGGGGCACCACAACATCACTCAGCGCCACCACAGCATCAATCTGTGCAACCATTCAACAACAACTGGATCAAATAAGTTCTCTCAATGTTTCAAGCTTTATTACAAATGTCACAAAAATATGTTAATATTTCACTTCTGTTCTTGGATTTTTGTCACAATAAAATACACTGAACATAATCTTCACAAAAGTTATTTACAAAAGTTAAAGCTATTGCCATTATAAATTACAATAACTTTTATTTAAGTATTCATTATTTAAAAAAATTAAAAGCCATTGTTATTTGTAATATCAATACATCTAAGTCACGTAAATACAACACATATTGCATTACAAATGCTATAGGTGTCACATTTGCGAAAGTTAAAACTATTGGCATTGTAAATGACAAAGCTATTAATTTCGCTATTTTCAAAACCAACACATAAATAAAATATTTATCATTTACAGTACCAATAGCTCAAACTTTCCTAATGCGAGACCTATTGCATTGCAAATGCTTGTTTCACAGGGTGGGCTCTCTCCCCCCCCTGCAAAAAAGTTAGGCCCGAATGAAACATGCGGAAACTGTCCAGGACACTAGGACACGTTCAACAGCGCCTGCACATTGTCTACTTTTGTTTCGAGCAGCAAAGTGCAGGCGGTAAGGAGGCTCTGTTGTTTTAAATTCCTCCTGGGCCCCAAACAAAGGCCGAAGTTTAGGGGCCATCAGGCCTCCGTTTGAGTATCCTGGCTGGGAGCTATCTGGAGACTCACACCTAGATGCAAATGCAATATAGGGGAAACAAAGGCATACATATTTTTATTACTTCACAATTACTTAAGAGAGGCATACTTTTGACTTTGTTCAGTCCTTGTAAATAAGAGATATGTATGTACTGTAAGAATGTCAGATGTGTTGGTCTCTCCCAGTATTTACACAAATAACAATCTAAATATCACTGTTTTGTTTTATGCCCTACTCATTCCAATCCAGGTTGTTTGAGCGCTTTATATCACCTGTACACATTAAGCATTGACAATAAATTGTATGAGTGTGTAAATCAAAGTCCAGGTTGTTACAGTGAGTGTTCCAAGGTGTAGGAGTCATATGTCCTTAATAGCTCACTGTGCTATATTAGGATTACAATTTATGATGTGCAAGTAACAAAAGGATCTCTGGTTTAAAAGCAGTAGCACACTTAACTAGCTAGATGAAATAAAAAGATGTCACCTGCATGTTATACGATGTGCTTGGCAGGAAACCTAATAACCCTCTATGCTTCGATTCAAAACTGGGATTAGACAAAACACAAATCCAGGACTGCCTGTAGCGGGCACCGGGCGTTTCCCTAGTGGGCCACCAGGGTGAGGGCCAGTTTTGGGCCCGAGGCTGTTTTCAATACCAGGGATTTGAAATATCAGCCCCCTTTAACAAAATCGAATCCGGAGCTCCTAATTTAACTAAATTTAAAATGGGAATCCCTTTCTTGACTCTCCACTTCAGGTGTTCCACCTTAGGGGTGTGCCTCACCTGAAAGTGCAATTCACCCACTAACTGTCTAATTTCCTACCTGCTCTAGTGCCAAATGGGCCCCAGGGCAGGGGGTGGCATTCACCAGGTCTAAGTGCAGGCAGTTGTTGCATATCAAAGGTGGCAGGGACTTTGAAGTCACTGGCCTTGACATGTTAATTCACTACCTATTCTGTTGGAGGAGGTAATCACCTTCCACTGGAGGGGGCATTGTGCCTGACCTTTAAGAGCGTGGGCTCTCACCTACAGGGAATCGGATACTAGTCTATGGTGGCAGGCTGAGAGATACCAGTCAGCCAGCACAGTAGAGGTTTAGTAGGTTTTCAGGGGACACCTCTAAGTTGCCCTCTGGGTACATATCATAAAAAAGCTAGTACTGGGATGAGTACAGTTTAGTTGAGACAAGGTGGTTGATACCAAACATCAGTATTTTCAGTGAAGCCATCATGTTGCTGAGTAACATGTAATGACCCGTGCCCAGTATATGTCCTTAAGATGGCTGCCTGATCACTGGCAATATCTAGCAATGGTACTCCGCATCAGAGGAGCCCATCTGCTCATGCAGATGGACTCACATATAACATAATGTAACCTACCATAGGGCTCTATGGCCTGCTGTAGGAGGGACTTGAGTATAGGATATGCAGTGTACCTTGTCATGGCACATAGTGAGTGTGTCTTGTAGCGTTTTCAGAATGGTTTGCACCATTTCACGCAGTCTGCAATGGCAGCCTGCATGCTGTTTGGGTCTCTTATGGTGGCATAATACATGCTGCAGGCATTGGAGACCCTCCTCAGTACCCATATCCTAGGTACCAGAGGTACCATTTACAAGGGACTTACAGGGGTGCTAAAGACCTTGCTTATTGGGTTACAATTAGCCATTTACCTTCTTTTAAGGGAAAGTTCACTGGTAATGGGGGGACTGGTTACCAGGGACCCAGTGCACTGTCATTTAGAAAGCATCGGTACCAGGGCAAAAAGTGGGGATTACCATGTCATATAGGCCACTTTCTTGCACAACCGCCCAAATGAAAGGGGATGCTTCTAACCTTTTCCAAGATAGTCTTCATTGTTTAAGAGGAAGATCCTGGAAGGGCCATCTACATAGGCATGGTCAGTCCGGGGTCTATGTTCCACTATAAAGTCCATTCCCCGTAGGGAGATGGACCACCTCAATAGTTTAGAATTTCCCCCCTTCATTTGCTGTCTCTTCCCCAGCGACTTCCCCTCTGACCTATGCGCCACTCAACTACACAAAGTAATCCCTGGCTTCTGCACAGGAACACAGCTCAGAGGTGCCAGCAGGGCTGGCAATCAGAGTAGGCTTCCCCCAGCGTCACTCCGTCAGCATGCTTGAAGGGAGGGGGCCGCACTGAGGGATTCTCAACGTGCGATGCAGCATTGAATCCAGCCCGCCAGTCCGGCTGATGGGGCACCTCTAAGAGGGGTTTTCTCAGTGCGGCAGGCGCTTCTCCAGCAATGAGAGCACATCGAGCTGAGGAGGAGAGAAACGTGGGAGAAATCACTAGGGGCTCCCCACCTCATGAAGCGCTCCACATGCGCTAGTTGGCATTAATCATGATCCCATAACGCGCTCACCATGTACTGCATGGTAGAAATAAGGAGCCAAGAACAGCGCTCTCTACGCCCTGAGTTGTTCACAAAGCCCCGAGCCAGAGTCCCACGGTTGGTTTCAGGTGGAATCCTTTTTACTCTCTGAGATACAAATGACGGGGGCTGCAAGCAAGCCCCTTGAGAGCACTGACGCACCAAAGCAGGGAACAAGCAGCAGGCCAGCACATCAGGGTCCTTGAGTAAAGTGGCAGTCCTCTTGTAGCCCAGCAGGCCATGGATAACCCCAACCAACAAGTCGGTCCTTCAATGGCGGTTTTTCCTGGCAGCATAACAGTTCCTTCTGGCAATGTGCAGTTTATAGAGCCAGCAGCATCTGGTTACAAGTCAACACAATGTGTAAAATCCTGGGGTCAGAATCCCTGCACTTATACTTAAATTGTGTTTGAGGTGGAGGTAACCTAAAAAAAAAAATCTTAGAAGTGCACAACACCACCATTCATTCCCAGCACTCGCTCCAGGCATCAGTAGGGGGTAAACAAGCCCTTTGTTTGAGGTCAGGGGTCAGCCTATACAAATGTACGTGCGCCCCACCTCCCTCTCTCCCAGCCCAGGAAGACCATTCAGTATGCAGATGAATGCAGATGTAACCCTGTTACACCCAACCCTTCCTGTGTGATGGCTCCCTGGAAAGTATGCACAAAGCCCAGCTATCATTCTATCCTAGAAGTGAAGTGACTGAAGTCAGGCTGCTCAGCACAAAGAGTGATACGCACATAGGAATGCCCACTATCTAAAAGTTTTGATAACAAGAGGAGTTTGGCCCAAGAGGCCAGGTTCTGGCAGGTATATATATATATATATATATATCCCTGCCAGAACCTGGCCTCTTGGGCCAAGAGGAGTACCAATTCAAGCTAAAATTGACAGTTTGTCCGAGCGTGAATTAAAAGACGCCATATTGAAATAAAACAGGTTCAGGCCCTTTTTCTATATATATATCAAGAAAAAGGGCCTGAACCTGTTTTATTTCAATATGGCGTCTTTTAATTCACGCTCGGACAAACTGTTAATTTTAGCTTGAATTGGTACTTTATTTATACCTTTTCTTTGAGATTCTTTGGTTTTTTATTTAATGTATACTCGAGCACCAAAAAGAGACAAAATAGTCTACATACAAAAAGTTCATGTGTAGTGTTAAATCACAAAACATTAAACAGTAACAATGTATATTAAATACACAGTGTGAAGAAAGCATAAATGAAGAATAAACATTACTAAACAAGTGAACATCCAACAATCTGGTGATTTTTTGCTACCTTTGGTGGCAAAGTCTAAATATCGATTCAAAACAATCTCAATATGTTTTATACATCAGGGTGTCGATTTTAAAAGCATGGAGAAACACATGGGGCAATTTACTGTCTAATACATGGGACATTTCCTCTACATACAGACAAAAATGAATTCGTAGTTCCTCAGTATTTCTATTTTTTATCATCATAAGCCTACGCGTTTTGTGTCTCAGATATTCAATATGGGGACTTTCATCAGGGCTCTTGAGTTTGGCAGAACTGTAGGTTTTCTAAAAAAATAGATGTGTAAAAGAAAAAAGATTTTTAGTAATTTTGGCTCCTTATGTAATATCTTTCTCCTTATTGCAAAGAAATAACATTTGTACTGTGACAGCATTAAGCTTCTTGTCAGCTCAGTGAATTAGATCTGTGTGGACAAAGCGACAATATTAAAAAAATTGTCTTTTCTTAAAACATTCAACTGTCTAAATGAGAGCTACAAATGATGCCTTTGATGTGCCTACCTTGAGCTACAGCCGGGAGTATCTGTTTTAGGAGTTTTTTTAAATAACCTTTTTTTGCATTTCTTTGCAGAAAACTGCGCCATTGTGAACGAAGTCTGCTTTGTTAGAACAATTTCTTCTTATTCTAAGTAGTTGCCCATAAGGCCAACTACTTTTAAGCTTCTATGGTGTGAACTTTTTTTAAAATTATAAATCTTTTTAATAAACATACTCGACATATAGGTACAGTTCAACAATAGCAGGGAGCACACTGAAATCAAGATACATATTGGTACAGTAGGAGAGGAATAGCCTCACAGCAGTGAGAAACCAGATAGGCAGTTTGTCACTACCAGGATATGCCACCCAATGGTGGCATGTGTCCTCTCTTTTACCTACACAGCACCCTAAGGCCTACCTTAGGGGTGGCCTATATGTGACATATATGTAGTGAAAGCGGATTTTCAGTCTTGGCAAGTAACTTTAAATGCCAAGTCAATTTGGCTGTAGACTGTGCCGTCAGGCCCTGCGGTGGCAGAGACCTGAGACAGGTTTGAAAGGCTACTTCTGTAGGTGGCACAAGTAGTGCTGCAGGTCCACTAGTAGCATTCAATTTACAGTCCCTGGGTATATTGGATACCACTGTACAAGGGACATACAGGCAAATTAAAAATGCCAAACAAATGTAAGCCAACCATTCCATGTTTAAAGGAGCGATCACAGAATAGCTATCGTAAAGTGCCTACAGTCCTAAAGCCTACGAAAACAGGTCAGGCAAAATACAGGAGGAAGGCAACAAGTTAGGGGATAACCTTGCAAAAAGGGCGAGGTCCAACAGGCAGTTTATAAGGATGACCTTGTGTGAGTTTCTACAAGTGCCTAGTTCTGTAAGGTAGGTGACCTCCCCTTTTCTTTCTAAGATGGGTAAGGACCACTCCATTTGTCCTGGAGGTCATTAGGTGTCACAGGCTCAAACTCAATTTGAGAATAGGGGTATTTGAGACCGAACAATATACAGGTATCATCCTTGTATATCATGCAGGATAGACCAAAAGTTTGAATGAGTTGCGCCACAGGGAAACATCGACAAGAGAGTATGAGGCTCAAAGCAAGGCTTGTGGGACTCCCTGTTTATGTTTCCTGAGTGTGGAATGAAAGGGGGAAGATGGACAGCCTGATCTCGGTCCTGGAGATTGAAGGAAATTCAGGAAAAGGCTTTGTCCTAAAACCCAATCCATAAAGATGTAAAATAAGGGTTTTCTGTCAGCGTTGAAGGTCACAGAGAGGTCAAGTCGGACCAAAGCCACGATCCACTTGAAGATGTATATCATCCAAAATGCATATCAAGGCAGACTAGATACTGTGTTGATGGCACCTCATGGAACACGAGGCCCCATTGATCATACTCCTTTTTCCTCGTTTTCAGCACCCAGAGAACATACATTGTTGTTAAAAGCATTTCAACCTGGTTTTTGAAAATGCACGGCATTTTCTAAATTTTAGAATGTTTAACATATCTGTTTCTACAGAGAGTTTAATTTCACTCTTATCCTCTTGATTTTGCTTTTGACTTCAGGCCAATGGGAAGTCACTTTGTGGTTGTGATCCTTCTACGTTCCTCATTCACTCTTCAAAACAGATCTGAACCATACAGAAGTTCCTGTGAGGCAACCCCCTCATTAAGGTTATACTGTTTGCAGCTGCTGCACTGCAATATGCCGATGGGTGACATGAGAGCGATAACCGGATCACTGACATTGCAAACAAGGCCAGTATCCACTCTATGCCTAATGAAACAAAGGAGATTGTTCCTATATTAGGTGCATTACAGAACTTATTAGCAAAAAGGGACTATTTGTGGCATATCTTTGCACCCTATCTATTCTTTTTTTATGTCTCCTATATTGTTTTTATTCCCCTAGCTGGTTCTATTGATTTTTTGTTGATATGAGCTTGGGTCGACGGATGTACGTTGTTACAACGCATGTTGTAACAACGCATGCCTTTACCACGCAAGTCTTACAACGCAAGTCGTTACAACGACTTGCGTTGGAGGGCGTGGATTTAGGAAGCTTCTAATTTTATATTCCAACACCAGTCCCCGTAACAGTAGGGAAGGTATTGGAATATAAAATTGCAAGATTCCTTATCCCACAGCGCCATCCAGTGCAAGTCGTAGTAACGACTTGCGTTGTAATAGCTGCGGGGTAAAGGCACTGCGGCGTAAAAACCGCGTCTTAAGCGATGTTCCCCGAGTTGGAGTCCAAATGTTGATCCATTGACTCCTTAAAACAACTTAAATAAAAAATAAACATACATCTTCTGATGTTTCTTTGTGCGTGATAGGGTTCACGTTTTGATATTTCAGTATGCCATTTTTGTCTTAATTCATGTGACTTTCAACTCCTTATGAACCACTAAACAACATATGTAGACTAGCTCTTTAAAAGGTTTAACAGATCAATAACTTAATATGCGTGGTCACAGATGTTCGCTTAACTATAAGGGGATTTAGAAATGTAACTATATTTTGAACCTGATATCATATCAACTGAACTGTTTGTTATTAAAGGTAACCAGGAATCTAAAGCAACCCAATGGCTCGTTCTTGTTCTCAATAGCTAGCAGGTTCTACGTGGAGATGTGTCCGTGCTAGGATATGTGCCAAAATAATATCCAGCAATTTATTTTCCATTTTTTAGAAAGCTCAACAACCTGGCCAGAGTCTGCATGATTCTCTCAGGTTACTCTGTGGATGCATTTACAGTGGTGTGGACACTTTGGGAAAGGAACTTTTTATTTACTTCGGACTAAAAGCATTAAGGTATGTTGTGTGGCATATATTGTTTTTTGTGTGTTTTATACCTCATTTTAAAAAGTAATTTATTCCTTAATGCTTAACAGAATTGGAGCAATAACTGCATGTCTGGCAGCGTGGCACCTGTAGATCCAAAAATCGAGCCTTCAATACTGTTTTTGTATCTAAAAGCAATTCTAAAAGATTGAAGGATTTCTGGTGCTAAACTGACTGGACGTTTAGAAGCATTTATGAAAAATACTCTGTTCCTTAGGAGGCTAATACACAGCAGATGGAAGTTCAGGACAGTTTTAGGTTTATAGGTTCAAGCCCTACCAGTTGGGCTTTAATCTGCAGTATGTAATACAAGAGCCAATTCTGGGGTATATCATTGATTCAGTTATTACATTATAATATATTGAAGCTTACAATCCCAGTATAAAAACCTGTCTCTGATGTCCTTATTACAGTTGAGTTGTGACGTCTCTAGTCACGTGTAATAAGAAAATGTCATAGCTGCTCAACTATAATCATTTTTTACAGTTTAGTTGTGAGGTTACAGAGCCTGCTACCGGTTACGGAGCATTATTACAGTTGCAATTTAAACCGTTATTGTCCAAATGATATGAATAAAAGAGATTTATGGTAAGATGTTTAAATAATATATATATTTTTTTCTGTGTAGATCATTACCAAAAACCGTACATCTCTGTGTGTTGGTACACATTCTGATCTACAGCCTTTTTAAATCTGATTTACATTAAACTGTCAACATTAAAGAAAGGGAGTTAGAGGGAAAACAATAGCTAAGGCTCACCCTCCAAAAACTATAATCAACAAATGGTCTCTGTTACCACATTCCTGAGAGCCTTGCTAGTTAATATGAACCATACACAACACTCAATGGAGTCGGTAATGGGAAATTCATATTAGGAAAAAAAGGAGAAATTGCTCCTTTTTTAGGTGTCCCCTCACTCACCAGGGTTGCCCCACGGTGACATGCTTCATCATTGGGGCCATCCCAGTCCTCTACGGGCTGGGGCGTGCTACGACTTGCGGGTTACGTAGGAGCACTTTTAAAGACTATGTGTGGTGCATATGTAATTGTGGAGTGGACTATGTGATGTATCTAAAAATACCTGCCCAGTAGGTTTACAATAAACTTTATTCCTGCCTCTAGGTGGTAGTATTAAAAACTGGGTGGGACGATAGGGCGCCCTAAACGTAATGAGTCAAGGTGTACCTATCAACTCCTATCGTCAACATGTTTCGTGCATACCCCAAGCACTTCTTCAGGACTACGCAGAGACCAGCCCTGTGTTCGCCACTCCTTAGCTCAGTAATGAGTTATTTTAATAAGAGAATTAAATTGAATTAAATTAAATTGCAGCAAGCTATAATAAGTGCATGCAGTAATACCTACGTATTTAATCCAAACACGTGGTTCTTGTAAGATAAAAGACAACTTGAAAAATCAAGGGGTAGGCATACACATAGACCATGCTGTTGGATCGCTTCGGAAAACGTGATTACATTTCCCGTGGTCCTTGACGGACGTTTTTTCAAGTAAAAAACGTGATTGTTTCCATGCATAAAACGTGACAGTTCTCATGCATCAAAACGTGATAAAACACCTTTCTGTGACACACCCATACATATTTTTACATACATGTCATGGGACCTAACTGTGCCCCATGGATTCGGAGGGGTTCAGTATCCCAGCAAAATCTAGGAAGATAGGAGAAACGGGATATCGTAAATGGCAACCACAGGGTCGTTTTTGCATAGCAATGGTTTTTTGACCCGTTAGATGTAAGGGTAAACACCCTTCGTTAGTCCGATTTTCACTTACTTGCTTCGAGGATACCTCCCTCTTATAGGCACCTACTTGTGTCCCTCCGATCCGAATGTTACTCGACCGGGGGCTCAGTTTGTTTTTAAAGAAGGTCCCAGTCGCGGTTACTTCCGCATACGCGCCCACGCTCGATAAAGAGCTGGTGCGTATGGATCGCTCTGGGCAATCACGGGTGGCGGCCATCTTAGGAGTATGAGGTACTTTTTCATTACTTCAAATGGGACAATAAATATGTTTACGGGAAATTTCGGTGTCAAGAAATTAATTTAGAGTTTGTTATCTTCTATTTTATATTATCAGACACAATGCCGTATTTTACCAAAAATATTTATGAATCCTATTTTTAGGTTGGCGATCCAGATGTATTTCTTCAACTGGCCCCTTATATTTTTGGTGTCCTTCTAACTTATTCCCGAGGGTAGGTTATTGGTTATTTTGATTAATTGAAGATGGACCAAGTAGCCCTCATGTGACAAACAATTTTTGCTAGGTATTCTCAGACTGGTGGTGGTGTACACTCCGATCTGTAAAGGAAAACAACCACAGTTAGTCTGTAACCAAACACCCACAGTTATTGGTTATTGGTTATTTGGATTGATTGAAGATCGGCTGAGTAGCCCTCATATGACAACATTTTAACTAAGTTTTCTCAGACTGGTGGTGGTGTACTCTCAGGTCTATAAAGGAAACACAACCACAGTTAGGATGTAACGAACACCCACAGTTGTTTAGTTCGGTTATTTCATTACCAGTACAACTTAATGACTCTGGTGTGGACTCATTCCTATCAGGTAAATTATCCCCAGGGGATGTCATCGTTCAGACCCACTATGTGAGAGAGAAGTTTAAAAACCCAGCGTTGTTCTTTTTCAAGTAGTTTATTTTCCATTTCTGCATGTGGTTGTTGTATCTCCAGGACCACCCACCGCATATCATTAGGGGTATGTCCTTTTTCCAAGAAATGAGTGGTCATTCTTGTATTGGAATGTTTGCATCTAAAGTTGCTGCGATGTTCCACCATCCTCGTATTGACCTTCCTGGTAGTCATACCAATGTAGTGCAAGTTACAACTACATGTAATCATATACACAACACCTGTTGTGTTGCAATTGGAAAAAGACTTCAAGTCCCAAATCAGGCCGTTGTTACATGTTACTTGTTTGGTTGCACTAGTGAGATGGCACACACTGCAATTGGAACATGGGTAGTGTCCCAAAGGCAGTGGGTGTAGGCGTCGGATGGGACCCTCCACATTTTTTGGACGTGTGTGGACTACCAAATCTTTTAGGTTTTTTCCTTTTCGGTGGCTAAACATGGGTTGGGTGAGGTTGAGGCCACCACTATTCAATGTTTTCCAATGTCTCTTGACAATTTTTGTTACTTTCTGTGAGGCTACAGTATAAGTAGTAACACAGATGGGTCTTCTTTCAGAGTCACTTGTAGATTGTTCTCTGGGTTTTGTTTCTAAGAGTGCATCTCTGTTGTTGTTTGATGCTCTCTTTTTAGCCTTCGAGACAATTTTTTGTGGGTATTGTCTCTGGCGTAATTTTGTGCACAGTTCTCCAGCCTGGATCTCATAATCTCGTTTTTCCGAACAGTTTCGCCTTAGGCGTAAAAACTGTCCGAAAGGTAGATTCTCACGGAGCTGTCGAGAACTCCTTCAGTTCTCAGTATAGCTTGAATTTGTCCAGATTTGTTGTAGGGACAAAACCTAGACCCTTTTCTAACACCGTATTTTGGTCTGGTGTGAGGACTTTTTTTGAAAGGTTCACCACTAGGCTCAGATGTTGCTGGTTGACGGTGTCGTCACCGGCCCTTGGCTCCTCGTGTGTGTTCTGACTGTTTCCAGTGGTTGTGCCCATTGCACCTGTTGCCCTCTGGTTTTTCCTCTTCCTGCTCTCTTGCCTCTCCCTAAAAAAGGCTGCTGTGGCATCCCTGGCATCTGGGTGTTGTCCCAAAATGGAAAAGGTTGATGCGGATAAGGTTGTTGAAAGGGCGGATGGCCGTAGAAAAATTGTGGTGGTGGTCCCTGGTAAGGTTGCCAGAAATTCCCTCTGTTTCTCATCCTCCCTGCTCTGCCTCGTCTGTTCTTAGGCTGATTTCGGTTGTAACTTGTGTCCCTACAACAAATCTGGACAAATTCAAGCTATACTGCGAACTGAAGGAGTTTGTTCGGAGCATAAAACTACAAGTCTATTTCAAAGACAAACCACAGTCAGTGGGAGCTGCAAGCGATACAGGACTGAAGAAAAAATCTTCTTTCACCCCACCGGCAGCAAGTCTACCAGTAGAACTGCTGGCTTTTGAAAAGGCAATCCTAAAGGATGTGATGGATTTGGATACTGGATCACTGAAAACATTCTACAACACTAGTAGAACAGAAAAGGAGGCAATACACGAATTGGCAAACGACACAAGCATCACAATAAAACCGGCTGATAAAGGCGGAGCAATAGTGGTACAAAACTCAACAGACTATGATAATGAATGTCTTAGACTGTTAGCCGACCAACGGAATTATGAAATCCTAACTGTGGACCCAACAGAACGCTTGAGAATCGAAATTGCAAGAATGGTGGAGGAATGTCTAGTAAATGACTGGTTATCTAAAAAGGAAACAGATTTTTTGGAGAGTAAACACCCAAGGACTCCATATTTTTATACGATTCCAAAGATCCACAAAAAACTAGTGAATCCACCAGGGAGACCTATTGTCTCTGGGATTGGGTCTATTTTAGAGCCCTTGTCCAAGTTTGCAGATGCCTTTCTAAGACCGTTAGTGCAACAAACAGAGACATATCTGCAAGACACCAAATCAGTATTATGCCTCATTAAGGACCTCACGTTTGACCCTACAACACAAATAATGGTTGGGCTCGACGTGGAGAGCCTTTATACGAGCTTGCCCCACAGAGAAACGTTACAGATCTTGGAGGAAATTCTATTTGAAAATGAGTGGCAATACAAGACACCAAGACATGTGGTGTTAGAATGCTGCCGCCTTGCACTGACCGAAAACTTTTTCCTTTTTCAGCAAACCATGTACAGACAATCCCATGGAACTAGCATGGGAAGCACATTCGCGCCGAGCGTGGCTGGACTATATGTCCACTAGCTAGAGAATAAAAGAATTCTGACTCCCAACAATCCGTTCTCCACAAAGATCCAGATGTGGAGACGTTATATTGATGATGTCATCCTCATCTGGAATGGCAATGAGATGGAAGTAAACCTCTTTCTAGATTGGCTGAGTCTGCAAGACCCTTTTCTAAAATTTACCTCTACAATGAGTAGAGACCAGTTGCTCTTTCTTGACTTGAACATCAGAGCGGACAGAGGTAAACTGACGACCACGACACACTTTAAACCTACGTCGAGAAACTGTTTATTAAACTTTGAAAGTTTTCATCCTCGACCGCTCCGTGAGAATCTACCTTTCGGACAGTTTTTACGCCTAAGGCGAAACTGTTCGGAAAAACGAGATTATGAGATCCAGGCTGGAGAACTGTGCACAAAATTACGCCAGAGACAATACCCACAAAAAATTGTCTCGAAGGCTAAAAAGAGAGCATCAAACAACAACAGAGATGCACTCTTAGAAACAAAACCCAGAGAACAATCTACAAGTGACTCTGAAAGAAGACCCATCTGTGTTACTACTTATACTGTAGCCTCACAGAAAGTAACAAAAATTGTCAAGAGACATTGGAAAACATTGAATAGTGGTGGCCTCAACCTCACCCAACCCATGTTTAGCCACCGAAAAGGAAAAAACCTAAAAGATTTGGTAGTCCACACACGTCCAAAAAATGTGGAGGGTCCCATCCGACGCCTACACCCACTGCCTTTGGGACACTACCCATGTTCCAAATGCAGTGTGTGCCATCTCACTAGTGCAACCAAACAAGTAACATGTAACAACTGCCTGATTTGGGACTTGAAGTCTTTTTTTCCAATTGCAACACAACAGGTGTTGTGTATATGATTACATGTAGTTGTAACTTACACTACATTGGTATGACTACCAGGAAGGTCAATACGAGGATGGTGGAACATCGCAGCAACTTTAGATGCAAACATTCCAATACAAGAATGACCACTCACTTCTTGGAAAAAGGACATACCCCTAATGATATGCGGTCGGTGGTCCTGGAGATACAACAACCACATGCAGAAATGGAAAAGAAACTACTTGAAAAAGAACAACGCTGGGTTGTTAAACTTCACTCTCACATAGTGGGTCTGAACGATGACATCCCCTGGGGACAATTTACCTGATAGGAATGAGTCCACCCCAGAGTCATTAAGTTGTACTGGTAATGAAATAACCAAACTAAACAACTGTGGGTGTTCGTTACATCCTAACTGTGGTTGTGTTTCCTTTATAGACCTGAGAGTACACCACCACCAGTCTGAGAAAACTTAGTTAAAATGTTGTCATATGAGGGCTACTCAGCCGATCTTCAATCAATCCAAATAACCAATAACCAATAACTGTGGGTGTTTGGTTACAGACTAACTGTGGTTGTTTTCCTTTACAGATCTGAGTGTACACCACCACCAGTCTGAGAATACCTAGCAAAAATTGTTTGTCACATGAGGGCTACTTGGTCCTTCTTCAATTAATGAAAATAACCAATAACCTACCCTCGGGAATAAGTTAGAAGGACACCAAAAATATAAGGGGCCAGTTGAAGAAATACATCTGGATCGCCAACCTAAAAATATGATTCATAAATATTTTTGGTAAAATACGGCATTTTGTCTGATAATATAAAATAGAAGATAACAAACTCTAAATTAATTTCTTGACACCGAAATTTCCCGTAAACATATTTATTGTCCCATTTGAAGTAATGAAAAAGTACCTCCTACTCCTAAGATGGCCGCCACCCGTGATTGCCCAGAGCCATCCATATGCACCAGCTCTTTATCGAGTGCGGGCGCGTATGCGGAAGTAACCGCGACTGGGACCTTCTTTAAAAACAAACTGAGCCCCCGGTCGAGTAACATTCGGATCGGAGGAACACAAGTAGGTGCCTATAAGAGGGAGGTATCCTTGAAGCAAGTAAGTGAAAATCGGACTAACGAAGGGTGTTTACCCTTGCATCTAACGGGTCAAAAAACCATTGCTATGCAAAAACGACCCTGTGGTTGCCATTTACGATATCCCGTTTCTCCTATCTTCCTAGATTTTGCTGGGATACTGAACCCCTCCGAATCCATGGGGCACAGTTAGGTCCCATGACATGTATGTAAAAATATGTATGGGTGTGTCACAGAAAGGTGTTTTATCACGTTTTGATGCATGAGAACTGTCACGTTTTATGCATGGAAACAATCACGTTTTTTACTTGAAAAAACGTCCGTCAAGGACCACGGGAAATGTAATCACGTTTTCCGAAGCGATCCAACAACATGGTCTATGTGTGTTAAGGTTTGGGGTAACCTACCCCTTGATTTTTCAAGTTGTCTTTTATCTTACAAGAACCACGTGTTTGGATTAAATACGTAGGTATTACTGCATGCACTTATTATAGCTTGC
This sequence comes from Lissotriton vulgaris, assembly GCF_964263255.1. Classification (NCBI taxonomy): domain Eukaryota; kingdom Metazoa; phylum Chordata; class Amphibia; order Caudata; family Salamandridae; genus Lissotriton; species Lissotriton vulgaris. The sequence continues at coordinate 1,981,217,463 of NC_141689.1, forward strand.
TGCAATTTAATTTAATTCAATTTAATTCTCTTATTAAAATAACTCATTACTGAGCTAAGGAGTGGCGAACACAGGGCTGGTCTCTGCGTAGTCCCGAAGAAGTGCTTGGGGTATGCACGAAACATGTTGACGATAGGAGTTGATAGGTACACCTTGCCACATTACGTTTAGGGCGCCCTATCTTCCCACCCCGTTTTTAATACTACCACCTAGAGGCAGGAATAAAGTTTATTGTAAACCTACTGGGCAGGTATTTTTAGATACATCACATAGTCCACTCCACAATTGCATATGCACCACACATAGTCTTTAAAAGTGCTCCTAGGTAACCCGCAAGTTGTAGCACGCCCCAGCCCGTAGAGGACTGGGATGGCCCCAATGATGAAGCATGTCACCGTGGGGCAACCCTGGTGAGTGAGGGGACACCTAAAAAAGGAGCAATTTCTCCTTTTTTACCTAATATGAATTTCCCATTACCGACCCCATTGAGTGTTGTGTATGGTTCATATTAACTAGCAAGGCTCTCAGGAATCTGTTAACAGAGACCATTTGTTGATTACATTAAACTGCTTACATTTTTATTTTTTTGCAACAACTTATTCCCAACTTTTTGATGTCTTTTAATTTATTACTACAGATTCTGCTATTATTCTTCATATCTGCAACCATATCATCTTTTTCATATCAAGGATCAAGTGACCAAGTATTTAAGTGATTTGTCGGATGAGTGGTGATACAGCCATTTATTATAAGGCATACCATTCATTCTGCTATACATTAATATTGATTTGCAAGTCACCTGAGATTTCCATGGCTATATTAAGGAGCTCTGCTTTCAGTCATGTTTCTCTATATTGTCATGGAGCTCCATGTGACTTACAATATTGTTATAATTTACAGCAACGGGTACCTTGTCCCATGGGAACCTGAAATCAGCGTGTTATAGCCCATCACTAATTTCCTTGTTATAACCAAGTTGTGACTTCCCTAATCCCGTTATATTGAAGTGACATAGTCGCTCAACTGTAATAAGTTATTGAACTCCACTTTAGTCATATATCTTTCTCAGTCCGGAGGTGAGGCAGGCCCCCCACTACTCGCCTTGACTCTGCGTAGCGTGTCTTGTTCAGCCAGTACTCCATGGCGTAAATCTGAGAGCCACAGCTTTAGGACTGGTGATGACTTTGAGGACATTGCGACCTGCCGTTTGGCAAGAACTAGAGTTAGGTCAATGAACGTTTTGGGGTATTTACGTTTACTGTTGCGCGCAGTGAGACCTAACAAACAATGTGGGTCATCCTTTGCCAAGTGGTAACCCAGGGTGTGGGAGATATGGGTGAGTATTACGTCCCAGACAGTGCTTCTGGAGGGGCATTCCCACACCATGTGTGCAAACTCCACAGCATCGGCAGAGCAACCGGAGTAGGCATCTCTGGGATCCAGATATTTTTGTGCTATCCGTTTGGTGGTGAGATAGATGTGATGTAAATAATTGAATCTGATAGACATCTAGCCACAGATTCCTTAACTTAGAATATCCTCCAGGTGCCGATCTGGAGATTTTTCAGCAGTGCCTCTGCGTGCCTGTGAACGACGTTCCATGGCTCCGTCTTACGTCGTCCACGGATGTGAAGTCAGTGTAGCCATATAAGTCCCTCCTGGTGCTCTGAAATCAGTTTTCTTCTTTTCTGTGCTGCGACCCGGGTCCAGAAGAAGCAGTTCCTCTGGCCTGTTATGGTTCTTGGTCTTACTGACACCCTTTTGCATCTAGGAACAGTGTGTTGATGCCTTCTGGCTTTAAATCGTATGAAACCTGTACGCGTCAGATGTCGGCGATGGATCCACACGTGGTTTGTATGTGGTGCTTGGGTGAGCGCCCCGACTCCAAAAGAGTGTGACTCGTATCGGCAGCCGAAGCAAAGTCCCCTGCAGGGGATAAAATTGTTTTCCGCCCTGCTATCTCATTCGAAGTCAGAGCGTTGTTGGTCTCCTTTTCAAACTGGCACTCCTGTTCGGGACAGGTCACAATGTCGTTCCCGAGGATGATGCTCGCCTTTCTGAGGTAAAATCAAGAGGAAGTCACAAATTCCGTTGGCGTCACGTAGTTAATAACTTGGGGCCCATGGTTCATGGTCTCAACCGGACACGGCCCCTCAGCAGTCGACCCCGCCTTTCCAGTATTTCCTGGTGTTGGGGCGACTAGAGCCCAAATGGAAGCCTATTACCAGGCTTTGATTGCCATCTTTGGAACGACCACAGTCCCTGGCGCGCCTTCGGGCCCCACAGACATGGAAGGGATTCATATTAGGAGCTCGCTGGCAGGTTCGCCCTTGGCACCAATCGAGTACCCTGACTCCGGCTGCGGAGTCGCAGTGACGTCGGTGGGGCCTCCCATACAAATGTCTGGCCGCAGTCCACCTCCATCATCAGAGGACAGCCTGGTGAGGATGATGTCTGATGTGGCTGCCGCAGGGGACTTGTCTCCCAGTCGACTCCGTCCCATACAGCAGTCTCCTATCACAGTGGATATTGCGTCGATGCCGTTCTGACGTCGTTCAATGGAGCCTCCTTCAACGTTCATCAGCGCGTCCCTGTGCCGCCTTGTTGGCGCTCGCTGAAGATGTCCCTTACTACTCCTCTTCAAATGGAGGATGAGGCCCCTGGGGGATGTCATTGGACATCCTCGCACTGAAGATCCTTTGGTTTCTATCTCTCTGCCCTCCGATCCCTTTTTTGGATCCGCTCCACCAAGCAACGTGGATGTCGAGCCATTGCTACCTTTTGGTGAGTCGTTGTACGACATTCTTCTTGGGACCTGGGCGAGACCCTCCTCGGGTGACCTGGTGGATCCTGCTGTCGCACATAGTCACCGCCCGGCTCCAAATGACCCAGTCTGTTTTTCCCTACACCCTAGGGCAGTGTTTCCCAAACTGTGTTCCGCGGACCCCCAGGGGTCCGTGACACATTCCCAGGGGGTCCCTAGGCAACACTTTTAAAAGCACAGAAATGTTTCTTGTATAATTAGCAGCTTTCCAGCAACAATAAAAGTGTCAAGAGAATGCCAGTGATTAATGTACCTGCTGGAGAGCAAGGAGAGTTTTGTTCAGTGGCAGCTTTGATTTAACTAATGTTGCACAGAGGGTTAATGTGCCTAATGCAAAGAATGTGTAACATGCATCTTAAAAAGCAGTATTTTATGTGCATAGGTTCGTGGTTACTGCTTTTTCACAGAGTTTCTTTTGTTACTGTGCACTTCATAAGTGACAATCGTAATCTAGCAGAGGGACCTATAAACTGTCATCAAAGAGCTACGTGTAAACTGCATGGTACCAGTTAGTAACTTATATTTTGCCCCAGTTATTCATTATCCTGATGCTGCTAAAAAGATATATTTGGGTGGAAATACATTTTTAATGTTAAAGTCATTGCTAGCCACTGTGTTATGTTCTGAATCCTGAATTTGTGCTTTTCCAGACCAAGCACTCTTTAAATATTTTATATACACACTGATTTACATGTATGATTCAATGTCTCTATATGTGTGTGATGTAAAGTGCTCTGACATCCTGCAATGGTATGAGAGATGCTATAAAACAAATGAAATACATGTGACAGAGTGGCTATTACTTCAATATAAAATACTAAGAGCCAGATGTACGATCTGTTTTTATATGCGCAAACGGGTTCGCGAACCCGTTTGCGCATGCAAACACCCATTGGGCCATATACATAGCATATTTAGCTAGTCGCAATTTGTTTACGACTCTCTAAATAGGTTTTGCAACTTGCTATTTATAAGGGGCATTCCCTTCCAAATAGCGAGTCTCAAAACCATGTACAAATGTTTTGTGGTTGCAAAACAGTCACAATTACCACCTACTTCAAATAGATGGTAATGCATTCGCAAATGGGAAGGGGTCCCCAGGGGACCCCTTCCCCTTTGCAAATGCATGCAAAATTATTTTTTCAGGGCAGGCAGTGGTCCCAGGGACCTCTGCCTGCCCTTAGAAAATGAAACGAAAACGTTTCATTTTCTTTTTTTTTTTTTTTAAATGCATGGTAAACAGGCTGCATTTTTTTCAAAAAAACTTCTTTATTTAAAAGCAGTCCGAGACATGGTGGCCTGCAGAGCCCAGCAGGCCACCATCGCTGGGAGGGCTGGCATTCCCAATGGGCTCGCAAATTGCGAGAGGCTCATTAATATTAATGAACCTCGCAATTTGATACCCCATTGGGAATCCCAAACAGTGTTAAACACAGTGTTCTACATTTCATTTAGTGACTCGCAATTTGCCACTCGCAGTGTGTCACCAATTGCGAGGAGCTAAATGAAATGGTCGTACATCTGGCCCCAAAATCCTTAGTACTTTGAGTATTTGTTTTGTGTGCACACGTGTGTATTTTATTCTAATTATTGTTTTAATGTTTGAAATTTAACTCATACAAATTGCTTGGGGGTCCCCGGCTTCCTGTGGTGACTCAATGGGGGTCCTCAGGAGTCAAAAGTTTGGGAACCACTGCCCTAGGGCTTACGGGCTAGTTGTCCAGACAGCCTCAGCTTTGCGGCCTTTGTCCTCTCATCCGATGCGTCCACCCAAAAGAAAATCTCGATGGTTGGAGGCATGTGGTCCGCAAATGTTTGCGTCCACGAGCTCTGCCTTTCGGTCTTTGAACAGACCTGTGTGTTTGCACGGGCTACTTTCACCCACCGGGACTCGGTTGAGTGCCTCCTTCCCTCCTTTCTCGAAGGCCTTCGGGCTGACCTGACTCGGATACTTCAGAATGGCCGTGAGCTGACATTTTTTAATTGATCAGCCATGGACACAATTGATTCTGTGCGTCTGGAGATGGCCAGGTCTGTTGCTCTGTGTCGCCATGCTTGGCTACTTGTTGGCAGTTTTCCTGGACTTGCCCTTAGAAGGAGGCCCATCTTTTTCACACTCATGCTGACTCGGCGGCTCTTGTCCGTGAATGGCATTCTTTCTAGTCCTTTGTTGCGGACTTCTTGTTTTGTTTGCATTGGTTGCAGTATTGCCACTGCTTTTCTCTGGTGTCAGTCTCTGGGTTAAAGCTGTTATTTCCCAGACAGACTGTAAAGCTGCTCAGCTGTTTCCATCATTATTTTTATTTCCTCTGTATAAGAGCTCATCTCAAGAGGCGTTCCTTTGCATTTTATAGGGATGTAACATACCCTATGTGGGGTATTCATTGGTTATTGTATAACCATTCTAACTTGCCACGGCAAGTGTCTTCCTAAGTGGTGTGAGTACTATGCTCTAGGAAATGTACTTCCTGGGTGGTGCAGGTCCTCACTGAGGATCAGGCGAGGTTCTCTTAGGATTGTTATTTATCTTGGGAGTTATACTATAGTTCATGCTACATAACTTATAGCGATATGTTTTTCGCTTCTTCACGCTCCACCTCCTGTTGTAGGACTTCTCCTCTGTACAAGCCCACAAGGGTAGCATAACTCTCTTTGGAGTTTACATATTTGTACTTTACGATTGGTCCGTAGTTCCCTCCTGCCTCTGAGGATACAGACCTCTCCAGAATATTGTTGGGTTTACGCCAAGTCTGGCTCCCCCAGCCTGTTCACGTATACTCCTTTTCTTGCCTTGGCTGTCTTTTCAAGCGTTTTGCTGTGTTTCCGCCATTTTGCCTGTGTTGGCCGTCTTTGCCGTAAGCCAGTTTCTTTTCCGAATCCAGTTCTGGCAAGGTATGTTACCACACACTGGGCACGTTCACAGGCACTGGGTACCTGCTGTTTCAACTTTTGCCACTGAGGTGGCTGTGTTTGATTCTGGTGGTATTGTCTACTCCTTACTCTTCCGTGCTAGGAAGTGCTTCTGTCCTTGTTCTTCCCTCAGGTCTCAGACCGTGTCTGGTTTCTTCCTTGTTAGAAGTTGGTTCTACGCCAGACGCATTGTTGGTGCATGCTGTCTTGGGCCTCTCTCTTCATATGCACTTCCCAAGCAGGGACTCTGGTCATACTGCTCTTTGCATCTGCCAGATGTTATCCATAGCTGATCCTTGTCCTTCATACATCTGTATATGGTTGTAAGTGTGTGTGTGTGTATGTATGTGTATATATATATATATATATATATATATATATATAATGTGTGTTTGTGTGTGTGTGTGTGTGGGTATATATGCATGTGTGTGTGTATATATATGGGTGTGTGTGTGTGTGTATATATATATATATATATATATATATATATATATATATATATTCACTGAAAAAACCATAGGTTATAGACCATATATAGTTAGGAATTAGCATTTACAAAACCTTATTTTACTCACACAAAACCATTGAAATTCGCATATATAGTTAGTTGCACTAACTATATATCGCGCACCCGCAATCCACTGCTGATGATGTCACATATTACATCATTCATGACATGGTCAGTGACATCACTGATGACAACATCCAGTGACTGTATGTTTCTGTAAAGTTAAAATATGTCTTACATATTGAAGAATGAGTGGATGTATAAGTGTCTGGATGAAGGATTTAGCAGGTGCATGACTGACTGTATGATTGAGTGATTAAATGTGTCTCACTGAGTGCATGGGTTAGTGACTAAACTGTCTTAATTTGTGCATCATTATGTCTGTTGTTCTGTAAACTGCTGCATGTGTTGATCAGTAGCTATATGAATAACTATATGGGTTATTGATTGGTTGCCCAAGTATTTGTATGGGAGACTGAGTGTGTGTGTGGGTGGCTGGCTGGGAGGTGTATGACTCTGTGCATAGATGTGTGAGCAGTTGATTCACTAGATGTATGGGTTCAAAAGTGCATGTGGAAACAGCTGTATGGGCGGTTGACTGTGTGCATGAGTGTATTGGTGAGTGAATGGATATCTCAGTGCTACATGTCAAAGTAAGTACATATGTAAAACACAGTACATGTGAGAGTTGACATATATAAATAACTGTGCATAAGAGCCAGTGAATGTGCGAGTGGCTGTATGGATCATTGTGAACTTGTATCAGGGATTGAATAAGAGAGTAAATATGTGTTAGTATATGTTTGAATAAGTAAGGTGTGTATAACTGTATAGTTGAGGAAATGGAGGTGTGATTGATTCTTTGCATGACGGACTAGGTGTGTGAGTAACTCCATGAATGAGTGTCTGTTTACACTGAGTGTATCTAAGGTTATATTAGTCTGAAGAGGTTCATCGTATTATCACATGAATGATGTCATCAGTGATGTGATCAGTAATGTCAAATGAGATGTCATCAGTGATGTCATCAGTGATGTCATCAGTGATGTCATCAGTGATGTCATTTGAGATGTCATCAGTGATGTCATCAGTGATGTCACTGACCATGTCATGAATGATGTAATATGTGACATGATCAGCAGTGGATTGCGGGTGCGCGATATATAGTTAGTGCAACTAACTATATATGCGAATTTCAATGGTTTTGTGTGAGTAAAATAAGGTTTTGTAAATGCTAATTCCTAACTATATATGGTCTATAACCTATGGTTTTTTCAGTGAATTTTCAAGGTTTTGTAAATGCTAATTCCTAACTATATATGGTCTATAACCTATAAGACTGTTAGCGCTCTAGTTGTTCTTTAGAACACTCTGGGACATTCTGTCACTGGGCTATATTTGGGCTACATCTGGCTGATATTTGGGCTACATTTGTTTTTTTTGTCTCTGGTGGCCATCTTTGGGCTACATTGGGCTACATTTGGGCTCTAACATATATATATATATATAGCCCAATATATATTTTTCAAAGTTAATTTTCGTAAAAACCACTGGAGCATATATCTTGAGACATAGCAAAGGCACATCCGGCTACCAGGCCCTACAATTTTGCCAAGTTTTGTGGAAATCCATTCAACCGTTCGAGCTAAAAGTGAGTCCAACCGCCCTATGGAAAACTCAATGTTAAAAACACGTTTTGGGACCCCCCTTTTTTCTCGCCCCCCGCTTGACGAAACCCCCCCAAACTTTCAGGAGACGCTCAGAAACAAAATGTGCCATTTTCCTGAAAATTTCAGCCAATTCAGTCCATCAACGCCAAAGTCATTCAACATAGAAGTTTCAGAAATCCCTATTCAAAAAAATCCTAACTATATATACCTACTGGCGACCGCCAGTAGGTAATATGTGTGTGTATATATATGTATGTGTGTGTGTATTGTGTGTGTGTATTGTGTGTGTGTTTATGTATATATACATATACACACATTAGGTCCTATTATGGGTCACTCCGGTGCCGTTCTGCTGTACTTGTCCAGGGCATGCTCTTGGATTGTCCATTGCCTGTCAATTTTTTTGCAGGTCCATGGATCCCGTGCACAGTTTTGCTTCTTATTCTTATTGCAGAAGCTTATGGATTGCTTCTATTGGGCACTGGTTATTTTGGTTTCTACGATTCCCTCGTCGCTTCCTGGGAGGTGAAGGTCTCTAGCTGTCCTCTGCAAGACTGTGGTGCCATTGCCTTTATTTGTTGCGGCTCCTTTTACAAAGCTTAATGGTCTAGTGTCAGCCACGCTTACACTTGCTGTCCCCACCTGTTTTTGTACATCTTCTTGACATATTAGTTCTCTTTGTACCTTGGTGGGGTTGAGTTGCAGACCCTCCTCCCCTGGGGTATAGCTTTGGTATCTATTCTAAGTTAAGGAATCTGCAACTAGATGTCTCTATCAGATGAACAAGTTGCTTTTGTAACGATGTATCTGTTAGAGACACCTGTTAGAGACACCGTCTAGCCGCAGATTCCTTAACACCCACCTATCTTCCCCGCAAGGACCTTTTCAGGTTGAGTTCTTATCAACTGGTCTTTTCTACCAGTGATTTCTGCCATCATGTGTGTTTCCCTATTACTCATCCTTTACCAGGTCCGGATGTCTTCTGTTTTACCTGTTGCTTCTCCACCCGTTCTCGCAAATGGGTGGGGATTTCATATATCCATGCACGCTCTGGCACCCTGGTTTATTTAAGCAGGGCATTATCATTTGGTGATTGTCCACTCCCGGTGCCCCATATGAGTGTAATCAAGAGCAAATGTAGCCCTGTAAAGATTTCTTTATTCAAAAGTATTGGGATGGCTGAGAAGAACTATAGCAGTCACAGAAGGACCATCATTTTGAAAATGGCTATGGCCCTATGGGAGAGAGCGCAAGGCCTGCCCAAAAAGGTAGGGAGCCTCTCACAATGATAGTGCCCTCCCTATATTGCCTTCTACCAGGTCTTCGTGTATGTGATAAATTCAAATCCCCAGATATTTGCAGGTATCATAGCTCCATGGGAAGTGGGATGAGTGATGAGAGGGAGTCTCTTTTCGACCGGGTCGCTGTCAGGGGAAAGAGATGGGATTTGTCCTAGTTCATTTTGAGGCTAGAGATCTTACCAAAGTGATACAGTAGATTTCTCAGTCGTTTGATGTTGTCTTCCTCCTCGAAAAGGTAAAGCAGTGTGTCATCAGCATAAAGTCATATCATATGCCACATGTCCTCTACCCAAAGACCCCACTCTGGAGCCCTGGCACTTAGCCCACATGCCAGTGGTTCCATGGGGAGAGCAAAGATGATTGGAGATAAAGGACAACCCAGCAGTGTGCCAGGATTGATGTGTAGTGGTTTAGATATGGTAGATTCCGCCTTTACCGTTGCCACCAGTGCGTTATAAAGTAGCGAAACCCAGGCCAGGAACTTTGCTCTCACTGGCAGTTGGCAGAGGACCTCCTTCAAGTAAGCCCACCCCAGATTTTCGAACGCCTTCTCTATGTTCAGGGCAGATACCCAGGGGTTGGCTCCAGATGTTTTGTACATTTAAGAAGCTGTTTCTACCAGGAATTAAACCATTCTGATTGGATTCTATTAGATGCTGTGCTACAGGTGTAAGCCTAATGGCCAGCACTTCCTGAAAATCTTATACTCTGTATTTAAAAGGGACAATAGACAATAAGACCCCTTCAGCAAGGGATCCCTGTTGGGTTTCCGGAGTACCATTGATACTGAATCCCTCATAGAGTGTTGGAGTATCACTGTACAATATGCCAATTCATAGACCTGCAGGTGTGGAGTTAACTGTGCTGCAAAGTCGGCATGGAATTCTACGGGCCAACCATCTTACTGTGTGACATTAACTTGAAGGCCTGAGATATTTCATCTGCAGAGAGTGGGGCTACTAAATCTGCCCGATGTGACCCCTGCAATTATGGGAGATGCAGTGCATCCAGGTATATCTGTATTGGGGAAGTAAAATGTCTGAGTGTTCTGATAGCGTGAGCTCCACTGCTGCATCAGGAGGATGAAGGGCACTCCCCTTGGAGCCGCACCCTCTGTTGTGGCCTGTCTTGTTTAGGGTGGACCATCATTCCTGCTAGTGGGGCAGGCATGCCCTTGAGTGTTCGAGTTTACTGGCTGCACACCACGCCACTCAGATCAAGGGCCTCTGTACTGCCAGGATGTGGCACCTTGCTAGTTTAGTAGCTCAAAAGGCCTTACCTGCAGCGAGTCAAGTGGGGGGTGGAGTTTGGCACCGCGTCTAGCTGATGGGCGGACGGCTATTTAGGTTTTTGGAAAAATGGGGGAATTCAGCACCTGTTTTGTGCATTTTATAAAAAAGTCTAAATGACGTTGACCTGTAACCTTTATCTTAAATAAAGACGTGCTGTATTACTTATTTAAATTATTTTTATTATCTCATCATTATTTCATCAGATTTCTTTCAGATAACACTTTTTTATCTTTTTTTCTCTTTTTTTTATTTATATATATATATATATATATAAATATGTGACAAAAAATTGTTGTACATCCATAATTGATTCAGGTTATACAAAAATACAACAAATTGATTTAAGTTACTATCCAGAACCACAATTCCATTCATTCAACTCGTTTCGGCTTGCGCCTTTGTCAAGAATTCTGTGTTTCTTTCACATAACTGGTAACTGTATTATTCTCCAGCTATAGAATAGATTGGCTGCGGAAATGAAGTGACGGTTCAAGTCAAATGCCTTTGCGTTTTACATTTTCCCAATTCGACAAAAAGAAAGGATCAATCTGCATTAATTTCGTGTTGTTCTTATATTTTTAGATCATGCAGTTGGAAATCTTGTTGGTATCAATTCGCCCAAACCTGCGTCAAGTGCACAATGTTGCATGATCTCACTCGCACAGACCCATCTGGTTCGTCTTTCGTCTTACCGTTCACTTTGGAGTGAACGGTAAGAAGACGAAAGACAGCAAAGAACACTTGGGACCTGATTGCAAGTAGACCGGTAAATTCCGACCCTTGTGTAAATCCCTGTTTACGCACAGGGTGGAATTACGAGTTTGGCTGTATTTAACGCATCTGATGCGTTAAAAACTCCGCTATCTTTACATTTCGGTAGGTTAAACCTGGTGAAATGCAACAGGGGAAACTGTACTGTATTTACAGTCCCATGCGGATTCTGGTGCGCTAAACACCAAAGTCCACATGTTATTCTCCACAAACTCATGATAGGTGATATGTATTCCACCTGATAAATAGTGTACCTGTATTGTTATATATCTTGTGTGATAATTAACACCTAAACTGTTAATCAGGCCCTTTGTCATTTTTTATAAAAAAAAACATGCTAGTATCAGTTTACTGTAAATTAGATTTTCCAAAGGACAGTAGCTCACAAGGAGTAGTAACTTGTAGAGTCTTTCAATCCTGAGTAAAGTGGAAAAAATAAACATTTAGCCGTAAATCTCCCCTTCCTGTAAGAAAAAAGCATTCATAAAAACAAACTACAATTTTCTGTTTTTGTGTAAACTGCAGCTGCAATGGTGCTCATGGCCTGTGTTTCACCTTGCTACTGTCTATGGCAGCAGTCATTATGACGTCACAAATCAAATTCATTACTTTATTACCGTTGGGCAGATACTTCGTGTTCTTATTACAGGCAGCTGGAGAAGTCACAACTAGAAAGGAAATTGGAGCCAGGTTTTTATACTGTGATTGCAGGCCTCCATGTATTCTGTTATTACAGGAAAGATTGATTCTCTGCTGGTTTCTACACGACAATACACTTTAATCTGATTTTCATTAAACTGATGCTAATAGCTTTTTGCACAGCATTTCTAAAAATTGCTTCTTAAAATGGAGAGTAGCTTATAACCCAGTCCATTTTGCTTTTTCTATGAATTTTTAGGGCAGTCAGATCAACAACATACTATTACTTAACAGTTAAAATAAATGTTTTTATTATCTTTACAAACTTTGTTGAAAGTCTGGACTGGACCTCCTGTGGGAGTGAGCCTTTTCAGAGGCCCACTGGTGCAGGGGTTCTCCCTTCTTTGTCCTCTCGTCCTCGGACTAGCAAAATAGAGATTGGCACGGAAGCTGTAATATCAAACAAATATTTTACTATCACTCATGAGTGGGGACTACATCGATACAGAATCCTCAGGCAATATATGAGGCAGTACAAGGAGTACAGAAATCAGGGGACTTTTATATGCATTAGTTGCAATGTCAGCATGAGACCAAGGGGAGGCACTGGCACATACAAGAATAGTTATTGACTAACATGGCATACAAATATGTCTTGGTCAGCAAAGTGGCAGGGGAGACATTTCTGTTTGTATCAGTTAAAATAGCCTGTCATTTACAAACTAAGACAGGTGCATTATGGCAGCTACAGGCCTTTCTGAGCAAGGCTCTGGCTCAGTACTGAAGAAGTTAATTATAGTTGATGACTCGAGTGAAATACAAGGGCAGGCAACAATGAAGACGGAAGAAGCACATGGCTAACTAAAATGGATGCCAAAACAAAATAGCTTCAGCCATCGTCCACATTGTCCACAGGAACACTCTCAGAGTCTCGACCAACACCGACGACACCCTCAGCACCGCAGAACACCTGCACTTCAGATCCACATCGGCCTCAACACCACCCTCAGAGGAACCCTCATCTACAGACCGCCCGGACCCCGACCACAGTTCAGCAAATCCATCGCCGACTTCGTAAGCACACACGCCCTCGCCTCCACGGACTACATCCTCCTCGGGGACCTGAACTTCCACCTCGCCAACCTCTGACTCAGACAACTCGTCACAACACCCACCCACTCTGCCGGTCACGCGCTTGACCCCATCTTCTCCACAAGCCCCCACGTCTCCTTCAACCATACCACCAAACTCCACTGGGCCGACCACCACTGCATCCACTTCACCTTCAAGAAACCCACCACGCACCACCGCACCCAACAGATGCCTCATCGCTGCTTGTGCAAAGTCACCGAAGACCAGCTAACCACCACCCTCGCCCAGAGCCCACCCGCTGACCATACCGACCCCGACATCGCCACCCCCAACCTCAGACAGTGGATCAACGACTGCGCCAACACCCTCGCCCGATCAAGAAACCCTTCAACAATCATACCAACAAGAAAGCAAGCTGGTTCACTGAAGTCCTCCGGGCCCCCAAGCAAACCTGCCGAAAGCTGGAGAAGAACTGGCCCCATGAACGAATACCGGACAGCCACGCCGCCCACAAGAATGCCACCCGCAGACACCATCACCTCATCAGATCCGTCAAAAGGTCCTCCTTCAAAGACCGCCTAGACAACAACGTGCACAACAGCGAAGAGCCCTTCAACATGGTGAAGGAACTCTCCAACCCCAGCTCCAACACCAACGACTTCCCACACTCGCAAGACCTGTGCGACTCGCTGGCCACTGTCTTCCACCGCAAGATCACAGACATCCACAACAGTTTCAACGCCACGGCCGCCCGACAACCACTGAGACCTCCGCCCCCACGACCACCATCCGCACCAACCGCCTGCTCTACTGGACCAACATCCACGACAATGACACCATCCACTCCGGTTCTCCGTCAGATCCATGCCCACACCACATCTTCAACAAAGCCAGCACATCCATCGCACCCCATCTCCAGAAAGTCCTCAACACCTCCTTCGACGCCGCAACCTTCCCTGAGAGCTGGAAGCACGCCGAGATCAACGCCTTACTCGAGAAACCCAAGGCGGACCTTAAGAACTTCCAGCCCATCTCCCTGCTCCCGTACCGGCAAAGGTCATCGAGAAGACCGTCAACGAACAACTGATCCGCTACCTCGAGGAGAACAACATCCTGGACCCTTCCCAGTCCGGGTTCCGCAGCAACCACAACACAGAGACTGCCCTCATCGCCGCCACCGATGACATCAAGTCCCTGCGGGAGAACAGAGAAACGGCAGCCCTCATCCTCCTGGACCTGTCAGCCGCCTTCAACACGGTCTGTCACCACACACTACGAACATCCTCGACTCCACCCTCTCCATGACTGAACAGGTCAACGCCGTCTCCTCCTCCTGCTTCAACACCCTCTGCATGCTCCGTAGGATAAACAAATGGATCCACGCTGAAATGAGAAGAACAGTCACCCAGGCCCTTGTCAGCAGTAGGTTGGACTATGGAAACGCCCCCTACGCAGGAGCCTCGGCCAAACTCCTGAGACTGCTCCAACGCATCCAGAACGCCTCTGCACGCCTGATCCTCTACATCCCTCGCTGCAGCCACATCACATCCCACCTGAGAGACCTGCACTGAATCCCTGTCAGCAAGAGGATAACCTTCAAGGTCCTCACCCACGCACACAAGGCACTCCACAACACCGGACCAACGTACCTCAACAGACGACTCAGCTTCTACACCCCCATCCGCCAGCTCCGCTCCGCCGACCTCGACCTCGCCCTCGCTACAGTCCCCCGCTTCCGAAGAGCGACCTCAGGTGGCAGATCGTTCTCCCACCTCGCCGCAAAGACCTGGAACACCCTCCCCATCCACCTACGGCAGACCCAAGACCTGCTGACCTTTAGAAAACTCCTCAAAACCTGGCTTTTCGAGCAGTAGCAGCATTCCCCATCTCAGCGCCTTGAGACCCTCACGGGTGAGTAGTGCGCTTTACAAATGATAGGATTGATTGATTGATTGGCAGAAATTGCTGTTAGCATGAGCTCAATTTCCACAGACGACCCTTTTAGCATTACCTGAAAACATCTCTATGATTTAGTAAGAACAAGGAACACATCTTGCACATCAACTTTCATCATATCACTAACTTCTTGGTCTAACACAAATTGGGCGTTCACATTCGTGATGTTGTGTTTGGTGGGTATACAAAGTGAAACACAAAGGGAACAAAGCATCGGGCCACATTGTGTACATAAACAACAAGACAGTAGGATCGCAAAGAATATACATAGGAAAGTCAACAGTTTCCAGCCCCAGGTAACGAACAACGTCCATAATCAGCCAGTTAAAGTCTGTGTTCCTGAATCGGGATGAATCTCGGCAGCTTTCTTATGCAATTTAGAGATTGCATCGAAAACTGAAGGCCCGTGATCAGGGATGTAAACACAACAGCTGCTCCCGATGATGCGACATGCATCACCACGATCAGCCAACACGACGCCGAGGACCATTCGGTTTTGGACCGCCACAATCCTCGCAATTTGCAGTTCTTCTGTGATGTTTCCAAGTGCCATAACTATTTGGTTGGTTACAGTCTCTGCAACACGTGTTAGACGTCTCATTTTTCCGGCTGTTTATGGCAGCACCAACAAAGAAGAACAATCCCAAATTAAAGTCAACATATTGCTGCAGTGCAGTGTCAGTCTGATCCACCTCATCATGATTTTATTGTTCTCTTTGATCGGCTCCTACAAATGTCATTGTACAGTTTATAGTCTTTATGGTAGGATGCAGGAGCCAAAAACACAGGTGGTAGCAAAAAGGACACATAGCAAGTTACTGACCAACCAGTGGGTAGATGGTAGCGCTCATATGCTATCGAGTTCTACTTCACTGGGTAGGTTAACATCTGAATTCCTCCTAGTGAAATCTGAACCCAAAATTGAGGAATTCTTGGATATAATTGAACCCCCGCTAGCTCGAAAGCTATATCTTCAGTTAAGGTACGGCACTCTACCTATTGGGTCTTTTACATCTAAATGGGTAAAATCTAATACCGAAGTTTGCCCTGCATGTAACTATAAAAATGAGAATGTAACCCATGTATTGTTTTTTAGCCCTGCCTATTCTTCAATTAGAAAATGTTGGCTGATCCCTATGTGTAAGAACATGGGATTCTTGCATTTTACACAGGCTTGCCGGATATTGACCTATGATACCCATCCTCCCATTGTGTTTGCGGTTTCACGCTATCTTTTTAGCATGTGGCGTGGGAGACAAACCTTTTTAAATTAATTGTTGTACCTACTGTTTTTTATCTTTGTACTCTGATAACTTCTAGTTTAATTCTGTTTTAACAATTTATGACTATTTATTGTTTTATCGATCGTGCTGATGTATTTTATGTGCACTTTTATGGTCAACCGACCGAAATAAAGTTATCAATGAATGTATCCTTTATTCCCACATATAAAGTAAGTATTATGTGATGACATAAAACTGCTGTTTACCCCAGTAATATTCAACACCAGAAAACAGTCACTTTTCCCCACGGGAATACTTCCAATACTGTTCACACACAGGTCTGCGCTTGCTCTAGTAACAGCTATAACAGGAGGTCCATTACCCTTGACAGTTCGAGTGTTTGGGAAAACATAGCTCATGGAAAAGTTTCCTCAGCGATACTCCTCTATTTCCCATACAGTTCCTTTAGCTTGTGGTTCTCCTTCTTCATCAGGGTAGCACACTTTATTGAGTTTAAAATTCAGTCTTCCTATATCAGCATAAGTAATATTAGCAACTTCAGATGCTCATAGCAGCGCAAACCAGGCCCTACAAGATCCAATGTATGAAAACCGCAGAGGAATGAAAGGTGTTCCTCCCTTTTTCTGATGAGCTGTCATCATTCCACACACCCAACAGTTGGTAATGTTCGTAGCATTATGGATGTGGTGCAACATTTGAATGAACGTATTGTTGAGGTAAAACAGATGGAGTCCTAAGGTCCTGGGCAGCCGTTGGTTTCTTCACTGAGGGTTGAGACAAGTACTACAAGGTTCCTCCCTCCTTTGTAGCTCAGCCTTTCACCAACCCAGGACGGTGACTCAGCCAGTACTTTTCAGAAATGCAGTCTTTGTTTTCCGGGGTCACAGCTGATATCGAGATGCACTAGGGATCGTGTGGGCCGGAAAGACTTCCTCAGGTTCTGTAGGTGACACAGCTTGGCCTCTCTTTGTGTCCAGGATGTCACGATGATCTGTCAATGTAGCAGGTTCACAAAGGCAGACGCCCCTTCTTGCAGTGGGTGGAGTGAACCCAATTCTTCCTATTGGTCACTCGGACTGCAGTTCTGGTGGCCAGGAGCACCTGCTCAGGTCCACGCCATCTGGGTTCCAGGCTGCTCGACCGCTGAAACACCTTGATCATCACATAATCACCAGGCCGTAGATCATGACCATCACCATGCGACATGTCAAGAAGAGCTTCTCAAACCTGTTGATGAATAGAAAGCAAGCTGTCCGTCAACTGACACAAGTAGTCGCTAATTAACACTTAAGGTACATCATGTATAGGGCGTGACTTAGGAATCCCCCAAGTATTCATTGGCCTCCCAAATTCGACCTCTTATGATGTGATGCCAGACCGTGTATGTGGCACCGATCTAATGGATAGCAATGCCAAAGGCAGTGTATCAGGCCATTTCAGAGATATGGAAGCCAGCCAACTTAAGCTTGAGGGTAGAATTGTATCGTTCCACTAGCCCTGCTGATTGTGGGTGAAAAGCAGCATGGAACTTCTGCTTGATTCACAATCCTTTCGAGACCTACTCAACAACTTTCCTAATGAAATGAGGTCCTTTGTCATTCCACAAGACTCGACAAACTCCAAATCTGGGGAAGAACTCCTTTAGCAGCACCTTTGCTGTAGTAAGAGCTGTATTATCCTTTGCAGCCTTCGCCTCTATCCAATTACTAAAGGTACATACCACTACTAGGCCATACTTCAGGTTATTACTGCGTTCAAGCTGGATGTAATCCATTTGCAGGATCTCAAAAGGTGCAGTTGGTGTGGCAAACCCTCCTGTTGGAGTTTGTGTTCCCTTTCCAGGATTATACTGAAGACCAGTCAGACAAGACTGGACTATCTTTTTAGCTGTGCAGGCAATATCTGGATGATCCCAAACTTGCATAAGTAGCTTTGCTGTTGAGGATGCTCCAACATGTGCCGGCCCATGTGCCATGTGACTCATGGGATGTAAGTAGGCTGTGGGCAATCTCCACTTGGTCATGTCTTTATTCCTCTAGCACCCCTCATCATCCAGTGTTCCCTCCTTAGACCATTGGTCTAATTCCTCAGCAGAGGCAGATTGCTGCATGTCCAGCACCTCTTGCCTGGCATCATGCCAACATTCAGCCTTTGACTTAACCACGTACATAGATATAGTGCTTCGCTGCATTGAAGTCTTATGGGCTGTGTGATCCGCGGAGGCATTGCCTTGTCCTATTTTATCAGTCACTTTCTTGTGTGCACTGCACTTAAGAATCGCTACTTTCTTAGGGTATGTCAGGGCAGTAAGGAGATTATGTACTAATTCCCCATGCACTATTTGTGTCCCATGTGATGTAAGGAAACCTATTTAGCATATCGGCTATGAGTGTAGATATTAACAGACAAATCAGTATTAAGCTCACATGCTCTTGTTAGTGCTAACAACTTAGCTGCCTGAGCTGACTTCTGTGGGATGCGGGCTGTCTCAACTACTGTCTGAAGTATTGTAATTGCGTACGCAGCTAATGTTGTGCCATCGGGCAATTTCAGGCAAGTCCCATTAACCCACAATTCCCCATCAACACTAGAAAGGGGCGTATCTTGTAGGTCAACGCAACCCTTTGTTTTTTCCTTAGTAAGGGATATACAGTCATGGGACTCTTGTAACTGAGTCTGAGTAGCTAGACATGGCAATAGAGTAGCCAAATTAAGGGTCGAGCATCTTTTCAAGGTGATATGAGGAGCCAAAAGTGTCAATTCATATCCTGTCAAGCAAGCACTAGTTAAATGCTGCATTTTTGTTTGGTTCAGCAAGGCGTCAACTGCATGGGATACTAACACAAGCAAACTAAGTAACAAAACTATCCCCTCACTCTGACGTATGGACACAGCTGCCGCTGCTACAGAACAAAAACACCCAGGCAACGCACAAGCGACTGGATCGAGGACAGCTGAGAAATATGCACAAGGACGCTGCTTATCACAGTATGTCTGTGTTAAAACTGAGAGAGCGCAACCATCCCTCTCATATAAAGTGTAAGATCCTTAGTGTAATCTGGAGTTCCTAATACTGGTGCAGAACATAGAGCTTGACGCAACTGTTGAAAAGCATTCTGGCATTCAGTAGTCCATGGGAAAGGCATCAGAGTGTCTTTAGTCAAAAGGGCCAACAAGGGTTTAACAATATGAGAAAAACTAGGAATCCACTGCCTACAGAAAGAAGTAAGGCCAATCCGTGCATGGACATCCACCTGAGTACGGGGCACAGGCGTGTCTAAAATAGCTTGAATGCGGTCTGGTGTGAGTGCACGTGCCTCCTTAGACAGGAGGTGACCTAAATAGGTAACCTGCTGTCTACAATATTGCAATTTTTTCTGGGAAACCTTGTGATGGTGGGATGGAAGAAAAGAGAGCAATAACGGTGTACCTTCCTCACACTGTTCAGGGCTATCAGCCGCCAACAAGATGTAATCAACATATTGTATGAGAGCCACCCCTTTCGACACAGGGAAAGAATCAAGCTGTCTTTGCAATGCCTGCTTATAAATGCTAGGAGACTCTGTATACCCCTGTGGAGCTCTACAAAATCTGAATGATCAATTATTCATAGTGAAGCCGAACAAGTAACGTCTGTCAGGTTGAATAGGTATCGAGAAGAAAGCATTCTTCAAGTCGATCACACTGAATGTAGCTGCAGTCGGAGGAACCGCAGTAAGAAGTGTCGTGATGTCAGAGACTACCAGGTATTGGTGCACTATGATCTTCTTAACCTCTCGTAAGTCAATGATAAACCTGTATATTTTAGTGTCAGTGTCTTTTTTCCAGATGGGAAGGATAGGACTATTACAAATATTGTAAGGGACTTCTTCCACAACTCCTAATCTAATCAGATCTTTAACAATACATATTAGTGCCACTTCACCTTCTCGAGATATTTTATATTGAGGCAGTCGAGGCAATTAAGCTCCCTCAATCACTTGAATATGGACTGGTGGGATAACCATTTGTCCCACATCAGTATCTGATGTAGCCCACAAAGTACTAGGTAGTGATGCCAAAGCAATATCTTCTCTAAGGAGACAAGACCTCTCAACCATGGAATTGTTCTAATTTAAAATAACACGCACCTTCTGGGTAACAACGTATCGTAGCACGAAAATGTTTGAGCATATCGAGACCCACAATATTGTCCGGCGTGTTAGGGGAAAGCAAAAAAGGACAGGCTGCAGTGAATTTATCAACATGAAATGCAAGCGGCTGTGACAGTGGGCTAATAGAAGGTGTCCCATCGAATCCTATCGATGTTATTGTTAAGCCAGACAGGGGAGCCCTAGGAACCAATTGTTTAGACAGGGCGCTACAAAAAGCTCCTGTATCAACCAAAACCCGATCAGTAGAACCCAAAGCATTTGCATTAACATAGGGACCCTTCTGATCTACTGGGACTTCAACTGGTTCCTTACCCCATCCTAGACATTCCTATGCATAATTAGAGTCCCTCAAATCATTGGTCGAATAATCGGACATTTGATATTGATTTTGCCTGTCAAAAGTATTTCAGAAATTTTGAGTATGCTCAACTGCCTCAAACCTAGTACTATATTCCTTATCTCCACTATTTCCTATGGTCCCTGGGCGGCTTCTCATATGTCCTCTACCTCGCTGGTACTGCTGTTCTTGCAAAAGTGGCCGCTCAAAACGCCAATGTCCAATCTCCTTACAATAAGCTCACTGAGCGGAAGACAACGTTGCTTGAGGGAGAGGGGGTGCTCCAGGACGATACATCGCAAGTCCGCCTCTACCACCACCTCTATAAGATGAACCATAAACCTGAGCTAACATAACTTTCATCTTTAAATCTTTAGCCTTTTTATCCTCCTTGCCTTTCGCTTCCAATTCCTGACGTTCATAATACTGAGCCATAGTCAAAAGAGAGACTGGGGAAGACGTAGTCCATGAACTCTCACCAGCCTTTAGGCGACTAGCTATTTCTGGCAACATGTGCGTGACAATTTTGTCAACAAACAGATGCTTGCCCGTGTAATCTGTCAATGACTGCCTACTAAAGTCATGGAATGTCTCCTCAAAACGTGTAATGAAATCAGAAACTGATTTGTCCACTTTCTGCTTACGAGACGCTAACATAGTCCAATCTATCCTTTTAGGGAGGTATAAGAATTTTCAACTTAGTTATTATAGCCTTTTGAAGGTCTAATATCTTGTTTCAGTTTCTGTGCAAATTCTCTTGCTGCATCTTTTATCTCTATTTCCACCCAAGTATTTCCAAAAGCTGTATGATAGTTTACTTTCTGAATTAATCTCCACATATCAGGGGTAAAATAAGCCCAAAAAACATGTCCATATCAGGCAAAGTCATAGTGCAAGAACTAATAGCTCCTACAACTTCTTTATAAAAAGCAGCCGGATTTTTCTGCTGGTCAGGCAGAGCAGCATTAAGAGCCATGACATCCGCTCTACTCCAAGGAGTATAAACCCAATTATAAACAAAATAGCCCTTCGCATCAGTTCAATCTTTATTATCACTGATTCCCGCACCCATAGGAGGAACATATAAAGGGGCAGATTGACGCATGGTTTACCATGAACTATACAATTACTATCATCCTTATCTGTCCCTGGATCTGCAGCATGTGGCACGGGGGTCTGATCTGTTTGTTCAGCTGGAACTGTACCAGCTGTCTTTTTCTCCTCTCACAAACGGAATGCATCAGTTCGTAGTTTAACCACTCGTCTAATTAAATCGGCCACCTGGGAAGGGAGAAAAAGACCATCATTCAATTGTTTATGATCAGATTTTATATCAGCAGGCTCTAAATTATCGGAATGTTTACTAAAACGAAGTATTAATTCCCCAGTAAACGACTCCGCAAAATAGAACTGCTCTGATGCTGGCCAGTGCTGAACCATTGCTATAAGGTCTGTAGCAGATGTGGTACCGTGAGCTGCTTTACGAGCAGTGGATCTAAGAGTGGCTGCACGGTCAGCGGGCAACAAAGAGCGAGTCTGCCGTTTACCTTCTGCATCTACCCATTTCTGATTTAAGAGAGATGTATCATCATTTAATTTGTCATCGGGTGCAGAAGGAAAAGTATAAGGAGGTGGAGACCGATCTAACAAAATTGAATCATCCTGAGGTTTATTAAGGACAGGATAAAGGGGACGCCGGACAGGGTATTGGCCAATTACCTCTAGACGACGCTCCCTATCCTCTTTCTCTTTTATTTCCTTCATTCCTTTATTTTTAATTTCCAACGCTTTCATATAAATATTCTTGTGCTATTCTTTATCTGCCAAAGCTTGCTCTTTTCTCACTCTCTTATGCGCTTCTTTCTCCCACATTCGTACACAATCAAACATATCTTGTCTACTATTGTTCTTGAACGCACATTTCTCCACATATTGAATCTTTCTACGGTCAAATGACTCCTTTATTGGCCATTGTAAATCAGGATCCTTTTTTGTGCATTTATTCCACAGTGCACAATACCTTATGGAAGAAATACGTTTTTTAACGTACATGTACCTATTCGGTGTACCCTCAGGGGGAGCCGGCTGACTGCGTTCTAAATCCATTTTAATACCTCCAAAAAAGCAACACATCCTACGAAGCGTACTAGAAAAAGGCATGTCGCAAATATTATAGTAAATATATTATAACAAAATAGTACTTATCACAAATACAGTACCGTTCATAAATTCAAAAGTTAGAGAAAAATCTCCTCATTGCCTGCCTATGTATGTTGCAACACACATATTACCTAAACCAAATCAGAATCTTGGCTAATTAAATCCAAAATCAAGAGTGCCGCTTTAGCGACCTTACTGAGCAAAAATCTCCAGCCTCCAACTGCCAAGCTCTGATTCGACCTAATGGTCACTGTAAGACGAACGCCAAAGGGATCTCAGTCGGGACCGGTTGCCACCTGGAGGGTCAAATAGGGAATATCGGAAAAGCACTTCAGTCTGCAAAGACAAGGGTCTCCTCGTGCAGCGTACGTCCTCAGCGAGAGTCCAAACCTCCGTCAAGACCACTCCGTCAGACAGCCGCGTCTCCGATGAGCCCCACGTGACGGGCTCCAATTTGTGGGAGTGAGCCTTTTCGGAGGCCCACCGGTGCAGGGGTTCTCCCTTCTTTGTCCCCAAGTTCTTGGATTAACAATATAGAGATTGGCACGGAAGCTGTAATATCAAACCAATATTTTATTATCACTTATGAGTGGGGACTACAATGATACAAAACCCTCAGGCAATGTATAAGGCAATACAAGGAGTACAGAAACCAAGGGTCCTTTATATGCATTTGTTGCATTGTGAGCATGAGACCAAGGGGAGGTACTGGCACATACAAGAATAGTTATTGACCAACATGGGCATACAAGTATGTTTTGGTCAGCAAAGTGGGAGGGGAGACATTTCTGTTTGCATCAGTTAAAACAGCCTGGCATTTACAAACTAAGACCGGTGCGTTCTGGCAGCTACAGGCCTTTCTGAGCATGCGCAAGGCTCTGGCTCAGTACTGAAGAAGTTAATTGTAGTTGATGACTCTTGCAAAATACAAGGACAGGCAACAGTCAAGACGAAAGAAGCACATGGCTAACACATGGCTAACTAAAATGGATGCCAAAACAAAATTGCTTCAGCTCAAGCTAATAGCGATTTCTGCCAATTTCCACAAACCTGAGATAGGTTTCAATGCTTTCTCTTTTATGTTGACGTTCACTTTTTGCAGCCATTGACTCTAAAATAGACCACATTGTCCATGGTCTTTCTTGCCGTTTCACTGTTAGCAGGGGTAATTGGGAGTGTTTCAATCCTATCTTGCCTTTTCAAATTGATTTAGCAAATTGTAACCACACAATTCAATAAGTGTTGTAAATCTTGCTCTGATTTTATCCTCGTTTTAACATAACTTCTCCCAAAAGTAATTTTTTTCTGTAATACCTAGAGAAACGCTTCCTGCTGCATAAGGGTCACCTACTATGTGATTGCTTCAACATATGCTTCCATTTTAGTGGTGCCCTGCTAAATCTGTCTGTACTTCCTTCGGCCTGTGTAATATAACTTCATTAGGTCTCGCCTGTCGATGCGCATGCGCATCGAGCAAGCGAGAGTATTGGGACTTATCCACTCTTTCCCCAACTTGCAAGGAATCGTGGCGATTCTTTGCAGTGCCCGTGACTTTTAAGCTCAATGCGCATGCGCATTGAGCTTAAAAGCGCGTGCACGTCCGTCTTGGTTTACCCGCTCCGCCCCCTCCCCTTCCCGCCGTCTCGCATTTCCCCTGCCGCATCAAAGGCTTTCACGGCCGGCCGGCCGGCCATGCTTTCAGTTTCACGGCCGGCCGGCCGTGTGAATTACATCCCAAAGCCCGCTCTCCCTGCTCCGCCCCCTGCTCCGGCCGAGACGCATTTCTCCTCCCTCCTCCCCCCTCCTGGGTCAGGTTACCCTGCTTTCTCTTTCTTTTTTTTTCACTTGCCACCCCTACAGCCAGCACACACATCTGTAAGATGTTGGGGAGGGAGGGACTTCGAGCACACTTAGCAGCAGAGCAACTCAGATGGAAATCGTATCGGCAATACGAAAATAAAAACAGACAGCCTTTCCTTTCCCGCAATTCCCTCTGACATTCCAGAATATTCTCTCTCTTAAGCATCCACTGTGGTAGCATGCTGCATATAATCCCACTAGCCGTTTACTCCCCTCATTAAAGTACCTAGAATTCTAGAGTTGTTTTTCATTTTGTCAACACAGACACACCCTTTTGGCAAGACCGCATCAACAGTCCTCCCACGTCCAAAGTCGGCTGCATCTGTTGCTTTCCCTATTGTTGAAAATGCATGCCACGTCCAAAGTCGGCTGCATCTGTTGCTTTCCCTATTGTTGAAAATTCATGCCTTAATCCTATTTCACTTATTCATAAAGGGGTTGCAGCGACTTAGTCTTGCAGTACTCACTCTTGCGTTGGTCCTGGATTCCATGCCTTAATCCTATTTCACTTTATTCATGAAAAGGTCACCCTGAGTGAAACGAACGGGACGCGATAGCTACCCCACGGATGAATACGGCTTAAACGTCTGCTGTAGAACATGCAAACAGCAAGCTGGCAACCTCGGGAAGTTCGATGGAAGATTATTATTATTACAATAAATAGAATGACTTCAATTCATAAAGGGGTCGCAGCGACTTAGTCTTGCAGTACTCACTCTTGCGTTGGTCCTGGATTCCAGGAGTAAGACAGAAAACTATGGGAGTAAGTCACCTACAAATATCTTTCTGAATAGCCCACGATGAGTTTATAGGGACCTTGCTAAAACATATTTTGCAGTTTCATAGTGTAGCACATACTATATGCTATTAATACTCAATTGAAAGAAAGTCCGTTTCTAGACCTCAGATGGATGAAAGAGAGCGTAACACAGCCATTCTGGAATTCAAAGCTGTAATTTACAGATTACAAAGATTTCAGCAGAAGGGGCACGATTAGTAATGCTTTTTTTAAAAGTAGGTGCATCTTTCTACAATCTTAGATGTGATTTACTTAGAATTACCAGGAGTAAGACTTGCTTCCTCATGGTTTCCGGAAGAAAGCACATCCTACTCTTCAAAAGGACTCTCAAAAAATAATTTATAAATCAGGCTTGGATATTCTGTTGTAAATCACGTCTAATATAACTACTCATAGACACAGCTTTGTGAATTGTGCCTTGAGTATTCAATTTCACAGGAACGAAGATGGCTTTTGTCAACTCCGCTCAGGAGCTCCTGTATATTAACTCACCCTCACCCTCAACACCTCACTCACCCTCAACACCTCACCCTCAACCTCAACCCCTCACCCTCACTCACCCTCACTCACCCTCACCCTCACTCTCACTCTCACTCACCCTCAACCCCTCACCCTCAACCCCTCACCCTCACTCACCCTCACTCACTCACCCTCAACCCCTCACCCTCAACCCCTCACCCTCAACCCCTCACCCTCAACCCCTCACCCTCAACCCCTCACTCACCCTCACTCACCCTCACTCACCCTCAACCCCTCACCCTCACTCACCCTCAACCCCTCAAACTCACCCTCACTCACCCTCAACCCCTCACCCACCCTCACCCTCACTCACCCTGACCATCACTCACCCTCAACCCCTCACTCACCCTCAACCTCTCTCACCCTCACTCTCACTCATCCTCACTCACCCTCAACCCCTCACCCTCACTCACCCTCACCCTCAACCCCTCACCCTCACTCACCCTCACCCTCACTCACCCTCAACCCCTCACCCTCAACCCCTCACCCTCAACCCCTCACCCTCAACCCCTCACTCACCCTCACTCTCACTCATCCTCACTCTCACTCATCCTCACTCACCCTCAACCCCTCACCCTCACTCACTCTCAACCCCTCACCCTCACTCACTCTCAACCCCTCACCCTCACTCACTCACCCTCAACCCCTCACCCTCAACCCCTCACTCACCCTCACTCTCACTCATCCTCACTCAACCACCCTCAACCTCACTCACCCTCAACCCCTCACCCTCAACCCCTCACCCTCGCTCACTCACCCTCAACCCCTCACCCTCAAACCCTCACCCTCACTCACCCACCCTCAACCCCTCACCCTCACTCACTCACCCTCAACCCCTCACCCTCACTCACTCACCCTCACTCACCCTCAACCCCTCCCCCTCGACCCCTCCCCCTCAACCCCTCACCCTCACTCACCCTCACTCACCCTCAACCCCTCACTCACCCTCAACCCCTCAACCCCTCACCCACCCACACCCTCACTCACCCTGACCATCACTCACCCTCAACCCATCACTCACCCTCAACCCCTCACTCACCCTCAACCCCTCACTCACCCTCACTCTCACTCATCCTCACTCACCCTCAACCCCTCACCCTCACTCACCCTCACTCACCCTCAACCCCTCACTCTCACTCACTCACCCTCAACCCCTCACCCTCAACCCCTCACTCACCCTCACTCTCACCCTCACTCAACCACCCTCAACCTCACTCACCCTCAACCCCTCACCCTCAACCCCTCACCCTCAACCACTCACCCTCAACCACTCACCCTCACTCACCCTCACTCACCCTCACTCACCCTCACTCTCACTCACCCTCAACCCCTCACTCACCCTCAACCCCTCACTCACCCTCACTCACCCTCACTCACCCTCACTCACCCTCACCCACCCTCACCCTCACTCACCCTCAACCCCTCACCCTCACACAGTGCAATAGGTCTCGGAGCATTTGAGTTAGAGCTTTTAGAATTGTTTATGGCTTTTTTTATTTGTAATTCTTTAGCATTGGCTACAGGAAACAAAAATGCTAAAGATTTACAAAAAAAACCCATAAACAATTCTAAAAGCACTAACTCTAATGCTGCGAGACCTATTGCATTTCCAATGCTTGTTTTTAAGTATTGCCTACATTTCTTATGCACTGTGCTGCGAGATGTATTGTTTACCATTCAATGGGGTTACAGACCTCAAACAGCATCCCATTAGTTGTTTTCATTGACATTGTCATTTTCAATCTTTCGAATGCTTGGCTCCCGTAGGCGCACCTTACTTTAACTCCTCCCTGAAGAATGGACCTAGTACATGTATTCTTCCTCATCTTTGTTCTTCTTCAGCTTTTTTCAATGCACTATTTTAGTTATAAGCATTTTGATATTGTTCATGGACATGCAATGTGCTTTCCTGCTTCTAACACAATCATACAGTTTTGTATTAATGTTGCTTTCACCCTATCTACCAACTCTAGTGACGTTTTAGTTACTTACACCCGCCACTGTATTACTCTATACCACTCTACACCACTGTATGCCGCTCCACTATTTGCTACTTAACTCTATGCCACCTTACTCTACTCCTCGCTACCCACTCTACTCTACATCACTCTATGCCCCTCTTATCTACGCCACTCCACTCCTCTCAATTCTATGCCACATCACTCTACTCTGTGCCACTCCTCTCTGCGCTACTGTACTCTACACTGCTTTCTGCCCATCCACACAATGTCACTCTACGGCATACTAAGTTACGCCACTCCAGTCTACTGTGCTCTCTGTCACTCTAAGTCACTCCACTCTAAGCAACTCCCTCCCGCTTCTCTCCACTTTCCTCTCCGCCACTCTGCTCTAAGCCACTCACATTTAGCCATGCTGACCAGTAGCTATGCTGCTATACAACATGACTAAAAGACATTGGTAAATGCAATAGCTATCACTTAGACGAGACCTAATGGCTTTCCCAATGCTTGATAAATGCTAAGATGGTGTGTTACAAAAGAGTACAAGATGGCACATGGGAATTGGGCATGCAGCTGCATTACAAATGCACGTGAGTCCAGTTATTGAATGTTTTTTATTGTGGCGTGTGATTTCAAGGGGACACTTACAGGATGGCTATTTTAAGTGCTTGGTTTTTCTACCTGTGTTGCATTTTAGTCTGTCTTATATGTCAATGCAGGCCCTTAGAAGCTCTGTCCTGAGCTGCCATATCAGGCAAGAGTCCGGAGCCCAGACTCATGCAAACCACCGACTGAAGACTCTGTTGTGACATCTTTGCGCTTTAGTATGCGGTAGTGCACGCACATCTGTGATAGGTTAGGGATAAATACATGGCATATGTTCTAGGCCACGGGTACTCATAGTATGGCCAGCGGGCCTCCCTGGCAATCCGCTGACCTTTCAGACTTCTACCAGTGTGACTCAGAGACTCTGCTGCTCTGTGGGGGCCAGTCATAGTCAGAGTGGATCTGCGGCGCTAAAATGTGAAATACAACACAGCCTCATTAACACGCGAATGGTCTTTTAAAGACCTGTGAAGTGCTCGGGTGCGGCTGTGTGTGTGTGCCCGGAAGCTGTCTCAGCCCGGGAACACACGGGCAGGGTGAGATGACGGAGAGGGAGGGAGGGAAAGGGAGGGATACGGAGAGAGAGAGAGGAAGAGAGGGAGGGAAAGGGAGACAGAGACAGAGGGAGAGGGAGGTAGGGAAAGGGAGACGGAGGGAGGGAGAGAGAGGGGGAGGGAGGGAGAGAGAGAGGGGGAGGGAGGGAAAGGGAGGCAGAGTGAGGGAAAGGGAGGGAGAGAGAGGGGGAGGGAGGGAAAGGGAGGCAGAGTGAGGGAAAGAAAGGGAGAGTGAGGGAGGGAGGAGGGAGGGAAAGGGAGGCAGAGTGAGGGAAAGAAAGGGAGACAGGCAGAGTGAGGGAGGGAAACAGAGACCGAGTGAGGGAGGAAGGGAGAGAAAGGAAGGGAGGCAGAGTAAGGTAAGGAAAGGGAGACGGAGGGAGAGTGAGGGAGAGAAAGGGAGGCAGAGTGAGGGAGAGTGAGTGAGGGAGGGAAAGGGAGACCAATTGAGGGAGGGAGGGAGGGAGAGGGGGAGGGGGGAGGGTAGACCAAGGGAGAGGGATCAAAGTAAAGGGAGACCGAGGGAGGGTGATGGAGGGTAAGGGATACTGAGGGAGGGAAAGGGAGACAGAGGGAGAGTGAGGGGGTAGGGAAAGGGAGACAGAGGGAGAGTGAGGTAGGGAAAAGAGAGGAGGGAAGGAAAGGGAGGGGGGAGGGTGAGGGAGGGAAAGGGAGACGGAGGGAAAGGGAGAGAGAGGGAGAGTGAGGGAGGGAAAGGAAGACAGGGAGAGGGAGGGAAAGGGAGGGAAAAAGAGGAAGGGGAAAGGGAGGGAGAGGGAGGGACGAAGGGTAAAAGGAGGGAGAGGGAGGGACGGAAAGTGAGGGGGAGGGAACGGGAGACAAATGGAGAGGAAGGGAGAGTGAGGGAGGGAAAGGGAGAGTGAGGGATGGAAAGGGAGGGAAAGAGAGGGAAGGAAAGAGAGGGAGGGAGGGAAAGTGAGGGAGACGGAGGGAGAGTGAGGGAGGGAGAGAAAGGGAGAGTCAGGGACGTAAAGGGAGACAAATGGAGAGGGTGGGAAAGTGAGGGAGGGAGAGGGTGGGCGAGTGAGGGAGGGAAAGGGAGACAAAAGGAGAGGGAGAGTGAGGGAGGGAAAGGGAGACCGGGAGAGTGAGGGATGGAAAGGAAGAGTGAGGGAGGGAAAGATAGGGAGGGAGGGAACGTGAGGGGGAGGGAAAGGGAGAGTCAGGGAGGGAAAGGGAGACAAATGGAGAGTGAGGGAGAGGGTAGGAGAGTGAGGGAGGGAAAAGGAGACAGAGGGAGGGAGAGGGAGACAGAGGAAGAGTGAGTGAGGGAGGGAAAGGGAGACGTAGTGAGGAAGACAAAGTGAGGGAGGGAAAGGGAGACAGAGTGAGGGAGAGAGAAGGAGAGAAAGAGAGCGAGAAAGAGATGTGTGTATGCTGGGTCTGGTGGCTCAGTGGACGAAGGCGTCCGCTGCAGGGACCAGTGATCAACCTCATGGTCCGTTTTTTGTAGTTGCCTCGCCCCCTCCCCCACTGACCCCGCCCCCACTGGTGCGGCCCTCGGACACAAACCACGCTAAATTTGGCCCCGAGAGAAAGTTTGTGAGTACCCATGTTCTAGGCTGATGGGATAAGATAGTGCCTCAGTTTTTGTGCCATTTTTCATTTTAACTGTTCTTTTATTCTTTATAAACATAAACCATCTTTGCTAGTGCTGGATAGACTTGAAAAATGTGCTGGTATGCAGGGCTGTACAATCACCTGCTGCACAGTCATACCGGAAACCCAGACCAGGTCTGTCCTTGATGTAAAATGCATGCCATTTGCTTGCATTCTCACATTAAAGCCAGACAGCTCGGTTTGCATATGTTTCTTCTGTTGGTTGTCCTGCTGGGAGCATCAATGAGCTCGTGTGGTGTGTAAGCCCTGCATACCTTATCCCAGAGAAAATAAAGATGTTATTGCTGAAAATGTTCTGATATAGTTTGATATGAACTTGCTTTCCTCTCTCCTCATCTCCACCATCCTTGTTGAGTCCTCGTTTCTGATGGGGAAGTGCTCATGTGTTTTTGCCTTGGCAGAGCAGAGACTATTTCTGTTCATTCATAGTAATGTAATGTGGTCGTTTTTTAATGTCGCTAGGGTTCACTTTGGCATGAATGGCTCCATGCGGATCAATCAAACCGAAGTTAAGGGACACCGTGGAGGGCCAGCAGTTTTGGAAATTCAGCTCGACAAAGACCTGATTTGTTTCTTTGAATCAACTGTGGATATCAGGTGAGAAACTGTTATTACCTATTCACAAAGAAATAACAGTAGAGTGTTTCAAATTCGGCATAAAACTATCCCAAAGAACAATCTATCTCGATTTCAGGGGAAAAAAGGATATGCGATAATAATAAAAGTATGTGTCATTTTTTTTCTCACATTTTTCTAATTAGCAGACTTTATATGGTTCTTTTATCTTCATTTGAGTGTATAGTGCTCCTCAGCATCTTGAGGTGAGGGAGCACCTTAAGAATTGCATAAATACGTCAAATATAACACTTGAATGCAATATGTTTTTCTCTAGTGCTCCATTTTATGAGAACCTAAGAGGAGAAGGTTATGATTTTCTCAGTTACTAAATGCTTACTGGAATTCTACATTTACTCATACAGACGCACATGTGCTAATGGAAGATGTAGCTGCCATGCAGTATGACCACATTAACCGTTACTACTACCACACCTGGTTCAGACTCGGAGATTTTCTAGACCCAATATGTCTGATAATTGGTGACATTCTTCCCAGCATAAAAAAGCAAAATATTTGAAGCATGGCTGCGCATGTAGGGTTGAGTAGACACCAACCCTCACACCACAGGCGCTTCTCTCTGCTGCGCAACATTTGAACTGCATTTGCATGAGCACCTGGGTTCAGATATTGGACTTGATTCAGAGTAGATCGAACGACGAGGCTTTTCTTGGCCACTATAGATCTTCATACTGTCAGCCTCTTCCTTCTGAAGAAGTCATTTAAGGTAGGTAGTTAATTTAGCTTGACTTCTTGTCAGGTCTAAAGATAGTGAATTTGCTGTGTGTCTTTTCATATTTCTATAGTCTTGTCTGCGTTCCTTACCCAGAAATAGGTGAGGCTTGTGTCATAGGATCTATCACAAGTACACGGTGTAACCTTCAGCTTGAGCTTTTTGCTCAGTGTCTTTCCTGAAGTCAAGACTGTTCGCTGTTTTTAAAAGGATAGTGTGAGTGTGGTAATCACAACCTCTGGTGCTCTCATTATTGTTAGACTTGCTGTTTAGCCTTCATGCCTGTGGTAACTTAGCCGTAGTGTTTATTCACCCCTTCGGTCACTTATCTCCATAAAGGATAGTTTAGGTTTTGCTTCTTTTAAGGCTATTGCCTACAGGAGAATGCTGTGGCCAGGTGCAACTCAACCTTTATCTTCGACTTATTTTTCTGGAGAACTGAAAATGATGTTTTCCATATTGAATGTGTTAAAGGTCCAAAACTAAAAAAGCCTCAAAACAAGCCACTTGGTAGACCCCAGAGCTGTTTGCTACGGCAGGGCGAGAGGAACATCTCCCACCCTGTCAAAGCAAACTCTGCTTTGGTTTTTGGACTCTGAGATCTCCATCACAGCACATAACTGTGAGTATGGATTGTGGGCTAGCTTCTTCCTCCTGGATGCGGACCTATGGGGATTGTTATTGGATAACAATATGTTCATGTGGACCACTTGCCTTTCTTGGATCTGTAACCATTTGATGGGCAGGCTCGGGGGCTTGAATAACATACCTTACTCCTGCGAGCTCAACTACTGGAAGTTCAGATGTGGAGGTCTCTTGTTATTTGTAGCTGTATTAACACCAGGGAGCAATATGAAGCAGTCACTCTTTACTGCTTGGGCAATGGAGTCAACTCTCCACGTGACACCTTCGCTGGAGTTCATTTTTAGGTCTCGTCCTAAGCAACGCGCATGCGTTGCATCGGAGGGGACCTAATGCCATCCGCAGAGCTTTTGCAGCAAAGAAGTGCACGCGTTGCATTGCTTGAGAAGAAGGTGGAAATACAAGGAATAAAATACAAACAGACACTTTAAGAGACAAAGTGAAAATTAATTTACTTTTAAGTAAGAATTTGAAAACATTGCCAAGGATTCACGAACAGAACCCAAAAACAAGAAAAAAAGAATCCGAAGATGGCGCCCAAAGGTGGGAGCTTCCGCAGGAAGTGTCCCGACGTCACAGGAAGTAAACCAGAAGGTGGGACGTCGACACCCACCTGGGCTACGAAAAAAGAAAGAAAAGACTACGATTCCGGACCCAACCACTAGACCGCAGCGGAATAATGCACAGCATAGTGAATCCAGAAAGATCTTCAAGCTGCAAAACTACACCGACAGGTAAGAAACTATTCGTTATCTTTCGGCCATCTCCGCCTTTCTACGGCTTCCAGATCAGCCTTCTCTTTTTAAGTCCCCAGTTGTTAACCGTTTTCTTAAAGGCATTACGCATACGTTTCCACCCGTACCCTTCATAATGCCTCAGTGGGACTTGAATCTTGTCTTGACTTTTCTGATGTGTACTCCCTTTGAGCCTCTTCATAGCTGTCCCTTAAGTCTTCTTACTCTCAAGTCAGCTTTCCTGGTAGCTATCACCTCTGCCAGAAGTGAGGGAGCTCCAGGCTCTTTCTTCTAAACCTCCTTTCCTTTCTGTTTATCCGGACAAGGTGGTTCTAAGGACCCGTCCTTCTTTCTTGCCAAAGGTTGTCACACCCTTCCACATCCGGCAGACAATCACTTTGCCCACCTTCTTTCTGCCTCCGCATCCTTCAAGGGAAGAGGAGAGGCTCCACCGTCTGGACCCAAAACGTGTGCTCGCCTTCTATCTGCAGCGTACACAGCAGTTCCGGGTGGATGATCAACTCTTTGTTGGCTATGTGGGCGCCAAAAAAGGTCGGGCGGTGCACAAACAGACCATCTCCTGGTAGGTCGTTCTGTGTATCAAAGCATGTTACTCCTTGTCCAAGAAGGAGTCTCCTGTGGGGCTGCGTGCCCATTCGACCAGGGCAACTGCAGCCACTACTGCCTCGGGCCGCGGTGTCCCCTTGCAGGATATTTGTCAGGCAGCTACATGGGCCTCGCTGCACACGTTTACCAAGCATTACTGCCTTAACAGTCAGATCCGGAGAGACCGCTTCTTTGACGGTTCTGTGCTCCGTGACTTTCTGGTGTAATCCTGTTCGCAGACCCTCCACCGGGGTTGGTATTGCTGGGTATCTATTCTAAGGTAAGGAATCTGTCACTAACGTGTCTCTTTCAGATGCACAAGTTACTTACTTGTGTAACGATATATCTGTAAGTGGCATTAGTTAGTGATAGATTCCTTACTGTCTCGCCCACACTCCCTGTTCTGTGAACTGATTGCTAGGTTAAGGTCATCCCCTTTTTCGGGCCTTAGATTTATGCACCAATTGTCAGTATCTTGCATGGCTCTGCATTTCGGGGAGGAATAGTTGTATACAGAACTGCCGTCAGCGCGCATGTGTGCCGCCTAAGTACTCTTCATGACGTCATCTCGGCGCCATGACGGACGCGGAGCCGCAGGACGCCACCTACTGGCACGCAGAGGTACTGCTAAGCAGAAAAACTTTCTGGATCCAGTCTGACGCTTGGGGATATTCTAAGGTAAGGAATCTATCACTAACTAATGTCTCTTACAGATATATCGTTACCCAAGTAAGTAACTTGTGCAACAAGAATACACTCTTTGATAGGGATTACGATGTGACCAGATAACCGCCAGGTTGTAGTTTAGAGGCATCTGACGCATAGCTTCTCTTGTGTTAGGTTTAGCCTCTAATCTGGGGGGGTGTCTCTACAATGTACCATTTAGGGCGCAGTTATAGTCCCCTGCAACAATCAGCTCTACTTCCAGTGCCAGTTCCAACTGCCCAAGGACCGTCCCCAGAAACTCGCCATCATCGCTGTTTGGGGTGTGTATATTTATTAGACACACATATCGTCCGTCAAGTGTCCCTTCTACCACCACATATCCCCGCTGGATCTGAGCTAGATTTTATTGCCTTAAAGGGGACTCCCTTTGCCACCCAGATTAACCCACCTCTGGCGTACCCCGAGTAGGATGTCGTGAAAGTGTCCCAGTCTACGTTGGACATATTTAAGACAATCGATCCACAGATGCGTTTCTTGAAGAAAGGCTACATTAACTCTGTATCTCTTGTAATACATCACCGCCCGAATCCTTTTGATCACGTTGTTAAGCACCCTGACATTCCATGTTATGAATTTTTTAGTTCTGTCTATCTCCTGGCATTAGTTCAACATGCAATGTTGCGGCGTCTCAGGTACTATGTGGGGGAACCCCCAAAAGTGTCATGCTAGGAAAACCCTTTTCCTAATCTTCCAGAATGTCTGGTAAATCAGCTTCGTGTGTCCACGTTATTGAACTTCTGAATATAACTTCATTAACTCCAAAATTCGCCTCCCAGGCAGTAGTACCTTATTCTCATACTTAACCCTGGTCCAAGGACTTGGGACTCCACCCCACTTCAACTACCCCGCCTCCTGAAACCCCTACCCACAATTTAATAATCAACAAATATAATCAATAGGTCCCAAAAGAACAGACTCTGTTATATGGCCACCACACAACCTTGCCCACATCGCGGTCTAGCAAGGCCGCTTCAGTGCACTACATTTGTCTGAGCTTCAGATTGTCGGAATAGCATCCCACCCCATCGGTGACGGTCTCTGCCCCCCAGATTCCTTGTGGGGGGGGGGGGGGAGAGGGGAAAGCCCC
The DNA here is from genome assembly GCF_964263255.1 of Lissotriton vulgaris. Taxonomy (NCBI): domain Eukaryota; kingdom Metazoa; phylum Chordata; class Amphibia; order Caudata; family Salamandridae; genus Lissotriton; species Lissotriton vulgaris. The sequence goes on from NC_141689.1 coordinate 1,981,253,404, forward strand.
CTCCCAATTATTCTGAACCATAGTTGGTTCTCCTTATGTTCGGGTCCCATACTTGCAGGTCCAGTACTCATACTGTTATACAATTCAATCTCCATTCTTGTCGCAAAACACCTTAAGAGCCGCCATCGGCCTGGTTGGGGCTGCCCTCTGGTTCAGATTGAGTTTTGTGGACCAGTCACAGTGGGGAAAAACTGACTCTGTGTCGGAATCCCCTCTACCTCAGTTCAAAGGGTGCCATCCAGACCCACCAGGATCCGTCCAATTTCTGATGAGTCCCATGGCCTCAACCTTTGTTCTCCAGTGATGCGACGTTGACTCTGTTGTCGACCACTCCTTTTCTTCTGTTCTCGCCAACCTTGGTTTTGGTCCTGCCCAGCCAGGCCCAATGAGTCCATCCAGTATGTCGCCTCCTGCGGAGTAATATGGAAATGAACTCTATCTTCATGTTGTATGTGGAGCCTAGCCGGAAACATTAGACTGTACTTGATATTAAGGTTTCTCAATCGTCTTTTAACTCCCAGGAAGTCAATCTGCAAGTCTTGCACTTTTTTGGTAAAGTTAGAGTAGATATGAATGTCTCGATCTTCGAACCTGGGTGACCATTTGTGCGAACAAATTGCAAGATTATATCCCTGTCTCTGAAGTTGAACAAACGAGCTATCAGAGCCCTGGGCTGCGACCCCGTATTCGGTGGGGGACTGAGGGAATGATGAGCTCTCTCCACAGCATAATCTTGGAGAGCCGGATAATAGGGAAGGCAGCACTGATCCAATTTTCCAGAAAAAGGTTTGCCGCTGGCTCCTCTGCCTTTTCCGGAAATCGCAAAAAGCGTAGGTTATTTCTCCTCGACCACCAGTCGCGTCGTCTGCCCTATCTTCAAGACGGGTGGATTGCTTTTTGAGTGAGGTCACTGTTGCACTGAGTCGTTGAACTTCCTCTCTCAACATACCTAGGTCCCCTTATGTAGTTGTAACACGGTCCTCCACTTTTCTTAAATCTAGGTGCAGGTTGTTGATATTTAATGCCATACTGTCCATTTTTGACTCTAGTGCCACGCTGGAATCTCTTATGGCCTCCAGAATATCTGTTTTATCTCGTGCCGCCGATCCCTGATGCAATGACTGTTCAGGATCTGGTCTGTTATGCTAGGAGGAGGTCGGGCCTGGCGCCTTATACTGCATTATCTTGTTAGCTTGTGCGCCTCTGGTCGGCTTATCGTTTCTCATTTCCGAAACCTAGTAGTTACAGCTCAATGTCTGCCTATTTCTTATGCCAATAGCGCCAGGTCCAGCCGGAGTAGGGACACAAGGAGGGCAATTATCCACTGTCTTTTTGCACGGCAACAGATTCTCATGTCATCACTCTTGGCCTTGATCTTAGTAGGATCTCATCGCCAGCCAGTATCCTTGGATTCAGCCCATTCTGCCTCCTCCCGGCTTGTCTTACCAGTCCGAGAGTCCCACCCACTGTTGAGCATCCTCTGTGTATTTACTATTGCATCTTGCGTGATCCCAGATCAGGACCAATGTTCATCACCATCCGCTGTGTTGTACCTGGGCCAGGCTGACCCATAAGCCTCACTGGGGATGTATATTAGGTTATCTCCTCTGTCTTCCACTAGTTATGGCCTTTATTGAGTCCCCCCTCCAACCCCCGGGAGCGTGCAGATACCTGATATTCCTTTCCCACTGGCGCCTGCCATCTATCCATCTAGGATTGGCCTCGTCCCTATTATGGCCCCCGCCCTATCTTCACAAGCAGCCCCCTCTGTCAGGGTAACCGGGGGGCTGGACGTATTTTGTCTGCCACCTCTTCCGACCGTTGTAAATGTAATGTAATGTAAATTGATACTTGTATAGCGCACTACTCGCCCGCAAGGGTCTCAAGGCGCTTGTACGAATACCGCTGTAGAACCTATACTGGCCTTCCCTGTGAGGCGTCCACTCCTGGGCACCCCCAAGGTGGAGGCCAGGCATCCTTAGCGTTGTGGGGGCTGTTGTGGAGATTAAGCAAGCTATTGCCCAGAGTTGCAGAGTGGGACTCCATGATTGGAATAGGCACCGAGGCGAGAATTTATCAGGTCCGTGGAATTTTGAGCCCAAGACCCACCGAGGCGGGGAATTGAACTCTGGTCCCGGGCTAGACCTCTGCATCAGGGTCTGCCGCTCTAACCATTGAGCCACACTTCTCCACTTCTCCACGTTGGAGCACAGCACGCCCAGGCCTCCACTGTGTGAGGTACAACCTAGATCGCTGCGTCTGCTGGGCACTCAAGGGTGTATGGGGTCTACCTCCAAACGGAAACCTTTCGGTCTTGTGATCCGGTGCCTGGTTCGCCATCGGTTCAGACCCCCCTCACAACGCCACCACAAGCGGCGATGTCAGTCCCGTCCCCAGGATACTCAATGGGCCAGGCACGTCGCCCTTTAAGCAACTCCAGGACTCACTCGGAGTTCTGATCTTTATTCCAGGCCTTGTCTCAACCTGAAGGATTTCGACAGCCTCCCGTCTCCGTATCCTCAGGGTCCCAAATCAGTATGTCGTGGGTAGGCGGCAGCCGAATTCCCGGCGGGGATCTCCCCAGTAGATCTCCTCAGGTCGGCCTATTCAAAGGCCTTCAATTCTCCGGCAAGGGCAGGCATTGCCATTTTTAAGTCAGGCAGGCAGCCGCCATCTCCGGTTTCTAGAAGTCTTTCCCCCAGATCTCAGACTCTCACTGCATTCACGTTCCGGGTCCCTCGAGTCATGGGGGGCTCCGACGTCAAGACCGACCGGGATAGCTAAAGGTCCGCCAGGATTTCTGCAGAATTCTTTCACACAGGGTGCGAGCTTCGCAGATATGCGACTAACCGGCCATGTTGTCAGGCCACGCCCTCGACACAAAGGAGATTTACAATATTTACTTAAAGTATTGTGCTCTAATATGCAGTAGTTACGCCACAATTAGAAAACAGATCAGGTCAGTAATGTCATTAGCATGATTAGCAGACCATGTACAGTAAAATGTTCTGTCATATTATCTGACAGATTTGCCTAAACCGACACTTACTACAAAAGCAAAGTTATTATAGGTCTCTGGGCTTAGTGGCAGACCGCATACCTTAGCATACATAGATAGTTGCTCTATATCCTGGCTGACGCAGCCCTCTCGTCTCAGGACCTTTGGTCTGTCTGCAAGTTTCAGCTCTGTGGTTTTAGAACAACATGTCCCGGGTTATATGGCAAAATGTTTGTACAAAAACAGCAGCTGCGTTTCTCTATTATGTCTGGGTGCTAGTGTCTGACCACAAAGAATAACCAAAAGCAATGTTGTTTGGCCTTGCCTAGGCTGTTCCAACTAAATCCCAGGAAAAGAACAAATTAAAAAGAAATTGCTATCTGTGAAGATGCAATGTGGCACAAAAACAAGCTTGATATTTGGTAATGTGTGCAAAAGTGGCCTACAACATGTAGAATTAGGCTAACATGGGGAAAACAGCAATGGCTATATAGGAAACACACAACAGTTTAATTCCATAGAGCAGTTGATTGTTACACAATGGGACAACATACAGCTAATAGAGGAGGATTGCAAGGGGTTCCCATGAGAACCTTTATATACTTTTTGTAATACTTTGTACCACTTTAAGAATAACTTCATCCTCAATTCCAACGGTGAGCATCCATATCGATATGAAGACAACAGACCATCGGGAGATCTCGCTCAATAGATGCTGATGACATATTCAGCTGTTTTCGCAACATATTTAGTTACCTTTCTATATAGTATGTGTTCCTAGCTAGAGAATCAAGGCATTTTGTGCACTTCTACCCTGTCATGCCCCTTAGCACTTCGTTGAGCTAGCTCAATTTACCATAAGCTATTGCTGACTGGGATTTTGTTTTTTTTACTTACGCAGATGAGGAGACTTTCTGTCCTAATGCTGATCATAGCTACTGCTGTGATTTCTCTCACCCTCTCGCTCGTTTAGACATTTGCTACTGCAACTGTCCGGAGTACTCGGCTGAGTCTCCAGAATTACCCTTTATGGGAGGTTTGCTCCTTTTCTTAGTTATTTGACTTTGCTTCAAAATTCTACTTGCTCTTTTCCAGAAAGAACTCTTTATGGGTTCTTGATAGGTTAGGTCATTCAGATTAGAATAGGGACTATATTCGGAATGAAATATGCTGTTAAATTCTATTCCTGTTCTAACCAATGTTTTTGATTATTTCTGGAATTGATCTGATCTGACTAACCTAAATAAAAGAAACAAAAAGATCGACTAATCTCTTAATATGAAGATACACTTTTAAAAGTTCACTAAACCTCTCTTCATTGGCTGAGCATCAAATGCAAAAGATGATGTTGGTGTTGTAAAAATGATCCATTCTAACACGCTGGCAAAAGTTCATCGATTTAGGATGGCGCGGAACTTCCAGGTTTGTTAAGTTTAAAGTAATGTTATTTCCTGGAATTTCAACACTCACAAATCTGGTAGCAGAGGATAGGTTATACACCCTGAATGGAGCTATAAAAAAGTACCCAGAAATTATTTTAAAATTCCAAATTCGTCAATCCAATGTCCAGAACTTACTTGAAGATCTGGCAAAGTGGTGTGCGAAAAGAAGTTGCAGTTTAAAGGTGTGAGTATTTATAGGGCAAATGTGTTGTGGCTGCGATTGTGTTAATTCCTTGGATTGAATGAACGTTGATTAGGAATGAGTGGGTGAGGAAAAATAGTTTACCAAGAGGTTGAAGAGGAGTCCGAAGATTTCAGATTTGTTTTAATAATTGAAAACTTGTTTGCAGAGATTTTGAGGTGTGGTGTGTGTGAAGTACCATCACCTACACAGGTAACATATGGTTAGTAAGTTGTTGAGATTGATTAATATTGATCGGTGTTAGTTGAACCTAATTGCACAAACAGGGGAAACTGCATCGAATTGGGTGACCTTATGCTGGATTGTGATCTCACTGGTGAATGCTGAAAAGATTCTTGAATGAATGGGAAGCTTCATTTCTTTAGTAGATAAAACAAAGTGTTGTGGGAAACGATCGATCAAATTTGTGTAGGTACGGAGAAAATTGTAAGGGAGGGTGAGCCGCTGTGAGGAATGCGGTTGTATGTCACTGTTTCACGCTGGGATTGGTCAGTTGGTGTAGTTTCGTGGTGTGATTGCTTGATGACGTAGTAGTGTCGCGCTAGGAATAGATCGCTAAAGGTAAAACTTTAACTTGGATTTGTTGTCAAAAGACTGTGAAAATAACAACTGGAATTTAATTGGTTCAGCAGAAAAATTGACATATACAGAACAGAATCCTAACATTAGCTTAGATTGTGTGGTTTCAGAATTAAATTGTGATTATGAAATGTTTTAAAGAGTTTAAAACCTTGTGCGAGGGGACATTACTCTTCCAGTACGAAAAGGAGAAGTGGCGCCTCCTGAGGGTACGTCTGCATACATTATGACTACCGAACATGGATTAAATACATGTTCTTGGCTTCTCAAATAGAGTAGGATTACTGAGAGGGAGGGTGCTTCGAGTTTTCCTAGATATGGGACATTTAACTCAAGGATTCTTGATCAATGGAAGGGAAAGTAGCATGAAATGAAGCCACCAACTAGATTCCTTTAGATTGAAGCATTTAATGCATGGGAAAGAATGGCAAGGGAAAGGGAGAAAAAACAATTCCAGAGGAGAACTAATAGGGCAGTGCAGAATTGAACAAATCGCCAATGGGATGAAGAACAGTGTAAATGTGAAAAGCTAATATAGCATGGACTAGATTATACCCAGTCCTTACTTCAGAGACTGCTAAGTGGGGGAAAGGCAAAGATTCCATTACGAAGAAAGGGGATGAGTCAGATACTTATTCATTCATTGCATCCTTGGTAGTTGTTGATTATTATAGATGGATATTATTGGTTGAGACCTTGTTATTAAGCTAGTTAGTAAGACTTGGAGGCTGTAGTAACTGGGCGTTCTATTGTGTGAAATCTCCCACAATATTGCGATTACTGTTTTATATGTAAAATAGAAAACGTACACAATTTTTGAAAATTATATGAAGTTGGTGATTTAGCAGAGCTTAATACTTTACTGATTCTGTACATCCATTGAGCCCATTTTATATTTTTTACCTACAATGCGTGACATCTGTTGTTGCAAGTTACATTTTAAAAACGGAGTTGATGTATTTTTAAAATCTGTTATTTTGAGGTTGATAAGCTAAAATAGTGATGTGTATAATTTTTTTCTCTCAAAGCAATTAAGCCATGTTTTTGTTCCAGGAATGCTGCCGATTGTGAGCACAGAGTTCGCTCAATGGAGGACCTGGATGTGTGCTCTGCCAAGTTTAGTTTCTCGAGAGCCGAGAATGAAGTAAAAAAGCATAAATGGCGCATGCTTTGCGATATCCTTCTAGACCAGGCTGTGTTGCCTGGGGTGGGCAATATAATTAAAAATGAAGCACTTTTTGACAGTGGTCTCAACCCAGCTGTGAAGGTAAACATTCCCATTGGCCGCTTAACTAATGTTTGATGTAATAAGGAAGAACGCTATTAACAGTTGGGAACATAAACCTTTATTGAATCTTCGCAGATGTTTGTTGTCTATAACATTTGTAATTTTCTTCATAAATTGAACACAAAGTTTGCTTATATCCTCCCCTTTTCATGTGGTCTATTTTAACAGCATGTGGTGACTCCCCGGATTATGACATCACCTGATGTCTTGAGTACCTTGTGTTTTGAGAAAGATGGTTAACGAAAACAGAGTTGTGGCAGATAAGCCTGAGAATACTATTGGGGTCAGGAAATATAAGAAAACGCCTCTTTATGATGGTCAACCCCATTTTATTTAAACTGAGGCAGCTATTTATTTTTTTACTCTTTGCACTGAGACTCTTCTATCCACGTCTGGCCCCTCAAACATGTAGAAATTTGCTATACTCCTGATTAACATATTTAACTTAACTATAAGACCCTGGTATATTGTACAAAAATGTACCCAGGGCCTATCATTTGAATGAATACACAAAAGAGGCGGCCCTGAGTATAAATGACCGAGACATGGAAGATACTAAGTAAAGTGCTTGGCATCTCAGAAAAAGTGAAGGACTGTCCTCACACACCACTAGGTGTCATGCTTCATAAATGTCAGTCCTTGCTCTCTAAAAACGTGGTTTGATAGCGAGTGGGCCTACACCTGGAGACATGGAGGCACTTCTAAAACTAAGTGGTTGCCCGTGAAAGTGAGTTATAAAAATCAGTATACTTGTCGAAATACATTTATTCTAATAGGCAATTATATGATATTAAAAATGAAAAACGGTGGTATAGGGAATTATTACCCCATCACAATGGTGATTAAAGTTCTCAACATGTTTCTGCCCTTATGGCCCAAAGGGTCCGCGGCATTCATCAGGACGGAAAAACAAGGAAGTGTTGGCTCCTATCTTACCAAAGTGTTGGTACAGAATTGCCACTGGGTAGGTTGACCTGTGTCACACTCTACCTGAGAGCTTTTCCTGGAAATTGTAAACAAATGAAAAAGAGATTGCCATCAAAGACATTCAGTCAAAGACCGGTGAGAACTGCAGTGAAAAATGCCCCACATGCATCACTTATACACATAGTGGCTATTGTGTGAGACACGTGTCACTGCAAACGTGAGACACACAGTTTATTTTGCTCATAAGTGTGAGACCATCTTGCAGCCTTACCCTGATTAAGCTTCCTACACACCCCATGGGAGAGAGTGTGAAGGAGAGTACCCCTATAGTCAAGCTCTGGAAGAGAAATAAAGAAACACACTTAGTCAGTTTATGTGAACCAAAGAATTCCTTACGGGAAATGGTAAAGTTTAACACGAGTACGCATCCACACCACCATTCATAATCTTACTACAAAAAGGTGCGTGTCTCTCCGTGATCTAGTGGTGTTCGCTCCTCTTCCCCATTGCAGAATGAAGAGCGCGAAATTCTGGCTTTCAGTGGTACCCCTAATGAGTAAATTGGTAGCACATGTGATCGAAATTTTCTTTAAAAAAAGGTTTCCGGTGTCTGGAAAACCTCCTATATGTAAGCGTTTGTGTGCCTGACCTTCTTGTCAGGAGCAAAAATTAGAAAATGAAGAGAAGCAGCGGGAAGCCCTAATTGCAGCCGTCGGCAGAACACCTGTGATTCCCCGGTGATTTTGCCAGCATGTTTTCTATTTTCCTTGCATCTTTATTATTAGGATATGTGTTAGCTAGAGAAAGGCTCGCTGTCTATATTAGAGCTGATAGGGAGGCATGGAGAGAAATTTGTCAGTGAATGTGGCAGAAACAATGGTTGAAAGAGACCTTCTGTTCATCATGCACCAGGATGGCAAGATGTTGAGGCTGAGAACCGCAGTTTCTGTTCTATGCGATGTTGGAGATGCTCTTGAGAAACAATTTGATGGGTTCCTGGAGGTGTGAATGGAAATGATTTTTTCTGAATCTCCTGTTACTTTTAAGTTGGTGTTCTCGCAGCTAGAGCTAGGAGAGATTCCCTGTGGACTTTGAGAGCTACAGACCTGTCTGCTTGTCCTATTCCTGCAATGCGTGAAGCTTTATGCTAAACACTAGTTTCCTTTTTCCAAGACTTCTACTGAAGTGTGAACATGTTGACACCTTCTTTGCTCCTAAATAGCGACCTTTGATAGATAATCCCTTAAACAGTTTATGCTCTGAAGAGAGAAGGGAATTGTCTTTATGGAACACCTGTTTGCTTTAATCTGTGTTTATATAATTGTGACAATTGCAATTCGATATGTCATTCTATTGCGCTTTAACCAAATGAGATACTTTAGCTTACCTATTGAATTTATTTAACTTATTATTGGTTTGCATACATAATGGATTCTTTGGTAATCCAAATAGAACCCTTTAATCATATTCAGTGATTCCTGGTCCGTATTGTGAAGTCACATAGGCTTCAAAAGTTAAAATGTTTTATTGATGTTTTCTCCCTTTCAGTGCTTCAAGTCAGCTAACAGTCCATACAACCAATGGGGAAAAACCTTGACAACTTTACTAAAAGATTATATTGTGAGGCACAATGCTCTAAGTAATCTGAAAAATAATTTGTAGCATTTTTACCTTCATTTCATGTATTTTATTTTTTTATTTTATTTAAAGAGTTTTGTATACTAATTGTGGACATGTTTATTTACATCATTCAGTCTCGGAAAAATATTTTGCCATTATTCTTATGAATTTATTGTTTGCCAGGCAATACGCAGATTGCTCACTCCATGAATGTGTTTTATTTACAGGCTGGACAGTTAACAGATGATCAAATACATCATATTGTGAAAATGACACGTGATTTCACCCTCCTTTTTTATAAGGTATTAATATTCGTTTGTACGTTTCATTTTTGGCAAATGTCTAAAAACATTATACTCCACCCAGGGAAACCTTTGGCAACCCTTTTCTCCAGAAATCCTGTTCAGATTTAAAATTCCAGATAGTGATCTTCTGCAAACGTTAAACAACATCACTTTGTTATACAAAGGTAACACTGTGCTCTGTGCAAAACATAATTATTCTATGAAAATATCGGTATTATGTATAGGTTTTGAATTCAAAGGCTGTAAATGCTGAATTTGGAGGGGAGTACGCCACTAGAGGTTCATATCGCTCTGTGGAGAGACATGATATAAGCACAGAGGAGGGATCGTGGTGTAAGCGTAAAAGGCACACCTGAAACTAGAATCCAGTGTGTTGCTGCATACCACTGCAAACTCCATCTGCACTGAAACCTGTTCAGTAAATAGTGGATACTAGAGAAGTTTGGATATAGATTTTTAAAAATAAGCAAAATATTTTTTCCCTTTATTTTAAGTCTGCCAGCAATATTTTATATCTCAGTGCAGAGATTAAGTTGCCCATTTTATCCTGCAAAATACCACAGCTGTGATTTTTTTTGTGATTTAAAAAATATATATATATATTTAACATTCATGGCTAGATTAGGGAGGTGAGCGGGATGTAATGTGTGTTTTACTCCTTGTTAGACCTGGCACCTTGGCGTGAGTTTCCCTTCCACTTTTTGCTGGTGTGCCTCCGATGTTTTGCTGGTTTTCCGATACTCAGGGCACTGCGCCACGGCCGACCCGTGCCGCAGTGCAAGTGCTCCCTACTGTAAATTGTACATGTGATTGGTATCCATGATTGGTTCATTGGATTTACTGTTAGTCCCTAGTAAAGCGCACCAGGAGTGCCAGGGCTTGTAGATGCCAATACTGCTAGTGGGCCTGCAGCGCTGGTTGCGCCACCCACAGAAGCAGCCGTAAGATGTGTCTGGGGACTGCCACCGCAGAACCCGCGTGCAGTCTCGTACTGTCATGCTGGCTGGGCAAGTGCACCCACTTGCCAGCCCCGAAACCTTCCCTTGACTTCATATTAGTCACCCCTATGGTAGGCCTGAGGGCAGGGTGCATTGTAAGTGTAAGGTAGGACAAGCCCTGATGCGTGTGGCCTGTCCTAGTAGTGAATTACAACTAAATTCGTATTTCACTATTGTAAGGCTACCTGCTTCCTTTAGGCCAGAACGGGCTGCTGGAATTATTACACTCTATAATCCCAGCAGGCCCAGGGAGCATGGTAGAGAGTCATGTTTAGTATGCCTGAACTCAGGATGATGAAATATTTCTTTTAGTAAAGTTTATTTTAATATCCTGTGTTTGCAAATGCTACTTTTAGAAAGTTAGCATTTGCTTGCCTAACCATTTCAGCCCGCCTCTGCTGGTATGTGTATCTAACTGTCTGGGATGTGTGAGTGACAGGGCTGGGGGATGACAGGTGGTGAATGCGCAGATTACACCTTAGTGGGAGGTAGGAGTGGCTCTTGACTATGAATCTTGCTGTGCTCTGCCACCACAATGCTGGCTCCACCCTCCTGGGGAGCGACTGATGACTCAGCCGACATCTGGCCCAGGAAGGGCGAAGCCCCATCAACAAGATACTTCTGGCTGCCCCTGTCCACACCATGCTGGCTCCACCTCCCGTGGGGCGTCTGATGCGCCTGCCCCTCACACTGAAAGCAGAAGCCGGATTACGCCCACCAGAGTACTCAAGGACTGAAAGTGGCTATGCAAAGGCCCCCCTGGCCTGCGAGAACAAAAGAAATGCAGTATAAAAGTAGGAGCCCTGCTCCTTGTAAATTAGATCCTGTTTGGGCTACAAAAGGAACTTTACCCGACGAGAAGGACCGGGAAGGACAAGGAAGAGTGCTGTCTCTTGCCTGTGTCTGGTGCCTTGCTGCAGAAGGAGAGGAAAAGGAAAGACTACAAGAAGACTTTTGCTTTGTGAAACTTTGTGCCAAACTCTGCTGAAAGATCTCCAAGGGCTTGCTGTTGAACTTGACCCCTGACCAGCTCCCCGGGACCAGTGGGCGCTACACCCTGAAGAAAGCGACTGTGTGTGCTGCTTATCGCTGCAGTACTGACAGAGGGGTCTAGGAGTGCTGGGCAAGCCTGCCACGCTCCCCGTAATCCAAGGCATCGACATCCCCCCAAGCACCGTGACCGGGGCCCAAAGCAACAGCGAGAGCAACGTGAGGTCCAGCCGCCGCTGGCCCGAACACCATGACCGCATCTGCACCGGGAGCCTGAGAGCAACGTGAAGGAGGACCCGTCCGGTCCAAGCTCCCGAATTGACTGCGCTTCGAGCCGTCACTCCACCTGCGAAGACGGACAGCCGCCCTGTGATAACCCCCCTCTGGTCGGCATCCTGCCCGACAGCCCAGCTGTGAGCGCACAGCTGCAACCGGCCCTTGGCTGGGTACGTCCTGCACTTGGGGACCGTACTGCCACTGGCCGCCACCACACAGCCGCCGCCTCCAGGGTCGGAGCGAACGACGAGGAAAGGACCCTGCCGCCACAGAGCACCGCCGCCCCGGATGACCCGTGACCTGCCCGGCTGAGAGCCGCAGCGAACAGCGACCCCGGAAAAGCAACGCGACGTGGGACAGCTCCCCTGGAAGCCGCCCGCTCCACAAGAACTTGAAAGGTACTGTGTTGTATCCTCACGGTGCGAGCGTCCTGCAACTCGAGCTCGCACCGCGCTATCTGCTCCCAACGTGAGCCGCCTCCGAAACCGAGGCTCGCACAGCTCCTGGTCCTCGAGGCCCGATCTTCTCTCCGAAGTGAGCAGAGACAGCGGAAAGCGCATTGAGGCGCTACAAGACACTGAACCTTACTGAACCTGGGCAGAAGGCCCAAAAGATTGCTTATTGCTAAGAAAGAACTGTGGCAACCTGAACTAAAGTAAACTGGAACCGCTATTGAAAGTTTGACACTGTATTTACAAACCTGCTTGAAATCTATATAAAGATATATATTTTTACAAATACAGTTTGGTGTCATTGTGTGGTGGGTTGGTTGTGATGGTGTAATATTGCAAATGTTTAACCCTATGTGCCCCAAAGATTAGCCTAAGACTGCTTAAGCCACACTACCTAGAGGGTAAGCAGAGGTTGTCTGGAAGGTAACCCTCAGCCCTGACGAGGAAGAGAGAGTCCCTGCTTGTCGCTAGTGCTACACTGCGCCAACTAGAGACTCCCCCTTCCTACACTCCTGTATGATTACCAAACTCTTTTTCCCTTCACCAACAACTAAATATCATGGTGAATGCTGCTTATCAGTCTAGACTATCAGGTATAAGGTACTGTGCTGGGATATCATCCGGCATACCAAGTGTGTCATAATGCTGCCTGTGATCGGGGATCAAGGGAGACATCCTTGGAACCTAAACTCTGAAAACCACTCTTTCTGTAGAACCATTGTGGGATAATAACAAATGTAGGAAATGTGCAGTTACTTGAAATGATCATGATAACTTCCAGTAAACTGTTCTTATTTCAGTGTCGCAAGACTGGATCCGCCCTCTACAAACATTACAAAGTATATAAGCGACCAAATTGTGGCCAGTGCAATGCTCAGATCGTCGTATGCCGGCTTGGAGAGAATAATAGGATGACTTACTACTGCCCTCAGTGTCAAAAAGAGAATCCTGAGCTGCTTGATGTTGGGTATGCTTGAGCCTTACAAAAAAACACTGATATTCCGCGAAATGTATTTGACATTCTGAATGTTTTAATAATTATTTGCAGAGCTTACAAAACGTTCTTACCAATGGCGCGTTCTAAGCATGGAGGGACACTAATGTGGATCTGTTATTTTAATATTTTCTTTTAACTTATTTTTTTTATTGAAATCCCACCTCCAGCATCATGCAAAAATTAGGTCAAGGATAAACATTGGGAAAATAAAAAAGCGAACCAGATAATATTTAGTTGGGGTGCACAGTAATTAAGTTTTGTATTAACATGCAAATGGATGATTAAGCAGTGTTCACTTATGTATGGTTCAATATTTTCAGGGAGAGTTTTGTAATTCATGCTTCTGAACATGTGCAGGTAAATATCTCTGCAGAGGCTACCAGGTGTCAATTTATTCTGAGAATCTATAGACTTGCTTTCTACGTGATGTATGCTACCCAATATATTCCACAAATTCAAAGCTATTGTGTGTTTAATTCTGGCCACAGGATGGTCATTTGCCCTCCCTTCGAGATGTGCCCAAAACTCATGCTTGTTGTTAGATTCTCCCTTGTTAACCTAATTAATAGTTTATCCATTACTCCTCTTTAAGACCGAATTTTATTCAAATTGAACGATTTATGTGTGCATAAAGGATATGTTTTCTCGCTCTTGTTGTGCACCCAGACAGATTATACCACATTTTCTTTGCAGTCCGTGTTCGTGGTTGTAGAGAGGATGTGGTCCAACTCATTGTTCTTTGGCAGTCCTTTAGTCGTAGGGTGTTGAGTGGAGAGTCAAGTGCTTCCTTCCTGGTTTTGGTGCCGTTAATTGAAGTCTCCAAGAAACTTGGAGTTAAAGTGTTGAAAGGTGATAGGGATGATGAGATCTGATAAAAAATTCTTGTACGTTCCATGAGGTCTGTAGTTGAGATGGACAGAGGATATTTTGCAGGCTGAGAGAGGAAACTGACAAGAGAGGAGCTCCAAAGACTTGGGTGTAGTCGTGTATAAGATGGTGTAGGGCCATGTTTACTTGTGTGTTACTGCGAGTCCATCTTCAGTTTTGTAGGTGCAGGTTTGTGTGCTGAATGCTGTATTCTTAGGGAAGAAGGATATCTTAAATTTGTGTGGGACAAGAAACGACATGCATGGGAAGCAGATCTGGGGGCCTGATATCGTATGAGCAATGGGCTTTCTGCTGCTCTGTCACCCGAAAAGTTTCACTCAATAGTAGTCATAAATTAATACATTTTAAGTTTTTACGGAGAATGTACATGACCCCAGAAAGAGTCCACAGAATTGATCCATCCAGATCACATCACTGCCCAAAATGTAATGCACACAGTGCAGATTTCGCCCATTTAGCGTGGACCTGCCCTCATATATCGACATTCTGGGTGCAAATACACAACACCACCAGTAAAATGGTGAATATGCGAATGACGCCACTACCTGAAACTGCATTGTTGGGGTATGTAGCGCAGTTTGCTCAGAATGTCCGTAGGTATGTCGCTATAAGCTGCTTGTTGGCAAAAAGAGAAGTGGCAATACATTCTGGTGGGAAGAAAGCCCCTACAGAAAAGGCATGGTTGTCTAGCCTAGCCACATGTTCTATGAATAGTGAGTTGTATGCGGCAACGATATCTCCGGCCTCCCATCCTAAAGAAATATGGGCTCCGTTTAGACACTACCTGAGTGCCCAATAAGCTGATCCTGCCACACAGCCCGAACAGGGCATTGTACCTGCAGGTATTGGTTGAAATGTGAAGTTAGGCATGCAGACACTTTTTTGGTTGCCCTATACTGGTTATCTTGTCAAGTCTTTAAAGGAGTAAAGTGGCAAGGGGTTCAGAGAGGTGGGGGTTGTCACACTGGGAAGGGTTCCTACTGCAGATCCGAATGCGGGGCTGATGTCGAAATGTAAATAATATACCATATTCTAATAAGCCATCTCGAAATCACTGTTATAATGACCGTCTTGACGCAAAATGTATGAACACTGTATTTGTGTAGTTGGTTGAATACTAATGTTACATGATACTGATCGCTGTAATGAAGAAATTGCTAAATAAAGTTTTTTTAAAAAAAATATGTTTGGGGGAAGGTGTGAACCAGATTTCTGTGATGAAAAGAGCAGATAAGATGTGGTGTGTGATGGTACCCTGACACAATATATTGCTGAATGTTAGTTCATGAGCATGAGTTGAAGATGGCTTCATGTGGGTGATGTGTATTTTGATGAGTGATATATGGACAAGGTTATTGTTAGATGTGTGGGTATGGTGAGTATATTTGTACGGTCTTGGTTTGGGAGTGGGAATGGTGTGTGTAGAGGCATTTGAGAAACCCATGATAACAGGTGTCTTACTGCGGAGGTAGTGGTTCTGGGCATATGCCCATCAGGTCTGAGCAGTGACCTTGTCTTGGCCACCAAGGTTGGGTACATTCTTGGGGTAAGTCCTTTGAAGGCTTTGAAAAGTGTTGAGATGCAGTGATGTTACGTCCTGTTAAGATGGAAGCCGGGAATTAAGAAATTAGTTAAGAGGGTGTGACTACATATAATGAGGATTATATGCAACACCCGTTTTGGTCGTGGAAGCAGGTGTGTCTGTTGATGAACAGAGACGTGCATTAGAATTCAGTTATGGCACACTTGTATGGTATAGGTTGCTTCTCTCTGCTGACCCTCCATTTTTTTATTGCTTAATTCTTTTGGAGAAAAACAAGGCATAATATGAATAAATCCTATAGCATCTAGTCCGGACTATACAATATAATTACAGAACTAGAACAGCTCATGCTTCCACCATAATCTTTGTGTGATTTGTGTTTGTTATCTTATTTGATTTACCAAAGACATAAGAATCATGTACCCTGATGCAGGCAGTGCTTCAGTGACAAAATACTTAAAAGGTATAGAGAACAAACATGCAGGCCTACTGCAGTGAGACTACATTGGTACCCTAAATGCGATCTAGTAATTATACCACACCTCATAAAATATTCAAACTTTTAATCTACGTATACATGCCAGTTGCCATAGGTGGGAAATGTCGTCTAATGTACTAGTATCATCGTAAATATACTATACAAAGTTTTCTAATGAACAGCATCTGGAGAATTTTGAAGATTCTTGCTCTCCACAGACCAGTTGTTGAGAATTCCTTGCTCTACTCAAAATGAGAACTTTACAGCATGAAGACAACCCTATTGAATGGTTAGGTATCACCAGCAGCACAGTACTCTTGATGCGAGTCTGACTACAGGGGCGTGCCTCCGCCTGTCTGTTAGGAGTCTTAGCGAATACCACTGAGGGCATTAATACATGCCCTTCACACAAAATACTGGCAACTGCGGCTGTTTTTAATTGCCATTCTATTTCATGCTGTCAGTTGTTTTTAGACCCTGAAGTATAGGGATAAGACAGCAAGGGAAAAAGAAACCATGCATGGGGCAGAATGAGATTTGGTCTTGAAGAAAGCCTCAGACCCTAAGTCAGTCGCCTAACCACAAGGGCTGAAATATGTTGAAAAAAATCAGAATGTAGTGACACCAGATCCTCTTCAAACACCCAGAATTACAATTTTAATCATAGAAAAGGCACCCAAAAATAAAGGGATTCCGGGTTATCCAATAGGTAGTTTTATCTGTATCAACGCGGACCCTTTCAGAAAAAGTATCTAAAGTGCTCTCTGGAATATGGTCGAGCCCACCCTGGTTCATAGGGACTAGCTTGAGATTAGATGATGAAGCTTAACACCAACATGGTGTGTGGTGGTCTTACAAAGAAAACTTTCTAGGTCTTCGCCTATAAGGCTTGAGCTTTTCTGAGGATGTGACTGAGTACTTAGGGCTATAGGATATTCTTTTATCAATTGAATCATCTTTTCCTGTTCTGTTCTATATCTGAGATTTTTTATCTAGCTCTCCAATTTTCCTAGGGTGAACGCTGGCATTCTCTTCACTCGCCGTGCTTGGGATTTCAGTAAATGGCAGAAAAAAAGATGCTATGGGGTTAGTAAATGGCAATTATCTATTGGTACAAGCCTGGATGATAATATGCTCTAGCTGATGTTCTGGGAAGAATTTCTATCACCCTCCTTTTACAATGAACATGGTAAGCTACCTTCTCCTGAAACCCACATTCAAAGAGAATTGGTACCTAAAGCAGATCTTACACCCAATGCCCTTACAATCGATTGTGAAACTAGGGTTGGATGTATTAAGGAAGCAGAGGCTGAGGTATAATGAGGCAAGACACAACCCCCCCCCCCCCCGCCCCCCTGCATAATAAAGGTAAACCATAGATACTTGTGTTTTTTACATTTCTGAAGGAGAGACCTGTTAAAACCGACATGGTAAAACACTAACATCTGTAATGTAATGTAATAGGTTTTTGTATAGCGCTACTATCGCCCTACGGGCATCTTGGCGCTCAGACAAACACAGAACAACTGTACCTGCGGTTCAAGTAATGCTAACAGATTGACTAACTCCTAGGAAACAATAGGGTTTTCAAACCCTTTCTAAAATCCATCAAGGAATCGGCTAACCTAAGATTCTGTGGCAGCCCATTCCATAGTTGTGCAGCAGCTATGCTAAAGGCTCTGCCCCCCATTCTAGATCGTTTAAATCTGGGAACCGATATTAAGCCTGTGTTGGAAAATCGTAAGTGTCTAGAAGGCTCATACCAGTTGAATTTGTCCTGCAGGGGTAGTGGTCCATATCCATGAACCGCCTTGAAAACGATACATAATGACTTGAAGTTTATCCGTTCTTTTATTGGCAGCCAATGTAGGTCCCTCAGGGCCAAAGTTGTGGAGGAACTCCATGGTCTATGCAAAGCCACCTTCGCTGCTGCCGACTGCACCCGTTTCAATTCTTGGATGATCTACTGGGGAGCACCCAAATATAAGGAGTTACAGTAATCCAGCCTGCTTAGCACTATGCTCCTCACTACCAATGCTCGAGAATCATCTGGCAGTAGACGAAGGGTCTTTTGCAGCATGCGGATTAAGGCAAAGCAGACTTGGATAGTTTTGTTAGCTTGGGACACCATTTGGAGGTTGGCGTCCATTAGTACTCTAAGGTTTCGTACAGTATTAGTCGGGCTTAGAGAGTGATCCTCCGGAGTGAGCCTGAACTCAGTCAGTAGATGCTTTGGAATTTTTGCAGCTGAGCAGTACATTACCTCCGTTTTCCCCCCATTAAGCTGAAGGGAATTACTCTTGAGCAACCCAGCCGTTTTCCGCATACACTCCTGGAAAACGTCAAGCGATGTCTCCTGTTTACCTTCTAGAGAGAAGATCAGTTGTGTATCATCCCCGTAGTTTATCACGCTGATACCAAAAGACTTAATGATGGACAATAAAGGTCTCAAATAAATGTTAAACAGGATGGGACTGACTAATGATCCCTGTGGGACTCCATAATGGACAGGAGAGCCTTTTGATGTAAACTGTCCTAAAGTCACCATCTGTTGGCAACCCAGGAGGTAAGATTGCAGCCATTCAAGAGCTCTTCCTCTCACCCCGTTGTTCCACAGTCTTTGTATCAAAACGGCATGACTCACAGTGTCGAAAGCCGCCGACCTATCTAAAAGGACAAGGATCGACGCGTCCCCTCTGTCGGCGCGCAGTCGAAGATTATCCATCACTGTGGTCAATGCCGTTTCAGTACCATGTGCTGGTCGAAAACCAAATTGGAATTCGTCCAGCAGCTGGTTATCCTCAAGATGTTTAGATAGGATTCTGCTAACTGTTTTTTCCAAAAATTTTATTGGAAAGGGGATAAGAGGATTTTGGCTTAAAACTGGCAGGCAGTGTAGGGTCTAGCGATGGTTTTTTTAGCAGCAGAGAAACCGATGCTTACTTCCATACAGCTGGAACCATGCCTTCTTCCAAAGACTGGGTGCAGATTTTATGAAGCCATGGGAACAAAATTTTACCAAATTGTTTCCAAATTCTGTGAGGAACGGGGTCCAACGGGGAGCCTGAAGAGATGCTATGAGCTATGCTAGCGAAAGAGTCCTCCGTGATCTCTATGTCTTTGTTTTGGCCTAAAAGGCCATAAAAGAGAAAGATCAATACAAAATATATAAAAACAATAAAAAAAATACAGACCATATAAAAGAGAGAAAAAAGATCTGACTAAATATATTACAGTAAAAGCAAGATAAAATATGTTATAGTACACAGCATTATGTGGACACTTTTCTCTGTCTTAACTGCTGCAGATACTTTGAGACTGCAAAGACCATGGACTGACTTGTATTACTTCTGAGTATTCTAAGGGCAATGCTATAATTCCTCAGACCGAAATTACGTCAGAGTGGCAAAATCCACTTATTCCTTCGACCATAATAGACTGTACAAAACAGAATTACATGTTCAACCACTTCGATCAAGGCAAAAAAAGGGCATGTTTCATCAGACTGAGTTCCCAGGCTTCCCTACGATGGGGAAGGCTTAAATTGTGAGGATCCCTAAACGGAGCTTTAAGTACAGGGTTCTGGCATGGGGGTGTTCCACCTCCTCTAAAAATGATTCAGAGCCGTAGTTCATTTTGTACTCCAAGAAAGAGGCAGCGAGGGAGACCATCCTAGAGTTACTCTCAGTATTTTGGGCCACATATTGCAAATAGGCTCTTTTCAATGCCTTTTGTAGTCAAGCGCACCATCAGTTGGTGCTGAACAGAATTTGCCAAAACCAATCTGTCTCAACCAATCCCAGGAAATCTTACTGGACCCCAACTGCCCCCTTAGATTCTTCCAAGGCTCCTCTGAGAAATATAAGTTCCGGGGCTGATGATAGTCTCTGCCAATGCGTTAAAGGTTTCAGCCCCACTGCATCATTAACTCTCTTTAATCCACGATCTAGTCGTAAAGGATAAAGAGGGTACTTGCTGTGAGTTTGTTCAAGCCCCTCAAAAAACGATTTCTCGCTACTTCAAGGGGCAATGCAGCCCTCAATGATTGGCATCTATAGATCTCTACGGCTGGGGTCATTGGTTGATATGCAGATGTTCTCTGGGACTTCAAAATACCCCCACAGTATTGCTCAAGCCTAATGTTTCGCTTCTGAACATGAAATGACCAGTCCAAGTGAGCGTATAAGCTAGACCCCCAACTAATCAAACGCACTCCAAACGTTCACCATTGAGAGTGGGATTTGAGCGTGTTGTGGGGCAGGGATTAAAGACCATACATTAGTCTTGCCAAGGTTGATCTCAAGGCCATGCTGTCTGCAGAAGACCACAAAGCCACCCAAGAGCTTTTGAATGCCCATGGGAGATTTGGATAGCAAAAGGGTGTCATCCGCAAACAGAGCCAGGACCTGCACCCCGGTTAGAGATGGAACATCACCCTGACACTTCTCCAGATGTGAAACTAAACTATTAATATTAGGAGAAAGAGAGTTGGAGCCAACACGCACCCCCCTCCCATTTACAGATATAAGATCAGTTCGTTCAGCCTTGGGTCCACATTTGACCTGTGCAAAGTTATTGGTATGTAAGTTAATGGCAACTTTCTAAATTCTTTCATACTGAATACTTTAGGAAGCTAATCTTTTCAGCAGATGTTCTCCTTTTGACAGAGGGTGCCTTACAAGAATGAGTTGTGGATGAATGGCAGTAATTTGTTCCTCTTTTGAGCAGGGTTTGATGCACAATCTTTTGATTCAAGCTGCATGTAGTTACTTCATACTTGTCAGCCTGAAGATGGCTTAAAAGTGATTCTGCCGCTTTCATAAGGATGCTAAGCCAGTACCTCCCTTTACAAATATCCATAACATGTTTTTGCTGTTTTCCAGCAAATTACCAACAAGAAACAGTTTAATTGGTTGGGCATATGGCAGCGGATCAAACAACGAACATGTGGCTAAAAGCAGCGAAGAAGAGTGGGCATGTGCACTCTGCACTTTGATAAACGTGCCCTCTGCCAAAGTCTGTGATGCTTGTACATCTCCACGTCCGCAAGGTAAATAGGTCCTTTTCTTCTTGGAAGTATCCTCTAATGTGTGTTTGGGGTTTCTATTTAGCAGGTCCAGTTGTCTTTTCTCTTTTTTTTCATTGGACTGGAAAAAACAGATTTCCCACGATCTTGTTGTAACCTGCATATGAGAAGCATATTACAGAAGAGAGATTAAGAAATTGTTATAAAGAACAGTGCATCCAGCTGTTCCTGCCTATTAAAACAAGTCTTCTATTCTCTTCCCTGCCTCGCAGTTCATCCTCAAAGGTTCAGCTCAAGATTTCCAAACATGCATATAGGTCCACTGTAGAGGACACCTAGAGTCACTTTTTGAAAAGGTTATGCTGTAGGTACCGCCATCCAGTCTTGTTTCCTATATAATGACCTTGCAAGGCAAAAGACTTTTCCTGTAAAATATATATGTATGTATCTGGGATACTAGTCAAACAACATGAAAAGGGAGTTCCCAATGATAGACACAAGGAGATTACTCCAACAATCCAAGAAACGCCCACAGAACAACTAAATAATATCAAATATTTCTTTTTATTCACATAAAGACATATTATTTTTATCAAAAATAGTTAGTGCATAATATATTTCTTTCTCATATTTTTATATAAATTTTTTCAGGGACACATACATAAAAAATATAATGAATATAACATCAGCCAGAGGACACAAGCATCAATAAAAGATTGGCACACGATTCACTCATGCAAACAATCAAACCAAAATCATTCCCATACCACAACACACAATCACATTCAAACATAAGCATCCACAGAAAGCGCCGACGCGCGTTTTCGGAAAAGTGCCAATACAGGCTTCCTTCATCAGAGCGCAGAACACAGGTAATAAAGTAAGGCACAAGCTCTCAAAATAGGAAAACCCCAGGAATGGGTGGGTGTCCTAATAACAGCCGTGGCTGACAGACCATATCATATAGCCGATTTAGAAAAGGCCCTTCGCGATATCCTAAAGGCAAAGCTTTCCAGGAATCCAAAGCAAGAAGGCAGGACCCAAATAGAGATCGGATACGATGTGACACGCTAAGCTAATATTACGATGACACAGTTCAAATGGGGTCCAAAATACATATAAGTAATAATGTATTTAAGAAAAGCAGCTTCAAGCAGGAAAGATAGATGGGGCTCAGGTAGCGGGAAACCTAAGAATCAGTGTGGCGGCTGCACCATTCATTTGAAAGTTAACAGAGGTCTACTTTGAAAGCTGATGCCACATGACGCTGTAAGCGGTCTTAAAAAACGGACAGAACTCCTCTAAGATGAACAGAGCGATGGCAGATCCCCCCCTTCCTGAGCAACGGCCGGATGCAGTCTGTGGTATGGGAATGATTTTGGTTTGATTGTTTGCATGAGTGAATTGTGTGCCAATCTTTTATTGATGCTTGTGTCCTCTGGCTGATGTTATATTCATTATATTTTTAATGTATGTGTTCCTGAAAAAATGTATATAAAAATATGAGAAATATATTATGCACTAACTATTTTTGATAAAAACATTGTCTTTATGTGAATAAAAAGAAATATTTGATATTATTTAGTTGTTCTGTGGGCGTTTCTTGGATTGTTGGAGTAATCTCCTTGTGTCTATCATTGGGAACTCCCTTTTCATGTTGTTTGACTAGTTTCTCACCCTGGCGGGTTGTTCCCTTTTCATTGTAGCTAGGATTCAGGGTACCTCTTTTGTTTTTTGCATTGTATTTGGGATACTGCTTTTTACCATTGATGTGACAGCCTGAATCGAATTGGGATCCCTACAAGCAAATCAGGTAGCAACCTCTGCTAGCGGCTGCAAAGAATGCCAATTTGGTCTTTGTTGCCCTCAGTTAAAGGGCAAATCATATGTAGCCAAGAAGGTCGATCTTTTGCTGGCCTTTTTGGTGATAATTCCATAGGGATCCAGAGGATAAAAGATAAACTTTCAACATTTCTTTGGAGAGCTTTATCAGTGGCAATATGCTGGGATACATTGTAAAGAGTATTCACTAATGTCTGGCATGATTGTAGGTTTCCCCTAACCTGAAGAGACTAAAGACATGTTGGCTATGAAGGTTATATAGAATGAGATCTTCAACACTATGTGAAGTATGAAAACCAAGAAAGTAGAAAACCATGTTGAGGTTGTATTGAAAACGTATCTCCTTTTATGAATATGGTATGTAATTATGCATTATACTCGAGGCTGCTGCGATATCCTTTTGGTACAATAGCTTTACGTTTATTCTAGATGGTAGCTGTCATCATATCGTTGTTTTTGGTCTGAATGTTGGACTTGCACTCCCCATTAAACACTTGCCTCAACTGGAAATACCGGCTATGATGACAGATTCTACCTACACTAAATATACAGGGGTAGAGTGGTGGGGGCACTTGTTCCACTATCAGATCAGGGCTGGGGTGTGGCTATTTATTTTCCGTAGTTAATCATAGCATAAGCTGTTACAGACATCTACTTGTTCTAATAATCTGCTGTTCCTGTTTAGTGCCATGCAGATAGATAACCTAATTCATTATGTTAATATTCTCATAATACTGGTCTATTTTGCCAGGTCTCATATTAAGTGAAGACCTTAACTTTAGTATCTGGGTTTTTCTGCAGTTTCCTCACAGAAAGAAGGTGAAAGTCTTTCCTGTTAAACTCATCTATCCCTATCTGAGACTCCCTCCTACCTAAAACATCAATTATTGAAAACGTGAACATGGCGATCCACTTGTGTACTCTACCTGCAAGCCAGTGCTTGTATCCAACTCTGCTGAAGGCCACTTAAGGCTGATAAAAGGAGGCTGGTGGAACTGTACCATTGCTTCCCTGTTCAAATCCCATCCACTGACACTTTGGTCTATTTTTTCATTTTTTATCTCGACCTTCATCTTAGGTTCGTTTATTTCTTATTATAGAACGCAAACTGTTCTCTTGGTGGCGCTGTAGGAGTGAACAATGTTGAGAATAGAGCTAGTTGAAAAACATTGGCAAGCACAAATTCGAAGTCCCTTAAAAGTATTCTCTCCACTTTATTTTGCTATTGACAGCAGTGATGTGATTTTTTTTTTATTTAGGAGAAATTCAAATTAGTTTATTCAAATTAGTTTATTATGTCTCATCTTTAGCCTAAGGGGTTGGAAAGTGGCACCACAGCACTCAGGATTTGGCCACGAGATTTTTACCTCTATTAAATTTATCAGCAACTATTAACACTTTGGTCCCGATGTAGGTCACCAAATACCGGTCGGTAACGGCCGAATTCGGCCGTTACCGACCGGTATTTGGTGATTGAGATGTAGGGGTCATTATTTTACAGAATCGGTAAATTTACCAAATCGGTAAATACCGAATCTTACAGATTCGGTAATTCTAAAATCAGAATTACCTACATCTGCCCCCTTCATATTTACCTACTCTTAAATACCGAATCGGTATGATTAGTTATTTAAGCGTAGGTAAATATGAATTACCTACATCAGGCCCCTTATGTTGTGCTTTAAGTGAATTACAATTCAGAGAAAAGAACAGTAGAAAGGAAATATTGCATCCTTATGGAGCTTCAAAATCATCTATATGTGCAAGATGCTTCTGTAGTGTACACACAGCTGAGCGTCTGGAAAGCCACGGATAGGATTGGGCAAAGAATCACTGGCAACGCTGCTTGACATTTATGATTGGTTGCCCTGGCCATAAATGAGGCAAAAGGCAGGATTACGACATCCAACCATGGTGTTCCCTGTTTCTGGGGTTCCAAAGTACAATGTGAAGCTTGTCCTTCCATGAATAATGGCAGTGATGCAGCGGAAGCGGTGTACATTTTATAATCAATCACTTTATCCCTAATTTATTATAATCAGGACATTTTCTATAACCATGCAGTTTGGGCCTATATAAACTCAATAACCACTTACATATATCAGGTCCTCTTATAGATCTTTGATAGAGCCTATAGGACCTCAATATTAACAGACAGATGGTATTTCCCTCATGAGGGCCTTAAATGAAGGGAAAGCCTGTCCGTCAATAGTAATCACAATATACATTATGTCCAATAACTCCCTAATAAAGACAAACTCTGATTACTTATCAAGTCCCTTTTATCTAAGTACATAAACAAAAATTCAATGATATTTCAATACCACAGGTGAGTTCACAACAAGGAAATACAGTTCTCTGAAAAATACATCATATAATCAATAACAACATTGAGAGGGGAGAGAGCGAAACAAAAGAAAATATTCATTGCAAATTCAGTGTGCAATTCAGTATTTCATACGACCCTAGATCAGAGAAAATGAATGCACAGCGCGCAATAGTCAGAAATAGTTAACCCTTCGGCCGAAAAGGTGCAGCTTGCAACATCACAAGCTGATGAAGTACACATTTCAAGATAGTCTCGCTAGTGATTTGCAAGGATAAAAGACAGCCAGAGTAGCATAGAGAGTTCAGCAGCAAAGGCTCTCTTCTCACAGAAAAGCTACTACCAATTCTTTTCTCACTGTAAAAAATTTACCCCAAATGTTAAAAAGTTATATCCCCATAAACTTGCAATTTTACGGTTTCACACGATTCCACTGGTCGAGTTTGAGGTGATCATCGTCTCAGTCAGTTCATCTGGATTTTCCCTGTTAAAGTTCTTTGTTAGAAATTGTCATCATCGCTCTTTTGAAGCCAGTAGAAAATTTGATAACTTCATGTCCTCACGCTTGCTTCCACATCAGCTTGTAACATTAGTTGACACAGTTATTCATTAAAAAGAAAAACTGTAACTGAAGGAAGGAAATCCTAGTGATACGCTAAGCACAACTAAACAAAAACATCAGCTTTTTAGAAATACTAGAGGACAAAATACATTATTCTGTGGTCTACATTATAGAAAAGGAAAATTACTCTAGCGAGGTTTGAGGCCTTCATGGAGAAAGCAAAATTTTTCTGAGGAAATAAAACACACGCATCAATATTATAGAAACAGAAAGAAACACATAAAGAAATGGGTATTAACGATTCCTTATTCTAATTAAATCCATGAGTATAATCTAACTTACCTAATAATCAAACTATTAATAAGATTTGTTTTTCTCTTGTTAAGAAGATAGGAGAAGACATCACAAAACATTTTTCGGGACGCATTTCACATACTATTTCAGATTTCTACTTGCATAATCCTAAATACATATTTATTCATATCTCTCCCATAGCTTTGTAAGAACACTTCATAGAATTGTCCATGTTTTCAAAATAATAAACATTGTAGCTTCTATTTTACTAAACAAGTTGTGCTTTTTTGCACATTTTCACGTTTTATCTTCGAATATTTTCAGTACATAAATGTTAAAAATCACACCATTGGTCATTGTTTTTGTTGTTAACACAGTTATGAGCAGATTTTATCAAGCAGGATTATTTAGCAAAAATCATGCTTCATCAGCAGCTTTCTAAAAGATAAATTAGAGTCCATCTAAAGGAGGATCCTTTGGTATATGGTTTTCAGCCCATGGCAGAACCAGCTCAATATTGCCTTGGCTGGGCCTCTCGTGCCTCATTTTCTGATTGAATGCTCTGAGCACCATTCTTATTTGATGCTCATGGAACAATACATGTATTGCTGATACAGAAAAAACTACTGATCTTCAAGATCCCTTAGCTCATTAACCCCTTCCAGGCTGATGACGAGCTGGGCTCGTCATGGTGTAGCCTCCTCGCACGCTGATGACGAGCCCAGCTCGTCATGTAACACTGGTATTTGCGTTTTTCAGCACAGGAGGGGAAAACCATTAGCATAGATGAGGTTAACAACATGGGCAGATGGCGCTTGGAAAGAGGAATTGTGAGAAGTTTGCCTGGTATATGCTGCCCACTAATTAAAGTGGGCACCTTGTACCAGTCCAAACAACCCTTATGGTGATTTAAGAGGTCAAAGATAACCTTGGAAAGCTATCCAAGTGGAATATGTGGAGAGCAACCTTCAGGCTTAGTCTTGAAGGAATATTAAGCAGGTTGTTTTACCAGAATATACATCAAGGTATCTGCTACATGCAGATAAACACAAAGTGCACAAAACTGTAGCACTGAAACAATCATAAGTAGCACTAATACACAGTGGGCTCAGGGGGAGACCAAACATATACTAAAATAGTGGTATAAGAACTACGACTCGAGCAAGACAGTGTCTAGAAGTTGCAGATTCGCTAGGACCCCAAGGAACCACCCAAGGTGAGTAAAGAGGGATACGCGGAGGACAGGTGTAGTGTGAAAAGAAACAACTGTGTGCTACGTGCAATTCAAAGGGAGAGTCACAGTTGAAATTTTAAAGTTTAAAGACCCTTCCCAGTGGATTATGAGGAAACTGTTTGGATCTTAGCAGGCTGAAGAGCCACCCCACCCATGGATACCGTAGTACCAGAGTTACTTATCCCAGGGAAGCTGGGTGCTTAGGGCTGAAGTGGTGTCGTAAACCACAGTCGATTTCAATGGAGGACTTCGAGGAAAGGTCACTGCGGGAAAGAAGAAGTGTCTGTTGGAATCCAAAGGTGGATTCTTGATGAAGAGTACCTGAAAGCAGAGGGCACAGAGTATGGGTCACTCAGTAGTGACCAGGGGCTCGGTAGACTAATGCCCACCGATGTTGGGTGCTTCAGGGGTGACAATGGAGACCATGACTCTACAGCTTTACGGACCAGGAGATATCGAGCATGACCAGGAGCAGGATACAAGCTGTCCCACAAAGGACGTAGAGTGCTGAGGGGTGGGTGTCTGGCGGGAGCACCAACAAACCTTGGCAGCGACAACCAACGAAGAAGGTCAAGGAAGGTTACGGTTTGGCCCAGTAAGGACCAGAGGGGTGTGCTTTGTATTGCTGTGAAAGATCTTCAATAAAGAACCTTTCTACTTTCCAAGTCTCATCTCCGTTTCTCTATGAAGACTTGATGTAACAGACTCACCACAATAAGGGGAGTCAGGGCAGGCCTGGAGCAACCAGGGGAGCCCAGGAAAAGCAGTGTTAACCCACAAGAGGACCCACAGGCCAATGGCACTGGAGTCGCGAGGGGACCTCGAGCAGATTTACAAAGCAACAGCCCACGGAGCACTTAGTGCGAGGAGGTCAACGTTTTTTTGTTAGAAATGTGCTCAGAGTTTAGAGCTATTCGTAGCCCAATACACTTGTTCGGGAAACGCCAACAAACTTATGCACTTGCAAAAGTATGCGGTGCACAGGGGTTCGGGTTATGCGGTCCCCACAAGGGATACTGGACTAAGACTTGGTGAGAGGGCAGCCTGACCTCAAGGAACCCACCTCCTGTGTTACTGGAGCCTTCAGATTCTGCAGGAGCTCAGGACCAGCAGTCCGGTCAGTTGCGTTAAAGTGCCTACAAATGCAGGGGAGTAACTCCTTCACCCCAAGGGAGATAACTTCAGTTGTCCTTGATGCTGCACAGGTCCTGCACGGAGCCTGTATGGTGCACGGGCACAACGATGCTTAGAACGTAAAGGGAGACGAGGTCCGGCCCAGACAAAGTCCAGACGGTCAAAGGTCAGTGGTTTCTTGTTCAGAATCTGGTCCAGATCGAATCTAGGGTCCTACAGCCAGGTAAGCCCTTTTGTACCCACGGGAGAGGGTTGGACAGATTCAGGGGCCCCTCCCAGGGAAGGGTCAGGACAGTGGGGAGGATACACCCCTGTCCTTTGTATAGTTTTTTGCGCAAGAGCAGGAGCCAACGGGTCCCAGGAATGGTTTGAACTTGACTATGCACAGGAACACCAAATGTGCCCCTCAGGCAGACTTTTGGTCGCTGGCAAGCGCACCCACCCTGGCCTAAAACACTAAGTCCTGTCTGGGAGGTGGTCACACCTCCCTGTGACAGGATGCCTATTGTTCTGCTTTCCCCTACTCGAGCTTGGCTCAGCAGCAGAAGGGAATAAATGTGTCTCTGGTCAGCGGCAACCCTTTTGGGCTGCCCAGGACTAGAAGTCTTGTAACGGGAACACTAGGAACCTTACAAAGCTTGTTGATGAGGTGTGGAATTATACTGGTTTTGGGGGTTTGATTCCACAATGTTTGATACCAAACTAGATAGGGTTACTTTCAGCCATTTTAGAGTTGGTCATCACTCAGTCGCTTATTGCCCCTCTATATGTTGTAAATGGCTGTAGCACTAACAACCCGAGAGAATAGACTCCTTAGGCTACAGGGGTGTTCTGCTCATACAGTGGCACCCTCTCACTTAGAACCAAGCACCTGTCAAGGCCTTATAGGGGGTGATTAATAGGTTTTAAGTGTAGTGACCTTTAGATATAGTAAACCAATATCTTAAGTGGTGCATGCACCAATTTACACAGGCTGCAATTGCAGGCCTGTAGATCCATTTTGATGGCCTCATGGGTGGCATAATACATGCTCACAGCCCATGGTAGTCCTGTGGGGTACCTAGGCCCTGGATACATGGGTACCATATAGTAGGTACTGAAAAGGGTACCCAGGTATCCAATCTGAAGTGTACCTAAGAACATGACATAAGATTTTAGGGAGAAACTAGATAGACTGGGGTCCTGATAAGCAAGATCCCAGTCAGGACTAGTCAAAAAAACACCAGGCGAAAAGTGGGGGTAACCAAGGAGTCAGATCCCACCTTCCTACTCGCATGTACAGAGAAACAATGACTATAAGAACATCCCAACACCCATTCCAGATGGAAACCGGAAGGGAAGACTGAATCAAAAGAGTCACCGAAGGAGTGCCCACAGAGACTAATCAAAGCTGATTCTTCCCAAAAATTTGATTGAGATGCTGTAAAAAGGTACCCAAAAAAGTACACACTTTGCGCTTGGTGAGTTCAAGCCTCATTTATCATTTAAATATATCTCTTTGAACAGTGTTGACGATCAGTTACCCAAGAGAACTTAGCATTCATGACATCCGCCAGGAGGCACCACCATTATCTGGAAACATCAGCTCACAAATTGAAAAAAAAACACATTCATTTCAATTAATTCCACACACAACTACATGGAGGTACACATTTTATTAAAAACCGAGCACTAAAGACCTACTGGATTCTCTGGATCACGAACAGTTTGTAGGTCCTTCTCATTAATGGACGCTACAGATGCAGATTCAGTCATGACCACCATCTTTCCAATGAGCACTCAAGAGAAATACAAAATGCCATATCAGTACTCGTCGTGCAGACATATCTGTGGGGGGGATCCCAGTGGAAAGGATGGGGAGGGTGGAGAATAGACCATTGGAATGATGAAAACATTGCTGTTCCACAGAGTGATTGTCACCAGACAAAGCTCTGCTCAACTTCGTGGTCCACTAGATATAAAATAAAATATTGAATAAGCAACGACAAAACTCGTCCAGTTACTAAATGCTCAGCAGTACCAACAAGAAAGAGAAGCCAGCATTGCTTATGCATCGGTTTTGCCCATGTAATGAATAAAGCCCTGTTTATATCAATTTTCGTCCGGGAGAAGGAAAAAGCTTCCTGACAAATAGCACAGGAGTGGAGATGAAGTGGCGCAGCAGCCAGAGCTGCTGACTCGAGAGCTAGAGATAGGTTTCCAGTCTCCGCAGCAGCAACATACTGTCATTCTTTGCATTTCACTTAATGTTCCTCGTGATAAATTGTTATATAAGTATGCTGCTAGAGTAAAAAGCAAAAAGAACCAAAACCGTTTGAAAAATAGCTCCACCAGCAGTATTTCGGCGATGGCAAACAGATGAGAGAAGCAGATGAGGAACAAGCCTTGGTAAATGCAGGAAAATATGCTACAGCAATAGAAATTAAGGACAAGTAAGTAGCATGCACAGGAACCAATGAGAAGCCAGGAAAGAGCGGAAGGGGGATCGAAGTCCCTTTAAAGTTTATATTAAAAATAATAGATCTCTCAAGCATAGAGCAAGCGCTTTGCAGGCAACCCCCAAAAACTAAAGTGAAAGTGCAGCACAATAACGATACAACAAAAAAAGGATAACGGATGAGTGCCTGCTACAGAGAGCATTGCTGTACAGTGGAGTTTCTGAGAATCCAAATCAAAGGTAATCCAGGTGTCTATTTCATATACCTTTTACATAAGGTCAATGGTAAGTAAGCTTCTGTCGACTCATCCAGGTGCCAGCAATACTTGGCATAACACGTCCTGGTTCCAGTCCCCTGTCCACAGTGGAGGAACTGGTGGGAGCATGCATAAGAACAGTTCAAGTTAGCCAATGCCCTGCAGTCTTTGAAAGAATCACAATCTAGAACAGAAGTGATTGTGAAATATATGCAAACTGGTTTAAGTGAGCATCTAGACTTCTACGGGTGATTGTGCTGTGCGCCATTGTGACAACACGCAGACTTTAGCAACAGAAAATCAATCCTGGCAAGAACAGGGAACAAGATATGACCCGAGGTGTAGCAATCACAATTACCTCCTCATCAAGCACTGAAGTAACAAACGTCGGAATCTGAGCTGAAATACAAATCACCTAGTCCTCCTTAAAACTGAAAAGGAGTGCACACAGTCGTCATATCGAGAAAGCATCTAAGAATTGCCAATAATTAGTGAAGCAACTAATCCTGGTTTATTACAAGAAAAGTAACCCCCTGACACCCCTACCTCACCACCTAACAGGTTTGCAGACAGTCTTCCGGTACATAAATTATGCACACTTTTTGCAACAAACTGATACCTTCAAAAGTCCCGCTCTCTAGGAAACCTGCATGCCTACTTGTAGAGACTGCTACCCAGAGCAGGGGATGACAAGGCAACATTAGTATATGCCGTCAGGACAGTCAGACTTGTAGTGGCTTGATCTTTCAGAATGTGGATGCTGCATTTCTACATTTTACCTCCCATTTGTCCTTATTGGTAATATTCGGTTCTAAATCTAACCTACAACTTTGCTACCATGAGTAAGGTTTCCAATGTCAATTTTTTCATACCTTTTCTTTTGACTATTATTCTGTTGGATTCTCACAGTAATCTGACTTTCTCAACAAGTACATTTTAGGTTATATTTTCTCGTTTTTACCTTGCCCTTTTGTTTTTTAATATCGATACTCTATAAAATATGTTTTAGGGCATGATGTGATGCCAAACAGGCACTGAGGTTTAGAAATTTTTCATCATTTCACTGGTACTTTTTTTTTAATTCCTAAGAAGGGTGGAGGAGAATATTTTAGCAAAGAACAAAAGTTCTAGGCAAATAGAATACCTTCTTGTTAAAGGTGTGAAAGTAATTTATGAAATATGGACACAGTCAAGTGTATCTCTCTTTCTATGGCTATCTATTGTCCATGACATGCATTCATAACCCGTGTGATCTAATAGTTCACCTCTGCAGATCTTTAAGTAGATGTCAATGATCTCTTTTTTAATTTTTAGTTGCAAAAATCGAGAACTCTGAGGACTCCAGTAGCAGTTTAATCAAGTACCCTTGTAATAGTTTTGGGAAACTTCCACCGGAAGTTAAACTGAACAGGAGGGCTGCATTTGGATGCACTACCTTGGTGCTGACAGACTTCAGCGGGACACCTCAGAAGCCATCTCAGTCTCCTACTTCAAATGACTCTCAAAGAAGAAGCCCCTACAGTAATGTGCAGAACACCCAGAGCTTTTTGGCAAACAGTGAACAAACAAACTCATTGAGCATGGCGAACACTTCAGCTCCCACTTCTAAATGGAATGACTTCAGCCCACCGTTAAAGAAGATAAAAACTGATCATGTGTCTCCGGGTCATATAAACACTGGCACCAGCGCATCACCAAAAGGGTATGCTTTTTGAAATATTAAACTTAACTGCTGAATACATTATTACTTTATCTAATTTATTAATATGAAAATCCATATCTGATGTGTAGGGCTTCTTTTGCTGTGTTAGCAATATGGGTACTTTTTCTTTAATGGTACAATACCCTTTAGACTGAGTGTCCTGAGGGTGTAGCATTATTTTTCTAGGTGATGCTAGCTAGCAAGGGAAACTCATCTCCGACAGTTTACAGAAATAAATGCTGAATACTAGTAGGATGACGGGCTTCGTGGCGTGGGACATGAGATCTCATTCACTTAACCCTCAGCCTGCATATTCACAATTTTTATTTTTTTTAGATTTTTTTTGCATAGTTGCCTTATAATATATTTCTCTATTGTATCACTTGCTTTATCAAAAGGGAATTCTAAAGATTTCTATGTTGCTCAGTTAAAAAGTGTTTCAGGTTTACCTTCTCTTCATTTAGTGTCTATGAATAATTAATGAGATTCTCGGTGCTCGGCATTCTGTCTTAATGTGTAAGGAACTACATGAAATAAAAATGTTGTTTCAATATAAACTTGTAAAATGTCATGTTTCTGAAAGAGACTTCTAACCCTAGGTTTCTCACGTTTGACTATCTATCCCCCCAGGTGCCAGACTAGATTTAAAAACATTTTGTAGCAGCCTCAAGCCGTGCCATGAGGTGGCGTTGTGTCCCATCACTGTTTCCATCCCGCCCCAAAGTGATTTAGCAGAGCTTCATACAAACAGCATCCCTGCACACTCACAGTTCCTTTCTTTCTGATGTGGATCCAGAGCTCCACTTTTTACCTTTTCTGATTACTCCAAAACGTTTCCACTGTGAGCTGTGCAATGATGTGTCCACCAAAAACACGATGCAAGCTGTGTCACAACTGCAGGAAGCAGATGTCAATCACAGATCTACAGGAGGTGTGCCTTTGGTGACTCTGCTCAGGACACTTCTCTGAGTTGTGTGATAAATGTACCCTAATACACCCAAAGACGATCCAAGATGGGTAAATGAGGTTGTACATCACTGAACAAAAGAAGAAGTTGCGGCCTTCATTTAGCTCTTGCTCTAAGTTATGGGGATGTTCCTGTGACTCCGAACTCCTATTGGAAGTCTTTTTCCAAATGCAAGCATAAAAAAGCAGAGCAGGACTCCACTCCATCCCATGCTTTGTCTTTAAAGGCAAAGAGCACTAGAGCGTAAAGTGTTCAGTCACTCTCCATTGAGGTCTCATGGAGCCAATTCATCAGATTGTCCTGATGCTCCTCTGCCGACCATGCAACATCTATATGTTTCAAGGGGGCCAATATGGCAATATGGCTTTCAAGGGGGCCAATCTGCTAATTTTCACTACACTTCTGTCTCCCATTGTCACGCCTTCAGGCCTTGTGGAACAACAGGGGCCTCTGGTAAGTCTAGTACCTGGGAGTTCTCTCTGGACCCATTAGATGGTCTGTTCCTGCTCTGGTACTGATTTTCTGGTTCTGGGATCCGCGCCGTTTCCCACCAGTGATCGTGCAAGATCCAGTGGCAACACCAATATCCAATATCAACTGAAGCTCGGCCAATTTTCTGTTACGAGATTACTAAAGTGCAAAGTGTTTTCCGATAGAGACATCTAAATCCGGATTCCTCACCTTAGAATGTTCCCCAGGTGTCAGTCTAGTTCTGGAAAATCTTGAGCACTACCTCTGAATTCTGGTAGGTGGCGTTGGCAGCTCTGTGTCAACCTCGTCTATGTCATAAGTGACATGTGTGATGCCTATATAGGCCACCCTGGCGCACTGACATCAGTTCCTTTCTTTTCATGCCAACAGCATGGATCCAGAGAGCTACCTCAGTCATCATATAACTGCTGTTTTGACCGTTCTGTCGACTTTTTGTTGTTGTTGAGCTGTTGCTCCAAATATGTTACTGGCGTGTCCCCCAACAAACCTATGAGCTTTAAAAGCCTTGTGGGGAATGCTGCAGACAGATGTCTGTTTCTGATGCCCACTTGGTATGTCTTTGGTGCTTGTGTGTCAAACCACGACTGTGGGTCGATGTACCTGAAGGAGATCAGTGAGCAAGCTTTGAAGCTCTACTGTCACAGCACAAGAAGGCACCATCGTGTTCCCACCCTGACCCTGAGCAAGATTTAGGGCCCTGTCACAGTGTCTGGCTTGCGATCGGTCATCTTCAAAGTCTAAGTTGTCGAAGTTGAGGTGTAGTCAAAGAGGCACAATAAAGAAGTCAAAACAAGCTACACCTTCCCCATTTAAACCTTGCTCCTGAGAAGCCAGGTCTGCCCTGCACATCCCTGAATTCCCAAGAGCCTGAGCAACCCCTCCTGATCCTAAGGAGTTCTATGTTGCCATGCACTGCTTCTATGGGCCACTGACTCCCTATGCTGTGTTTTCTTGACCCATGGAGCCTGAGAGGTGCACTAGCTGGGATGCCAGCGGGGCCCTCCATACTGACTCCGGCATGGAGCCTGGGACCTTCGTCGAATCATGCCCTCCAGACACCACACCCAATGACTCAGAACCCATTGTCCTGACTGTGAGACAGCGCCACCTGAGTGCGGTTTAGCGTCCACTATAGTGCCGCTGGGACTGTGTCCTCCATCTGGTTTGGACACACTACCTCTGTCGTTTGACAGGCCCAGTGTGGAATTGGATTTTGGGGGTTGCAATGACGATGCCTATCAGTTTCTTAACTCTTCAGATGAACTGACCTGCTCCTACCAGGACAACTGGTATGAGGAGCTGAGATTCTGTCCTTGTCTCACCCCTGCTATGGAAGAGGGCGCTTCCTTCACCAATGTGGTGGGGAGGGCAGCAGAGGGCCTCTATCTGCAGCACCCTTCTGTCCAGATCAAGGCTGATATTTTGATGGATATGGTTCAACCGGGGCTATCCCCTGTGGAACCCCTGCTTCGCTTTAACAAAGCCCTCGCGGACATTGTCCATGGGGGCTTGGGCCGAGTCCTGCACAGGTTTTCCAATACACCAGATGATTGCCGGTCACTATCGCCCTGCCCCTGGGTACCCAGTTTTCCACACCCATGAGTCTGGTACTGCAGGCATCGATTGCCTAATTAATCCCAGCACGTTCCCTACCACTCCTCTGTATAGGGAATACAAGGGGCTGGACAAAAGTCTCCCCAGTTGGCCGATGCAGAGAAGACACTCGTCAGCTTCCTGGTCATGCCGGGTCACTGTTGGTTCCTGGATCCGGTGAGGAATAGCCCGCGTGAGTGGAGGCTGAGCTTGGGGCATTGTTGGTGCTTCCAGGGCACGGTGGGTGCCACTGCTTGTTTCTCTGCCACAGCTGCACCGCAAGAGTGCGAGCAGCTGCACCCAAAGGGCAGCTGTGCTTAGAAGTCCCGTAGTGGAGCTTCAAAGGCACGGTGGTACCAAGGCTAACGTTTCTACAGCTAGTACATCAATAGGGAAACCCACTATTCCCCAAGGAACTGGGTATAATCAATAACAAAACATAATTGATCCTTGAGGAATCATTTAACGTTGATTCATTTTTTAAAGTTGTCACAGAAGTGAACACATTTTCACAGAGCTCAAAAAGTTTTCATCAATATCTATTTCTTTTTATAATAGAATCAATCTATTGTCACACTCAATACATTTTCTCAAAAGAACATAGAACAATATTCCTAAATCGTTTCCTATATGGCAACCAAATGACTACTGTCTAGTTTCCTCAAGTATATACAGTAGTGTGTGACACCTTTTGTACAGAAATATGGACAGTATGAAAATCAGCCGAATATTGCAATCAGTTCATTGTTTACGTTCAATTCAATAAACATCCATTGATAATTAAATGCACAAAAGAAGTGCCGTAGCGGCGACGTTTCGGTCTCAAACACTGTCAATCAAATCCACGAGACTATCCTCAGGACGTATGTTGCACCATGATTCTAACATAAAACATACAATATTCACATATTCAGAAGACCTATTTTGTAAACACCTTGGGTTCCAATATGTATCGTCTGCTTGTTACTCCATCTGAAAATCAAGTGCCCCCTTTATATAAGGTCACCATACTCACGAACTCGTGAACTCCACAACAAGTGTAATCTTATCTACAATTTATGTGAAACACCTATACAAAGAAACCTCCTCCGTGTTTCACACCACTATTGAAAGAACTCCAAAAAAAACAAATTTACTCACAAAAACGCCAAGTCTTTCAAATATTTTTTCAGCAGCACTATTCCCCTAAAAACAACCATGTCAGTCCGTGAATAATTCAGGAGACAACTCGCGAAACACCAACACTAACCACCACTCGTGAAAGTCTACTTCTACTCTTATCTTCTGCCTCCTTCTCATTTAATCTTTAATCAAAATTATGTTATGTCAATTTAACCAACAGTACTTATACCGGCAACCTTCGCAGTGTCATAATACTCCCATGGAAATCTGCAAGTTAATCCACAATTTTTCTGAAAAACGAAGACAATACATAGAGATTAAAACTCCTATTCCCCGCTCCTCTCGGAAAACACTCCTACAACTTAAAAAGTTAACGGCCAGGATGTTGTATTTAAACTTACTTGTTTCGGAACTTGACTCAATCCGTCCCACACTTGACAGCAAGACCTAGTGAGGACGCAGCGTCTGGCACGACCTGTAACCTTTCTGACGCAAAGTGATCAGGCGTGCAGCCCGTGTCGGCCATCTTCAGAGTATTTGTTATTTTTTTATTGTGCCTAGCGAAACATATAGCAAGACCTAATCTCACGGGCTTGATAGTGTCCAAGACGCAAACTACCCAATGTCTTTTCTTCATAGAACTGAGCGTTTCGGTCATCTTGGAAATATCTTGTATTAATTATGCCGGACGACCCTTATAGCAAGTATTATTCTCACAGGCTCAAAAGCATCCAAGCCACATTGTACCTAATGTATTTACTCTTTTACACAACTATAGAACCTACAATGCTTCATGTCATCAAAAGCAACTCTGTATCGTGAAATACACTATACACATCAAAGTAGAAACTGCTCAATGTATCCTTGAACAGCACATCTGGCAAACTATCCTAGCTCAGCCATTTATCTATCTCATATACAATGATCCATACTGTTCCTTACAGGGTTGCCAGTGTTTGCCACTCCACAAACCAGTTCAGTCCTTTCTCCACAGTTTTGGCTGACCAAATCCACCTATTTTCTTTGAATATAAGCAGACGATCCATATTCTGTCTTCTTCTTGAACTCTTAACAACCTCCAAAACAAACCATTTAATTTCCAACGGAGTGTGTTCCTTTTCCAAATAATGTTCCACCAGCGGTGCAGTTACAATTTTACATCGGATATAAGACTGGTGTTGAATTATTCGTTTCTTTACCTCTTGTGTCGTTTTGCCTATGTAGTACCAAGAGCAAAGACATTGTATACAATAGATGACATTCCTGGTTAGACAGTTCGAATGATGTTGTAATACCCATTCCTTTCCATTTAAACTACATGATTTTACCATAGATGTTGTTGTACAAGCTGCACAATGTCCAAATGGATAATGGCCTACAACATATATTATGTATTGTTGTGGGGATTGGTTTGCTATATGTTTTGACCAGGTGATCCCTCAAATGTCTTGCCCTTTTGAAAGCAAAGCGGGGTGGTTTCAGTTGTGGCTCAATTTTCTGTATTAGGTGCCAGTTCTTTGACACTATCTTTTTTATTGTACTGGATTCTGTTCCAAACATAGTTACAAACGTGACAGATTCATGTTCATTTTCCTGACAACTTTTAGTTTGTAGCAGAGCCTGTCGATCATAGTAACAGGCCCGTTCCAACAAGCGTTTCACCAATCTGTAGGGTAATTTCTCATCACTAGTTTCGCTTGTAAAATGTTGGCCTCTTTAAAATAATCCTCCCTCTTCGTACAATTCCGTTTTATACCTAAAAATTGTCCAAAAGGGAGGTCGTCACGCAAACTGCGTGGGTGATGACTTGTATATTTTAAAAGCGTGTTTCTCGCAGTAGGCTTAGTGAAAAGACTGGTTGAGAGTTTACCCTCATCATTCCACATACGTAAATCCAAAAAACTTATGGATTGGTTATCATATTCATTTGTAAATTGGAGATTAGTGTCCTGCTCATTAAGCCATAAATGGAATTCCTGTAACCTTGATACAGAACCTTCCCATATCAAACATACATCATCTATGTATCGTAAGTAATTTTTTTATATGGCCACGAAAAGGGTTGTTGTTATAAATCACTCTCTCCTCAAAGGATGCTACTAAAAGATTTGCTATATCTGGAGCAAAAATTGCTCCCATAGTTACACCTTTTATTTGACCAAAATAATTTCCATTAAAAATGAAGTAATACTGCTCCAACGCAATTTTGCCACAATTTACGATAAAATCCGTCGGCACCTGATGTGGACATGATCTTTCCTCTAAATCTTCTCTGATGACAGTGAGGGCTTCGGATTGAGGCATGCTTGTATATAAGCTTTCTATGTCCATTGTCACCAGAATGTTGGTTAGTGTATCTCATAGTTCACCTTCTAGTTGTGTAATCACACTTGTACTATCTCTGGTATATGATCTTGTAAGGAACACATAAGGTTTGATGAAAAAATCAACATATTAAGCCAATGGTTGTAAAATCGACTGACAACCCGCCACAATAGGCCTACCGGAAGGATTCACATTATCCTTATGTATTTTTGGTAGCGTAAAAAACGCCGGGATAGAAAAGTGCTTTTTATTTAGATAGTCAAATTCTTTTTGGCTTAACCAGAGGCCATCACAGCCTAGACTAGTGAGACAAAAAATTTCTGTTCTGATTTTATCCGTTGGGTCTCTAGGTAATTTGACATGTGATACATTATTCAATTGTCTTGTAACTGCACCGCTGGTGGAAGGTTATTTGGAAAAGGAACACACTCCGTTAGAAATAAAATGGTTTGTTGGAGGTTGTTAAGAGTTCAAAAAGAAGACAGAATGTGGATCGTCTGCTTATATTCAAAGAAAATAGGTGGATTTGGTCAGCCAAAACTGTTGAGAAAGGACTGAACTCGTTTGTAGAGTGGCAAACACTGGCACCCCTGTAAGGTACAGTATGGATCATTGTATATGAGATAGATAAATGGCTGAGCTAGGATAGTTTGCCAGATGTGTTGTTCAAGGATACATTGCTAGTGTGATACATGATATTGAATCAGATGTATATATGGACTTATGTATTGAGCAGTTTCTACTTTGATGTGTATAGTGTATTACACGATACAGAGGCTCATACAAATAGTTGATGGAATGGACTATGCAGTTGATGACATGAAGTAGTTTAGGTTCTATAGTTGAGTAACGGATAAAATACATTAAGTACAATGTGGCTTGGATTCTCTTGAGCCTGTGAGATTAGTACTTGTTAAAAGGGTCGTCCGGCATAATATAAGATATTTCCAAGATGACCGAAACGCTCGGTTCTATGAAGAAAAGACATCGGGTAGTTTGCGTCTTGTAAGCTTTCAAGCCTGTGAGATTAGGTCTTCTTATATGTTTCGCTAGGCACAATAAAAAAAATTAAAAATAATCTCAAGATGGCCGACACGGGCTGCGCGCCTGATCATGTCACGTCAGAAAGGTTATAGGTCGTGCCAGACGCTGCGTAATCACTCGGTCTTGCTGTCGAGTGTGGGACAGATTGAGTCAAGTTCCAAAAAGAGTAAGTTTACAAACAAAACCCTGGACATTAACTTTTTAAGTTGTATGAGTGTTTTCCGAGAGGAGCGGG
The DNA here is from genome assembly GCF_964263255.1 of Lissotriton vulgaris. Lineage (NCBI taxonomy): Eukaryota > Metazoa > Chordata > Amphibia > Caudata > Salamandridae > Lissotriton > Lissotriton vulgaris. The sequence goes on from NC_141689.1 coordinate 1,981,293,979, forward strand.
GAATAGGAGTTTTAATCTCTATGTGTTGTCTCCATTTTTCAGAAAAATTGTGGATTACCTCGCAGATTTCCATGTAAGTATTATAACACGGCGAAAGGCTATGCAAAGGTTGCCGGTATAAGTACTGTTGGTTAAATTGACATAACACATATGTATTATGATTATAGATTAAATGAGAAGGAGGCAGAAGGTAAGAGTAGAAGTAGACTTTCACCAGTGGTGGTTAGTGTTTCGTGAGTTGTTTCACGAGTTACTTACGGACTGACATGGTTGTTTTTAGGGGAATAGTGCTGCTGAAGAATATTTGAAAGACTTGGCGTTTTTGGGATTACATAATTTTTTTTGTGAAGTTCTTTCACTAGTGGTGTGAAACACGGTGGAGGCTTCTTTGTATAGGTGTTTCACATAAGTTTTAGATAAGATTACACTGCTGTTATGGAGTTCACAAGTTCTGGCGTATGGTGACCTTATATGAAGGTGGCACTTGATTTTCAAATTGAGTAATAAGCAGACGACACATATTGGAACTCAAGGTTTTTACAAAATAGGTCTTCTGAATATGTGAATATTGTATGTTTTATGTTGGATTCATGGTGCAACATACGTCCTGAGGATGGTTTCGTGGATTTGATTGACCGTGTATGAGACCGAAACGTCGACGCTACAACACTTGTTTTGTGTATATAATTATCAATGGATGTTTATTGAATTGAAAGTAAACAATTAACTGATTGCAATATATGGCTGATTTTTATACTGTCCATATTTCTGTACAAAAGGTGTCACACAATACTGTATATACTAGAGGAAACTAGACAGTAGTCATTTGGTTGCCATATATGATACGATTTAGGAATATTGTTCTAGATTATTTTGAGAAAATGAATTGAATGTGACAATAGATTGATTCTATTATAAAAATAACTATTTATTGATGAAAACTTTTTGAGTTCTGTGAAATTGTGTTCACTTCTGTGACAACTTTAAAATATGAATCTCAGTTATGTTTTGAACTGAGCACATATGCCCTCAGAGTGATTGAAGTGGGCACTTTTGAAAGTGCAGAGAAAATTCCTCTTTCTGGAAGGGCTCTAGAACTTGTGCAGAGTACTACAGTGAGGCTTCATTGACTTCAAATGCCATGGTTGGGGAAGTGCCATTTCAATGCATCATTGCAAGCCATCTCTCATACATTGTAAAATGAAATTTCCTGAATTGAACCTCAACATTTCTTCGCTTACCAAGTGGAAAGACATTCTAACATGGGACATACTGCACTGCCAAAATCACTGAAAGAGTTCCCCAGCCTACTCTCAAGATGTTACACATCTACACCAATTATGCTGAACGCTTGGTAGACAAGGGTGTTTTCAGACTCTAGTTTTTTAGTTATGTGCACTACAGCTGTCATGTTTTCCTATAAAAATCTAAGAATGCAGCCGAGTGTACATTTTCACATCCCTATAAATATGCTACTGAAGATCCTCACATTTCTTGTTTTTGTCATCATCACTCATCAAAAATTCTGTAAACAGTTGCCACATGGATAATATAGCTTTCACAACCTCTAGGACTGTACACCACTAGTTAAATGACAAGGTTGGAATGGCTCTTTCTTTGATGCCACACAAAGCACAAAATGAGAAATATTAGCGTTTTCGTTCCCATGCATAACAAAACAGTGCACTAGAAAGGGCCAAGAAGTCAAAGCATTCTTCATTAACTCTAAAGATTGTGAAGATGCTTTCAGCAAGTCTAGCAAGTGCCAAGGATCTCTTACAGGAAAGCACTTCAGCTCAGGTACCTATTTTGACAGGTCATCACACAACTTTTTCAGATACGTAACTGAATCACTGCAAATACAAACAATATGACTCCAAGCTTTGATTAACTTGGTAAGAACGTTTTGCAGCAGCATTCCAAGTGACACTACGTTCCATGTTTTCAAAAAGTCTGGTGTCATGCTTTCACCGCTCTCCTAGTTGTTTGGTGACTACTCGCCACAGATTCCTTCACGTAGAATTATCCCCAGGTGTGACACTGCATCCGGAAACTTTTCTTGCCATAGCAACCCTGCGCGCCAGGGATGGAGCGACATCACGGGACTCCGCCCAGGCATAGTTCGCGTACGTGACGTCAGTGAGGTCGCATAAGACCTCCCCAGCGCGGCTACGTCAGTTTTTCCCTTTTCTGCGTGCAACGTGGATCTGGGCCTGTTTAGGGACCCCTTTTTTTTCCCTATTTCTCTTTTGTGGGACAGTGTGCGAATGCCTTCGGGCTTCAAATGTTCTTTTTCTGGGCGTCCTATGTTGGTGACCGACCCTCACCTCATTTGAATGTCGTGTTTTGGGGAGGATCACTGCACCACTGATTGTCCGGAGTGTCGACAATTGAAGCCGAGGTCACGGTGGGAGCACTGGATGAAACTTCTCTTTGCGTGTCTCTCCAGGTCGGCGTCCTACCCTCGGTCTACTTCGGCGGACGGCTTCAGATACGGCCGTGGTCTTCGTCCTCGCCCTTCTTCGATGTCGCGTGAGCGTAGCTCCCCGATGGGTACGTGTCGCAGTTTGTCCCTGGGGGCTGGTTTCTAGCCGGCTGGGGGCGTGGACTTTCCTCGGGTGACGTGGCCGCGTGCCGTCCGATCCACCGTTTCCCGGTGTTGGGGCGTCGAGAGTCCAAATGAGACATACGCAGTGGCTCTGTAGGCCTCGCTGGCGTCTCCTCCTTCTCCTGGGCCTTGCGCGGGGCCCTCCACGGCGGCAACGGCGGGTCCGCCGTTGGCGCCAACTGGTTCGGATCCAGATTTAGAGGATGTGGTGATGTTGTGGTGCGGCTCCTCTGTGTGGCGTTGCGGGAGGCCCCTCTCGGTCCTTTGACAAGGTGGTCCTGTCTAAGTCCGAATTAACGGCGCCGGCAGCAGCTGGCACGTGCGGAGCCATAGTGGTCGGTGGCCCCTCCTCATCCCGCTCTGGGTCGAGACCGTATGAGGACCCCTCGTCCCTCTCTGGGCCCCTCTTGTTCCTTCCCGCAGGCAGCGGCCTCGGAGGGCAAGTCAGTGACTGAATCTTCTCTGGTGTCGCCATATGGGTTGCCGAGCGAGCTCTACCAAATACTGGGCCGTGGCTGGCTTAAGACTTCGGGGCATTCCCCGGGGCCGTCTCGTTCCCCCAGGCAGGTATCTACCTCAGAGGGGGTCGGGTCGGCATCATCCCGGGGCTGGCTCGACTCCAGCTCCACTCCAGTCTCCGGTGCGGGATGACTTGGTGGACTCTTGTCCAGTGATGCCGGATGGCTCCGGCGCCCTGCCTCAGGCGGCAGACTCTACGGATCGCGCATAGGTCGTACTGCGGATTCGTCTTCGAATGCTCCATCTTCCCCAGAGGGAGGCTGTATTTTGGTGTCATCCTCTCTGGAGACTGGCCGACGTGTGGTATCTTTTTCACCAGCGTCGAAGGGTGGCTCGCCGCCCTTCCTGAGGCAGAGGTGTTAGTCGGAAGAGCGGCAGGCCCCTCATTCTTCGGTTCCATCTGGCTTCCAGATCTGGCCCCTGCCTGTCCCGCCTGGCCTCTGAGACAGCCGCCTTAGTTTGCAGCCGTCGCCCGCGGAGGAGCTGCTTTCTCCGCCACGGTGCCCTACGGAGGCATGTGCGGCCTTCGCTCATGTGGTGTCCACAGCTGTGGGCGTCCTGCGCATGGGTAACCCGGTGGCTCACATTCGGGTGGACCACCTCTTGGAGGTCCTCCTTCAGGTCTCTGGTGGGAGGTAAATCTTACTCCCTTTTGAAGGTTCCCTCCTTTCTTCCTTGACAGGGGCATGGAGGCGGCCTGCCTCAGGGGACCCGGTGCCTCAGCATCTTCTGCCCTGGTACCACGTGACCCGGAGTGTCTGTCCCTTCACCCATCGGCTGCCAGTCCCCTTTTGTGGACCGCTTTACCCTCCCTCTTGCCATTGTTGACTCCACCTTCCCAGGAGGCCCGCTTGCTGGACTCTTGGGGGCGCAACATTTTTGCCTCGACTGGCGCTGCCCTGCGGGCACATGACACCTTATGTGTTATGGCTAGGGCCTCCTCCTGTCTGTGGGACTCTACTGAGTCTCTGGGATTTGCGGCGTCCCAGGAGCCTCGTCAGGTGGACTTGTGGCATCATGCGGCCGATGGCCGGAAGCTTGCAGCATTTATTCTCCGCTCTGCTCTGGACATTTCAGTGGTGCTGGGCTGGGCCATGACTTTCTCGGTCGCTCTCCGTTGCCATGCTTGGCTTCAGGACGGAGTATTCCCTGAGAATATTCGGGAGCGACTCACTGACCTGCCGTTTGATGGTACCGTGTTGTTCCATGCCCCGGCCGACTCTGCCATCCAAAGACTCTTGGCGGGGCTCCGCCCTCCTCCTCCTCCGCCTTATCGTCCTCCATCTCCTCCTCGGTGACTCGTGAGTTGCGCTGCTTCTGGGCCTTCTTAGGCCTATTATTCTGGTTGTGGAGTGTCTTTTTCTAGCCATAGCGTCCTCTCTGGACTTTGGCAAGGTTGGCTGCTGGACGGTGCTTTGTTAGTTATGTGTGTTATAGCGCAGACTCGGTCTCCAGTTTTGGCCTTCTGTTTGGTCGGGCTGCTTGTCAAGCCCTTCGCGGGGGTGTTTTTTTCCCCGTGGCTCTTTTGTTTTTTTCCTCTGCTGTGGAGGTTCTGCCAAAGAGGATTCACACAGTTTGGGACTTGCCATACCCTTGTGGAGTAGTGGTAGCTGTTTCTATGGCTGCACC